>NC_133173.1:17500000-18750000 GCF_040802235.1 Manis javanica
AGGGAGAGTCTCTTCAATAAATAGTTCTAGGAAACCATGTAAAAAAAAGAAACTCGACCTCTATCTTATACCAGTCACAAAAATTAACTTGAAATGGATTAAAGATTTAAATATAAGACCTGAAACCAAGAAACTGCTAGAATAAAACATAAGGAAAAAGATCCTTGACATTGACTGGTCTTAATGAGTTTTTGGAAATGACACCCAAAATACTGGTAACAAAAGCAAAAATACACAAGGGAGGCTACATCAAACTAAAAAGTAAAGAAGCAACAAAATGAAAAAGAAAACTATAGAATGGGAGAAACATTTGCAAACCATATAGCGGATGAAGTGTTAATATCTAAAATATATAAGGAACTCATAACTCAAAAGAAAAAAAATAATAATCACAACAATTTAGTTAAAAAAATGGGCAAAGGACTGAACAGACGTTCTCCTACAGAAGACATACAGATGGCCAAAAGGTACATGAAAAGGTGCTCATAGAGAAAGAAAAATATTATCTCACTCATATGTGGATCTAAAAAAAAATTTAAGTGGAACTCATAGAAACAAAGAAAATGCCGAGGCTAAAGGGTGGGGAAAATGTAAAAATGCTGGGCAAAGTACACCAACTTTCAGTTATAAATCATTAAGTTCTAGAGATCTAATGCACAACATGGTGGCTATTGTCAATAATACTCTATTGTGCACTTGAAATTTGCTAAAAGAGCAAACCTTAAGCATGTTCACCACAAAATTTTAAAAGGTGACTATATGAGGTGAGAGATGTGTTCATTTAATTGTGGTAATCATTTCACAATGTATATGTACATCAAATCACCACACTGTACACTTTAAACATATACAGTTGTACTTGTCGATTATATCTCAATAAAAGCAAAAAAAAAAGTGAAGTCCAAGTCCTATAAACTGAAGAATAATTCTGGCTTTATCTGAAATATTGCAGAAGAATAAAGGTAACCTCAAAAAAATGGCAAATGGATATACACTTTACAAGTATCAGCTGAAGTTGATGAAAGTAAATAATATTTATTTGGGTGATCAAAGAGCAAAATGACCATTAAACATCTATTAATTCTATGATGTATGGCCCATTACTTAAGTTTTCACCTTCATCCTTCCAGAATTTTTTACATTACTCACTATCAATAATTATAAGCATTACTAAAAATCAATGGAATTCCAAGCCTGGTAACCTGACCCTGTATTATTAAATTGTACCCACCAATTCTACAAAACACCTCACATGTTTCCTATGAAAAAATCAATTAGAATAGTAAAAGAGTAATCCACATAAACTTAAATCTAAAAACACAGCACTGAGATAAAAAACAAAACTGAAATGTCATTTGTGGAAACCTATGAGTTTAGCACTACTAGATCAATATACAAGATGCAACTGAATTTTCATGTATTATAAGAAGTAATCAGAAACTTACATTTAAAACAATACCATTTAAACTAGCATCAAAAAAGGTGAAATAGGGGTAAGTCTGACAAAAGATGTATGACACCTGTACATACCGAAAACTGAAAACCTGAAAAACACTGTTGAAAGAAATTAAAGACCTAAATAAATGAAGAGGTACAATGTATTCATAAGGGCATAAAATTCAATATTGTCACAATACCAGTTCTTCCCAAATTGATCTCTAGAAGTGATTTTTCAACCAGGGTGATTTTTTCCCCTCAGGGGATATTTGCAACTGGAGACACGGGTTGTCATAACTTGTGAGCAGAGGATAATTCTCTCCAGTGGGGTAAAGGTCAGGGATGATGCTAAACATCCCACAGTGTGAAGGACACTCCCATAATAAAGCATTATCCACCCCCAAATATCAATAATGCCAGTACCAAGGTTGGAAAAGACTGATCTATGGATTTAATGCAAGTCCAGTCAAAATCCCAGCAGGCTTTGTAAAACTGAAGCAACAATTCCAAAATCTATATGAAAATTCAGATGCTATTGAATATTCAGCCAAGACAACTTTGAAACATTAGATCAAAGTTTGAGGACTAAGAGGAAAGTGTGAATAAAGTGAAGGTTTCTATGGCCAGGGTTCTCACCTGGCCCTGACCGGCTTGCTCACTACACATGTGTGGGCAATACATTGCTCCTGACTCCATATAAAGAGCCCTGCCCAGTGCTCTGGGCAACATGGTGGCACAGCTGCATGGCTGCAGGAGAGCAGAGGCTGGAGTGGTGGCAGCACCGAGGACAGAGACTGAGATAGCTAACTTGAGGACTAACTTGACTTCAAGGTTTAATATAAAAGTTACAGGATGCTGAGAGAGAATTTTCCATGAATTTCTAGACAGCCTGGGCTTTCTGAGCCAGCAGCACTGGAATACACAGTTAAAGGGTGATTTGAATGCCTTGAAAACTGGAAGTATGTATTGCTCACGAGAGATTTAGAGACTTCCTCCGCTGTAGCCATTTGCTTGTATTCCAGTGTAATAAACCCAGGGAACTTTCCTTTCCCCAGAGAGGATTTATTTACATTATAAGAGTCTGTGCTTCTCTCTTCCTTTCTCTGGAGGAGAGAAAGGGTAGAAGGACACTGTATGAATTCAGTTTCTTTCTGTCTTGTCAATGGGTTTCAGTCCCAGATAAGGTCACTACAGATTCAACAAGACCAAAAAATGACACTGGAACATTCTCAGGGTGAAAGGGTTATACCCAGCTTTATTCCCACAGTGGCAGGTCAATCACTAGAATCCCATCCACTCAGAGCAAGTCTGCATGCAGCAAGCTGGTCTCTGCCTCTGGGCCTCTCTGCCCCTGCAGCCATCTCAGTCTCTGTCCTCGGTGCTGCCACCACTCCAGTCTCTGCTCTTCTGCAGCCATGCAGCTGTGCCACCATATTGCCTAGAGCACTGGGCGGGGCTCTTTATATAGAGTCAGCAGCAATGTATTGCCCACATATGTGTAGTGAGCTAGCCAGTCAGGGCCAGGTGAGAATCCTAGCCATAGAAACCTTCACTTTATCCACACTTTCCTATGGTAGAACCCCTGGGGGACCTGATACAAGACACCCTGTGAGTAAAAAAATGTTCTCGGTTCCAGAGACCTCATTTCCTGTCAGAACATGTACACACACACGCACGCACACGCATGTGCATACACACACACACAGGTTTGATGGGGTTTTTTTTAACATGTTAATAAAACAGTCTTGTGCTACAATAAGCATCAAGATGAACAAACAGACCAATGAAGCACTACAAAAATATACCTACACATTTAGGGACAAAAAACTTAGACAAATTTACAAAAGCATGTCCATAGAGAAAAGATAGTCTTTTCAACAAATAATGCTGGAAAAACTGGATATCCATATGGAAAGAAGTGAAATAAATTTCAATCCATATCTCATATCACATGTAAGAGTTAATTTCAAACAAATCATAGCCCTAAATGTAAAACTGAAAACTATAAAATTTGCAGAAAAAAGTACAAGAGAAAATCTTTGTGACTTTGGATCTGGCAAAGACTTCTTAGATACAGCACCAAAAGCAGTCCATAAAAGAAAAAAGCTGAGAAACGAGACTTCATAAAAATTTCAAATGTCTTGTCTTCTTCAAGACACTCCCACCTGGTTAAAAGAATAAAAGAAGTGGGAGAAAATATTTTCAAAATATATAACTCATAAAGGATTTATACCCAGAATATATGAAGAACCCTCAAAAATTAATAAAAAGAGTGATGCCAGAAAAAATGGCAGACTAAGGACCAATGGATATTCTCTCCATCATAAAAGAAACAAGGAAATTGACAAAAAAATTGTTGAATCAACTTTTTCAGAACTCTACAACTAAACAAGAGCCTTGCAGCAACCTAATGAGTGTTTATGAAAGACAACAACTGCTTCTCGGTAATAACAGTGAGCTCTGTGGTACTTTAGCTTGCCCTTTCCCATTCCACCTCCCATCTCTGCTGCAGCCTTGAAAACCAAGAGCCCACAACCACGGTATATACCAGCAGCCTAACAAAATAGAGCTGAAGCTCCTTCAAAGTCCCATTCCCAGAAGACTGTCCTTATTTGACCTTTCTGGTGGGCCTCTGGAGGACCTACCTAGAAAGCTGCCTCTATCTGTGGACTGGGCTCAGAGCTGGCTCAGCGTGAAAGCCTTTTCCTAGGGGTATTTTTGAAAGCAAATGAAGACAACAGTTAACAAACACAGGTGCTAGAAGCAATGGATAACAAATAGGCAAAAAAATAAAGGCCAACCAAAAAGCTTAAGGAAAAAGTCATGAAATTAGGTGTCTATAGGGCCTTTGAAAAGCTACAGTACACTCCTGAAAAATCTAGAAGGGCCCCATGCAAAGGGCTGTGCACATACCAAGGACTGTGCATGTGCCTGTGAAAGCCCTAAGTTCTCATACTGGACTGACCTTGAGGCTCCCTGCAAGCAGGAAGCAGAGGCTTAGGTGGAGCTGTAAACTGACTGAATATTGAAAGTGTGCCCCAATATGCACACATAGCCCTTCTATAAAGACTTCCAAGAATCTAACTGGTTCCAGCAACAACAACAAACACTGGATAAGAGGAATAATAAAAATTCCACAGTAGCCACATTATACTGTTTAGAATGCCAACAAAAGACTACGAGGCATCCAAGGAAACAAGAGCGTAGGGCCCATACGCAGGGAAATAGAACCATCAGTATATAAACTCCCTGAGGAACCATAGACCTTGGACATACTAGATAAATATTTTAAGTAAGCTCTTTCAAATACGTCTCACCAAATAGAGAACACCAATAAGGAGAGAGAGAGAGAGATTATAAAAAGAATGGAATGGACATTCTGCACTTGAAAAAAGTACAGTAGCTAAAATAAATGACTAGAGGAGCTCCACTGTGGATTTGAGCAGGTTGAAGAGTGAGTAAACTTCCAGGAGGTCAACTGAGATCATGCCCCATGAGGGACAGAAGAAAAAGGATGAAGGAAAATGAACAGGGCCTTGGCCTCAGAAACCTCTAAGACACTACTGAGCTTACCAAGATACTCATATTTGGAGTCTCAGAAGGAAAAGTGACGGTGAAAGGAGCAGAACGAATATGTAAAGAAATAATGTCTGAAACCTTTCATGAAAAACATTAAATATGAGGTGTAACATCCAAGAAGTTCAACAAATTCCAAGTAGAGCAAACTCAAAAGACATGCACACCTAGATAAAACATAAAAAATAGGTAAAAGACAAAAAATATCTTGAAAGCAGTAAGACAGAAGCAACTGATCATGTACAAGGGATCCTCAATAAGACTATTGGTTGATTTATCACCAGAAGGCAGTGGGATGAAATATTCAAAATGTTGAAAGAAAGACTCTCAACCAAGAATTTCATATACAAAAAACTATCCTTCGTAAAGGAGAAATTAAGACGTTCCCAGGTGAACTAAAGCTGAGATCATTCATCACTAGCAGACTTACCCTACAGCATATACTGAGAGAAATCCATTATGAAAGAACACTAGCTCTGTAACTGAAATCCACATGAAGCAAAAACAGCACCAATAAGGTAACTATACAAGTAAACATAAAAGATGCTATAATTGTATTTTTTGCTTGGAATTATTTTCTTCTATAATCTGATTTATAAGACATCTATATAAAGCAATGATTAAATACCTCTGTGATAGAGAACAAAATGTATAGATATAATTTATGACAATAACAACACAAATGATAGGTAAGGAATGAAAATATAAAAAAACAAAACTTTTGTATGCCCTCATAATTAAGTTGGTATTAATCTGAAGAAGATTCTTATAAGTTAATATGTTAATGTTCATCTCCAGGACAACCACTATGAAATACTCAAAAATGTAGTAAAAGAAAAGACAAAGGAATAAAATGGTATATTGGAAAATATGTAATATTGCCACAAAAGAAGGCAGTAATGGATGAACAGAGGAACAAAAAAGGCATAAGAAAAAGTGGCAGACTTAAATCCTACCCTATCAGTAATTACATTGAATGTAAATAGATTTAACACTCAAATTTTAAAAGCCAGAATTTGACAACATGGATTTTTTTAAATAACATGACCCAACTATATGCTGTCTATAAGGGAAACACTTTAGACCCAAACACACATAAAAACTGGAAGTAAAAAGAAAAAAACATACCATGCAACAGTGATTGTAAAGGGGTTTGTGGGGGGGACCTGGTATAGGGGAGAGCCTAGTAAACATAATATTCTTTATGTAATTGTAGATTAATGATAACAAAAAAAAGAAAGAAAAGGGGGATTATTCCCTGATAGGATAAAACTAACTGTAAATCAACAATTAATGCATGCTTTAAATATCCTTAATTTTGATCATTTAAAGGGTGTCAGATGATCAGCTATGGAAATACATTTTTCTGATAATATTCCTTTCTCTTAAAAAAAAAAGCAGTTCCTGTGTGGTGATCTCCAATAAGTTCTTCACAATGGTATAAAAGGCATATCAAACTGTGGGCAAAGGGTTTGCTTGTGTTTACAGAGAGGATCAAAGCCTAATTTGGCTACCCAGAAAACGAATTAAGATACGATATGAAGAAGAACTTCCAACATCAACATTCTCTGGAAGACTCATTCCAGATGATCATCAAAAAACTTCAACAAAGATCCTGGCACTGTTGCAGTTGTAGCTGCAT
This sequence comes from Manis javanica, assembly GCF_040802235.1. Classification (NCBI taxonomy): domain Eukaryota; kingdom Metazoa; phylum Chordata; class Mammalia; order Pholidota; family Manidae; genus Manis; species Manis javanica. Next base: position 17,506,656 of record NC_133173.1, read on the forward strand.
TCATCCCACCAGTTCCTGGACTTGCCATTGGAATGAAGAAGGAGATATCTAAGCTGGCCTGTGCATACAGTAAAACAACAAATTTGACTGGATCTATACTGTTGAAACTCAACCAAGAATTAGGAGAAGTGCAAGTTGCAGTGCTCCAAAATCTTGCAACTGTAGACTATCTACTATTAAAAGAACATATGGGATACGAACAGTTCCAGGAATGTGTTGTTTTGTCTGATTTTTCTCAAACTATTCAAATTCAGTTAGACAATATCCATCATATCACTGATAAGTTTTCACAAATGCCTAGGGTGCCTAATTGGTTTTCTTGGTTTCACTGGAGATGGCTGGTAATTGTAGGTCTGCTTTGGTTATGTAGCTGTATTCCTATTATGTTAATGTGTGTATGCAATTTAATTAGTAGTTTAAAACCTATACATGCTTATGTTACTCTACAAGAAGATATGTCAAAGAAATAATCAATCTTCCCATGTTTTCTTCCGTCTGCTACTTCTATAGCTTTTCTTCTTCCTTCCTAATTACAAACCTTAAGTAGAATTCATGCCTCATATTGAAATTACCGAGTATCATAATTCTTCCAAGTGATAAAGATACCTCAAGACAAATGCTGGGCATAGAAGCCACAGGGCATAAATCTGCTAAGAAGTAAAAAGCTAACCTTTTCAAACAATATTGCTTCTCTCTCACTTACCAACTTTACATTTCCCTGTATGGCCCCGGATGATGACTGGTTAGCCAGAGACAGGTAAGATTCCTCAAGGGAGGAACAACCTAAGACAGGCACAGTCGCAGGGGGGCCATCAGGTGAGAAATTGGGGATCAACAGAGGTGAGGCTTAGAACCCCACCCCCCATTTTGAGAGAAATCTTCTGCATCTGTGGATATTTTGTTGCCCTTGTCTAGCTTGGATTAATACTTAGTCTATAGGCACACACCTGATCATCTACATTTGCCCTCTTACAGCACTAAACTATGTTTTCTACCTTTATCTTGCATCTACCTACCACTTCAGCATTTTATTAAAATAATAATAATAATAATAATAATAATAGTAATAAGGGAGAAATGTGGGATTCACATATAAATCAAGTATAAAAATCAAACGAATATTCATATTTGACCTGATTGTTTACAGTTCATAATGCGTGATCAAAGCCTAAAGTTTCTGTGATGACTGCCCTTGCACTGTTCACCATGTAAGAACTTATTCACTATGTAAGAATTTGTTCACCATGTAAGAACTTGTTCGTTATGCTTCAGAAGATTGGAGACTGTTGAGAATTAGGCTTGGGTTGATTAATGATTGTGCATTGAGTCCCCTATACAGAATTTTATTGTTGCTAACAACCATCTGATCAATAAATGAGAGATGCCCTCTCAAATAAATAAATAAATAAATAAATAAATAAATAAATAAATGAATGAATGAATAAAAGATACACCATGCAAACAGTAACCAAAAGAGAGCTTTAGTGGCTATACTATTATCAGACAAAATAGACTGAGGGACAAAAAAAATTACTGGAGTCAAAGGAAGTTTAATAATAATAGAAATATTACCCTAATTAAAGATATAACAATTATAAATATACGTGCACCTAACAAAAGAGTGCCAAAACTCATGAAGCAAAAGCTGGAAGAATTTAAGAAAGAACCAGTTCAACAATAGTTTCAGAATCAGTAACCCACTTTCAGAATTCAATGGATAAGAATATCTAGACAAAAGATTCATAGGAAAATAGAAAACTTGTACTAACAATGAACTAGTAGAGAGAAATCAGAAAAGCAATTCCATTTACAATTGCATCAAAGAAGAGTACAATGATGAAAGAAACTGAAGAAGACACAAATCAATGGAAATCTATCCCATGCTCATGGATAGCATGGATAGTCAAAATGGCTATCCTGCCCAAAGTCATTTACAGATTCAGTGAACTACTTATCAAACACCAATGGCATTTTCAACAAACCAGAGGAAAAAAATCATAAAATTTATATGGAACCACAAAAGACCCCATGTAGCCAAAGCAACGTGAAAAAAAGAACAAAGCTGGGGGTATGCTCCCTGACTTCAAACTATACTACAAAGCTATAGTAATAAAACACTATGGTATAGAATAGACCCATAGATCAATGGAAACAGAATACAAAGCCCAGAAATAAATGTACACATATATGGTCAATTAATATATGACAAAGGAGCCATGAATATACAATGGGGAAAAAACAGGTATTAGGAAAACTGGACAACTACATGCAAGAGAATGAAACTGGATTACTATCTAATACCATACACAAAAGTAAACTCAAAAATGGATTAAAAACCTAAATATAAGACATGAAACCATAAAACTCTTAGAAGAAAACATAGGCAAAAATCTCGTGAACATAAGCATGAGCAATTTTCCTCCAGACATGTGTTCCTGGGCAAGGGAAACAAAAGCAAAAATAAACAAGTGGGACTATGTTAAACTAAAAAGCTCTGTACAGGAAAGGGCACCATCAACAAAACAAAAGGCAACCTATAGTATGGGAGAATATATCTGTAAATGATATATCTGACAAGGAGTTAACATCCCAAATATGTAAAGAACTCATACATCTCAACACCAAAAACCAAATAAGCCAATTAAAAAATGAGCAGAGGACCTGAATAGACATTTTTCCAAAGACATACAGATGGCCAATAGACACATGAACAGATGCTCAACATTACTACTCAACAGGGAACTCCAAATCAAACCACAATGAGATATCACCTTATGCCAGTCGGAGTGGCTAATATCAACAAGACAGGAAATAACTAGTGTTGGAAAACTGTGGAGAAAAGAACCCTCCTACACTGCTGGGGATTATGTAAATTGGTGAAGCCACTATGAAAAGCAGTATGGAGGTTCCTCAAAGTAATTTCACTTCTAGGAATTTACCTGAAGAAAACAAAATCACTAATTCAAAAAAGATAGATGTATCCCTATGCTTACTGCCACATTATTTACAATAGCCAAAATATGGAAGCAACCAAAGTGTGTGTCAATAGATGAACAGATAAAGAAGATGTGGCACTTATCCACAATAGAATAGTATTTACCATAACAGAGAAAAAAATCCTGTCATTTGTAACAACATGCATGGACTTAGAGGGTATTATGGTAATTGAAATCAGCCAGATGGAGAAGGACAAATGCCACATGATTTCATTTATTTGTGGAATCTGAACAAAATAGCGGTAGACTCAGACACTAAGAAGTGACTAGTCATTACTATGGGGTAGGGGTTGTGGTAGGTGGGTGGGATGGGTGAGGAGGATAAAAGGGCATAAAAAATTCAATCATAATAAAGGTTGGTCACAGTATGGAAGGGCAGCATGGAGAATATACCCAGTGGTTCTGTAACATCTTGCTATATTGACATAGTAACTGCACTGATAGAGGTGAGGACTTAATAATGTATATAACTACTGAATCACTATGTTGTACACTTGAAACCAGTATAATATTGTATATCAACAAAGAGATTTGTTTTGATTTAAAATAAGTAAAATATGCATGTTAGGAATATAAAAAAAAATTAAAAACTTGAACATTATAAGCCAACTCAATAAACAGGTATCTATAGAATATTGTACTCAACAACAGTAAAATATATGTTCTTCTGTATAAAAGACCATAATATATATATATATACTTCTGGAACACTCTTGAGTATAGACCATATGGTAGGCCATAAAGTAAGTCCCTATAAATCTGAAAGGACTGAAATAATATAGAGTGTGTTCTCTGACCACAATGAAAGGAAATTAGAAATCTTTAATGGGAGAAAAACTGGAAAATTCACAAATATGTGGAAATTATATAACAAATTATTAAATAACCAATAGGTCAAAGAAATAGCAAAGGAAAATGAAAAATACTTTGATACAGACAGAAACAAAAGCATACCAAAACTTAAGGGATGTAGCAAAAGCAGTGCTTGAAGTGCAATTTATAACTTTGAATGCCTATATTTAAAAAGGAGAAAGACCTCAAGTCTACTTAACATTTTATTTTAAGAAACTAGAAAAAGAAGGTCAAACTAAAGGAAACAGAAGAAAAAATAGTTAAGATTAGAGTGGAAATAACCAAAGTAGAGAATTTTTAAATACAGAGAAAATAAATGAAACCAGAAGTTGGCTCTTTAAAAAGTCAGAATTTTTAAATGACAAAACTTTAGCTACATTAACCAAATAGAATGAGGGAGGGAAGGAGAGAGAGTACTGAAATTACTAATATCAGTAATAAAAGTGATGATACTACTACCAAACTTACAGAAATAATGGAATTACAAGGGACTCTTACAAACACTTGTACGCCAACAGGTTAAGCAACATAGATGAAATGGACATATTCCTACAAAGATACAAACTGACTGAAGAAAAACAGAAAACCTGAATACATCTATAAGAAAAAATATTGAACTAACAATCAAAATGCCACTCCAAAATACAAAAGGCAGGTGGTAGAAGTCAGAACTAGATGGCTTCACTGGAGAATTCTCCAAAATATTAAAGAAAAATTAACATCAATCCTTGACAAACTCTTCTAAAAACAGAAGAGGGAATAGTTTCCAGCTCATTTTGTGAGACTCTTGTTATTCTGATACCAAAATCCACAAAGACATCACAAAAAAACTACACTACATTATTCCTGATAAATAAGACTGCAAACACTCTCAACAAATACTAGCACACCAAATCCAGGAACATATAAAAAGGGTTACACACTATAATTAACTGGAATTTATCCCAGGAATGCAAAGTTGATCCAACTGGCAAAGTGATCCAACTAATTGACAAACAAAAATCAGTCAGGTTAACACAAAATACTAATTAAAAAAACAGGAGGCAGGAACCATATGGTGATTTCAATAGACATTGTAAAGTCATTTGAAAAACATCAACACCCTATCATGATTAAAAAAAAAAAAACTTCAACCACTAAGAAATAGAAAGTAACTTCTTCAACCTGATAAAAGGCATTTACAAAGACACTACAGCTTACACCATTCTTGATGGGGAAAGACTATAAGCTTTCTCCCCTAAGATCAAAAACAAGCCTTCACCACTTACTTCTTTCTATTCAACATTATACTGGCACTTCTAGCCAAGGCAATTACACAAGAAAATGGAATTAAACACATCCAGATTGGAAAAGAATTAAAACTAACTATATTTGGAGATGATGTGGTCTTCTTAGACCCCTTCAAGATCCCTTAGATAAAAAATCCTAAGGGGAGGCGGAGCCAACACGGCGGCGTGAGTAGGACAGTGGGAATCTCCTCAAAAAAACATATATTTTTGAAAATCCAACAAATACAACTAATCCTAAAAGAGAGACCAGAAGACACAGGACAACAGCCAGACTACATCCACACATGCAAGAGCCCAGCGCCTGGTGAAAGGGGTAAGATACAAGCCCCGGCCTGGTGGGACCCAAGCACACCTCCTCCCCAGCTCCCGAAGGGAGGGAGAGGGAGCCCAGGACTGCTAAACACCCAGCCCCAGCCAGAGCACAGACACAGTGCATGCATGGAGGGCTGGAAACTAGGGAAATAGGGCAGCAAGGCCTCTGAGCGGGTTCCGAAGCTGATGCCCCTGTGACAAAGAAAAGCGAATGTTTTTTGAAAGTCTTAAACGGACAGGGACATAACAGCTGGACGGAAACAACAAAGGTCACAGCCCAGTGGCTGGAAATTACAGGGAAAAGTGGGCACACTAACCCCCTGGGCAACAGCTCTGAGACCCCTCACGGAGGTAAACAGCCAAACAACCCCCCCCCCTGTCCATTACACCTCTGGGCCCTGCCAAAGCAGAGAAGCAGCCTAAGGAAAGCCCTGCCCTCAGAAAGGGAGTTTTCTCCATATCCGCCAGGCAAGACACAAAGACTCAGTCTACACGCAATTACCCAACACAAGCCACTAGGGGTCGCAGGTGTCCCAGTAAAGAAAGGCCAGTAGCAAGTGAAAAGTTTGGCCCTCCCAGCTGACAGTCAATAGCACCTGTCAACATGAAAAGGCAAAAAAATATGATCCAGACAAGACTAACCCAGACAGTTTTGGCATCTGCTACATCTTCCCCTGAGAAGGAATCTGGGGAGATAGATTTAACCAATCTTTCTGAAAAAGAATTCAAAACAAAAGTCATAACCATGCTGATGGACTTGCAGAGAAGGATGCAAGAACTAAGGAAGGAGAATACAGAAATAAAACAAGCTCTGGAAGGACTTCAAAACAGAATGGACAAGATGCAAGAGACCATTAATGGACTAGAAAACAGAGAACAGGAACGCAGAGAAGCTGATGCAGAGAGAGATAAAAGGATCTCCAGGAATGAAAGAATTCTAAGAGAGCTGAGTGACCAATCGAAAAGGAACAACATACGCATTATAGAGGTAGCAGAAGAAGAAGAAAGAGAAAAAGGGATAGAAAGTGTCTTTGAAGAAATAATTGCCGAAAACTTCCCCAAACTAGGAGAAGAAATGGCCTCTCAGACCACAGAGGTACACAGAACTCCCATGACAAAGGATCCAAGGAGGGCAACACCAAGACACATAATAATTGAAATGGCAAAGATCAAAGATAAGGACAAAGTATTAAAGGCAGCCAGAGAAAAAAAAGGTTACCTACAAAGGAAAACCCATCAGGCTATCATCAGACTTCTCAACAGAAACCCTACAGGCCAGAAGAGAATGGCATGATATACTTAATGCAATGAAACAGAAGGGCCTAGAACCAAGACTACTGCATGCAGCATGAGTATCATTTAAATATGAAGGAGGGATTAAACAATTTCCAGACAAGCAAAAGTTGAGGGAATTTGCCTCCCACAAACCACCTCTACAGGGCATCCTACAGGGACTGCACTAGATGGGAGCACTCCTAAAAAGAGCACAGAACAGAACACCCAACATATGAAGAAGGGAGGAGGAAGAATAAGAAGGGAGAGAAATAAAGAATCATCAGACCGCGTTTATAATAGCTCAACAAGCGAGTTAAGTTAGACAGTAAGATAGTAAAGAAGCTAACCCTGAACCTTTGGTAACCACAAACATAAAGCCTGCAATGGCAATAAGTTCATACCTCTCAATAATCACCCTAAATGTAAATGGACTGAATGCACCAATCAAAAGACACAGAGTAATAGAATGGATAAAAAAGCAAGATCTATCCATATGCTGCTTACAAGAGACTCACCTCAAACCCAAAGACATGCACAGACTTAAAGTCAAGGGATGGAAAAAGATATTTCATGCAAACAACAGAGAGAAGAAAGCAGGTGTTGCAATTCTGGTATCAGACAAAACAGACTTAAAAATAAAGAAACAAAAGACAAAGAAGGACATTACATAATGATAAAGGGCTCAGTCCAGCAAGAGGATATAACCATTATAAATATATATGCACCCAATACAGGAGCACCAACATACCTGAAACAAATACTAACAGAACTAAAGGAGGAAATAAAATGCAATGCATTCATTCTAGGAGACTTCAACACACCACTCACTCCAAAGGACAGATCCACCAGACAGAAAATAAGTAAGGACACAGAGGCACTGAACAACACACTAGAACAGATGGACCTAATAGACATCTACAGAACTCTACATCCAAAAGCAACAGGATACACATTCTTCTCAAGTGCACATGGAACATTCTCCAGAATGGACCACATACTAGGCCACAAAAACAGCCTCAGTAAATTCCAAAAGACTGAAATCCTACCAACCAACTTTTCAGACCACAAAGGCATAAAACTAGAAATAAACTGTACAAAGAAAGCAAAAAGGCTCACAAACACATGGAGTCTTAACAACACGCTCCTAAATAATCAATGGATCAATGACCAAATCAAAATGGAGATCCAACAATAGATGGAAACAAATGACAACAACACTAAGCCCCAACTACTGTGGGACACAGCAAAAGCAGTCATAAGAGGAAAGTATATAGCAATCCAGGCATATTTAAAAAAGGAAGAATAATCCCAAATAAATGGTCTAATGTCACAATTATCGAAATTGGAAAAAGAAGAACAAATGAGGCCTAAGGTCAGCAGAAGGAGGGACATAATAAAGATCAGAGAAGAAATAAATAAAATTGAGAAGAATAAAACAATAGCAAAAATCAATGAAACCAAGGGCTGGTTCTTCGAGAAAATAAACAAGATAGATAAGCCTCTAGCCAGACTTATTAAGAGGGAAACAGAGTCAACACAAATCAACAGTATCAGAAATGAGAAAGGAAAAATCACGATGGACCCCACAGAAATACAAAGAATTATTAGTGAGTACTATGAAAACCTATATGCTAACAAGCTTGGAAACCTAGGAGAAATGGACAACTTCCTAGAAAAATACAACCTTCCAAGACTGACCCAGAAAGAAACAGAAAATCTAAACAGACCAATTACCAGCAACGAAATTGAAGCGGTAATCAAAAAACTACCAAAGAACAAAACCCCAGGGCCAGATGGATTCACCTCAGAATTTTATCAGACATACAGAGAAGACATAATACCCATTCTCCTTAAAGTGTTCCAAAAAATAGAAGAGGAGGGGATACTCCCAAACTCATTCTATGAAGCCAACATCACCCTAAGACCAAAACCAGGCAAAGACCCCACCAAAAAAGAAAACTACAGAACAATATCCCTGATGAACGTAGATGCAAAAATACTCAACAAAATATTAGCAAACCGAATTCAAAAATACATCAAAAGGATTGTACACCATGACCAAGTGGGATTCATCCCAGGGATGCAAGGATGGTACAACATCCGAAAGTCCATCAACATCATCCACCACATCAACAAAAAGACAGACAAAAACCTCATGATCATCTCCATAGATGCTGAAAAAGCATTTGACAAAGTTCAACATCCATTCATGATAAAAACTCTCAGCAAAATGGGAATAGAGGGCAAGTACCTCAACATAATAAAGGCCATATATGATAAAACCACAGCCAACATTATATTGAACAGCTAGAAGCTGAAAGCTTTTCCTCTGAGATCGGGAACTAGACAGGGATGCCCATTCTCCCCACTGTTATTTAACATAGTACTGGAGTCCTAGCCATGGCAATTAGACAAAACAAAGAAATACAAGGAATCCAGATTGGTAAAGAAGAAGTTAAACTGTCACTATTTGCAGATGACATGATACCATACATAAAAAACCCTAAAGACTCCACCCCAAAACTACTAGAGCTGATATCGGAATACAGCAAAGTTGCAGATATCTGCACACAGAAATCTGTGGCTTTCCTATACACTAACAATGAACCAACAGAAAAGAGAAATCAGGAAAACAACTCCATTCACAATTGCACCAAAAAAAAAAAAAATACCTAGGAATAAACCTAACCAAAGAAGTGAAAGACTTATACTCTGAAGACTACAAGTCACTCTTAAGAGAAATTAAAGGGGACACTAACAGATGGAAACTCATCCCATGCTTGTGGCTAGGAAGAATTAATATCGTCAAAATGGCCATCCTGCCCAAAGCAATATACAGATTTGATGCAATCCCTATGAAACTACCAGCAACATTCTTCAATGAACTGGAACAAATAATTCAAAAATTCATGTGGAAACACCAAAGACCCCGAATAGCCAAAGCAATCCTGAAAAAGAAGAATAAAGTAGGGGGGACCTCACTCCCCAACTTCAAGCTCTACTATAAAGCCACAGTAATCAAGACAATTTGGTACTGGCACAAGAACAGAGCCACAGACCAATGGAACAGACTAGAGAATCCAGACATTAACCCAGACATATATGGTCAATTAATATTTGATAAAGGAGCCATGGACATACAATGGCAAAATGACAGTCTCTGCAACAGATGGTGCTGGCAAAACCGGATAGCTACATGTAGGAGAATGAAACTGGACCATTGTCTCACCCCATATACAAAAGTAAACTCAAAATGGATCAAAGACTTGAATGTAAGTCATGAAACCATTAAACTCTTGGAAAAAAACATAGGCAAAAACCTCTTAGACATAAACATGAGTGACTTCTTCTTGAACATATCTCCCTGGGAAAGGAAAACAACAGCAAAAATGAACAAGTGGGACTATATTAAGCTGAAAAGCTTCTGTACAGCGAAAGACACCATCAATACAACAAAAAGGAACCCTACAGTATGGGAGAATATATTTGAAAATGACACATCCGATAAAGGCTTAATGTCCAGAATATATAAGGAGCTCACACGCCTCAACAAACAAAAAACAAATAACCCAATTAAAAAATGGGCAGAGGAACTGAACAGACAGTTCTCTAAAAAAGAAATACAGATGGCCAACAGACACATGAAAAGATGCTCCACATCACTAATTATCAGAGAAATGCAAATTAAAACTACAATGAGGTATCACCTCACACCAGTAAGGATGGCTGCCATCCAAAAGACAAACAACAACAAATGTTGGCAAGGCTGTGGAGAAAGGGGAACCCTCCTACACTGCTGGTGGGAATGTAAATTAGTTCAACCATTGTTGAAAGCATTATGGAGGTACATCAAAATGCTCAAACAGACTTACCATTTGACCCAGGAATTCCACTCCTAGGAATTTACCCTAAGAATGTAGCAATCAAGTTTGAGAAAGACAGATGCACCCCTATGTTTATCGCAGCACTATTTACAATAGCCAAGAATTGGAAGCAACCTAAATGCCCATTGATAGATGAATGGATAAAGAAGATGTGGTACATATACACAATGGAATATTACTCAGCCATAAGAAGAGGGCAAATCCTACCATTTGCAGCAACATGGATGGAGCTGGAAGGTATTATGTTCAGCGAAATAAGCCAAGTGGAGAAAGAGAAATACCAAATGATTTCACTCATCTGTGGAGTATAAGAACAAAGGAAAAACTGAAGGAACAAAACAGCAGCAGAATCACAGAACTCAAGAATGGACCAACAGGTACCAAAGGGAAAGGGACTAGGGAGGATGGGTGGTTAGGGAGGGATAAGGTGGGGGCGGAAGAAGGGGGTATTAAGATTAGCATGCATGGGGGGGGTGGGAGAAAGGGGTGGGCTGTACAACACAGAGAAGACAAGTAGTGACTCTACAACACTTTGCTATGCTGATGGACAGTGACTATAAAAGGGTTTATAGGGGCAACCTGGTATAGGGGAGAGCCTAGTAAACATAATATTCATCATGTAAGTGTAGATTAATGATAAAAAAAAAAAAGTTCCTGTGTGGTGACTTCCAATGAGTTCTATACAATGGTATAAAGGGCATATAAAAGTGTAGGCAAAGGGTTTGTTTGTGCTTATACAGAGGATCAAAGCCTAATTTGGCTACCCCGAAAATGAACTAAGATACGATATGAAAAAGAACTTCCAACATCAGCACTCTCTGAAAGACTCATGCCAGAAGATGATCATCAAAAAACCCCAACAAAGATCCACGCGGTGCTACAGGTCTAGAGGCACTCATCCCTCCGGTTCCTGAACTTGCTATGGGAATGAAGAAGGAGATATCTAAGCTGGCCTGTGCATACAGTAAAACAAGTTTGACTGGATCTACACTGTTGGAACTCAACCAAGAATTAGGAGAAGTGCAAATTGTAGCGCTCCAAAATCTTACAACTACAGACTATTTACTGTTAAATGAACATATGGGATGTGAACAGTCCCCAGGAATGGGTTGTTTTAATTTGTCTGATTTCTCTCACTGTTCAAGTTCAGTTGGACAATATCCACCATATCATAGATAAGTTTTCACAAATGCCTAAGGTGCCTAACTGGTTTTCTTGGTTTCACTGGAGATGGCTGGTAATTACAGGTTTGCTTTGGTTATGTAACTGTATTCCTATTATGTTAATGTGTGTGCGCAATTTAATTAGTAGTTTAAAACCTATACATGCTGAAGTTACTCTACAAGAAGATATGTCAAAGAAATAATCAATCTTCCCATGTTTTCTTCCGCCTGCTACTTCTATAGCTTTTCTTCTTCCTTCCTAATTACAACCCTTAAGTAGAATTCGTGCCTCATATTGAATTTACCGTGTATCACAATTCTTCCAAGTGGTAAAGATACCTCAAGACAATTGCTGGGCATAGAAGCCACAGGGCATAAATATGCAAAGAAGTAAAAAACTAACCTTTTCAAACAATAAGGCTTCTCTCTCACTTACCAACTTTACATTTCCCTGTATGGCCCCGGGAGATAACTGGTTAGCCAGAGACAGGTAAGATTCCTCAAGGGAGGTACAACCTAAGACAGGCACAGTCGCACGGGGGCCATCAGGTGAGAAATTGGGGATCAACAGAGGTGAGGCTTAGAACCTCCCCCCCCCTGTTCTGAGAGAAATCTGCTGCATCCGTGGATGTTTTATTGCCCTTTTCTAGATTAGATTAACACAGAGTCTACAGGCACACACCTGATCATCTACATTTGCTCTCTTACAACACTAAACTATGTTTTCTAGCTTTATCTTGCATCTACCTACTACTTCAGCATTTTATTAAAAAAATAATAATAATAATAATAATAAAGGGAGAAATGTGGGATCCACATACAAATCAAGTATAAAAATCAAACGAATATTCATATTTGAACTGACTGTTTATAGTTCATAATGCATGATCAAAACCGAAAGTTTCTGTGATGACTGCCCTTGTACTATTCACCATGTAACTTATTCACTATGTATGAATTTGTTCTCCATGTAAGAACTTGTTCGTTATGCTTCAGAAGATTGGAGACTGACGAAAATCAGGCTTGGGGTGGATTAATGATTACACATTGAGCATTGAGTCCCCTATACAGAATGTTGTTAACAACCATTTGATCAATAAATAGGAGAGATGCCCTCACAAAAAAAAAAAAAGTACACACTTCCAATTGTAAAATAAATAAGTAACCGGGATGTAATGTATAGCATAAGGAATATAGTCAAAATATTGTAACAACTTGGTATGGTGATAGCTGGTACCTAGAATTAGCATGTATATAAATGTTCAATCACTGTGTTGTACACTTGAAACTAATGTAATACTGTGTGTCAACTACCCTTCAATAAAAAATAATTATCTAAAAAAAAAATCCTAAGGGATCCACAAAAATACTTCTGGAGCTAATAAATGAGCTCAGCAAGGTTGCAAGATGCAAAATACAAAAAATATAAAAAGTCAATTATATTCAGGTACATGTGCAATGAAGAAGCCAAAAATAAAGAAAACAATTCCATTTACAATACCATAAAAAATAAGGTAGGAATAAATTTAACAAAAAGGATATAAGATTGACACACTGAAAACTATAAAACATCATTAAAATAAATTAAACTTCGAGAAATGGAAATACATCCCACGTTCCTAGACTAGAGGATTTAAGTTTTTAGATGGAAATACTCCACAAGTTGATCTACAAATTCAATACAATCAAGCTGTACTTTTAGCAAAGATGAACATGGATTCTACAATTTATACGGAAATGTTAGCGGCCAGAATAGCAGGGCTCACATTTCCCAACTTCAAAACTTACTAAAGCTACAGTAATAACACTGTAGTACTGGCCTAAGGATCAACATATAGGTCAGTGGAAGAGAACTGACAGTCCAGAAACAATGTATAAATTTATGATCAATTGATTTCAACAAGAGTGCTAAGAAAATTAAATGTGGAAAAAATAGCCTTTTCAACAAACAGTGCTGGGACAACTGGATAGCCACCCACAAAAGACTAAAATCAAACCCCTTCTTACACTATATGCAAAACAAATCAAAATGTGCGCAAGACCTAAATAGAAAAGCTCTAACTATAAAACTCATAGAAGAAAACATAGATGACAATCTTCATGATCTTTGACTGAGCAACGGTTTCTAACATGTGACACCAAAAGAACAAGCAACCAAAGAAAAAAATAGATAAATCAGGTCTCATCAAAATTAAAAACTTTTGTTCTTCAGTGGACACTATCAAGAAAGTGGAAAGACAATGCAAGAATTAGGGAAAATATTACAAAGCATGTATCTAATAAGAGTAGAGATATATAATAACAGTATCCAGAATATATAAAGAACTCTTACAACTCAATAATGAAAAGACAAATAACCCAATTGGAAAAGGAACAAATATTTGCATACACATTTCTCTATACTCAAATGACCAACAAACACACAAAAGTATTTTCAAAATATTTAGTCACTAGGGAAAAGCAAATCAAAACCACAATGAGATACCATTTCATAACCACTAGGGTAGTTATAATCAAAAACCAGGAAAATTCAGTGTTGGTGAGGATGGGGAGGTGAGGATAGTTGGTGAGATGGAAAAACCGGAGCCCAAAACATTGCTGGTAGGAATGTAAAATGATGTGGCCAGTTTGGAGAATAGATTGGCAGTTCCTTAAACTATTAAATACAGAATTACATATGACCCAGCAATTCCACTCCTGGGTAAATGCCCAGGAGAACTGAAAATATATGTTTACTCAAAAACCTGTACTTGAATGTTCACAGCAGCACTAGTCATAGAAGCCAAAAAGTGAAAACAACCCAAATGTCCATCAACTGATGAATGGATAAACAAATGTGGCATATTTATACAAGGGAATATTATTCAGCCATAAAATGGAATGAAGTATTGTAAACATGCCACAACTTGGTTGAAAACTGGATGAAAACACCTTGCTATGTGTTAGAAGCCAGACACAAAAGCCACAACCAAGATGTCCTTTAATAGGTAAATATATAACAAACTGTGCTGTATTCATCCAGTGGAATACTAATAGGCAATAATTAAAACAGACACTACTGACACATACAACATGGAAGAAAATCAAAGGCATTATCCTGAATGAAAGAGGCCAGTGTCAAAAGGTTACATACTATATGGTTCCATTTACATGACAATCTCAAAAAGACAAAACTATAGTGATGAAGAATAGATCAGTGATTGACAGGGGTTGGAGAGGAATGGGGGGCGGCTATAAAGGAGTAGCATGAGTAAGAGATTTTAAGATAATGTAACTTTATCTGATTTTGATGGTGGTTACAGGAATCTATACACCTGTTAAAATTCATTGAACTGTATTCCCAGAAAACAAAAACAAAAACCTAACCACAAACAGAAATGAAAGGAACAGGAATAAGTCCCTCCTCTCCTAACAGGCAAATACTTTATTAATTAATTGGAAGAAATTTTTGTAACTCAAAAAAGTACAAGTTTCCCTGAGACTTATTTCAAAAAGTGAGCTAATCAATTCTATATTTATTAAATCCAAATGTTCCCAATGTAGATTTAATATGCAATAGCAGGGGAAAGGTGCATTCTACATACAAAAGTACAAGAATTAATTGTTCAAGCTAGGATGCAAAAATTAAAATTAAAATTCCATGCACATGATATAATGCTAAGCTTGGGAAAAAAGCATTCCTGTAGATTGAACTGAAAGGCCCTTATAAGCATTTCAATCACTGATAAAAGAAAAATAAAAGAGAAAACACAGGGTCACAACTCTATTCTATTACAGTGAAAGTTTCCCTCTTACATAAACCAAGCACTCCCCTCAAGCTTCTAGAAGATACTGTTTCTTTTAGGTTTCCCCTGTTCTCTCAAAATCATTTCCCCCAACCCCCACTGACAAATTCCCAGGTTCAAGATAAGCCCAAACCCACAGGCAGCTACCTCTTAATCTCCACTCAAACAAAAACTTGAGAACAGCCATTCATCAAGCACCTCCTCTCTCTGGGATGTCCCAGCCTGTTAGCCCCATACCGTTCCAGGGCCCCCCATTTGCTATCCTCTCCAGCCTAACACCTCTAGAGAACCATGTCTGTGCCCACCCTCCCACCCTCTCTTCCATTGCTCCCACCTGGGTTCATCACGTTTCCCATAAAACCAGTTCTGAAATGGTCACCAAGAATCTCCATGTTGTAGAACACAAAGGGTGTGTTTCTGTTCTTTTGCTCAACTTCTCAGATATCATCAACGGGGCTGGACACACACTCCTGGTCATCTTTTCCACTCTCAACCTCCTTAACAGCACATTTTCCTGGGTTTCCCTGATCTGGTCACACTCTGGGGGTCTCCATTGCTGGCTCACCCTGTACTTCTGGGCTTCTAACTATTAGAACTCCTTGGGGCCCAGGCAAAGCCCCTAATTTCTCTACACTCTCCCCTTTGCTGCCCATTTCTCTTCCTGCTTCCAACGTCATCTGTATTTACCTGTTCACCTGTTTCACCAACCCAATCATTTCTGGGTTTCAGGTCATTTTCTAATCAATCTGTGAAATCTGAGTAAATGCAGCATTTAAAGGACAGTTCTGTGGGAAAACAAGCTTAAGAAACATGACCTCTTCCTCAACTTACAAGTAGAAAACAAGCATGTCTAAAACATTAGTTCTCTTTGCTGTTTTCACCCCAGTTGGTTAGTGACACTTTACCACCCTTCTCTCCTTCTCCCATACTGAAAGGCAGTCTTATGTGAAATGAAACAGAGTTGCCTACTTTACTCCTAGGTAATACCCAAGACCACCTGCCTCAATTCCTCATCAGGGTGCAGAATCAGAGAAGTTCCAACAGAAAGGGTCTGCAGAACCACCAGACCTTGCAACCTCAGTTCTCCATGAGCTGCAGAAAAGCTGATAAAAGCTGGAATCCTCTCCTGAGAAAAATGACCATTCACATAAGACACAAGCTTCTGTACGAAATTTCAAGGGTCCACCCCCTCAAGCTCATTCCCTGGCCCAGGGACTCAAGCTAAGCCCCCCGTACTGCAGAGTCCTCCATTCTCTCAGGTTTCCCAGGTTCACTGCTAAGATTACAGCAAATTAAGTCCTATGAGAATGACAGAGCATATCATAACCGAGACCTCACAGCCCACTATCAGCCATGCAGAAACCACAGATCCATTCTCTTAACAACTGTTTCCTGAGGTCATCCTATAGCCTAGGCGCCGTTCTAGTTGAAGAAGACAGCCAGCATCCTAGTGAAGGGGTACCCTTGATACTGGGTGTTCATACTATCATTTTACAGCATTTGAGATTCCATCCCATAAAATCCCATCAAGATTTACAGAGTACCTCTAAAGCCTTCAAAATAAGAAGCTACAGTCTCAATGTTAAGGGCTGACAAAAGAAAAAAACAAGGATGAGCTGGAAGAGCAGCCACATATCCTTCTAAACTAATGAAGCGATGCCCACCCTCCCGGCTCGCCATTCCCCGCAGAAATCCATCTAGCCTGTGTTACCTAAGTGAGAGTCACACATCTCGGCCCAGCATGTCTACAGTCCCAGCCATCTGCTACGATGGCCTTGTGCCCACTTGAACGATAACAAGCCAGTTTCAAATGGTAAAGGAACCCAAAAATAAAGATGTAAAAACAGAGCCCCTAAAATGAGCCAAATGATAGCTCCTCAGCAAACTCATCTTCTGATGGCAAATCAAGTCCGAAGGTCTCACTACAAAAAAACTGTAATTCTAGATAGTAGAAGTAGGATCCATTCCACTATGGAAGTGTCTATGCCAAAGACCTTGTGTAACTAACTTAATTACAGATTTCTGCATTTGAAAATTATATTTTTGTGTTTCAAATAGCAAAAAAAATGGAGCTGCCTAAATACCATCAATAAGAGAAAGCTTACATGATTATGTTCATAAAATAGAGTAACATGCAGCCATTAAAAATAACTAGGTAAAATTCTATTATTACTCAAGTGATAATGTGTTTTATCTGCCAAAAACTCCATTCTTATAAATTCTCCTTCATCCCATGTGATTCTACTTGAACTTCCAATCATATTCTTCCTATACTTCCCCTCCTCTCCCCCACTCAGCAACAGTAACTGATACAGGGATGAGAATCATGACATGAAACATAATCTATTAGAGTTCCCTCTAGGATTTTCCCATCTAGAAAACAAAAACCTCTCAAATGTCCAGTTAAGGGGCTGCGAGCATATGTGTGTCGAGTGGCTTAAGTCCATTACAAGGGAGGAGGGACAGGGAGAGGGGGAGAGAGAGAGAGAGAGGAGTGTGTGTGTGTGTGTGTGTGTGAGAGGAGTGTGTGTGTGTGTGTGTGTGTGTGTGTGTGTGTGTGTGTGTGTACACACGGATGTCCCAGACATAGGAAGGCTATACCTCAACACAGTGCATGACAGGTGGGAGGTGAAGAGGGAGGAAATTCTATTTCTTTAAGAAATTCAAAAGTTTTCAGATTAACGGTGATATTGTTCTCTTTAATATGTTTCAAATTAAAGGAAAGGTACCACAGTCAATCGCTGACAATACCCCAAATTGCATTCCATACTTCGCTTATGAGTCAGTTATTTGAAACTTGAAACATATTTTTCCAAAGAAACCATGCTTATAAACAACTGAGGTTAGATCCCAAGCAAAACCCATAAATGCTTGTTTAAACCATAAAACCATAATTTATTTGGGGGAGACTACATTTTTTTAAAGTCCTTCCTATGTGGCAGACATTGTGGTTTCTAGTGACATTACCTCCTTCTGCCGAAAACTCCATTCTCATAAATTCTCCTTCGTCCCATGTGATTTTACTTGGAGTAACTCTTTTATTTCTCAAAACAATCACTGATGGGGTTTTACTTCATGAAGTGGGCAGCTGCAAGGCATGGGATAACGTGCCACCTAGAGTTCCGGGGTAGGTCTTTATTTGGTTTCCCCATCACCATAAACTTACTTAAAAAATACGAATTCCCAACTTAAAGAGTCTCAGGAGAGAGAGAGGGCAGAGCTCCTTCCCGCAGAGGTGAAGTCTCTTCACATACATTCTGGATCCTGGCTCTCCACTGGCTTCCTCACTACCTCTCTCTCTACTCTGTACAAAAACACACTACCGTTAACCCCTGACCTGCCTCTCCCTCCAGCAGGCCGCCGCTCCCTCCTACCGCCCCCATCTCCCCACCCCTCCCCACTTACTGCCCCCTCGCACCACCCAGATTCTGCCCCAACGCCTCGGCTGCTCTGTCCCGGATCCTGTCCTTGCCAACCCAGCGGACGCAGTCCAGCGCTCACAGTCCTGGCCTCTGTGCAGCGTAGGGCACCTGTGCCGCTGGTCACAACTTCCCGGGCTCCTGGACGCTTCCCTCTATTCTGCCTCCCACTCCTTGGGCCACTCTTCCATCTCCTGGTCTCATTTTCTCTCCCAGGTTTCCCAAAAGCACCACTGTCCTCTGGAGTTCTGTCCTCAGCCATGAAATCTTCCCGTCCTAAGTGCTCCCCTTGGGTAATGGCATCTACTTCCACAGCCTGAGCCACACCCGCTGAGGCAGGGATTCCCAAATCTTTACCTAGAGGACCCACCTAAAAACCAGAAAACTCAGGAGACAGATGCCTCAGCTCTAGCGGTCCCAAACTGCACTCCAGACCCGTTCCCGACCTTTCCTCCCGGCTCTGTTCCTAGCCAGTTCAGAAAGGCCGCAGGACCCCCCTCATCACGCCACTCCACGGACTCCCAGGTGCTTCCATGCACAGTCCCCTAGTGATCCTCGCTGAAAGCCTGGCAGCAGGCATGGCCAGGGAGCGCATTTTAAGGGTACCTGGGGTTTTGATCAGAGACGGGTAGACAAGCAAACACAAAATGCCTATCATGAAGCAGCTCCTAGAAACAGAAGGTACAACACACCACACAGGGGTGCACGGGGCAGGACCACGGTCAGGCAGGAGGCAGAAGGCATGAGGGAGAAACACGGAAAAGACGCTTGGTTGTGGTTTCAGTGGAAAGGATCAGGTAAGGAAGGGCAAACCGATTTAGGACTGGCAGGCTGGCTGATTTCAGTGGTGCAGGGGCTGTCCCTCATTGTCTGGTCACTGGTAACGGGGTGGACAAAGCAGGTGGGTAGGTGGACAGCGGCCCCGAGTGTGAGAGCCCTAAAGAGGTCACTGGGAACATGTGCTGTGCGTGGGCTCCGGACTGGCTGCTTTGTATCTGAAACGCACACTTAGGGGCGAGTCCTCTGCTCTCTCTCGGAACTGGCAGCCCCAGGAGGGGCTGTCTCTCCAGGGGTCGGCAAAGACCCAACATGTCAAAGCATCAAAGTACAGGAAATAAAAAGACATGATTAATACACACTAAAGCTGTTTTACAAGGAATGACATCTAGAGAGGTTCACGGATCTGACCAAATTCGAATGGGCTAATAAAAATCCTTAGAGTTTACATAGCATTTAACATATCACATTTTAGATCTCACAAGAATGCTGAAACATAAGCAGCTTTATGCCCCTTTTGCATGTGAGGAAGACGGAAGCTCAGAGAGGTTAAGCAGCCTTCCTTAAGTCACCTGACTGCAGACAGGCAGAGGCGCAAGGGTCGCTCACGTGATGCGGGAAGCCACGGGTGTATCAGGTCCCGAGCCTTGCCTGGGGTTGCCTTTCCCGCTCACATCGCCCACACTCAGATATGCTGAAGACCCCTCAGTGGGGAGGGGGTGCTCTAGAATACACATTTTTATTACAGAAGAAGGATCCAGAGTCAGACTTGAGCTGCCCTTCACCGCAGGGGACAGGACTGAACAACCTTACCCTGAGCCTAGCCCTCCAGCTCTGGTTCTCGGAGGGGCTGTGGGCACCCTGGGTTGTCACACAACTGCATTGTTTCTGGCATTTGGGGAGCAGTGGCCAGGTCTGGGACTGCAGCCTTCCAACATAAGAGACACTAACTTTTAAAGGTTAATGTGGGTGAAATACCAGTTTATACAACAATTTCAACCTAAAACTCTCTTCCGTGTTGAAACCCCACATTTTTCCATTGTCCTAATACATACTCAGTTGCCCAGGAATGCAACTACCAGGTCAATGGAGGGAACTTCAGTGTATTCAGAACTTAAACAAAAGCTGGTTACCATTCTGGAAAAGCATGTCACCAGTGACAACCCATCCCAGCTGCAGAGGCAGCTGTCACATCCAAGGTGATGGTCAGTGGACTGGCATCTGGTCATTCATTATGTGTCTTAGTGAGAGATGGGCCTAAGTACTAAAATATATATTATTTGATTGAAAATTACTTTCATTTATTTGTATGTGGGGTCTGACATGGTTTGGATCACAGACCCAGATGGGGTCTGGCCAAATACCTCCTGCAGCCTTTCCTTGGGGCCCTGTATCCTGGAATGCTGTTAGCATCTCAGAGTTCAAATGCAGACCCATCTCCAAAATGGCTCTCCGAACAGGTCCAGGATCAACAAGAAAGAAAGAACAGAGAGAGAAAGTGAGAAGGGCATTCCTTTCTTCTTCCTCTTAGTGTCTCCAGCCATACACGGAGAAGCAAATGCCCCTGTGCACATTCCCTATTCTCTGCCCCCGCCCAGTTCATCTCACCTTCCTGGAAATTTTCTTTCTTACCTTTGATGACTCTTTCTCCTGCCTTCGAAAATTCATTACTTGTGATTCTGAGGTAGAGGGGAGGGAAGCAGGCAATTTTATCTACCGATGATTCACTCAATAAACATATCTTAAATGCCTACTATCTTTTTCACCAGGACTCCTCACAGATATTTCAAAGTTTGAAACTAACCATGAAAATTTAAGGTAATTCAAAATTTCACAGTAGAACCATCCAATACTTGGAAAGTGAGTTGGTGTGGAGGAACAGCCGTCATCCACCTTGACGAGAGCCTGGGAGGTCAGGCAAACTCCTGGCTCAAAGGTCTGGAACTTGAAAGAAAAAAAAGTAGTCAACCTGGGGAGTCAAACATGGGGATCGCAAGGGCCAGGGGACCAAAAAGCTGTCTGCAATGTTCCATCTTTAATGTTAATCCTGTGTTACGGACAGCACTTTTGATCTCACTGCACTGTGACCTGAAGAAAATATTTTATTCAGAAAACAGCCCTGGTAAACAAAAAGCTCAAGAAGTGATCTGTGTTTACTAAAACTTTCAAGTACATTTTAAATATATTCTGCGAGGATAAAATGTAGTTACGTAAGAAGGAGGCAGTGCTTTTAATGTGTGGTTTTCACAGCTGAGATACACTACTAAAAAAATTCACTGGGTGATTCAGGCATCTATTCAGAACTGTAGGCAGAAAACATGGTCATACCTTCCTACTGGCAGACACACAAAACTGGTGCATCCCACACACTTGTTTTAGTAGCTCCAACACCGGCTGTTCTAGCAACTTCCGAGAGAAGCTGCAATCGCGGACTGTTGGATGCGCCAAACAGCATCACCTTCCAACCTGAAACTAAAATCTCACTTTGACAAATGGGCTGGAAAATTAAGTAAGCTAAACCAATGCTTAAACCTGAGTTTCAATTTCTGTATCTTTCTGTATATGCTGTACTAGTAAATACAGATTTATACTGTTTAACAAAGAAAAAAGGAGAAACTACCCATGGAATTTATCCCTCCTAGATTTTAAATCCAAGATCTTCCAAAGAATTAAAAGCAACTGTCAGATTGGAATACTTATAAAATAAATAAATTCCTTTGGCATTTCATGGCAAATGAATCAAAGGCATTAAATAGAAGGACAACAATTACAGCCAAGATTCCCAGCTACCCAACTGAAACTCAGTAACATATTCAGCACCCAAAGACAGCAGACCCCCCACACTGCTCTGCCTTTGTAGGAGCAAGGGGGGATTGACACGCACCAAGTACACATTCTATGTCCTGCAGACAGACTATTTCAGCCAATTCTCTATAACACCAGCTTTCCCACAGGATAGCCCCTCACTGTATGATTGCAGAAATCGAGGCTCAGAACTTGCCCAGGGCTGCCAGGCAGGAAGCAACCCCATTCTCTTTCCGTGTACCCTATCTGCTCCTGAATCCATAGCATACCAAGCTTTGACTCTCCAGAAAATTTTCAACCAACCTATGTTTTTCTTACATCATAAAAACTATGCATTTTGGTTGCAGTTAACAGTACTCACTTTAAATACATCAGACGTCAGGACTGTAACGTAGGGCTCTGCACTCAGATGCATTCGTAACCAGTGAGGAAAGAAAACCAATAGGCAGAGAAGTGACCAGGACACAGTTTCTGGATTAGACTTGGGGATGAGAAATACTCCTTTTTTCTAAATGAATTACTTCTCAGCCTCCCCCTGTCCATCTAGTGAGAAATTCAATTTTACCATGTACTGTAAGAATCCTAAGGGGTTTCTGCAGCCCAGGAAATTTGGGAAAAGGCCCATCACGGTCACCCTTGAGCCTCTCGTATTCTAGACCCATATGGTCCTGTCCAAAGGCACTGACTGCGGCAAGGATTCATGGAACTGGCCCCTTCTCAAACCAGCCACTCTGACACCCCAGTGAAAAACAAAAGCCTGGCATTTCTCCCCCAAGTGAAGAGAACCTCCCTCCCTGGCAGACCAAGGCTCAGTGCTCTCTCTGAGGGGACAGAGATAGGAAACATCCCTCCTACCACAGGAATGAGCCCTCAGGGCACCACAGTGGGTCCAAGCAGTGAGAAACAGGACAGCATTTGGGTCTGTTCTCTCTCTCTTCAGTTATGCTATACCAGGGCCCCGGGACTGCCCAGGACGCAGGAACTTAAGAAGACCCACTGGGCTGAGCTGTATGCTATTGCCCATACGGGCCCACAGGTGACCCACAGAAATGTTAACTTCACATGTTCAACCCAAGCCCACTCTAGCACAGCTGCCCCTTGGCGATAAAGAAGGGCATGCTCTCTTGTTCTCCCTTCCAATAAGGAGAGTGCGGAGAAGTCTGAGCCAGCCACACTAGTTTCAATCCTCCTCTCATACTCCTAAACACTGAGCACTGACTTCCTCCCTGGGCTCTCGGAGAGGATGGATTTACAAACTAAAAAAGGTTCTACAGCAATATTGCGTTAGACTTTATAAATGTGGCTCATGAATTCCAAAACCCAAAGTGGAAAAGTGAGCTTCCAGGATATTAAGATAACTTGTTCTGTACTTAGCTATTTTATTTATAGCCTTTCTTGCTCTGAAAAATATTTAAGGGCTTTATCCCACCATGAATAAAAGGGTTGCGTTAGCAACAGAACGTAAGTAAAGGATAAAGATGTAAACTTCTCAAATGTCTAGAATAACCCAGATAAGGCCCCCAAGTTTGAAAACTACCAAATCTCTTTCAGCAACGAAGTGCCAAGATAATAATAATAAATCTCAAAAGCTCTTTAAGGGCCGAGGGCTTATTTAAGTGCAAGATGGGCTAAACTTCCAGGCATCTCAGCCTATCAGAGATACTCCTACAAAAAGAAAGTGGCCAGCACAGTACAAAGCATTGTGGAGATGGAACCCGGCCTCTACCTCCCTGGCAGTGAGTTCTGAGGCGTGGTTACCGCTCTAAGGCCAGAGACGAAGTCTTCACTGGTTCAGACAGAATGAGAAAAAGGGGGGATCCCAGGGGGAAGGGGCACTAATAAGTACCTGGAGCTGATGGACTGAATGAATAACATCACCCTCTTTTCAAAAGTGCAGAGATAAATGTATTACATGTAAAGAACTATCCTTAAAAGTAAAATAAAGCTAAGCTTTAACCTAAGGGTGTCCTTTATAATGTTGTCTTATTAAAATATTTTTGATGTAAAGATATGATGTGATAGAAGAGAACTTGTTTCCATCTGAAAAAAAAAAACAAAAAGTTAACAGACTTATGTCAGACCCCAAAATATTCCTGAACTTTTATTTGGCTACAAAATCCAACAGCAGGGAACCACTGCTTTGAAGCACTGGTTATTACCCTTGTTAGAGGAATGGGAATCAGAGACACAGGGTCTGGCCAGAAAAAATAGCCTGATAAAAGGACTGCAGACCCAGTGGCAGCCAGCCCAAAAGCCCAAAATGCCCCCGTCTTCCTCACAGACAGATCCCCAGCTTTCTTTGGATGGTCCATCCTTTTCCCATGTGACTCAAGGTCAAAGTGAATCTACCTCAGCTCCAGGGAAGGGTTACTGTGAGCCTATTCCCCTTGCCTGTGATTGGTTTAGGGATGAACACATGACTCAAGTCTGACCAATGAGACACAAGGGGAAATCTTATGGGAGGCTTCTGGGAAAGACCATTTTGCCATTAAGAAGAGACGCAGGGATGATGTCTCTCTCCTCCTGGTGGATACTGTCTTCTCTGACTGCCATACCTGTACACCCAGCAGTCACCTAGCCTGAAGACAAGCCAAGATAATCTTACCAGCAGAGCAGAAAAATGGGAAGAACCTGGGTCCTTGATGATGTCACTGAGCCGCTAAATTAACAACCTAGAAATCTTCTGTTGTGGGTTGAACTGCGTCCTCCAAAAGACACAGGTCGGAGTCATAACCTCGAGTCCCTCAGAATGTGACCTTATTTGGAAAGAGGGTCTTTGCAGATTTAACCAAGTTAAATGGAGGTCCTCAGGGTGGGCCCTCATCCAGTATGACTGGGGTCCTTGTAAAAAGGGGAAATTTAGACACAGTCACACACAATGGGAAGACACACAAGAAGCATACCATGTAGAGATGGAGCAAGTGGATGCATGTAGCTATAAACCAAGTAACTCCTGGGATTGGAGAAACACCACCGAAAGCCAGGAGGAGGCAAAGAAGGATCTATCCAGAGTATTGGGGGGAGCATGGCCTGCTGGTGCCTCGATTCCAGGCTTCCAGCCTCCAGGACTAGGAGAGAACACAGCTGAGTTGTTTGAAGCCACCTGAACTTGTTTGTGACGCTTTGTTAGGGCGGCCTGAGGAATCGAACACACCTCCTTTCCTCTAGACTGATTAGTATGTGAGAATACATTTTCCCTCTGCCGCTTGGAGCTGAAGATGTCTGTACCTGTGACTGAAAGCAAGCTGACTGATACAGAGCTCCCAAGGAGGGGCCCCAGAAGACAGTGTCCATGAGAGCAAAACGTCCTCAGCAGCCCGCCCAGCACCCACATTCTCCCTTCGACCCAAACTCACACTTCCAAATCCAAGCTGCTGCTCCACGCATCACGTCCTCATCCTGCCACAACCAAAAGCACACTACGTTAACTCCAGTCCAAGTGCAGGGTCTCACCCAATGCCCATCTCTCCTTCAGTTTCCTCCTGGTTCCTCTTTTAGACTGATTTAGAGATTAAATTGTAAAAGTGAGTACGAGCCATCCACCTTTTATAGAATGTAAGTGAAATCCAACTATTTTCATCGAGCCCACTGCCTGGTCTCAGCCACCATCCTCTCACTGGATCATTGCAGTAGCCAACTAACTGGTCCCCCTGCTGCTCTGTACAGGTCCTCCTGCAAAGTATCCTCAGCAGAGCTGCCAGAATGATCCCAGAACAGCCCGACTCAGGTCACGCCGTCCTCTGCTCGGAACCCTCCAGTAGCTCCCAACTCACTCAGAGAAAGAGCCAAAATCCTCCCGATGACCCTACAAGGCCCCAGATGATTGGGATCCTGCCATCATTTCCTACTGCTCCCCCTCTTCTTCACTACTGCAGCCGCACCGGCCTCCTTGCTGTCCCTAGAACCCGCCAAGGAGTTTCTGCCTCAGGCCTCTGAACTTGCTCTGCCCGCTGTCTGAAATGACTTTCCCCAGATATCTGCCCAGTTCATTCCCTCACTTCTCCAGGTCTTTTCTGAAAAATCACCTCATCAACAAGGCCTTCCCTGGACACCCTTTTTAAAAAGAGGCCTTTGCAACCCCTTTCCACTGACCCTTCACACCCACTCTCTTCTGGCCTTATTTCTTCTCTTAACATGCATCACTGCATTTTCCTTACTTGTCATGCTTACTGTCTGTCTCCACTAACAGGTTTGCTCCATGAGGGTGGGGACCTTTGTCTACCCTGCTATTCCCACGGCAGTGTCAGCCACAGGGTTTGTCGCACACACAAACGACAGAAAGAAGAGGCGGTCCTGCATGTGGTTCTTCCGACCACTGAGCATGGTCTCGTGTTCTGCACCACTGTGTGCAGCTGGGCAGATGCAGGCGTGGCTCCAGCAGGGCTGGGCTGCCAGAAGAGCGTGATGAGGTGAAAGGGGAGCAAGGGAGGCGACAGGCAAACAGTAATGGAATGAATCAGAAGTGAAGTTGGAAAGAATTAAGTCTAGGAAGGAAGTTGGTGAGACACGATGGGATGAAGGACAGGAAAAGATAAAGAATCAATGGATTATAGATCAATGTGGAGTTTAGCCTCTTTTGGGAGGAATTATACCCACACTGACAAATTTGGTGGGATCTAAAAATCCCTTCTTGATCTGGTCCCCTCAGATTCCACTGGTGTATGTATTAGCCACATATGCATCTGTGCAACTCAGCAAAATCCAAGTTTAATTGGTATGTAAGCACTCTCCTATGGATGTTGTAATGGCAGCTACACCAACCTGCTCTGCTGAGGTCTGACTCAAGCCTGGATATGATCAGGGGTGATGGGATGTAAGCACGAGGAAGCTTACCAGGTTGAGCAAGACAGCGGAGTGGAGACTGACCGTGGGGATCCTGAGTGGCCCAAACCCTCCTGCACGTCCATCACCACCTCCCTCAGCCCAGTGCACAGTTTCCACAAGAGCCAAGCAAGGCTGTGATCATGCCTGCCGGTGGGACAGGCAACAGGGAGGCCACACTTTGGATCTGCGACGCCTTTGTTTCAGTGCAACCACAGAAGGTCCTTCGCGTTCAGGCCACAGTGAGAGCAGAACTTTGAAGACGTTGGGCTCATCCTCCCTGTTCCTTAAACTGACCAACCATGAGAAGCAAACAGCTCTGCCTCCCCCATTGTTAGCCTCCTGAGGCCCCTCTTACTCCCAGGGTGCTTCGGTAGACTTGGTCCAGGTGATCAGGGGTAATAATTTGAATAACCGACCCCCCACTGCCTGCCACAGACTGCCAGGACCCCATGACTAACCTGGCTGGACTGGTCTAGCCTTCTGCCCAACTAGGGCAAATTCTCAGACCCAGATGCCCTGTCCCCATTGCCCAGACCATCTGCTACCTTCATCCACTCCTTATCCCAAACCCTGAATCATTCTGGATTTTTGCTTGCAAGCACCAGAATACATGTTGGCTGAGCAAAATGGAAAATGTAATTTCCCTAAAGAATATTGGATAGCTTACAGAATCCCTAGGAAGGCAAAAGGAAACCCTGCAGGCTATGAAGCCAGGACCGATGCCCACAATCCTGCCTGGAGCGTGAGGGGCTTCTACTGGCTCTGAGCAGACTACAGGCGGCACTGCCAAGAGCTGGACCCCAGCAGGCCCTCACACCAGTGCTGCCCTGCAAGCCCACCATGCTGCAAATGCTTGCCACCAGCCACTGTTCTCACTTTTCCCCCGAGTCACTGGCTCCCGAGACAAGGTCTAGGCAGGGGTGGCCAGTGCAGACCAGCTGGTCGTTCAAGTGTACCCAGGCTACAGGGGACTCCCCAGCCTGACAGCCAAAGCCCACAGACCACCAGTCCTCTGCACCCCATCCCTCCTGACCCCAAAGCCTTACCCACAGTCATCCACTTTACCTGAAAGTTAAGAGACTTCAAAGAGAAGCCACCAGAAAGCATTACTGCCAGCTCTGTTTTTGCCCACCGGGGCTCAGCGGGATTGTTCTAGGCACCACCTAAGAGAAAGGATAAGCTGGCACGTTCACAGGCAGAAACCAAGCCAAGACAGGCAGACATTTGTCTACCATTATGGTAATATGGCTATCTTAAAATAATGGAAAGTTACAACATGTCGTGAGAGGAAGGCCTAACACCTTGCTTGCCATCTATAATTACTTGACATCATCAAAGTAATGGAGAGCTCTCCCTTCACCTTGTTCTCAAGCATTCAAGATGCCATTTGTGAAGGGATGCCAGGCTACAAATTGCACATGGGAGCTCCATGGAACAGTGTGATCGCAAACCTGCTAAAGCCACCCAGGGCTCCTGCAATGACACCGCTGGAATTTTTAAGTTTTCCCTAATCATAAGTATAAAAAAGCTACCTCTAAAATAAATGAACAGCAGACAACAAATTAGTCCTATAGCCTTGAATATCCTAGACGATGCTACAGACTACTGGACTAGAAATAGAATCTGTCTGAGGATATGAGGAAAATATTTTTAAAAATAACAAAGTCCATTAAAAGAATCCAGCTGGCATTTCACAAGGAGAAAGTCAAATCAGCTTTTGGGCCTCGATACAGCCCCTGGCCTGATGATCACAAGCCACCAGGTGTTCACAGGCCTGCAGTGACCATCAAGGGCGTCTCATGCTGACAAAGACCCACCAGACCCGTGAGACATCTCTCGGGAGACCAGACAGTGGACATTGAGCATCAGGCCTGCAGGAATCGGGGCTTATTTCATCTGTTCATTAGCTTGTCCTGTAAATCCCCACTGAGCACCTGCTGTGGGCCAAGCATGGTCCCACAGAGTGGTGACACCTACCCAGGCCCTCAAGGAGTCCATGGCACAGGGGGTAAGACAGACAATCAATGAAACTACATTTCAGAGAGTAAAAAGTACTTAACAGAAGAAAAAGCAAGGAGAGAGGGCAGAACGCAGGACAGCAGGCCTGGACTGGTGGGGAGCTGGTGTGTATGATAAGAGGAGGGGTCAGGCGTCAAAGAGCCCTCTCTGAAAGCAACCAGAATGTGAGACCTGGAGCATAAGAAGGTGTTCTGAGAACTTGTGGAGTCTAGCTTAAGACAAGAATTATACACCTTAGTCTTAGATGAGAAGAAATAAAATGTTTCCTACACAGAGGGAAGAAGAGGCATGCATGGCCTGTAAGAGCAGGAAACAAGCAGGGCTTGGGGACACTGAGAGGCTACCACAGGTGGGCACAGAAAGCACCCAGGAGCTGCAGAGGATGGTACCTTACCCAGGAGGGCAGGAAACAAAGGAAGAAGGTGGTATGCTGGGGCTGACACAATCAGAATCACTACACATACATGGAAGCAAACCAGGTCTTCAAAATAAAGCCCATCTTTTACAGTCTCCTGAATTAGGCAGCTCTGTTTTGGTTTTAACTGGTGAAGTGTGCTGTATTTTTATCCCATCCAAGTAACATTTTTGCTTTTTTTTTTGGTTATCATTATGTAACAGTCGCTTTTTTAACTGCTTATTTTATTAATTTTTTTAAATTGTGGTCAAATATAACAAAAAATTTATCATCTTACTCATATTTAAGTGTAGAGTTCAGTGGCATTAAGTAATTCACACTGTTGTGCAGCCAACACTTTTATCTTACATTCCTGTAACTCTTTTCATCTTACAAAACAAAGTCTAATGTTTCATTCATAACGTTCATTTCCATCAGACATGAATGTTCCATTTTCCCTCCTTCCAGCCCCTGGCAACAAGCATCTTACTGTCTGTCTCTATGACTGACTCTTCTAGATACTTCATATATGTCAAATCATATAGTATTAATCCTCTACTGTCCAGCTTATTTCACTTAGCACAGTGTCCTTAAGGTTCATCCATGTTTAGCACATGTCAGAATTTCCTTCCTTTTTAAGGCTGAGTAATATTTCATTGTGTGTATACCACATTTTATCTATTTATATGCCAATGGATATGGGGCTACTGTAAATAATGCTGCAGTGAACGTGGATGTACAAATATCTCTTCAAGCTCCTGCTTTGAATTCTTTGGGGTATATACTCAGAATAACTTCTTACTTTTAAAGATACTCTCTACACTTAGTCATCTGTGCTTTATAATAGGAGTCCAGTACATGCTGAGGGCATCATGAGTGTGTCTGTTAAAGCCGTACACACCAGGGACACCCCTGAGCACATGAACCAGACACCAATTCCTGCTCCTGGGAAACATTTCTGGAGCTCACACCACTACTGACACAGGTCACGACACCAACTCTAGTACACAGCATAATTTAGTCTTAGGAACTTGATGAGGAGAAAGTTTCTATTTTTTCCTTCAGAGATACCCTAGTGGGGAAAAAATACCAGGTTTGACATTTTTGGAGAATTTTAAATTTAGCATCACAAACCAAGTACACATGTCAGACTTCAAAAAAAGACAACAGAGAAATTCCCCAAAAAACTTCTTTCAAATCTACAGTCCGTCTTTAAATGTCATAATGAAGGTGACCCACAAGGTTGGCTTGATTCTATTACCAAAACAGTCTCAAATTTTCTGTTCTCTTTTTCTTTATTTTTTATTATTATTCAGATTTTCTGTAAATGAGGGTTAACTTTAATTAAAGGTGCTTACAAAAGACATTCTATTAAATATAACTTTTAATTAGTTCTATTTTATTTTATATGTATTTACTTTACATACATTTATATTTGTCTTATTAAAATTTTATTCTGAATTGTTTTATTCTGAACACTTAAACATGGAAAACTGATACACGGCCCTTGAAGAAATTTATTAGTTTTACAAAATACAGTAATACTGCAGAAGGAAAAATCAGAACATTCTCCAAGACACAAAAATAGATATTAAAGCAAAGGCATTTGTTCATTCAGTATTAACTGACACATGGAACAAAATAACTAATGACTAATAATCAAAGTCACAGAGACAAACTAGAATAGTGGTTGCCGGCGGCTGGGGAAAAGAAGGAATATAGAGCTGGGTATGGATTTTCAGTTTTGTAAGATGAAAAGAGTTCTGAAGGTTAGTTATAGAACAATGTGGAAGTACTTAACACTACTGAACTTTATACTTAAATAGTTAAGATAGTAAATTTTATCTTATGATTTGAAGAAAAAATTTTAAATCATACTTGTTTGAATCACTAATTCTAGGTAGGAGTGGCCACTGGTCAGCAGAAGACTGCACAGAGCTGGCACAGATTAAGGAAAACCTTCACCACAAATCCTCTTAATGCCCCAAGCCAATCAGCTAAAGAGATAAATACTGGAATGAGGTGTTACGTCTGCTCCGGAGTAGAAGAGGGGCAGCACTGAATTTGGTACTGAATTTCTTCAAAGTCTAACACCAATGGTTCTTCACATGCTAACCATCCTCATGTTGAAGTGCTTCCTATAATCAATGTCAAAGCAAATCTTGTATCTGCCAGAGATGTAAACTGAGAAATAGCCATGGCTACCTGTGCGAATAAACTTAACCAGGCATAAAAGGTATCAGTTCCTAGTGATACATGTCTGCATTAGTGGTACCAAGTGGTTGAATCTGATCTTAAATTTAAATACCTAACTGTTCCATTAAATGTCTTCAAAAAGATTAACTATGATATATAACTAAAACTAAACATTATTGTGTGGACAGGTTGACTTTCCCATGGCTAAGCTGTGCAATTAAAATAAGCAATAACTGCCAAATCTTTTGGGTAGATCATAAAATGTTCAGGACAGGTTGGTGAGACTGACTGAAGCATTGTGACATTTCTCTGTCTAAAGTTCCAGCTGAATTTCCAGAACAGCTGCTTAATTTCCAGATACATAGACAATTACAGGAAAAATGGATCAAAGAAGAAATGCAGGTATGTGGTAATTTTCAATATGCCTTGAAATTATGCTATCAATCCTAAAAGGGCAAGAGATCAAGAACATGGGCATGGAATATGAGAAGTATCCTGATAAAGGCTGCCAATACAACCATCAATGGCCAAAAGAGATAACCAAAAAAAATTATACTGTGAATGAGAAGGGAGCTTAAGACCCAAACTCTGTCTTATTACAGAAGAAAACAGCAGGACATATGGGGATAAATGTGGCTACCATTGGTTGTATGTTCTACAGAAGCAATAGTCATTATAGTATTTCTTTTTTCAAAAAAGATCATACTTATTAGAGGATGGTCTTTCCATTGAAGGTTTTATGCTAGTTAATTTGTTATGTGATGAGCCAAGTCATTTTTACCACAAGAACAAAATAGATGCTGAAGGTCACCTTGTCATTTTTTTATTAATAACCCAATACAAGCTCTTCTGAAGGTAGAAATCAGATATTTTTAACTCATCAAATATGAGCACTGTAAATTCAACCTATACTACTACTAATAAATAACTGAAAATAACTTCCAGTGATAATGTTAAATCGAGCCTAAGCATTGTTTAATATATTTAAGATGGGTACTATGCTTACTGGAGAAAGAAACATGTGATCAATCCCTAAATACAGGGGAAACACTATGTAATAATTCTACATCACTACTAGAC
This sequence comes from Manis javanica, assembly GCF_040802235.1. Taxonomy (NCBI): domain Eukaryota; kingdom Metazoa; phylum Chordata; class Mammalia; order Pholidota; family Manidae; genus Manis; species Manis javanica. The sequence goes on from NC_133173.1 coordinate 17,539,726, forward strand.
ATTTAAATTTCACAAAGAGAATCAATAACTTGATGAAGCTACTCCTGCCTTTACCACAGAATAATGCTATCTATGTCTACAATGAAATTTAGGAGACTTCTGGCATGGTACACTGTGGGATCACTTGATATTGGAAAACCATAATGAAGAGCCTTAAATGGCACCAAAATTTAAAACTTATTACTGAAGAGAAAGACCTACCCTACAACACTGCAAAAGTGAATGAAGGATCTTCTTTAAGATAAAAGTACTGTAAGGTGCAAGGCAGTAGAAAGAAAGCAATAAAACATCTGAAGATCCTAAGAACCAGAGAATTCCAAAATCATCAGCATCGCTGGGGATTGCAAGAGTCAGTATAAGAAAACAATGGACTGCAGGGGTCCTTCACACTCCAATATATCAGACAAAAGAACTTGGAGTGGATGCCAAATTGGGAGTAAAGATAATAGGGACAAAGGAAGAAGAAAATCCAGATACAAGTGACAGACTGGAGAAGAAGAGACAGATCCCACCAAATACAAGACAAAAGATTTTGTCACTTTGTGAAAACAACAGAAGGAGTGGTAGTGTTATAAAACTAGAAATCTATCCTACCTATAAATGCAGATAATAATAAAATTAGAAGGCAAGAAAAAGGAAAAAGATAATACTAAAAAGCAATGAAGAAAGAGATAAAGAACCTTCAAGAGAAAGTCACTGAGAAGACACATAAAGAGGGTCCAATATAGGTATAATAGGAGTCCTCAGAAGAAACAATTACCATTAAAAATTATAATTCATGCATCCATTCCCAATTTTTTTTAATGACTTAAAATTACATACTGACTCAATTTTCTTAATGGGCAAAGGATGTGAAGAGACATTTCTCCAAAGAATATATACAAATGGCCAAAAAACACATGTACAGATGATCATCACTAACCACTAGGGAAATGCAAATTGAAGCCACAACGTGGGATCACCTCCCAATTAGAATGACTACCATAAAAAACAAACATAAAAAGTGTTGGTGAGGATGTGGAGACACTGGAACTGAGTGCACTGCTGGTGGGAAAGTAAAATGGTGCAGCCCCAAAGTAAAATGGAAAACAGCATGGCTATTCAAAAAAAAATTAAAAATAGTATTACCAAAACAGACCAGCAATTTCTCTTCTAAGGTATACACCAAAAAGAACTGAAAGCAGTGTCTCAAAGAGATATTTGTACACCATGTTCACAATAGTATTATTCTCAACAGCCAAAAGGTGGAAATGACCCAAATGTCCATTGATGAATGAATGGATAAAGAAAATGTGGTATAATCCATACAAAGTAATATTATTCAGCCTTTAAAAGGAAGGACATTCTGACACTTGTTATAACATGGGTGAATCTTGAAAATATTATGCTAATTGAAATAAGCCAGTCACAAAGGACACATACTGATGTTTCCATTTGTAAGGGGTAGCCAAAGCAGTCAAATCCAGAGACGGAAAGTAAAAATGTGGTTAACTGGGGCCGAGGGGAGGGGAGGAGAGAATAGAGAGTTGTTTAGAGCTTCAGTTTTGTAAGATGAAATAGTTATAGAGGTTGGTTGCATAATGTGAATATACTTAACAATACTGAAATGTACACTTAAAAATGCTCAAGATTGTAAATTTTATGTTACATGCATTTAACCACAATTTTAAAAAATGAAACTACATATTGAAAGGGCATATAATACAGCTTTAAAAAAATTTTTTTAACACAGGGCAGCCATGCTAAGAACAGTCTAGCAAAATTATTAAATAAAGCACTATCACTACAGAAGTATAAAAAGGTACTTCTACCTAATACTTCTTGTCATGCTTTTGTTTTGGGGGAAATAAACTGTACCTTAATGCAAGTAATTAAAGAGATTTTTTTCATTATAGAAGATAAATATATGGGGATTTATTTTACTATTCTCTATACTCATATGCATAATTGAAATATTTGATCATGCAATCACACCTATTGGCTCCCATAACTGAAAAGTCCAGAGATTAGTGCTGTCTTCAGGACAAGCTTCAACCAAAAACTCAGTGGCACCAGAGTCCAATTTTACACCTTTTGCTTAGTCTCTGTGACATCAGCTTCCCACCTGGGCTCTAAACAGAAACCACCAGGCTTTCCCCTTATCATGACTCAATGTCTGTGGTAGTTTGCAGTTTCAAATCTTCATACAAGGAAACAAAAGCATTTCTTCTAGAAACTTTCATCCAGTTCCTGGAATTAAATCTCACAAATTGGGTGCCCTTTCCTGAAACAACTGCTATGACAAGATAGTAGAACACAATGATTAGCTTAACCTCACCAGGACCCACCAGGACACACTGTTAGGAGTGTGTCAGTCCTAAGAATGGAAAATGGCAAGGGAGGTGAACAAAAGAGAAAGGGATTCTGGGAGGCACCTACAACACCTACAGCAGAGACGGTAGTCCTGGTGGCCATTTCTCAGCCTCACAGAAACTGTCTCTCTGCTGACCTCCTCAGAAATCTCAGGACACGATAGGACATCTCTGAGTTTGCTGCAAAGACATACCAAGGCCCTTGCTCTGCTATGTATACATAATAACTTTCATGTAAAAAAGCATGAGGTCCTTTAGAGATAGGTCAACTTTTACAATACTCATCTGAGGAAGACGACAGAACAAATTAGAAATAATCATTCCTCACTTCTTCCTAACCCTAACAAAGGTAAATTAAGGGAAAGGCAGCACATAATTAGGATAGAGTTGACAGTCAATGAGAAGTCCTACCAAAGATGATAGAGAGGCTGAAAAGTTCCTCGGGGTACTCACTCAATAAATACTCATTTATTCTATCTACTGCAAAAGCAAGTATAAATAATTTAACTCACTTAGGAAAGGATTTTTTCCATTATTTTATCTGGATGTTAGCTTGATATTCAGAAGTCTGAGAGTTACCAAAGCAAATAAAAATTCTAACATTGTAAATGCTAAGATAATCATTAATAATTCATTTGGATTGAAGCTTTCTCGGTAACTTTTGCTTCCTTGTGCTTGCCGTAAATTAATTTTTCTTAAAAAAACTAAAATCTGAAGAATTTCCAGGACTTTAAAACCACTAGAATGTAAGCACGCTCTAATTTAAAACAAAACTCATGAGCAAAAGTTAACCCACATAATCATAACATCTCCTTGTGCTCATGTATCTTTCTCCAAGGCCCAACCAACAACAGATTCATTTATTCACGCAGGCAGCGAACATTTAGTTAAGTGTCTTACATGTGCCGTAAGGGATCTGACACACCACACTTCCTGAGGCCTCTTTTACAGATGAGGAAATTGAGGTCAAAGAGAGTAAGTGATGTGCCCATAGTCACAGAGCTAATAAATAGGAGAAATCATGAGGGCAATCAAGTTTTCTCAATCCAGCCTGACGCATTCTCCATCCTGGCATGCCTCCTCTCTCCTGGCTACAACATGCCTTCAACTCAGTTCTCCCCAGACCAGAGAACAATACTGTAGTAGGGATTTTTATCAAATGTGTGGTCACCCAGCATTATCTGAACACCCTTCCGACATCTGCAGAGTGTCCCCATGGTAGAATCAAGACCTCATCTAGCCCTCCCTGCAGCTAGGGCTCAGGCTCGTGACTCACTTGTCCCCTCCCTGAGCAGTGTGAGACAATGGGCATTCATGGGGGAGGCAGCAGCTTTTCAAGGCAGCAGTTGTAGAGCTGTTGGCATTCAGTCCCCAGCAAGCTGGGGGGTTGGTGCTGAGCAGTGGTTGCACAGCTGTCCTTACTCGTCAGAGCCCAGTGCTATGGTCTTGGCACTGGTACTGGCTACGTGGAGTTCTATGAAATTGGTTAAAATGGACTCTACTTTTTGCAGCTCAGAATACTGACTGATACTCCATCGATGCACTTTATCATCCACATGCTCAGCAGCTATGCCTATGAGCTATATTCAAATTAAGGCAGCCTCTGCTTGAAACTTCACTGCATCATAGGATACTGGTTCTCATCTATCTTCTCAAGTCTTCAAACTTAAATAAAAGTAAATAAATGGTTCTTTTCTATTAAAAAGACTACAATGCGACTACTGTACTTTTAGCAACTGTGAAATGACTCCTTAAAGAAAAAAATATTAGGAAGATGGCATAATGAAAAGCAATACAAAAATATCCTTTGCCCAAAATCTAACAACACAGCAAGGCTGGCGCCAAGCACAGCACAGCTTGTCTTCACTGTCCTCACGGACCCCTGCTCTACCCTCCTCGGAAGCAGGAAGCAAGTAAATAAAATCCTGAACAATCTCATCAACAGCCACTAACTAAAAGAGTAGCAGAAGGGAAACAGCAGAAGGCAACCTCCAGAGAATAAGCACAATTTTCCCCCAACACCTCCATGCCATCTCAGGGATGGAAAAAGTGCTCTGACTCCTACAGGGAGGAAAGTAAGAAACTCTTTCCTCTGGTCACAGATGGGAAATGTTTAAACATGACATTGTAAAAGTAACAGGCTTCTCAATTAGACAATATGGAGAGGCGAATGCAAAGATGCATAAGGGCATTCATTTCCTTGTCTGTCTAGAGGGGAGTCAATACCATCGGGTCTAAAGCTGGGAAGCCTAGAAACAGCTTTCAGCTTGGCAATGTTAAAATGTAACCAAACAAAAAAAAACTAAAAATAAGAATATAAGAAACAAAACTCAGGAAAATGTGATTATATTTTTTCATTTTCAAAGGAAGCAAACAATAGATATAATTTAAGAATTGCTAAACCAAGAAGTAGAAGATTATCCATGTAATAAATACATGGGTTTAGATGACTGACCCCTGGAAAAACTAGTAGCAGCCTCTAAACCAACCAGTGCACTGGGAGAGAAACCACATATATGCACTTCCACAAGACAGGAGGGAAAATGCAATTAAAAAGATCAACTACATGGCAGCCAGAGTGATAGAAATAGGACCCAATCTATCTGTGATATCAATTAAGTGCAGATGAGACAAAATTAGCATTCTTAGCTAATGACAGGTTCTACCAAGAAAGCACAAGAGAATCAATGTTTAGAACTATTAGAAACAAAGTATTAAGCAAATTGGCAACTTATGAAATTAAAAAATATCTTTTTTCCTATAAACAAATAAAACAGTTATAAAATACAGACTGGAAAGTTCTCACAGTAACACCTGAAAAGAATGGCATAGCTGGGAATTCATTCAAGCACAGAACTCATTAAGCAGATGCAGACAGAACCTCTAGGAAGAAAACTCCCAAATGCTCCCATGGGACATAAAGAAAATACATGAAAAGTTACAACATGTCCTTGTTTAGGAAGACTCTAACCTATAAAGCTATTAATTAATTCTCCCTAAATTACTTCATAAATTCACCACCAACCTATTAAAATACCAAGAGGATCTGAAGACTTATTTTGGAATTTGACAAAGTGTTCCTAATAGTAAATCTGGAAAAATTTACTTTTGTAAGTACCAGGTGTGGTGGCTCACATTTTCTAATGATGGTCACAACAATATCACCCACCCACATGCTTTTTTGCACTGTGACCTTACCACTCCTCCCATCATCCACAGTCAGGGACGACATCCCTCCCCCTGATTGTGGGCAGGCTTGTGACTGCTCCAAACAATAAAATGCAAAGGAAATGACACCATGGGTATTCTGAGACTAGGCTGGAAAAAGGCATCAGCTTCCACCTGGTGCTCATGGACTGTTTTTTCTATGGGGAGTAGCCATCATGCAGGAAGTTCAACTACCTTGAGACCACAAGGTAGGAGAGGCCACAGTAGGCACTTGGCTGAGCTCCCAGCTACCAGCACATGCGTGAGGCAACTGGCATATGCAGCTCAGTCAAGCCTTCAAATGACAGCAGCCCCTGCTGACATCTGATGCCATCCCATGAGAAGATTCACCCCACAGAGCCCTTCCAACTTCCTCACCAACAAAATCATGAGCAAAACAAAAGGCCTCCTTTCAGCAGCTAACTTTGGGGATAATTTGTTATATAGCATTGGTCACTGGAATTATAAGTAACTTCTCTTTTAAAAAAATAGAAAGAACCAAGGGGGGAATGGCCCTCTCACACGTTAAAACATAATGAATCAAAGCCCATTCATTAATTCCTTTAACAAATATATACTAAGTGTCAACAGGTCCACCACTGCAGGCTAGGCTTTACTGACACAGTGGTGCATAAAATCCTTGTCTTTTTGGGGTTTAGATTTTAGTGAAACATGCAAATGAATTTAATTTCAGGAAGTATCAAGTGCTCTGAAGGAAAGTAAAAATTGGGATATGACTACAAAGTGCCCTTAAAATGGGGTGGTGAGGGTAGGCCTCTCTGGGAAGGTGATGGGCAATACAATGGAGAAGCAGCACAGGGTTTGCAGCTTTCCCGCTTACTAATGCAAGATTTGTAAACTGTGCGCCTATGCTGGGGGCAATTTGCAAAATCCATCCCAATCTAAAATGCATGCATCCCTCAACCTAAAGATCTGATGACTAGGAAATACCCTAAGAAGATTCTTACACAAGTTAGCATATAATTTCAAGTATAGTTCTTCAGAAATGAAAAATCGCCAAAGGGTCAGATCAATAAGAGCTTATTAAATAAATTACGTAATAGTCATTCAATAGAAGATTTTAGAAAAAGTCAAGGAGCTATAAATACCGATAAGAAAAGAGCTATACTACAGATTGTTAACTGACAGGAAGAGCTAGACCGGGGCACACAGTATCTCTCCTTCTGACTCACCCCTGGTCTGAAAGAAATCTTCTTTCCCTGGGGCCACCTCTGGGGAGAGAAGGAAGACATCCACTTCTCCTTATAGACCAAGTGAATCACCTGAATTTTCTAACAAGACTCTGTAGCAGTTTCACTTCTGTCTTGTAAAATACCCACTGAGGAGTTATCTGAGCCATGAATACAGCCTGTGACAACTTCTCCCCAAAGAATCAAGGTTGCGAGAGAGGTTTGTTTTCTCTTTTGTTAGTCTTTGTATTTTCAAGAACTAACCCAAAGACATTTTTTTTAATTAAAAAAAAAATCAATTCATCCAAGTCATTTTAAGTCTATGAAAACCTGCAAAGTCCCACTTTAGACATGGCCATGATAAGCAGTGCTCTATCCACCTACTCTCAGATCACCCACCCCAGGGGACAGATGCCCAACCAGCTCAGAAGTGGGAGAAAAGATGGGCACCAAGGCCTCCCGATTTGCCCTCCTGAGGGCAGTGCCCTTCTTCCCCACCCATTTTCACTTTCCAGAGGTCAGGATGATCTGCACCCCCCTAAATAAGTCAGACACATGGCTGCTCACAAATGGAACGATTAGCTCCTCACCACCGCCTCTGCCCACACTCCTCATCACAGCCCCCCCAAATCTCTGGGAGTGGGAGCAGTGCTATCGTGTTACATCCCCTCTCCGGGACCCAAGAAACTTCTTGGCTCCAACTGCTCAAGCTCTTCCTCCCAGACCCAGAGGGCTTTCTTCTTCCCCTTCCTTCCTGCTTCCTGTGGGTGGGAACTTCTCTTCCATTGTAGACTCCATCCTATGACATGGAGCTTAAGACTAAAACAATTTTCAGGCCTTTCAGCTCCGCTCTCAGTTTATAACAGAAGGCTCCTGAAATTTAGACACTCTTTTGCACTTGCAACAAAGCATGATTTTCAGACTGTTGTCTCTGTAGAGGCTCAAGAAAGTCAGTGTTGGGACTCAGCGCTGACTAATGAGTTCTTTGTTCTAGGTAGCACCTGCTCTTCCCCCAAAGCAATGCATGTCCTTCAATTAATGGGTGGAAGAGCTGCAGGGTAACAGGATTTATGGGAAGTTAAAAAAAAATGGGCCAATTTAAATTCTCAAAAATATTACTCTCGTAGTAATTAGAGTGAGGTCCAAAAAGTTTACAGCAAGTGGTAGAAAGAGGAGTAGGGAATGCAATTTGGAAAAACTAGGGCAGGACTTACGGGAGAGTCAGCTGGAGGTAGGCTCTGCTCTCCAGTCTCAGTGCGAGCTGCTCCCCTGGAGTTCTCCTGCTGATGCAGTTAATTTGGGTCGAAGAGGAGAAAAAGAAGACCTTCAAACTTAAGGAAAAAAAGTTCATATCAGTTACTGGCAGAGGAACCAGAGGGAAGAGTCTCAGTTAGACGTGTATGGGAGTGAAGGCTTCAGAGAGAGAAGCCATTCTGCATTAATGAGACTTTGGGCCATAGGGGACCTAAAGCAGGTGACAAAAGCCTGTTTGCAAAATCATAGATGGCCCTCAGGCCCCCAGACCCCATGCCCTCACTCCAGCACTTGCACCCTTGGTGTTTATTCACAGGCAGAAACCAAAAGAATGATGTATGCACCAAAGAAATGAGCTCTCTGCCTCATCTGCTTCCAAAGAGGGAATTCGCTGCCCAGAGCAGATGTTCTTCATAGCATCCCAAGACGTGGAAAGAGAGGGACCTAGACTATTCACAGTCTAAGTGCCCAAAGGGGACTCTTAGAACTCAACAGTCCAAGCAGGTTTGTTCCTGAACCTGAGAGGGAACTCTCTGCCCTGGGCAGCAGAACAAAGGAAAGACAGTCTCTAACAGGTCAAGAAGCTTTTTATGGCCAGGCTTTTTGGCTCTTTGAGGGGGAGGGGTCAGGGGAAAGGTGGGCTTGTGTCCTGCTGACGTGTCCTCTGGAGGATGCTTGTAGCCTAAGTAAGATGACACCTAGGTCTCTCTGAGATGGTGGGTGGGCTTATTCAAAAGGCAGTACTCAGGTCCAGATTCTACCATTCCTGGCTCTAAAGGGTGTAGGGAGATGGGTCGCCATTCTTTCCTTGGCTACTTCCGGCTGAGAGAGAGTGATGAAGGGGTCTTCTGATATTTTGAAGCAGGAAGGCCGTTTGGAGGTGTTCTTGAATAGTTGCCTGGGAGATGGCTGCCATTCGATCCTGTAAAAATCTTTGGAATAGGTTAATTAAGCAGGGAAGGAAAGAGGAGGGTGATAAAGGTGAACAGGGCAGGAGAGGCAGAAGGTATCCGAGGGCTGTAGAAGCTGAGAGTGTAAGACTTGGACTCAGGCCGGGAAGAGAAGGGTTAGAGCCCATTGGCTGAGAAGGTCGGAGAGGCTGTGTGAGGAGTGTACTTACAGGGGCTGATGGAGGGCAATTTGGGGGCTTTGGGGATAAGGATGCAGCTGACGCCAGGACCTGTAAGCAGAGAGGCCAGCCTTATATCTCAAGGTCGAGTTGTTTGGACAGATAGGCAACAGGCTGGAGGGAGTCCCCAGCTGGTTGTGCAAGGGGCCCTAATGCTTGTCCCTTTTTGCTGGTTAAGAAAAGAAAGGTTTGTTAGGGTTAGGTAGAGTGAAAGCAGGTGCCTTGAGGAGTGCCCACTTAAAAGTCCAGAAAGAAGCAGGAATTCAGTTTGCCTCTGGCTCCCTTTCTTGGGGATCCCCATGGGTGGCCTCATAAAGGGGTTTTGCAATGAGTGAGAAATTTTGGATCCAGAGCCTAAAATAGCAAAGAAACCCTAGGAAGGAAAGAAGATGTCGCTTTGTGGTGTGGAAAGGGAGATTATTAATAGCTTGTTTTTGGAAGGCGGGTGTGCAGTGAGTGGTAGTGGTGAGGTCAAGACCAAGGTAAGTGACCTGTTGCTGTAACCAGCTGAGCTTTTGTTCTGAGACACGGTATCGCTTTTTCCCCAGGAATCTCAGGAGGGAGATAGTGGGGGATAGAGAATCATTTTTTGAAGAGCTGCAAAGCAAGAGGTCACCAACATACTGGAGCAGGCGGCTAGGGGCAAGGTTGAGAGACTGGAGGTCATTTTGTAGAGCTTGGCCAAAGAAGTGAGGACATATCAGCTAAGACTGCCTGCCCTGCCTTAAGATAGGCTGTTGGGCTACCGTGTGACTACCAGAGAATACGCTAGGAATCTTACTTCTCAATTCCCTGCTTTTTAAAATGGAATTTTAGCCTTAAGATGGATTCCTCCTGTTCTTACTATACTGTTTATATCTCAACATTCTTCATCATAGGCAAGAAAAGTTAATCATGATGCTTGTCCCATGTCTCTGCCCCACCTCATTCACCCCTCAAGGAATGGGGACCCTTGAAATCTTTCAAGGAAAAGTGGGTGTCGGTCACTCTTCTGTAACTGCATCCTGCTGAGTACGGGCATTGTCCCTGCCTGTGGGTCCAGCAGTTCCTTGCTGTCTGTCAGGGAGAGGAGGGGTCATGGAGCCATTTTAGCAGAGGCAGACATGGACAAGGGCACATAAAAGGAGGATGCAACTAAATTGCGGGATTGCTGATGTGTGTCTTCATCAGCATTAGGGTAGATTGAAATTAGAAAAATTATCTTATCAGTGCTCTGGGTATTTCTGCAAAATTAATAAAAATTTTACTACTCTGGTCCCCTCCCAGGACAGCAGCTTCCCTCTGGGAGCATATCAATCAAGGTCGCCTGTCCTGCCCCCATGCAGTGGAGGATATTTCTTCCCAAGAAGCGGGGTGGAGTAGTGAGGAATTACTTGAAAGGAGTAAGGGAAAGTAATATTGACCAAGGAACAATATAAAGGAGAGGTTTGGGCTGGTGTTTCTATTAAGCCATTCATTCAACAACCGAGACAGAGGAAGGGAGCAAAGGTCCCAAGTACTCAGTAAGCACAGAGAGGCTGACCCCCGTGTCGACCAGGAAGAAAACCTGACTTCCTGCCACCACCGGTTACCCATGGATCCATTGGTGTCATTGTGGAGGGGGCCTTGGGATCCAGGCTGCGTCAATTGGTTGCTGAAGACAAAGCCATGAATGCCAGGTCCTCTCTAGATGTGTCCGGTCTCCTGGAGGGGAGAGAACTCTAGGAGGACTGACTCCTTAGAGAGCAATCCACTCTCCAGTGACCCCACTGTGCGCAGTACGGACACGGCTTTGTAGGAGGCCTGGGATTAGGACAAGCTTCTGCCCCATGGCCCAGATTGCCACAGCGAAAACAGTTGCTAGGCGGGTGTGGGGTGAAGCCTTTTGCAGGCTTGTCAGCAGGAGGTTGAATGAGGGAGGCCAGAATCTGATATTTGGCTTTAGCCTGTTTTTCTGAGTTTTTGTTCCTTATACCAGCTGTTGAAAACTTTAAAGGCAGGGTCTACAACCTCTTTCTGGAGTGTTTGGGGTCCATTTTCTAATTTTTGGAGCTTTTCACAAATACGTGGGTAAGACTGGGAAATGAAGTGGAGGTGCAGGAGAATAAGGCCTCAGGGGAGTTAGGGCTGGTGTTTGTGTGCTTGATCATGGCCTCTGAAAGGGGGTTCATACAGAGGGCTGGGTTTTCATCTGCCCGCTGGGTAATTTCTCTGAGGCGCTCACAGTTGACCTGTTTAATTTTTTTCCATCCCTGCCTGGAGGCAAATAATCATATAATCACGACTTGCCCTTCCAGGGCCACTGAGTTGGAATGTCCACGCGGGGTTCTGGGGCTCAGCCCTGGGGACCCCTGGAGCTGCCGGAGCATGGTTAGCAGGGTGCTGGTGGTACGACTCGTCAGCATGACTTTCGGCTGCCCGCCAAATGCGTCCCCTCTCGCCATCCCTGCGGGGGACCAGAGGATGAGGCAGATGTCCCTTCAGGTGAGGGCGTTCATTTCAGCAACGCAGAGGAGCTCTTTCCTGAATTTATGGGAATTTTCTGAGAAGGACCCCATGTTTTGTTCAAACGCTCCAGAACATTAATTGAAAAGGAGCCGTGAACGTGAAGGGGCCTTTCAACGCCAGCTGCCTCCCGGGAGGGGCAGGACTGGGCGGTAGGCCGTCTGGGGGGCTGTGGGTGGGCAGCGGGAGGGGGGAGCGTGTCTGAGGGGGGGAGAGGGGGTTGGAAGGGGCACACGTGCAGGCGGATATCAAGAAAGGGGGGTGCTGGGGGGAGGGGTGCTGGGCTGGGGGAGGGGGGTGCGGGAGCGGCCGGTGAGGAGGGATTGGGCTCTGCTGAGGCCACTGGGAGGAGGGGGCGTAAGGCGGGGGGTCGCCAGCGGGGTCAAGCTCATCATCAGAGGGGAGGGGGTACAGGCGCCGTGTTGCCAGGGTGGGGGCAGGGCATTTTGGTTCGATGAGGGGGGCTTTAGAGGGTGTTTGTGCCCCGAGGAGAATCTGAGGAGAGGGAGGAACAGCGGGAGGGCCGCCCCCCGAGGGTGAGCAAGGCTTGGGCAGAGGGGACCCCCGACCCCTCGCCAGGCCTCCGGAGGAAGTTACTAAAATCTCGGAGAATCTGGACATCAGAGGGGCCCTCGACCGGCTGGCGGGACCCATTGTCCAGTTTATATTGAGGGCAACACGTAGAGTAAAAGACCAATTTCTTTGGTTGAATATCTCCTTTTAATCCCAATTGGGAAAGATTACGTAGGAGACAGTTGAGGGGGCGTCCCCAATGTTTTTAAGGGAGAATTGCCCACTGTGGGTGGGAAAGGGTGGCCGGGGTTGGGGAAGCACGCTGCTGGGACGTCTCCCTGCGATCGGTTTACCGCCCGGAGGCTCCTGGAGCTGGACTGCCCTGCACCCCGAGAGCAGGGGTTCCCCCCAGTCAGAGCGCAGGAGGTCCCCTGGTGCTGTTCTCAAACTGGAGAACAGAGAGGAAGGGGAAAGGACACAGGGAAGGGGACCCGGACCAACCTTCTCTGGGCGCCAAGAGAAAGCGGATGAGAGGCCGGAATCCTGCCCTCCTGGGAGGTGGGGTGGGTGAGCGGCAGGGGGTGGGTGCGGAGACTGAGGTCCGGCAAGGCGGTCCCTGGACTGGAGTTCGCGATAGGGGTGTTGGGTGAGGGAGGGAAGGGAAACGGGGCGAGACCCCCCACCCCCCAGGATCTGGGCTTCAGCCCTGGATGAGCTGCTTCCCAGGCTGCAGAAGAGCCCCTGCTCTCGGCTTCCTGCTCCCGGGTTTCGGCGCCATTCGAAAGAAGAGAGGGGATGCGAACTCCACAGTGCAAGCAGGTTTGTGCTGCACCTGAGAGGGACCCCTCTGTCCTGGCCAGCAGAACAAAGGAAAGAGTCTCTAACATGATCATGACAATTTTGACTATGACTGTCCAGGGCTTTGGCGGGCTCTTTGAGGGGAGGGGTCAGGGGAAGGTGGGCTTATGTCCTGCTGACGTGTCCTCTGGAGGGTGCTTGTAGCCTAAGTAAGATGACACCTAGGTCTCTCTGAGATGGTGGGTGGGCTTATTCGAAAGGCAGTACTCAGGTCCAGATTCTATCAAAAGGCCTTGCCCACATCCAGAGAGAGCAAAGTCAGGCCCTCCCTCAATGCAGAGGGCAGGAACAGAGAGGGAAACATGCCACGTACCTCTTTTAACCAAGTATTCCTTCAATTATAAACACTGTTAACATTAAAAGTAAAACTGTCAGTTTTTTTTACCAGCAAAATGGGTTTATACATGACCAGCAGAGAATTGCAACTGGGGACTCGCAAGCTATGGCAAAACCACAGGCATGTCCTCAGAACAAAGGAGAGGAGGCCGTCTTATAGAAGAAAAGGGGGACGGCCGGGGGACTATTTTAAGCAAAAAGCCCCCTGGAGGCAACTGGGCGCCCCACACGTCATGTCTGCGCATTGGCCTAGTTGAGACAAGTCTCTCAACTGGCTGGGCTGTTGCTGCAGGAGGCAGAAACTCTTCCCTCCTTCTACTGGGTGGTAAAGCAGCCCAAGTAGTAGGAGTTGTTGTGGGTCTCTTCCTTCCCTTAGTCTGCAACTGACAGGGAGGCGGGCTTACGAGCTCCCCCTGCAGGCCTCAGTTGCCATGTGCGCGAGGTCCCCCTTCATCAAAGCCAAAGGACCACCAAGAAGCGACCAGATGGATGAAGAAAATCAGAAACACAAATGAGGAAGATCTAGACAAACAGAAAGACTGGTGCTAGAGCAAACAGAGAATTCAAGAAAAATAAGAAAACATATTTTATTTAATTCCAAAGCACCCTCAAGGAGAAATGAAAAAATAATGCAACCAGAAAACAAAACAAAATGCTAAGAAAAATCCGCAGAAAATATAAAAGAAAATATGATCATGACAATTTTGACTATGACTACTGGGTGAGCACAAGGTTAATGTCACCTGATCTGTTGCACCCCTCCAGGGAGGCTCTGGAACGGGGGGAGACAGTTGGCAAAACCAGAATGAAATGCACCAACTAGAAATTAATGTCGACCTGGGTCTTGAGACAGAGTCAGACCAGGGTCTTGAGTCAGCCTAACCTGTCAGATAGTTGATAGAAAACACTCAGATTGATGGTTTGCTCCTGGTTTCTCTAGGTTTTCATTTTTGAACCTGGTTGTGTAGCTTAATTTTGGCTACATGACCTAATTTTAGCTACAGGACCAGGAAGGATAGAAAAGACCTCTTGCCAGGGGAGATTGTTGCTCTCATATATCTTGACAGGTTACAATTCAAAGTCAAAGTGCATTCCGTGCAACAGAGAGAGGACCCTGGGAGCTGCCTGGTGGTCCGGGCCTCTGTTATTTGCCATGTTTTCTCCTCCTGCATCGTGCCCTCTCTCTCTCCATTGAAGCCTTGCTCAAGTACCCTCTGCAGAGTCTCCTGACCCCTTACCACTGCCCAACCTCACGTCACTGATGTAGTTTTTTTTATTTCAACGGGTGGTCCACAGACGAAGCTGGAGCAATCTCTCAGATGATCAAGCAAAAGGCAAAGGCATGTAAAATAGAAGAGAGAAGTTAAGATAACCAGAAGATCAACACAGGAGGTCAGACATCCAATGAACTGGAGTTCCATAAAATAAGAACAGAACAAATGGAGGTGAGGAAATAAGAACAAAATTTCCAGCGTTAAAGAAGAGACACACTGAGTGACTGAGACCCTTCACTCAATACTGCAAACCATCAGAATTCCGAGAACAAAAAGGACACCCTAGAAGCTTCCAGAAAGGAAAAACAGGCTAGGTTACCAACAAGAAAGTGAGCCTGACTGGCATTAGACATCTCAGTGACATCACAGATGAAGACAATGGCATGCTTGCCACGAGAGAAGTACAGAAAGGCTGACAATATTTCAGTTTGAGAGATAGGGAAGGGACGACCTGAGGGATAGACTTTTGCATTTCAATTTGTATCCTTCCATGCTGTTTAAATTTAATTCCCATCAAATTAAATAGACAATACTTTTATCGTCAAAATCATGATGATCACCACCATCATAAAATACAGAGAGAAAAATATCAGATGCTTTCACCAGAACATGTGCTGCAGAGCTCCCTCCCCACCTGTAACACTGCTTCTCTCTTACACTCTGATTCCATTTCTCTCACCCAAGAGAGTGACGCGCCATCTGGACCACAGGTAACAGCCACAGGAATAACTCCTGGAGCCACTGTGCAGGTGCCCTGCTCAAGGGGTTTCTGGCTTTTTGTTGTATTTTCTTTTGGTTTTTGTTACTGATTATGCTGCAAGAAGAAAATAAAGCCGAGTGAAATATGTATATGTATATTTACACATTCTCTTTTTTTCAAAGAGAAAGTCAATCTTGAGAAGCTATTTACCATTGGCTACAATAGATCCCCAGCGCTGTTAATCTACTTGCACTTCTTAGGTGTTAACACCTCCTCTTTGAAGAGTGGGCTTTGACCCTCACACCCTCTCATGGCACCAAAAGGCACCCATGGAGACGGCTGTGGAGGACCCCAAGGGTGAATTCAGTGCATCTGCAGGTGAAAAGCAGATGCTACAGTTTGTTGTCTTTTTCTGAGGCTGGGTCAAATACTAGTTTCTGCAAAGACAGTGTCCCTTTGTGAACAGCTGAAAAGGATTCTGAGGGATGTAACTGGTTAAAGAAAAAATTGTGTATTTTTTTAAACCAGAAGGTTCTGAGGAGCCCGCGCTCATTGTGGCTAAGCTGCTTATTACCATGTTAAATAGGTATCATTATCAAAGTGCCTTCAAATTCTACTAAGGCTTCCAAAAATCTATTTCAAAACCACTACCCCTATTCACTATTGAAGCCATTATCTATAATTTCTCATTACAGATGAGAAGCCAACACTCCACTTATAATTAGATAACTTCAATATTTTCAAATAAAAATTTGCCTTTTCATAAGGTTCCACATTTTCTGTATTTTTCTCCATAAAAAAAATAAACTTAAATTTTAAGGATTTTAAAACAACTAAGCTGCATGTCTATGCGATAATTATGTAATTATGTAACAGCCTCTAGTAGCTGTGCATTCAGAAGAAATAGTTTGTATTTATCATTCTCTAACTACTTGACTTGACCCCCCCTTGCATTCCCCACAAAAGGCCAGTATCCTCAATTCCTCTGGGTTCCTTAACTCACCATCTACCTCACTGTACTACGCCCTTGAAGTAAAACATAACACTTTCATCAATGGGAGGTTATAGAAGAGTAAGAGCAGGCCATGATTATGAATTGAAACTTTAATTCCAAAACATGCTATCGAAGCGAGGTCTGTTAAAGTGCCTAAATGCAGAAACAGAATTGCGGTGGGCCTGACCCCAGGCATGCTGGGGACCGTGGGCCAGAAATCACACCTTCAATGGAAACCATACCTGGTCTCTAGAAAGAAAGGCCCAAGGCTACACCAGGCCACACACGCACAGGCACTCTCCAGAAGCCCTACCACCAGGTCTGGGAGAGGGGACCGAGAGGGTCCCCCCTGAGCAGGCCAGTGTACTCAGAAGCAGGAGCCTGTGGGGAGCCCAGAGGGCACGGGACCTGCGGCAGACAGGAAGCCCTGTGTGCACCCTGTGCTGTGCCTGTCACTGTCTCTCCCTCCACTGCAGTTTGAACTCTTCAACAAATATGCAAACAATATAAAGCGGTCTTAGGAAACCACCACAGGCTTTATTATATTTCCTTTACTCTTCAATGAAACCATAGGATACAGTACTTTTTGACCTTTTCAAGATTCAAAGTCAAAATTCCTCAATAAAAGACTGATGTATGCAGCAAAAAAAAAAATCCTCCCTCACACGCTTAAGTTATGTAGACTATATAATGTTCAAAATCCATTTTCTTTTGAACTAGTCTTTCGAAATGAATCAGTTACAGAGAAAGGTTTCTAATTCTTCTGTGGGGTTGCAGGGCGGGGATGGGGGTAAAACTGAAGGGTAAGAAAGTAGGAAGAAACCATTTGTCTTGAATGAGAAGGTTACTGATCATATCTATCATTTAATCTGGTATGCTAATAGAAAATTCAGATTTAAATAGTTTGTCAAAGATGAAAACATAACCACCAGAAGAATGGAAAAGCATAGGAAAGGAGGGTTGGAGAACAGAATAAAAATCAGTGTGAGAACACATATTTGCACACCCATGTTCAGTGCAGCATTTTTCACAACAGCAAAGGTGGTAGCAACCTAAGTATCCATCGACCAATGAATGGACAAACAAAATGTGGTCTACCTTACAATGGAATATTACTCATTCGTAAAAAGGAAGGCAATTCTGACACCTGCTACAACAGGGATGACCCTTGAGGACATCAGGCTAGCTGAAATAAGCCAGTCACAGAAAGATAAGTACTGTTGGATTCCACTCATATGAGGTACCTGCATAGTCAAATTCATAGGGAAAGAAAAAATGGTGGTTGCTAGGGACAGGGGGAGGAGGGAACAGAGATTTATTTAATGGTTGAAGAGTTTCAGTTTTGCAGTTCTGGAGACGGATGGTGGTAATGGCTGCACAACAATACGAATGTACTCAGCGACATAAAACTGTACCCTTAAAAATGGTTAAGATGGTAAATTTTATGTACAGTTCACAATTTTTAAGGACAAATATCCTTATCTAAAAAAGCCAACTTGATTAAGCCAGCAAAAGGGAAAAAGAATAATAAAGCAAAATAATAAATTAAGTCAAAGGAAGGAAACTAAATTATCATCTATCTTAATAAATAGGAATGCCTCAAATTCCCAGTATCAAACCATCAGGACTTACAGATCACATTCAAAAACAAAATCCAGCTATATTCTATGTACTGGAGACACACCTAAAACAAATTTTTAAAAGAAATTACCTTCCAACTCGAGCAAGATAGCAGCCAGACTAACACAAAGACCGTCCCACATCAGACAGCCAGAAGTACTGAAGAGTTAATAACAAAACAATGTTTCAGGTTGAGTTCAAGTCCAGGTAGAGGGTGGGAAGTGGTAGCTATGATGGCCAGGGGCTTAGCTAATATCCAGGTGGAAGGACAATCAAGATCTCTGGTTCATAAGAGGTGGGGAAACCGAGAGCTAAAATCAAATCATAAAGCTGCCACCCTCAAAGAATGAACATTCAATGAATCACTGGCACCCACATGATGGAGGAACTCCCAAGCAAATAATGGAAAATTTGGTCCCAAGATGAGGCTATCTAGCATCTAACAAAAGCTTTGCAAAGACTCTGAAGGAATGAACGCTCAATTCAGACCTCATGAGGATTCCACAGGAGAAAGCCACTGAAGATATGCTCAACCCCTCTCCCACCAGAAAACACTACTACACACTATACAAGGGAACCAGGTCACCCACCCGTGAGCAGACAACACATAAGAGTAGTCCACGGAACTTCTAGTAATTGTGGACCTTAAAAATAAACTGTCAGTTACTTTACCAGAAAAAAATAGGTTTACTCGAGAACAGCAGAGAATGCCAATTTGGATTATCAGCTATGGCAAAGCCATAGGCATGGCTGAGGAACAAAAAAGTGGACCCCTCTTTTGTAGAAGAGAGGGAACCTTTGAGGAACTATTCTAAGCAAAAAGTCCATTGGAGGAAACTGGGAGTCCCATGTGTTATGGCTTCTCATTGGCTGAGCTGTAACACTCTCCTCCTGGTTGGGCTGATGTGGGGGTGGGGGGTGGGTATAAACTCTTCCCTCCTCCTATTGGGTGTTAAAGTGGCCAAAGTAGTATGAATCGTAAGGTGTCTGTCTCTTCCAGTGAAGTCTCTAACTGACCAAGAGTGATGGGCTTAAGAGCTCCCCCTGCAGGCCTCCATGTCAGTGAGGTTTCCCTTTAATTTCCACATAATGGAAATACCAAATGACAAGGGATATAAAACCATTTTGCTAAGCTGATTAAAGACATAAAAGAAGGCATGAAGACCTTAAGAACAAAGTACTGTGGCAAAAGAAAAGGCAAAGTTAGAAAAGAGCAAATTAGGACCTTTAAGAATTAAAAAATACAGTCATTAAAATCAGAAACTCTAAGGACAGTTTCAATAGCTACTAAGAAACTGCTAAAAAACAGAGCTAGTGAAATGGAAAACAAGCCTAAGGAAATTATCCAGAATGTAGCATAGAAAGAAGAGTTAGACAATATGAGCAAAAGGGAAGAGGACAGGTAGGATAAAAAAAAGTCCAAAATACATAGAGAAGGACATGATCAATCCTCTGACTCAAACACCTTAAGTCCAGAGCAGAACTCATGCAATAAATCCACATTCACTGAAAAGGCAGACCACCAAGTCAAAAAGGTAACCTTAAAAACAACCCAAGAAAAGACAGATTTCTTACGAGCCAGCTAAGAGAGAATTCTCTACAAACGACAGAGGCCAGACTGCTTCAAAATACTGAGCAAAAATAACCATCAATTTAGCATTCTACACCCAAATAAACAGTCTTTCAAGACAGTGCAATAAAGAATTCCTTCAGACAAATTCACAAACCTTCACTGAAAGATTTACTAAAAGATGCCTTTGACTAAAGAATACATTTAAACCAGAAGGAAGTAACAGAATATAAGAAGCAATGGTAAACAAGGAAACTGGCAAACAGGCAGGTCAATCGAAAAAGGTGTTGACTATAAAAACTACATGGACAGTAAAAGTCTCTAATTGTGTAGCTAAGTTAAAAAAAAAAAAGGGGGGGGCAGGAGTGGTAATAAGAAGCACCACTAATCAGATAAAGTGCAATTTAATATCAAATGCTTAGAACAGAACAAAGATGTGTACTATGTTATGACAAATGTTATCAGTAAGGAAAAATATTCATAAACATATAAAACAACATAAAGGTAAAATACATACAACAAAGTTATAGAAATATAAAAATTCTAAAATAGATGACTTTAACACACCTGTCAAACAATGTAACATATCACACAAACAAAAAAATAAAATGTTAAAGATTCCAATTTTTAAAAACTGAGAATTTATGTTTTTTAAAAAAAATGACAAAATGTAGAAATTTCGCAAACCACATCCACTGACTATAATCAAGTAAAACACAAAATCAGGAAGAAAACAATGACACCCAACATCCACCTCTCAAAAAAAGATCAACTACTAATTAAGAAACATTCTTCTACAGAATCAAAGAAAAAAATCAAGACTAAAATTATAAACCTCTAAAAATTAAGTGGGAGAACTCTGTATTAAAATCTGTGTGCTACAAATATACCTATCCTCAGAATAAAATTTTAACTCTCATTGCTTTTATTACTTAAAAAATAATTAATATATTTCAGAAGGTGAATCCCAAGATTTTAAGGCAGAAGACACCTTCATTTTCTTTAAAGACCTATGCCTTTCATTCCTTTTCTCTGCTGTTCCCTCTCCTCTTCCTTTCCTTTTTTCATTTTGCTTCATCTCATTTGTTCAGAACTTGACTTATAGGTTAGCTTCCTCAGGAAGCCTTCTTTGACCATCCCAGACCCACACTGCCCACCTGCCCAGCCCCCGCTCCCAGGACACTCCCTGTAGATCTCCACACAGCCCTTCTCACATGGAACTGTTACTAATGATTTAGTTATCTCACTGAGTTTCTCAACATAGACCTTAAACTCCATGAGGGCAGAGACACTGCCATTGACTGAATTAAATTAAATGATTTCCTTAAAGTCATACTTACTTCATGCCCACATCTCCAACAAGATGAAACATTAGTGTGATTCTTCTAATGGCTATTTTATTATCCAGAATGATTGTTGACTATGCCAATAAAATATGTTCACATAAATGTTCATTGATATCCTAAAGAAGTTGGTAAAGAGAAAGGCAATCTCTCAGTACCGGTGACATAAAGTGCATATTAACTAAAAATAATAGTATTCTTTTTCAACGTGTAAGTGATGTGTTTCATTGTAATGTCCTGGGTTCATATTACAAGATACATTCCCCTTAGTTTTTCATTTTCTAAGCTGATCTCTTTGATTCCACTTGATCTCCACTGAATCTCCCACATAATTATAAACTGACCATATTTGGGCATGGAACTTAAAGTCATTTGCTGGAAAGAAAATTTTAAGAACAAAAGAATGAAGCATCTTAAGACAAAATAAATTAAAGGAAAGAAAAGAAAAATAGTAATTAATATGAATGAATATATATTAAATATGCAAATGACAATAAAACAAAGAAAAAATAGAGAGGCAATATAATAACGATAAAAAGTGGAAATCATGAGCTTTTTTGGGATTATAACACAAAGCAAGCAATTGTTAAGAAGTAAAAAAATAACTAAAACAAAAAGCCAAAACTTGCCAAAGAAGACAAATTAATAGATCAATATGTAAGACAGTAATGGTTATTAAGAATCTACCACTTAAAATAGACAGTAGGCTTTACAGATGAGCAAGCTTACAAAAAAACAGATCTTTCCTATTCACCAAAAGATATGGAAATCTCACCAATTTGTTTTACAAAGCCAGTACAACCTAACAAGACTTAATAAAGACAGTTGATGCTGGTGTACATGCATGATCCCACAAAACTCCAGACCAATTATATGTGCAACTATAGACATGGACATTAAATATAATAATACAAGGATGCCAACATGTCAAAAGAATAAGTGATAAGGATTATTCCAGAAATCCAAGGATAATTCAATGCTAGGTAATAACATACTTCACATCAATTACTGAAGGAGAAAACTGATACTATATATGTAACAAAAAACAAATTCTGAAAAATTTAGCAGTCATTCCTCTAAGAATGTAAGAATTCTAAACAGAAGGAAACTACCTAGGTGGGACCTCTAAACTCTTAATTTGAATCTTGGGCTGGAGAGCAGGCGGGGAAAATATCATTTTGGCGACAATTGGCAAAATTTAACACGGACTATAGATAATAGTGGTGTTATCTATGTTAATTTCCTAATTTCCATTATTGCCCCATGTTTACACAATGTCCCTATATTTAGAAAATATACACTGAAGAATTTTGGAGCAAAGGGGCATGAAGTCTGCAATTTACATGTAAGCAATTCAGAAAAAATACATAGAAAAAATATACAGATGGATGAACGGATCAATCAATCGATTGATCTGGCATTTGTGGGGGTCTGGAAATGAGAACACTAATGAGGCAAAAGCTAATAATTGGTGAATCAAGTTTAAGGGCATGGGGTTCCCTAGACTCCTCTTGCAACTCTTGCACAAGTCTGAAAGTATTGCAAAATTTAAGCAATCAAAATTACTTATCTACTGAGAAATAAAGGCAAGTATCAGACTGAAGCAATGAAATTACAGCTGTTCCCACTAAAATCAAGAAGACAAATGTTTCCTGTCACACTATCATTCAACATTAAGGATTTAATTAATGCAATAAGGAAAAGGAATAGGAATAAGCAGTATAAAAAATATGGAATCTGAAGAAACAAAGTTACTTACAGATATGAATGGAGATATAGAAAGTCCAACAAATTTACTTAAAAATGGAACATGAAAATTTCTAAATAGGAGAAATAAAACTAAATTCTCTCTATAGAAGCAGTAAGGGAGAAGAGGAAATTCCAATGACAACACAAAGAACACGGCAAAATTTCAGACTACATGTAACAAGAAGGGTATAGCAGCTGTATGACAAAACCTTAGCATGTTTTATCTGTTCAAATATTTAACAATCATGTTTAAAATGGTAATCAGGAGAAGCAAAATACAAAGCTACAGCATTATTCTGTATCGTAAATAAGCAGAAATGCACGAATTCTACCTTGTTTAGTATCAAGTGAGCCCCATGTTCTCTTTATTTGAATTTGCCTGGTGTATCTTTTCCAGTCTGTCTAAATCTCTTCATTTTAGGCCTGTCTCTGGACCCTGCCTTGTTAGTCAACATGAAAAAAATTTAACTAGGTAAGTTAACTACACATATGAATACAGCTGTATGTTTGGCATCAGCTTTGCCAGATGTTTAACTTTCTACTGAAAACGCCTACACACGTACACAAAGCCTTTCCGGATGTGGGCTACAGCCCCCGCCTCGTTCCGTCTCTCTGCATTTCTCTAGGCACGCAGGAAGGATTTCCATCCTAGTTACTACTTGTATATTAGTGCCCTGGATAGCCTCTTCTTTAAGATATTATTTCATTACTATGAGCCACAAAGCGATTAGCTAAAAAAAAAAAATGCTTCTTCCTCCGTCCCTTGCTTTTCCCAAACCATCAACGTGAGTCATTAGTATTAATCTGCTGTTAATCTTTATAGTCTTAAATAAACAGCTTTCTACTTGCTTTGTCAGCTTCAAGAGACACTTTTTTGCTCCTAATACCAATGTGACAATTAAGGAGATTATCTGACTTTCCCCTCATCCCCTCCCATGTATTTTTTTTACCTGTATATTTCTATATAACCAGAATACATAACACTTACATATTAATTTGCCCCACTCATCCCCATCCTTGAGTTTTAGTTTTATGGTTAAATACAGTCAGTGTTCATCCCTAAAATTTATGAAACGCTTCACCAATCACTTGACAGTTTTTTGAAACTCATTCTCTAGTAAACTCAGATGACAGGGTTTGTGGGGAAAATATTCCTTTTTACATATTCAAAACTCTGTGGTCTTTATATTTAAAAGACAATTATCTAATATAGGATGTTTGGCTCGCACTGTAAGTATATTACAAACCTCGAGGCTCCAGTTCCAGGCAGAGAAAGCACACACCACCCCCTGGCTCACTGGTCGCAGCTACAGGACCTGATAGAATGCACAGAACAGGCAGCTTGTAAACTCTGAAAAGTAAAATAGCAGGCAGGCTGGGGAAGAACAATATCATTTGAGTACCACCAAACTGGCAGAAGTTTGTCAGTTTTCCTTCTTTAGCATCCCCCAGCCAAAACTCAAAATTGAGCATTCATGCAGAGAGCCAAAAAGAGCCCAGGAGAAGCCCTCTAGTTCTGATCTAGGATTTGAAAACAGACTTCCCGATGCCCAAAGAGACTGAGGAAATCCCTGTGGTTACTTTCCCCCGAATTGCTTTCTCTCCTCTTTGTTCCCTCCCGCCCCAACCCCAAAGCAATACCACAGCAGCTCCAAAGGGGCTGGCAACGCATGGAAGAGGGCAAAGCACGCCTTATTGCTGATCCCCACTCTCTGTCCTCCCACACTCCATGGCCCCGACACTAGCATAAGCACAGGAAATACACGGCAAAGCCTAGCGTTCACGGAGGACTACATAAGGGAAGCCCCAGGGCCACAGAAAACACCCAGATCACAAAGAGGAAGGAACTAGGGAAAGAGATTCCTAAAGTTTATGAACTGTCCAGCTCATCCCCAAGGTGCACATGTGGGGATAGGACCCTAAACTGAATACACGAACTCTGGGAGCATTACTTAAGGGGAGATCAACACCCAAGAGCCAGATTGGCTAGTGGGTGGCATCTGGCCAGACAGATCTGAATGGCCCTGTAGATTTTGAACACATGACTGACATTAGAATCACAACCCACAGATGCTGGGCAGAACATGTGGTCTAAACTCAGGAGGATGGATGACCTGCTAAAACAAGAATACCAACATTCTCCATAGATTTAAACAGTATGCTGAGACTCACAACATAATATTCAAAATGTCCAGAATACAATCAAAAATTACTCAGCATGTGAAGAATCAGTAAAATGTCCATGGGAAAACTTCCATGGAAAATACAATCCATGATAGATTTTGGAATTATCAGACTTTAAAGCAGCAATAATAAAAATGCTCCAGTAAGTATGAATGAGCATCTTGGAAATGAATTTTAAAAACTACAAAAAACTAAGGGGAAAAAAATGGAGATGTGAAAAAACAAATGGAAATGTTTCAAGCTAAAAAATATAATAAGCAAAGTAAAAAAACTCACTGGATAAGTTTACTAGCAGAATGGAAATGACAGGAGAAAAGGTCAATTATATGGGAGCAACAATTTAAGCACCATAATTTCTCAGAAAACACAGAGCATAGAAGGAACTGAAACAATATTTATCAAGGCTGAAAAGAAAGAACTGCCAACCCAGAATTCTGTATTTAGCAAATATGCCCTCAGGAAGAAGGTGAAATAAAGGCATCCTACCATCAAGAAAAACTAGAAGGTTCATATAGAAGAAATGCCAAGACACTTTGAAAAAACAAACCACTGTGAAGGGATGTGCCTGACCAGATAGTAAAACTCACTCTGAAGGTACTATAATCAAAATAACATGATATTGACAGTAAGATAGACAATAAAGAGAATAAAACTGATTAGAGCCCAAGAACAGAACCAACACAGGAAGTTTATCTAAAAGCAAATAAAGTTGGGCCTTTTTTTTTCATGCCATATGCACAATAAATTCTGGATGAATTAAAATTTGAATGTAAAAAAATAAAAACATTAGAAGGAAATTTAAAAGAATATTTGTGTGACCTCTGTAATGACAACCCTCTCAACTAGAAGAACCCAGAAACTATAAAAGAAAACAGTTTTGACTACATAACAAGTGTTTACATCTTCTATAGGGCAAAAGACACCAAAAATTAAGCCAAATGAAAACCTGCAAGAAAGTATTTGTAACATGTAATAAAGTAACCATGAAAATTCAGACCAAATGAAACCAGTGAAACATCTTTTTTCTTCCACCAGATGAATAAAAATGCAGTCTGCTAACATCCTGTGCAGGTAAGAGGGTGGCAAAGAGCACATTTATGTAATGTTTCTATGGGCAGGAATGACTACAATCTTTTGTGGAAATTAATCTGACAATACTTAATGAAATCGCAGATTTGAATACCCTTTTGACTAGCAATTCCACTTGGGGGTAATTTGTGCTCAGAAAACAAGCACTGGCTTCTAAGGTTAGATAAACAGCATTGTTTGTAGAGACATCGAGCCGATACAACCAGAATATTCCCAACAGGAGAATAACTGAATAAATTATAATTCATACAATGGACTCTTATTCAGTCATTAAAAATAATGGGGATAATAACAATGGGTTACAGCTGCGAATATTTATTATACACTAATTAAAATAAGAAGTCACAGAAGGTGTGTGGTATAATCTTTTTTGTAAATGTTTTTAAAAGAAAGGAAACATACTCCACACGCATCCATAAATTCTAATATTTTTGTGATTGTAAAGGGAAGCATGGAAGGATCCTATGAACCAACACTGGTAATACAGATTTCCAGTATAAAATAGGACGAAGGTACTGTTGTCATTTTCTTGTATACTTCATTGTTTTCAGTTATTGCAACATGTATATATTGCTTTTGGTGTATGAAAAAACCCAACGGTGTTGCTTTTAAATGAAAAAAATATGCATACACACACATACACACACACCCATCTGTACAGAGTAACATAAGCAGCTCCTAATGACTACGTCTTTATCAACATTATGTAACTGGTAATGGGGGTAATTCACAAGGTGCTTGTCTGTCACTCATGCCCTGGGCATTAAAAAATGTTGAAAGGAAAATAATAAAGCTACTCTATTAGAGGGTAACTATTCAAGACCTAGCTCTGTTAGTCTTCAACGGGCCAGTCATTCATTCATTCACGAGGGATCTAGTCCACCTCCTAACTCCTAGCTGAACAGCAAGGACCAATGGCAGTAACACCATTCAGAGGTGGTTCCTCAAATGATTGAAACGGTAGCTGCTCCCTCCTGCCAGGCCTGCTGCCCCCTCAGCCTCCTCTAACTTTGCCAAGGTCTCCCCTGAACCTTAAACTTTCTCAGCTTCCCAAATGTAATGCCTCCCCAATTTTCTCTTACATCTTCACCTTTCTATGCATGTCTTACTTTTCCTGAGAAACAGAGAGTGACTTTCTTGCTGAACTTTTTTCTTTGACTCATTACCACCTTGCTTTATTCCACCCTCTCTGCCTCTGCCTAGGGGGTCAGTTAGGTCTAATGGCTAGAGGTGTGGCCTCTTAAGTCAGAGCAACTAAGTTCAAACCTGACCTTGGCCACATCTCAGCTGAGTGACCCTGGGTAGGTGTGATGGTTAATTTTGCTGGTCCACTTGTCCACTAAGTGGTGCCCAGACAGCTGATAAAACATTGTCTTTGGGTGGGTCAGGGAGGCTGTCTCAGGAACAGACCCGCATTTGAATCAGTCAGCTGAATAAAGCTGGCAGCCCTCACCAGTGTGGGCAGGCATCATCCAACCCACTGAGGGCCTGAATAGACCACAAGGGCAAAGGAGGGCAAATTCACTCTGACTGAGCTGAGCTGAGACACCATCTTCTCCTGCCCTTGGACATTGGCACTCCTAGTTCTTGGGCCCTGGGATTCACACCTGATGTTACACAATTGACCTCCTGGATCTTGGCCCTTTAGACTCAGGACTGAATTAAACCACTGCCTTTCCTTGTTCTCCAACTTGCAGCTGTCAGACTGTGGGACTTGCATAGCATGTGAGCCAATTCATCTACTAAATCTCCATATATATAATTTATTTGTATTTTTATATATGTGTATATGTATTCATATATATCCTAGTGGTTCTGTTTCTCTGGAGGATCCCCACCAATACAGCAAATTACTTAATCCCTTTTCACCTCAGGGTACTCAGCAGAAGCTGCTAAGGCTTTTTAATCAAAGCTTAGGCCCAGCACTGAGACCACCTCAGCTCTACTGCATTCTACTGGCTGAGGCAAGCCAGAGGCCCAGTCCAAATACAAGAGCATGAGTACCAGGGGCCACAGGTGAAATGTGCTATCACACCACATAGGACACTCAACTTAACGTCTGGCCCACAGTATGTGCTCAAAAAATTTGAGCTCTTTCTCTTAGATATTATTTTTTTCTTAAATAGAGAAGAGTTGTTTTTACAATGGTTCTTCACCATGTACAAACCACAGAGAAGGCCTAGAAACCTAGAGATTGCTACAGAGCCCACACATCAGAAGATGCAGAGGAACCAGAGCATGGCCCTAAACCCCTGAGAGCAGATTTAGGTAGGAAGCCAGACTCCCTAGTTCCCATTCTTCAATGAAAAATATCTTTGCAAAGTGGTTTCCAGGTCTCAGAGGACAGGCATTTATATGGCAAGGGGCCAGTGTTATCACTCAGGGCCATGCTAACAGGCAAACTTTTGCCAACATAACTGGAACCATTTCCACAAAGGGCGGAGACAATATGTGAAAAATAGTATATACAGCACTGAAAGAATTTTAAAGGTACTGGTGGCAGATTGGATTAAGTCTGAAGAAAGAAAACAAGCCTATGAGAAAGTGGATGGAAGGGTAGGAGATGGAGGGCAGGAAGTTACCTGAAAGTATCAAAAATGTAAACAAAGCCTATTGTTCCCAGATCCTAGAGGAACATCTAATATGGCCAACATTTACAGAACTGGTCTGAATTGTGGAAAGTTAAAAATAGGGTATGGTTACTGAAAGGATTAACATTAGAAATGCAAACTGACTTACTGTTTTAGATATTTAACTTTTAACACTAAAATGGAGTGAATGTACATTTTTCACAGACACAGCTTTTTATTGTGTCCAATTAATATTTTTCCTCTTAGGTTTATTGTTAAAAGGTGGCTATCTCTTTTTCCACGCCCCTGGGGAGTACTCACGTCGCAGCTAAAGGCTAACTGGGAGAAGGGGAGCCAGGAAGTGAAGCTAACTCAGCTGTCTGCCACCCGTAGGCTGGTTCCAACAGACAGAAACCTCAGTGCCCACAAGAGAGACGACATGAAAACAATGCATATTAAGTAATGCTAAAAACTGAGCAACAGATGTGTGAAGACTATATAGCGGTCCATTTGAATCATGGCTGCAACCTCCTGGGTTGCAACCTCCTCCCTCTGATTTGAACACTCCCAGCTGTGGTCATACATACAGTTGGTCCTAATCAGCTAAGACTCATCCCTGGTCTGAAACAAGCTTTGAAAACTAATACCCCCATTAGGATGAAGGGCCACACCTGTATTGATCAGACGCTCACAGTCAGTGTTACTCCCCCCTCATTTTAAAAGCCATACCAAGGACTTTGAGAACAAAGACCATTACAAAAGAACATTCAAAAAGCAAAGCTGGACAGAATTTTTTTAAGTTGCAAAACTCAAGAACAAGTAGCAAATATTCACTACAAAGGCTTAGTTTCGATTTCTGCAGACAGAATTAAAACATACTGAGTTTACAGTAAGATGTACTTCAGCACCATAAACCAAATGTAGTTACAGATGTCAAGAGTTCTCAGAGCAAGTGCCTCTCTTTATGAATATCTACTTTGCATATATTTTCCCGTTCCCATATGTCCACTCTTTATTAATACGGGGGAAAAGCAACTTTCATCAAAAGGCTACATAAAACGCCAAAATTTTTAACTCTTGGGGACAATCACTTCCTTACAATAGAGATCTTCTGGTGGCTTCCTCCTGTGGAGGTTCGTTAGTCACTGGCTTCTCTAATCTGGGGATCAAGAAGCCTGAAAATGAGTCACCCTCGAGGTCTGGGGCTCGGAAAATAACGCTCCCTGGACTCCGGCTGCGGGCAGCCTACCCCGTGCCGCCGCCCACAGAGCACTGCGCCCCGGGCGGACGCGAGAAACGCTAAGTCCCGGACGCCAAGTCTGCGAGCGGCCGCAGAGGGCGGGCCGGTCTCCGACGTCCCGACTGACCGCAACCCGACGGGACGCGCGCGCCCCGCGCCCCAGCAGCCAGCTCCAGCCACCTGCAGGGCAGGATGTGCGCCGAGCCGCCCGCAGGGTTCGGATCCCACCTCCCTGCCTCGGTCATGGCCGCTTGCCGGACAGGTCGGCACCGAGCCGGGCCGGGGCGGGTCCCCGGTCCCCAGCGCGCAGTCCCCTAGGGTCCAGCCGCCGGCCCAGGCGCGGACCTCGGGGTCCGACGCGCGCCTGCTGCCTCATCCTCTCACCAGGCGACTGTCGCCCGGGCCTCTGCGGGCTCGGCGGACGTCGGGCTTGTTTCCTCCAAGAAAAGTAACTCCGGGGAGCAACGCAATAGGGAAGGGAGAGCGATGCTGCGAAAGCGGTAAGTAGGGTCCCGGAGTTACTGAGCCCGGAGTTTTGAACCGCACCCCGCGCTGCAGCAGCTCGGCCCCGGG
The DNA here is from genome assembly GCF_040802235.1 of Manis javanica. NCBI lineage: Eukaryota > Metazoa > Chordata > Mammalia > Pholidota > Manidae > Manis > Manis javanica. The sequence continues at coordinate 17,569,954 of NC_133173.1, forward strand.
CGTTCGCGCCCCCAAGTTGGCGCTGTGGCCCGCGCGCGCAGCCCCGTCCCCGCCCGGCCGCGGACACTCACCGAGAAGCCGGCCCAGAAGGGGCAGGAGTGGCGGACGCGGGCCGAGGTGGTGAGCGCCAGCGCGGCGAAGCTGACGGCCACGATGAGGCATCCGAGCGCCATCTGCGTGGCCCCGAGCGCCAGCACGATGCGGGAGCGGCCCGGGCACTCGCGCAGGCGGGACAGGCTGCGGGGCAGCGCGGCGGGGCGCGGCGCTCGGGGGCCGCCGGCCCGAGGCATCGCGCCGGGCGCCCGTACGCCTCGCCCCGCTCCCGCCCGGCCCCGGCGCGCGCCGCCGCCGCCTCTGCTCACAGAGGGTCCGAGGCAAGTTGCGCCGGGCGAGGGGACGGCCGCGGCGGCCGCGGGCCGGGAGCGGGCCGGGCCGGGCGGGGAGCTGGGCGCCCGGTGCCAGTGCCTGCGCCCATGCCGCCCCCGCCGCTGTTCCGCAGGGCAGCCGAGCCGCCGGCCGCGCGGCGCGGGGCCCGCTCCCGCCCGCCCCCCGCGTTCCCCGGGCCGAGCGCGGGCGCGAGGCGCCGCCGTCCCCGGGAGCGAGCCCCGCCGCGCGCGGGGCCGGGAGCGGTGGGCCCAGGTGCGGTGGCCGCGGCCGGGCCTCGGCGCCCTCGCCTCCCGCGGAGGAGGGCGGTGGGGGCCGCGGGCGCGTCCAGGACGCGGGCGGCGGCAGCAGCCTCGGAGGCGGAACCCCGGAGGCGGGAGCCGGGCCCGCGGGCGAGCCGCGCCGCAGGGGCCAGCCCGGGATGGGCGCGCGCCGCGGTAGCGGCGGGCACCGGGCGGCCGCGGGCTGGGCGGGGAGCGGAGCGGAGGTGAATTCTGAGCGCTCTCTCCCAGGTGAGGCGGCAGGCGCCCTTCTCGAATGCGGAATTCCAAGAGCCAAGACGCCGCTTTTCTGCAGTCCCAGAATTTCCCAGTCCATCCGCTCAGAGCTCGGCCGTGGAGGACTGGTTATTTAAAACATTCCCAGTTCACAAACGGAGGTCCCTTACCCACCTTTCGTTTGCAGGGCTTTTGATACAATTAAAAAGTTTGGACTTAAAACGAATTGTCCGAAACGAATTTAAATAACAGTGTCATTAAGGACCTATTAAGTCATCTCTACTCCCTTCTGCCAGTATAAGGTTTTAGACTGATTATTGGCTTCTTTGAGGCATCAAGAAAACTTGGAAGTGTTGAACTGCCATACTTCTCTTTGTGGCCCTCTTTATGTAACACCTTTAGGACTACTGGTGTTGAAAAGGGCTGTTGACAAATTAAGAGACCCATGAGTGTTGAGGTCTGAAGGGGTCAGGTAGGAAAAGGCAAAGTTCATAGTAATAAATGGAAATGGTGGATCATTTTCCTGAGACCATTTTTCCACGGCCTTTGGCTGAACCGAAGGAGGCCTCAGCTGGATTGGAAATACTGGGGAGCTCGTCCCAAAATATCTCAGTTGCTGGTGCTTGAAATTTCAACATTAGAGATATTGATTCCTTTGGGGCTTGACGAGCCTCTATTAAAATGCAAATTCCTCTTGAAGGGGCAATAGCTCAAGCCTTTATCAGCCAACACCTTAGCAGAGATGGGATTTATTTTCCTATTTAACTGGATGACCACGGGATGAACAGGCAGTGGGGAATTCCACAGATAAAGTGGCTGACCTCAAAATATTGGCCTGTGGCCAAACACTGCCTTCTCCACCAGTTTTTATCTATAACATGACTGAGGCTCAGGCTGGCATCATTCAGAGCACTGGAGTACAAATTCAAATTTCCTGGAGACATTATCTAGAAATTTGCAGGGCAGCACTTTTTAAGAGCTTGGTCCTACACTGCAGGAAGTTAGGTCTCCCTGTAGTCTCTCTGAGTTATTCATTTATTCATTCCTCCAACACGAGTTCACAATGGGCTATCCAAGCACCAGGCACCCCCCAGCTACATCAGTGAATAAAGCAAAACCATGCTTTGTAGTTAGGAGGAGACAGACAAACAATACGAAAACTATATAGAGTTTGTTGACCTTATGTAGTATTCAAGAAAATACGTTAAACACCCATTATGTGCCAGACATTGAGGATGTACGAATGAGCAAAAGCAGACATGCTTCCTGTACACAGAGAACATTCAGTCTAGTGGGGAGACAGACAGCACACATATAATTGTTCCAAGGTCAGTTGCAACTGGGCTCAGTGTTATGGGGAATTCTCATGGTGCCAAAAACCAAATAATAAGGAGCTTTGAAAAGAGCTTTCTGACCACCATATAGAAAGAGGATTGAGGGATGCCCAACTGAATGTCAGTGTCCAGATGCTGTTGCTGTAATCTAGGCAAGAGGTGCCACTGTTTTGGATTAAGGTATAGATGGTGGAGATATCCAGAAGTGGTGCATTTGGAAGACATCAGCAATAAATTAAATACGGACTAAATGTGTAGGGGGTTGCCATTTGGTGCATCATGGAGCCGGTTAGTGAATGTTGGAAACCTCCAATGAATTCCATTTATTTATGTACATATTAGATGTGCTTCCAAAATATACGTGAATCATTCCTTCTATTTATAAATGGCATAGAAAGAGAGCCCCAAGCAGTATAGCAGGGGATTTTGGTATAGCTGGATTAGGAGAAGGACCTACCTTCTCTGTGAAATTTGATTTGGGGGCAAAAGGGGAGGCTGATTCTGAAATTAGAATTACTTTGCTATTTTATATATTAATTACATATTTTAGAGAATTTAAAAATTCTGTTGCATTAAATGCAGTAGCCAAAGTTACCTTCACAAACAGTTGGAATTTGGAGATATATAATACTTTTTAAGTGAGTCAGTTTCATGGAAGTGAATTATAGAGGAAGGAAGGAAGAAGGGAGGGATGGAAAGAAAGAGGGCTTAGTAGTCGTAGCTCTGATCAAGACAACTCATTGACTCTCTTTGTTCCTTGGTGTTTTTTCTTACAAAAGGCTGCAATAATACATGTCCTAGCATTATGGAAGATACTTGGAAGCTACTGGAACAAACTTATAGCCACTTTTTCTTCTCCCTAGATCAGATGAGATGAATAGACAAAAACTATTCTTGGCAAAGCATGACAAGGTGCCTGAGCTTTTTCAGGAAGGCAGGATGCATGCCTTATTGCACCAATGAAAGATGAGTAACACAAATGCTTTGTTCACAGTGCCCTTGTTTTAGATGCTTGCTCTCTTCAACATTTACCTCTCTGTAGATACATAAGAAATAAATGTGTCCCTTTGTATCTACTATAAGGCAGAAGAAAGATGTACCTGGATCTCACAATCTCCACCTCTGGAAAAGTAATAATCGGTGGAGAATCTCTGCCTCCAGAAACATCAGGCTACTGAATTCTCCTGCGAAAAACAGCTAAGAGGCCAAATGAAATATAGTTAAGAGTCTCTTCTTAAAAATAGCAAAGAATTATTGAGATAATGAGGGAACACCAGGCCAAGATCCAAGAGGAGGAATCAGAAGTGTGTACAACCCTTGGGCAACTTCTGCCCTGGGCACTTGCATGTCTGGCTCTGGCAGCCACACAGGGTTAGAAAAATGAGTTCTGATTCCAGGGCTCTCCAAGGGTAGGGACTCAGAATACCAGTACCCTGCTTTGTGATGAAACTCCAGATGGCTTCACTCCAGGAGTGGGAGAATAAGATAATCTTCCCTCTGGGTTACAGATACTTAGAAATCCCAAATCCCAAATTTGGATTAAGATAATCCTGAATTACTCAAGCCACTAGGGGCTGGCAAAAACTATAGAAAATCTCCTTGGGAGAATGTTAACATCATCCTAGGCCTCAAATTATTTCTACAAATAGCATTTTAAAAATTCACTTTCCTTTAACTTCCTCAACATGATACTTAAGAAAAACCTACAACTAACATCTTGATAAAATGCTGAAAGCTTCCTCCCCAGATCAGGGGTTAGATAAGGATATCCACATTCAACACTGCTATTCATCATTGTACTAGAAATTCTAGCCAGAGCAATTAGATTAGAAAAAGAAATAAAACGCACCCAAACTGGAAAGAAAGAATTAACATATCTCTATTTATAAATGATATCATCATGTAATTATAGAAAATTTCAAAGAATCCCCAAGAAAACTACTAGAGGTAATAAATTCATCAAAGTATACAAAATCCATACACAAAAAATCATTTATGTTTCTATCTACTAGCATTAAACAATCTCAAAAAGAAATTAATAAAGTGATTCTATGTATAATGACATCTAAAAGAATAAATCACTTGGGAAATTTAGAGAAGGTGAAAACTTGTACACCAAAAATTATAAAACATTATTGAAATAAATTAAAGACCTAAATAAATGGAAAAACATTGTGTTCATGGATAGGACAATTCTATATTAAGGCATCAATGCCCAATGTGTTCTGCAGATTCAATGCAATCCCTATCAGAATTCCACAACACGTTCTTTTGCAGAAATGGAAAAGCCATTCCTCAAATTCATATGGAATTACAACAGCACAAAATATCCAGTCTTGAAAAAAAGAACAAAGTTGGAAAGACTCGTACTATCTGATTTCAAAACTTACTGCAAAGCTTACTTTCAAAGCTACAGTAATCAAAACAGTGTGCCACAGGCATAAGGACAAACAGACTGTTGGAGTAGAATTGAAGGTGCAGAAATAAATCCATCTCTCTAAAGCTAACTGAGTTTTGACAAGGATGGAGAAAGAATAGTCTCTTCAACAGATGGGCTGGGACAACAAGATTTTCACATGCAAAAGAAAGACGTTAATCCTAACCCTAACACCAACCTCACACCATCCACAAAAATGAACTCAAAATGGAGCAAAGATCTAAATGTAAGCAAAAACCATAGAATTCTTACAATAAAGCATTAGTATATATCTTCATGACTGGATGTGGCTGTGAATTTTCAGATATGACACCAAAATGTGAGCAATGAAAGAAAAATAAATCGTACTTCAACAAATTTAAAAACTTTTATGAGTCAAAGAATACTTCCAAGAAAGGGAAATAAACAAACTATAGATAGGAGGAATACTCACAAATTATATATCTAATGAGGATTTAATATCCAGAATATATAAAGAACCCTTACAACTCAAAAACAAGGAGACAAACAACCCAATTTAAAAATGAACAAATGACTTGAATAGGTGTTTCTCTAAAGAAGATATACAAATGGCTAATAAGCACCTGAGAGGATATCCAATATCAATGATAAGAGAAAAACAAATCAAAACCATAGTGTGATACCACTTGACATGACTATTATCAAAAAAACAGAAATTAGCAAATATTGGCAAGGCTATAGAGAAACTAGGACCCTTGTGCACTGCTAGTGAGAAGGTATAATGGGCAGCCATTTTGGAGAACAGTATGGAGATGCCTCAGAAAAAGTAAACATAGAATTACTATATAATCCAGCAATTCTACCTCTGAATATATACCCAAAAAAGATTGATATCAGGACCTCAAAGAGATATCTATACTCTTGTGATTATAGCAGCATTACTGACAATAGAAAAATGGCAGAAACAACTCAAGTGTCCATCAACAGATGAACTGAAAAAAAAATGTGTGTGTGTGTGTGTGTATGTGTGTGTGTGTGTGTGTATGTGTGTGTGTGTGTGTATATATATATATATATATATATATATATATAATGGAATATTCCATACAATGGAATATTATTCAGCCTTAAAAAGGAAGGAAATTCTGCCACATGATAAACATGGATAAACCTTGAGGACATTATGCTGAGTGAAATAAGCCAGTCACAAAAGGACAAACATTGTATTATTTCACTTATATGAGGTTTCTAGAGTAATCAAATTCATAGAGATAACAAATAGAATGTGGTTGCCAGGGCCCTTGGAGGAGCAGGAAATGGGGAATTAGTGTTTAATCGGTACAGAGATTCAGCTGGGGAAGATGAAAAACTTCCCTGGATGGATGGTGGTGATGCTTGCATAACAGTGTGGAGATAATTGATGCCATAGAATTACACACTTAAAATTGGTAGATTTTAATTATGGTAAAAATGGTAAATTTTACATTATGTATACTTTACAATAAGAAAAAACACAGTGAAATATCACTTCACATCCACTAGGATGACCATAATAATAATTTTTAGAACCCTGTAAATAATGTGCCAACAGGAAGTAGAGAAATTGGAGCCCTTGTGCACGGCTAATGGGAAGGTAAAATGGTGCAGATGGGAAAGTCTGGCAGTTCCTCAAAACTTAACATAGAATTATCACCTGATCCACTAATTCCTTTTCTTAAAATAATTGAAAAGCAGTGACTTGAACTTGTTCCCTAAGGTTCTCAGGTAATCATCACCAGCTCTGGGGCACGTTTGTTCAGGTGATTATAATTAGAAGGTTGGAAGCAGCCTGGACATCTCTGGACTTTGACAGAGAATAACCTATGTGTGAAAACTTTGACTATCTGGTTCATTCAGTTATAAAATGCCTATCACCTGGGAATAAATTTAACCAAGGAGGTAAAAATCTTGTACACTGAAAAGTTACAAGATATGGCCAAAAGAAATTTTTTAAAACTTAAATAAAGGGAAAGATACCATGTTTGTGGACAGGAAGACAATATTAGGATGTCAATTCCCAAAGTGTTCTATACTTATATAAAATAATTAAGACAGTTTAGTGCAGTGAGAGAGAAGAGATCTCATCTTGACAGGACTTGAAACACTGGTAATACCTCACGGGTTCTGTGATGAGATTTAAATTTGATTGTGAATATATAAAATTATTTTGCAATATTAAAGTACTTTATGAATGCTGAGTGACATTAGCCCATTAGTAATGAGTTCTTTACAGACAAAAACACAATTTCATCCATGCTTGCAATCCCCTAATGCACCTGGCATAGTCCTTAGCAGATAGTGATATTCAATTACTATTTATTTGAATTCTGTACCCTAAACTCTATGTTAAAATTGAAGTTCTTATTACTTCTGGGCTGACTAGAATTTTGTGAGAAGCTCCTGAGAAATAAATGACTCTGAATTACTCACAAAGCCAATGAGGCTAAAAAGTAAGTTCCCCTTAAATTAACTCAACTAGCACTACTAAGCCAGGTGTGAACACATATTGTAATTATTTCATTAGAATACGCTATTATTCATATTCATAAATACTGACTCAAATGAAATTATACATGAAAGAAATGTTTTGCCTTCAAGGAAAATATATCAAAATTATGAGTCAAGCCCCATGAGATTTGAGAATTCTCATCCATCAACTGAACAGAAAATAATGGAGTCAAATTTATCATTTGGTTTTGAAGTATGAGAGTCACCTTCAACCACAGCTTCTTGAATAGCTTTTTTTTTTTAAGTAAGAAAGAAAAATAAAGTTCTTTGCTCATGGATAGATGGTAACTCTCTGGAAAAATAAACATTAGAACTCACTAATCTTTCATGTCAGTTAGATGATCGGCCCCACTTTTCACAGCAGCACATTGCTGAGACATCATTCTTAGGGGAGGTGTTGGCCTTTCTCACACAAGCAGGCTGTATGCTGTATGCTGTATGCAGGTAAGTGGTATCCCAGCCCAGCCAGCAAACCCATTTCTTTGCTCTCTTCATCATGTTTCCCTGGCTCTCTGCTCCAGCAAAATACTGGCCTGTGCTTTTTAAGCTTCTGGGCATTAGTGGGCTATTCCTCCTGAGAATGACCTACTTCACTCATCACTTAAGCAAACTTTCTCTGTACTTTTATATCTTTTCTCATCTCAAAGGAAGGCCAGCAGAGAAATTAGGGCACAAATACTGGTGTTGTGGCTCAAACCCCACCTCTGCCACTTCCTACTGAAGGTTATAATAGTACTGCCATATAGGCTCCTTGTGAGAATTAAGTTATTTAATTTATCTTGAGTGTTTAGTACTAGCATACAGCAAATACTACTAGCATACAGCAAATGCTAAGTGACCATTATTTTTCAATTATCATGACACTATTCCTGTATGAAGGCACTACTGTTAGGTTCAGCTTCTCCTGGCCCAGGCAGGACAAGTTAGCTCAGAAAAGACCAAAAGGTAAGTTAATGCACAGGGCCTGCAACCAGAAGGTGAAGTTAGGTTAGGACTGCAAATTCTAAACCAAACCAAAATAGGAGGAAGGGTAAGCTAGGTCCAACACTTATTGGTAAACTAAGAGCAGAGTGTAGATGTCCAGCAGAGGTGTATTGGTATTTGGGACCCATCTTCCAGGCCACCACAGGGAAAAGCAAGCTAAGCTGTTTCCTCAAATTATTATTAGTATAATAACTTTAAAGAGAGACCTCATGGTGAACATTTCTTTAGATTTTCTACAGTGCCCAGAATAGTACCTTATTAGGGTATTTTTTATTTGTACTGATATGGCTTTCTTAAAGAATTTATATTTTAATTTTTTCCTTCATCCATCTATTCTATAAATATCTGTTGAGCAATACCATATGCAAGGCATTGCTTTAAACATGTAAAGATCAATAAGACCCTGTGCCAGACCTCCAATGTCTTGTAGATTAATATATTTATAATTCAAAAAGCATTAATGTAAAGCCTTTATTAGTTCTAGTCTTCTAATTATAAAATTATTTCAGTAACTCTAGAATAAATGGACAAAATGAAACTTCAGAAATCATTTAGTGATTCAAGTGTGGGGTCTGGACCAAAACTACTTTCTAAGAGCTCCCAGACTTGATTATAATGATCCCCTAACCTGGAAAGGTTGTGGAAGTACCTTTCCTACTCTTTTCTCATAGGGACTAAGAAGAATTAGATTCTTAAGAAGAATATTCAAAAAAGAGAATTAGGGTCAGAATAACATCCATATGGACAATGAAAGCATACTACAAAGACATAACCAAAAAATAGATCAAAATTGTAACCTACTATTTGAAAACAAGGTGGTAGACATTAAAAACAATGCAAGAAAAATATAAATCACAATTATAAAAATGCAGAAATGAAGAGACAGAATTCAGGAGAGAACTGGAAATAAAAATAAGCCCTACTTGATGAGAGCATCTACAAAAATCCTAAGGTTAACATCATACCTAGTGGTGAAAGGCTAGTGCTTTCCCCCAAAGATCAGGAATAAGGCAAGGATGTCCATTCTCACTTTATTCAACATGGTTTGGAAAGTTCTGGACACTGCAATATATCATGAAAAAGAAGTAAAAGACATAAATTGGAAAGAAAGAAATAAAAGCATTCTTATTTCCAGATAATATGATTGTCAATGTAAAATCCCAAGGAATCTACAAAACTACAACTAATCAGCAAGTTCAGCAAGACTACAGAATACAATATCAATACACAAAAATCAATTTCACTTCTCTAACAATGAACATATAGAAACAAATTAAAGACAAAATACACGACACCATTTCAAAGAAAATGAAGTACTTAGGTATACAAAAATGGTATAGGATCTGTACACTGAAAATTACAACATTATGATTGTATTAGAGCTCTCCAGAGAAAAGAACTATCAGGATGTATATGTATATATAGAGATAGAGAGAGAGAGATTTATTTCCAAGAATTGACTCACATGACTGTGGAGGCTTGTTAAGTCTAAAATCTGCAGGTTAAGCCAGAAACTAGAGACCCAGAAAAAAGTTACAGCTTGAGCCCAAAGTCTGTCAGCTGGCAAAATTCCTTCTTGCTCAGGGGAGTCAGTCTTTGTTCTAGTGAGGCCTCCAGTGGATTGGATGAGGCCCACCTGCACTATGTAGGGGAATCTGCTTTACTCAGAGTCCACCAACTTGAATGCTAATTTCATAAACACCTTCAAAGAAACATCCAAAATAAATCTGACTGAATAACTAGGCACCATGGCCCAGCCAACTTGCCACATAAAATTAACCATCACAATGATCAAGTCAAAAGACCCAAACAAATGGAGAGTCTTCATTTTTGGAAGACTCAACATAGTAAAGATGACAATTCTTACTGACTTTCTCTACAGGTTTAATGAAATTCCTACCAAAATCCCAGAAAGCCTTTTGAAGGACATAAACTTATTTTCAGATTCATGTGAAAAGGAATAGGTCCTTGAAGCGCTAAAACAATCTTGAAAAAGAAGAATAAAGTGGGAGGAATCACTCTAAACTTACTATAGAGCTATTAGTAATCAAGATATTGTGGTTTTGGCAGAGGAATAAACACATAGATCAATGGAACTGAATAGAGAACTCAGACTAGACCCCAAAATATTTCCAACTGAATTTTGAAGAAAATATACAAACAATTTCATGTGGAAGAAAGGATAGCCTTTTAAACACATGGTGTTGGAGCAATTGGATATTTATAAGCAAAAGAAAAGATCTTCAATTTAAACTCACACTTTATACAAAAATTAACTAAAAATGGATCATGGACTTATATGTAAAACAAGAAAAAAAAAGAATTTCAGAAATAAAAGCTAACCTAGAAGAAGTATAAGAGTGGATAAACCAATTGATTATAACCTGGAGTAATAAAAGGTAAAAAGGAAAAATCAAAGTTACAAAGAAAAGAGGTAAAAAAGATTTGTGAGAAAGTAGCATATAAAAGACTCAACATATGGTTGAAAGGAGTTCCTTAAAAAAGGAAACTAAAGCAAGGAAACAAATGCTAAAAACTATGATTCAAGAAAATAATACTGAAAATATTTTAAAGATTTGAAATTGCTCAATAATGGAGCATACCCTAATGGTCATGACCAGGATATATGTACTAAAATTACTGAACTCTAAAAACAAAGGAAGATATCCTTTGCATATTGAGGCAAAACAGCAGAAACTTGTAAGGGAAATAAAATATTTGACAATAATGCTTCTTTTCAGAAAAACAATGTAGAAGCATCTTAAAGATAATGTACAAAGCAAATGTCACCCAAGGATTTTATATCTAGTAAAACTGAATTTCAAGCATAAAGGTCAAAAATATACTATCATCAGTGTGCAAGAACTCAGGCACTGTTGTTTCCTTGAGCTCTTTCTGAAGAATTTTATTAGTTCATGAACTTCAAACAACCAAAATAACTAGAGAGACATTAACATAAATACAGGTGATAAGTATATACCATATATAAAAATTATACCTTATATACCATATATAAAAGTTAACTCAAAAATGCAATATAAGAATTCAAACTGAAACTTTTCAAAGAAAATGTATACACCTACATGACCTTGAATTAGGCAGTGGTTTCTTAGCACAAGCATCAAAGAAAGAATAGGTAATTGGACTTCATAAAATTAAAAATCATTCTCAAAGGACATTATCAAGGAAATGAAAAGACAACTCACAGAAAGGAGAAAATATTTATAAATCATATATCCAATAAGTCTAGTATCCATAGTACACACTTATTAAAAACTCTTGAAACTCTATGATAGCAAAACAAATAACCCAATTTAAAAATGGGCAAAGGATCTGAATTGACATTTTCCCACAGAACATATAGAAGTGGCCAAAAAGCCCATAAAAAGATGCTCAATGTAATTGGTCATTAGGGAAATGCAAATCAAAACCACAGTGAGAATATATTCACAGCCACTAAAACGGCTATCATCCAAACCATGGACAATAGCAAATATTAAGGAGGATGGAGAAAAAACGGGCCCTTCATACAGACTGGTGGGAATATAAATGGTGAAGCCAAGCCACTTTGGAAAACCATTTGGCAGTTTCTTAACATGTTCCATTTAAAGTTAGCTAATGATTCACCATTTCCACTCATAGATATATACCCCAAGGAACCGAAAACTTATTTTTACACAGACTTATACATTAACATTGATAGCGGTATTACTCATAGTAATGAAAATATCCTAACAACCTATATATCCTCAAATAGTGAACAAACAGAACATGGTATATCCAAACAATGAAACATTTTCATCCCTAAAAGAGAATGAAGTACTGATAAATGTTGCAAATAGACAAACCTTGAAACATTAAGCTATGTGAAAGAAGTCAATCACAAAAGACTTCATATTGTATCATTCTGTTGGTGCAAAACATCCAGGACAGGCAAATCCCCTGAGATAGAAAATAGATTTGTGGTTGCCGGGGGCTGAGGGAAGGAGGTATGAGGGCTGATGGGTACAATGAGGAAAATGTACTAAATTTAGATAGTGGTAATAGTTGCACACCTCTGTGAAACACTAAAAACTACTGAACTGCATACTTTAAAAGGGCGAATTTTGAGGTATATGCATAATGTTTCAATAACAACTGTTATATTTTAAAAGACCAAAATGAGTGCTTAAAAGAGTGTAATATGTGCTGGTTATATGCTCTCCTATGACTGAATGTTTGTGACCCTCCAAATGCTGAAACCTAACCCCCTGTGTGATGATACTTGGAAATGGGGCCTTTGGGAGGCCTCTTCCCTCATTAGTGGGATTAGTGCCCTTATAAAAGAGACCCCAAAGAATTCCTCCCTTCTGCCATGTGAGGACACTAGTGATAAGACAGCCGTCTGTGGACTAGGTAGCAAGCCCTCATGACACACTGAATCTGCTGGCACCTTGATCTTGGACTTCAAGCCCCAAGAACTGTGAGAAATAAATATCTGTTGTTGATAAGCCATTCAGTCTGTGGTATTCTGTTACAGTGGCCTGCACAGACCAAGACACACTCTGACAATGTAGATGCAACGACTTTTAAAAATCAGGGTTGAGTAGGGAGAGCAAATGCAAAAACTTTAACCGCTGTCAGCAATTAATTGGTTGTGGTGGTATTTGTATGAGTGTGATGAGACTCTGCTACATAATACCAGATTAAGCAAGTGAGGAACTAAGGATATTCTGATTCTGCCATCCCTGTGTCCTTCAGAACCAGGATTCTCAGTGTGGAGGCAAGGAGTTGGAGCTGTAAGATAAGCTAGGTTACATGAAAATCCTGTAGCTCTGAATTTGAATTGGAAATAGCAGTACAAATCCCTGAGATAGTTTGTCTATCTCTGTAGCTACCTGGGGGTGTGAGTGGGTGGTGCATTTCTTAACTCTGTCCACTGAAGTAGTCTAGAGACAGTGACCAATCCAGTAGCAATGAGCATCTCTAGGGCCCTTGTTGTGGTTGGGAAATACCATTTCTTAATAAGAGAAATGGCTGATCCCAGTTTGGGATCATACCAGACAGCAAAAAATGCTACGGAAGACTACGAGAATAATGCCAGGAGCCTGTTAGATGCTCCTACTTGCAAGAGGTGGGGAAATTTGAGTGTCAATAAGCATACTCACTGCAGTGCCTTCAAACGTTTCTAATTTTAAGTTCATAGTGATGATATTTTTAAAAAATTCATTGGCGGCCCTCAGAGGATGATAGGAAAATAATTCATTATCTTAAAAACTGACAAATAACAAGAAAATAATGAGGTATTTATCCTGCCTTTCCTGTATGAAGTATAGCATTGGATAACCACATAGTAGATGAGATGGGTCATTTTATAATAACATCCCAAACAATAGTTGAAATAGAAATATTTAATTAAAATATTACCATTTTGCAAACACAATGAATCAATAGATATATAAATGGAGCACCAACAGCTGCTAACATCAAAAAAAGAGTGAAAACTGGGTCTGGTGTACCTCCTGACGAAAGAACACATCATTTATATCCTGCCAGTAGGGGTGAGCCTGCCTCCGATCCGGGCTCTGGATCCAGCTGCCAGTCCGCAGGAGACCCAGAAGGCAGAGTAACATACGGAACTGCACCAAGAGAATGCACTCAGCAGCACCCGGGCTGCCAGGCAACCCAGGTTCTTCAACAGACAAATTGTAAGGGGAAGAAAGGCTGGAGGGGAAATCTACAGATTTGAAAAGAGATATGAAAATTTATTAAATGGGCAAGAATAAACTCTCTATGTGTAAGGATAGATAGCTGAATGACACAACTATAAGGACATGAAAGGAAGTGATTACTGTACGTTAGATAATGGTTACTTCGAAGGAGAAGGAAGAGGTTGTCATGGGGATGGGGTGCCTGGAGGGAATTCTGGGTAGCTGGCAAAGTTCAGTTTGTGAGAGTGGTTACAAGGCCACTCACTTTATAATATTTAGCTAACTCTACATTTGATGTGTGTGGATTTCTTTATCTATTCTACCTTACCATAAAAAGATTTCTTAAATCGTCACAAAAAAGATTTGCGGAATTTATGATTTCAGATGAGTACCACACCTTCTCGGCCTGGCCAAGTTCATCGGGACTTTTCTGTACCGTGACTTTTGTGCCCATATATGAGAGTAAGTTTTAAACAACTCAGTTTTGCATCTGACATGACCAAACAAAGATGTAGGCGCTGTTCTCCTGGAATTCGCCACTGTGCGTCTGCATTCACCTTGGACAAGTGGTTGCATATCATCTTCCAGGTGGTGCTTGACAAGCAAAGCCTTTAAATAATGAAAGGAAACCGCGGCTATGAACACTTCATTCAGCTTTCCCTCTATCACCTCTGCCCACTTTTCAATGCTCACATATACTGCCTGCCCCACTGCAGATTTATAGCTCTTTGAATGTCAACTCTTTATTCCTCCCAGACTTGATCTGCAGCAGATTAGTCAAAACAGACAGCTGTGCTACAGAGAGCAGAAAAAACAGTAGGCGTGGAAGCAAGACACCTGGCTCAGCCAGCTATGTGACCAGGGGCAGGCCAATGAATGTTCCCGTACCCGATGCCTCATCTGGAAAGTGGGGGTGATACATAGGATGTCAGTAAGCTTCAGTGTGGTGAAGATTGGAAAAGCAATGAGTGAGCTCTACAGCTCAGCTATAAGGTAAACACTGTACAATGTCTTTATCAGTCTTACACAGCTCACTCTCAATGAACGCCTTTCTTTGTGTCAATACCTGTGACCCTGTAATGGCTCGCACTATAACTCTGCCCCATCGAACATGAAAAATGAGCAGAAGAGTTCACTGCTCTGTGAATGCCCTTGCAGCAGGGCCACCAGGAAGTAGAGGATGGGACAGGTCGAGTCCTGGACCAGGAAGGCCTCGGGGAGCCTTAGAGCCATCCAGCCCCAGAACGTCGTTGTGTGCTGTCTGAGGAGCCAGCCCGGGGTTCCATGGCCCTTCACCAGCTGCCTTAAGGTCACAGAAAAGCCAGGAAGACTCTGGCCTTCTCCTGCTTCCTGCAGAGCAGCGCTGCATCATCCAGTCTCTTTCTTGCTACCCTAGGTAAGAATTCATTTTACAATTTTTGAAAAACAACAAAACAGCCACGGAAACATACCTATTCTAATTCTCATTTTGCAGATGAGAATAAAGACCTAGGAAGAGTAAGAGACTGATTCAGTCTTTCAACTCTTGATGAGCAGAACCATAGCCAGAATTTGTTTTGGATTCCATACCGAGTCCCTCCCTCTCTGTGGTGCCTCCAGTCACCGTTTTGGCTTTCTGGATAAGAAATGGAACTAGCAGCAGGCAGCCCGGTATGCTGTGCCCTGCACAGGGTTGCCCATCAAGGGACAGAATGGGGGTGAGTCTCACTTGCCTCCATTCACCAGGCCAAGTGCCCTGGCCTGGGGCTTGTCCCTTTTGCATTTTCTACTTAGCATAGTGGTTGTATGTGGGCTGGCCCCCACCCTGGCCACAAGTATGACCAATTCCCTCCTGCTTCTCTCCTCTGACTCCTTCCAAACTGTCCCCCCAATTCAGCCTCCTCTTTGCTCTGCACATGGTGCTGACCAGTGAAGAGTTTTTGATGAAGTATCTGCAGAATTGCAGTTCTGGAAGCTTTTTCCAGTAGGCTGCGCCCTCAAAGTAAGTTAGGTAAGACTGGAAACTGTAATAGCTTCTCCGGGCCACTAGGGTACCATTTAGAAAATTACTTCCTCAGTAAAATTTACTAAAGTACAGTTGTAATTTAGTAAAATTAGGCTACTCTGTGGTAAATTAGTGTTTCAGGGCAGTGGAGTCATTCACTGCACAGAACTTAGTGAGCAGTATCCTAGTGACCTAAAATCCTAATGCCCCTTATAGATGGGCCTGCACAGAGAAAGCTTCCATGTTGGAAAAACAATACCCAGTTTAATTATAATCTGTGGAGGAGGTAGAGACCAAGTGTCCTGAGAAGGTCCAAGGGGCCTCCTTGTGTCCTTTAAGGAAGACTGCTCGAACCGCGATAGCCGCACGTGTAACCCTATGTCTCCAGAATGGGTACAAGATACAGAAAGAGTTTCCCACAGCCTTGTAGCTTCCCTGAAAAATAACCCTGAATGGAGGAAAGAAGGAAGGAAAATTTTTCATGATTGATATAACGGGATGTTTAAAGATGCAACACGAAAGGTTTTTAAGGGATCCAAATATTCACAAACACATAATAAAAATAACTGCTTTATAAATGCTCTGTCATAATTCTTGTTAATATGCAAATAATGCCCCAGGGGACCTATAATGTGCTTCCTCAGAAGTTTAACAAACTGCTGTGTAAATTATTAACTATTAATACTTCCTACATCTATCTTATGCATTAATTAAATCTTCAAACATTACTGTCAGTTCTATTGCCAATCTCCAGTCATTATTAAATAAAATTTCTCACTTCTTTCTTCCTAAAAACATACCTTTTTTCTTAAATCTTTCGAACCTGTTGTAACATACCAAAAGATGTGAGAAAGATCTGTCTTTACTAAAGGATGCTGTGGCGAGTCACTTCTTAGTTGTGCAACCTTCTTTCAAAGATTCACTGAATTTTGGAAGACTCTTGTTAAGGTGAACGATTCCCCATCTCCATACCGGAGAATGTTCATCTACCCCTCACTTGCTCCTCCCTGGAAAGGAGCAGTGCTCTATTTGATCAGTGATTGGACCGCACTAGCTGTGGGGCCGTGATGCCCATCTCACCTGTTATAGATTGAATTATTGTGTTTCCAGAAAAAATACGAAGTCCTAAACTGAACCTGTGAATGTGTCCTCATTTTGAAATAAGGCCTTTGCAGAGGTAGTCGAGTTAAGTGAGCTCATCAAGGTGAACCCTGACCCAATAAGAAGAGGAGAGGAAAAGCAGATGCATCTACAAGACGAGCAATACCAAGGCTTGCTGGCCAACACCAGACCCTGGAAAAGGCAAGGAAGGACTGTCCTCTGAAGGTTTCTGAGGAAGCATGGCCCTGCCAGCGCTTTGATTTTGGATTTCTTGCCTCCAGAACTGTGAAAGAATAATGTGTATTGTTTCCAGTGCCCCCAGTTTGTGCTACTTCGTTACAGTAGTCCTCGGAAACCAGTACTGCCCCTTGCTCTCTCTGCCTTTTGGATCTGCTCGTGCCCAGGCCTGATGAGGGCCTGCTCCAGCCAAGCCTGACCTTTCAAATCCAGCTCTCACGGGTCAGAGTCAGGAAAGTCCTATAGGTCAAGGTTATGGGAGATAGGTCCCTCCCTTCTGTCTAATCCAAGTCTGTCCCCTATTAGAGCTTCTCCAGGACTTTGCTTCATTTTGTTTCTATTTGCAATTGTGCCAATTTGCAGATGGTTCTAACTTAGAGACCCCTTCCATTTAGCTATACCACACCTACTCTGCTCACCCCCTGTGCTGGGTAACAAGCTGACGGCAGCCCCAAGTCCACCCCCTAGCGTCTGCTCTGGGCTGGTGCACTGCCTTCATTCCGTCCTGCTTCTCCGTCCAAGCCCTTCGTCATTCTCAGTAACTCAACATCCTCATGACAACTGGCCAGCAACCTTGGCCTCCCGCAAAGCCTCATCTCTGCGTCCTGCTCCACTGCATCCCAGCACCCGCTCCATGAGCACACCCGGGTTATACCTTCACCAGAAGCTGCTCTCCCTCTGAGATAATGAATCCACAGCTTCCAGCTTGATCACTCAACTGTGACCACTCTTAGACCATTATTTCTCCCCTCGACTGATAGTCTTGCATTTGTCCTTGTCCCTCCAATCCCCTCCACACAGCAAAAGCAGGGAACACTTTTCACACTGGGTCAGGTCACACTAAGTGTATCAATCTTCTTCCTGAAAAGCAATTCACAAATAAAATGGTTAGAGATGGAGCACAGAGTAATGGTCTCCGGGTTAGGGAAGGGGGCTGGTGAGTGTGGCTCTAATGGGTAACACTGAGCCTTGTGGAGGTGGGGCAACGTCTTGGTTGAAGTGGTTACATGAGTCTACACATGTGATAAAAATTGCTCAGAACTGTGCACACACACATAAGTGAGTGCTGAAATCTGAACAAGCTCTGGGGGCCAATTCAACACTAATTTCTTGCTTTTCACATTGTCCTATAGTTAGGACTAGAGGGAAATGAGCCAAATTATAAGGGACTTCCCTGTCCATTTTTTTGCAGCTTCTTGTGAATCTATCATTATGTTCAGAAAAAAGTTTAAAAATAAAAAAAAGGAAAGGAAATGAAGTCGTCTTTTCTGACACTGTGTTGCGTGCTGAGCAGAACAGTCATGAGCAAAGCAGACAGTACCTGAGGCCAGTGTCATTGAGAAGGGACAGTGGGGGTCCCCCGTGGCTCCCATCATGCATGGGCCAAGCCAGACAGTACCTGTGGCCTAGTGTCATTGAGATGGGGCAGTGGGGGGTCCCCCGTGGCTCCCATCATGCATGGGCCAAGCCAGACCCCGAACAAGCATAGCAGGCTCTTTGGTGGGTCCTGCCAACCCAGCGGCCTCACCTCCCACCACCCAACCTCCATTCTTGCACCCCGGCCACGTTGGCCTTCTCTGTTCCAGGATCTCGTGCAAGACGCCATGTTAAAGCTAGCTGTCATGTCTCCAGAATCCTCTTTCTGACGGTTTCTCATTCTTTGTTTTTGATGACTTTGACAGATTTGAGGATTATTGGTCAGATATTTTGTAGGATTTTCCTCTTGAAAGTTTGTTCATAGGTCTCCAGTGATTGCACTGGGGTAATATGGTTTGGGGGGAGGAAGGCCCCAGAGGTAAAGCACCATCTCAGCCCATCATATCAATGGTAACTACTCTCAAGGTGACTTACCCCTGTTGATGTCAACCTTGGCCACCTGGCTCACAGAGCAATTGTCTCTACTGCAGAGTTCCCTGTTCTTTGGGAGGAAGTCACTATGTGCAGACAACGTGTAACGACTGAGGAGATTTGTTCCCTCTCCTTAAGGGCAGAGTAGTTACATAAATTATGTGATATTCTGCTTAGGAGATGTATATCTTCTCCACTATTTAGTGACTTATTTATTCAGTTATTTATTTACATAAATATGAACTTGTGGATATTTATTTTGTTTGGGGTTATATACCACTTTGTTGTATTGCTCACATTGTTCCAGCTTTGGCCATTGGGGGCTCTTTCAGCTGGTTCCTGTGTCCCTTTATTGTGGGAATTTTTTTACACTTTCTTATTGTCTGGCGCTACAAAATGCACAGGCTCATTCATATATTTCCAGCCTGAGTCCTGGGTTCAGCACTCTCCAAGGAGCCCTGGCTCCTTTTACTGTGGAATGGTATCAGAAACCAAGATCTAGACAGCGTGGGTGCTCATTGCTGCAGGGCAGCCACTCTGCTGACAGGGCAGGAAATCTAGGTGTGCATACCAACCTATGTATATACTTATCTCTATGAATATTTGTATATATATATATACATATATAACTATGTGTATCTATATTAAAATAAACATGAGATCATTCTGAGGTCTCCAATTCTAATCGTTTACCTCATAGATCTTTCTAGCTACCTTCTTACTATTCCTAACCTCCCAATCCTACAATGAGAAACCTAACTGCCACTATTTAGTTTACTTAATTGTTTAATTCCAGTATATATGCACAGTGGTTTCAGACTTTCCCCAGAGGAAAACTTTACATAAGGGAGGTGCTTATAAACAGTTCTCTGTGTCTTTAGTCGTATAGATTCCATTCTTTCCCAAGTTACCTAACTCAGTACTTTATTCCCCATCCATGCAGTGAGGTCATTCTATACATTTGTAGCATATTTAGATTCTCTTATCACATTCTGCATCTTACATGGGATCTCCAAACTCCTACAATGCCTTTAAAAAATTTTTCATGATTATGACTTACTTTCTGCACTGTAAAGTTCATTAAAAAATCCCCATAGGGTTGTGACAAATGCTTGTATTTATCCTTACAGTATCATACAGAATAGTTGCATACTCTAAAAATTCCTCAGTGCTTCACCTATTTAATCCTCCCCTGAACTCCTTAACCCCTGGCAACCACTGATCTGTTTACCGTCTCTGTACTTTAGCTTTATCCAGAATGTCATATAATCAGAAACATACAGTATTAGCTTCTTTCATTTAGCAATATACATTTAAGATTTAGCCACATCTTTTAGTGGCTTAATAGGTCACTTCTTCTAACTGAATAATATTCTATTGTCTGGATGTAGTTTGTTCATGCATTCTCCTCTTGAAGAATATATTAGTTGTTTCCTTTGTTGGTTATTATGAATGAAGCTGCTATCAACATTTGCGTGTAGGCTTTTATGAAGACATATGTTTCTATTCAGTTGGGTAAATGCCTGAGGACATGATTATTGGATCCTATGGTAAGGCTATGTTTAGTTTTGTAAGAAACTGTCAGTCTTCCAAAGTGGCTGTATTTGGGTTTTGCATTCCCACCAGTAATGAGTGGGAGTTCCTGTAGCTCCACATCCTCTCTAGAAGTTAGCTTTTTGGATTTTAGCCATCTCGTAGGTATTTAACAATATCTCATTATTGCCTTAATTTGTAATCCCCTAATAACAAGGATGGTGAGCTACAGATTAGTTGTTCTGAAATCATCCTTTTAGCCAGATGCCCCCATTATTAACTGACCTACAACTAATAACTGCATTGATTTGGAAATTGATTCAGCCACTTACTGAAGGGAACATTTTGCAGTTAGTTTTGCCTGGAGGTTTCACCAGTTGTTACATGGTCAGATAGTCTATCACAGCATTACTGAGATAACTTTATCCCCAAGATTATATCTGTTTTAAATTTCCAAACTGCTGAATATATAGTAAAAATCTTGAGGTTCAGTCATTCATCCATTACTGAAGTGACTAAAATCTTGACCTAATGCAAGGTTACTCCCCATCCCATCTCCATGCAGGAGGTGTTCATCTTCTCAGAACCTGCTACTAGCAGGTCCATCATTTTTCGTAAGTGGATTTTTAACCATATCTCCAGCTCTACTTATGATTAAATCATGCGACTCGGACCTTAATTGGCAGCATGCTTCCCAGTACTTGTCTGGGAAGACACCCTCAAGTACACTGCTGCTGAACATGCAGAAAGCTTCAGTAAGAGAAATAATTATGATGCAGGATTATTTACAGGCTACACTGACCATCCATTCATTTGGACACATAAGAAGAGACATGGATTTGAATGTATTGATCACAGTGCCCTAATAATGATGCCCTAGAGAGATGAACCATGAGGTCTTTCCTCCCAGATCTTTCCCAGTCCTTCCCCTTTTAGAGGGCTGGTGGTTGAGATTTCTGTTTGATTCTTAGAACTGATAGAGCAAACTTTAGGAAGCTGATGGAGAGGAGGAAAGAGCATCACACTGGGCATTAGATGACTGGGCCCACCACCTAACACCAAGGCTTTCTTGGTCAAGTTATTCAAGCTCTAATAAGCCTGTTTGAATGTGAAAATTGGCAATAACAATAACTACATTCTAACTCCTGCTTTGTCAGGATTCAGTGACTACTGTGTGTAAAACACCATTGTCTGACACTCCTGTAGCCAGAGTGGGCTCAGGGATGTGGTTTGTTTGCCCTGCTGAGTGATACAGTTTTAAAAAGCTGGAGGCAAGATTCTCAAATTGGGATATTTCATGGGAAGCCAAGATTTCTGGCTTCTTTTAAAAACTGTAAATAGATCTTACAAGACTAGGCCTACATTCCCTAGAGCAAAGTAACACCCTATGCATTAGACAGTGGAAGCTCTCTGGGGTCTCCCAGCTCCCAACCCTCCTGGCTGTCTCCTTTTAGTTTTCTATTTCAACAGCACTAATAAACTATAAAGCTGTATAATCATAAGTAGTAGCTTCTGTTGTTACTACTATTAATGAGAACTTAGGGAAGACTTCCTAATATCTGAGCGGCAGCTGGACCTATGTTTTACTCAAGTAAATCTGAGAGTGACCTCTACAGCTAGAGAAGGTGCCTATGACACAAGTCAGCTGGTTGAGCTGAATCATTTTGTGCTGCATCATTCCTCATCTTTGTGATCTGAGCATGGTTGGCTTGCATACCACTTTTTAGACACACACTTTGACGTTAAGCAATTGTCAGGCAAGATGCTTGAAAGAGAGCAGATTCCATAGCCCAGCACTCTACCTTGCTAACCTTATTCTTATGGCAACAATATTGCATGGCCGTGATGGTATCCTGCTCACGTGTTTCCACTCTTCTGGAATGCCATCTTTCTTTTCCTGGGTTTGTCCAAACTGAAAATTCCAAAACCCATCCCAGAACTTTCATCATCATCATCATCATCATCCCAGGCCAGAGAAATCTCTGCCTCCCTTGACCAGAAATCAGTATATGAAAGCTAATGGATAATTATTCAAGTGTGCTTTTGATACCTGATATCTTATTGTACAATCTATAATTTAATTATTCATGTACAGGTATTCATCACTTTGCATGGTCATATGCAACAGTAAAAATGACCATATAATCTGAAAACCATGCAAAGCAATCTTAATAATCAATGGGAAAAGTATGACATACAAAAGTGCTGGCCAAAACATTAAAAGCTCTCTTATAAATATATAGGAAAAAAAGACATATAAAACTAATATTTATTTAGCTTACTGTAACTTAAAATACTAGAAACTTAGAGAGTTAAAGTGTTTTTGTATCTTTTTTAAAAAGTATATCAAGAATTAATAGTGTCAAAATGGCCATCGTGCCTAAAGCAATCTACAGATTCAATGCAATCCCTATCAAAATACCAAGAGTATTCTTCAACCAACTAGAACAAATAGTTCTAAAATTCATATGGAACCACAAAAGCAATCCTGAGAAGGAAGAATAAAGCTGGGGGTATTACACTCCCAAACTTCAAGTTCTACTACAAAGCCACAGTAATCAAGACAATTTTGTACTGGCACAAGAAAAAGACCCATAGATCAATGGGACAGACTAGAGAGCCCAGACATAAATCCACACATATATGGCCAATGAATATATGATAAAGGAGCCATGGATATATAATGGAGAAATAACCTCTACAACAACTGGTGTTGGCAAAACTGGACAGCTACATGCAAGAGAATGAAACTGGATTATTGTCTAACTCCATACACAAAAGTAAACTCTAAATAGATTAAAGACCTGAATGTAAGTCATGAGACCATAAAACTCTTAGAAGAAAACATAGGCAAAAATCTCTTGAATATAATAAACATGAGCAACTTTTTCCTGAATGCATCTCCTAGGGCAAGGGAAACAAAAGAAAAATTAACAAATGGGACTGCATCAAACTGAAAAGCTTCTGTACAGCAAAGGACACCATCAGCAGAACAAAAAGGCATCCTACAGTATGGGAAAATATATTTGTAAACAACATACCTGACAAGGGATTAACATCCAAAATATATAAAGAACTCACATGCCTCAACCAAAGCAAATAACTCAATTAAAAAATGGGCAGAGGATATGAACAGACAATTCTCCAAAGAAGAAATGGCCAACAGGCACATGGAAAGATGCTCCACATCACTAATTATCAGGGAAATGCAAATTAAAACCACAATGAAATATCACCTCACACAACTTAGGATGGCCAGCATCCAAAAGACAAGAAACAACAAATGCTAGCAAGAATGTGGAGAAAGGAGAACCCTCCTACACTGCTGGTGGGAATGTAAATTAGTTCAACCATTGTGGAAAGCAGTATGGAGGTTGCTCAAAAAACTAAAGTTAGGAATACCATTTGACCCAAGAATTCCACTCCTAGGAATTTACCCAAAGAAAACAAGATGCCTGATTCAAACAGACATATGCACCCCTATGTTTATTGCAGCACTATTTACAATAGCCAAGATATGGAAGCAACCTAAGTGTCCATCGTAGATGAATGGATAAAGAAGAGGTGGTACATATACACAGTGGAATATTATTCAGCCATAAGAAGATAACAAATCCTACCATTTGCAACAACATGGATGAAGCTAGAGGCTCAGTGAAATAAGCCAGGCAGAAAGAAACAAGTACCAAGTGATTTCCCTCATTTGTGGAGTATAAAACAAAGCAAAACTGAAGGAACCAAACAGCAGCAGACTCACAGAATCCAAGAGGGGACTAGCAGTTACCAAAGGGATGTGGGAGGGGAGGGTGGGTAGAAAGGGAGGGAAAAGGGGATTAAAGTGCATTATGATTAACACACATAATATAGGGGAGTCACAGGGAAGACTTTTTAGCACAGAGAAAACAAGCAGTGACTATATAGCATCTTACTATGCTGATGGACAGTGACTGCAGTGGGGTGGGGGGGGGCGCTTGATAAAGGGGAGAATCACCACAATGTTGCTCATGTGAAACCTTCATAAGATTGTCCATCAATGATACCTTAATAAAAAAAATATATATATATATATCAAGAGTGGTTTGACCAGTACTTGCCTTCTTATCTAGAAGTGACCATGTGAGCAAGAACTTTTCTATGCTTTAGTGAATTGTCATCCTCCTTTCTAAGTTTGGGTCATTTCCAACATTTCCCTCCTGTGCTTTCAACATCATAAAATATTTCTGAACTTCCCTTTAACTTGAAGTGTTTTTTGCTGTTGTTATTCCTCTGTGCCACCTTCATTCTTTTTATCACAACCACATTCCTCCTTTATATCTGTAATTTTACCTTCAGTAAGTTCATCTGGCTGCATGTCTAGAGTCTTTCCAGAGGTTTCAGTACCAACATTGTCCTGGTCAGCTATTTCTTCTGTCGAGCCACTGGTATCCAATTCAGATTTCATTTCCATCTACCACTTTTTCTTTCTTTGATGCACTTTCATCTTTGTTGGCCAATTCTTCCTTTCAATTATCCATTTTTATAAAATGCCACATGGGCATATCACAGCGAAACAAGGAGACAGTGCAGCTGCCCACTTTGCTGTCAGCGCACGAACCGAGTAACAGATGTGCACCAACCAATCACTGCAGACTGTGAAAGAAGTGCTGTGATTGGTCACTGATCATGATGCACATGTCATTTGCACAGCAATCTGTGGACTGGAGAGCTAGCAGCAGAGTTTGTACTTTAAGCAACTGTAGTTAATATGCCATGATAACTGAAATTTGAGCCATGTTGTTGGGAGCCTGGTGTTATTTAACTGATTCATGATAACTGAGATTCATGCCTGTCTGAACCATGAAAAGTAATGTCTGCCTGTATTTATGCTTTGTCTTCACAGTCCAATGTGAGCCCCGTGATGGTTGGCCCCAAAACTCAAGGGGTAATCTGCATGTATACCCACCCTCACTTCATGAATCGAGAACACCTTACATATTAAAAATACTCAATAAACATCTATTGAATTTGATTTTCTTCGTCAGAGAAAGAAAGTACCATATAGATATGACTTAGTATCGGAAGTCAGGAGACCTCAACTCTTAGTGCAGCCCTCCCAAAGATTGTGTATGATCTTCAGACTCCTCATCTAAAAAAGATGTATTATAAGCATGTTCTCTGTTACCTGAGGATATAACCAAAATTCTACCAATTATTGTGTTTTAGTCACATTCAAGTGGAAAAATAAAGACTTTTGTCCCACCCATAATTGATTCTCCAGTTTGAACTTTGAAAGGTGTATCTAAATTATGAAGAACATCCACCCTGGTGGAATCCCTTTCTCTTCTGTATGCTCTCTGGTGTGACCCTGAGCTGTATAAAGACTCGGTGTGGCCCCTCTCCCCTCTCCACTGACTCTCTGTCTCTTGCCTAGTCTGTCAATCCCCACACTTTAGCCCACATCACAGGCCATTCCATTTCCCCAGGACAGAAGGAAAAGAGTTCTGCTTAACACACAGTCATGAGCCTCGACATTCATGAGGCACATAGGTTGGGACCTTTGCCTATCTCCAATTTAGTGCCAAAAGGCACTAATGCATATAATTTCCCCCCAAAATGGTAGAATTGTAACAAGTAAGTTTAAATGACTATTTCAGACCCTTAGTGAGTCTGTAAATGTAGGTATAAAATCTTTTATATTTTTACAAGGCTACTAAAATATTCTGCTAGTAAAACAAACTATATGCTATAGCACCACTGATTAATATTGATATTAAATTACCTGATGGCCAAAGTAAAGTTGTAAAAAGGGGTAATGATGCTTTTTCTCTCCCACATGAAGCATGTGGTGTGGCATTCACTAATTTTATTAATAGCTAATTTATCTGCAACTCCTGTTTTCTAAGCTATGTGTTCTTAGACTCTTCATATTCTCTTCATTTTCATCACCATTGTTAGACAATGCCTTTCTTTTGAAGGCCATTTTTTCTTTAAGAAAATGATGTACTGCTTCTTACAGTGTTCCTAAGGAGCTCCTTAATGAGTGAAAAACACATAATCATTTTGACATTTGAATGTTGGCAGTCAACTGAGTCCACTCAGAGCTAAGTGGTCCACATGCCAGCCTAACTGTAAATGTGACTCAATTTACATCTCCCCAAAATGACTGAATACTACTGTGAAGGGCAAACAAAAAGGATTCCAAGCAGAGAGGACAACATATGCAAAGGCCCCGGAGCAAGAAAAAGTGTGGCATTTCCTAGCTACCAAAGGGCAATGTGCAAGAGAGCAGAGTGCAGAAAGATGTGGAACGTGTCACAAAATGGTCCAAAGACCACGGGAAGGAGGTGTAAGGAAGAAAGTACCATGATCCAATTTTGAAATCTCTCTGGCTGCAGTGTGGCAAGTGGATTAAACAAGAGTCCAAATGGATGTGGGGGAAGAAACTCTGTCAGGACTGCAGGAGAGAGATGCTGTGACCTGGCCCCTGGGGGCAACAATGGAGAGAGGGACAAGTAAACAGAAGCCACCAAGGTGTCAGGCCAGTGTTCTAGAGCAGCGGTTCTCTGAATGGGATTCCAGAGCATCTGCTGGGAACTTGTTAGAAATACAGATTCTCGGGCCCCCTGCAGATCTACTGAATCGGGAACTCTGGAGGCAGACCCAGCAGCCCGGGTTTTCATAAGCCCTCTAGTGGGTTCTGACTCTCAGTCAAGTGTGAGACCCGCTGGACGAGGTGATGCAATAAAGAGAAGAAACTGTAAAAGCAACTTCTCACCAAAAATAAAGATGAGCAACAGGAGGAGAGAAGATAATTATAATATTTATAATAGGAAGGAAAAAAGGTCACTATCCCTAGTATGCAAAGAACTCATGAGAAAACTCAATAGAAAACTGGATAAGGGATGTGAGTGAACATTTCACAAAAAGAAGAAATACTGGCTAATAATGAGTGAAAAGATAATTGGCCATATTAGTAATCAAGGAAATGCAATAATGTCACTGGAATAGGTCTTTTGGCCTGTAAAAAAGGCAAAAAAAAAGAAATTTAAGACTGATAACATCCAGTACTAGAATGCATCCCAGAACACAGGCAAATGGATCACAAACTATGCTGTTAGAGAGAATATAAATTGGTACAATCTTTGGCTATGGTAATTTGATAGTATCTTTTAAAACTTAAAAGTGCACATTCTCTGTGAGCCAGGGAAAAAAAGAATTTCCATGGGATACGTACCACAATAATTTTTGAAAGAAATAAACTATTAGACAGTTTAATTTCTATGTAGATACCTTCTTATTCATAACACACTATACCAAGTAATTCTCAGTTTACTTTCAGAGTAATTATAAGTCCCTAAGATCATTATACATCTCACCCAAAGAATTATAATATCTAGCTATAACAAAAAGCACTGCAAGGAGTGACCTACTCAGAATATTTCAAATATTTTATTTTAAAATTCAATGTGGAATTTAAGCTGAGTATGTGTATTTCTCTTGGCAAATTGTCTCACTAGAGAGCTATTTCCCCAGAGGGGAAAAAAAAGGCTTTTATTCTCTACTAAATCCAATCCATTCTAAAGAAGCTGATTAGAAGAAATGAGAGCCGCGAGCGCAGTAGGGGATGGTCCCGCAGCCAGAGACTGGAACAGTCCTTACCAGCACCCAGCATATGGGGCAGATAAGGCTCGTAGTAGTGGCCCGTACTGTGTGTACTCCACTGGGTGACATGTACCCGTGGTATTTAAAGGGGTCTTCAAATGCAGGCAAACCTCAAACACTCTCAGCTAAGAGCTGTGCATAAAGATAATGTCTAAACTGAGAAAAGGCCCTTCAGATTCTGTAAAGCTTGAATGTCCCTGAAGCAGTGCTACCCACCTCAGCCTCCTGGACCCCCACCCACCAATCAACATGTGTAACCTCGTCAGTGAACAAATCAGAGACCAAAATGTGGATGACAGATATATAATTAGAGGAAAGAGATGTTTAGATGTTTTGGTAATATTACTTTTTTTTTAAAGATAGTTAATTGCTTTTTTGAATGATAATTATGGAATAGTAAAAATTCAAGAGGTATACAGTAGAGGTTACTGCCTCCCAGGCCATGTCTCATTCCCTGCTCCCTGTTTCTTGTGTGTGTTCGCCCAGGGATGGTTTACATATATTCGAATATTGCCTAGGCTTGTAAATACATAGATCCTATTATAAACTTCTATCCTTGGCTTATTCCACTTGATCATATATTTTAGAAATTGATCCCTATCCATATATCTAGATACCACTCACTTTTAAAAGCATTTGACTTAAAATAAAATTCAGATACAGAAAACTACACAAATCAACCATATGGTTCAGTGAATTGTTAGAAGGCAAACAAGACCTAAGACCACTCGAATTTTGCCAGCTGCCCCAGAAGCCCATCCACATACCCAGCACTAACCCCTTTCCCTCCCTCCCATTGCAGCACGAATCTGCCTTCATATACGTATTCCCTTAGTTTTTCTTTTCATAGTTTGATTGCCTAAATGTGCTTCCTTAAACCTATACTTCAGTCCTACCTATTTACAAAAAATGTTTTCATATGTCTTTTAAGTCTCTTTCCAACTACAGTTTCCTCCTCTATCCCTTTCCTTTCTTTATGATTTATCTGTTGAAAAGTCTGGGCTGTTTAATAGGTAGCATTTCCCATAATTTGGCTTTTTCATAAAGATTCATTTTCTTTCATCTACCATCTAGTTATGCAGTGATATAGCATAAAGAAAGAAAGGAAAATGGTGGATTCTTTCCTTTTATTCCCTAGTTTTTCAAGATAAACCATTGTTGGCCTAACATCTTCTGATGCTTATCAATTCTTTTTGTTTTAATATTGTTATTAAAATTCATGGATTTAATGGATTTGTTGGGTTTTACCCATTTTGGTTATTATCCTCTTGAAGCACAAATTGTTAAGTCTTGGACCAATATGAGCCTCCTCACATAGGCTCCTGGGTCCTTTTGACGTGACTGTAGTGGTCCTTGATAGCTTCTTTGCCATCTGGTATGACAAGATATTCCAAGCTCATCTTGTGCATTTCCTGATGCAGGCCTCAAACCAATCATCTTGAAGTCCTTGTTTCTTTTGCTAAGAAGTAGTATTTCAGTGCCACTGAGGAAGTCATTGTTTCTAGGCCTTTTTAGTAGACCAAGCTAGAACACCAACCAACAAACAAAATATATAAATAAAATATCTCCTGAGCTTATATTTTTCAGGGTTTTCTGAGAACCAGAACCAATAGGAGAGATTTAGAGAGAGAGAAAGGTGTAGACATAGAGATAGATGGTTGTATATGTGTATGTAGATAGATAAAATGGATATAGAAAGATTATAGATAGATAGCTCATATATAGATAGATGATACATAGATGGTAGGTAGATGGATTCATACATACACAAATACATATAGATAATAAGGAGTTGGCTCACCTGATTATGGAGGCTGAGAAGTCCCAGGATCTGCAGTCAGCCAGCTGGAGACCGAAGAGAGCTGATGGTGTAATTTCCAGTCTAAGTCTGAGAGCCTGAGAAGCAGAAAAGCTAATGGTGTAAATTCTAGTCTAAGTCTGGAAGCAGGGAAGACTGATGTCCCAGCACAGAGAGTCAGCCGGAGAAAGAAAATCCTCCCTTACTCCTCTTTTTGTTCTACTCAGGCCTTCAATCGATTTGATAATGCCCACCCTTAAGGGAGGGCAACCTGCTTTACTCAGTCTACCAGTTCAAATGTTCATCTCACCCAGAAACACCCTTGTAAATGCACCCAGAATAGTATTCAACCAAGTAACTGGGCACCCTGTGGCCCAGTCAAATTGACACATAATATTAACCGTCACATTACTGATACTTCTAATTCAAATTTGAGACCACAAGGCTTTCACAAAACTACTTGTCTCTTACATCTATATCTATTTACTTTGATGTGGAAAATCCTAATTCTCAAGGACAGAAGTGATGGTAGAATTAGAATATCCCAAAGTCATGCGTTTTATCTTTTATCACAGACACATCGCACACAGACTAACAATGCTAATTCTACCAATAATATAATCACTGAAAATATTAGAAGAATTTTTGTTCAAAATGAATAAAATAGCAGTAGATTCATAGACACTGAGAAGTGACTGATGGTTACTATGGGGGAGAGGTTATGATGGATGGATGGAGCAGGGGAGGGGAGTAAAGGGCCACCACAAAAATTCTCAGTTATAATACATAAGTTGGTCACAGGGATGGTAGTACACCATGGAGAATATAGCCAATGATTCTGTAACATCTTCTTATGCTGACAGATAGTAACTGCACTAGTTGGGGTGAGGATTTAATAATGCGGGTAAATGTTGAACCACTGCATTGTGTACTGGAAAGTAATGTAAGATTGTACATCAGCTATACTTCAAAAAAATTGTGTTCATATGCTCTCCTCATTCTTACTTCATTTTTTGGT
Organism: Manis javanica; assembly: GCF_040802235.1. Taxonomy (NCBI): domain Eukaryota; kingdom Metazoa; phylum Chordata; class Mammalia; order Pholidota; family Manidae; genus Manis; species Manis javanica. The sequence goes on from NC_133173.1 coordinate 17,600,948, forward strand.
TTTATCACATCTGCATTGTTAGAGCATGCAGTTATCACATTCTGTACTCTTCTCTCAGCTTCATTTACTCTTCATTCTATAGGTTACTATATATTTAATGCTTACCACTAGTCCTCACGCTCATACCTCTCTGCCTGTTGTTTCTGAGGCTTGTTTTCTAGAAGGTTTCTAAGGAAGGGCTCATGGGAACAGTATCTCATGTGTTCTTTCCTGTTGGCAGAGCTTCGCTGACTCCACAGTACATGAAGTTTTTCTGGGTATAAAACCCTTGCTTCATATTTGCTTTCCTTGAACATCTTACATATGTGAATTTATTCTCCTTTGACCTAAAGTGTTACACTGTCAAAAAAGCCTGGTGATAGTCTGTTTTACTTTTCCTTATAAGTCACATCCTCTCTTTTCATATGTCTTGATATTGGCTATTCTGGGCCAATCAAGTATGCATTGTACTCATTCAATACATGATTTCAAATCTTCTTTTATCTCAGGGAGGTTTTCTTGGACTGTAGCTCTTCGTGTCCACTCTTGATTTTGTTTTCTTCTTGAGGAACATCTACCTCCCGTATGTTCCATATTCCTCAGTGTTTGGTACTTTTTTTAAAATCCTTATGGCTTCATTTCTTTTTTATTTTTTTCTCTTTCTTACTTTGTATTTCTCTTGAGGCAATACCTCTTGTGTTTATTGCCCTTGTATTCCTTCTAGGTTAGTCTTCTTTCCTGAGTGGCTTTCCTTTTAGTTTTCTTTTTTCCCAAGTTCTGTCACCTCACTCCTGAGTTTCCCTAATTCTGATTGATGTTGTTCTTTCATGTCTATCATTTACTTGATGTCTTTTTCTGAAATAAATAAAAACTGAAGTTTACTGTTTTATGAGGACTCTCTCTGGTGTGACTTCACTATTGGCTGCAGTTACTCTGCTTTTTATTTTCTTTTTTTTGTAATTGTTGGATTGACCTTAATACTATTCTACTGCTTTTTATTTTTCATGTGAAATCAATTTTCCTGAACTTCTAGAATGAGGCAAGGCTTAGGTAAGCTTTTTAAACATCACAGGGTACCTACTTCTTTGTTAAAAAATATAGCCCCCTGTGTTCTGGGACTTACTGGCTGTTCCCTTCCCCCAGTTCAGACTGAAACTTCTTTCTCCCTCCTCTTTCTCTTCCCACTGACTTTTTATTTCTCTACCAGCACTTTTTCCCTAGTTTGCGGCTCTGTCTTGGGTCAGTCTTGAGAGCCCCTTGGAGCCCAAGTGCTCCTGCCGGCTGTGCCTTCTTACTGTGGCACTGACACCACCCTGAGCCAGAGAGGCAACGCTTTCAGCTCCACCTGCTCCTCTCAAATGGCCCCAGTACTTCCCAGTGAATGCAGAGTCTATTTTGGAGTTCTCCTGCTCTTAGGTCCATCAAGCACCACCCTCATGCTTCCTAGCTTGTTTTAACTCCTCATACCCAGATACCATGCAAGTCTTGAGGCAGTTGGTGGCTTGTTTATGTTGAGAACAGTGGGAAAATTTTGTCACCTAGTTTTGTTGTGAATATTGTTTGTGGGTTTTGGATTTTGCTATGTAGCTTCTCTGTGTCTGTGTGGGGACTGGAAGAAATTGAGAAATAATACCCATAGGATCTGCTTCATTCTCTATAACAAGTCACTATTTATTTAATCAGTCCCTTATTGATGGACTTCTGAATTTTGCTGTAACAGTCACTGCATCCTTTACACACATTTGATGCACAGGTACAGGTATATCTGTAGGATAAATTTCCAGAGGAAGAATAGTTATATCAAAGGATATGAACACAAAAGGTGCTCAAAAATATTTGTCGATTGAATACTGTGATGCTTAGGTCCCTGTTGACACTGGGATACAACTCTGGCCACTTTTAAATGCATTGGCCAAGCCTAGAAATACAAAGTACTAAAAATAGTATACATTGCCTCAGCTTCATCCAAGCTGTCTCTTTTTCCCAGAAAACCAGCTTCCGTGCTGATGTCCCTAGTGCTGCCACTGATGTCATCCTTTCCTCAACAAATGCAGAGGGTCAGCAAATGCAGCGCCAGTTCTTCGGCTCGTGCTGACATCCCCACCTGGCTGTGGCACTCATTCTCACTTGGGCCGTGCGATCATTCTCACCATGGTATCTCCGCAAATTGATAGGAGAGGGCGTCCAGGTGACTCTGATCTCCCATCCTCTATGGGACTGAAATCTTGGACTCTTTGTTCTTACTCTTCTGCAGTGAATCAGTCCCCAAGCCCCTTTCTATTGCAACCATTCCTTGATCATCTCTCTGCTTTCTCTACTCTCCCTGACCATCTTCCATGAGTTCTGCTACCAGATCAATCTGTCACCCCTTTGAAGTCTGATGCATGTGGGCTGCTGTCAGACTAATGTCATGTTCAAAGAGATGCCTTCCAGCACCCACTTTCAAAATTGTTCAGATTCTTTATTTGAATTTCTTTGGCACTGTGCAGTGGTACATTATCCACAGAAACACTTCTCAGAATCCTTACTTGTCCGTCTCCCATTCTTGTCACTTACTGGAGCTTCTCCTATGCTCTTTCTCTTCCCAATTCCCCTAGCCCCCAGTCCTGGACTCTAGGACTTCTATACCTCTCTTTTCTCTGGGCTTTGCATCAAAAAAAATCCCAAAGAGTCAGCATGGAAGTGACCCAGCCCTCCTTGGGGAGCTTAGGTCCCCAAGCGGGAGAAGAAACCCAGTGAAGGAGCTCTCTTTAGCAGACAGATGGAGGTATCTTAGAACTCACTAAACACAGTCTTGTAAATAATGAAATGTGAATAAATGAAAAATAGTTTTTGTGGATGTAATAAAGGATCTTGAGATAAGGTCTTTCTGGATTATCCAAGTGGGCCCTAAATCCAATGACAAGTGTCCTTATAAGAGGCAGAGGACGAGAAGACACATTGAAGAGAAGGCCGTGTGATAATGGGGCAGCAGTAAAGATGAGCTCCTTGATACAGATTTTCCCATGTTTCCCTGGTGTCTATTGGACAGAGACTACACTTGGCTCTGAAAGTGAAGACTTTCTGTGGTGTCCTCAGTCTACAGCTCAAGCTTATCTTCTGCCTCTTGACCTTGCACTCTGCCCTCCCCTGCCACTTTATCTGCTGCCCCTAGCATGCCACCAACATTCCAACATGTGGGTCCCTCTCCACTGATCTATTTTCTGTTTTTCTTTCCATGGTCAGCTCAAGTCTCCCAGTCCCCAGGCCTGGACAGTCTGCTCCTCCCAAACCTTTCCAAGCCCTTACACTGTTCATAAATGTTTGTGGGGTGTACAAACAGAGGAATCCCTCACCCCTTGTGCTTCTCTAGCATAGGAATCTCATTATTTAGGAAACACTTTGGAGCAACTATGAGGGTTTTCTTAGCTTATTTTGTTTCTTTTAAAATAAGGATGCCATGTCTGCCACCACACCGCACCTCCACCCCTTCAACCCTTCAAGCTTGTACCCATGACTTCTGTTCTCTAATTTTATTTGGACAATTAAATTCCTAAAATATGTGTAAAAGAGAATACTGCATTCTTATTTTACAAAGGTAACCACTTTATGGAATTTCTTATCAGATGCCAAATTTTCTGCACATTTGTGATTTTCCCTTTAAGAGTCAGGTGGCATAGTCTCTTCCTGTTGTTGACCATGGTCCTTGACTTCTGACCTTATTTTGCCCCATATTTCACATGCAGTGCAGTCATAACACTTTGTCCTCACACTTTTTATTTTATGAAGCTCTGCTATAGTAATATCTTGTGGGAGAGGCTGGTGAAGGATGCACACATTCACTTATAAGATGAATTTAAGTTCTGGGGTTCTAATGTACAGCATGGTGACTGTAGTTAATAATATCATACTGTGTGCTTGCAATTTGCTAAGAAAGTGCATCTTAAGGATTCTCAATACACACACACGCACACGGTAACTATGTGAAGTGATAGATGTGTTGATTAACTTGATTTTGGTGATCGATTCACAAAGTATGCATGCATCACATTGTACACTTTAAATATATATCATTTAATTTATGCCTGACATTAGTCATCACACATTTTGGTTACAAAAGGAACAAAAGATTGTTTTCTGTGCACCAGACTTGCAGGTGTGCATGGAAGCAGAGTTGAATGCTTTGTTAATGGCCCAGAAGCCTGAAGATCAGGTGCCCAGAGAGCTGGCCTCATTCTGTGCCCTGTCACCTGAACACAAGGGTGGGAAGGCAGCCCCTACCCTAGCCCAGAGCAGCTGCCTTCACCCCAGCTTCTTGGACCGCACAGGCAGCAACATCCAATGGAGGATTACACATAGTTTGTTGCTAGACAGTGTACCTGGAACAGCAGGAATATACAGTAGTTCAGGGACATCCAGAGGCAGGCAAAAGTCCCTTTTGGTTAACCCTCAATTTGGAATAAACCCTTTATGAGGCACAGCACTCCCTTAGTTCTTCACAAAAAGCTGCCTTTTAAGGAATATCTTTGGAAAAATGAGCAGAGAGGACAAACATTAGGCCAAACTTCTTTTCACTGGACTGTGACAGAAGTTAACCTGAGAACATAGGCCTCTGATGCCATATGAAGAGGCTGTGATGTCCATACACTCAGGCCCCAGATTCTTTTCTCAGTACCCTTGCTCTGTGAGACAGTCACGCTAGTGAATTATAAATAAATAAGTAAAAGACATATGTGGAAGCTTTTTAAAATTTGCTTTATGAAATGTTAATTGGGTTGCCTTTCTAATTGTTATTTATTTTTCTTTGTATGCTTTCATTTATGAATTTAATAAATATTACTTGGAGGGCCTACTCTGTGCCTGGCATTATTCTAACAGTGATCAAAGAATTTCTTTCTTACGAATATCATATCACACAGAGGCCAGCATAACTCTTGGTCCATAGTTATTTATGTTTAATAAATGTATAGACACTAAATATGTTAGGGATCAGAGTGGCCACACGGGTCACGGTTTATTGTGATATTACATATAGGACATTGAGAATGCCCTTTAGCCAGAAGTAGAACGTCCTTTTTTTTTACTGCAACTCTACAATTAATAATTCATTTTTTGACATCCAATTAACTTCCTGAGAGCAAAGACTGTGACATTCATGTTTGTGTCCATAGCATCCAGCGCAGAGGCTGGAAACAAAGTGAATCAAGTGGACATGGCCAAAGGGAAATGGTGGATAAAAATGCAGACGTTCATTTATAACATTGGCTAGTGGAGCCAGTGAGGGATCGTAAATAGATGTCAAAGAAGAACCAGACACGAGGAAAATTATGATGTTGCCAAAAAGACACAGAGCTTGCCTGCAAGAGTTTATAGCATTAAGTTCCAGCAAAGCAGGTTAAATGTAACTAATCTTCCAATAATAAATCTCATTTGGGACCAACTAAAACTTGAATCAATTTTCTATTTTAAAGAATGCTTCAGGGCTCCCTCGTATGTACCGAAATTTCTTCCTGCAATATTTTAAACACAACCCCCGATCATTCTTATACTATGGGGGCTTCTCTACAGTCAAACAATGAGACTGAGGATGACAAAGGAAGCAAAAGTAGGGTCCTTTCCTAGGATGCCATACGTGAGTTGGCATTACTCTACCTAGGCTTTTGGGAGGAAACCAAGAAAATTTTACTAAAATATAATATCACACTTTTTCTTCATTGCTGAGCTAACAGCATATAGTTTCTGAGCCTGCTTAGAAGTCCATCATCAGTGAGTAAGCATATGCTTTCTTTGAGGAAAAATCAGTGTCATTTGCTGAATAGTTCTGGCCTGGTGTTGGGCAACCACTTTTCTCATAGGCGATGCATAGATTAAGAGTTGACTCAACTCAATTGTATGTCACCACCAAATACATCTCTTTTGTTAAGTCACCTCACAAATGCTGTTTCGAAAGATGAGACATCAAATTGCTTTTATTATCATTAATTTGTTGTCCTTTTGAGTGAATCAAAGACCTGTCAGCAAAGAGCTTCTGAACAGCATGAATTAACCATGTCGTCACCCAGGGTTGGTGTGATTCCCGAGCAATGTAACAAATGTTAATATGGTAGCCTAGACAATCTTGTAAAAGTGAATAGAAATTGTTAATTTTTTAACATAATGAAGATAGACCAGGATGCTTGAAAGCACTACAGTTTCAGGAACCCCTAAATGCCTATCACAATGTAAATTATTTCCATGATTGTCATTGATCCTTTTATTTATGTATTTTTAAAAATGTTTTCGACTTTTTCAAAGTAGGGGAACTAAAGCTCAAAAGCATGAATCCTTCACACCACCTAGCTTCATTTTCCTGGACATAACCCGAGATGGATTTTTACATTTGCTTTCCTATGTGCACAAGTTTGTCAACTAACGAAAGGCATTATTTCAGATCCCAAAGTGACTCAACCTAACTAATACAAATTACACGTACCAATGGGCATATTGATCTGGTAGTATCTAAGCGGATACCAAGTCAGGCTTAACTTTTTGTGTATAGCTCATTAGGAACAACAGCTGTCACCCATTTTTAAAAGATAATCATACGCTTCATCCATATTTTTGTGTTGCTACATAATTTCTCTAAGTTCAGATCTCTGTGACCTATGCTCATTCATGAGCTTTTCTTTCTTTTTAATTTTTAAAATCTATTCATGAGAACACTTAATATGAGATTAATAAATTTTGAAGTGTACAGTATTGTCTGTAGGTACAATTGTACAGCAGATCTCTGTAGAGTTTATTCGTCTTGCTTGTCTGAAACTTTATGCCTGTCAGTTAGTAACTCCCCATTTTCCCTTCCCTGGCGCCCCTGATAACTATAAATTTACTCCTTGATTCTATGCATTTTTTTTGATGATTTTAGGTACTCCATATAGGTGGAATCATGCAGTGTTTGTCTATCTGTAACTGGCTCATGTCACTTAGCATAATGTTTCTAAGTTCTATCCATGCTGTTACATATGGAGGAATTTCCTTTTCAAGTGTTTGTAGGAGGAAGGAGGGTCCAGGGCTTCCTATTTGCCATTGTGCTGACATTCCTCTCGATTACTGCTTGTTTGCTGTGCGTTGTTTGTGTTACACAAAGTAGAGCAAAAAGGGAAAGAAAACTTCTACAGTTTTTGGACTTCATCTCCTGTTTACAAATAAGTGTTTTGCCTTCTATGACTCAACTCTTTATGTCACATCATTAGCTGACATACTAATTGTTGAATCAGTCAATCCACACCAACACAGTTCATCAACACAGGTGCATTTTAGTTTAAAAGAGAGGGTTTGGGGCAAAGAAACTTAAACCACCAAGCCCCGCTAGTCACTTAATGGAAAGGTTGCAGACCAGTGGAGCAGTCGCGGGGTAGGAAGCATTTCCGTGTGGCGTCCCTCAGTGGAGTCTGCAGGAATTCATCAGTTGAGGGCTACATGAGGGTCGGGAGGGGTCACAAAGGCTGAGGCCCAGGGCAGTGTGCAAACGGTCTGGGTCTTGGACCTCTCAGGTGCCCGGTGAAGGGCAGCAGCCTGCTGTATGGGTCTCCAGAGCTCTTTGACTGATGGTCCCAGTCTCACCTCCTGGTCTCGATTATCTAACCATCTATTTCTTGACCAGTGCTGGACCTCCTCCACTTCCACCTGTATTTCTGCCTTCTACTTTTCATGGACTGCCTTCCTCCTTCCTAGATTTTTTAGAAATAACAGCTAGTCTATCTGTAGCCATGGTGATAGTAAGGTTTTTTTTTTTAAATATGTGAACCAAAAAATCCTGTTTGAAGGGGCCTTCAGCCTGTTTTTCCCGTCTGTTATGATCACTAGGTTGCTAACACAGAAATTGATGAGAAGACCTGTGTTGTTACAGTCTTTTAAAAAAAATTACAGGCATGAGCTAGGTAAAGTAAGCTTACATTACCTTCTAATGGACATAAATGATTCTTATCTGAAGCACCATCTAGAAAACGCAGGTCCCCAGTGGCTGTGCAAACGGAGGAGGCAGGGTCCCTGAGGAAGGAAGTCTCCTTCCAGCCTGGCCACATGGCACTCCCACAGCAGCGAGGTGGACCCTCAGGGACAGTGTCCCTGGGCTGCAAAGCTCCTGCTGCCTGTGCCAAACATAAAAACGATACAGCTGCTGCTTCCCTTCCACTTGCAAATCTTGGCAATGGGTCTGTTCAGCTCTTGTCCACACTGGCTGTTAAGATCAAAGATAGGGTTAGAAGGAGTCCTTGGAACTGCCTGGCTGTCCCTGGGCCACTGTCCCTGTCAGGGAAGCTCCCCTTGTCAGACAGAGGCTGTCTGACATGTAGGGAAGGGATGGGCAGGGAGGGAGGAATGAGAAATGAATTCCTCTCATTCAACCAGTTCACCATTACTTAGATGTCTCTTTATTAGAAGCTGAGGATAAAGAAATGTAAAAGATGTGTCCTGCCCTCAGAGAGTAGATGGTGTAGAGGCACACAGAAAATAAGTTAACATGCTCCCAGGGCACATGGCAAGTGTCAGGTGGAAGAAGGCTCAGCTCAGGTCAGACCCTAGGAATCACCCTTCCTGCACTTGAGAGGTGGTCATGGCACTGGTTACTCCCCTTAAAATGTAAGGAGGCATCTCCTACCATTGCAATGGCAGGAAAAAATGGCAAGAATGTAGGTGGGAATGTAAGATGATGCAGCCACTATGGAAAACAGAATGGTGTTCCCTCAAAAAATTAAAAATAGAATTATCGTCTGATACAGCAATCCCACTACTGGATATATACTCAAAAGAATTGAAAGCAGGGAAGCAAAGAGATATTTACACTCCTGTTTGTAGCAGGATGATTCACAGCAGGCGGAAGGTGGAAGCAACCCAAGGGCAACTTAACGGATGAAGAGATAAACACAGTGTGATACAGCCATAGAATGGACTGTTATTCAGCCTTGAAAAAGGAAGGAATTTCTGACACCTGCCACAACATGGATGAACCTTGGGGACATTATGCTAAATGAAATAAGAATACTGTATGATCCCACTTACATGAGGTTCCCAGAGTGGTCAACCTCATAGACACAGAAGGTAGAATGGTCGCAAGGGGCTGGGGAAAGAGGAAGTAGGGAGTTAGTGTCTAATGGGTGCAGAGTTTCGGTTTTACAAGATGGATTCTGTGGATGGATGGTGGTGATGGTTGTACAGTGGTATGAGTAAGCGTAGCACTACTGAAACACTTAAAAATGGCAGCAATGATAACTTACATGTATTTTACCACAATTTTTAAGAAATGTAAAGAGGAATGTTGAAATTACTGAAGAGGAGGTTTTTATTCACAATATTTCATCTCCGTGTCTTCATCAGCCACATGTTTACCCTCCTTGTCTGACAAACTGGAGCAGCCAAGAGAGGCTGCCCTGGCCTCCAGGCCGCCCTTCCCGTCATCATGAGGTTCGCATCTGTGAAAACTGAAATGGAAGCTTCCTGAAACTCCAGCCTGTGTTTTACTTTATTCAGATGGTTTTGTGTAGCCGAGCATTCACTGTCCTTACCAGTTCAGCCACCCTGGCTCCAGAGCAGGAGTGGTGGCCACGGAGGTGAGTCCCTCCAGATGGGGGGGAACGGTGTGAGCCGAATCTTGTCACGGGGGAGAGAAATGTGTCTGAGCTTTGAAGCCGAGCACTTCCCGTGGGGAGCTGGGTGACAGTCCGTCAGCACCCCACCCCTACCATCATCGGTGGCTTTATGACAGCATTTGCTATTGTTCAGCCGTTAAACTTACAGCCTCTCCTTCAGTCTCTGTACTGCTGCTTTCTTCTTTGTTCAATCTTTGGACAGAGTTAAGAGAGACGGTCAGAACTGAAGCGCCGCTTCGGAAACAGTGAAAACACGTGCACCTGTCATTCCTCGGGAGCCCCCAGGAACGCCTCTCCCGGAGAATGCCTGGGCACTGAGGCGCCGCGTCCCCGCAGAGCCCGCATCTGAGCCAGGGAGCGCCTAGCGCCCACACCTGCGGGGATTCGAGTGCAGGCTTCCGAAGCAATGGCCCCCACGCTCAGAGAAGTCCAGGTTTAGGTTTTGTGATCAAATCAGCGTCATCCTCACGCACTCGAGCTCGCTGAGACTAATTCTCTCCATTTTCCAGATGGAGACCTAAGACTTCAAAATACAAGGTCAGGTTTGCCCAAGGGTCGCACAGCCAGGAAATGGGAGGCAGGAGCCTGGCGTCGGGCACACGGTCTGCAGACCTCGCCTGCGCGCGGCCTGGCTTTCAGTGGGCTGAGGTCAGCACGAACCGCGTGGCACGGACCTCGTGAATACCCGGGCTGCAGGCGGGGGTCGGGGATGCCCTGGGGCCTGGACACGCACCACTCCGGGTTTGAGACCTAGAAGGCACCCCGCAAGGGAAAAATCAGACGGTAGGCACCAAAGTCTGTGTGTGTGTGTGTGTGTGTGTGTGTGTGTGTGTGTGTGTGTGTGTGTAGGCACCAAAGTCTGTGTGTGTGTGTGTGTGTGTGTGTGTGTGTGCGCGCGCGCGCGCGCGCCCGTGGGGCCCCCTCCCATCACCACATCCCTCTTCTTTTTTCTCTTTGGACCTGCGGCTGAGGCGTACACCCAGTCCTTCCTTCCCCCCTCCCTCCTGTCTGTCTGTCCTTCCTTTATCCTTTCCTTCCCTCCATCTTCCCTTCTTGCCTTCACCTCTTGTCCTAATGGTTCTTTTTGTACCACTTGTAAACACATGAGTCCCTTTACCCGTTGCTACTTTGGCTTGTTCCTCCACCGTTTGATGGATTTCCACTGCCTTCTTAGTCCATGTTCCACAGTGCCGTTCTTCAAAGATGCACATCAGATCCATTCTCTCCTTTCTTATTACCAAACGTGATTTTACCCATTCCTAGCTTTGTTATAACAAAGAAGCCTAACAATTTCTCTCTTCCCTTTTACCCCCTAATAAAGCATACACACAAATACACACACACACATACAATATAGCATCTAGAAACCACTCTAACCCAGGTTTCTGGTCATAAATCAAATGTGTGGGTGGTGTAGCTATATATTTTCCCGGCCTTGGGCTGTGTTGAAAGCAGTATGTCTCCACCTGATCAGCCTCGTGTTCCCATACAACGTTAGGTTTATGTAAATGCTGCTGTCTCCACCCAGAACAGCACCTGATTTTGCTTTAGTTTAGTGATGGTATTCTGGAGAATAGAGTGAGATCTAACTATAGAATTTAAGGAAATCTGTATTAAAGGGAAAAAAGCAGCTGTGCTGGCTACATTTTTAAGTTTTTATTTTGAAATGATTATAGACTCACAGGAAGTTGTAAAAATAGTACAGTTTCTTGAGCTCTCCAAGGGTGACGTAACTGTAGTACAATCTCCAAACCAAGAAATTAACATTGGTGCAGCACTGTTAGCTAGACTTCAGAACTTACTCGATTTTTAGCTATTTTTAAACCTGCATGTGTGTGTGTGTGTGTGTGTGTGTGTGTGTGTGTGTGTGTGTGTGTACATGCAGTTTTTTACCATGTATACATTATTATAATGCGATGCTCAGGACACAGAACTGTCTATCATTAAGGATAAGGAACTTTCTCATACCACCTCTTTTAGTCTATCTGCCCACCTGTCCCCATCCCCTGACAACCACTAGCCTGTTCACCATCTCTGTTGTTTTGTTATTTTGAGGATGCCTTAAATAGACTCATACAGTATGGAACATTTCAGATCGGATTTTTCCAATCTGAGCATTGCACTAAGCATCATGCCCTTATCATCCATCTAAGCTGTTGCATGTTTCAATATGTTATTCCTTTTACTTACTGCTGAGTATTATTCCATTCTGTAGATGTACCAGGGTCTGTTCAACCCTTCACCCTTTCAAAGACATTTGGGGTGTTTCCATTCCTTAACTAGTATGGGTAAAGCTGCTATGAACATTCATATACAACTTCTATATGAACTTCAGTCTACTTTTTTAAGAAATTGTCAAACTTCCAGACTGTACCATTTTTCTATTTCTACCAGCTATGTATGAGAATTCATTTCTCAACATCCTTGCCAATATTTGATGTTATCCCTATTTTTATTTTAGCCATTCTCATAAGGGTGTGATGCTGTTTCATAGTGGTTTCAATTTGCATTTACCTTACAGCTAATGATGCTGAATATCTTTTCATGTACTTATTTTCCATCTGCACCTCCTTTTTGGCAAAATATTTTGTTCATATATTTTGCCTATTTTCTAACTGGGTTTTTTTGTTTGATTTTGTTTCTGTGGTTGTCATTGTTGTTTTTACTGTTGAATTTTGAGTGTTCTTTATCCATCCTAGATACAAGCTCTTTGTCAGATATGTAGTTTGCAAACAGTTTCTCCACACCTGTAGCTTGTTTTTCCATGGTCTCACAGGGGTCTTTGATGAACAAAATGTTTTCATTTTGATGAAGTCCAATTTATTATTTTTTATTTTTTATTTATGTATTGTGGTTTGGGAGCAAAATCAAAGAACTCCTTGCTTATCCCTAGGTCCCAAAAATTTTCTCTTCAGTTTTCTTCCTAAAACTTTATAGTTTTGCATGGAAATCTGTGTTCCATTTTGAGGTGATATTTGTATAAGGTATGAGATTTAGGTTGTGATTCTTTTTTTCCTATACACATTCAATTTCTTGAAAAGGTTATCCATCCTACATAGATTTGCTTTTGCACATTTGTCAAAATCAGTTGAGCCTATTTCCAGGGATTTCTGGGTTCTCTGTTCTGTTCCACTGATCTATGTCTACCCTATACCACCATGTCTTAATTACTATAGCTCCATAATGAGCCTTAATATGTTAGAGTGGTTCCTCACACTTTATTCTTCTTTCTTAAGATGGTTTTAGCTATTCTAGTGCCTTTCCCTTCCATATAAGTTTTAAAATTAGCTTGTCAATGTCTATAAAAGGCCTTGCTGAGATTTTGATATATATTACATTAAGCTCATAGAATAATTTGGGAGAGAATTGACACCTTTACTATCTTGAGTCTCCCTAACCATTTGTTTAGATCTTTGATTTGCTTCTTTTGTGGTTTCAGCATACAGATTCTGGACATGTTTTACTAGATTTATACTTAAATGTTTCCCTTATTTTGAGTAATTGCAAATAACATTGCATCTTTAAGTTTTGGTTCCTGCATGTTGCTGCTAACACATAAAAATTCAGTTGATTTTTGGTGTTGGTCTTCTACCTTGCAACCTTTCTATACTCACTTATTAGTTCTAGAACTTTTCTTCTAGAAACCTTGGGTTTGTCTACATAGACGACCAAGTCTTCTGGAAACAGGGACAGTTTTATTTCTTCTTTTCTGATCTCTATATTTTCTTATGTCCTTTCCCAGACTTTTTGAACTAAGACTTTCAGTACTATGTTGAATAAGAGTGATGTGAGCAGACACTCTTGTCTTGTTCCAGATCATAGTGGGGAAAATTTTGTATTTCACCATTGAGTGTTCTGTTAGATGAAAGTGTTTTGTAGATGCTTTAATCAAGTTTAAGAAGTGCTCCTCTATTCCTACTTTGCTGAGAACTTTTGTCAAAAATGTTGAATTTTGTTAATGAAGGTATCAATTTTGATCATATCAACAAAGATAAATTGTGATCAAATCAAAAATTTTGTCATGACTGTATCAATTCTTATGATCATATGATTTTTCTTCTGTTGTTAGGGTGAATTACATTGATAGATTTTCAAGTATTGATCCAGCCTTGCATACATTAGTCATGGTGATAATTCTTTTTATACATTGCTGGGTTTGATTTGCTAATATTTTTTTGAGGATGTTTTGCATCTAAGTTCATGAAACATATTTATCTGCAGTTTCATTTCTCTTTCTTTTCTTTTTTTGGGGAGACTGTATTCTGGTTTAGCATCAGGGTAATACTGGCCTCATCAAATGAGATGGGAACTGTCCTTTTCTCTTTGACTTTCTGGAAGATATTGTGTGGAATTACTACTAGTTCTTATTGAAATGTTTGGCCGAATCTCCAGTGAAACCATCAGTACCTGGAAATTTCATTTTCAGAAGCCTATAAATTATGGACTCAATGTCTTTAATAGTTTTGCTACTACTCAAATCATATTTCACACAGTTGGCATTGGTAGTTTGTGGTTTTCAAGGGATTGGTCCATTGAATCCAAGTCATTTAATTTAACTGTATAAAGTTGTCTGTTGCATTTGCTATTGTTCTTTCAATAAATGCAGGATCTGTAGTGATACTCCTTTCTTCATTTTGATCCTGGTAATATATGTCTTCACTCTTATTATATTTGCCAGTCTTGTTAAAAGTTTATCACTTTTATTGATATTTTCAAAGAGCCATCTTCTTATTTCATTAATTTTCTAATCATTGTTTTTCTATTTTTAGTTTCTTGATTTCTGCTCTTTGTTATTTCCTTCCTTCTGCTTGTATTGTGTTTCTTTGGTCTCCTTTTTCTAATTTCTTGAGGTGGAACTTGTATTTTTGACCCTGGGTTCTTTTTCTTTTCTAATGTAAGCATTTCATGTTACAAGTTACTCTCTGAGCAATGCATTAGTTGCACCTCACAAATTTTGATACATGTTTTCATTTTTATTCAGTTCTATGTATTTCTATCTTTTATAAATTGACCCATTTAGCCACGTTTAAGTGTACATTTCAGTGGCATTAAATATCTGCAACCAACACTATAGATCCCAAACAGAAACGGTGTCTCTTAAACACTAACTCCCCATTCCTCTTCTCCCTATTCCCTGGTCACTTCTGGCTTCTGTCTCTATGAATTTGCCTATTCTGGTACCACACATATTTTTATCTGGCTTATTTCGCTTAACACAGTGTTTTCGAGGTTCATTCATGTTGTAACGCGTATCAGAATTTCATTCCTTTTTTCTAACTAAATAATATTCCATTGTATGGATGTACCACATTTTGTTATCCATTCATGTGCTGATGCACACTGTTATCCCCCCTATGGTGAATAATGCCACTTTGAACATTGGTGTACAAGTATCTGTTTGATTCTCTGCTTTCAGTTATTTTGAGTATATACCTAGGAGTGGAATTGCTGGACCATATGGTAATTCAGATACAGTAAATTCTGTTGATCTATTCTTATACTTAGTAATTCTATTCTCTGTCCTGTCTAATCTACTCTTGAGCCCATACAGCATATTTTTTGTTTCAGTTACTATATTTTTCAATTTGATAATTTCCATGTAGTTCTTTTTTATATTTTCCATTTATTTGCTCAGATTTTATGTTTTTTCCATGTTTCAGTACACAGTTTGACCCTCGAACAACATGGGTTTAAACTGTGCAGGTCTATTTACACGTGGATTTTTTTTTTCAGTAAACACAATGCATTATTGTAAACATATTTTGTCTTCCTTGTGATATTATTAATATTTTATTTTCTCTTGCTTTATTGTAAGAATACAGAATATAATGCATATACATAGCATTTAAAATATGTGTAAATCAACTGTTTATGTTATTGACAAAGTTTTTGGTCAACAATAGGCTATTACTAATTAATTTTGGGGAAGTCAAAAGTTAACATGGATTTTTCGCTGCACAAGGGGTCAGTGCCCCTAACCTCAGCATTGTTCAAGGATCAACTGTATTTGTAATGAGTTGTTGGAACATTTGTGATGGTTACTTTAAAATCTTTGTCAGTTATTCCAACTTGTGAGTCATCTAACATGTGCAGCTATTCATTATCTTTTCTCATTCAAGTTGTTATTTTCCTCATTCTTGATGAGGTGCCTTTGGTGGTACCCTGGCTATTTTGGATTTATGCTAAAAGACTCTGAATCTTACTTAAAGCTTCCATTTTAGCACGTAGTTTCATCCCTGCTTAGTTTTGGATGCAAGTTCTGGCCTATTGTGGAGGCTGTGGTTCCAATAACTAGTTTTCATAGCCCTTGCACTGCTACTATGGTCTGGTTCGTATGCTTTGGAAAAACATCTGTTCAGGTCCTCTGCCCATTTTTTAATCAGGTAATTTGGGGTCTTTTTGGTATTGAGCTATATCAGCTCTTTATATACTTTGGATGTTAACCCCTTATCAGATAATTCATTTCCAAATATATTGTCCCATACTGCAGGCTGCCTTTTTGTTCTGCTGATGGTGTCTGTTGCTGTACAGAAGCTTTTTAGTTTGATGTAGTCCTACTTGTTCAGTTTTTATTTTGTTTCCTTGCCTGGGTAGATATGTCCAGAAAAAAAATTGTTCATGCTTATGTTCAAGAGATTTCTGCATATGTTTTCTTCTAAGAGTTTTATGGTTTCATGTCTTACATTTAGGTCTTTAATCCATTTAGAGTTTACTTTTGTGTATGGAGTTAGACAGTAATCGAGTTTCATTTGTCTTAACATATTCTGTAAGGTTAGTTTAGTGGTAGTGAATTAGTTTAACTTTCATTTATCTGGGAAAATTTAAATCTCTCCTTCAATTTTGAACAATAATCTTGCTGGGTAGATTCTGGTTAAAGGTTCTCCTGTTTCAATACATTCAATACTTTATGCCACTCCCTCTGGACTGTAAAGTTTCTGCTGAGAAATATGACAATCTGATGGAGATTCCCTTAATAAGATATCTGTGTCTCTGTCTGGATGCTTTCAACACACTCTCCTTATCCTTAATCTTTGTCATTTTAATTATTATATATCTTGGTGTTGTCTTCTTGGCATTCCATATCTCAGGGGCTCTTTGCACTTCCAGGACCTGGGTGTCTATTTCCTTCCCCCAGATTGGGGAAATTTTCAGCAATTATTTCTTCAAAGATACTTTCTACTCCTTTTCTGTCTCTTCTCCTTTGGTACCCCTATTATGCAAATATTATTTCATTTGGAGTTATCTCACAGCTCTCTTACCATCCTCTATTTCTAGAGATTCTTTTTTCCCTCTGTTCCTGAACTTTGTTGTTTTCCTGTTCTCTAATTTCCATCTCACTGATTGTCTACTCTACTTGCAGCAATAAATTATTCATTCCCTCCATTGTATTTTTCATTTCAGTTACTGTATTCTTCAGCTCTGAAGGGCTCTTTTTCAAATCTTCTATCTCTTTGTGGAAGTCCTCCCTGAGATTGTCAATTCTTTTCCACAGACCGGTGACCATATTTACAACTGTTATTTTTAAATCTTTATCAAGAAGACTGGTGATCTCCATTTCATTTAGCCCTCTTTCTGGTGTCTTATCCTATTCTTTTGTTTGCAATATATTCCTCTGCCTCCTCATTTTGTGTGGGTTTCTGTGTTTCTTCCTTTGTATTAGATAGATCTGCTGTGCCTCATGGTCTAGAGAGTAGTGGCTTTATGAAGAAGGTGTCTAGTGGTGCCCAGAAGCTCAGGACTCTGCTCACCTGTGCCGGTTCTCCTTTGCAGTGGAGCTACAGTTGCTGTTGGTGGGCGGTGGGTGGGGCCGCCTTTTTGCCTGCCTGCCATCAGTGGCTGATCTCAGTCTGCTACGTCTGGCAGCACACTTCACCTGGCCCTTTGTGAACTGAGCAGGGGCACTTCTGCTGGGGTCATTGTGGGTGAGGCTATCCTCTGTCTGCCCAGCAGTGATGGCAGAGTTGCTGGGCTGTTGGAGTGGATGGAGCAGGTGTGCAGGGGCGTGTGGAGCAGGGCTAGGCCACCAGGAGGTGGAGCCTTTGCAGCTGCCTCCCACAGGTGCCTACCCAGCTGGGCTGAGGGAGGGCCGGGAATGCTGGGGAGGGTTCCCTCTGCCTGCCAGGCTGGGGAAGTATTGTTCACCTGCCCTCTCTCCTTTGGAGAGAGCTACCTTTAATCCCCACCCCTCTGGCACCCTTCTTACTGCTGGTAAATCTTCAGAACTGCCACCTCTGTGTTGGTTCTCAGTGGGTCAGTGGAGCATGCCTGTCCTCAAGCAGCAGGAGTCTCAGCCTCCCAGAGGTTTCTGACTCTCCGTGGTATCCAGCCCATTAATCACCAAGGCCCAGTGCAATGTGGACCTGTGTTCCCAGAGCAGAGCTCCAGGGCCAGGCGTGCAGAGCTTCTGCACACTTACACCTTCCCTGTTGCATCGTCCCACTCCCACTTGTGGGCTGGGTTGGGGGAAGGGCTTGGGTCCCACTACATCACAGCTCTGCCAGTTTGCCCTTCTCTGGGTGGTCTTCTCCTCTTCACCAGGTGTAGGTGGTCTGTTCTGCACTCTTCAGGTCATTTTTAGGGTTAGTTCTACTTGCTGGAGTTGCTTCCTTGGTGTGGGAGGAGGTTTCTACCTTGCCTTCCTACTCTGCCATCATTTTCTCTGAAAGTCCTAAATCAGTGTTTCTTTTATTTTAAAACACATAAATGTCTTATAACATGCTTATTAAAATTATCACATGATTAGAATGTGATCAAGAATCAGGTCAACAGAAAACATGTTATTTTAGCCAAAAGTATATATGATTTTTTTGCAGGCAAAATACCCATGCACTTGTGCTGTAGGTGATAGAGTCATTGAAGGGACACTTTCTTTGGTTTGTTTCTTAACTTATTGCAATCTTGAAATGAGAAGCCGGGCTCTCCTGTGGACAAGTCTCTCTGCGGGCAGCATCAACCTGTATCAAGACCTGTCTCACCGTCCCCTCTGACAACTAAGGCCCTGAGCGTTTGCCGTTACAGACCGTCTGCCACAGGTGGGCCTCCCAGTGCTCCCCCACTGGCAGAGGAGCAGGCCTGAGAACAGGACAAGAAGGGTGAGGAGGAAGCAGGCAGGAGGCACATGTAATCCGCGTACTGTCCTTCCATAATCATTTCCAATATCAAATCAGTGCACTTGCCATTTGCCAGTAGTAATCCAAGCCCAGCCCCACCATTTTTTGGTCATCCTGTGTGTCAAAGCTGTGTGTTCCCTGAGCTGTGACTTACCTGCCCTTGTTTCTAGAAAGCCCTCAGCCCTCTGACCTGCCCACGTGGATGGCACACCGGCCCAGCACCTTTTACATTAGTGACCTCAGTCCACAGCCCCTCGCAGCTGTGGCCACTGTGAGCAGGCCCCAAGAACAAGCCGCAGATGTCACAAGCCATCACGGGCACCTGGCCCGGACTCCCCTGTGCCACCTCTGTTGTTGCTCATAACTCTGCTTTCCCGCCTGGTTTCTGTCTCTCCAGCTTTCCCTCAGGACTGGCATCCCGGCACCATGGCACTCAGCTGGGAGATCCCCCAGGGAAGCCCAGTTTTGCAGAGGGCACAGGTGATCTGGACGCAACCCAGAGAGACTAGCTATCCTGTCCCCACCCACCTGGCTGTCAGGGGCCCAGCCGCTCAAGGCTGAGACTTGACACACCTCTGGGCCCCCAGTTCAGCAGGAGCATGAGGAGTAAACATTGGCATTAGGGTCACAGACAGTGTGAATGAGCTCTAATTGCTGAATGAGCAGACTTTCAGTTGGAGTAAAATCTCAACTGTGGGAGTAGGTTCTCTGGAAAATTACCTTCAGGGTATCCCAGGATCCTATGACAGCACAGAGACTGAGACCCCCAGCTGTCATCCCTTCTCCAGGACTGGATGACAGTGTGTATCAAGTCCCACGGGGGTGCCCAGTGGGCTGACTAAGCATGTATAACCGCTTTCCAAGGGCCGGAGGCCTCACGATGGAGGGCAGGGAGGGGGGAATGTTGATCACAACTTTTGAAAGAAAACAACAGGATCAACCTCAATTTTAGTTAAATATCCCTAAAGTGTATTTTCATGTCAAATAATCAATTTTAATTCAACTGATTTGTATCAAGATAAAAATTGCATTTGATGTTGCAGGCAGTGACATTTCAATATATATTGATATGACACTGGGGTGCAGCCTTCAGTGTTTTAAAACACTTTTTAAAACACTAAATAGAGCCCAAGCAAACCAGGAAAGCAAGAGTCAAGGATATCAGGGTGGGGAAGGGAAAGGGCGACCTCACTAAGCTTATGTAAAACTCTGTGATCAAAAATGTCATAAGGTAGCCGTTTAATGTCTGCTTTGTTTAAGGTGAGGGTTTCTTTATGGGCTCAGTTTCAGGGGCTGACCAGGACCCTCCCAGTTGCAAAGGTGGCACTTTCCACCCCTGACTATAGCAGGTTGGCCACACCCAGCACCTCTGGCTCTGGGCATGAGGATGCCCTATGGAAGAGGTGGGCAGATGCCCCTTTACATGCAACAGACCCAAGTGCCTGCCCTGGGGAGGGGAGGCCCACAGACCCAGCATGGTGGGGGCTTTGCCAATTGGTCAGACAAGTGGGAGCCCAGCTCTGCCTAGGATGTTAAAGGGTAAGAACTGCCACAGTTCAGTGCTGGCTCTTGTGTCTGGGATGAGGCCAGGACCCCTTCCCAGTGCTTCTGAGGCCCAGCCCTGAACCTTGCAGCCAGCTCTGCCCACCTCTTCTTGACAACTTCCCAACCTTGTTTGGAGTGGTCTGTGGGTATCTGGAGCCTGGGACACCGGCTTCATCCAAATGTGCCCAGGAGTCCTGCACTACAGTCTCTCAGGAAGCACGGCCGCTGGACAGGACACAGAGGAGCTTGGCGTACAGCAAGCCTGTCCACACGGTCTCCTGCCACCTGCTGGGGAATAATAGAACTACCCCGGGGTGAAGCCGAAAGCACAGTTCAGAGGGTACAGCGACTGAGCACGTGTCGTGGAGGGCCTTTCGCCGTGTGCTCTGGGTCACTGTGCTGCCCCCTCTGGGGTCTGCTCATCTGCAACGGACCTGCCAAGCCTCAGCCAAGCCCTCTGGGTGATGTGAGTCCAACAAGATAGTGAGGAATCAGAAAAAGAGAAGTCTGCGCCAGCCAAGTGTGATTTATGGGCATTACTTACAGAGGCGATCACATTGCGCCTATAAAGCCAGGATGAAGCTGCCACTGCTGATGCAGGGAAAGATTTGTTTAAAATATTGGCTGATGTTGTCAATACTAGGACCTCTTGGGCCAGGTCCCTTCTGCATTCTGATGAAGTAAAGCTGTTTTGGAAGAAAAGTCCCTCCTGCACGTAAATTTTTTTGGCACCACATGTCTACTTCCTCTTGCGAGCCTGACCCTGCTGTGTAGGAGCCAGAGACAGAACTGTGAGAAGGCAGACGCAGGTCCTTCCTCCCAGAAGAGAAGAGAACGTTCGTGACAAGCTCAAACCCCGCGTACGCGTCTCTCACCAAAACTGTCGCTACTGACCGTGATGTCAAAGCCTCTTGTCATCTGTGGTCCACGGCATCGTTTGCTCTCCTCTCCGTCCTGCCGTAGGCGTAGTGCACTGCCCCGCCGCATTAGCGTCCCTGTGGCCGACAGCATGCTCTAGTCCTGCCCAGGAGTCCTGCGCTACAGGCAGTGCGAATGAGTTTTTGCAGTTAGGCCCAGTGACAAGAACGTGGCCCGGGCACTGCCCGCCAGGGGATGAGAGGCTCTCGGAGCACATCAGAGCCCAGTGTGCCACCTGGAACCCACCTGAGCCCTGCCCGGCCAAGCCTAGGGGACCCGCAGAGCCACGCATTGAGAATAAATGCTTGTTGCTGCAAACCACTGGAACTTTGAAGTAGCTCATTACGCAGCATTCTTGTGTCAGTGGTTCATCATCAGATCAAGGACTGTAGAGAACTAAGACCCTGATATAATGCTTCTTGCCTCTCTCAGAATTATTTTATAAACAACCCTAACACCAACATAATTTTCTTTCTCCCATGTCTTCAAACATTGCCTGACTCTCCTGTCTGAATCTGGGGTCATTTTAAAGTTTGCTACCTCTTCAATGTACATGATTCTACTCTACTTTTGTAGAACATGAATATACATATATAAATGAATATATATGAATATATACATATGATCAGATTGAAATGATCAAGATGGTATCAAGTGATATTTCTAGGTTGATATCTACCTTAAAAAGTTGTGTCTCACCTTAAAAATGTCTGTATTTCCTACATTGTCTGTCATAGATAATTATTTTATAATCAGACCTATGTATCTGATTTTTAAACATAAAGTTGCTTCCTCAGAAACTTTGCTCAGATTATCAAAAGCACAAGCCAGGAGGATGACTAAATCCTCACCCTCCGCAGTCCCTGCTCACTCTGGGAAAGAGGGAATGGCCACAAGTTCAAAGAAGGAGTTTTTTAGGAGTGGTTGGCTTAGGAATTCATGGAAGAACAATGTGTCCTTGAGATCAGATCTTGATTAAATATTATTATGTTTTGATGCACTGCCAGTGAATCATCTCAAAAACCCCAACATTTAAATAGTGGGAGGTTGTAGTGACCACTCTGGAAGATTTCTCACCTGTGAGGACGTCGTAATCTGGATCACAGGACCATGTCACCTATGACCCACATGTGCTCACCATGGGGACGTTCAGGGTGAGCAGGCGGGCAGCAAGCAGCCTTCCTGAATCCACTGCTTAGAAACCCATCAGGTAGCCCGCCTTCTCTCCAAAAGTTGACAGTAAAGTCAGATTTATGGAAAAGTCACCTTTTCCATGAATATGCGTGAATGGATGTGTGAGCCCATGGCTGACATCCTCCTGTTTCAGAGCCTACCCAAGTCGGAGTGATCATCCTTTCTGGGCTAGAGCAGCATCACCTTCTCTCAAGTGCACCAAGATGGAAATGTCATAACATCCAGGGACAGAGAACACCATCCCATGCAAGGCTGGGGCCTATCCAGGTACGTCCTTCAGGGCTTGTCAGGGAAGCAGAGCCCCCAAGGGTTACGGGGTGAGGGGTCTATTATGGGAAAAGGACCTCACCAGCCGTGGGAGGAGCCAGGGGAGTGAGAGGCTGTCTGGGGAAGCGGAAGGGTCAGAGGCTTGCCTGGCCAGCTGGTCTGGAGGTCGAGCGCATCCCCCTGCAGTGTTGCCCCGCAAAGGGTTGGAGAAGCCTACAGGAAGCTCTTTCTTGTGTGCATTTGCTGCAGAACTTCTGGAGGTGACCCAGGGGTATTGTGGGCCAGCAGGGAGGAGAGATGGGCACGGAGCCAAGGTAAGGGAGGATGAGCAAGAGCCTGCTGGGCACCTGTGTGTGTGACTGTCCCTGCATCTAGCCAGGTTGACCTTCAGGGAGTAATGGCTGCTGCCCACTGGCCAGGACTGGCTCATCCCTGCTGTAAAGCAGGCTGGGAAGTGAAAGGGAATCTGGCATTGTCAGTTTCTATGGTGGCAGTAAGTCTCTGCAGCAAATGAGAGTGGCTATTGGACAGGCAGCCAAGAATACCTATGACAGAAGCAGATTTAAAGATAATTCATGGTTGTGGGACACTGACCTGGGCATAGACTCTTCTTGGCCTCCACTCACAAGATGCCAAAGCATCAACTCCCCCAGTGCTGACACCCATAATTGTCTCCAGACACTGTCAAATGTCCCCAGGGTGGAGGCACGCAAAATCATTCCAGCTAAGAACCACTGTTTGACCTTCTGCATCACAGAGTGCTGAACCAAGATTTTAGAAATAAATAATTAAGTTTGTTCAGTCACACTGTCCTCATTTAAAAAATAGCTTTAAGTAATTTTTAGTAATAGTGGCAGGTGTTCTGTGCAATTATTAAACAACTAGGAGACCTTTTTAAATACTTCATTTAATCTTTATCTTATCTTCAGAATTATTGAAGTAAAGTGTATTTAGAGAAAAAGTATTGTAAGTCATGATAGTCCTCAGTTCAATTAACCATCACCTAGTGAACACTGTAAGTTAAAACTGTGCCTGTACAGCAGCATTTGCCTCAAAGGTGTCAAAATGGAATGCTGTTTTCACCCACACATGGTTCACACGAGCCAAAGTCGATAAATGTCTAAGAATCCCAGTGTGCCAGACCCCTACTGGGCCTAACTACAGACTCTTTCCTGACCAGCGAGAAGAGGGACCTGTGCTTTAAGCCCTGTATGGACGTATGATCTTGTTCCACGCAATCCATGGTACAAGCTTCCATTCTAGATTACTATAATCACAATGAACTAGCTTCTTAGCAAGTAAAGCCCCAGCATTTTCCTTCCGAGAGTCACTCAGTGACTTTCCCCTCTCATATATATACTATTGCTTAGCAAGTAGGTAAGTGACAGGTTCAATTTTTTAAATCAAGTTTCAATTTTCAATCAGTTCCAATGTTCAAGGTTTCAAAGTCAGCATGGTTAGATACATGAAAAAACAGATACCCACTTCTTTCCATTAACAATCCTGGAGGTTCCATCAAGACTGTGACATAGATTCTCTTGTCTGGAGCAATGGAGAGCCCGACCCTGGAGTGTGGCCATAGTCAGGGAATCCGCTGCTCTCAGTGGTGAGTCACTGAACAGCAATACCTTTCCTGCTTGCTGAGTCATCATCTGGGTCCCCGTGAGTCACATGACACACAGTATGAGACATTTTTATGCTAAGGTGTTGGTTGACTTTTCAACTTTGATTCATAGTCTATTGACCATATGTTGGAAGAAATGTTCATCACTGGGCCCAAGAACAAGGAGTTAATGGGCTACTGAACAGCTGGGCCAGACTCTACCTGCAGAGTCTCATGGATTTGTCTAATTATTGATCGGATCTTCTCTTTCAAACGTGCATCGAGTCATGGAGACCAGTGCTCACCAGAATACTGGACCGGTTTTTACTCAGTCAGAAAGTCTTTTTCTGGTACTACACTTATAGCAATTGTCCTGTCCATTTGTCTCCTTGCGTCTTATTCTAAACATTCTGCAGAAAGATTGAGGTTGAGCTCTGCCTCACGCCACAGCCTAGTCACAGGGGCTGGTGGTGACCAAATTGCTGGGCTTACCTGGACCAGGTAGTTGAGGAGCACCATGGCACTCAAACGTCCTGGATTCTGAATAGAAAAAGAATCCCTTCTGTTGCTGTTCTTTGTTAAACATGAGGGCTAAGAGCAAAAAACAAATAGCCCTTCCTTTTGGGTTCTCTGGGTTCATATATATATATATATAACCATGATAATGCTCATTCTTTTGCCTACTTAGTAAAGTGGAAGGCTTTAGTGATATACGGACCATTGTGGAGGTATATCGGTATATCCATTTTGTAAGATTTATATCCATGAAGAGCATTGGAAATAAGAGAGGATACGATTCCAAATAGATGATAGCCATTTTTTTTTTGAGAGGGCATCTCTCATATTTATTGATCAAATGGTTGTTAACAACAATAAAATTCTGTATAGGGGACTCAATGCACAATCATTAATCAACCCCAAGCCTAGTTCTCAACAGTCTCCAGTCTTCTGAAGCATAACGAACAAGTTCTTACATGGTGAACAAATTCTTACATAGTGAATAAGTTCTTACATGGTGAACAGTACAAGGGCAGTCATCACAGAAACTTTTGGCTTTGATCACGCATTATGAACTATAAACAATCAGGTCAAATATGAATATTCGTTTGATTTTTATACTTGATTTATATGTGAATCCCACATTTCTCCATTATTATTATTATTATTATTATTATTATTATTATTATTATTATTATTATTTTAATAAAATGCTGAAGTGGTAGGTAGATGCAAGATAAAGGTAGAAAACATAGTTTAGTGCTGTAAGAGGGCAAATGTAGATGATCAGGTGTGTGCCTGTAGACTATGTGCTAATCCAAGCTAGACAAGGGCAACAAAACATCCACGGATGCAGAAGATTTCTCGCAAAACAGGGGGGGTGAGGTTCTAAGCCTCACGTCTGTTGATCCCCAATTTCTCACCTGATGGCCCCCCTGCGACTGTGCCTGTCTTAGGTTGTTCCTCCCTTGAGGAATCTTACCCGTCTCTGGCTAACCAGTCATCTTCCAGGGCCATACAGGGAAATGTAAAGTTGGTAAGTGAGAGAGAAGCAATATTGTTTGAAAAGGTTAGCTTTTTACTTCTTGACAGATTTATGCCCTGTGGCTTTTATGCCCAGCATTTGTCTTGAGGTATCTTTACTACTAGGAAGAATTATGATACTCGGTAATTTCATTATGAGGCACGAATTCTACTTAAGAGTTGTAATTAGGAAGGAAGAAGAAAAGCTATAGAAGTAGCAGATGGAAGAAAACATGGGAAGATTGATTATTTCTTTGACATATCTTCTTGTAGAGTAACATAAGCATGTATAGGTTTTAAACTACTAATTAAATTGCATACATAGCCGTTTTTTTAATGGTATTCAAAATTGTTTTAATGTTGAAATGACCCAAAATGGCCTTTTTGAAGGATCCTGGACCGAGATTCAGGAGAAAGTTGATAAAGGAATGTCTCTGATCTCCCACCTACTCCGGCAGCTCCCCAAAGCTGCTGTGTCTCCAATCATCCTGCTTCTCGATCAGTTTCTCCCCACTTCACCTCTGTGCCCCTACTCCCCTGATTCCGCTGGTGTGCAAGATATGCTTCTGCCACACCAATGCCCTTGCTCTTGGGGGGACCCCGTCAGTCTGACTCAGACTCTGAGAAATCTGTAGCCTCCACTCCTTGCTGCCATACTTGTAGCACAGTAGCCATGACTCAGTTTCCCTTCATGTCTTCATTGCGCCTGGAAAGCAATGTTTATGCAATAGTGTTTAAAACTGGGGCCAGAGTGCTCAGAGGGGAATTTATCATTTTAAATACCTATGTTGAAAAAGAAAAGAGATCGCAAATCAATAGCCTAACTTCCCACTTGAAGACACTGCGCAAGAAGAAGAAACTAACCCAAAGCAAGCAAAAGGGAGGAAATAACGAGTTGGAGAGGAACTTGATGAAACAGAGAATTAAAAAAACAAAAGAGAAAATAAAGAAAACCGAAAATTGGTTCTTTCCAAAGAGCATCAGACTTGACCAACTTTTCACTGGATTGACCAAGAATAAAAGAGAGAAGAATAACATTACTAAAATCAGAAATGTAAGAGAGGACATTACTATCAACTTACAGAAATAAAAAATCATTATAAGGGAATACTGTGAAAATCTTGTGTACTGACAAATTAGATAACTTAGATGAAATGGAAAAATTCCTAGAAAGCTACAAACTAAAAAACTGACTCAAGAAAAACATGTAAAATCTGAATATATGTGTAAAAAGCAGAGAGATTGAATTTATAATTTTAAAAAGACTTCCTATAAAAAAATCCCAGGACCAGATGGTTTTACTGGTAAATGAGGTCTGATATTTCACACAATCTTTCAAAAAATAGAAGGGTACACTTCCCATCTCATCTGTGAGGTCATGCCTGATGTAAAAAACCAAAGACATCACAAGAAATAAAAACTATAAACCAATATCATGAAAAAGTTACTGGTAAATTGAGTCAAGCAATGTATAGAAAGGATTATGCACCATGACCAAGTAGGATTTATCCCAGGAATGCAGGATTGGTTTAATATCCAACAATCAATTACTGTAATATGCCACATAGATAGAAAAAAGGAGAATAATATATGACAATCTTAATAGATCTAGAAAACATTGGCAAAATCCAAACCCCTTTCATGGTTAAAAAAAGAACACTCTAAAAACTAGGAAAGTTAGTGAGCTTCCTAAACCTGATGAAGGGCAAATCTCACAACTAATAAGATACCGAGTAGGGCAAGACTGGATGCTTTCTCCGGACTATCAGGAGCAAGCAGGAGGTCTGCTCTCGCCGCTTCTATTCAGTGGTGTGCTGGAGGTTCTAGCCATGGCAATTAGGCAAGAAAATGAAATACAATACTTCAAAATTAAAAGGAAGAAATGAAACTATCATTATTTGTACATAATATGAACACGTAGAAAACCCTAAGGAGTTCATGAAAAAATAATAGTACAACTAGTAAATGAATTTAACAAAGTTTCAGGATACAAGATGAATACATAAAAATCTATTTTATTTTCTATACAATAGCAATGAATAATCCAAAAATGAAATTAGGAAAACATATTCCATCTATAAGAGCATGCCAAAAAATTAAATACTTGGGAATACATTTAACAAAACAAGCACATAACTTATACTCTGAAAACTACAAAACATTGTTGAAAAATATTAAAGTAGACTTAGGTCAATGGAGACTTCCCATGGTCATGTATTGAAAGACTTAGTATTTTTAACACAGCAATGAACCCCAAAATGATCTATAGAATCAATGAAATCCCTATCAAAACCTCAGAGGACTTATTTGCAAAAATTAACAAGCTGATTCTAAAATTTCATATGGAAATTCAAGAAAATTCAGAATTTCCAATTTTATAACAATACAAAGCTACAATAATCAAGACAGTGTGGTATTGGAATAAAGATAAACATCTAGATCAATGGACTAGAACAAAAGCCTAGAAATAAACTCATGTGTTTATGGTCAACTGATTTTCAACAAGGGTGCCTCTATAATGGGGGAAACTGTAAAATGGGAAAAAAGTTTTTGCTGTTTTTTGTGGTTGAAAAACAAACGGTCCCAGAACAACTGAATATTTACATGTGAAAGAATGAAGTTGGGTCGCTACATCACAACACATGTAAACCTTGAGTCAAAATGAATTAAAGATCTAAATGTAAGAGCTAACATTATAAAACTCTTAAAACACATAGATTTAAATCTTCATGATCATGGATTAGGCAGTGTTTTCTTAGCTACAACATCAAAAGCACAAGCAACAAAAACAAAAGTAGATAAATTGGACCTCATCAAAATTAAAATTCTGTGTTTTGAAGAATACAATATAGAAAGTGAAAAGACAACCACAGAATGGGAGAAAATATTTTCAAATCATATAGCAATTCAATAATTAAAAAGACAAGACAATTGAAAAATAAACATTTCTCCAAGGAAGGTAGAGGCTGCTAAGCTCATGAAAAGATGTTTAACATCATTAGCTGTTGGGGAAATGCAAACCCAAACCACAGTGAGTACCACTTCACATCCACTAAGGTGACTACAGTCAAAGCGACAGGTAGTAAGTGTTGGGAAGCATGTAAACAAATTGTGACATTACCGGTAGGGATATAAAAGAGTGCGGCCATTGCCGAGAAGAGTCTGGCAGTTCCTTAAATAGTTACAGAATGACCCAGTAATTCCACTCCTACTTATAAACCCAAGAGAAACAAAACGTATGTCTACACAAAAACTCATATATTGATGTTCATAACAGCATTATCCATAATAAACAAAAAGTGAAAACAACCCAAATGTCCACCAATTGATGAATAGATAAACAAATGTGGCATGTCCATACAATGGAATATTATTTGGCAAGAAGAATAAACAAAGTGGTGATACATGTTACAACATGGATGGACCTTAAACACATGCAAGTCAGAGACACTCGTCACAAAGGACTACATATTATATGATCTTATTTATATGAAATGTCCAGGATAGGCAAGTCTTTATAGATAAAAACTAGGTTAATAGTTACCTAGGGCTGGGATGGAGGGAATAGTGGGTAAGGGCTACCAAGTTTCTTTTGGGGACAATGAAGATGTTCTAAAATGGGTTGTGGTGATAGATACCCACCTCTGTGAATATACGAAAAGACATTTCATTGTGCACTTTAAATGGGTAGATTGTCTGGTATCTGAGATACATTTCAGTAAAGGTATTTACAAAAAGTCAGGTGTAAACAGGGAAATAAACTGCCAATGGGCTGTATCTGAATTATCACGAGTCCCCAAATTGCTAAATCAATCAAAAGAAACCAGGCTTACTGGGAGATTGCTAGAAACAGAAAAAGAGAGCAGGACATTGTCCAAGAACACTTACAGATGAAAAATATAGAAAAGGAAAGAAATCCGTGGCACTCCAACTTAGAGAGCTCACACCAACCTTACACCACGGGATGGTAAGACATGTGAGAATTCTAGTTCTCACTTAACCCAGAATCAAGTCTAAAGTGATGAAATAGATGCAGACATTGCCAGCAGCAGGGAATTAGGGAAAGGAGTTCAGTATCAAAGGAAGACTCAGAAGCAAAAGTATTTTGAAAAGAAAAGGCAAAATTTATGGGCAGAGTGCAAAGCAGTTAGATTTAAGGAGCACTTACTCATCAAATAGAAACAAAAATGTTTAAAACAACAAGAATAACAGCAACAACAACAAAAATCCACACACACAAAAAAAACCCTTCCAGTGCAGCCAAGATCGCCACATTTACTGTAGTCTGCTTATAGTAAGAAACCAGGAATTTTCTCACATGATTATCATTATCATGTCCATAATAGGCATGATAATTTTGTGGGAAGTGCTCAATGTTTTATTTATTTGGGGTACTGGAAAAAGATGTGAAGCCCTTGCTTTTTTTGGTTTACCTCAGAGTGAACTATGTGGTGTTTGTCCTGACGGCGGTGTGTCATATTGTAAGAGGGACAAAATAGCAGGTTTATGCTTCCGTACCACAGTCGTGTCTTGAGAGCAAAATGCTGGTTATAGACAAAAGAGCTTCCAGTGACTTAATCCCAGAGGTTATAAGAGTGCTCAGCTATGCAATTTCCTCCTTCAGAAAAAGAAATTTTCTGTTGTACTAATTTTCTACTGATGCCTAGAAAGTCACTGCAACTTTAGCAGCTACAAACAGCACCCATGCATCACCTTGGCGTCCTGTGGGCCAGAACACTAGTTGGTTCAGCTGGTTCCATGCTCAAGATCTCACAAGACCGAAACCTTGGTGTTGGCCAGGCTGGGTCTGTATCTGAAAGCATGGGGAAGAATCCACTTCTGAACTTGCTCAGGGAACTGGCAGAATTCAGTTCCACATGGTTGTAGGACTGAGATCCCACATTTCTTGTCTGCCAGGGCCAGGGGCTGTCCCATTCCTTCACAGGTGTCACTCCCCATCTTCATCCCGACAGTAGCACCTGGATTCATTCTCATTCTGGCAGTCCCTCTAATTTTCCTTTTCCCTTGTCTTCTCCCATCAGCTAAAAAAAGTACTCTGCTTTTAAGGTCTCGTGTGATTAGATTAGGTGCATGCAGATAATCTCTGAATCATAATGGTACCTGACTTGGAAATGTAATTACAACTACAAAACCCCTTCTTGGTAGCACCTACTAGTGTTTGATTGGATGACCAGTGATGGGAATCTTCGGACAGGGAAGCATTGTTGGGACTCTGCTTCCCACATCTGCAAAACATAAAGAGACAAAAGGCAAATCTCTAGTTGACCAGGTGCTGCCCTTCCCATCCTGAGCCATAAAACAACCACTCACTCAGAGAAATCGATATGTTACAGTAGGTATTTCAAACCCTCTTATTTTTCTACACATACTGAGCTTTTGACTACACATTAAGACCAACAGAAAAATCGTGATTACTTCTATTTGCTCCCATGCCTGTCAACCCACCTGACGGAGGACTTTTATCAATAAATGGAGCTGTCAGATTAAGTGCTCACAGAAAGATTACTCTTGGGGTTGGCCATTAGAAACAGAGT
The DNA here is from genome assembly GCF_040802235.1 of Manis javanica. Classification (NCBI taxonomy): domain Eukaryota; kingdom Metazoa; phylum Chordata; class Mammalia; order Pholidota; family Manidae; genus Manis; species Manis javanica. The sequence goes on from NC_133173.1 coordinate 17,632,245, forward strand.
TTCAAACACTTGATTTATCTGTGTACTTGACTTTCCTAAACTGGCCTAGACATGACTCCTGAAACTACAGTTCCCTTGCTCTCATTGGTACATTATAATTTGTGAGCAAAATCTCTAATGATGGAGTGCATATGATGGGGAAAAAAAACATATAAAGATGCAGGTAGATCCTTCTTAGTCATACCTATCCCACTCTAATATCCTCCTGAAATCAAAAGTTAGTCCAGGGATAAAACCAGTCAGAGATCCTCAAAACAAGTATTCCTTACACGCTATGTATGGTCTTCCGACTTAGTGGAAAGAGATGTTGGTTTGTGCAAAACTTCTGAGCCATTCATAAAATACTCGTAGGTTCTTCATTATAGTGCCCAGTTCTAAAGTGATTTCCATCTCCAGGTCCACTTACAGGTAAACAGGTCATGGTAGTTGGCCTCACTCACCGTTCATTAGAATCTCTGTAAATAAACACAGTTATGTTTTTCTTTCATTTGAATGACTAACAATATGTTTGGGCAGTAATGCTTTGGATTCACAAAGGAACCTTTATATTCCTTCCAGCCTTTAAGTAATGATTTAAAAAAACATTCCCAAAAGGTTAAGATTTCATTCAATATAGAAGAGCTTACCTCATATTTACCACTCCTGGAAGGTAAAGATTCAGTTTACCTCTTCAAAGGGCAAGTGGCTGCATGTGGTAAAGCCTCAGAGAAAAACTTACACTTTCGCCAAGAGGTAGGGCGTTAGTTGGGAGGTGGGCCCTCTGAGAAGGACACTCTATTCCAAAATAGGATTTAACTGATCCAGTAATAACCATACCCAACAACTAGGAGGAAATTGATGGGATGTGGAGAACTGAAGAGGTATTCTAGGCAATGAATTCTTAACTTTTCGAACATAACTTGACCTCTTCATAAACTAACTAAAAACAGGTAACCGGAATTTACTTGTTGAGGCTGAAACAGACTTTGTCAATTTGAAGTCTACATCACAGCAGGCCCCAGGCCAGGTCTCCATAAATTTGAAAAAAGAAATCACTTTCCTTATGCCCTTCCAGCACATTTCCTGCACTAAAGCAAGAAGGGGCCAGCAGAGGGGCGCCAGCCATGACGACTTTAGCTCAACAACGGGGGAAGCACCAGAAACCACCTCCTATTTTGGTGTCTTCCCAGATTCAATTGTTAGTGTTTTCTTCCTCGTTCTGTGCCATGACAGACATTGCAAAGCTGGCAGATCTTGTGTGGACATTATCTTTGCCACACCACTAACCCCACAGGTTCCATACGCTGTTCCATCTCCATTACTGAAAACAATGTCCAGCATTGCGCCTCAAGCCAGTGAACTACGGAGGACTGGTATGGGTCGTCTCTTGTGTTACCATTTGTCAACATTACGTCTCAATCCTGGAGTGTTGCTTCTGCTTCTTGACGAAGAAGAACCTCATGATTCTATAGCAGCAACTGTAAGATTGAGTGTCCAGGAGGGAGATCCAGTTGATGTTCCCCTAGGGAATGTGGGACAGACGTTCTTCTCTAAATGATCAAACAGTCAATCCCATTGAAGTTATACAATAATTACACAAAACTGAGTAACAGAGGATAATCTTCTACCCAGGGCTGGGCCAGCCCAAGTGGTGGAACAAATTGCCCTTACAAGATCCAGTGTCCAAAAGATAAAAGTTAAGGCACATAGTAAGAGCAAGAATAAAAAAGGTGCCGGGAACACATCAGCAGATCTTTAAACAAAAAGCTGACACTTTTGTCTATGTTGATAGGAGTTATTATGATGAGGAAAATGTAAGAGTTGAGTAGATGTATACACAGAATCTGTTTCAGACATAGGATAGTCAACCTCAAAGTCAGAAAAAACAAACACTTTTTAAAATCAAGTTACTCTATCAGTCTCAACTGTCTTTAGTGCAGCTAAAGGTGGCAAATGGAGGCAAACATGGACTAAAATGTTACAACACTGTTTTCACCATGAATATTTCGTACGGAAATTTCTCCTTGGTAGCTAGAGATGTGAAAGATTCATGCCTCATCTGTACCATCATAACCCAGAAAAAGCTGTCAAGGTGGAATACAGGTCTGAGCCATACCCCAGAGGACTTTCAAAGCCTCTTATATGGGCTTTTTCTAGGTACCCAAGTCACAAGATTATGAATATGTGCTTGGGATTTCTAATAAATTCTCTGGATGAAACTTCAAGCAGAAAAGCCACTGCAGAAACCATAATTACAGAAATTGTTAGACAGTGTTTTTCACACCTGGGAGATACATACTAACCCTACTCCCTAGAATTAAAGGTGTGCATTTTCTAGAACAGTCATAAAGTAAATTGGCAAGGTGTTACCATGTAACTGGAGTCTTATTGCTCATATTCAACAGTTTGCAGGAAAAGTAGAGGTACAAATAGAATTATCAAAAACTTGAACTTCAAGTTCTCTGAAACTCTTGGACAACCCTGGCTGAGAATTTTACTCCTAGGAGCCATCAGGTCAATCTATTCTGGAACTCATAGAACTATAAACACATGAGACAATAACCAGACTGACCCACGCCCCTGTAAGGCTAAGCACCCATGACCGATCTGACCTTGCTTCAGTGCTCAAATTTGACCTTGCTTCTTGCAGATCTAGCTATACTGTCCAAGTAAAATTCAGTAATCACTCATAAATTCCATGGGTGCAAGCTGGACTTCCATAAATTTCACTTTGAGAACCTCTTCACTCCTTCAACCTAGATACTAGGTTTCCTGGAAAACATACCGGTTAGAACTCTCATCTGGAGCAATGCTGGGAAGGATCCTCTGAAGGCATGTTAGCAATAGACACTGTATAAAGCTGCAGAGAGTGTATCCTTGGCTCTATGTGTCTATTTTCCATGCAAAAAAAAGCCATAGAAATTCATTTGGTAAACTACTGGAAATATATATCATTGGATATTTCAAACTGAGCTTTAAAATATGTCCAGATGAAGAAAACTACCGGAAAGTTGACAGCAGCTACCTGACTACTTTTAACCAAGCTGACAAATATTTGTAGACAGCTTCCATCCAAGATCAGAACAAGACCCAGTGCCCAAACCACAGCCCTTCCTTCCTTCGTTCCTTCTTCCTCTTTCTTTTTAAATTCTTTTTCTTCCTGCTTTCTACTTCTGCCTTCAATCCTTATTGTTATTGGTTTTTTTGTTGATTTAAACTTGTCAATACTTAATAAGCTAACTATGAATTATTTATGTTTTTTCTTCTTGTTTTAATGCATGTAGCCCATGGAGATCTTATGCCTATCATGGCATTTTCTGCCTTTCTGAGAGTGTAAATGCTCCAGGAAATCTCACAAATTGCTGAATTTTTCATCCATCTCCAAACCCTCATGTGTCCCATGTCACTGGATATCAAACATTCCATATTTCTGCTCAAGATGTCCAACCTTATGATGCTAACTTGTCCTATTCAATCATGTGGATTAAACATGCATCTTCATTTACAGACTCTGGTACGAGTTGCAGTGAGTACTTATCTTGAATATTTGATTCATCCTGGACCTAAAGTATTCTCCAAAGTTTGAACTGAGAAACTGAGTACTTTTTCTCTGATTATTCTTGAAATAATAATCTCTAAATTATTTTTTGTAATATAGTGTAACTTTTGTTATGTAAAAGTTTTGCAAATGACACAGAGAAGTCAAGTAGTGATTCTACAGCATCTTACTACACTGATGGAGAGTGACTGTAATGGGGTGTGTGGGGGGGACTTGGTGAAGGGGAGAACCTAGTAAACATAATATTCTTCATGTAATTGTAGATTAATGATAAATAAATAAATAAATAAATAAATAAATAAATAAATAAATAAATAAATAAAAGTTTTGTGAATGTAAAAGTTATCATACTAAATTCCATGACTACTGTTAAAACTTTTTCCTTAAACTGTAGAACCCATGTCATGGAAAATCTCATCAAACCCAAATCAAAACTGAAAACTAAAATTTGGACCAATTAACAAACTTTTTGCTAACTCTACAGAGAGGATGGTAAATATATTTGTGCAGTTGGAGAATTCAAATATATTAAGCAATTAACATTCATTGTGTACTAAAGGGAGGACCTACACCTTTGACATGATTTTATATAAAAGCTGTGCTCACAGGTGAATTTCTAATTTGTTGTAATCAAGAAATACATCAATAAGAACTTCTACAGATTTAAATTTCCCATCTCTTTCAAGAATTTTTAACACCCACCTGATGCTCTCAGTGGAAGGAAAATCTATCTGCAGGAATTAAATGGTGGGATTCATATCTTTATTAAGGTGTCTTTCCTTATTTTGGGGTATACAAAATCCCTATTACTGTGGTAATCACTACAAATAAAATATGTATGCACTGCAGGCTTGAAAAAGGAGGCTGCACTTCCCTGATGAAGTGGAACTAGGTAATGGAATTTCTTTATCCATTAGCAAAGCAAGGCAGTATTTGTGTGCTGGCTAATGCCTCCTGTAACTACTGGGTAAATGAGAGTTCCTTACACAAAATTCAGCAACAAGGCAACCAGTCATTCAACATGTGACAGCATGTGCCACAAGATCTATCTGCCTGAGTCTGACAAAGGTCAGAGTACTTTGTAAATATTAGTTGTGCTGTTTCTGTCTCTGTTTCTAATCAGTGCTGCTATCAGATTATTGATAAACAGGTTTCCGGAATGCTGTTGCATACTTACTGTCTCATCACATATCGAATGATCCCAAGTCGTCTCTAATAAACACATTCTGAGACTGACACCTACAATAGAGTGTTACAGCCCTGCACCCTCAGCTTCTTCCACGCGCCCTCTCCTTGAGGCACAATACCACAGGAAAAGCCTAAAGCTGAGGATGTAACAGGAAAATGAGAAAAACTCTATTGACACAGCCCCAACCTATGCACAAGATAAAACTGGAGGCTTTTGAAGCCAGTGGAGCACTGAGAATAGCCATAGCAGTAAGAGAACTCAAGCCCAGCTCAACTACTGCTTATATTGACTCAACTCTCCACACTAATAGCCTAGTAGAAGATCTGTTCCCATTTCTCATTTCAGTGCAAAATACCATTCATCTCAGCCTTTACTGAATAACACACCATGTCTGGCTTTCAACCAAAAATTATAAGACACACATAAAAGAAAGAAAATGCAACTTCCTGTCAAGAAACAGAGAAATCCATAAAACCAGACTTAGATACAACTGGTTCTTGTAACTATCAGACAGGAAATGTAAAATAACTATGATTAACACACCTATGTTTACTGCAGAATTATTTACAATAGCCAAGGAATGAAAGCAATCCAAGTGCCTATAAAAAGATGAATGGATAAAGATGTGGCACATGTACACAATGGAATGTTACTCAGCCATAAAAAGGAAGGAAATCTTGCCAGTTGTGACAATGTGGATGGACCTAGAGGGTGTTATGCTAAACAAAATAAGTCAGATAGAGAAAGATGAATAGCATGATTTCATTTATATGTTAAATCTAAGAAACAAAGCAATCACACCCAAAATAGAAATAGACTGTAAATACTGATGACAGACTGTTGGTTACCATAGGGAAGGTTGGGAGGATGGGTGAAATAAGTGAAGAGAAAAAAGGTACAAACTTCAAATTATAAAATAAACTAGTCATAGGAATGGAAATACAACACAGAGAATATAACCAATAATATCATAATATCTTGGTATGGTAATGGCGGTAACTACACTTATTGTGGTGAGCATTTAGTAATGTATATAATTATCAAGTCACTAAGTTGTACATCTGAAACCAATTTAAATTGATATATCAACTATATTCCAATAAAAATAACCATAATTAATATATTAAAGATTCATGTGAAAGTTGATACATATGAACAGAAAGGAATTTTAACAAAGAAATAAAGACTATGAGAATCAAATGGAAATGCTAGAATAAAGCACAGTTGGCCAAACAGATGATGAATGCCTGAATGGCTCATTAATAGACTTGACACAGCCAAGGAAAGGGTCAGCCAGCTGGAACAGAGGTCAGTAGAAATTACCCATACCAAAACAACATAAACATAAAAAAGAAAATGGAGAACCCAAAGGCTATGGGACAATATCAAACAGTCTAACATACATATAATTGGAATCTCAGAAGAAAAGAGTGTGAGACTGGGACAGAGAAAATATTAGAAAAGATAATGGCTTAGATTTTTCCAAAAATAATGAAAGAAGTAAACCAAAGATCCAAGAAGCTTGCTATATACTAAGCAAGATAAATACTGTGCCCCCCAAACCAGACCATCTGCTTAGACACATCATATTCAAATGGTCAAAAACAAGAGAAAAAGAGACAATCTTGAAGGCCAGAGGTAAAGATGCACAAAATAGCAAGAGGAAAATAGGTAATAATTGGAGTCAATTCTCATCAGAAATTATGCAGGCCAAGAAAGAATGGAAATAACATTTCTAAAGTGTCAAAAAAAACTCTCATCTCTGAATTCCATATCCACCAAAAATATATTGCAAAAATGATGGAGAAATAATGACTTTTTCAGAAAAACCGAATTGAGATAATTCACTGCTAGCAGACCTATAAGAAATGTTAAAGGAAGTTTTTAAGGTACAAGAATTCTGATAGCAGAAACTCAAATCAATACAAAAAAAATGAAAAGATGCTGTATATTAATTAGGCACTGGAGGAATGCAAATTAAAACCACAATGAGACACCACTACACACCCATTCATATGGCTAAAATGTTTAAAAAGTGACAATACTAACTGCTGGTAAGGATGCAGAGCAGCAAGCACTCTCATACATTGATGGTAGGGAAGGAAAATGGGCCAGCCACTTTTTGTCACAGTTTGTCAGTGTCAAAAGAAGTTAAACAGATACCTAACATATGACCCAGAAATCTTACTGGGTATTACTTAATGTAATGAAAACTTATCTTTACACAAAAACCCATATGCAAATGACTGAATAAGCTTTACTCATAATCACCAAATACTGGAAATAGCCCAAATGTCCATCAACTAATGTGTGGATAACCAAATTGCGGTACGCTATATAACAGAATACCACTCAGCAATGAAAGGACAGCACAGATGAATCTGAAATGCCTTATGCTACATGCGAGAAGCCAGATTCAAAAGGCATATGACATGCTAGAAAAGGCAAAATTATAGAGAAACAAAACAAATCATGGGTTGCTAGTGGCTGGAAATTGGGGATGGGGGGATTGTCTAAAAAAGGGCATTGGGGGAATTTTTAGGGCTGAGGAAATCATTGTGTATCTTGATTGTGTGGGTGGCGGTAGCAGTGGTTACACAATTATATGTGATTGTCAAATCTCAGAGAACTGCAGACTAATAAGAGAGGATTTTTCCTGTGTATAAATCACACCTTTTCAAACATGAAATAAATAAATCCGCAAAGTCTCCTTGACATAGCACCCAAAACTGATCTGAATCTGATCCGAGTCTGACAGCTTGAATATTTTCTTAAACCTTTCATCCCTGAATAAGGCAAAGCCCTGAGAAAGGACCGCAGAACAACGTTACAATTCAACACTTGCCTGGCATTTATCTTATCAAATCTGAATGCTGTTTTAACAAACCAAAGCTGATAAATGACTTTGATAAATAAGCTGATAAGTAGATGTTGAGCAACATACTAGCCAAGCTGATGAACAACCAAGAGTTTGAATGACCTCAGTTAGGGTCACCCAATGTAACAGAAAACTCCCTTTCCCAGCTGAAGAACAATGAGACTTCCCCACACAACCACATACATCCATGGACTCATTGTGGCCAATCCAGAGGACAAGATGCAATCCTGACTGGCAAAACCACAACAAACCTCTCCTTTCTAGCACATACAATCTCTGATTTTTTTTGCTTTGCGGAACTGTTCAGGGAGATACATAAACACGGTGCTCACATTTTCTGCCAGGAGATAGCCCTTCTTCCTTAAATACCTCCAATCACCATACCCAGGTCAGGAAACTGGACATAACTGGAACCCCAGAAGTGATGCTTCTTTCCAAGCACTGCCCTGTCCCTCCTCCCCCAGGGTGACCACTATCATACTTCCAACTCATGATTGCAGAAACTTGAATCAACACTCATGAGTTGGTGGGGTTTTTTTGAACTTTACAGAAATGGAATCATACAGTGTATATAATTTTATGCCTGGCTTCTTTCCCTTAGTATTATGCTAGTGGGAGTCACCCATATTGCTACATGACAAAGTAGTTTATTTTTATTGCTGTATGATATTCCATCATGCGAATATATCACACTACCTTTATCCATCTGCTGTTGATGGGCATTTGGATCACTTCTGTTCTGAGCTATTGTAAATAATGCTGCAAGGAGCATGCCATTACAAGTCTTAGATATATACCTTTTGTGTTTTGAACCAGTGACTGCATTACCACTTCACAATTAAATTAAAATTTTTAAATAATGAACAAATTCAACAGGTATTTCTTTGGACTATTTTTGTTGACAAACAGTAATGCAAATACACTCTTGCACACAAAACAGTTTTTAATGCTACATTTTATTTCTACATTTTGCCATTAGAATTCAATTATTAAAATCATTCTAAGCATTAATGATACTTAGACGAAGTAGGAGTATGGTTGCAGCACTTTTTGCTGAGTTGTAAGGAATTCTTTGTTTAATGGAAATTGCAAATAAGGCCAAAAATGTTCATAAGTGTTTTAATTGAAAAAGGAAATTCAAAGTCCATTCAAAAGAATGCAGAGAATTATATCCTTTGAGAAGCAGAAACTTCGTATCATAAAATTCAGACGACCTCCCTGTGTTTTAATTTAGCTGACCTGATTCGTCTCTGGGATCATACTTTAAAACCTGAGTGTAAACAACAATGAGCTATGTAATATTATATTGAATATTACAATTCAGTAGAACATTTAAATGAGCTACATACATACACACAAATTTACAAGTATCCAAGGCTATAATACACAAAAGTCATAAAGCCATTAATGGCTTACAGCCTCCATTTCACTATTAAAAGTTACTGTCTGGGTTGTTATTAAACTAGTGTCAAAGTGTTGCCTAGTGGAATAACTGTTCTTGTCCTTTTGAACAGAAACTTGAGTAGTGATGCACTCACTAAACTTTAAAACACTGCTGTTTTCCATGTCCATGTCTACTGAAGAGATCAGAACATTACTGACTTACAGAAAATACAGATGCTTGATTGGGGGCTCACAACGCTGCTCTACCTCCCATTGCTTCAGGAATATGGAACATCTAATAGGATAAACAGTGGGTAGAATCAAAACACAACTGAACCAGGGTTTTGGTTTTCCTGACTTCTTACTGCACATGCTTTTCAAAAGTCAGACTTATGAAGATTCTTTCCCAAATAAAACCGATTTTTTATGATAGGCTAATATATGTCCTGGTATAGTGACATTCATGGACCATCCTCTCCATGGCATTGTCTGGTCTTTGTGACATTCTTGACAGGCTTGCTTGTACTGCCTCAGCCCTGCCATCTGGCCTGAGGAAGGGGAGTGTCACTGCCTCCCAGAAGCCTGTGTGGGGTGTCCCTGGCCACCATCCCAGCCCTGTGGGCACATTTCTCTGCTGGCCCTCTGCTGCCCACTCCATCCACAAGATCAGGCTTGCTCCTGGGGCCACAGCAATTGCCCTAACCTCACGCCCAGCTCAGCAGCACTCTGAAACCCCACTGGGCACTAGATCTGAGTGCCAACTGCTTCTCCATCTATCACACGCATGTTCAGTGCGCTCACAGCAATTTAGGGAGAACCTTATGAGAGAAAGCCAGTTCTAATAATCATTTTTAGCAACAGCATTGGCGGGAGGGTGTAGCCTCACATTTTGTAAATAAATTCCTCTTAATATGTAAATATAATCAAATCTGAAGAACTCTCCAGTGTGAATCCTTTTGTGCCATAACAATCAAGTGATGTGTTTTTTCAGTGTGTGAGCTTTACGTGGTTCAGTGTCTGGGACAAGGGACAGCTGTGTCAATGTGCACCTGGTCATTCTGCATCTTAGATGTGGGAGGGGCACTTTGGTTTGTGGCCACAGCTATGGTCCCAACTAATTCACCCCTTTTATGCATCTGCCTTCTCAGTCTCTTTGAACTTCACTGCACAGAACGGTCAAATCCAGAGCTGTTTCGCCCTAGCGGGCCATGGTAGCCCTTGAGGTTAGTTTTCAAACCTACCATAATTTTCTCTAGTGGGAAGAGATTCTTCTTCTTCCAACTCCCACGGGGCTTTCTTACCTCCCTGTCTTGCCCTCTGGTACTGCTGCTTGCATTCCTTGGGTCATCTCAGTTACAGCGGAGACTTGCAGCTGATCCCAAGAATTTCCCAGCATCTCTTGCAGCTGGATGAAGTCTGGTTGGCCCCACTTCCCATCTGACCCATTTAAAATTGCTACAGCACAGCGTTTGGCGTTTCTTCTTCTTGCTCAGCCTGGGTGCTCTGAGCACCCCACTGAGCCAGCCCAGCATCAGGCTGTGAACCCGAGTGTTAAGTGTTAACTCACTAAAATGTGGGCATTTTGATGCGACTAACAATGAGCCTGCAGTAACTAGTTCCCCAAGCAGTCACATAGTCTCCTTGACGACATTTGGAACTCCCTTGTGCCTTTATCCTTTCATACTGAGCTGGCCAAACCTGGTCTGAATGGACCAGCATCTTGCCTCTCCTGTTCATTGCAGCCTTTGGCTTTCTGAAGCCCTTGATTCTCATTCTCCCTCCCTCCTTCAAGGACAGAGGGTGGCAGTCATGGGATGGGAACTCGCTACAAGCCGCAGCCTTGTGTCCGGCCGGAGAGGTCACGGCCAGCCCCTCCTGGGTGCTGGATCCCAGCGCCAGGCTCTGCAGGCACACTGCCCTACCTCAGCCTCTGCCTGCGATTCTCCCATTCTGCTAGTGCCTGTCTTTGTGCAGGGGGCTCTGTATGAACAATTCTCTATAAACAAAACCTAGTTCAACAGTAAAAACATACACAGCAGCTTTAATGCCCCAAACACCGCTTACAGAGCAGCTGCTGAGTACTTTCAATCTAGCCAAAATGCAAAATTTCTCAACTCTCCTGGAGTCTCTCTCTCTTAACTAACCATTGTGCTCCGCTAGATGAAACGGTTCTCTCTAAAGAGCGGCACAGATCATCGCTGTGGGCAGCACACATCAGTTGCCAGCATTTGCTTTCTCTCTGGTGCTAAGGGAGGCCCTCCAGGGAACACTGGGCACCCCTCTGCCTCCCTCTGCATGGGAGGAAAGCTGTGCTAGGAAGCCTGTTGTTACAGGCATGCAGTATTTGGAGAAGTGTGCAGAGAGCTGCGTGGATGCCTGACCGGATGAACTGGCCGAGTTCTGTCCTGAGCTGCCACACCACCGTTCCCCCAACACACAGGCTCCAAAACGGAAAGCTGGGAGTCCTCCTCTGACACCCTGGTGACGCACGTTCAGAGGACCTTCTTGAACGTTTGAGTGTCCAAGAGATGAACCACCTTCATTACACGAAGTATAGGTAGGAGCATTGAAGGGATGCTATGAATGTATTTAAAACAATTTTTGAGAAAAAAAACAAAACAAAAACAGAAGTTGTTTATACATTTGGGTGTCTAATCAGCATTTCAAACTTTACATGTCCAAAACAAAATTCTTATTTTTTGCTTCCCCAGCCATCTCCATCTCAGGAGAGGAATCACCAGGGGCTCGGGCCAAAACCCTGGCATTCAGACTTGGTTCTCTCTCACCCAAATCTACCCACCAGCACTGCTGTGGGCTTGACTTCGCAATCACACCGTGTTGCTTCTCCAGCCACGTGCCCCTCCCTGGCCTGGGGGCCACCTTTTCTGGACAGCTGCTGCAGCTGCCTCCCGACAGGCTGTCCTGCTAGCCGACTCCTGTCTCTCAATTCTGTTCTCCATTGAAAAGCTGGGCAATTTAGATCAGAAAATATAATTAGACCATTCCTTGCTGACAGTGGCCTCCTACCCCTTAAGGAATCACATCCTGAGTGCTCGCAGCGCCTGCTTCCCCTGATCCTCTGTCCCACAGACACTGCCCTCCGTGCGCCCTGCTGCCCGCTGCTTCTGTTTCTCTTTTCCAGCTTCATTATCACTGACAGGTGGCCCTGCGTAAGTTTAAGGTATACAAACTGATGGCTTCCATACAGGTGTCTATTGCAAAATGATGACCACAGTCAGGTTGGTCATCACCTCATGTTTCTTGCTGTGGCTTCAGCCAGCCAGGCAGACGCCCACCTCACAACCTCCCCACTTTTTATGTCCTGTGCCAGCGAAAGACCTTCCCTGCATTATAAGCCCTCAGGGCAGCCTTCTCTGACAGCTGTGTGGGCTGCGAGGGCTGCCAGAACCACAAACGGGGGGCTAACAGAAATGCTTTCTGTCACAGTCCTGGGGCCAGGGTCCAAAATCGAGGTGCCGGCTGGGCCATGCTCTCTCCAAGGGCTCTGGGGATCGCTCTGCGCTGTTCCTTTCCCTTCGCATTCCTGGCAATCCTTAAGGTTCCTTGGCTTGCAGACAGGTTCCCCCAAGGTTCTCTGTCCCCCGTGTTACCTGGCGTCCTCTCTGTGTGTCTATGTCTCTTCCCCTCGTCTTCCAAGGACACCAGTAGCCCTGGATTGGGGCCCCCTCCAATTCAGTATGACCCCATCTTAATTGCATCTATAAAAACACTATTTCCAAATAAAGTCACATTCACAGGTACCCAGGGTAAGGATTTTGATGTATTCTTTTGAGGGACATGGTTGAACACATAATTGCATCCTGTCTATGTAGAATCCCTATTTGTGGATCAGGCGTGGCTTGTTTTCCCTCCCCATGGCGTTTTCCACTATCTGAAACTATGTGGTTGGCCATCCCAAAGGATGATGGCAGCTGCGGGAACTAGACCCTCTCCACCCTTTCTCCTAAAAACTGCACAGATGAGCAGGGAGAGCAAAGAGAACCACCCACTGTTCATGTCTACAGCACACCTACGAGGCAGAAAAAGAGGAAAATAGTTAAAAACAAGGGCCCTGCTAGAGCGAGATCACATCGTACCAACACGTAGCAGAAGGAAAAGGGCATCATTTATTAAAGAAGCTGCCCTTCGCGCCAGCAACAGAAGAGGGAGCAGTTGAGCTGCAGAAACAAGTAGACCAGCAAACCCTCCTTCCTCCGTGGCATCATCCACTCTCCCGTGCAGGAAAATGTAACGTGAACAGATAAGAACAATAGCAAGAGGAACCTCACAGCCACACAGAGTTACAGTAAGAATAAAACAGAAAATGAGAACCCAAAAGCTTGGCCACTTCGGGAAACTGTTTAGCAATGCTTCAAAAATTAAACATGCGAGTTGCCATATGACCCAGCGATTCTACTCCTAGGTAAATAAATACCAGGAAAAATGACAACATATGTCCACACAAAAACTTGCATGTGAGCATTCATACCCGTATTGTTTTATAAAAGCTGAAAAGTGGAAACAACTCAAATGCCAATTAACTGATAAATGGATGAACAAAATGCGGTGTGTTCATAAATGGAAGACTGTTTGGCAGTAAATAGGAATGAAGTCACAATTCATACCACAGCATGGATGAACGGGGAAAGCATCATGCTAAGCGAGAGAAGCCAGCCTCAAAGGACCACATATTGTGTGTTTCCACTGATAGGAAATGTCCAGAAGAGGCAAATCTGTAGAGGTGGGAAGTAGATTAATAGCTGCCAGGGGTGGGCAGGAGGGGGGATGGAGAGTAACTGCTGATGGTTTACTGAGGGTGAGGAAATGTTCTGCAATTACGTAGTGATGGCGGTTGCACAATTCTGTGAATGTACCAAAACCCACTAAATAGTATACCTTCAAAGTGAAGTTTCTGGCATGTACATTATTCTTAATAAATAATATATGAGGAAAAAAATATTGAAAAAAGTTGTAATTACTAAAAAAAAATGTTGGGGCAAATAAAACCCAACCCAAACAAATACAACTGCTGTGCAGTTATGAGGTGATTGCCTCTTGGTTCCAAACCTACTTCATGCCCCAGCTTTATTATGAAACCCTGTTTTCTGGACATGGTGCAGGAGAACAAAAGGATTAAGTTGTAATTTCTGTAATAATAGTAAAGTTTTATAGTTGGTCAAATACATATTTCAGTAGCATTTTATTCTTGCATTTCCATGAACCAAAAATCTTAAATGGTTATATTTTTTGCCCCAGTAATATAACTTCTTGGAATTTATCTCAAGACTGTATAGAGGACAGACTATATAAAACTAAAAAAATTAAACTATTTAATGCATAACAGTAGTTGAAGCATGACCTGCCCATGGAGGAATCCTGTGCTAAACGCTGGTTTAGAAGCATATTTAACATCAGGGAAAATTGTTGAAGATACAAAGTGGGCACATGTGGGTTCATTAGCAACATAGCCACTGTGTTCCCATGTCATAAAAATGGACATATAAAAAGACTCAATGGAAATCCACCAAAGTATTACCTGTTATCTGGGGATGGGGAAGTAGATTTATAAACTATAGTTTTCCTTGTTTATGCTTTTATTTAAAGTGTACTATTTTGTAATTCTAAAAATAAACTTTATTTTAAAGACAAAGAAAAAAGAGAATGTTATGCAGTATACTGGTGTAGATTTCATGGTGAGGTCCAAGGAGCTGGGGATGCTAGGGTCCAGCCTATGGCAGTGGCTGCCGAGGCTGGGGGCTCCAGGAGGCGGGAGGCACTGGTCCCCCCTGGAGGCCCCTTCCAGGCTGTGCGTGCTGGGTCCCTTCTACTCCAGCAGGGCAACGGCCAGGGAAGCATCCTCCAGCCCAAGGGTCTCACACCCCAGGCTCTTTGGTTAATGAAACAGCTTTATACACACGCACACTCTCACCATCATGCCCCACCTGCGCAGGAGGGCATCCGCTGCTTTTCCAAGCTGCCTAGAGCAGAGGGAAGTTCCCTCCAGGCTAACAGGTGTTGAAATGTGACTTGAGGGCACTTTCCAATGGAATCACTTCAGGAGGAAAGCAAGCAGTTGGTTCTTAAGGACTTGCTCCTCTCATCCAAGGCCTGTCCGGAGGTAGCCCTTGCCTGGCTCCTTCCGTGGCCCCTAGAGGAAGGGGAGGGATGCTGCCCCCGGCCCCAATCTGCTGGCAAAGGGCCAGGAAGGTAGCCCGCTGCAGGCTGACCGGCAGCTCCCTGAGAAGAGCGTGGAACCTGAGTTACTTTCCCAGGTGCCCCTATTTTCAACAATGTGCTGACTTCAACGTTCCACGTCATTCATCCTTGTCCCCTATGGCCATGAATAATATAGTGCTAGCTGTCCGTAGACATTGATGCCTAGAGGGGCGAAGAGCTGGGTTCCAGCAGTGCCTGCCTGTCAGGCACGTTGGCTTTGTCTCCAGGTGACTCTAGCACGTCCCAGTGTTCACCGAATGCTCTCATCACATCAGAACTTTGAGATGCCACTCGCTCGGAGGCCCCAGCCGCTCCACTGTCAAGATAAAGGAATTGATTGCACCTCTTACGTGTGCTAAACTTGAGTGACATGCAGATTTTAAATATTTTACTTTGCAGCAATTTTAATCTAAGTGAAAGGCAGCCTGTCAAATTCAACTTCAAGGCAGGTGCCATGGTGGGGTAGGGGTTGAGGGGAGAGGATGGCAGTGCTGTTGACAGGCAGGGGAGAGGGAATGTAGGTGACGCAGGTGACCTGGAAAGGCGTGTGAGTCCCCAGACGGGGCTCAAGGGCCCAGGCTCTCTGCTGGAAGGAGCCCAGCGTTTCCCCAATCCCACACCCAGGGGCACAGCATTGGCAGTGGACAGAGCAGGTCCTCCATGGCTCTGTGGGGCTTGAATGAGACCCCAAGCAGGGAGTCTTACCTCAGGGTTCACATGGCCCCACAACCACATGCAATATTTTTTTTTTCTTAAGGTCTTGCTTTTTCTGAGGAAATCATTCATAAGCTCTTCAGTGGGATCCTTGACCACTCCACAAGATTCAAAGATTTCCAGGTGAAAAATTAGGAAAAATACTGCTGCATTCCTTTTTTTTTCCCTCCTAAAAGTCAAGTCAAGTATGGGAATTTCCAGTTGTCCCAGGACGTGGGGACCCCTGTCCGGTTGCTGTGTGTTCAGGTAAGTCTGGTTGTGAGGTTCGCTCGTGAAATCTGGGAACACCAGTGCGCACAGCCCCTTCCCGCATCGCCTGCGGGGCGGGCAGGAGGCTCCTCTGGGGAAAGGTGCCTGGGTTCTTGAGGCCTACCTGGCTGATGGGGCCCCCCTGCGGCCCTCGCAGGATGTCAGCTCTTGGCAAGCGGCAGAGCGGAGGCAGGAGAACCAGCCCTGGGGAACCCGGCCGCACTGGGCCGGACCTGCGCCCTGAGCCGCCGGGCAACCCCTCTCCCCGACCGGCCTTGCCCGCCACACACCCAGCAGACGGCCCGCTGCGCCCCTGCTCACCTGGAGGAGTTCTAATCAGATTTTCCTTTCTTCTAAATCACGGAGAGACAACTGCCTTGAGGAATTAGGAATTTTGAGGAATGGAAGGGAGAGAGAAAAAGAAGGGAGAGATTTTTCCTCTTAGCATATAAATACATGTAAACCTTTCTCATTAACAAAAATAGAGGAAGGTAGGTGTGGCGGGGGAGGCGGGGGGTGGGGAGGGGCACCGGGGGTGGGGAGGGGACCCCTGGCCTCTGCACCTGCTCCTGCCCCTCCGCGGCCTGCCCCGCCAGGCTTCTCGGCCTGCCCCTGCCGTGGGTCCCGGGGATCCCCAGCCAGACCCCCTGAGACTCGCCGCGCGTCTCCAGGAGCCCCCCAGTTCCCGGCGCGTCCTCAGGGGCCCCCTCCCTGGCTTCCCTCCCCCAGCTGCCCCAGGCCTCTGCCCCCTCACCACCGAGCCCCCGGGCTCTGCCCCGGACAGCTCCCGCCCCACCCCGCCGTGCCCCACGGGCGGCCCTCCACCCTGCGCCTCACCCCGCGCCCCCGTGGGCGCAGACCCCGGGGACAGTCCCGGGCCTCCTGGGCTGCAGGGGCCCAGGCCAGAGGAGGGGGCCGGGCCTGGGAGGCTCCTGCCCCTGCCTCCCGGACAGCCTCGCTCTGCGGGAGACGTGCATCGGGGGCGGCGGACACTAGGGGGGCGCCTTCCTGCCTCTCCTAGACGGCTGCAGGGAATGCGGCCTGGGGGTGCGGGAGAACGTGCACAGGGGGCTGGCGGGGCCGGGGGCCGGGCGCGTTCTCAGCAGGAGGCAGGCCAGCGGCGGGGACCAGCGCCCACAGGGCACAGACGGACAGGCCCCAGCGCCCTGTGGGTCAACCCCCCCCACACCCGGGCGGTACAGGCCTCCCGGGCTCTCCCTGGGACAGGAGGGCGGGGGCGCTGCGGGCCGGTGAGGAAGGCGCCCGGAGAGCCACTGACAAGCCCCTTCCTGCCGGCGGGGGACGGACAGCGCCCCGCCCGGGCGTCGGCGGCCTCCTGCTCGCGCGGCCCGGCCCGTGGAGCCCCCGCGGCAGCGCACAGCCCCCGGGGGGACAGGCTGACGCAGGGGGGCAGCGAGAATTATCGCCAAACTGCTGGTGGCCGCGTTCTTTCCCTATCACAGCCAACGATGAGTTTTCATATGTGAAAAGTTTTACTTCCTCTCAGGTAATGCATTTAACTAGCAGTTTAGATTCAAAATCTTTGAATTATTTGTCTTTGCACTAACAGTTAAAGATAATTCTTAAAACTGACACAACTGCTTTCACCCACAATTGTAGTCTTGACAGGCAGAACGAGTCAGGCTTTGGACTGCGCCTGGCTTGGGTGCATTCTGCAAGCAGGCCCTGAGCGGGGGCGGGCCAGCGGTGGGGCCAGAAGGGGGCACAGGTGACAGGAAGGCACAGAAGGCGGGGTGCGGGTGCTATGCGGTGGGCGGCAGTCAGGGAGAGCTTCCGAGGGGAATGAGAGTGGGGCTGAGGTGTCCTCCAGGTGAGGGGAAGGCCTGCTCTTTGTCACCACATGTGGGGTGCCTGAGGGAGTCCAGGCCAGGGCCACGCCCTGGAGGTTCGGTTCAGTTTTGGGTTTGGTGGTGAGGTGGTGCCCCTGGGTCCAGGGCTCTGCCTAACCCACAGTGGCTTGTCCAGAGTCCCCGCAGCAGAAATGGGGGCTGAGGGGAGGTGATGTAGACCACTGGTTCTCTGGAGAGAGAAGAGTTTGCCGGAACCCCGAAAGACTAGCTTCGTGGAGGCGGCTGTGGCTCTCCTGCCTGGAGCACCACCACCACCCCCGCCCCCAGCAAGCCCACCAGGAGTCAGAGGCTAAAAGGTGAGACCCCAGGGTGCAGAGGATTCAGAGTGGGTCCAGATGGCTGAAAAGAGGACCCCACAAAGCAGGGGCTCGGGGCCAGAGAATGTCCCACCTGCTGTGGAAGGAGACCCAGGACTGGTAGACACACGGTGACAAGAGGTAAGCAGGGAGAGGAGGAGGTGACAAGAGGACAGTGGCTGGAATGTATGTCTCCACATTGGAACCCCCAAGACAGAGACTGGGGAGCTGATTCCCACAGTCAGAGCCCTGGGTGGCCACTGGATTTTATGTCCACTTGCTTAGAGCTCAGTGATTGATGTCCAACTCCAAAAGAGGATGAGTGGCCAGCCTAACTGGGACAGCTGGGGAAAGCTTCAGGCACAGTTGGATCCAGGTGTTCAAGGAGTATTATCAGAATTCTGCTTCCCTTTCTCACCTTGTACTGGCTTTGTTTTCAGACACAGACGGGTCCCAACAGCTCTGGACCCACATAATCCCAGAGAAGAGATCAGACCATCCCATCCTGGTGTCTACTCTATCCCTAAAAGGGCCTTGCACTGGCCTGGGGGAGACCTCAAGAAGGTCAAGGGAAGGGCTCAGTGTCACCACATTCATCTGACTCCTCAGGAAACAAGGCACGTGGAAATTTTATGAAGTCAGCCATGCCTTTCCACTGTGAAGTTGGATGCGGGCTTCGTGACATTTCCCTCCCAAGTCAAGGCTGTTTTCTTTTGCTTGTGAACTGTGGCCATAGTCTAAACGAATAGGGTGAAAATAATTTTACAGATAAAGAAGTCCACCTGCCCAATTTTTTATGAGTTAACTGTCAAGCTCCCTCCTTCAGAAGGAAAAAATGGAATCAGAAATATGAGTTGCTCTTTTGAAACTAAAAGCCAGCTTTAACCAGTACATTGGTGTGCTAGCTAGATGTGCTAAACAAACAAGAGAGCTGTTTTTAATGGCAAAGATATACCTGTTTTCCTCTCAACACTGAATCTATTGTTTGGTAAATTTCTGTACCCAAGGAGGAGAAAGCGCACCTTATTCCTGAAAATGTGAGTCCCTACATCTTGGCTTTATGTGTGACAGTGAGCCCTGCCCTGCAAAGGCAGGCTACTGGGGCCCCAGGCCTGGGAAACCTTTCTTCCAGTAAGGGGGCCCTCCTATTGTTGGGTTCCTTGAAGCCTGGAAACTGGAGCCATTGAATTGCAGTCTTGCTTTGAGGAAAATTTCTGGGGGTAACTTCAAAGTGACAGGTTCTGTTGGGGGAAAAACATACTTCTTAGGCCATTGGGAGCCTCGGCCCCTCCGCAAGGTCCAGGCATGCTACAGGGTCTGGGCCACCACCCCTCCCGACGCCTAGTCCTGGGAAGCTGCTTTGGGGGACTGCTGCCCAAGCCCCTTCCTGTAAGCTGTGAGACAGGCCAGCATACCGTCACTCGTGTGCCAGGGGGACGCCCTGCAGGCTGACCACTGATACGGAAGTGAGGTCTTTGGGTGGCAGCCAGGGTTCTGCGTGCTGTACCTCCTCTCCCCCAGTTCAGCTGTTGAAGTTCATAACCCCAATCTGATGGAATTAGCAAGTGGAACTTTGGGGAGTGACTAGGTCATGACGGTGGAGCCCTCCTGATGGGATCAGGTCCTTCCAGAGAGGTCCCTTGTCCCTTCCACCCTGGAGGACACAACGAAAAGGCGGCCATCTACGCACCAGGAAGTGCTCACCCAGAACCTGACCCTGCCACCCCTTAACCTTGGACTTCCAACCTTCCAGAACTATGAGAAATTAACTTATAAGCCACCCAGTTTGTGATAATTTGTTACAGTGGCCCAACTAAGACAGCAAGGGTTGCCACTTTTTTTATTTTTGTCCCTTTTTCCCATTATAAAAGTAAACCATCCTTATTATAAAAACACATAAACTTCAGACAGTAAGAATCCCCATATTGCCTCCTCTCCTGTCACACAGATCACCTTTGTTAACAGTCTGTTGTATATTCCTCAAGAATTGTTTCTATGTCCACACAAACACATCCCAAATAGACATATCCATTTAAAACTCTGGACTTGAGGATGATTTTCATTTGTTATGTGTTTTTTTTTAACCACAATTTTAAAAAATCAGATCAGTCATAAAGAAATAAAGTACTACATTCTCTTGGCCCCCCCAAAAACAAAACAATAACAATAGCATAAACCGGCCCTGCTGTGATGGTAACATTCGCTGAAGGCTGACAGGTGCTCTCTGTGGGTTTTCAGTGGACATCACGGTGACCCCGTTGGCTCTGGCTCTGTCCCCTCGGGCAGCCGTGACAAAACGCCACTGGCTGGGAGTCTGAATCGGCATCGATTCTCCCTCAGTTCTGGAGCTGGAAGCCAAGTCCACGCGGGGCTGGGCTCTGGTGAGCGCGCCTTCTCTGAGTGCTCCCCTCTGTGTGAGCACGGTGTGGTGGGGGGCACTGTCGGGGAGAGAGAGCTGGACAGGGGGAGAGGGAGAGAGAGAGAGACAGAGAGAGAGGGAGACGGAGAGACGGAGAGGGAGACAAAGAGAGGGGGGGAGACAGAGAGGGAGAGAGAAGGAGAGGGAGAGAGACAGAGAGAGAGGGAGGGAGACAGAGAGAGAGGGAGAGAGACGGAGAGAGAAGGAGAGAGACAGAGAGAGAGGGAGACAGAGAGACAGAGAGAGAGACAGAGAGAGGGGGAGACACAGAGAGTGGGAGAGAGACAGAGAGCGCGGGACCGGAGCACCAGCCTTCCCCGCCCCTCCCCCACGGTGTCTCTCCTGTGAAGGCCCCGACCCCGTCGTGGAGCCCCACCCCCATGGCCACCGCTGACCCTGATCGCCTCCCAAAGGACCGGCCTCCTAAAACCATCCCATTCGGGGTGAGGGTGTCAACACGGGAATTTGGGGAGACACCTTCAGTGTGTAGGAGGCTCAGGGCTGTCACTGTTCCCATTTTAGGGATGAGGAAGTGGGGGCACGGGGGCGGGGCTACCCCGGGGGCCCCGGGAGTGCGGGGCTGCAGTGTTCCCGCGGGCCTGGGGGGCGCTCGGTCTTCCCCTTTGCTGCCCGGGTCGGGAAGGCCCCCGTCACCGCGTGCGCGTCCAGCCGTCTGCCGTTTGTCACCACATCTCACGGCCAGGCTGGGGGTTCAGCAGCATGCCCCTCCCTTCCATGCCCCGGAGAGGGGCGTTTCCAGGCTCCGCGTTCAGAGTCCTGCAGCAAACGCCCTTGTAGATCTGAATTCTCACGCCTGTTTTTTTCTGTGAGATTTTGAGCTGCAGAATTGCCGAGTCAAAAGGACTGAATGTTTTAATTTCAAGGTTTTTGCTCCCTTGTCCTCCAAATGCTCAGAACCACTCTACTTTCTCGGTAAGAATGTGTTTTCTCAACGCCTGGCCCCCCTCCAAGGATCACCCTGCTCTTCAGTCAGTGTGGGTCTGATGACCCCAGAGAGGGCGCCAATAACTCTGTTTTCTCTGACATTTCTTTTGTAGGAGTTCGAGGCTGAGCTTATTTTCTTGCTGCTTGGCCGAAATTCTTCCCGGAACTGTCAATCACTGAGCTCTGCTCTCGAATTTGTCATCTTTTAAAAACTGATCTGCAAGAAGTCTTTATATATTAAAAGAAGGGTGTTGCCAGATGTGTTCTCTCCACCATGATAGAAATGATTTATGATCCGTGCTTTCAATGTGGTAGCCCGCGACCACGGGTGACTTTAACGCATTTGAATTGTGGCGACAGTAAATGGTGCACTGAATTTTTAATTGCATTTAATTTGAATTTAAATAGCCATTTGTGATTAAATGGCTAGAGAAATTTTTTCCCATTTGACTTTTAATTTGCTGTCCACAGTATTCTTACTCTTAAAATTGGCTTGAGGCATACTTCACCCGTTTATTTTTATGTTGTTATATTTATCTCTTTTTCTTCATGGCCTTTGTTTTGTGGCATGTTGAGGAAGGCCTTTCTTGTGACAAGATTATTAAAATATTCACCTATATTCTTCTCTAGTACTTAGATGATTTTTCGGATTAAAATTTTTGTTTCATCTGGAAATTACTTTGGCCAAGGACTGTAGGGGGCACAGCTCCCACCTCCGAGAGGCTGGCCAGATGTCCCAGTATCATTATTATTAGAGTCCATCTTTCCTCTGCTGCTCTGAAATGCCACCTTTGTCATGATGTCTACAACTTAATCTCAAATGGTAAAGCAACAAACATATTTATAATATATATGTGTGTGTGTATAGATTGAGACAAAACAAACCTGGTGAAAAGTTAACACAGCAATTGTTGAATCAAGTTAATATATAAATCATTACAGCATTCTGATTTTTCTGTATGCCTAAAAATTGTCTCAATAAACTGTGTTTAAAAGATCTAAAAGAAATAGAATGGAGATGAAGTCCCCACTTTCCACATGGGTGGGTGGCTGAACAGGAGTTGGATCAGTTCAGCTGGGCGGTGGCCAGAAGCTGAGATGAGACAAGCGGGGAGGCCACGGAGCACTAAGTGGGTGGGACTCAGGGGATGGACAATGGGGAAGTGGTAGGGCTTCAGGCCAGTGTCACAATGTAGAAAGATGCTCTGGCTGTGGTGTGGAAGCAGACTGGAGGGGCCAGGGTGCTGTCTGCCTTGCCAGAAGATGGCTGTGGCGGATGGAGGAGAGGTATGATCTGGAGGTGTGGGCCTGGCGGCAGGGGCCCAGCCCCCAGCTTGAATAACTGGTGCCATTAATCTGAAGAGGACCTCAGTTTGAACCTGTTGAACCTGATGAGCTGGTGGAAGTGCAGGGGCCAAGGGGGCCTTGCCTGGAGTGAGCTGGGGGCATCTGGGATGGATCTGTGGCTTTAGGGTGAGTGGAAGACATGCAAGCAGCAGAGTTTGCAGATGTGCAAGCTGGTGGACCCAGCTCACCCCCACCCTGCAAGGGCAGGGGACATGTCTCCTCTCCATCCTTCCCGTCAGGCCATGGAGGGGCCCTGCATGCGGACAGCAGGGTCGGTTGAGCCAAATTCAATTGTCCTGAGTACAGTGTTTATCTCCTCAGGAAGCTTAAAGATGTAGAGAAGGCAGAAGGAAGAGCTAAGGAGGAGCTGAAGAGGAAAGGGGGGACTGGGAGGCCCTGGTTCCCTTCCCAGCAGAGCAGGTGGCACTATTTTCCCTCCAGTGCATTGCAAACTTCTGGAACAGCTCCGGAATTGTTCAGGAGATAACAAGTTCGGGGGTTTTATCCACCTTCCTGTCAGGCTCATGAGAACAGTAGCGCTTTGCCATCTGTACAGTATTCATCACCCTGCTCCAGCAGGGGAAATGAGTAATTTTAGCATTATATGTAGAACTGCCATGAAACACAAATTGCAGTAAGTTGACAAGAATTATAATGTTTGTGGAGAAGCTCATCTAGGAGGCTGAAGTGATCGGCTGGAAGGCTGCAGCCTTACCATGGGAGAAAAAGGCCTCAAGTCACAGCTGGGCCAGGGGTGCCAGGCCTTCCCGGCCCCGGGCATGTGCACGGTGACCACGCTGCCCTGGGGGAACTGGGCCAAGGCTGTTTCATAATTTTTCCCACACCCTCTTGCCCTTGCACATAAAATATGGCTGAGAAAGTAGGAAGGTGGAGAGCGCCCTCACAAATGAAAGAGGTATCATTCAGCGGAGTGTCAGCTGAGGAGGCAGAATCCTTGCCAACATAGTTGGCTGCATTGGGCGGCGGGGGCAGGGGGTGGGATTTCTCTTGCCTTCTGGAAATAGATTATTTTCTTAAAGAGTCATTCCACCCCCGATTATTCAGCCTGTGGTCAAGTCACAGCTCCAGTGAAATCAATGTCCTGGCAGCAGGAGGAGGGGGACTTTCCCTCAGATACCAGTTGTTCAAACAATAGCAGAAGGCAAACAGGAAGCATGGCTGCCCATTTGCAACCTGGCCACTGCTATCAACACTCATTCTGGCTCTGATAACTTCTCAGTCATTCCTGGCCCTCAGAAGCTGAAACCACTTAGGTTCTAAGTTCTTAGTGCAAAGGCTGGGCACAGACAGATCTTTTATGCTGTCACCCCTGTATGTGGCAGAGGACCCAGGCCTTTCTGTCCACCGCAGCTCCTTGAGCTACCTCCTCTCGAGGTCTGTGGACCTGGCAGCCCCTCAGTTTGACAGCCAATCACACTCACGAAGTCTGGCTGGCCTTGTGCCTCGCCCCCGAATGACTTCGTGGAGCTGGAATGTGATTTGGTTCCTTGCTCCCCACCCCCCACAGGTGCACTGCAGCTTTGCTGGGCAGGAAGTCAAAGGCTCTGGAGTGCTTTCCCTTGACAGCCCTGCAGGAGTGGCTTACAGCTGTGTGAGCCACTGACAGCCATCTGACGATTTCCCCAGGTTAGGGTTTCAGTATGGTCACAGGTCACCAGGAAATGAGGGCTAATCTTCCAAGCTGCCTTTGAATGAGGCTGCAACTCTGGTTTCCTGTTGCCTATGCACAAGGGCAGGGGTGTTTCACTGGGAGGGGTTTTGACTACAGTTTATTGCCATTTGATGACAGGGCATGTGCCATGCCCCTCTGTGCTATGCTTGTCCTCAGCAGCGTGCCAGGGCAGGGTGCATGGAGAGAATTGTTTAGGGACATCAGTGTCTGCGTAAGGTCAGCGAGCAGCCCCAGGAAGCTGAGCACTCACCGCTTGGTCCCATGCAGGTTCCCAGGTGCGTATGTCACTGGACAGGGGCAGAGCAAGGACAGTGTGGAGGCTCTTTCTGGGCTGGGCTTAGAATGTGGCAGATCCAGGAGTGGTGAGAGGCACCAAGAGCAAGACAGAGAAGGCGGCTGTCGGCTGAGAGCCAGGACTGAGAGGGGACGCCAGGACACGGGGACAAAGGCGTCTTCTACAGCACACACAATATTGTGGTAAACTGGTAAATGCTGGATAATTTCTTTGAAGGTAAAATGAAAGTGAGCATCAGAACCCTCCATAATCACCCACAGTTAATGACACTAGCATGGTCATGGGGAATCCAAGTTCTCTTCTGTCCTCATGCAAAATACAGTTTGACTGCTTCCTCCAAATTCCAATCAAGGCGAATTAGAAGAAATTGGTGCATGAGGTGGTGGAGTGCATTTGGAGAAGGGGAACTAAGTACAAGGGGGGGTGGCTCTCGGGGAAAGGCATGGCTCTGTTTCAAGATAACGGCCACATCCCTTCCCAGTTCTGCTTCTCTCAACTCCTCATCCTGCAGGTTATGGCCTTGAACTTCTCATCTCACTTCTTCAAAGAGGCGGTACAAAACTCTCTGAGAGGTGGTGTCTGCTTGCTTCTAGGACTTGTGGCCAGCCTGCAAGAAGGGCCTTGGTCTGGCCTCACTGGTTTTGATTTGCTCTGACTCAGCGCTGCCCCGTGTGTCCCACAGGGTCGTCAAACATGCCCGCATGATCCCAACTGCTTCAAAGCAGGGCAATGGCACCTTCAGCAAGAAAATGGTTTTCCCCAATAAAAACCTACCAACACAGGGCAGTAGACACTGAAAGGCACCTCCTGAGAAAGGCCCTATCTTAGATGCTTTCTACCTGATAACCCATCCGTACCTCACCACAACCCCTTGAAGACGCTATTGTCATCACTGCCACATTACAGATGGGGACACTGAGGTAAGTAGTGATGGTGCACAAGCACGTGTGGATGGAAGGCAGGTGCAGGTGGGTTTGAGCCAGGAGGCAGCCACTGTGCCACCCTGCTCTGCTTTACTCCGAGGTCCGAGGTCTGCACCTGCTGGAATGCTCCATCTCTGGGGTCGGCATGGGCCCTGTCCTGACATGTTTGTGGGACACTTCCTGGTCCTTAGTGAACCCAAGGCCCTGCGAGGGGCCAGGGAATGGGCTCCACTGTGCCACCAGAGCCTTTCTTTCCGGGTGGTGGGAGTGTGGGTACAGGCTGTCCATCAGCCTGCGAGCCCCCTCCTCACATGTACCAGAGGTGAGCAGGGAGGGGCCAAGCGCCACTCATGGGCTCCAGGCCCCTCACCCACATGTGGTGAGTTTGTCCTTGAATCCACTGGGGAACTCAATGACCAGACCAGTTCTGTCCATTTCTCCCTCCTGGCCTCCCAAAATGCACTGGGGGAAACTGAGGCTGGTCTAGGACTGTCACCTATGGCAAGGGCCAGAGAGGGCAGTGCCCAACTATCCACATGTCTCTGGTTGAATGTGAGGTCTTGTATCTACACAGAGAAGATACAAGACCAGACAAAAAGCAAAAGCCTGGACACTCCCATACACTGCCTGAACTCTGAATGCATTTCCCAACCCACACACACATCCACTGGTAAATTATATATGTATACATAACCAAATGGAAATTCTGGAATGGAAAAGTATAGTAACTGAAATGAAAAATTTACTAGAGTGGCTCAACAGCAGATTTAAGCTGGCAGAAGAATCAATGAAATTGAAAGATCATCTAAACTGACAAACAGAGAGAAGAAAATAAAACCAGAGACTTGACTCTTGGCTCAACAATACCAACATATGTATTATGGGAGGTCCCAGATGGAGAGGCCAGAGAAAGGGGAAGATGAAATATTTGAACAAATAATGGCCAAAAATCTCCCAAATGTGATGAAAAGCATCAATTTACACATCAAAGAAGCATAAAAAACTCCAATAGGATAGATACAAAGAGATCCATACCTAGATACATCATTGTCAATCTATTCAGAGAAAACAAAAATATGAATGCAGAAGAAAAAAGCAAACACCATATTAACAGCAGACTTCTCACCAGAAACAATGGAGCCAAGCACACAGTAAAATAACATATTCAAAGTACCAAAAGAAAAATATGTCAACCAAGAATTTGATGGCTAGAAAAACTGTCCTTCAAAAATGAAGTCAAAATAAAGACATTCTGAGATAAACAAAGATTGAGAAAATTCACTGCAAGCAAACCTTCCTTAAAAAATGTACTAAAGTGAAGTCTCTGGGGCTGAAAAGAAATGATACCAGAGGATAACTTAAATCCACATAGAGAAATAAAAGAGCACCAAAAAAGGTAATTACATAGGTAAGCATAAAAGACGGGTAACATATTTTTTTCTTAACTGAACTGACTTAAAAGATAATTGCTTAAAACAGTATTTATAAAACTGTCTTGTTTGGCTTATAACATACAAAGACATATATGACAGTAACACAAAGGCAAGTGAGGAAATGGAACTACATTGGAGCTAAATTTCTATATTTTGCTGGATTTAGTAAGTATTAATCTGAAGTAGATTTTAGTAAGTGAAGAGTCATATTATACTCCCTAGAAATAAGAAAATAACTAAAAAATAAATCCCCCTCCAAAAAATTTAAAAAACAAAGAAATTAAGAGAATATGTTAGAAGATATATACTTAACATGGAAGAGGGTAATATAAGAAAAACAGAAGAAAAAGCCCAAGACATAACAGCAAAAATTCAACCTTATCAATAGATTAAATATAAACAGATTAAGCACTCTAATCAAAAGGCAGAGACTAGATTATAAAATAGGATTGAACTATATGCTTTCTATGAGAGATACACTTTATAGACTCAAAGACACAAATAGACTGAAAGTAGAAGCATGGAAAATGGTATGTCATATACACAGTGACTAGAAGAGAGCTGAAGTAGCTATGCTACTATCAGTCAAAATAGATTTCAACACCAAAATATATTGCCAGAAACAGAGACATTTCATAATGGCCTTAAGGCAGATATAACTATTACAAACATTTATGTTCCTAACAACAGAGCTCCAAAATACATGAAACAAAAACTGACAGAATTAAAGGAAGAAATAGATTGTTTAACAAACAGTTGGACATTTTAATACCCCACTCTCAATAATTGAGAGAACAACTAGACAGGAAATAAGATACAGAAGATGGGAACATCAGCATGAACCACCTTGGCTTATGTGACATCTATAGAATACCTCCTCCTAATGACAGAACATACATTTCCTTTAAAAGCACATGCAGGGTTCTCCAGATAGATCTTATACTAGGCCATAAAACAAGACTCAAAATTATTAAGAAGATTCAAATTACACAAAATACAACCTTTGATCAGAATGGAATTAAATCATAAAGCACTAAAAGAAAGCAATTTGGAAATGCCCCAAATATTTGAAAATTGAGAATATACTTTTGAACTACTCATGGGATGAGAAATCACAAGAAAAATTATGAAATATTTGAACTGAATATCACACAAAATTTATGGAATGCAGCTAAAACAGTGTCTAGAGGGAATTTATAGCTTTAAAATGTGTGTATTAAAAAGATCGCAAATCAGTGAACTAACATCTTCAAAAACTAGAAAAAAATGAAAAGTGATTTCAAAGTAAGCAGAAGGAAATTATGAAAAGTAGAGTAGAAATCCACTCAGTGCAAAACAGAAAGGTGATGGAGAAAATCAGTCAATGCTTTTAAATTTTCTGAGGTTGGTAAGCGTGCTGTGCTTACGTAAGTGATTAATTGGATCTTCAAAAATATGCATAAGTCTGCAACCTAGACTCAAATGATTCAAAAATAATTATGGGCTGAATGTTTGTATCCCCCTAGAATTCATATGTTGAAACATTAATCCCCCAGTGTGCTGTATTTGGACAAGGCTTCTAAGGAATAATTAAGGTTAACTGAGGTTCTAAGGGTGGGCCCTGATTCAACAGGCGTTTTTTCTCACCAGCATTTGTTGTTCTTAGTCTTTTCGATGCTGGCCATCCTTACTGGTGTGAGGTGATACCTCATTGTGGTTTTAATTTGCATTTCCCTGATGATTAGTGATGTGGAGCATCTTTTCATGTGTCTGTTGGCCATCTGAATTTCTTCTTTGGAGAACTCTCTCTTCATATCCACTGCCCATTGTTAATTGGGTTATTTGCTTTTTGGGTGTTGAGGCGTGTAAGTTCTTTATATTTTTTGGATGTTAACCCCTTGTCGGATATGTCATTTACAAATATATTCTCCCATACTGCAGGATGCCCTTTTGTTCTGTTGCTGTCTTCTGCCATACAGAACCTTTTTACTATGATGCCATCCTTTAAGTTCATTTTTGCTTTTCTTTCCCTTTAGCGGGAAGATGCATTCAGGAAGAAGTTGCTCATACTTATATTCAGGAGATGTTTGCCTATGTTGTCTTCTAAGAGTTTTATGGTTTCATGACTTACATTCAAGTCTTTAATCCATTTTGAGTTTACTTTTGTGTATGGGGTTAAACAATAATCCAATTTCATTCTCTTGCACGTAGCTGTCCAGTTTTGCGAACACCAGCTGTTGAAGAGGCTGTCATTTCCCCATTGTATGTACATGGCTCCTTTATCATATATTAATTGACCATATATGGTTGGGTTTATATCTGGGCTCTCTAGTCTGTTCCATTGGTCTATGGGTCTGTTCTTGTGTCAGTACCAAATTGTCTTGATTACTACGGTTTTGTAGTAGAGCTTGAAGTTGGGGAGTGTAATTCCCCCTGCTTTATTCTTCCTTCTCAGGATTGCTTTGGCTATTCGAGGTCTTTTGTGGTTCCATATCAATTTTAGGATGATTTTCTCTAGTTTGTTGAAGAATACTTTTGGTATCTTGATAGTAATTGCATTGAATCTGTAGATTGCTTTAGGCACCATTTTGACAATATTAATTCTTCCTATCCATGAGCATGGGATGTGTTTCAATTTATTGGTCTCTTCTTTATTTCTCTCATGAGTGTCTTGTAGTCATTATATTAATTCTTTCTAGCCAAGAGCATGGGATTCCATTTATTAGTGTCCTCTTTAATTTCTTTTAAGAGTGTCCCATAGTTTTCAGGGTATAGGTCTTTCACTTCCTTGGTTAGGTTTATTCCTAGGTATTTTATTCTTTTTGATGCAATTGTGAATGGAATTGTTTTCCTGATTTCTCTTTCTGCTAGTTCATTAGTGTATAGGAATGCAACAGATTTCTATGTATTAATTTTGTATCCTGCAACTTTGTTGAATTCAGATACTAGATCTAGTAGTTTTGAGGTGGATTCTTTAGGGTTTCTTATGTACAATATCATGTCATCTGAAAACAGGGACAGTTTGACTTCTTTCTTGCCAATCTGGGTACCTTTTATTTCTTTGTGTTGTCTGATTGCTGTGGCTAGGACCTCCAGAACTATATTGAGTAGAAGTGGGGAAAGTGGGCATCCTTGTTTTGTTCCCAATCTTAAAGCAAAAGCTTTCAACTTCTCACTGTAAAGTATAATGCTGGCTGTGGGTTTATCATATATGGCCTTTATGTTGAGGTACTTGTCCTCTATACCCATTTTGTTGAGGGTTTGTATCATGAATGGATGTTGAATTTTTGTCAAATGTTTATTCAGCATCTAATGAGATGATCATGTAGTTTTTGTCCTTTTTGTTAACATGGTGGATGATGTTGATGGGTTTTTGTATGTTGTACCATCCTTGCATCCCTGGGATAAATCCCACTTGATCATGATGGATGACCTTTTTGATGTATTTTTGAATTTGGTTTGTGAATATTTTATTGAGTGTTTTTGCATCTTTGTTTATTAGGGATATTGGTCTGTAATTTTCTTTTTTTTGTGGTGTCTTTGCCTGGTTTTGGTATTAGAGTGAAGCTGGCCTCATAGAATGAGTTTGGAAGTATTCCCTCTTCTTCTATTTTTTGGAAAACTTTAAGGAGAATGGGTATTAGGTTTTCACTAAATGTTTGATAAAATTCAGCAGTGAAGCCATCTGGTCCAGGGATTTTGTTCTTAGGTAGTTTTTTGATTACCAGTTCAATTTATTTGCTGATAATTGGTCTGTTCAGATTTTTTGTTTCTTCCTTGATCAGCCTTGGAAGGTTGTATTTTTCCAGAAAGTTGTCCATTTCTTCTACTTTATCCACTTTGTTCGCATATAATTTTTCATAGTATTCTCTAATAATTCTTGTATTTCTGTGGTGTCCATAGTCATTTTTCCTTTCTCATTTCTGATCCTGTTTATGTGTGTAGACTCTCTTTTTTTCTTGATAAGTGTGGCTAGGAGTTTATCTACTTTATTTTTCTCAAAGAGCCAGCTCCTGCTTTCATTGATTCTTTCTATTGTTTTACTCTTCTCAATATTACTTATTTCTGCTCTAATCTTTATTATGTCCCTCCTTTTGCTGACTTCTGGCCTCATTTGTTCTTTTTCTAGATTCATTAATTGTGAGTTTAGACTGCTTATATGGGATTGTTCTTCTTTCCTGAGGTAGGCCTGTATTGCAATATACTTTCCTCTTAGCATGGCCTTTGCTGCATCCCACAGGTTTTGTGGTGTTGAATTATTGTTGTCATCTGTCTTGATCTATTGCTTGGTCTCTGTTTTTATTTGGTCATTGATCCATTGGTTATTTAGGAGCATGTTTAGGAGTTGTTGTTTAGGAGCATATTTAGCCTCCATGTGTTTGTGGGATTTTTCATTTTCTTTGCATAATTTATTTCTAGTTTTATACCCTTGTGGTCTGAGAAACTGATTGGTACAATTTCAATCTTTTTGAATTTACTGAGGCTCTTTCTGTGGTCGAGTTTATGATCTATTCTTGAAAACGTTCCATGTGCACTTGAGAAGAATGTGTATTCTGCTGCTTTTGGATGTAGAGTTCTATAGATGTCTGTTAGGTTCATCTGTTCTAATGTGTTGTTCAGTCTGTCTGTGTCCTTACTTATTTTCTGTCTGGTTGATCTGCCCTTCAGAGTGAGTGGAGGGTTGAAGTCTCCTAGAATGAATGCATTGCATTCTATTTCCCCCTTTAATTCAGTTAGTATTTGTTTCACTTATGTAGATGTTGCTGTGTTGGGAGCAAAGATATTTATAATGCTTATATCTTCTTGGATTGACCCCTTTAACATGTAATGTCCTTCTTTATCTCGTGACTTTGTTTTGAAGTCTATTTTGTCTGATACAAGTACTGCAACTACTGCTTTTTTCTATTAGTTGCATGAAATATCTTTTTTCATCCCTTCACTTTTAGTCTGTGTATGTCTTTGGGTTTAAAGTAAGTCTCTTGTAGACAGCATATAGATGGGTCTTATTTTTTAACCCATTCAGTGATTCTATGTCTTTTGTTTGGTGCATTCAGTCCATTTACATTTAGGGTGATTATCGATAGGTATGTACTTATTGCCATTGCAGGGTTTAGATTTGTGGTTACCAAAGTTTCATGGTTAACTTCCTTACTATCTAAGAGTCTAACTCAACTCACTTAACATGCTGTTACAAACACAATCTAAAGGTTCTTTTCTTTTTCTCCTTTTTCTTCCTCCATTCTTTATATATTATGTATCATATTTGGTACTCTTTGTCTATCCCTTGATTGACTTTGGGGATAGTTAATTTAATTTTGCATTTGCTTAGTAATTAGCTGTTCTACTTTCTTTACTGGGTTTTTATTACCTCTGGTGACAGCTATTAAACCTTAGGAACACTTCCATCTATAGCAATCCCTCTAAAATAGACTGTAGAGATGATTTGTGGGAAGTAAATTCTCTCAGCTTTTGCTTATCTGGAAATTGTTTAATCTCTCCTTCAAATTTGTGATAATCTTGCTGAATAAAGTAATCTTGGTTCCAGGCCCTTCTGCTTCATTGCATTAAATACATAATGCTGCTCCCTTGTGGCCTGTAAGGTTTCTGCTGAGCAGTCTGAAGTTAGCTTGATGTGCTTTCCTTTGTATGTGATCTCATTTCTCTCTCTGGCTGCTTTTAATAGTCTGTCCTTATCCTTGATCTTTGCCATTTTAATTACTATATGTCTTGGTGTTGTCTTCCTTGGGTCCCGTGTGTTGGGAGATCTGTGGATCTCCATGGCCTGAGAGACTATCTCCTTCCCCTGATTGGGGAAGTTTTCAGCAATTACCTCCTCAAAGACACTTTCTATCCCTTTCTCTTTCTCTTCTTCTTCTAGTACCCCTATAATGCGAATATTGTTTCATTTGGATTGGTCACACAGTTCTCTCAGTGGTCTTTCATTCTTAGAGATCCTTTTTTCTCTCTGTGCCTCATCTTCTTTGTATTCCTCTTCTCTAGTTTCTATTTCATTTATCGTCTCCTCCACCATATCCAATCTGCTTTTAATACCCTCCATTGTGCTTTTCAAAAATTGGATCTCTGACCAGAATTCATTCCTGAGGTCTTGAATATCTTTCCGCATCTCCACCAGCATGCTAGTAATTGTTATTCTGAACTCCCTTTCAGGAAGAGTCATGAGGCCTGTGTCATCTTTCTCAGGAATTATATTAATTTTACTCTTAACCAGGTTCCTTTGGCATTTCGTATTTTTATATGGCACCCCACAGTGTCCAGAAGCTGTACTCTCTGGAACTGCTCAGCCCCTGAAGCAATGTCAGGGGTTGCAGGGGAGTGGTATTTGTGCTTGGGGGGCGAGGAAAGAGCTGTTTCCTGTTTCCTGGCCTCCATGCCTGTCTCCACTGCCTGAACCCATGGGCTGAGCACACAGGTATAAGCCTCTATGCTTTGCATCTGCAGCTGCTGTAGACAGATCTTCCCTTTGGTTGGCCTAATGCCAGGGTAGGGTTTGCTGGTTTGCGAGCCAGGTGGGTCTTGCTGGGAGAAAGGTGCAGTAGGCTGCCTATCACAGAGGGGGTCCCCAGAGCTGTGCAGCCAGCCAGGGAGCTGGAGCAGCTGGAAATCATGAAAGCTCCCAACCTGCTGGGCAGAGCACACCCAGACAACCTTGTCCACTCATCCCTTCTCCTGAGCAGCAAGCTCCGTGCAATCCTCGCCCCCTTAGCTAAGTAAGGGCTTACTTGTTAGGAAGTCTCTCAAACCACCTGCCCTTTCTCCGTCCCAGAGCAGCCGGATATGGGTCCGTGCTTTCCACAAGCAGGTGGAATCTCAGTCTCTCCAGGAATTCTGCCTGTCTTAGCTTTCTTATCCCCTAATCATGAGAGTATCATGAAAGCACCATGAAATGTAGGTTTGTACTCCCAGAGGAGATAGAGCTGAAGAAGAGGGGGGAAATAGCCAAAAGCTTCTTTTATTTATACAAGGAAATGCTGTATCAGGAGCACCGGTTATTAAGGGTACTAGTCAATTTCCAAATCCTCCAATTATATTTGGCATCACTATGAAAAAAATTATTACGAATGCATGTGCAGTGACAATTATGTTACAAATTTGATCATCATCCAATCTCTGGAGTTAGGTATTCAGCAGTCCCAGGCCTCCACTCCCTCCCTGCTCCACCTCTCCTCTTCCAGCCACTGAGCTGGGGTGGGGGAAGGGCTTGGGTTCCACTGGGCCATAGATTTGTTACGTTACCCTGTTCTGTGATGTCTGCTCTTTTCTCCAGGTGTATGCAAGCTGGCACAGTCTTCCCTTCTGTTCCTCTTTCAGGACTTGCTGTATTAATTATGTTTTCATATTATATGCAGTTTTAGGGGGAAGCCTCTGTCTCACCTCTCATGCCATCATCTTTTCTTTTGCAATTTTTTAAAGTGTGAAAATGTTAAAAAAAATGAACCCTCCTGCTATGGTGGCAGGCACTGAGTTGCTGTGCTCTAATGGTTGACATGGGCCCTCCCTTGCTTAGTGACAGTCCTTCCTGCACGCTGCTCTTCCTTAGAAAGCCATCAGCAGTGGACACAGACTCACACTCTGCTCTCTCCCACCCTGGGCATCCTGGGTCCTCTGCCCCTGGGAGGGCCACAAAGGTATTTCAATAGGACTGGTTATCTGTGATGCTTCCTCAGAAAATTCAGTGTACGTGCCATCACAGATGTGGCAAGATAATAGTTGCTAAAATTTGGGAGATCCCTGAAGCTTGACAGAACACTTCAACTTGAATATTCAAAAAGGAAAAAAAAAAAGCCTGTCCCCCAGGTGCAGCAGCAGGGGTGGGAAGGAGGGAGGCCCTCCGCTCTACAAGACACTGCATCTATCCAAGATGAACCCAATGATACAGTGTGGTGTCTAGTAAGTAACAGTCTGCTAAGAAGGTCAATTTTGATTTAAATCAGTTGGTTTCAAGTATTTCTGAAACCCGATAGCTCCTCACTCTGACTCCAATTTCTGCCCACTAGGTACCAGGACCCGGGCTCTTTGGGTTCGTTTTCTATCCTACTTCCCACTCACTTTCATACAACATGGAAAGGAGTCATTTTTAGAGACGCCCTGGGAAACCCCATGTCCTGCAAATCCGAAGAAGTCTGAGCACTGGGATTCCAGCTTAAGGAACCTTCCACTGCCCTCTGATTCGATGTGGCTTTCTGTCACTACCAGCTACCAAGCCCTGAAGGGATGTAGATGTCAGTACTGTGCTTTTCTCCCCAGCATTAGACACAGCACCCTGGAGGTCCAGGTCTCCTTGCGTGTTTCTTTTCCACCTCAGTTTGCAAAGGAAAAAATGATGCTGGGGTGTGTTCAAATACACCTAAGTGTAGTTCATCTGTGGACAAATGGTATTTTCACTGATTAAAAAAAAAATCTGTGACAAGCCTACACAAATACATCAAAGCAAAGATCTGCACCCCTGCGTGTCCTCCCTACAAGTGAATGTGAGAAGGATGGCATCACATGGGGCACTTCTGTGTTCCTCTACCTGCACTTCTCAGGGGTTCCAGGTGAAAACTGGTTTACGTGCTCTCTGCCTGGCTTCCTTCTAGGAGGCAAAATACTTACTCTGCAGAACTCAATTTTCAGTCTTCATAGGTATGTGGTTTCTAAGACAACTGCAAACACTGTTCACCCAAAACAGCCTCATCTGCACAGGGAGAGCGACAAGGCTCATCACAACTGGCTTCAGTTCTCTCCTGAGCCCCTTGTGTTGACCTTCCGCCCACTGCACTGCTGGCCCATGACCTGGAGAAAACAAGCTTAGGGTGCACCCTGAAGGCCATTTGTAAAGCTATGGCTTTCCACCAAATAGGACGAACAGTTTTATCCATTTTAGTTTTGAATAAGAAATCTAGTGTAATATGGACCTTGTGAATTCTGAAAATTGTGGAATATTCTATGCCTTGGCTAATTGTTCCTTCACTATCAAGTGATTTCAAAGAAGTGCAGTGAGAAATAACAAGTCAAAAATGCCATTACCTGAAGACTCCTCAAGGGAGGAACAACCTAAGACAGGCACAGTCGCAGGGGGGCCATCAGGTGAAAATTTGGGGATCAACAGAGGTGAGGCTCAGAACCTCACCCCTCCTGCTTTGAGAGAAATCTCCTGCATCCGTGGATGTCTTGCTGCCCTTGTCTAGCCTGGATTAATACTTAGTCCATAGGCACACACCTGATCATCTGATCATCTACATTTGCCCTCTTACAGCACTAAACTATGTTTTCTACCTTTATCTTGCATCTACCTACCACTTCAGCATTTTATTAAAAATAAAAAAAATAATAATAGGAGAAATGTGGGATCAACATATAAATCAAGTACAAAAATCAAACGAATATTCATGTTTGACCTGATTGTTTATAGGTCATAATGCATGATCAAAACCGAAAGTTTCTGTGATGAATGCCCTTGTACTGTTCACCATGTAAGAATTTATTCACTATGTAAGAATTCGTTCACCATGTAAGAACTTGTTCGTTATGCTTCAGAAGATTGGAGACTGACGAGAATTAGGCTTGAGATGGATTAATGATTGTGCATTGAGTCCCCTGTACAGAATTTTATTGTTGTTAACTGTTAACAACCATTTGATCAATAAATATGAGAGATGCCCTCTCAAAAAAAAAAAAATGCCATTACCTGGACTTTTACTGTGACCAAATTTATTAGGAGATGGCAACATGATTTTGTCAACGTCTGCACATTAAAATGGGTTTTCCCAGCACCCAATCTGGGAAATTCGGGTTAAGAATGCTGTGAGCTGCCCAGCATCCTAGTGAACTGACTTGAGCCACACTTCTACAAAAATGGGTACATGCTTCCTACCCAGCAAGTCGTTTTCAAACTGCCAGTGAAGGCAGACAACACTGTTCCCAACCTGCCAGCATCTGCTTCCAAGTCCTTGCTGGCCGCCTGCATCCCCATCTGGATTGGAGATGCTGTGTCCAGATCTGTGTCTCCTCACCTGGGCATCTCCACTGGCGTAGTGACTGATGTATGGGGCCCCAAATGAAAATCTGCTAAGAAGGAGGAGGAATCTAGTAGAAACTAGATTTTCTACTCTGAGAACATCAGTCACATAGGCAAAGGGCAAAAATGGGCTTCTGACAACAGAATGCCCTTTTTACTATAAATAGGAGAAAGTATAGGCATATTACCTTGCCCAGTACTCACGCTGTATAAAGGCAGGCAGGCAGGAAGGGAGGCACAAACAACAGATTATGTTCCTTTCACTGACTTGTATGGAAACCAGAGTCTTGTTCTGGCCTATATATGTCCTAATGTTCACTTCACATTAAGGACATTTAAAATAGAACAGATGAAATGAAACTCAACACACATCTCATACTATATGCAAAATTAACTCACAAATCTTTGTGCTTTGGGTTAGGCAAGGATTTCTTAGGTTTGTTCTTAAAAGAACAACTGATAAAGTAAATTTCATCAAAACTAGTAACTCATGCTCTTCAAAAGATACTATTAAGAAAATGAACAGACTGAGAGAAAACATTTGCAATTCACATTATCTGACAATGAATCTGCACCCAGATTTATGAAGTACTCTCAGAACACTAGGAAAACCCAATTTAAAAAAAAAATGAGAGAAGGTTTGAACAGATACCTCACCAAAGATAATATACAGCTGGCAAATAAATGG
Source organism: Manis javanica (assembly GCF_040802235.1). Classification (NCBI taxonomy): domain Eukaryota; kingdom Metazoa; phylum Chordata; class Mammalia; order Pholidota; family Manidae; genus Manis; species Manis javanica. The sequence continues at coordinate 17,670,319 of NC_133173.1, forward strand.
AAGGATGTTCAGTATCACGGGTCATTAGGAAGATGCAAATCAAAATCACAATGCAGCCACCTACCACAATGGCTAAAGCAATACAGCCAACAGCAGCTGCGGGCGAGGACGTGGAGTGATGGGACCCTCGCAGACAGATGATGAGAACAGAACGGTACCACAATCTGACCACAGGTTGGCAGTTTCTTATAAAATTGAATGTATGCTTACAGTACAGCCCAGTGATCCTACTCCTAGGTGTTCTTAGTCAAGTGAAATGAAAATGTATGTTCACATAAAAACCTGTACATGAATGTTTATAGCAGTTTTATTCATAATCTCCCAAACCCAGCAACAATTCAGAAGATCCTCACCTGATAAATCAATCTCAAATGACTTATGCTAAGTGAGAGAGGCCAGACTCAAATGCTGCATATTACGTGATTCCATCTGTACAACACCCTCAAAAAGGAGGAACTGTAGGGACAGAAGAGACTGCTGCCTCGCAGAGGAGGGGTGAGATAAAGGGGTTCAATGGACTTCCGAGAGGATGAAGAAGCTGTCCTGCACCTTAACCGTGGTACTGGTTTTAGGACTGTATGTATTTGTCAAAATCTGGAGAACTATATACACTAAAACAGATACTTTTACTGCATATAAATTATACCTTAATAAAAAAGATGAAGCAAATAAAACAGACTACATCTACATAGAATTTCACTTTATAGCAACAACCTAAATGTCAACAGGGATAGTGGTTAAATAAATATGGCACAATGGGGTATTTATAACCATTACAAATAATCTCCCCCCCCCATATGTAACATGAAAAAATGGACATGTTATGCTTTGGGGAGAAAGGATATGAAATCACATACAAACTAGTACTAAGGCACACATACACACATAAATACATGCCCATTTACAGATAAAGTGGGAATGCTGCCACACGCTCTACAGTTGACCTGCTTCACCTCTTGCTCTGTCCCAAGGTTTCAATGAACAGCCCTGCTCACCTGTCAGGAAGCATCGGTCACAGGGCCACATTCTGCACATGCCCCAATAGGGTGATGAGGGTCAGTATGCAGGATTTTAAAACAGGATTACAAAGATGCATGAAACTAGAAACAGTGGGCAAACAAACCAAACCAGCATTTTATTTTAAAAAGTTTTATTCTGCTTATTTAGAAATTTGAATTGTTTTAATAACTGTAAAAGAAATTCAGACACACCTAATGATTAACAGAATGTAGTGTTGTGTTATCTAAACAGAAATCGTGCTGATGTGCCATAATAAATTGTCTATTAGTAAAAAAATACACTTTAGGGCACAGCATTGTATCACAAATTACAGTAAGGATACTTTGCAAGAATTTAATCAAACTAGAGAATTCTGAGTAACTGTATCTTTTAAATGCAGCACTTAAAAATGTAACAACTCTGTGCATTCTTTTTCTTAAAAAAATGACTGTGTGTCATAGAAATGCTGCTTTATTGCTGCAGAGGTCAAAGTTCAAGGCTCAAGAGGTACAGGAGAGAATACAAAGGTAGCCTTAAGAAACTTGGTTCTGTTTATGTATAAAAAAGGTGAAGTTTATAAAAGTTAATTTACAAACCAAGAACAAAAGTGGTATGCAAGCATTATGTACAAGCATCCTTAAAACATCAAAATGTTCAAATGCATTGCCAAAAAAAAATAGAAAAAAAACCACTGCCCCTTGCCAAAGGAAAAAAAAATCCCCAAATCACACCACTATTTTCTTCAGGGTGATTATACATTTCTGAAACCACCAAATCCACAATTTACTCAATCTTTCTCATGATACTGTATTTGGATGAGCACAGAAGCCATGAAAACTTAGTAATACAGAGAGAATGATCTAAGAATTAAAAACATGAGGGTAAGGCATTCCTGCTGGTTATGGTTAGTACATCTGTGGTGATATGGTTAATGTATAGATTCAAAGAGGCCACGGAACCAATCTCACATGCTTTGGTGTCCTTCCCTAAGAAAAATGTATTTTCATATACAGTAAGTAATTGTCTTCACTTAAAACCCACCCCCTTCCCCAAAGCTAGAGATTTCCCTTGCTGTACATTTCTGTTAAATCCACTACACTGGTTATATATTCCAGGTGCATTTTAAAAATGTGTGTATTACCTCATGCATAATAAAATAAAATGTGTATGCCAGACCAGGGCCATAATAAAGTCTGAAACAGTGTATTTTGTAAAGAACAGAATTCAAATGTACCCTATTTACTGGCTGGTATTTTAACGGAAATCAATATGTGAGTTAAGTAGTGACCATAAAAAAGTAAAAAAATCATTAACAAAGCAAAACATCTTTGAGCCTCTAACCAATATCAATAGTTCTTCAATCACAAACACGCAGTTCTCAGCATGTCTTCTAACCATGGTTCAGGGGCATGCTCACTAATCTTCAGCAGTTCAAACAAAATGCTTAAATACTAACAAACTGCAATGTCAATTCTAAGTAAAGTATAATAATACTTGATAGAGTGGTTTCATTTAGATTTAGTAAGTTAAACCCAGCTTCACATTATTTAATCTAGTTCCTGTATTTTAAGAATTAAAAGTGGTCAATCAGGACGGAAACACAGTTAGCTCCAACAAGGTAATTTGGATCTCCAGGAAGACACTTGTTTTGCCAGGTTTTAGGATCACCTATGAGAGAAAAAAAAGTTCATGTCATTTGTAGTTGGTCAAATTGTTAGCTCTGAAATCATGGGGAAAACATATTTTAGATACAACTTTCTTCTATTTCTTCAGTATGCTGCACTTATATCAAAACTCTAAGTCCTATATTATGAAGATCCACTGAAATCTAAGGATCTGAAAGATGTCTCAGATTTCTCTTTTATTCATTTTGTTTTCAAGTTCATGCCTTTTCAAAGAATGAATAAAATTTATGGTGACCATATGCCCTGACAGTTCCATTTTGTCCAAGTCCACATTATCATTAACAGCTATTTCAAAAGTTTGGACAATAATTTTACAATCACTCACTTGAGTATGAGAACACATTTCTCACACTCAACTACAGATCAACAAATGAAACCCTGAAAGTGCTGGAGCATCTGGTTTCTTAGGGACCTCTCCCTGGCCCCTTCCCTTTACCAAAAAAACAAAAAATCATTAAGACCAGAGCTGCTCAGTCATGATCCTGGCTACACAAAATCCTTGTGGAGCTTTGAAAACTCACTGACTGTTAAGTCTGAAGCAGGGCTTCGGTGTTGGGTTCTTAACAAGCTCTTAGGTGATTTGAGATCTGCAGCTCGAGCTCAGATGCCCTGATAGTGGACACTGAATGTGAAGGATGAGGAAAAGCTGTATGCCTCTGTGGTAACCAAGGTAAGGGACATTCAAAGCTGCGGACTTTTGTTTCTTTTGCAGCACAAGTTCTCAACCAAGAGTGATCCTGCCTGCCACTGGACAATGTGTGGAGATGATTCTGCTTGTCACAACCACCTAGTGGGTGGAGGCCAGGACGACTGCTAGACATCCCACAATGCCCAGCAGTCCTTCCAGCAAGGAATTATCTGGCCAAGATGTCAACAGTGCCCTGACTGGGAGACAGCCTACAGTGAGTTAGATTATCACCTATGCAGTATCTGAGCCATTATGGGCTCGGCAGTTTAAAAAAAGAATGATTTGACTTCACAGATGTATATGGGCTTATGCAATACTGTAGATAACAAATTATTTAGGCAATGAAAGATAGGACAACTCTTTGGAAGTAAATTAAAAAATTTTATCTTTAGGTTCAAGTTTCTTTCCAGTATACTAATTTTTCTTGGTTTTAAGTCCGCAAATTGGGATGTTATCAAAATCTAACCTTGACCTTTTGAACAGAGCTTTATAGTAGCAAAGCACTCTAAAGTGATGCTGGATTACATAAAGGTTCATTTCTGGGTGAACACACTTAAATTTAACACAGGAAAAAGTTGTTTCCATCTAACAAAATAATATGCTCTGTGGCATAAAACAAACTGGAATAAGAAATGGAGAAATCATTTACGCCTCATGTAATACCTGGAAAAAAATCACATATAAAACAAGTAGCTACAACAGACAGTTACTTTAAGGACCTCAGAGGACAATCAGAGCTCATGCTACATACACCCAGACTTTCATAATTGGTGTTTAAGTTCAGCTTTATTAATGTTAATTCATTAATTCAAACTAGGTTAATAAAATGTTTCTCAGTATAATCTCTGAGGAAATAGCTTTAATACCTAGTATATTAAAATTGATTTATTAACTTTTCCCAGAAAATGAGGTAAGTACTTGTGAATATCAGAAAATACTTAATTTTTTATCTTGGGTAGTATTAAAAATATATGCCTATAATCTTTACATCATAAAGATCTATCTATTACATACTAAAACTGCATAATGCTCACCTGATTTACCAAAAATTCAGAAGCAGGACTTTAAATCCTTAGTTTCTGTATCAGGTTCAATTAAAAGTGATCCATATCAAAAATATAGCATGTTCCAACTGGTAACTGACTTAGTCACCCAAGAAAGTGAGAAATGTGAAAATGCAATGGAAGCTTTGAAATTATGATCTTAAAAGCAAAAAGCCTCTCAAAAATAGTGTGTATAATAGAAGTTATTTAGAGTTTTACTTGAAAAACCATGGCCAAGTATGATCACAGTGGAAAGTTATTTTGTCTTTCAAGTTTCTCTGGTATATAGCATTTATAGTGAAAAATTAAAGAATAGTAACCAAAATCAGAAATTTTTAGATAAAGGCATCGAATCATTTTAGTAAGAAGACAAAAATGCCTACACATGTAGGGCAATATCAATTCTCCTGCTTTATCTTAGGTTTTGACAGAACAATTTCATTGAAGACCAAGAAACAGTCAACCTTTGGCCAAATCATCAATGTTTAAATGGCAGAAATTTCTCTACCTTTCCATTTTCATCTATAATATGCAAACTACAAGGAAATTTCAAAACACTGGTGATGCCTACGAGGCCACAGGGACAGAGGTAGAGGCACGCTGACAAACACCTTGGGTAGTTCCATCAGCCCAGGGATCAATCAGTGACAGTACCCAAAGCCCCCAAAGGACAGAGTGAAGACAGCATACCCGACGAGGAGTCGGATGATTTTAGAGCAAAAGACCAACCGTCAGGAGTCATGGACGCACAGTGTGGTAAGCGCAGTTCCACGGGCTTCAGGAACTTGAGGCCATGGGGCCCACACATCACTAAGGGGCTCAGCAGTGTCTCACCTGGAGTCAGGGTGGGAGTAGGGGTGAGAGGTGAGATGGCCGTCTTCTTTCTAGACCACAGTTCTCCTCACCCCCCAACCTCCACAATATACTTTAAAGCCAAATGGTGTTAATTTTCTATAGCAGCACTGACCAAGAAAAATATAATGGAAGCCACATTTATCATTTAAAATTCTCTAGTAGCCACTTTAAGGAAAAAAAACAAACAACTGAAATCAATTTAATATTTATGCAATCTAATACATCTAAAACTTCAATATGTAATCAATATGCTAAATCTTTGAAATCAGTGTTTATTTTATACTTCCAGCACATTTCAAGTCAAAACAATACATTTCAAGGGCTAACAGCCCCTCATAGGTGATGGCTACTGTATTCCATCACAGGGTTCTTATATAAGAAATATTCAAATATACTTGTAACAAATGTTACTTGTATCTTGTGTTTTTAATGTCATATTTGCTACAGACTTGGTTTAAAGGATCATGCAGGGCTAACATATGTTAATATTCTAGCAAAATTAAGGAAATGGACTAAAGTAATGTATCTCTGTAAGTAAAACACTGAAAAGATTCTAAAATAAGTTGTAACACACTTCATCATATCATTCTGATAGATCCAGGAAGATTATGAAAAGAATAACTGCATTCCTAGATTCAGACATGTGTCTGTAATACTCAATAGGGATGGTCCACGCACCCTGGTGAGCGTTTTTTAGTGCTAGGTCTCGGGTGATGAGTAAGATGCTACCTTCCCCCAAGAGATTCACACAATCAGGTGACAGGCACAGAGCAAAGCGTTTCTGGGTGGCTGTTACCTAACCCATTGTTAGAGACGGAAGAGGGGGGTGAATGATTCAAAGACAAATTTGGTGAGGATCACTAAGCCCTCCTGGAAGACAAACAGAGGATGTCCAACGACCCATCACCTGCCGTCTCTGTCCCTTTCACACCGAAAATGGGGAAGGTCTAGGGTGCTCAGCTCCATCCTCTCAGCCTCACTGCAGGACACCCACCACGTGCCGCAACGCCACCCCAGGGCACATCCTTCACAATGTTGAGAGACCCTCCCTGATAGAAGAACATGCTGTTGTTGGCCAGCACAGTGGCAGGAAAGGGGCCCTAGACTGTCCTTCCAACTGAGCAGTCTGAGCTTTGAAGAGCACACAGGGAGACTTAGGTTATCAAAACTAAGCAGAAAGATAAACCCATTTACCTTTCTCCTTATCTAAAGGCGGGAGGATGCTGTTGTCTCGGCAGACTTTGAAATAGATCTCCTGCTCAATTCCCTCAGGAATGGCTCCTTGTGGGATAATTATACTAACACCAGTTTCTATGGAACTCAACACCCCACCATTGCTGTTAAATATGCCTCGGGCTGTGGCCACCACAGTATGACCATCCTCATCTTCATCCTCTTCCACAGCTGAGGGACTAAGATGCAGAAATGGCACATGAGTAAATTCCAGTAACATACAGAAGCTTTCACTACTATTATACTGAAATGGTTTCATTTTAGTTCTCCACACAATCAAGAAGTTATTTACTATAACAAGATAAGTTTTTGGTGACAGATTTTACTCCCTGGGATAATGAAGCATATTCTTCCTGTAGATAGCAATTTCACTTTTTGCAGGCAGAATGTACAAAGCCTTGGTTGCCCCAAATTACTATAGTTCACTAATTTTAAGACACACTTTCAACATCCATGAAATTAGTGTTTTAAAATTGATGGCAAATCCTGGTTTAATTGGTAGCACTTTTTTTTCCTTCTTAATGATACTGATGGCACCTTAGACCTCATAATATACTAAAACTAGGTTCTTCGTCTCTCCAGGGTTTTCAGTGAGCATACTATGGCCTTTCCTTAGCACTCCCTGAGGACCAAATGCCCCTGCTGTCAAAGGCAAGGCATACACAGTTTCATGAGGTCATGAAGACTTTGGTATGGGTACACCCCCCCCTCAAAAAAAAACCATAAAAAAAGGGCAGTACATTAATATAACAACATATACAATTAAGAATTATAAAAGTTATATCCATATAAGATTAACATGATTTGTTATATGTAATTAATATAATAATAAAGAATACCAAAGGCAGAGGGGATGCAGTACCAATGACTGCTTCAAAAATGGCTAGCAAGACTGCTTAAAGTAAAATTTTGAGCCAGTACCTAAAGGTGAGCAGGAAGATGGATGAACAAAATAAAAGTGTGCGAAGGGCGGCTGCAGAGCATCCAAATGGATGCTGCCGACTGTGAGGAGGAGCATGCTCTTCGCCACCCCGCACTCCTGGGGAGGCAGCCCACGCCATGACCACCTTTGCTGTCGGAAAGCCTGCTGGCCCTTGGCTCTGCGAGTGCTTCTGCTGCTCTGGGCAGCTTAGAAATTTAAGTGGATTTGGGAGGCCGAGGTGAGCTGGGGAGCAGGCGGGTCTGGTCAGTCACCACAGAATGACAAGAGGAAGGACCCCAGGGACTGAGGCCCCAGGGAGGCTTGTTCTGCCTTGTCTGTTCAGAAATCTTACTACAACTATGAAAAGAGCTACTGTTTTTAAAATGACCATTTTGAGGTTATTACATCTTTATTTCTCATTGTTGAACAGACAGTGAATGAGGAACACAGATACTTATATTTTTGAAATATTCTCCAAACGGATCTCACTAGTTGAAGGTCAGAGGTGATGGGAAGCTTTGGCTGGTTAAGCATATGGGCTCTGAGGTCAGATGACCAGGGGCTAAATCTAGGCTCCCCTCACCACAGCTGTGTGACCTTGGGCAAAGTGCAATGTCACTCAGCCTCAGTTCTTAGTAAAATGGGGATAATGACAATACCTACTGATTGCATGTACATGACAATTAGCTTTATTATTTCACTGACATTACCTCGTACCTCTTGCAGGGCCTTCTATGTAATGGCATTCACTGCAGCATATTGGACATTGTCTAGTTTAAAGTTAAAAACAATAATTTCCAGTCCCAAATCACATAATCTACATTAAACTCATGTAAGACAAAGCACAAGGCCAAGAAAAACACAAAAATCTTACCTCACAGGAATAGCTTTAGGCACTGTATTGATACTATTTATTTGATATTTAGGCTTATCTGCATGGAGGGAGAAAGTTTCAACTCCACTGTCAAACTCAGGAGGCTGTGCTGAACTGTGAGCTTTCACCAAAGTTTTTGGTGAAGTAGGGGCTTTTGAGGACAAGTCAGGTTTATGTGCACTTTCACTTGGCAGAAGATTGTGATTGAATTTAGGACTTTCAAACTTGCGTTCAAATGGCCGAGCAGAACTCGTATATGGTTTTGGTGTGAATCGATTATATGCTGGAGCAACTGTTTTCTGAGTCTGTTCAGTTCCATTAATTGGAGCTTTATCTGGGAAACTTTTTGGGGGATAGAAAGTGGACTGAGCAGTATCTTCTCGGTTTGGTGGTCTGAAAGTTGCTGGCTTATTCTGAGATGGAGGTGGGTCTGGTTTGGAAGCTAGGGAATTCTGAAAATCCAATGACACCGAGTTACCTAAAAAACAAACACATATAAGCATTTAAAAACTTTGTAAAAGAAACCTGAACAGCCCCTCGATGTCTCTTCCATCATCATTTGTTCTGGTGCTGGAGCTGAGGCCCAGGTCAGAGTCACCATAGTCAGAGGGTGGTGGCCTTGAACCCTGGTGCCTGTGTGTGATGCTGTGCACAAGGAGGCAGCACTGACATGTGAAGGCACTTTAGTGCACCCTAATGCCTGGAGTCAGGGTCATGCTGCTAAGGGTCATGACTTCTACTAAACACTGGCCTCTGAGTAATCCCTTCTCCAACGTCCGTAAGAAATTATAAACAGAATGAAAAATTTGACTGTGTTAAAAAATAAAATCAGTACTATAAAACTTACCATAATTCAAGTCAAAAGAAAAGTCACACACTGATAAAGAATAAGGATCCAAGATCTATAAAGAATATCTATACATCTGTAGGTAAGATTTAACCTAATAGGAAGACGGGCAAAGACTTAAAGGCAAAAATGCTAGAATGTTCAGTAACATGCTGTTAAGACACTTAACCTCACTGCTACTTAGGAAAATGCAAACCTAAAACACAAGACATGAAATGCCATTTCACAGCCTTTACAACTGGCAAAACTTAAGTTTGATAATGCCAAGTGTTGGTACAAATGTGGAACAACAAGAATTTCCATGTGCTGCTGTTGGCAGTGTAAAATAGCACCAACTGAATTCTATGAAATAATTAAGGAAAAAATACCACCAATACTATACATACTTTTTCAGAAAAGAGAGAAAGAAGGACCACATCCTAGCTCTTTTCTATGAAATTAGCACAACCATGATACCAAAACCAAACAAGGACAATGGAATTAAAACTCAAATTCTTCGTGAAAATAATAACATATTTACTACATTAACAGAATAAAGGAGAAACATCTTACGATCATCTTATAATACATTCTGAAAAGGAATTTGACAAAATGCTTTCAGCAAAGTAGGACCAGAAAAAGATTGTCCTCAACATAATTAAGGGCAGGTACAAAAACCCACAAGAAACCTACAGCTAACAGCCTAAGGGTGAACATTAAATCCTTTCTTCACAAGATGGGGAAGCAGCAAAAGACATCTGCTTTCATCCGTTCTATGCAACATCTGACTGGAGGTCCCAGCCACTGCAAAAAGGAAAGTAAAAGAAAGAAAAGGCATAAGGTTTAGAAAAGTAAGAATGAAAACTGTTATCTGTAGACATGATCATGTGTAAAGAAAATCCTAACACGAAGGAATATCCATCTACAACTACAGCTTGCCTGGTTGAAGACTTAAGCCTGGAACTTGACTCCAACACAAATAATATAAGCTGCGGTACATCCTTAGGGTAAACATACAGGTTTTTTTAAGCAAGGGATATTGGGAGATAGAGGCAGTGGTCTCCTTTTTGGGGAGCTTGACGGAAGGCAGAGAGTTGGAGACGGTTTGAGGAGGCAGCAGGGAGAACTCCATGGAAAGGGAGGCATGATCTAAGCGACCGGGAGAAATGAAGCAAACAGGAATGAGGGAGAGGAGTGGGCCAATGACCCAGAAAGAGGGATCAGCACGTGGAAGGAAAAATAGCTACTGCTCAGAGAGATGTGAGGAGAGAAAAGGGGGAAAAATGCAGGGATACAGCTATTAAAATGAGTAAACTGGGGCTGTATGTAATAAACCTTGTTGAGATTTGCCACAGAATATAAAAGTCAAATGCAAGGTGCAAAGGGATCCGTTATCATGGAAACTTTATGGTTTTCTCATGTGTGCAAGGAGGGAACATAACAACTTCAACAAACCACCATTAAATATTTAGATTTAGATGTATCAGTAAAATAGAAATTGAGCTATATTAATAAAACAGATTAAAACCTATTTAGCTAAAAGGCCTGGCAATACTCATAATCATAAAAACAGGATACGTATTTTAATAAAAACCTTAAGTTCCCACTGTTTTCAGTCTCAAGTTTTCAAGTACGTGTTTCTTGTATGAAAAACCATTTTGCTTAGCAATAAGAACTTAATTTTGTAAAGTACTCCTCTATTATAGTGGTAATGACAACTTTCAAACTTCCTACCTTCCCCATGTGCTCCCTTAGCATGTGTGTGGAGGGCAAGAGAAGAGCTGGTGCTGGGCTGAGAAGGCTGGGAGTACTGGGAGGGCAATGGAGGCGGCGGGGGCGTGGCTGGGATCGGGTCATAGCGTCTCTCAACAAATGATCTATCTGTAGAGTCAGCTTCAGCAGACTTTCCCCTGTGAAAAATGAAAATGCCAACATCTGAAAAACAATTCACAAATGGATTCACGATTTGCAAGTTCTCATTCTTCTCAGCATCCTAAGTTTTAAAACACTCTAGATATTTTACAATTTATTCTTAAGGCTAGCTCCTCTATCAAAATATACAAACAAAACCAACCATTCATCAGCAAGAGAAATGTAAAGACAGCACAGATACTTTAAGAATATTAGTAAACATCCAGAAGATGGCAACCAGAAGGCAGACGAAAGTTTGGGTATACTTGTAACATTTCATCGTACTGTTCACAGATAACTGTTGGCAGGTTTGCGAAAGTCTTGCAAATATATTTTTTTAATGTATTGGCCCAAATCTTAGATACACTTCTGATTTTGTATCTAAGGTACAAAGCCTTAGCTTCTCGCACACTTAGAGCAAACACAAAAATTGCCAGAGACCAAGGGTCAGCAATTTTTTTAGTAAAGGGCCAGATAATAAATGTTATTAGGCTCTAGTCTCTGTCACAACTATTCAAACTCTGCCCCAAAGTAGCCATAGACAGTATGTAAATGAGTGAATACAGCTGTGTTTCAGTAACATTAAAAAAACTGGACATTTTTACCTTAAAATCTGCTCTTGATTCACCAAATCCATTCTTGGTTTAACAACTGCTGGAGTAGCAGATACTGCTTGATATTAGAAGGTTCACTTAGGTCAAATTGTGCCATGTATGTTTATTTTCTTGGACTGCCAATTGTTAGTATGTAACACAGAAAATTCACACAAAAAGAAATCTTTAAAATAGCCCCATTAATTGCAACATTGCCACCTAAACCTTTGCAGAGAGCCAAAGTTGCACTAGCTTTATGTGCACAAACAACAACATAAATATTTGGAAAGTACTTTCACAGAAAAATTTTGGTTGAAGAAGTCTAATGATTAACTTTAGAACTATGCTGTTATCTTGCTTCCAGGCACTTAGACGAAGCATTTGAGGATGACATTAAAATCTGAAAGTGCACATAATGCCAATGACACAGGGAGGGACATCTTACGGAACAGCCTCACATTAATGCCAGTCTTACCCCTTGATGGTCCTTTTCAGGTAGTCATAGCTAGTGTAAGAGCCAAGAAATCTAGGTGATGGCAAAGCAAGCGCAACAGAAAAATTAAAGAAAATAGTCAATCTAACTAAGTAAATCTGCAGCAAATGGAACTCAAATGTCATTTCAAAATAACAACCAAAAAATACACACCCACCATTTCAAAATGGATAATTTGATCTATATAAGAAAATATCACCAATTCTCACTTAGCTAGGGAAATGACCAATAAATTAAAAAACAGTAACTTAGTCACTAGTTAGGTCCAGCCCTCCATGTGCTTTTTTTTTTAACTGGTGCTGATACTGAGGGCCAAGGTGTTCGAACTTTACTCCTTTCTCACCCCTGCCCACTTTTGCTGCGGTTGCGAGTGGTACACAAATAAATGAACTAAATAAAGGAGTAGTACTGGAAAATAAGCAGATTCTGAATAAGTGAGAAGAAAACGCTCCATTAAAAGAAAAGAGCGAATCAAGAAAAATTCTCTAAGTGAACACACAGGGGGAAGTGTGCAACAGGACAGCTATACTGATCCCCTAGCAGAGTAAGGATGAGTCAGCAAGTAGAAATATGTATACCTTTGAAATGCTTCTATGATCAACACATGCTCCTTTCTTACCAAGACCTTAATCCATTCACCAGTCCTAAGGCTAAGCCTATGGCAGGTGGAGCCTATATGCAAACAGGCCATGCTCAAATCTCACAGCCTCTTTTAATAATGTCACACACACATGAAGTCAACCTACCACCATCTTACACTTAGTTCCTAAAAGGCTGAAAACTACCAACATTTAGGTTGAGTCTTGAGAGACAGATATTGTGACAAAAAAATCCCTAACTGCCCTGAAGCAGCTGACTCAATCTCAGGGCTAGGACTTTTGCAGAGAGCCAGAGGGAGATTGCTCTTCCAGCCCTGTCTCAGAATTCTGGAAACTTCTAACTCACTTTGGAGGTGAACGTCTGAGCTACTGTCTCCTAATCTTCCCAATCCCAAAGCAGCTCTCCAGAATTTTAAGACAGTCGCTGACTGTGTGCTTTCTGGGGCATTTGTCCTGTGCTAACCAATACAGACATTCCCCCTTTCTAATTCCCACCATGTCTGAGGTGTTTCTAAGTGGCTCATAAGCAAATATACTCTGGAAGGTCATCTTCCAGGACCCTCTCTCTCCTCTCCAATTCTCTAACCATTAAATGTCTGCATGGGAAAATGCACTGCCATTTTGGCGAGTTTTAATTTCATGTTACAAGGGAAGGAAATGTAGACTAGTACCCATCTGAAGCTATACCTTCTTACTCCCACAACACTCCTAACAATAAAGAGTAAAACCAAACAGTCCTGAGTGAAATCATGAAGGCAAATGTTATCTATTTCTTTCAAAGGCAATATATCCCTGTGAAGCTTCTGAACAGCTGATACCAGTTCCTCCCAGAGCTCCGTTAATGGAAAGGAGGGTTGCTGAGGTACTTGGTAACACTATGGCCTTTCGTGCATCACTCACTAAACAAGTAATTACCAGGCCCCAACCCACCAAATACAAGCAGTGTTCTAGACCCTATGTGAAAGTTAGACACAATCACAAATACTGTTAAGTCTTTGTAGAAAACCAAATTAACAAACACTAAACCAAAAATGTCTTGTATTTGACTCCCTGGCAAAACTTTTCACTTACTTTTTAGATCTAGATGTATTCTTTTAAGGCTGTATTCTATTTACCAAGTAGGTAAAAAGGAAAAATAAATTATTTAAACTACACATTTGGGTCCTCTTCTGATTAAGAATGATTATTTAATGGTTTAAGTATAATAATGATTACAAAAAGGCATACCTTTCTACCTTCCTAGAGGTGAGCTCCTAAGGCTCAGTGCCTAGCTCACCTTAGCCTGGACACTGTCTAGATGTCCCAGGCAGCTCTCAAGCATTGTGACAGGGGAGGTACATAGCGGTACATAAGACACTCATGTAACAGAAGCCCCAGTGCAGCACTAAAGGTCTGCATTTGTGTTTCTTATAAACTTCTTTTTTCTGTAGACAAAGATTTAATTGGATGACAGTGGAAAAAGGTTTTAAATCTTTGATTCAAAAGATGTCTTAGAAAAAAGTGGTAATTAGAACTAGATTTTTACCATTAGAGGCTCTAATGCATATTCTAAAAAAGTTTTCACTCAGTAGTAAATGACAAGTGATAGTTAGGTTCTAATAATCCCAAGCAACTAATTCAGTAAAAATCTGGGTACTTTTGAACTTGGGATACAAAAGTGCTTTGTGATGACTTTTTGGTGTGTCAACTTTGTTGGACTGAAATACAGTCCTAGTGAATCCAACACTAATGTACGTGCTGCTTTGATCAATTTCAGATGTAATGCCTCTAATTAGTTGAGTTTTTAAACTAATCAAAATGAGATTATATGGATGGACTTTTTAGAGAGGACTTAAGACCCCCCCCCCCCGAGCCCAGAGACTCCCAAAGGGCTCTGCCTGTTCCCGTCCTGCCGACACACTAAGCGCTTGCTGAGCAAGGTCCCACAACTGTGTAAACAAACTCCTGATAAATCCACATCTGTTTTTTGTTCCGTAGGTTTGTTTTATGAAGTATGAACCTACCTGTGCCTGTGTGTGTTTATAACCCACTCTTAGTAGCAAACTCTCTATCACTCAGGGTTCAACCAGAGAGGCAGAACTAGCAGGAGATATGAACCCACACAGACACATGTGGGTTTGTACCCCAACAAAAAAAACCCCAAAAAAGAAAAACCAACAACAAAAAATCCAAGACAAACAGAAAGGAGTCACAAAAACACAGACTGGGGATTAAGAAACCTGGGGTTCAGTCCTAGGTCTGCCCGTCACCCTGACTCCCTGGATCTTGGTTTCCTCCCCCAAAATTCCCACAAAATAAAAACAAGCTTTTTCTCACCTTGAAAAAAACTGTTCTCTTCAAATAATGTCATTCCTCACATCCCTGTTTTTATATTTATAACATAAAATATTAAAAAATGTTAAATATAAAAACAGGAAAAAGGAAAAGAACCAGCAGTAAGTGTGCTGCTCAGGAGAGACTCGTATGGTTCACCTAAAAATGAGGGACTTGACAATTTATTCTCTCCTACCTCAAAACCCTTTGATTTTTCTATCTTTCCTAATGTGAAAACTATGTATCTGATACCAGACGTTAAGAACAAAATACACACACACATCCCAGTGCTAGGAGGTATGCACAGTGCTGCAGTGCTCGCACCTACACAAACTGTGTATCACATACTTAACTGGCTACCTCCAAAACATACTGAAGGTCACATGATGCTACTGAACTTTTATGTCTCATCTTATTTTAAAAGGTAAGTCTTAGGTTAAATAACTTACTTCAAAGAATAACTAGAAAAATTTGGTTGATTCTGAGAGTGAACTGGCTTGGCAGGCTCTGAGGGATGGCTAGCAGGAATGTGTGCAGAAGGCTTGTTTTCAAAACTTCTTCGGTCAAAGTATGAGAGCTGTTTTCGATAATATTCTTCATCTTCTTCAGGATCGTAATGATTTGACCGAACAATATCTTCAGGTGGCTTCACTTGAGGTTTCTGAGGTTCTGGGATCCTAATGATGAATAATTAAAGGAACGTTTTAGATGTTAATTTTACAAAGAAAATGGAATGTATGTATCTTTTATCTTGACCTTTTGCTGACTGCTGTGGTTATTCAGGATCTAGTTGAGCAGTCCAACAGTCATAATGAACATTCCAAATCCCATGTGTTCCTATATTACACTTAAAAGGCAGCCCTTTTCTGGCTTCTGAGTCCTTTAACACAATCTGCTAAGCCTGATAATTATCTGGTTAGTGGGCTCACAGCAAGTTAAAAGAATTTAATCAAAAAGAGAAAAGGGAATTTAACCAAGACAGTAGAGAACTTCTTGGAAGTACATATACCAATGTCAGTAACAAGAGATAACAGAGAATGTAAGAACTTTGAAAAGGGTTTTTGAAAGCTTTAATTCAGGATCAATAAACGATCCTTATATAAGAAAATAGCTCTAAATAGTCCAAAGTTCTAGAGAACATTGAAAGCAGATGAGAAGAAAATAAGTTATTAAGCTAATACAGAACTTTGACTTATAATGGGGTTACAATCTGATAAAAACTTAAGTTGAAAATATCCTTGAAAATGCATTTAATACACCTAGCCTACCGAACATCACAGCTTAGCCTAGCCTACCTTAAACATGCTCAGAACACTTACATTAGCCTACAGTTGGCAAAGTCATTTACCACAAAGCCTATTTTATAATAAAGTGTTGACTATCTCATGTAATTTGTTGAATACTGTACTGAAAGTAAAACACAGAATGATTGTATGGGTACAGAATGGGGTATGTCTATCAGTTGTTTACCCTTGTGATTATGTGGCTGACTGGGAGCTGCAGCTTGCTGCTGGTGCCCAGCATCATCAGAATCAGACTGCATCTCACTAACCCGGAAAGAAATCAAAATTCAAAATTTGAGGTATGATTTCTACTGAATGTGAATCCCTTTTGCACCATTTTGAGACCAAATGTCATTAGGTAGAACCATCTTAATTTGGCAACTGTCTGTACATTGTTATGTATGCTCTGCTTAGTAAACTTCAGAAACTTAGTATCAAAAATGGGTAAACAGAATTCACACCAAAAAAAGGGCTGAGATTTCAGTTACTACAAGTTTATTTTATGTTAAACAGCTCACTTCCTAATGATACTGGCTAAAGGAGAGACACCAGTTTACATTTTCATGAAAAGTACTAGACATCATTAAAGAAAGAGGAAAATGTGTATGTTAGACAGTAGTTCCTGTTTAGTGTAAGCATAAATGTAAGCAAATAAAAAAAATGTAAGCAAACAGAACACATTAGGAAGAACATGGGTAGGAAGACCTGCACTCAGATGGTCTGCCACTTGTTAGCCGTACGAGGTGGCCACCGCTAACAGCACAGGATAGGGCTCTCTCCCAGCTCTACCAAGTCCTGTAAGCTACTTCACCCCTGTCAGCCTCTGTCACTCTCTTTAAAATGTGGAAAACCACCCTCTTCCCTCACAGCACTGAAGTGCTTATAACAATGGCAAACACACAGTACATACTTGCAAAGTGATTAATTTCAGTTATTTTAGCCAACTGAGTCTTTTTCCTTACCCCTAAGAACTGAAAATTCTCAAGTCTGAAAAGACTTAAACTAAAAAATGTAGTACAAATGCTAGAGCTTTAAGATTTTTATTTTAATCATTTGCTAGAAAAATATCTTCTCCAAGATTTGTTTACTGAAGTTCTAACAAAGATTTGTTACAAAAGATATACTAAAGACCTTAATTTTTCTTCTTCCCAGGACCACTACTTTAATTAGAAAAGCTGGTGGTTTTCATTTAAGAACAAACAAGACCCTCTCCCTTTTCCTTCCTCTTCTCTACTAACATAGTCCAAGGCTTGCTCATTAAATCAGAGTCAGATTCCTGGTCAGTTCCATGCCACAAACACCAGAAAGTGCACCCACCTGTACAGTGTTTTGTCATGTTCACTGAATTGATTCTGAGAAGTGGCCTTAGGACCAAGGATGGGAGCACCTGGAGGTTTAGATGCTACCTCTGGAGGCTGCAAAAAATAAGGCAAACAGGCCCCAGGAACAAATAATTACAAACAGGCTTCATTTAACGGGGGGATCAGGGGTGGGGGTGGGGTGGGGTGATGGGAGAGCTAAAGCATTTTGAGACTGCTCTTCCTACGCATTCAAGGCAGGAAAGACACAGTTACATATTCACCTTACAAATAGCAGTATGGTTTTCATCCTTCTTGTTCTCCAATGATGCAGATCTTTTGTTTTCAAACATTTTAACTCTAGTGAGCACAGACTGTGGTTTCATTGCTGGATCTTCCTCTTCTTCCGTTAGAGTTGGGGGAGGAGGCAGTGGTTTGGTATTTGAAGGCAGAACTTCTGGCTTATGTTGAGATGCAGGTAGTAGAGGGGGGACAACTGCAGCACCATGGAGAGGCTCGTAATGGCCTGCTTTAGAGGTAAATCCTTGTGATGGTACTTGCTCATAACTCCGTGGATACTGGTCAAAATACTGTTTGGGCTCAGACACCTTAGAACCTGCTGAAGAATAGGGCTGTGCTTCTGGTCTGTATCTGTTATGCATATCATATCCAGGAGCTGGCTGCTCTTCATGTCGCAGGGTGGAGGTTCTAGGTGGCTGGTCATAGCGTGGTCTGCTGTCATAGGACAGAGGGGTTGGCTCTTCAAAACGTGGGAAATACCCTCGTTCTGAGGACTCTTCAGGATGCTGTCTGGAGTCAAGGTCTCGAGGGTGCTGATTATCAAAAGAAGGCCGAGGTTGATAGGGCTGCTTGTCACTGTAATATGACCACTGCTCTTCATATGTAGGGATGCGATCTTCATAGCGCAGATGATGGTCATAGTTTCTAGAGAACTGGTCTGCATAGCTTGAAGAGTCATATCTGTATGTGGGCTGCTCGAGGTCTCTGCTGGGTTGTTTCTCTACATATGGGGGTTGGGGCTCATAGCTCAGATTTTGCTCTTTGTCTGGCCTCTGCCCTGGGTGACCAATAGGTGGCTGTTTCAAAACATGATTCTGTCTCATTATTTCTTCAGGATAGGGTTCTTTTCTATATACCTGTATAAAAAAATTCATGTATAAATACAAGGCTTGTTTTTAATTCTAGCTTATTTTGATAGGTAAAACTATTATATAATATGTGAAAGTGGTATGTTCTACCATTTATTACCAGGACAGAAAGGGATTAGTGGAGAAAGCTGGTTTAAATGAAAGCTCAAAATTTATAATGCAAGTAGGGCTTTTATGCTTTAGCATGTACTAAATGAAAACTGAGTTAAAGAAAATTAATTATTAAATTTAGTAGAAAACTAACGCACTGAGCTATTGATTCCACTTGATTTAAGACTGAAAAAGGTCACAATGAAAATTTATGGACACTTTAAATTTATAAAACAGAAATGCTTACGAATCTCAACTACACATTAAGGAATTCTGAAGATACTGAAAGCCAAAAACTAAAAAAAAAAAAAAATATCAAGCATGAATCCCAATTAAAAGGCCTATTTCCAAATCATCACTGTACCCCTGGAAGCCATGCAAAAATGATTTGTATTGATTTGAAAGCACTATGGTGTAAAAAAACCCACAGAAAAAAGCAAAAGGAACACTTAAAGGGCAAAGCAAAAATGATCATGTGCTAGATCAATGGAGAGCAACAGATTAGTGCAGCACTGTAGCGCAGGTACCTTTGCTGGATCTACACACGACGACAGTGACGGTTCTTGATCTCTTAGCATTATGTGAGCTGCCTCAGCACTTGGTGTTCTTAAAGAATCAGCTTGTGGTGAATAAGAGGTGGAAGGGGCAGGGGCGGGCTCCTCCAGTCTGACTCGAGTTAAATTTACATTGGGGTTAACGGCAGAGGCTGATGATGCTGGGTTTGTGTCAGGCGAAAGGTAAGGGACTGGAGATGAAGCTTCTGCTTTCTGTGAAGTGTTTAAAATATTTTCAATATAGTGTTTCTGTTTACTGCTAACTTCCCATTTCCATTTATAGTGGTTGGCAGACATACATTTTAAGTATGCTGAACAACAGAACTATGACCTCACATCCTAAAGTTTTTTTTTTAACTCAGTATACTGCTGTGTAAGATGAACAAACAAAGTTTAGAATTAAGGCCCTGGTATTCTCAAATCAAAATTAAAGATTAATTATTAATCTGGAGAAAGGACAAAATATATTCTTTAACTCAATCACCACATTCTAAAATTTAATAATGCACCTCTAACTACAAAACGTTGAATGCTTGCTGCTTACCTGTTGAGAAGCTGTTTTAAATCCAGGGGAGTCTATTCTATGGATTGGTTGTGGCTGCGCTTGTGGTGAGTAAGGAGGATATGTTTGGTTTTCATGATGCATTCCAGAGGAGTCCTCCTCTCTTACAGGCTCAGAGGACCGTGTAATGGCAGACTCCGGCGGAGTCCCCACCTCATCATTAAGAGTTTCATCTAGTTCTTGATCAGTGTAGGCCCCGCCTTCTGTATCTGTGTCTTCATAGTCAGAAGTGTGTCTACTGTCCGTGCTATACATTGAGTATTCACTACCTGGGGCTGACAGGTAGGACAGACGATCATCATGCAAATCAAGGTCATCACTTGTAGCACCATCCGCCTGGGTCAAATAAAAGTAAATTAAAAATTTTATTCAGTAGTTCTTTAAGAGATGGCCTTTATTTTACAAAGGGAGAGACTGAAAAGAATATTTTTCTTTGGAGAATTGCATCTATTTCTCGAAACTTTTGGTGAGAAAAGGTCAAGAAGATTGTACAAGCACACATGCAGACACACAGAGCATCCTTTGAGATCTGAAGGGCTTGGATGATTGAAATGTTGACTGGCCAGCCAGGACTCGGCTGTATTCTGGGGCCCAGCCCCAGAAGACAATGAAGGAATTGTGGCACCACTCAGGTTTATAAAACCTGGTCACTAACTTGCGAAGAGGGAAAGCTAACTGAAGAGGGAAAATGCTACCAACCCAAGCTCACGGAAACAAGGACACACCAACAGAACAGCGCACATGAGAGTAACTATGAAAATAAATGCCACAGTTCAAGTTGAGTGAGAGGTGTTATATGTGTATGTGTAGTGTGTGTGTGTATAAAGAAAACTTTTTGAAAAAAGCTGGTATTTGGCCCTAAAGTTCTTATAAAACACAATGGATAAGGCCTACCTACGTGCTGGTTACCTCATTAAATAAGGAATTTAAACATCTTTCACAGATGTAGTACCCAACGGGTGGTGAGGAAGAGATGCAGTTATGCTTCTCTTCTGTGAGTAATTAAGAGCCAAATGTTTTAGTAGTCTACATTATCTTCTAGACCAGGAAGAAAATGAGAAGCATTTGAGGGAAAGGGAACTAAAGACCTGCATCAACAGACTGTCACTGGACATTAACTTGAAACTAGTACCTAGTTAAACAGAACAGTCCCTGAAGATCTTGCCTGGACATTGTGCCCAGCTAGGCACAAGAACTGAAAGATCTGGAATCCAGAATTCAGACCATCTTTCTTCCATTTCAGCATGAACTGAAGGACAAACCTAAGGCTCAAACCGCCTGAATGGAGCTGTCCGTGAAGTCCCAAAACCAGGCTCGATAAGAGCCTGATCCTGAGCACTGTCTTCTTAATATGAAAGACTAGGGTGTCTCAGGCCTGTCAGCGGCTCTGTTTTCCACAGAGCACCTGCCAGGCTCCAGACAGTGAGAAGTCCAGGGCTCTGCTCGGTTACAGCAGGCTCTTTCCCACCGAAATCTCAATGGCTTCTAAACTCTCTAATGGCTGCTGCAAAAGAGAAGTTTTTTTTGCTATCTAATCTTTTATTGCCAAGGTTCTGGAAGACTATAATCCAGTAGCCAGCCAGGGAAATATTTAAGGCCTTGAGAAGAATAACTTGGAACCCACCAGTCCACCTAGTTTTTGCAGTGCTATGAAATGCAGAAGAGAGCAAGAACCACGAGTTGCTTTGAACCAAGAAATGGCATGTGCCTGCCTACATGTTAAGAAAGCCTCAGGATGACTTTTTCTTGGTTTAGTGGGGGAACAGACAAGATTGCACCAGATTCTGCAAAAAGGAATTCTTCCCAGCCAAGTCATTAGCTCAGGAAAGTCAATGTGAAATGACGTGGTTTTAGTATAAGATTCTATTCTGATAAAATATACTTGAATGGGAGGAGCAAATCAAGCTTGACTCAAATCCTAACAACTTTTTCTGGTTTACAAAATTATCAGTCTATCCTAATAATAAATGACTTATTGTTTCTCACATAAAAGGCTGGGGAAGCCAGACCTTTATTTTAAAATCCAAGCAATGAAAGGAAGCACACAATAATATCACAGGCAATTTACAGAAAATTGAGATTGATGGATTTAAAAAACATCTCAGATAGGTAAACAGTATGCTTTGTGCATTTAAAACTAATTTTAAGAATCACCAGTGCAAAGTATGAACATTCTACCCATCAAAGGCTGCTAATAGAATTGTGTTATTATTCAAGATTAGTATGAAAAGGACTCTGATCCTTTTATCAAATGCCACAAGAGTAAAAACTAGTAATAGTGTATTGGTGTAAAGCGGTGTAGTGGGTTTTTTACACCTTGATTTGTCTATCAAGTATCCCAGCTGATGTCAGTCTTCAAAGTGGTCTGATGATCTCATGTACAGTCCATGACCCGAAGTGTACTGATGAGTAAAACCATGCTTCTGACACATCACTCTATGTGGGAACAGACCAGACACTAACTATCTCTAGATGTAAGCATTTTAACATCTCTTCTTGCAGAGGTTGTGTGTTTTCTGAGTAAGGGGAGTGGTGGTCCTAAGCATGCAGCAGGAACTGCCAGAGCATCTGTAGCCACAGCCAGGCAGTGGAAAGAAGGGGCCATGCAGGGGCAAACACAACATAAAACCAAGCCAACAAGAAAATACAGAAAACAAAATAAAAAAATCAGAGATATTCTCAGTTTTCTCTAGCAATCAAAATGTATTAACATCCTACTGATCTGAAGGTAAAAGACATTAAAAACAAAAGGTTCTTTCAACTGTATACTTTGAGAAAACTATTACTTCTCCCAACAAAACTAACAGGCCTTTCCCATCAGACTGCTATAAAACCAGGAAGACTGACAACAAAAAGTAGGTTTTTAAAGCTGGCCATTCAGATGCATGTAAAATAAAAATTTAAAGCCAAAAAGGATGCATTGCTTTGTCTAACATTTCCTGATAAATTTTAAGAATGTTAGGAGGTGCCGGGTGGATAAAAAATTCTCTAAGAATTTGGGGAAATGCTTAAACAAAGTAGTAAAGTATGTTAAGACTTCTCAGAGCACCTACTCTTCTGGATACCATGCCAATCCCCAAGGGGGCTATGGTTTACAAGATTTCCCATTGATTATTTGCCTTCAGAGTGCCCTTTTTCTCAGAGCTAGTCCTGAATCTTATGTGCTGAACACAGCACTTCGGGAAACACTCAATATAGTTCACCAAAATCCCCTTATTCTCAGGAGCAAACCCACCAGGCCAGGTTCAAAATCATTCCTCAGTCAGCTAAGGGCAGAGTCAGAACTCAACCCTGCTCTTTTTAGTTACATTTGAGAACTCTGAGAGACTAGGACTAATGTGGTAATTTAGTAGGTGGGTAAATTTCAGAATCTTACTACCAAAAACAACTTTCATAACTCCTACATACAAATTGTAAAAACCTAAAAGTTGGAACTCTCCTCAAATCACTCTAAAATATAATTAGCAAACAACAGTAACTCAAAGGCATCTCTGATTATACAATTTATCGAACAGGTTAAAAAAGTAACAGGAAATTTCTTACCTTTCCCTCAGAAACCCATACCAACTGGTTCTGTTGTTGTTGAATTGCTTCTTTCAATGCACCATACCAACCATCATTCATTGAATTTAAGTTAATTGTAGCTGAAAATAAGTTAACAGCATTGTCTTATGATTAGAATGTTGTTGAAAGTCAGAATTCATTCAACTCTGCTTATGCTTAGAACACTGTCAGAAGTCAGAATTCATTCAACCTTGCTTAGAGCTAAATTATGAGTTAATTAGAAAGCTGATGTTTAAGGACACAAACCTTTGGAACTTCTATTTTGGCACTACACAGTTTCTTTCAATCAAACAGCAGCTGTTAATATAACAGGAAGCTTTCTAAGGCAAAGATTATATAACATTTAGTTTTTGAACATAACACTTTTGCCTACGTATTATTGTCCAGATATTTTATGCTAAAAGAAGGCCTTTAATATACTCACTTGTAAAAAGATGGTGATTATTTTTACGAAGTTTATGAGACCGCTCATATAATTTCCTGGCACTTTTCCGAGATTCTGGACACAACCTCATTCTCATAGTTTTTACACCCTGCTTAGAATCAGGGTTAAGGAATACCACAATTGGATACCACTGGGCATAATTCAGACGATCAACAGCATTTGGTGTTACATCCAGTAAAGCGTGTTTGTCCTGAAGACACACACAAAAAAACCCATGGATACAAGACATAGTTAATAAAGAATCATTACGTCCAGAGAAAAGCCACAGCCTAGATAGACTACATTCCAATGGTAATGGGTCTTTAACTGTGTTCCAAAATATCTCAGGAGCACATGTTAGAAAAACTTGTAATCAGAAGTTAATTCAATACAGTTTCTAGCCAATTAAAAAAACCTATCTAACCAGATCACTTTTAGGACAGCCCCAATACTTGCAAGCTGACAGTATTATCTGTGTTCCTTTACAGTGAAAGTAAGTATAACAATTTAATGTTCCTGACATGTTCTTGTAGAATAACAGCATATTGCCTATGCATATAAATAACAAAGTGCACCTTGAATTATACTGATGCAATATAAACATAATCTATTGATACATCTGAACATCATATACTTTTTTGTAGTAATGAAAGATCTTCTGATGTAAGTAATGCTATTCCCTTGAAAGTGGTTATTATAATGTCTTTCAGTAAGGCCTTTTTCCTATGGTATACCAGAAATAATTTTTAAAAACTACCTTTTACTTTTAAATTAATCAAACACCATCCCACTCAAAACACCGTATTTTCAGATTATAATGGGAGTTAATTTTTAACAACTTACTTGATCTATTATTTGCTTTATTGTATGAAGGCGAATAATGCCAGAGCTACGTTGGTCAGTTCCAGCATCTCGTGGTTCACTTTCTATTCATTGTGTCAGCACAAAAACAAAACATAAAAGTTCCATTGGTTAGATCTGAGTTTAACTACTAGGCGCTACTGCCAGCTGCGCTCCCTAATACAGTCATGGGGGTGTCTTGAGAACTACAGCCTGTTCAGCAGCATTTCTGGCCTCCACTGACTAGATGCTTCTCACTCTCACTGTTGACAAACAAAAATGTCTCTAGATACTGTCCAAATGTCTCTAAACACGGCCAAATGTCCCTGCTCCTGGCTGTGAGCCACTAGTCAGATCAATGCTTCTCAACAACGATGGGGTTAGGAGAAGGCAAGTGAGGCATCAGCCTCAGGTGCAAAATTAATAGGGACCACCCCAAAAACCTCAGTCATCAGCAACATTTTGATGCAGTATGCTAAAAAATTCAAAATTAATAATCTACAATGAATAGTATACCAAAACTTTAAATAGAATCAGTAAGTGGAAGCTGAGAAAAAATAAGTTGAGAAAAAATTATTTAAGATTGTCTCTTGGTCAAGAGAAATTATCAAATATGGCAATTCTCTCAAATGAAAATGAGATCTTAAAAAAGTAGTTTTAAGAAATAACATCAATAAGCTTGCTTCCATTACATACTGGAAATAGAGTGACAAATTCTGAGTTTGGTATAAATATATTTAAACTTAATGTGAGTTTTAATATGCATATCTTTCATGTTTTAAAAAAAATTTCCATCTACTTTAATGTGCTGAAAAAAATTAGCCACTAAAAAGAGTAAAAACATGTATGTAGGGACACACATTTTTTCTTTTTCCTAAGGCTCCCATATGGCTTGGCACAGCATTATTTATTTCCAAACCATTTTTACACGGTGACATACAGAAAAAATGGTATTACCTGCATGGCACACTGCCTCTCCTGGGTGTATCCCACCCAGCCACTGAGAGCTGATGAACTCAATACCTGGGTGGGTCTATATAACTCATCAGCAACAGTGCTATTTGGCAGATTGGCTGGGGAGTTTTTGGGTTAGAACCTCTTTTTATACCAATAGAATAGGAACCATGGCACATAGAAGACCATTAATTTATAACTATGAGACAGCCTGTGGTTTCATACTGCAACTTGTCCCTCCCTACCAGTATACGATATGCCAAATGCAGCTTGGGCTGACTTCTAACCAAGAATCTAAGAGGTCCAATTCATATGAAGTTCTTCACTAAAAGGAAACAGCAATTTTTGTGACTTGGGTTTCAAGGAAAGCTTGAAAAGCAAGAAAGAGCAATGGTGTTTCAGATCAGACAAAGGCAGAGATTTGGAAGGACAGAGGTCACACCGACGAACAAGGTGAATGATTCTAGATAATTAGGCTATCATGAGACAAAGCTCCATGGGCAAAGAGGGCAAAATTTCAAATCTGGTGAACAGAGGAGTATTAAGGAGAGAGATCAACGGGGAGTTTTGGTAGGAGAAAATGCTACTAATTCCTTAACTCAGAAGATTCTCATTAATTCAATGGTACATAACTAAGCAATCTGAATCCTTTGTAAAAGCCTGGCTACAGAATAAACCCAATTAAATGAATCAATTACTCCTTAAGGTAGAGCTTTGTAATTCACACTTTTCCTAAATTTGAAAAACCCTGTTCCATACGGGTGGGGTCACCACCAACTACTTCAAGCAAAATGTTACCTATAAACAATGACCAAAAAAAGATCTCTTCTGAAAAAACTAACAAACTGAATGGGCAATCAGAAATAAGTATTTCCTAACTTGCTCAAATTTTACTATTTGCAAATTTTCTGAGTTTCAGAAAATAAATATCCTCATTCACCTTCAGCATCATCCAAATGAAAAGCAATATAATAACAGGGCAATGTTCTGATTCTTTAAACTAGCACTTAAAAATGTTAATGAGCGTCTCATCTAGTGCCAATGGGAATAACAAAAAGGGCACAATCCTCTGGAAAGCAATAATAATCACATATAGCAGTGGCCAGGAAATGTTCATGTCTATATTTTTTGGAATTTTGTCTAAGGAAATCATAAATACGGAAAAAGCCATATTCTTGAGGATTTAAATCCTCTGGGAAACAAGGGAGAGCATAAACAAGCTAACAAAATATGGACCGATTTCTGCATCATTTGTTATGGTAAAACATAAATTGAAACAAACCATACAAACAACAGAAGGCTAATCACCACAATTTGATTGCAGAATTTCAGATAATAAAATGAAAATATGGTATTATCTACTATGAAAGAAAATAGTATAAACAAAACTTTGTAGGAGTATGTTTACAAAGGGTGGGAAGGGTGGAAGAAAATACAACAGGAAGAAAATACAACAGGGCAAATTTAGGGTGATGACGACATAAACAAAAATTGACTTTCTAACTTTTCCAAATAGAGACTTGTATTTTTGTTTAGAAAAAAATAAGGTTTTAAGTTTTTACATCTTATTTAAAGCAAGCCAAAGTCATCATAACTAAGCTGCATGTATACTTCAAGTACCATAATGGCTAAAACAATGAAAAAATTTGCAGGCAAAATCTGTCAGGCATTTAAAGCACCACATCCTCATTATTTATATTTAACACTAACTTACTATGTCTGCAATAAGAACTGACAGCATGAGTCATGCTTTTATTACTCTTCTTACATATGTGAATATTTCTGTTAGCTTAATGACTGAAAACACTAGATTGGAGCCAGAAAGGGTTCAAAGCTGAGTTCAGTTACTCATTAAGCTGGGTGTCACCAGAAAAGTTTAGGCCAAGGAGGCTGGGGGTGGTCCCAGCCATAACCACCCCAAGGCTCAGGATGCTCAGCTTCAGCAGAGGGATTCTACTACACTCCCTGGGAATACTGTCAGGATTAAACAAGATGGTAAGAGGGCACAGCTTCACAGAAGGTGATTCTTATTATTAAAGGGAATGGGTAGAACAAGGACACACACAATCACCCAGGCCTTCCAATAAAATAAACGGGTAACTGTAAATTTTCACTTATAAAGTTTAATTTCTATCAAGTGAATGTCGGACTCATTCTAACGGAGCAACTAGTAAAGAAACACCTTCAACCTCATCTGAAGGCACTCCTGGGGCTACTTACTTGCAATCTGATAAATATCTGGTTCTTCTCTTGCCAGCTTTTCTCTAGCAACATCAGCTATTGGTCCAAAGATGGTTACAGGCCTCAGAAATCCAGCTGGGGAGGAATTCAAATGAAAAATAACCTAGTTTATGCCTTTTCTTTCTTAAGGATATTACCATTAAAGGGTATGAGGTTAGTCTGTAAAAAATAAACTACCTTCTCGAAGAACAACTCTTTCATATGCTGGAAACTTTGTTTGAACTGGTTGAGCTGACAAATCCTCTCTGCTTTTTCGAAGATTTCTCTTGGAACTGCGAAGACCTCGGAATCTCCAGAAGTCAGCACGGTCTCCTCCTGCTGTTTTTGGGAGTGTGTATTGTACACTGGCTAACTGCTCAGCTCTGGACAAGATAAAAAAAAATAATAATAATATTTTAAAAACAAAATGGAAAAAGACACATAATGAAATAAAATGTCAAAATACTGGATAGAACTTCACATAGTTTAAATGATAATGGTGAAACTAAAAGGAGTTTGTACAACTAAGTCAGTTACAGATATAGCGAATACCCTTAAAAACCAAACCTTCACATTACCAAAATTTCCCAATGGGACTGAAATCTTCTATCGCCATTTATTTAACAAGTTCTATGACAAGTATCCAAACATTCATACCTGTTCTTATTAGGGATGATGCCTCGTTCTACCTCCTTATGATTTTTGCCAATTCGAATAGCGAGCCAAGAACCTAGTTTTCCATTGTACAGTGTATCCACAACACGGAACACCTCTCCTTTATTAAAACTAAGTCCGTAGGGAGATTCCTTTTCATATTCAAAATGGGTTCTAATATAGAAAGAATCTCCTACATCTGATTCTACGATGCGACGATAAACTAAAAGGAATCAAAACAAAAAATTAACAATAGCTAGTGGGTTAAGAAATTAAAAACAACAGTATTCAACAAATGTTGAATCGTTACTGTGTGTCTGTAGTAACTATTTTATACTGTATTATGTATTTAGTCTCACATATGTTACTCATGAAATGGTAACTTTTAGCAGCTCCATTTTACAGATGAGGAAGTTGATGCAGATAGATCAAGTAACTTCCAAAGTCACACA
Source organism: Manis javanica (assembly GCF_040802235.1). NCBI lineage: Eukaryota > Metazoa > Chordata > Mammalia > Pholidota > Manidae > Manis > Manis javanica. The sequence continues at coordinate 17,699,417 of NC_133173.1, forward strand.
CACTTTCTGTTTAAATCATCTGACTTAATTTTGCCGCACAGATATTCCCATTTCCTAAATTAATGGTTCTCCAATAAGGGCAATTACCCTCTCCTTGCCCCCAGGAGCTGTTTAGCAGTATCTGGAGACATTTTTAATTGTTGCAGATGTGTGTGTTTGCGGGGGTTGGGAATTGGGTTGGGGGGGAAGGTTATACCACCAGAAATCTAATGAGTAGAGCCCGGGGATGCTTCTACACATCCTACAATGTCAGCCTCAACAGCAAAAAAATATTTGGCCCCAAATGTCAATAGTGCTGAGGCTGAGAAACTCTGCTCTCAATGAAAAGTCTATCTGCTTAACCACAGAGAAAACAAGGCATTCTCTTAAATTAATGCTAACAAACATCAGTATAATGCTTAGAAGAAAGACATCAGTACAAAATTTAGAAACTGCCCATATATATTTCTGTATGATTCTGATAGCTAATAAACAGCTAGGATTCTTCTATGCCTTGTAAAGAGTTAGGTGGCATTCTATATAAATCAGAATGCCATAGAAGTTTGTCCTATTACTGTGCTGTGCCAACAAGCACCCCCAAAATGATTTTAAAAACTCCCTCTGAGATTAACAAGTTCATTTCTCACTCAACTTCAAATGATTAATTTAAAAAACTGAAACTAAAATCCCTAAGTCCTCAAACTTATACAGGTTTTCTCCATTTTCTGACAGTATCTCACCATCTTTCTTTTTCTGAGCCAATATGGTCACTTCTTCTCCTTTAGGGAGGTCAAGTAGGAAAAGGACGGCTTCTTCTCTTATGATGTTTGTGAAATCTACATTGTTTACCTGTTAAAATACATTTCACGAATTACCCTTGGCTGTATTTTAAAGATTATGAAAATACTTATCTTTACAACACACTGATGTTCTCAAGAGTTTACTTAATTTGAAAATATTACATCTTTAGGAGGGAAAATTTTACTTTGGAGAAAAGAATATACTCTAATTAAAAAATAGGAACCAAGTAAATAAAGTGAATGAAGAGAAAGTGCAAATTCATTTAAAGAGTGGTCACAATACATTCTGACATTAAAAATCTATTGCAAAATTTAGACCAAAAAAGATGAATTCTAAATATTATTATTGTACAATCTCTGGCTTTAAATTTTTAAATTATAAATTCTATGAATGTAACCTGAAACTAATGTACTTTCATATGCCAATTATACCTCAACTACAACACTTTTTAAAATTTCTGTGTATGTACAATAGAGCCCTACTTTTTAATAATCTCTGAAAAAGAAATCAAAAGGAAATGAGATTAAAAAGAAATAGTGTATGCATTGTGCCATCTCTTTAAGAGCACCTGTATGATGTAGGATCAATGTCTGCCAAATCAATGTATTAGAAGCTCCTGAGGACAAATGGAACTTATCAAAGTGTTACCTGTGGCTGTGTGCAGGATTACAGGTAGAATTTCCTCTTTTCACCTTTGGAAACTTTCCACACACACAAAAAAATCTACTTTTCTGTTGCAAAAATAAGTAAACTATTAAGAAATTATTTAAAGAAAGACATATGCCTGATTACTTCAAGTAAGATATATGAGGTGCGTAAGAGATAGGTGTGTTTGACTTCTTTAGTACACTGAACTTTATTATGCATGGTATATTTGAGAGCAATGTAAATATTATCAGGAGTAATCACAATACAATGTCAGATGGAAATCCGTAAGTAAGAGATGATGCCTTGACTTTTTGACAGGCTAAGTTTAAAGGGAAAGGAGGATGATGAAAATGGCATAGGTAGTTGGCACAGTCTGAGGTGACTTAGGAAAAGAGCTCAGAGTAAAAATATTCTGACTGTGGGCTGCTGACTTGAGCAACCAAACCCCAGATGGAGACTGTTAAGACAGAAGCGGGGAACTGCTGACTTCCCAAGTTTTAGAAGAATCATTAAAGAAGGAAAATATATATAAAAATATTAGGAGAGTACCAGAAGAAATCCAAGGACTAAGGCACTTCAAGGATTACTTAAGACAGTCAAAACACTGCTAATGAATAAAGGAAAATGAGGGCTCAGGATGACTTAGGTCAATGATGGCTTATGGAAATTCAAATTCAGTAGTAGTTAAGGTGGAAGCCACACTCTGAAAGTTCATGACAGCAATGGTTGAAAAGAAAGCAAAGGGACTCAACTATACCTACATCAAGTTCAACAGCAAAAGGAAAGAAGTAAGACAATGGAAGCCAGGTGAAGAACTAGAGAGGGAAAGGAAAAACATGAACAAAGCAGCCAAAGCAGCAAGATTCTGGAGCAGGAAAAGGCAGAATTCAGGAAATGGGCAAGTCGTGGTCTGAATGAAGGAACAGATCAGAACAGAGGTGGCAATAACAATTTGAGGTGGAGAGGTAGAGTAAAATAAGTGACTCACATTTGATAGACTTGATCTTTTGATTAAACTTTAGCTGCCAGGAGGTTTGAGGATTTTGTGAAGAGATAAAGATGGTACTACATTACTAGGCAACACTGCTTATGAAAAAGTAAAATAAACACACAAAAAAAAAAGGGAAAAGGAAAAAGACCCCATTGGTAGACTGCATCTAAACTGGGATTTCTGCCTCTTGTAACTGGTCCTGTCTCTGGAGGGTCTGATGCATCAGGCAGAGCAGCTTTTATGTTTGCCTGATGTACACCCCATCTCCTTGTGCCTGAGCCATCACCTGGGGTGAAGAAGATCCTAGAGGGCTATGTGGGACTGCTGCAAAGACTAGTCACATGAGAGAGGAACTCGACGTTAGCCTGCTGGCAAGTTGTGGCCCATGGCAGAAGTCTTGCCAGACTGAATGTTTAGTTGAACCTAAAAAGACTACCTACTTTATATAGGGATCTAAAATTTATTTTTCCGTAGGGTCAATAACACCAAAGATTAAAATGAAACCAAAGCAAGATTCAAGATGGTGGCGTGAGAGGTGAGACAGAGAACTCCTCCCAAAACCACAAATAGTACAAAAATATACTTACTTAATACAACTAACCCTAAAACAGCAACAAGAAGGAAGGCTAAACCAGACCTTATGAACAGAGTAGACCTCATGAAACGGGGAAAGGTACAAAAGCCTTAATCTGGCAACCCGAGCCCTTCCCCCACACCAGCTCACCTGCAGGAGGAAGAGAAATGGAGTGAGGAGGGGGTGGAAGCCTGGGACTGCTGAACACCTGGCCCTGGAGATATGCTGTGTGAGCAGAAACCTTCATTGTCTGGTGCTCCAGAGGATGGCGAGCTGGGACAGGCAGAGTGCCTGAGAGACTGAGATTCCAGCCATATGTGGAGGAGGGGATCCACACCCAGCTTCTCTGTGTCAGAGGAAAGACAGGCGGTCTGAGAGGCTTCCTAGCAGGGAAAGGGCTGCTGAAGGGGCAGGGATTGCACACAGCTTGCTGCAAAGAGGAGGGGAGAGCTGGACAAGGTTGTCTGAGTGCGCACTGCCCAGCTGGTTGGGGCTTTGAGGAGCTTCAGGTGCTCCATTCCCCTGGCTGGCTACTCAGCTCCAAGGCCCCCCACTGGGACACGCAGCCTGCTACACCTTTCTCCTAGCCTGCCAGCACCAGTTCACAAACTGGCATTCACTGTGCTGGCATCAGGCCAGCCACAGGGAGGACCCACCCACCACAGCTAGAGATGCAAAGCACAGGGGCTTACACCTGTGTACTTGACCCACTGGCTCTGACACTGGAGACAGATACTGCAGCTGGGAATTAGGAAACAGATCTTTCCTCCCCCCAGGTAGCAGGCTCCACTCCACTACCACCTCCAACCTCACTCTAGGGGCTGAGCAGCTCCAGAGACTGCAGCTTCTGAGCACTAGTGGGCACCACACAGAAATATGAAACATCAAAAGAACATGGTTCAGACCAAAATCTCACAAACCCCAGGAAAAGTGCCAAAGGAAACTGAACTCACCAATCTTCCTAAAAGAGAATTCAAAATAAAAATTATAAACATGCTTATAGAAGTACAGAAAAATATTCAAGAACTCAGGAATGAATTTAATTTGGAGATCCAATCATTAAGAAATTCCCTATCTGAAATGAGACATACAATGAAGGGATTTAAAAGCAGATTAGATGTAGTAGAAGAGACGGTAAATGGAATAGAAATTAGAGAAGAGGAACACAAATAAGCTGAGGCACAGAGAGAAAAAAGAATCTCTAAGAATGAAAGAATATTGAGAACTGTGTGATGAATCCAGAACAATATTCACATAATAGGGGTACCAGAAGAAGAGAAAAAAGTACAGAAAATGTCATTGTGAAGGTAATTGCTGAAGACGTTCCCAGTGTGGGGAAGGAGATAGTCTCTCAAGCAAAGGAGGTGCACAGGTCACCCAACACAAGGGACCCGAGGAAGACAACACCAAGACATGTAATAATTAAAACAGCAAAGATCAAGGATAAAGACAGACTTTTAAAAGTAGCTAAAAAGAGAAAAAAGATGACATAAAAAGGAAAACCCATCAGGCTATCATCAAACTTCTCAACAGAAACCCTACAGGCCAGAGGGAGCTGCATGATACATTTAATGCAATGACGCAGAAGGGCCTTGAACCAAGAATACTCTACCCAGCAAGGTTACCATGTAAATATGAAGGAGGGATTAAACAATTTTCGGACAGGCAAAAGCTGGAGAATTTACCTCCCACAAACCACCTCTGCAGTGCATTTTGGAGGGACTCCTATAGATGGAAGTATTCCTAAGGCTAAACAGATGTCACCCAAGGGATAGACAAAGAGTACAAAGAATGGAGGAGGAAGAAAAAGGAAGAAAAAAAGAAAAAAGAACCTTTAGGTTGTGTTTCTAATAGCATATGAAGTGAATTAAATCAAACTGTTAGGCAGTACGGGATTACCCTTGAACCTTTGGTAACCATGAATCTACAGACTGCAATGGCAATAAGCCCATACCTATCGATAATCACCCTAAATGTAAATGGTCTGAATGCACCAATCAAAAGATAGAGAGTCACTGAATGGATAAAAAAACAAGACCTGTCTATATGCTGCCTACAAGAGACTCACTTCAAACCCAAAGGCATAAACAGACTGAAAAGTAAAGAGATGGAAAAAGATATTTCAGGAAACTAACAGGGAGGAAAAAGGAGTTGCAGTACTTGTATCAGACAAAATAGACTTCAAAACAAAGTAAGTAACAAGAGACAAAGAAGGACATTACATAATGATAAAAGGGTCTGTCCAACAAGATATAACTATTATAAATATCTATGTACCCAACACACGATCACCTACATATGTGAAACAAATACTAAAAGAATTAAAGAGGGAAATAGAATGCAATGCATTCATTTTAGCAGACTTCAACACACCACTCACTCCAAAGGACAGATCAACCAGATAGAAAATAAGAAACAGAAGCACTGAACAACATTAGAACAGATGGACCTAACGGACATCTACAGAACACTCCATCCAAAAGCAAAAGGATACCCATCCTTCTCCAGTGCACATGGAACATTTTAAAGAATAGATCATATACTAGGCCACAAAAAGAACCTCAATAAATTCAAAATGACTGAAATTGTACCAACCAGCTTCTCAGATCACAAAGGTATGAAACTAGAAATACACTACACAAAGAAAACGAAAAAGCCCACAAATCCTAAATAATCAGTGGATCAATGATGAAATAAAAACGGAGATGAAGCAATATATGGAGACAAATGACAACAATAAATCAACAACACAAAATCTGTGGGATATAGCAAAGGCAGTGCTAAGAGGGAAATATATTGCAATACAGGCCTATTTCAGGAAAGAAGAACAATCCTAAATGGACAGTCTAAACTTACAATTAATGAAACTAGAAAAGGAAGAATAAATGAGGCCCAAAGTCAGTAGAAGGAGGGACATAATAAAGATTAAGGCAGAAATAAGTAAAATGGAGAAGAATAAAACAATAGAGAGAATCAATGAAAGCAGGAGCTGGTTCTTCGAGAAAAGAAACAAAATAGATAAAGTCCTAGACAGACTGATCAAGAAAAAAAGAGAGTCTACACACATAAACAGTATCAGTAATGAGAAAGGAAAAATCACCAAGGATACCACAGAAATACAAAGAATTCTGAGAGAATACTATGAAAAATTATATGCTAACAAACTGGATAACGTAGAAGAAATGGACAACTTTCTGGAAAAATACAACCTTCTAAGACTGACCCAGGAAGAAACAGAGAATCTGAATAGACCAATTACCAGCAAAAAAATTGAATTGGTAATCAAAAAACTACCTAAGAACAAAACTCCTGGACCAGATGGTTTTACTGCTGAATTTTATCAACCATTTAGAGAAAACCTAATATCCATCGTCCTTAAAGTTTTCCAAAAAATTAGAAGAGGAGGGAATACTCCCAAAATCATTCTACGAGGCCAACATCACTCTAATACGAAAACCAGGCAAAGACACCACAAAAATAGAAAATTACAGACTAATATACCTGATGAACATAGATGCAAAAATACTCAACAAAATATTAGCAAACCGAATTAAAAAATACATCAAAAAGATCATCCATTGTGATCAAGTCGGATTCATCCCAGGGATGCAAGGATGGTACAACATTCGAAAATTCATCAACATCATCCACTACATCAACAAAAAAAGGACAAAAACCACATGGTCATCTCCATAGATACTGAAAAAGCATTTGACAAAATTGAACTTCATTCATGATAAAAACTCTCAACAAAATGGGTATAGAGGGCAAGTACCTCAACATAATAAAGGCCGCATATGACAAACCCACAGCCAACATTATACTTAACAGCGAGAAGCTGAAAGCTTTTCCTCTGAGATCGGGAACAAGACAAGGATGCCCACACTCTGCCCATTTTTCTGGAGGTCCTAGCCATGGCAATCAGACAACACAAGGAAATAAAAGGCATCGAGATTGGCAAGGAAGAAGTCAAACTGTCCCTGTTTGCAGATGACATGATATTGTACATAAGAAACCACAAAGAATCCACTCAAAAACTACTAGATCTAGTATCTGAATTCAGCAAAGTTTCAGGATACAAAATTAGTAAACAGAAATCTGTTGCTTTCCTATACACTAATGATGAACTAGCAGAAAGAGAAATCAGGAAAACAATTACATTCACAATTGCATCAGAAAGAATAAAATGTCTAGGAATAAACCTAACCAAGGAAGTGAAAGAACTATACCCTGAAAACTACAAGACACTCTTAAAAGAAATTAAAGAGGACACTAATAAATGGAAACTCATCCCATGCTCTTGGCTAGGAAGAATTAATATTGTCAAAATGGCCATCCTGCCTAAAGCAATCTACAGATTCAATGCAATCCCTATCAAAATACCAACAGAATTCTTCAGTGAACTAGAGCAAATAGTTCTAAAATTCATATGGAACCACAAAAGACCTCAAATAGCCAAAGCAATCCTGAGATGGAAGAATAAAGCAGGGGAGATTACACTCCATGACTTCAAGCTCTACTACAAAGTCACAGTAATCAAGACAATTTGGTACTGGCACAAGAACAGACGCATAGACCAGTGAAACACACCAGAGAGCCCAGATATAAATCCAACCATATATGGTCAATTAATATATGATAAAGGAGCCATGGATATACAATGGGGAAATGAAAGCCTCTTCAAGCTGGTGTTGGCAAAACTGGACAGCTACATGCAATAGAATGAAACTGGATTATTGTCTAACCCCATACACAAAAGTAAACTCAAAATGGATAAAAAACCTGAATATAAGTCATGAAACCATAAAACTCTTAGAAAAAAATAGACAAAAATCTCTTGAACATAAACATGAGCAACTTCTTCATGAACATATCTCCCGGGCAAGGGAAACAAAAGCAAAAATAAACAAGTGGGACTATATCAAGCTGAAAAGCTTCTGTACAGCAAAGGACACCACCAATAGAACAAAAAGGCACCCTACAGTATGGGAGAACATATTCATAAATGACATATCTGATAAGGGGTTGACATCCAAATCATATAAAGAGCTCACACACCTCAACGAACAAAAAGCAAATAATCCAATTAAAAATGGGCAGAGGAGCTGAACAGACAGTTCTCCAAAGAACTTCAGATGGCCAACAGGCACATGAAAAGATGTTCCACATCACTAAGCATCAGAGAAATACAAATTAAAACCACAGTGAAATATCACCTCACAGCAGTTAGGATGGCCAACATCCAAAAGACAAACAACAAATGTTAGCGAGGATGTGGACAAAGGGGAACCCTCCTATACTGCTGGTGGGAATGTAAACTAGTTCAACTTGTGGAAAGCAGTATGGAGGTTCTTCAAAACACTAAAAATAGAAATACCATTTCACCTAGGAATTCCACTCCTAGGAATTTACTGTAGGAAATGCAGGAGCCCAGTTCACATGCACTCCTATGTTTATCGCAGCACTATTTACAATAGCCAAGACATGGAAGCAACCTAAGCGTCTACCAGCAGATGAATGGATAAAGAAGATGTGGGACATATACACAATGGATTATTATTCAGCCATAGGAAGAAAACCAATCCTACCATTTGCAACAACATGGATGGACCTAGAGGGTATTATGCTCAGTGAAATAAGCCAGGTGGAGAAAGAGAAGTATCAAATGATTTCACTCATCTGTGGAGTATAAGAACAAAGAAAAAACTGTAGGAACAAAACAGCAGCAGACTCACAGAACCCAAGAATGAACTAAGAGTTACCAAAGGGAAAGGGATTGCGGTGGATGGGTGGGAAGTGAGGGATAAGGGGGAAAGGGGGCATTACGATTAGCACACATAATGTAGCGGGGCGGGGAGACATGGAAAGGCAGTATATACAGAGAAGACAAGTAGTGATTCTATAGTATCTTACTACGCTGATGGGCGGTGACTCTGGTGGGTTGTGTGTGGGGGAACTGCTGATGGGGGGAGTCTAGTAACTATAATGTTGTTCAAGTAATTGTATATTAATGATACCAAAACAAAAAATAATGAAAAAAAAATCCCTTGAAAAACTAAAAAAAAATGAAACCAAAGCATACAGTTAATGATTCTGTAACATCTTATAATGTTGATGGATAGTGACCATACTAGAGGGGGTAGGGATTTAGTAATACGGGTAACCATTGAACCGCTGTGTTGTATATTTGAAACCAACATAGAATTGTATATCAATGATACTTTAATAATAAAAAAAAAAAACCAAAGCATCACATTGTGTTGTGACATGTAACAATAAACAAGAGCAAGTGCAGGAATGGGAAGTAACAATTTCAGCACAATCAAGACCTGACAGATTTCTAACCTGAACATTTAAATGGTTTAAGAGACTGTGACAAATACTACAATCTAATTTTTTGACAATCATTTAAGACCTTTACTAACAGATGGTTGTTGTTTGACTTTTTCCAAAAAGTCAAGTTGTAAATTTTTACTATGAATAAAAACGAGGTTCTTAGAAATCTCAGCTTAACGAGATATAAAACAATTTAAAAACCTTTCAAGGCGTACTGAGAAAAACCAGGCTTTAAAAAAAAACAAGTTTGCCACTACATAAAGCGACCATTAAGTAAAAATAATAAAAACCCCATTCTGCGTATACCAGAGAAGACAAGCAGTGACTCTATAGCATCTTACTAAGCTGATGGACAGTGACTGCAATGGGGTATGTCGGGGGGACTTGATAATATGGGTGAATGCAGTAACCACAATGTTGCTCACACAAAATCTTCATAAGATTGTGTATCAATGATAACAATGAAAAAACAAAAGAAAACAAAATAACCCCCCACCCCATGCTGCACAGATCATGCAGATAGTGCAGGAATCTGGTCAATAGGCCAAATTCAAGCACTTAAGGTCATCAGCTCCAATCCTTTGCACATTTCTTATTGCTGGAATTTCATACTTATGCCCTCTTGTAGGATGACTAAACCAGATGATGGGAGAGATGGTAAACTGGCACTGACTCAGCTCCGCCCTGTTCAGTCTCGGTGGCGGCTGAATTCTCCCTGATGGATCAACAGTTTTTGTCTTTGCCATCTTGTGATTTAGGGTTTTCTGGGCATCTGCGTAGGTACCAATGTTGAGCTGGCTGTGGCCTTGAGTCTCAAGTCCCTGATTTTCCTTCTCCGCTTCACTGCCATCCTCTCTGTGCTGTCTCTGGTGAGGAGGACCCGGGGGGAGTTGTGGTCCTTAATCCTGGCAAATACTCTGTCCGTCTCACCATCTACCTGGCTGTCCCGCACCCTGGTTGCCAGCACACCCCCTCACTTCTCCTTGCACGGGAGGGCTGGAACACTGTGGTCGGGCCTGGCCTTCAGCAGCTCTCTCCCATCATTCTTTCCCCTACTCTCACTACTCTGGTCGTTCTGCTGGTGACTGTGGAGAGGACCCGTGCAACGTGGACGGCCTTCGTAATGGTTAGGGTCTGCTGCACGTCTACCGCCTTGCGCTGGAGCTCCACCAAGCCTGTAACATCTGCTGCCTCGGCACCCTTTTCCCCTTCAACATCCAAATCCACAGTCTCTCCATCTCTGACACTGCCAAGGGACTTCCTGGGGCTATTCTTTATGACAGTCTGCTCTACAAATACATCTTCCTTTGTGCCATTCCTGTTGATGAAACCATTTCCATTTCTTAAACTGAACTATTTTACTGTTCCCAAAACCTCCGTTCTGACGACTTTCTTGTCCCCGCTGGAAGGTGCCACTGATGTGAGGCTGTCCAGGCTGCCGCCCTGTGTGGGCTGCACTGAGAAGCAGGGGCGGCTGCTGCAGCTCCTCCGGGAAGTGCTGGTAGCCAGGTGGCTACAGCGTGGGCTGCCCAGGGCACTCTCGGGACAGCTCTTCATGCCCGCTCCTGATTGAACTCGACTACAATCTAACTTTAACAGTAGGTATGCTATGTCTGATGCCATTCTCTAGAGATCTAAGTACTTCCGAACATGAATTTTTGATATACTGACATACCCTGAGAATTTGATCACCCTCTTCTAAGCCTTCTTTGGCTGCCGGGCTGTCTTCCAGAACGCCAGCTACAAATATTCCGACATCATTTCCACCAGCCAGGCGCAAACCCACACTATCTCCTTTCCTGAATTTTACCAATTTCATGCTGGGCCTGTTAAAACAAATATTTCATTTGAAACAGTTAAGAAGAGCTTGAAGTTATACCAAATTGCTACAATGAAAACGGTATTCAGAATGAAATAAAGGGCCATTATCTCTGAAATTTTCCTCATACCACTAATTTACTGAATAAAATGTAGTGTTAGAATTCCAAATCAGATTTAATAGCACTTTCTTTTATTATCTGTTAAACAAAATACGTTTTAAAATATTTGAGTGTATTATGCAAGTAATGCTTTATATACAAATACAAAAAATTAATATTTTTCCAAACTTTCAATCTTGGATGTATATAGGACATTCCCAATGGGTAAAAACCTTCCATTATTTCCATCCCAATTCATATCATATCATCAGACAGTGATTTTTAAACTCTGAAGTTGATGGATTCTTTTAGTAATTTATACAGATCACTTACTCTACAGCCCCTTTGATTTTTAAATAAAAATCTTATCATCATTCAGCCTTTCTGGATTAGCCCCATATTCAATCTCTGCCCCTTCCTTACTAGAGAGAGAACAGGAAGTAATTAATGCATACACATTCCTCTTGATTATCAGTGTGGTGTCAAAACCTTGTGACACTCTTAGAACAAACACTGAAGGATGCTTCAGGAGAATGGCTGGGCAAAAACAGGTAACAACAAAACAGATCATAATAACAAATTACCCTCTTAGGTTCCCATTACTACCCCACATTCCTAGCCAAGAAGACACAGTTCTTTTTACCTATTCTAACATGAAGTACAGAAAAAGTCCTTTTCCTCTTTATTCACTAAATAACAACAAATTATTAAAAATGAATAGAAACTAAAAAACAGAAATCAAATAAATGAATCAATGAGTTGAGAGAAAAGATAGGTCTAGTTCTTTTAAACCAACCAAAGACCACCTTAGCTTTCACGACTTAGAAGATGTTCACATTTGATGCAGTTTCCTGATCTGGAACTAACTAACTAAGGGCCTGTAGTTAGGTGAGGTTCACTGCTGGGGTTACTGGCATCACTGATCCCTCCGTAAACTATCTACCAGTTTTATCATGAATGAGTGCCTTGGTGGTGGTGCATTCTACTTTGTCACTACCCTTCTCTCAGACTCCTCTCCCAAACAAATTATACAGACAGCTCTTTTAAACATTTCCTCAAAGTCCTTAAGACTCCAGGTCCCTGGAAGTCTTCTTCTAACACTGACCAATCGAGTGCACCTCAAAAAGTAAAAATAGTTGATGGTAGTCTGTTATCTTCAGTAAAATCTGCTTTTAAAAACTAGTGTTTTAGAACAGCTTTAGGCCCAATTTCACAGTGTCCTGTGCCCTAGATGACCGATACTTGATGCTCTGCTCTATCTGCATTATATCAATTACTTGAAATAGCAAAAAGTAGACTCACTTACTACTTCTGCATCAAATCCATACACTGGATTTGAATGAATAATCAAATTTGCTGGCTTAGCTACAAATCCTGCCCCAATCCTCTTTGGTGTCTGTTCTTCAGAGCTCATCCAGGGAAACCTAGGATCTAATCACTAAAGGTTTTTTAAACCTTAAAGAGTTATAAATATATAAGTCATAAATATATAACAAACCCTAAAGAGTTCCAGTAAATTCTTAAGAAAGGAAAAAAGGAGACTATGACTATGTCTTCGCAAGTTATAAAATTTTCAGTTACCTCATACAAAAATATACAATTTTAAAACTTGTGTGATACCCCGTTTTTCAGGAGCTCTCTCTATCTAGCTTGGGTCTTGTGGTAACAACGCAATTTTCTTTAGTTGAGAAAATAGGTGAGAGCAAAGGTCTAGATATAAACCACTTTAAGAACTTGGTAATTTTCAATTACTTAAATAATGTCCCTTTTACCACAGAGGAAACAAAAAACCAATTTGATGATCATGATGGTGTGAAATCTGGTTATACAATTTACATCACAAGCCCATCAAGTATGAAACAGAAAATAAAAACATGCCACAATGCAAAGGATGGTCCACTACAATAAACAACAATCTGGCCCAAAGTGTCAATAGTGCTAAATTAGAAAGTTTATGAAAAAATTCTGATGTCTAAACAGAAAATTTGTTTTTAAGTTTTGTCATTCCTCACCTAAAAACTGGAGACAGTGGTGAAAAGAAGTAAACATCACCAAAGTTTCTTTGTTCTTTAATCTCCAACTAATTCTACCCGAAATAATTAAAAAGGAAAAAAATCCTTAATCATAGCAGTAAGTGGTATACACTATTTTAAGAAGTACATATAATAATATGGTTTGCAACTGAATTCTCACTTTAAATAATCTTTAATAATGGACAGAAAGACAACAACAGCTTAAAACTGCATTACCGAAGAATCCCATCTTCATGAGCTGAATTAGGTAGGACGCCATCAGATGGGCTGACAGGTAAATCCACATCTGGTTGTCCAACCTGAGCATATACAGGCTTTGGTTCTAAAAGAAAGAAAAATTTTAAGTTGTGCAAGAATCATTTTATTTAAAAAAACAGAGTAATAATGTAACCAACCAGTGGAAATAGCCAACAATAAAAAGTCTGTAAAAATACATGTATGAAAATTCATCAGCAAAAATGTTCAATTTTGAGAACCTGATATGGAATATATATATATATACATATTAGAGTACAGTTTACAGTTATAATTCTGATGTCTTTATAACAAGTATGCATGTTACATAGTCACTGGTGCTTTCTACTGCTCCAGCTGTTAGGGTCTGAAAATCTATTCTCTAGGGAAAATAACAGAAGAATATGAGAATCCCTACACTTCTCTGTTAAGATTACCAAAGCAACCATCTTTCTTCACTGTGCTAAAATGTATTTTTAAATACCCACATTCCTTCTACTAAACAAGCAGAGCAAAAGATGACTGGAGGGAAGGAACTGAGAGACATTAGAACCAAAATTCTTTCAAAAGCAACCAGATCTTGGAACCTTGCATATTCTTACATCTGGTCTCATATACAGCAATACAAGGTATACTTTATAAAATGTTTATGGAAACACTTTCAATAAGCAAAATAACACATTTTCTGAAGGCAATCAAACATTTCTCTTTATTGAGCAGTGTTGGAAAATAGCTTTGCTCATTGTGAGTAGCTGTTAACCATGAATAATTTCACTTAGGAAAACTTTTTTAAAAAATTCATGAAAGCCTACTGATCCATGCCAATCTTCTACCCATAAGGAAAATTCTAGGAGTCAGAGACAGAAAACTCACACACAGTAACAGTAGAAACAATAACAGCAATAATAAATGTAATAATACACCTTTAAGTCTTCTGTAAATCTTGACAATTACTTTAGTTTGATTGCCAATGTCTTCTGAACTTAGTATTTTGCTGGGCTTACCTGGAAGAGTGGGTGCCTGTTTCTCATTTCTTTCAACTGTAACCTCTTCCACTGTTTTAGGTGCATGATCATCTGCATGTTTTACAGGAGTTGAGATAGCCCCAGGTTTAGAAATTCTCTCTTCCTCTCTGCTACGAAGACTGTATGTTAGTAAAACAAAAAACTATAAGCATAAAGATGATTGTGAAAATTACTTATAACAGTAAAAATATAGCCAAACTTCCAATAAACAATGACAAGGGTCTTGTTCTAACAGCTAAATATTATAAAAGGCAAGTACGTAATACTACAGTGGTATTGCCACAGAAACAGAAAAATAGATCAATGCAATAAAACAGAAAATAGAGAAACGTCCACAGTAGCAAAGTTTATTATGGACATGGCAGTCCAAAACTGTCAGAAAAGAACATACTATTTATTATACAATGACCACAGCAGGGTTATTTCAAGAGTGTATGTATGGCTTGTTCAACATTAGGAATCTATAATACAGTTTCTTATTATGCCCAAGTATTAGAGAAAAAAATGTTAATACCAAACAGGCATGTGAAAAAATTCAACAGCAATTCCTAATAAAAATCATAAGCAAAGATACAATTCATTAATTACAATTAATACAAAACCAAGAACTAACACCATATTAAATAGTGAAATGCTGAATGTATTCACCTACGATCAGTAACAGCACAGTGATACCTACAAATGACTATTATTTACCACTATTTGAAAGACTCAGATGATACAATCACCAAGTGAGCTCAAAAAATTGGCAAAAAAATTTAGTGAGTGTAAAAGAACACTAAAAAAATTTGAATTAAGAGAATTTTAATTCCATTTTTTAGAAAAACCAACAGATTTTTCTCAATATCCTCAACGACAGATAGAAATGGAAAGGAAAAAATATGCCAGGAACAAATCTGTATAATCTTACATTGGGGGAGATCTCCCAAAGTTAGTTAAGATAAAAATTCGAAGCCATAAAGGAATGATGAAATTATTTCACTACATTAAAAATGTCTAATTGCACAGGGAAAGACATTACAAAGACTTAACTTGTAACACACTTGCCAAATAGCTACTATTAACTGATGAAAAAAATGAAAAAGAACAATGCAACAGGAAAATGATCAACAAAAACGAACCAGGCAATCTGCTGAGGAAGCAATTCACAGGTCAGTTAATTTCATGAAAAGATGCTCAGCTCTACTAGTAAGTTAGGAAACCGTCAATTTAAAATAAGGAGTTGCCATTTTATGGAAAATACGGAATTCTGAGAAGTGTAAATCAAAGTTACTTTTGGAAAGTAATCTGGCACTATCCATGAACATGTAAAAACACCACTGACAGACTCTTTCATGACTTTAGCAATAAAAAGAGCCAGTATATACATAAGGGACAAAGATGCTTACATAATATTGTACGTACAACAAAGACCTGGAATCGGACTTTCCATGATATGAGAAGTTTTTCATTGAAAAAATAAGCAGGAAGGATGTTCACCTTGTATTGTTAAGTGAAATCAGCTAGCTGGGAAATCATGAATAGAGCCTGACCTTTTAAAATTATTAAAAACACTCTATATGCGATGCCAAATATTTGTCCAAGTATGGAGAAAGGCTTAATTCAAGAGGATTGGGAACTGGGGTGAGGTGGAATTGGTGGATTTGACCTGTTTTACTTGTTTAATAAGCACACACTGCATTCATAACTGGAGATTAAAACTAAAAATATTAAACAAGTTACAATGAAAGAGAGCTGTATGTAGACACAGGAAGAGAACTCTAAAACAACGTGAAGCAGCACAACTGCTGAATATACATGATGTGACACCAATGAGGTATTAAAGAAAATTCTCTCTGTAGCTACACACACACATGCATGCACAAATTCACATGTAGAGAGACCCAAATGGATATAATCACACAGGCAACAGTTCACTCTGGAGGGAGTAGTAGCCAAGAAAAATTTTAGATTTATCTCTACTATTTCCATTTTTACAAGAAAATATTTACATATTAGTTACAAGTAAAGAATAAAATATTTAAAATATTTAGTATTTAAAGTATTATTTTAAAACGGAATTAAGTCTAACTTTAAACAAAGAATTTGGTTCTATTAATGCATATTTATTAGCAGTCTCTTACCAGGAAAAATTTTCTTCTTGGTTATCTTCCTACAAGGATAAAAACAAGCACTTTTCCTAGTTTCTATTTTCAGATTTGTTTCACTTATTCTATGGTGGTATTCTCTAGTTTTAAATGATAAATATTAAATGAGTATTCATGTAAGTAAAATCTTTCAGAGAAAAACTATAAAAGTCAAGATAGATTCTAGTTCAAACCAGAATGAACTTTTAAATCATAAAAGGTCAAAATTTTAGCCATTGCTTATGTAATATAATCTCACAATTAAGTCTTAAGAATAAATAAATACAATTAAACTTTATCCCCAAATTGCTCTAGAAGCCTCAGAATATAAAGGGTGGTACAAAACAGTAAATTCTCCCTGCATTCTTTGCACTAAAAAATGCAAATGATATGTTACAAATATGAACATTTTAAAGAAAGAGATCAAAGAACTACATAATTTTAAGTTCTACATATTTGTTTTGCTCTGCAACGAGCAGACTTTATTTACTTAAAATAAGATAAAAAAACAAACATTTCCAATTGATTTTCTTCTTTCATGTAACTTAAAAAATAACTTCCCAAATTTAAAATGTGACTGACTATAATGATAACTACCACCTTGGTAACTTGAAATCAACATAGTATTTTAATTTGAACATCCTCCCCAATGATAACCAATAGATTGCCATTTGTTGTGCAACAGGGCTCTGTACATCATACAAAACTAGTATTTTCATCTTTGGCTAATTTTCATGACTCAACGTCTATCTCCTTTTTTTCTTGTAATGCAATTATTATGACTTAAAAACATTTCAAAGGGATGGAACTTATTACATCATTCTATTAAACTTTTCAAGCAATTAATATTCAGAAAATCATTGCTCTTTTTAGTGCAATACTGTTATCTACCAAAAGATGGAGGCATGATTCAATAATACATGTATATCTGGGGCAGTGCTGTCAACAGAATTGTGAAACAAATCACTTGTATAACTTTTAATTCTCTAGAATCCATATTAAGCGAAGTAAAATTAATACACTTTAACTCAATAAATCCAAAGTATTATTTCATTGTGAAATCAATACAAATTATTAATGAAGTATTTACATTCTTTTCTCGTGTACTCAGTCATCAAAATCCTATGTGTCATTTCACACTTACAATACATCTCAATTTGAACTGGTCACATTTCAAATATACACTAGCCATAGGTGACTACTAATATCAACAGTGCTGAGCAATGAGATCTAGAGTTATAGTACAGAAAAAAATAACCATTTCCAAACATTTAAAAGGTTCTATTATGAGCAAATGTGACCATTACATCTATGGCAAGACAAAAAACTGAATTGAAATACACAGAATTAGTCTACTATTCATGGCAATTATTGAAAGAAAACTATAAAGCTGACAATAAAAATACATTTTCCTGTTATCTTCCTTACATAATTCTACCCTAATGGTTCTGAAATAACAGTTAAGCTTTTTATAGAAAAATAATTTTTGCTATTATGAGGAAAGCTGACAATTACTTTGCTTCTTTACATGACTTTACATGAAAACCATCTCGGTCCTGAGTCTGACTTATGTCCTGAGTACGACTATACTGTGGCTCCTAGGAGCTCAGACAGAAGCTTCAGGCATTTCAGGGAGCCTCAAGACCCTCTTAAGGGCATTTTTGTTTTCATCTGGAGGGTAGGGGAAAAGGTTCTGTTTGGGGGATTTTCACTTGTACATATACATATCAATCTAATGGTAATGATGTATTTAGCTAGAGATTTTGGGCTGGCTCAAAGCTCAGTAGAAGATAGTTGTTAGACAAAGATGGAGTGGCATGGAGTCTCTGAAGAGTTTTACGTTCACATAAATTAAGACTCATGATAAGCAGAGCCTTCTTTAAGTCTTACTGGGTCAACTGTGTAACCAGGGTAGCAGAACAACACTCAATCAGATCAGCAAGAAGTAAAAGATCGTTTTAAGTGAAAACCTTCAGATGTAAAATCACAACTCTTTGGGCCCTTTGAGCGTAGGCATCAGAGAGCAGGCAGCTTGGTCAGTAGAAGGACCTGGAGAGACACTGCAGGAGGAAGGGACACTCCTGCCTGGATCTACCCTGCTCCCTCAGCAGGCTCTTGCAGCACACAGCAGTCAACAGCACAGTGGCCAGCAGCCCTCCCTGTGATCCCTAGGATGGTTTTGTAGTGCAATGTCTTTGACGAGACACCTTTCCATGAATAGCTTTCCCAAGAACTTTAGGGGACAAGTTTCTTGCAAGTTCATCTGGTAACACACCTCAGCAAATTCTCTGCCATTTAATGAACCATGGGTGTGCCCTTTCCAAGGAGCTGTCTCTCAGCCCTGGGGATGGGTGGACGATCCTCTTTCTTTGGTGTTCTCTCTCAGCACCAGGAGGAGAAGCTGCTCCTTACACTTCTTTATCTCTTTCCTTCTTACTAGCTAATCCTTTGTTCCTCCAATCCTGTTACATTTAATCTCTTTACATCAAACTTGCTCTGTTCAGATACTGTGCTTTCTGTCTCCTGACTGGACTCTGTCTGATAAGATAGGCCAGATGGCCCATTCTTCAGGGGGCTTTCCTTCAGTACTTACACCTCTCAATACACTTTCCAAATCAACTAGTTATGTCATACTTTAAACGTAACCTTAATATAGGAAATAAACTAAGCCTGAACATTCACTCCAGTAAAACATCCTTTTATAAAGCCAACTTCCTGTTACATACTGAATGACTCATTCTACAAAAAACAATTTATATTTTCTTCAGAAACTCAGTTCAGGATGGGTTGGCAATATTCCACTCACTTTGAAGTGTTAGACAAAGAATTTTACCAAAAAAAACCCCAAAAACATTTAGTAACAATTCAAGTATAAACTTTTAAAAGTAACTTTCACATTCTCCCTAACCAATTTTTCCCAATCAAAGAAAAATACTTAAGAGTATTCAAATGACTCTCTCCTTTGCTCTTTCAAATCCAGCCACCCTGGTCGTCTTGCTGTTCTTCCAACAAGTTGAGTGAGCTTCCCCCTAAGGACAGCATTGTGCCCTTATTCTGTAATGATCTTCAGCTGGCGGGCTCTTTCTTAATTATTTCAAGAAGAAGTGATTTTAGAGAAACCTTCCCTGAGCATGTTACTAATAATGTCCCCTCCTTCGCTATCATTTCACCCTAATTTTCTTTATAGCACTTACCTCTAAAGACAAATACTTTTTCATATTTCAAACTTACATGCTTTATTCACTTGGATATAAGCTCTATGACAGCAGGGATCTTGTGTAGATTGTTCAGGGCATAACTTATATACTGATACATTTGTGATATCAAAAAATCTTTGATACAGGAAGAACTAACAGGATGTCAAAGCTATTGGTTAAAAAAAACCTTCACTATAAACACGCACTGTGCTGCTTTTTGATCACTCACAAGCAACTGCATCACTCCAACTGAAAGGCACTGAACGCTGGGAAAGAAGTGAGGAACTGGTTGATTAATTTGACTGAGATACATAACTGTATCTGTCTACCTGGCCCTCTCCATCTTTCACAGATGAAGGGGAAACAAAAAACAAACAAGAAGGACTTTGTAGTGTATCTGGAAAAAGAAAATGTAGTGTACCTACACCAAGTTATTTACCAGTAATACCACATGCAAATCTTACTTTGAATAACACACCTACCAAATTGGAGGTAATGAAACCTCTTTTATTTAGGATAAAGGACTGAAAACAAAGATTCAGAAAACAAAATCTGAAATTCACATTTTGAAACACTAAAATGTCTAAATGATATATGTGGATGTCTCAACAATAATTTTTAGCCTATTGACAGTTTAATGTACGTCCCAGAGAGAACCAAGCTGACAGAAACTATGTATTCTAAGATGAAACAATATTTACAGTTCTCTAATATTAAAGAAAACAATTATGGAAGGTGATAGAAAAAGTACAGGGTGTAAATAAATATATGAGATCTTTAATTTAAAACCCAAGATTCTATAAGGTATTTAAGGAGATACATTATATTCCCTACATGAATGTTTTAGGACTTACCTGGCACTTTTAGAGAACAGTCATGAGTTTAAATTCAACCTTGTATATTAAAAGACTGATACTACTTGCAAACTATATAAGTAAAAAGTTTGGATCCCAAATATGTCAGGTTAACTTGGGTCAACAATTGGATTTAGTTTAGAAATTTCTCATCTGTAAAATTCTATTTTTACTATCATGTATTTGCTATACCATAAGCCATATAAATCCTGACACCACTAACTTTAGAATTTAGTGGTGGCATTTCTCTCAGGAGAAACAAACACTGAATAAAGACAGTATTTAAAATTTTTACAAAGTTTCAATCTTTTTAAACTGTTTTCAAGTACTTCTGTAGCAACCATTTTAATAAAATGGATATGCTAAATATAAATTAACATTACCTCTATTTGTTAAAACACGGTCCCTAAAACTTCTTAGGCCATGGATGAACATTTGTCAGTTTATGGAGTAACTGAGTGTAAGTAATAGAAAATGTAAATCTTTACAACTCAAATTTTCCATAGTTCAACATGATCTTCATTAGTCTGAGCTTTTACTATGATAAAAATTTAATACTGCACCTGCTTATGGTTAATCAGTAGCACCATAGTCACTTTTACTGAAGTTTATAGGCTAGAACAAAAAATAAACATATGTTGTTCCTCTCAGAGAAAAAGACATAAAATGGGTCTCTTAATTGTAAATACTAGGGAGAGTACAATATAACCAAGCAGAGGTTTAGAAAATATACTGCAAGTCATACACTGTCTGGTTACGCAGTAACCACACTGAGACCAGAGAAAGAATCTTCTCAGTGATAGCCACTCGGTAATCACCATGAAGCAGAGCCACCCGCTGTGGAATCAGTATCCCCAGCTCCTCCAAGAGCACAGGTCTGGGTCCACAGTGGGTTCTGAAGCAATGCTGAATAAAATACAGAACCTAGGAACAAGCATCAAGCTATAAGAAAATCACTATAATAACTCTGTCTATACAACATATGTTTCCTAGTTTAATAACAAAACTATTTTAACATTCTAGACCAAGGATTGGCAAACCTTTTCTGAATGTGGCTGTGTGGGCCATTCTGCCTGTTGCACTTTCTCAGTCTCACTATGTGGGATGGATTTATTTGCAAAACCAGGCAGCAGGCTGGATTTGGCCCATTGGTTGTACTTTGCCAACCCGTGTTCTAGACAGCAATAGGGTATAGTGGTCATCTAGTTATGATGAAGAAACAAACTCATGTGTTTTCCTTAGAATGCTGTTCATATAATGTTTGCTAATGAACTGAACATCACAGGGAGGAACACAAGTAGGATATGATAATAGAATGTTTTGTAGATTTTTGTTCCCTAATGGTTAAGTAGCAATTAACCTACTTTCCTATTTTCCCTATACCAGGAAGGTCAAAGACTAATGTCTAAGAGTTTTAATTCTGACCCCAATCATCTGTCAACTATATGTAACCCTGGACTTTACCACAATGTCTCACCTTGTCTACAGAATGAGGAAATCTTCTTAGAAATGGTCAAATATGAGCAGATGTGAAAGGATGACTGGGAACTTTAACTCAAGATATTCCTCCTCATACTACTACTAGCAGCTAATATTTGTGCAGGTATTATAATAATTAATTTAATTTTCACAATAACTTTGTAATATATGACCATGCCTACTTTATAACAAATGGAAAATCTAAAGCACAGAGAGGTTTCAAGGTCATGCAAGTAACCAAGGGCAACTGAGACTGAAATTCAGAAGTCTGGCTTCAAAGCCAAAAGGAATCATTATATTCTATTGCCTCTGACAAAATGAAGACATTATCCTCAGTAGATAAGTATATATAGTAAAAATATACAAAATTTAAGAAATCTTGGAAGAGAAAGGGGGGGGGGCAGCTGGTATTTTACAAAGCCAGACTTCTTTAGACATTAAACGGAATCGTTTTTCATAAAGATCAAGTGATTTTTGTATCACTTGTTTAAACAGAATTTAACATTTGTACAAACAAACAAAATTAAATAATAAACAATATATGGAGGTCCCACGGTATTTTTTTTTGATACTGTTAATGTACAATTACTTGAACAATATTATGGTTACTAGACGCCCCCTATTATCAAGACCCCCCCGACATACCCCATTACAGTCACTGTTCATCAGGGTAGTAAGATGCTATAGAATCATTACTTGTCTTCTCAGTATATACTGCCTTCCCCATGCCTAAAACCCCCTACATTATAAGTGCTAATCCTAAAGCCCTGTTTTCCCCCTTATCCCTCCCCTCCCACCCATCCTCCACAGCCCCTTTCCCTTTGGTAACTCTTAGTTCATTCTTGGGTTCTGTGAGTCTGCTGCTGTTTTGTTCCTACAGTTTTTTCTTTGTTCTTATACTCCACAGATGAGTGAAATCATTTGATACTTCTCTTTCTCCACCTGGCTTATTTCACTGAGCATAATACCCTCTAGGTCCATCTGTGTTGTTGCAAATGGTAGGATTTGTTTTCTTCTTATGGCTGAATAATATTCCATTGTGTATATGTCCCACATCTTCTTTATCCATTCATCTGCTGATGGACGCTTAGGTTGCTTCCATGTTTTGGCTATTGTAAATAGTGCTGCGATAAACATAGGAGTGCATATGTCTTTCTCAAAATGGGCTGCTGCATTCTTAGGGTAAATTCCTAAGAATGGAATTCCTGGGTCAAATGGTATTTCTATTTTGAGTTTTCTGAAGAACCTCCATATTGCTTTCCACAACGGTTGAACTAGTTTACACTCCCACCAGCAGTGTAGGAGGGTTCCCCTTTCTCCACATCCTTGACAACATTTGTTGTTATTTGTCTTTTGGATGTTGGCCATCCTAACTGGTGTGAGGTGATATCTCACGGTGGTTTTAATTTGCATGTCTCTGATGATTAGCATTGTGAAGCATCTTTTCATGTGTCTTTTGGCCATCTGAATTTCTTCTTTGGAAAGGGTCTGTTCAGATCCGGTGCCCATTTTTTAATTGGATTATTTGCTTTTTGTTTGTTGAGGTGTGTGAGCTCTTTACATATTTTGGATGTCAATCCTTTATTGGATCTGTCATTTATGAATATATTCTCCCATCCGGAGGATGTCTTTTTTGTTCTACTGATGGTATCCTTTGCTGTACAGAAGCTTTTAAGTTTGATATAGTCCCACTTGTTCATTTTTGCTTTTGTTTCCCTTGCCTGGGGAGATAAACATGAGCAACTTCTTCATGAGCATATGTTGCTCATGTTTATGTCCAAGAGATTTTTGCCTATATATTTTTTTAAGAGTTTTATGGCTTCATGACTTACATTCAGGTCTTTGATCCATTTTGAGCTTAATTTTGTGTATGGGAATAAACAATAATCCAGTTTCATTCTCTTACATGTAGCTGTCCAGTTTTGCCAACACCAGCGGTTGAAGAGGCTGCAATTTCCCCACTGTATATCCATGGCTGTAGTAGAGCTTGAGGTTGGGAAGCAAGATACCCCATGCTTGATTTTTCATTCTCAGGATTGCTTTGGCTATTCGGGGTCTTTTGTGGTTCCATATGAATTTTAGAACTATTTGCTCTAGTTCACTGAAGAATTCTGTTGGTATTTTGATAGGGATTGCACTGAATCTGTAGATTGCTTTAGGCAGGATGGCCATTTTGACAATATTAATTCTTCCTAGCCAAGAGCATGGGATGAGTTTCCATTTATTAGTGTCCTCTTTAATTTAAGAGGGTTCCATAGTTTTCAGGGTATAGCTCTTTCACTTCCTTGGTTAGGTTTATTCCTAGACATTTTATTCTTTCTGATGCAATTGTGAATGTAATTGTTTTCCTGATTTCTCTTTCTGCTAGTTCATCATTAGTGTATAGGAAAGCAACTGATTTCTGTTTACTAATTTTGTATCCTGAAACTTTGCTGAATTCAGATACTAGATCTAGTAGTTTTTGAGTGGATTCTTTGTGGTTTCTTATGTACAATATCATGTCATCTGCAAACAGGGACAGTTTGACTTCTTCCTTGCCAATCTGGATGCTTTTTATTTCCTTGTGTTGTCTGATTGCCATGGCTAGGACCTCCAGAAAAATGGGCAGAGTGTGGGCATCCTTGTCTTGTTCCCGATCTCAGAGGAAAAGCTTTCAGCTTCTCGCTGTTAAGTATAATGTTGGCTGTGGGTTTGTCATATGCGGCCTTTATTATGTTGAGGTACTTGCCCTCTATACCCATTTTGTTGAGAGTTTTTATCATGAATGAAGTTCAATTTTGTCAAATGCTTTTTCAGTATCTATGGAGATGACCATGTGGTTTTTGTCCTTTTTTTGTTGATGTAGTGGATGATGTTGATGAATTTTCGAATGTTGTACCATCCTTGCATCCCTGGGATGAATCCCACTTGATCACAATGGATGATCTTTTTGATGTATTTTTTAATTCGGTTTGCTAATATTTTGTTGAGTATTTTTGCATCTATGTTCATCAGGTATATTAGTCTGTAATTTTCTATTTTTGTGGTGTCTTTGCCTGGTTTTCGTATTAGAGTGATGTTGGCCTCGTAGAATGATTTTGGGAGTATTCCCTCCTCTTCTAATTTTTTGGAAAACTTTAAGGACGATGGATATTAGGTTTTCTCTAAATGGTTGATAAAATTCAGCAGTAAAACCATCTGGTCCAGGAGTTTTGTTCTTAGGTAGTTTTTTGATTACCAATTCAATTTTTTTGCTGGTAATTGGTCTATTCAGATTTTCTGTTTCTTCCTGGGTCAGTCTTAGAAGGTTGTATTTTTCCAGAAAGTTGTCCATTTCTTCTACGTTATCCAGTTTGTTAGCATATAATTTTTCATAGTATTCTCTCAGAATTCTTTGTATTTCTGTGGTATCCTTGGTGATTTTTCCTTTCTCATTACTGATACTGTTTATGTGTGTAGACTCTCTTTTTTTCTTGATCAGTCTGTCTAGGACTTTATCTATTTTGTTTCTTTTCTCGAAGAACCAGCTCCTGCTTTCATTGATTCTCTCTATTGTTTTATTCTTCTCCATTTTACTTATTTCTGCCTTAATCTTTATTATGTCCCTCCTTCTACTGACTTTGGGCCTCATTTATTCTTCCTTTTCTAGTTTCATTAATTGTAAGTTTAGACTGTCCATTTAGGATTGTTCTTCTTTCCTGAAATAGGCCTGTATTGCAATATATTTCCCTCTTAGCACTGCCTTTGCTATATCCCACAGATTTTGTGTTGTTGATTTATTGTTGTCATTTGTCTCCATATATTGCTTCATCTCCGTTTTTATTTCATCATTGATCCACTGATTATTTAGGATTTGTGGGCTTTTTCGTTTTCTTTATGTAATGTATTTCTAGTTTCATACCTTTGTGATCTGAGAAGTTGGTTGGTACAATTTCAATCTTTTTTAATTTACTGAGGCTCTTTTTGTGGCCTAGTATGTGATCTAGTCTTAAAAATGTTCCATGTGTGCTGGAGAAGAATGGGTATCCTTTTGCTTTTGGATGGAGTGTTCTGTAGATGTCCGTTAGGTCCATCTGTTCTAATACGTTGTTCAGTGGCTCTGTCTCTTTACTCATTTTCTATCTGGTTGATCTCTCCTTTGTAGTGAGTGGTGTGTTGAATTCCCCTAAAATGAATGCATTGCATTCTATTTCCCCCTTTAATTCTGTTAGTATTTGTTTCATATATGTAGGTGATCCTGTGTTGGATGCACAGATATTTGTAATAGTATATATCCTCTTGTTGGACTGACCCCTTTATCATTGTGTAATGTCCTTTTTTGTCTCATTAGTTTCTTTGTTTTGAAATCAATTTTGTCTGATACAAGTACTGCAACTTCTCCTTTTTTCTCCCTGTTAGTTGCACAAAATATTTATCCATCCCTTTCCTTTCAGTCTGTGTATGTCTTTGGGTTTGAAGTGAGTTTTGTAGGCGGCATAAAGACATGTCTTGTCTTTTAATACAATCAGATTCGTGGTTACCAAAGATTCAAGGGTAATTCCCTTACTGTCTAAGAGTCTAGTTTAACTCTCTTCGTGTTCTATTACAAACACAACCTAAAGGTTCTTCTGGTTTTCTTTTTCCTCCTTTTTCTTCCTCCTTGGTTCTTTGTATGTTATGAATCATATTCTGTGCTCTTTGCCTATCCCTTGGGTGACATCTATTTAGCCTAAGGAATACTGCCATCAAATGCACTGTAGAGGTTGTTCGTGCGAGGTAAATTCTCTCAATTTTTTCTTATCTGAAAATTGTTTATTCCCTCCTTCAAATTTAAATGATAATCTTGCCGGGTAGAGTGTTCTTGGTTCAAGGCCCTTCTGATTCATTGCATTAAATGTATCATGCCACTCCCTCTGGCCTGTAAGATTTCTGTTGAGAAATCTGATGATACCCTGATGGGTTTTCCTTTGTATGTGATCTTTTTTCTCTCTCTATATTCTTTTAAAAGTCTGTCTTCGTCCTTGATCTTTGCCATTTTCATTATTATATGTCTTGATGTCTTCCTTGGGTCCCTTGTGTTGGGAGATCTGTGCACCTCCATGGCCTAAAAGAGTATCTTCTTCCCCAGATTGGGGAAGTTTTCAGTAATTACCTCCTCAATGACACTTTCTATTCCTTTTTCTCTCTCTTCTTCTTCTGGTAACCCTATTATGTAAATATTGTTCCGTTTGGATTCATCACACAGTTCTCAATATTCTTTCATTCTTAGAGATTCTTTTTTCTCTTTGTTCCTCTGCTTCTTTGTTTTCCTCTTCTCTAATTTCTATTCCATTTATCATCTCTTTTACTACATCTAATCTGCTTTAAAATCCCTCCATTGTATGTTTCATTTCAGATATGAATTTCTTAATGATTGGATCTCTGACTTAAATTTGTTCCTGAGTTCTTGAATATTTTTCTGTACCTCCATAAGCATGGTTATGATTTTTATTTTGAACTCTCTCTGTCAGGCAGATTGGTGAGTTGTTTCATTAGGCCCTTTTCCTGGGGTTTGTGAGATTTTGGTCTGAACCATATTCTTTTGATGTTTCATATTTCTCTGTGGTGCCCACTAGTGCCCAGAAGCTCGTCTCTGGAGCTGCTCAGCCCCTACAGTGAGACTGGGGGCCACAGGGTAGCAGACCTGTGCCTGGGGACTGTAAAGATCTGCTACGTGATTCCGGTCTGCAGTGCCTGTCTCCAGTGTCAGAGCCAGTGGGCCAAGCACACAGGTGTAAGCCTCTGTGCTTTGTGTCTATAGCTTTTGTAGGCTGAGCCTCCTTCTGGCTAGCCTGATGCCAGCGCAGTTATTGATGGTTTGCGAACCGGTGTTGGCAGGCTAGGAGGAAGGTGCAGCAGGCTGCGTGTCACAGTGGGGAGGCCTTGAAGCTGAGTAGGCAGACAGGAGGATGGGGTGCCTGAAGCTCCTGAAAGTTCCCAACCAGCTGGGTAGAGCGCACCCAGACAACCTTGTCCACCTCTCCCTTCCCTTTGTGCAGCAAGCTCCATGCAACCCCACTTCTTCAGCAGCCCTTTTGCTGCTAGGAAGCCCCTCAAACTGTCTGCCTTTCCTTTGTCCCCTCCACCACAAATGGCCACAGTCTGTCTCTCAAGCCCTCCACCTGTCTGATCTCCCCAACATCCAGAGCACCACACAGTGCAGGTTTCTGCTCCCAAAGCAGACCTCCAGGGCTCGGTGTTCAGCAGTTCTAGGCTTCCACCCCTTTCCCTGCTCCGTTTCTCTCCCTCCCGCTGGTGAGCTGGGGTGGGGGAAGGGCTTGGGTCCCACCTGATTAAGGCTTTTGTACGTTGCCCTGTTTTTGTGAGGTCTGCTCTGTTCATGAGGTCTGCATGCAGTCTGGTTCAGCCTTCCTTCTTGTTGCTGTTTTAGGGCTAGTTGTAGCAATTAACTATATTTTCATATTATTTGTGGTTTTGGAATTCTCCATCTCACCTCTCATGCTGCCATTTTGAATCTCTGTTGCATGGTGTTTTTTTATACTAGGATTTTACTCTTACATATCTAAATTGTTTTTTTTAAATGCAGTGTAGCTTCTAAATTGAAACTCCACAGTTATTTGGATTTTAATATTAACTTTTGGGCGGGGAAATGAAACCTTTAAGCAACTAGCCTATAGGCTGTTTTCTCAATTTTAGAAATTTAATTCTCAGCACAGAAATTGGAAAAGCAAGTTAAGACTTCTGGTCTGCTGTAGTTGGAAGTACTCTCTTTTCTTCAGTATATGCTACCTGTTCTAACAGTAAGTTCCCAATCTGGTAGCACACAGGGGAGAATGATACCTGGCACTTAAAAATAAAGTGTTCTCTGCCTCCATCTCCGATGAATTGAGCCAGGATTCGGTACTTCTAAAAGATCTCATGTAATGGTGTTACTTGTGAGAATACCTGAGGTTCTCAGGAGAAGTAAAACAACTTAAAAAGATATTAATATATACTTAAAAAATTTTTTTTTCCATTTTTAAAGTTACAGATGCCAGATGTTAGGAAATATAAATGAAAAAAAGCAAGTATCAAGAAGAAATTACTAAGATTTAGAATTTGCTTATAATAAAAACAGTCAAAATTTTTAATATACTTCTTTCTTTAAAAAAGAGGAAAATCATGTCCAAACTGCTTGGGACCAGCACAGTTTCTAGACAAGAGAAATTACAGTTGTCCCCCATGAATCATTAAGGGTGTTTAGATCACTGTGTATCTGTTGTGGCAGCAATCCTTTTCCAGCTAATGCCTATGTCAGGGAGATTTTTAGAATTGATATATTAACCTGTAGCGGTTACAGATGATAATCAGTTTTAAGATAGGCCAGTTTTGCATAGACATACTATTAATATTACTTTAAAAAATCATTATCACCTTAAAATAAAGATAAAAAATACAGATAATTTATCAATCTAAAGTTGAAATTAAGAGAGAATCAGCTTCATAAATATCTAATAGCGTCAGGGTACAGCAAGTGCACTACTTCGGTTGGTGACAGTCTTTAAGAAGCTTTCTTCTGGCTAGGCACTCCTCCCTTGCGTTTGTGTCTCCCTCACCTCCTCAGCTTCCTCAAGGATTGTAGTACTCCCTACGGTCCAGTTCCGGGTCTTCTCTCCAGAATGTTTATCTTAGCAATTTTCGACTCCTTGAGCTAAATCCCTCTTTGCAGGTAAGGCACAAATCACCATCTTTAATCCTAAACTGTGCAGCTCTGGACTTGTTTTCAAGTGCTCCCAGAAGACCTCCATATGGATTACTGTTAAACACAGGTCTGTTGGTAGCCTGGCCTACAGAGTCCTAGGAACTTTACATAAAACGCTACATACATGTGTACATTTTTCTGGAGATAAGGGTCATAATATCCTTCAGATCCTCAAATATATCTGTGACCCGAATGATAATATAAACTCAAGAAAGTCACATATTATAGCATACCAGACACTTTGGCATAAATACCAGCTAGTGTATTTTTAAAAGGGAAAATAAAGTCCAGGTTAATCTGTCTAATAAAGGACCTTTACTATAGTTAATTTTCCCAAGCCACAGATTCTTTAAGCCTGCTACCATCTTCTAATGCAGTGGTTTAGCAAACTGGAGCTGGGCCATCTATTTTTGTATATAAAATTTTATTGGAACACAGCCACAACCATTCATTTACATATCGCCTACAGATACTTTTGTACTATACAGCTGAGTAGTGACAAGACAATGTATGGCTCACATGCCTAAAATATTTACTATATGGACCTTTAAAACAAGTTTGATCTCTGTTTTCAAAGGCAAGAAATATGTAAATTAGTAAAAGAACAGACCTAATCTTGAAACCTTAAAAAAAAAAGTCAACCTTCTAGTTTCATTTGTAAGCAATACCAGAAATACGTATTGAGCACATTTAACTATTTTATTTTAAACAATATTGCGATTACCTGCCATTGCTGGGCTGCTGTGGAGAGTGTCTGGAATGATCAGAAGGCTCTGACCGTTGGTCAGGAGATCGTGACCGGTTGTGGCGGGGAGGCCTGTCGTGTGATCGACTGGAATGATCTGATGCCAGTGACTGAATTTCTGAAATGTCTATTAAATAAAAGGGTGCTGTTTTTTTCCCCATGAAATGACTATAGTAAAATATAAAGTACTCCAATGATAATGGATAAAAGCCACTTAATATAATTTCATATAAAATGGTTGATTTAAGCATTAACTTCATCAGTCATTGATCAATAGTGGTAAGCTGCCTACAGAGAAAAAAGTATATAGTGACAACATAGATGGACATCAAAGGCATTTACTAAATGAAATCAGTCAGACAAAGAAAACAAATTTAAAAAATGAAAACAAATAAATGAACTAACAAACTCATAGAAAAAAAAGACTGGCTTTATGGTTACCAGAGGTGGGGGAGGGGAGAGGGGTTATTGGAGAAAGCTGGTCGAATGATACAAAACTCTAGTTATAAGATAAATAAGTAATAGGGATGTAACTTACAACATAATGAATACAGTTAACACTGCTGGATGACACAGAGGGAAGTTGTTAAAAGAGTAGGTCCTAAGTGTTCTCATCACAAGGAGAAAATTGTCTTCCCTTTCTTTTTATTGTTACCTATGTGAGATGATGGATGTTAACTAAATGTACTGTGGTAATAAATTCACAATACATATAAATCAAATCATCATGCTGTAACTTTAAATTTGTACAGCGATGCATGTAAACTATTTCTTAGTAAGACTGGAAAAAAAATTAAAATTAATCCCCCTAAATATATATTTATATTTATAATTCTTAGGTTTTGAAGGTGTATAGCTTAAAGAAAATTACTTCACGCAAGCATGCCAAATCTCCCTACTACTTTAAGAAATAGGTCACTTAAAGGAAATCTCTAAGCAGAGTTGTACTCACCATCTCTCTCAGAGGCATTAGCAGAGTGGATACTGTCAGAAAGATCAGGGACGTTCAATAGGGTAGCCCGTTCATCTCTCTGAACTACCATTTTTAACTTGCCTTTAGACCTTTCTATCAATGTCTTTGCATCTGTCAATGACATGTTTTCTGTCACAGTACCATTTATCTGCCACAGAAAAGAAATCATAGGTTGAAAGTAAATGACAAAAATACAAATGTGAGCTTAGTCTGCTTTGAATAGGAATATCTAATTATCTAATATCTAGTATCATATCCTTGGCTTGCTGTAAGAACCGAGGTATTCCCTTTACAGTTTCCTATATTATCAAGGTATTCTTCTTTCCTGAAATAACAACATCTTTATTACACTGTTGCTCTGTCAGAAAACCCAAATTAGCATCTTCTAGCCCCTTCTTGAAAGCCTGTCACTTTCATTAGTTATACACAAACCAATAAAACTACTTTTTCAATGATATCTCAATTTTCAAAACTGCTTATTGTGTAAGAATAGACATATCTATCTACAAAGTAGACCCCATTAGTGAATGATATACATTTGTAGTCATTAATTCTCTCAAGATGACACTACGCCCAAAGAAAAGCATCAGTGTTGACACATAATAATGGACAGCGGCAAACTATCCAGTGCCCCAAGCACTGATTTTCAATTCTTTTTGGAAAAACTGCCTCTAACACAAGCAGAAGGTACATGGCCATTCTAGACCTGAGTTTTCTATTTTAGTTCATGAAAATATAAAAACATGACTATACCTTCAATACAACATCGCCTTCTTGAATATTGCCATCTCTTGCTGCCAAACTATCTTGTGAAATTTCTTTTACAAATATATGGCTGGCCAATCGAAGACCATATTCTGAAATAATATATTATATGTCTTTAGTATAAAATAATACAGCAGACTTTAAAAGTATAAGACTAATAATCACTGCAAACAGAGTTTTTAACTACAGTCATTAACAAGAAATTATTCTTAGTCATCCTGCAAAGATACTTTCTCTAATCATCAAAAAGTTTGCAATATCAATGCAAAAGCAAAGGGAAAGTGACTCAAACAGAAGACTGACTTCATTTCCATTTTACTGAAACAAAGTCCTGAAGAGAAGACCATTTCTTTTTGACTACGTTTTATTGCAACACTAGCTTTGCAGGTTTAATGAATACAATTCTGAAAAGTAAACTGCTTGAGGTCTAGAAAAACTCTGGACAGGTTGAAAATTTCATTAATGACTTGGGTTACCAAGCATATAACATTTTTGTTTTTCCCAGTTCCTACAGCAAATGTTCTTTCTGATCTACACACCTCTGACACTGGAGAGACATACTCAGAGCATTAGCACATAATACTCTGTACTACTTCAAAGGCTTACGGCTAGCCAGGCAGATGTACGCAGGAGTTAAAAATGTCAGTCCTTCCCTTTTAACAACTAACAAAGTATCCAAGAGTGAGTGGGGTAAGAGTTGAGGAAGTTACTAGGGAAGTCCAGGAAATTGGCCATGGGACTGCAAGGCTATAGTTTTTTTTTTTTAACAATGACTACAACATAACAGCAATAGGAAAAGGACTGGTTTTGTCAGGAGATAGAAAAGGACTCTGAGTCTTGCTGCAATGGGAAACAAAACTTTTCTAAATTATGAGACAGATCTTAAAAGTTACATCATAGTCACAGTTTAACTTAAGGCAAATAAAGAAAAGAGTGTTCACAAACAGGAATAGACTCAGTGTAAAAAAAGAAAGTGATTTTTTTAGGAGAGCTAGGCAATCAACTATATGTTCCTTAGAGATAGTCCTAATATCACAGAAGAATGGAGTATTAAAAGACTGTCCTTAGTCAAGATTAAATAATTTACGGACATGACTTCAAAATATTCCTTATATATTAACTGATTCATTTATTCGAAGTATTTCCTTAGGTAAATATTAACTGTGTGCCAAGCACTATGGATAAAATGCAGCAAACAAGAGACAGTTCTTCACTCTAGCAACTCACACTGTCAATAGGACAGTAAGGAAAAAGATCTGTCTACAGTGATGTGAGTGTGATGAAGAGTTCAGATAAGGGCAATACAGGGGTTGTGTCTAGTACAGGATCAGAGAAGGCCTCCCTGAGGAAGAAATGCTAAAGCTGAAACTTTACTTAACTAAGCCTTAAGTATGAGGGTATGTATGTACATGGCATGTGGGAGGTGGGAGAGGCAGAATGGTTAAAAACAAACACACTAAAAAGTATGAAGGAAAGACCTGAAGATTTGCAAAAAGTATTAAGTGTAGAGTAGCTGGGGCTGAGAAGTAACTAAGAGACAGGGGTGAAAGAGCAGACAGCGAAGTGTCATGGAGGATTCTCTGTGTGAAGTATTTGCAGAATAGAGTGGATGGAATACAGAGAATAGTTTCTGAGAGCAAATGAGTCTACTTAAGAGATGACAGTGCTCATCACACACACACAAATACACATACACAGAATAACCATGTTAGGTGTGGGATGTGGTAAATTTCATTGTGATCATTTCACAGTGTATATATACATCAAATCGACACGCTGTAGACCTCAAATATATACAATTTTATATGTTTATATATGCTGTCAATTATACCTCAGAAAGTTGCAAGAAAAAAAAGATGAGCTGGAAGAAAAAAAAGACCTAGTTTGCGTTGACCCCCCCCCATACTGAATTTTATGGTTGTTAACAACCATTTCATCAATAAACGTGAGAGATGCCCTCTCAAAAAAAAAAAAAAAAAAAAGACCTAGTTTGAGCAAGGGTGGTGGCAGTGGGGAAAGGCAGAGAAAAGGGACAGTTAAGAGTGGCATTCAGGAAGTTAGGATGTATTACCAGGGCATAGGAAAGTGAGAGAAAAGAGGTATCATGTTATCCATGACTAGCTTGAGAAACTGGGGGGTTAGATAGGAAATATATTAAATGGGATATTTCATAAGAAACCTGAAGGAAAAATTTTAAGAGGAAGATAAGAGTTTCATTTGAGACGTGCCAAGGTTGAGGGACCTACCTGGGATACCTAAGTGAATATGCCCAGTAGCTGAAACATGTGTACATACACTTAGGCTGCAGAAATTTTGCCATCAGGAGCAGCTAAGGCAATGAGAGTAGATGAAGACTGCCTAAAGAGGTTATGTTGAATGGGGAAAGAGATTCTAGAACAGATACCTACAAAACATTAAAGGGTGGGCTGAGGAGAATGAGCTTGCAAAGCACACAGAAGTGGGGTGGAGCAAAAGGACACTGTTATAGACAGCATTATTTCAAAAAAATAGGGAGTGACTGACTTTATGAAAATGGTACTGAAAAGACAAGTAAGATAAAGACTGAAAATTTTTACGGAATTTAGTGTGAACTGTTTTGGGATAGAGGTGGAAAAGATACCCGACCACAGAGGGTTGAAGAGTGAGTGGTGAAATCAAGTAGAAACAGCAAGTGTAGACAGTTTGGCTGAGAAGCTGCTAGAGTGGGGGTGGAGAGTAATAACTAGGAACAATGTCAGGTTTTGGTAAACCAGATTAAAGTGGAACCTTTGTAATATTCTTACTATAGTACCTTTTATTCAGAATGATAAGTCATAAATGCTCTCCTCCATTTGAAAGATGCCCACAGCAGAAGGAAGCCACAGATTCATTTTTATCAAATTTGTTTAAGCAAAGGGAGGCAGATGGGCTTCAGTTTCAAAAATTTAAAAGAACTCTTGCATTACAGAGAAATGCCCTAGTAAGGGGCTCCTTCCTCTCAGTCTCTTCATTTGAAAAAACATTCTGGGGGAGAAAAAAAAAAGTCCAATATTTCTTCCCATGAGGATGCTACTTCTGATCCTAACAGCTAAGAAAAATGCTGAATTTCAACTTGATAACAGTGTGACATTTCTTGTTAGCTTAATTTGTATTTGGCTGTTTGAACCACACAAAATCCAAAGTGCAACTACTGGCTTAACTGAAGTACTATCTGCTACAACAAAATGATTCAAGAAGGGAAAAAGGGTGACTTGTAAAGCCTGCCCTATTAGGATTAGACTTATAGCAATGAAAAGTCAAGATATGGAGATGGCACTTTTACTTCTCATTAGTTTAAAATTTTTCATATGAAAATGATTGAGTTGGCAGAAAATACCTTCATTTTTCCGGGATTTCACCAATGTGACTTTGGTAGGTTTGGCAGGTTGACTAGAGGCCACAGATCGCCTATCAGATCGTGGAGATAAACTCCTCTCTCTACTTGCACTTCTATCCCTTGCCCAACTCTTCTCACTCCTTCTATTAACCAGGCCTCCCCGGCCAATTCTTGCATCGTGTACTTCCTCATCATAACTATCCTCTTCATTCTCAGATACTGGTTCAGGATCAGGACGACTTACTGGTATCTGAACTTTCTTCTTCCTCCGAATGGTCTACAAGTAAAAGAGATTATAAAATAAGTTGACTGATTTTTATGTATGTACTTTTAGCTCCTAAGAGAAAGGAAATTACATTTTTCGTGTATTAATTCATACCGAATTTAATTAATAAA
This sequence comes from Manis javanica, assembly GCF_040802235.1. Taxonomy (NCBI): domain Eukaryota; kingdom Metazoa; phylum Chordata; class Mammalia; order Pholidota; family Manidae; genus Manis; species Manis javanica. The sequence goes on from NC_133173.1 coordinate 17,735,546, forward strand.
GAATACAGGTTCTGTATTAATTATGAATCAGAGAACTGTGTTACACAATTACAACACATTGCCAAAATGGTTATGTTTCTCCTCTCCTGATAAACAGAGCTGGTTAAGAGCCAAATATGGAACAGTGGGCCTAATGAAGTACTTACGTAATTCAGAGAGATCTTCTAGGTATAATAATCACAAGCTTAAAGAAAACTAATTGTCAGTGGTATGAATAAAGGATGGAGCACTGTACTCCAATGCCATCAAATGTACTGTAGTTACTACCAAAACCATAGCATACTTGCAAGCCCAACTTGATACCTTAAAATTTTCAGAATACATCAGTATCAAGGCTCACAATTTTCCTACTGGACCCCCAAGAGATAAATTTATTGTGCCTTTACATTAACATTCAACTTAGTATGTTGGAGCTAGTAACTCTGTTATGCTTCACCAATATAAACTGCTTTCACAGCTTCTGTCTCTTTCCAATTTGTAATTTTTGGTTTTGGTGTAAATTCCTTCTTCTGGCTTTCTTTCTTTAATGATGCTGGTAACTAGTTCAATTTTCTTCCATGTCCTTTTATTTCCTTCACTTTGTGTAAGTTTAAGTTCTACACGCATTGCCTGCTGATTGACTATTGTCTTAATCCCTGGCCTATACTTTGCCTTCTCACTCACCCTGATATACACTTGATTTCATCAGAAATCTGCACGATCTTCTTGGGTAACACTCTTTGTTTTCTACTTTTGACACCTTGATCTACTGAAACTTTATGTCCATCTTACTTCCAATTCTACCATTCTTTCCTATTCTCTTCAGTTTCTGAGGAAACAACATTGACGGTGAAGGATAAGAGGAAACAACAGACCAGCACATGAAAGGAACAGAGTGTCAATTCTGTTATGAACTGAGAGAAAGCTGCCTGCCTTTCTACCCTCTGTGCACCACAGCTGAGACCCTTATCAAGTAACATTTACTGTACAGCATTTCCCACTGACTCTCTGCATTTTAAGCTCACATCTATTTCAATCTCTAATAATATATTTTATCAGAAACAGTACTTTATATTATAACTTTAATCTTTAATTCCTCCTCCAGTAATGAACAAAAAAAATAAACAGTTGAGCATAGGGGCTTAAGACGGCAGTGTGAGCAAGGTGGTGGAAATCTCCTCTCAAAATCACATATATTTTTGAAAATACTATTCCTAAAAGAAAAACCAGAAGATACAGTACAACAGCCAGGCCGCATTTACATCCGCGAGAACTCAGCATCTCACGAAAAGGACCGGTGCTGCAAGCAAACTGGTTGACCCACCACAGCTGTGGAGCAGCCGGAGAACAGCCCCACCCACAGCAACCACACAGTCTTCTCCCAGCGCGCAGCGAACTGGGACAGACCCAGAGGCTGCCGCCGGCACACAACAACTTGGTACAGAGAAAGCTGGAGCAAGGTCAGGAAGGCACGAAGGGGTGCCATTCTCACAGGGGAACATACCTGGCAAGGCTGCCACCCCTCGCAGGGCCTTAGGCTATTCCGAGTGCCGCCCCGCCCATGGCAGCTCAGGAGATTATCCGAGAGACTGCTCCCGGTGTGTGAGTAATCGGCACAGGCAGCGGAAGCTGGAGCACGGTCCGGATGGCACAAAGGGGCGCCATTCTTGCAGGAGAACACACCCGGCATGTCTTCAACCCCCCACAGGGCCATAGGATATCCCGAGGGCTGCCCCGCCCACAGCAGCTCAGTTATCCGAGAGATTGCTCCTGGTGTGTGGGTAATCAACACAGGCAGCAGAGAAGGGAAAGGCAACCAGCAAACAGGAAGGGACTTTATTCTCCCAGCTGACACACGTGCCACCTGCCTGCGACCACTTCTATCACCACAAAAAGGCAGAAGAATCACTCAGACAACCCAAGAGAGAGGGCCTAGTGAGATAGATATAACCAATCTTCCTGAAAAAGAATTTAAAATAAAAGTCATAACCATGCTGATGGACCTGCAGAGAAATATGCAACAGCTAAGGGATGAAGTCTGGAGGGAGATAATAGAAATGAAACAATCAATAGAAGGTCTTAAGAGCAGACTGGACTGGATGAGGTGCAAGAGACTGTTAATGGAATAGAAATCAGAGAACAGGAATACTGAGAAGCTGAGGCAGAGAGAGAGAAAAACGGATCTCTAGGAATGAAAGAATATTAAAAGAACTACGTGACCAATCCAAATTGAACAATATTCACATAATAGGGGTACCAGAAAAAGAAGAGAAAAAGGGATAGAAAGTATCTTCGAATAAATAATTGCTGAAAACTTCCCCAAGCTGGGGAAGGAAACAGTCTCTCAGACCATGGAAGCCCACAGATCTCCCAACACAAGGGACCCAAGGAGGACAACATCAAGATACATAATAATTAAAATGGCAAAGATCAAACACAAGGACAGAGTATTAAAGGCAGCCAGAGAGAAAAAAAAGATTACCTACAAAGGAAAACCCATCAGGCTATCATCAGACTTCTCAACAGAAACTTAACAGGCCAGAAGAGAATGGTATGATATATTTAATTCAATGAAACAGAAGGGCCTTGAACCAAGAATACTGTATCCAGCATGATTGTCATTTAAATTTGAAGGAGGGATTAAACAATTTCCAGACAAGCAAAAGTTGAGGGAATTTGCCTCCCACAAACCACATACCACTACAGGAAGGACTGCTTTAGATGGACCTAACAGACATCTATAGAACACTCCATCCATCCAAAAGTAACAGGATACCCATTCTTCTCCAGTGCACATGGAACGTTTTCAAGATTAGATCATATACTAGGCCACAAAAAGAGCCTCAGTAAATTAAAAGAGATTGAAATTGTACCAACCAGCTTCTCAGAGCACAAAGGTATAAAACCAGAAATAAATTGTACAAAGAAAATAAAAAGGATCACAAACACATGGAAGCTTGACAACATGCTCCTAAATAATCAATGGATCAGTAACCAAATAAAAACAGAGATCAAGCAATATATGGAAACAAATGACAACAGCACAAAGCCCCAACTTCTGTGGGACGCAGCGAGGGCAGTTCTAAGAGGAAAGTTTATAGCAATCCAGGCCTATTTAAAGAAGGAAGAACAATTCCAAATGAATATTCTAAAGTCACAATTATTGAAACTGGAAAACGAAGAACAAATGAGGCCCACATACAGGAGAAGGAGGAACATAATAAAGATCAGAGAAGAAATAAATAAAATTGAGAAGAATAAAACAACAGAAAAAAATCAATGAAACCAAGAGCTGGTTTTTTGAGAAAATAAACAAAATAGGTAAACACCTAGCCTGACTTATTAAGAGAAAATGAGAATCTACACACATAAACAAAATCAGAAATGAGAAAGGAAAAATCATGATGGACCCCACAGAAATACAAAGAATTATTAGAGAATACTATGAAAATCTGTATGTTAACAAGCTGGAAAACTTAGAAGAAATGGACAACTTCCTAGAAAAATACAACCTTCCAAGACTGACCAAGGAAGAAACACAAAATCTAAACAGACCAATTACCAGCAACGAAACTGAGTTCATAATAAAAAAATTACCCAAGAACAAAACACCCGGGCCACGTGGATTCACTGCCGAATTTTATCAGACATATAGAGAAGACATAATACCCATTCTCCTTAGAAGTTTTCCAAAAAATAGGACGGAATACTCCCAACCTCATTCTATGAAGCCAGCATCACTCTAATAACTAAACCAGGCAAAAACACCACAAAATATCACACACCAATATCCCTGATGAACATAGATGCAAAAATACTCAACAAAATATTAGCAAACAGAATTCAAAAATACATAAAGAGGATCATACACCATGATCACATGGGATTCATCCCAGGGATGCAAGGATGGTACAACATATGAAAATCCACCAACATCATCCACCACATCAACAAAAAGAAGAACAAAAACCAAATGGTCATCTCCATAGATGCTGAAAAAAGCATTTGACAAAATTGTCCATTCATGATAAAAACTCTCAACAAAATGGGTATAGAGGGCAATTCCTCAACATAATAAAGGCCATATATGACAAACCTACAACCAATATCATACTTAACAGTGAGAAGCTGAAAACTTTTCGCCTAAGATCGGGAACAAGACAAGGATGCCCACTCTCCCCACTGTTACTCAACGTAGTACTGGAGGTCCTAGCCACAGCAATCGGACAAAACAAAGAAATACAAGACATTCAGATTGGTAAACAAGTCAAACTGTCCCCGTTTGTAGATGGCATGATACTGTACAAAAAAATCCCTGAAGAATCCACTCCAAAACTACTAGAACTAATATCTGAATTCAGCAAAGTTGCTGGATACAAAAGTAATACACAGAAATCTGTTGCTTTCCTATATACTAACGATGAGCTAGCAGAAAGAGAAATCAGGAAAACAATTCCATTCACAATTGTATCAAAAAGAATAAAATACCTAGGAATAAATCTAACCAAGGAAGTGAAAGAACTATACCCTGAAAACTACAAGACACTCTTAAAAGAAATTAAAGAGGACACTAACAAATGGAAACTCATCCCATGCTCTTTAGTAGGAAGAATTAATATAATCAAAATGGCCATCCTGCCTAAAGCAAGCTACAGATTCAATGCAATCCCTATCAAAATACAAACAGCATTCCTCAACAAACTGGAACAAATAGTTCTAAAATTCATACGGAAACACAAAAGACCACGAATAGCCAAAGCAATCCTGAGAAGGAAGAATAAAGGAGGGGGGATCTCGCTTCCCAACTTCAAGCTCTACTACAAAGCCACAGTAATCAAGACAATTTGGTACTGGCACAAGAACAGACCCACAGACCAGTAGAACAGAATAGAGGGTCCAGATATTAACCCAAACATATACAGTCAATTAAGATATGACAAAGGAGCCATGGATATACAATGGGGAAATGACAGCCTCTTCAACAGCTGGTGTTGGCAAAACTGGACAGCTACATGTAAGAGATTGAAACTGGATCATTTTCTAACCCCATGATTACAAAAGTAAACTGAAAATGGATCAAAGACCTGAATGTCATGAAACCATAAAACTCTTAGAAAAAAACATAGGGAAAAATCTCTTGGACATAAACATGAGCAACTAATTCATGAACTTGTCTCCCTTGCAAGGGAAACAAAAGCAAAAATGAACAAGTGGGACTATATCAAGCTGAAAAGCTTCTGTACAGCAGCAAAGGATACCATCAATAGAACAAAAAGACATCCTAAGGGAGAATTTATTCATAAATGACAGATCCGATAGAGGGTTGACATCCAAAATATATAAAGAGTTCACACAAGTCAACAAACAAAAAGCAAATAAGCCAATTAAAAAATGGGCACAGGATCTGAACAAACACTTCTCCAAAGAAGAAATTCAGATGGCCAACAGGCACATGAAAAGATGCTCCACATCACTAAGCATCAGAGAAATACAAATTAAAACCACAATGAGATATCATTTCACACCAGTAAGGATGGCCAACATCCAAAAGACAAACAATAACAAATGTTGGCAAGGATGTGGAGAAAGGGGAACCCTCCTATGCTGCTGGTGGGAATGTAAATTAGTTCAACCATTGTGGAAAGCAGTATAGAGGTTCCTCAAAAAACTCAAAATAGAAATACCATTTGACCCAGGAGTTCCACTCCTAGGAATTTACCCTAAGAATGCAGGAGCCCAGTTTGAAAAAGACATATGTACCCCTATGTTTATCGCAGCACTATTTACAAAAGCCAAGACATGGAAGCAACCTAAGTGTCCATCAGTAGAGGAATGGATAAAGAAGATGTGGTACATATACACAATGGAATATTATTCAGCCATAAGAAGAAAACAAATCCTACCATTTGCAACAACACGGATGAAGCTAGAGGGTATTATGCTCAGTGAAATAAGCCAGGTGGAGAAGGACACGTATCAAATGATTTCACTCATCTGTGGAGTATAAGAACAAAGAAAAAACTGAAGGAACAAAACAGCAGCAGACTCACAGAACTCAAGAATGGACTAATAGTTACCAAAGGGAAAGGGACTGGGGAGGGTGGGTGGGATGGGAGGGAGGGATAAGAGGGAAAAAGGGGCATTACAATTAGCACACACAATGTAGGGTGGAGGCATGGGGAGGGCTTTACAACACAGAGAAGACAATTAGTGATTCTATAGCTTCTTACTATGCTGATAAACAGTGACTGTAATGGGGTATGTGGTGGGGACTTGATGATTGGGGGAGTCTAGTTACCATAATGTTGCTCATGTAATTGTAGATTAATGATACTAAAATAAAAACTTTAAAAAAATCAAGACCTTAAAAAAATAAAAATAAAAATAAAGTGGGCTAAATATTGGTGTTTCTTAATGGCAAGCAATGAATAATGCCTTAAATTGACAAATAAAGAAATAGCATTATAAGGATATTATTTAGATTTATGGAGATAATCACCAGAACTGAAACTAAAATGAATGAAAATTAGTTTAATTAAGAGGTGGAGGCAGGGGACTGTTTCTGTTCATTAAAAACTGTCTGTATATTTTATTTTTTAATTATTTGAATTTATTACTTTGTTAGATTTTTAAAAGGAAGAACATGGAAATAAAAGAAAATAAATAAATAAAATAAATGAATAAATAAATAAATAAAAAACAGTTGAGCATGGCAAAGCTTTCCGTATCCTTCAAGAGTGCCATCTCTTTGGAAATCTACCAAACTGAACTCTTAATCTTAGATAATGTGCATTACAGTTATGAATGTGTGTACCCACCTAATCTATTAAGGTTTAAGTTTGAGAAGGTCCTTGTTATGCATTTAGTCGTACATATGAAACATCTGCATCCAGTAAGTGCTTAAGTTATTACAAAATATCCAATCCTGTTATGATTCTCCAATTTTATCATTAGTAAACTGTTATTGTTATAAACCCACATGAAGATACTTAGCAGGTTTGACAATCATGCTTGATTTTTAACACTGAAAATTTTGAAACAGAAATCTTGGGAGAAATGCCTACTTCAAAACAGTCTAGCTGAATTAAAGATTCAAATGTAAAATAGAACAATGAAATAATACAAGTACTAGAATAAAATACATCATATATGCTTTTACAACTCTGGTAAAAGGTTTCTGTAAGCATGACACCAAAGGCAGAACCAATCAAGTGAAGGTCTGACAAATATGGCAAAACAAAATATTTTCATGTTGAAATAAATGATACAAAAACCAGAAACTCACCATTAAACTTACACTCACAAAAGCAAATGAACAAACAATATGTGCAGTATATATGACAAAAGGCTAATAATCTGAATACATACAACACTCTCGTATGACAATCACAACCACATAAATGCAAAGGACATGAATAAGCAAAGATGAGACATAAATGTGAAATGAAAAGACATACATACACTGTGAAATGACCAAACTCATCTGTAATTTGAAATACTACGTTTATCAGTTTGGCAAAGAAAAAAAAAGGGTTGATAAAATTGGACTCTCAATGCTCTACTGGCTTTCTGAAAGGCACTGGCAATCCACATAGCAGAAGTTATTCATGCCCTCTGACTGAAAAGCCACTCCTAAGCAAGTTATTCAGTTAGTTTTTCAATATTTATGGAAACCGGGCACCAAAATGCCCATCAAAGAATGGGTTGAGCAAGTATGTCTACAAAGAAAAAAAAATCCTCCACAGTCATATGGATATATACTGAAGAGTTCAGAGATTATCTCTAGGAAGAGGTTTTGCCCATTCATTTGCTTCACAATGCTTTTTTTAAGTATGTTCAGAATTTTACTAAAGCTTACACATGCTCACTGTGCTATACACAGTATCTCTTCTATCTTCTCTTCATCTATTGTTAAAATTAAGCATATTTACAGTACTTCTATTATCAAAGGAGTTGTATAATTTTAGTTCAACAGAAATCATTTATTGAGCCTAACACTCCAAGGGTTCTTAGTTTATGCAAAGATAATCATATAAACGATCAACCACCATAATATAGGAGCACCAGGAAGAAGAAAGATTGTAGACTGAGGAGGAGGGAAAGAGGAGCTGGTTATTCAGAACAGCAAAAACACACATTTAATGACTTTGAGATTCTGGTTTTAATGCTGGGGATGAATTAAGAAAGACATCTTACAATGAAAAGCCACATTCTAAGTCACTGGGATTTTATTCTACAAGTCATATGGCAATGAAAAGCTTAATTCAATGACACAATCCAAGGTCTTCAAATGCAGAAAGGAACAACAGCTCTTTGCTGATTAAAACAGTCTTCCACTACGTTGCTGGACAGTGACTGTAATGGGGTATGTGGTGGGAACTTGATAATGGGGGGAATCTAGTAACCACAATGTTACTCATGTAACTGTGTATTAATGATACCAAAATAAAAAATTAATAAATAAATAAAACAGCCTTCCACCCAGTCCCTCTATAGCATTTCCCTATAGAGCAAAGAATACTTGCCCAAGCTTCCTGAATTGTCTTTCCAACTGATGAAGCTAAGAACAGTCAGAGATACATCTATCCTTTGAGCTGCCCCAAATCCTTCCTTCATGCGCTCTTTCAAATACAGAACAGGTTTTGGACCTACTTCTTACAAAATCACTTGTATGGGGAAAAGTCTGGGTGTAGGAGGACACTAACTTTCTTGGATGAATTATCAACATAGGTTTGTTGTTGACTATTGTGCATGACAAACAAAACAGTTCAAGACTTCTGAGGAAGGGAGGGCATAAAAAACTGGAGGTATGGGTGAAGCTCACAACCTGAGACACAGGGAGAAAAACCCAATTTACCTGACATGCTCACCTTGCAATGTGCAGCAACTCACCTGAACAACACCATAAATAAAAAGGATAATGCCCAGTACCAGCAGCTAAGGCAAGAAAGCTAAAGTTCATTCAATTTATAAAAACCAACAATTATAAAAATCAGCAATTGGCTTCTGTAAACACTACACTCTGACATTATAAAAACTGTTTAAAAACTTTACCACCCACTAGCCAATAGTATATGAGCTGCAATTTAAAAATAACATTACAGTTGTAAAAATATGACTACAATGAAGTTGTGAAAACATACATAATAGAAGATACCTGTCATCTGGAATGCAGTAACTAAATACTGGGTCTCCTGCAATATGAGAAAACTCTCATCTTACCAGCAATGATACTGGTACAGAAATAAGCCATATGGTATGGCAGCTTACACAAGATGAGAAGGCCTAGTAACTGTGGGATGCACAGTTTCAGTAACACCCCTTCTAGCTCTCACTACAGCTCCCAAATGCAATCCAGGACTCCCCTCACTACAGCCCTCTTCTTTCTGATGGGACCACTGTGGTTCTGAATATTCTGAATGGACAAGGTTGGACAAACCATCTAGTTGCCTCACCTCTTCTTCCTGCTCTGCACACCTGAGCTAAAGCCTCAAGCAGTACCTTAAACTGTCCTTTCAGAGGCTAGATGGAGCAGAAATGGGAGGAGCAGAGTGGGCAAAGTGGCTAATGTGTTCCTAAAGACGAATATTATTTTAAGTAGGACTTCATATTAAACCCATTCTGAGCCACATTTGCCTAATTTTAACTGTGATTTGAGGCCAGTAATTTAGAGTTAACTCAACTTTTTTTCCCTTACTTAAAAAAGGTCGACTTCTCAGAAAAATATTAACTAGAAGGATTCTAGCTATGCACTACAATAGTAACATCAAACACATCCCGAAAGTGGTAAGGTTTTTTCTTAAGAAGAAAACCTTACCACTTTCTCTCCTCAAAGTTTATAACAGTAACAAGGAAAGCAGATGATGTATGTGTTCAAGGGACAATGTAAAACAAATCCTATAACAGCAAATAGGGCTATTTCAAACAGACTATATGCCAAGATTCAGTCTAACTTAAGTACTTAAAAGAGAAGGAATAGTAAGTCATAAACAGGTAACCATTCAACGACTCCCTTCCTTTCTTTTTCAATTGAAAAAATCCTGGCATCTGCACTTTGAAAAAATATGCACATCAGTGACAAAACATATCATCCATATTAGAAGAAACATGCTTGTAAACAACTGACTTTGCAACTACTGTTTCAATTTTCATACTCTTAAAGGGAAGGAATATTGAATTCATATACCAGAAACCTAATCAAAATAATGCTGGTACTTTATTAAATTAAGCCAAAAAGAACTTACAATTTTTGCATTCTTCCCACTTTTCCTGAGTTGCTGAACAGCAAAGGCATGTTCAACATTGTCCATTGAAACTCCATTAACCATTGCAACTCGGTCATTTTCCCTAAAGAAAAAAAAGGTCACCAAAGTAACATGTTAGAGAAAAACATACAGGACAAGTTTAAGAAGATATTTTCAAGGTGGGTACTTCCAAAAAATATTCTAATTATGGGCTAATTAATTCCTTTGTTTTTAGATCAATGATAAGGTAGTATCAAGCTATTTGCTTTCCTATCTCTCACAAGAACATTTAGCAAGCAACTAACCACAGGGCATTAATTCTTTTTAACCATCAACACTATATTTCCAGAAAGAACTGAATAGGTACTACAATACACAAAATGATTTTTGGTGGTACAATTATAGGGCATTAAATGACTCTATGTCATATAGATGGAAAAAGTTATTCCATTTTTAAAAATAAAAAGCCTTTCTCCTCCCAATTTTCTTTAAATCCTTCTGATTATACTCTGGCTTTCTGCTAGTGTCTCTTTTGCCTCTTTATCTTGCTAATCTTACTGAATAGAAAAGGCAATACTCAGCAAGAGGCTCCCAAAGGCTAAATTCTACCCCAAAGAGTATTCACCATCTTCATTTTTACAGTAACTTTCTATTTAAGGTAAATGATATTAGCTCTTTTACAACAGACACAACAAGTGTCTCTTAGAGAATCACTAGCACACAGTATGCCAGCAGCTGAGGGCAGGAACTGTGCTTGTTAACATAGGTGGCCAGGAGAAACATGCTTACTGTAGCTGTCCTTCAGCTGGTCCTCCTTTCAGCACATCTGAAATTACTATTGAGGTTTCCCCACTCTGAAAATGAGGATTATCTCTTCCACCAGATATTGCAATTCCAAATCCAAATCCAGGAGCCTAAATAATTAATGGAAATGTTATTAAGAAAAACAATTGTTTACTATGTTATAGTCTACCATCTAAAAAAGTTAAAATATCTTTTAACTAGAAGGATTCTAGCTATGCACTACAGGGTAATCATCACAAACATTGGTAACTAATTACAGAATGACAGACTTAATTGTTATTAAGAAAAACAACTGTTTACTATGCTATAGTCTACCATCTAAAAAAGTTAAAATATCAAAACTACAGTCTTATTACACCTGTGATTCAAGCATTCACTTGCTTATACAATTACACATTGGAATGATCTACCCTGTTACAAGAATGCATGCTTTAATAAATCAAATGCTGGACATGAAAGAACATTAAAAATTACCAATTACATGACTGCTCTTCAAGAACTAAAATACATTTAAAAATTCTTAACACTGAAATCTTGAATTTATATCTGGTTATTATAAGTATTCCTAAGGGCACTGGCAGTGCTCCAGGGTGATCATTGCAAACATTGGCAACTAATTACAGAATGACAGACTTAATTGGCATATATACTGGGAGCCATCTTACATCATAAAATATCAGTCAATTGTTGTGAAAATCAATAAAAACATTATTTGAACTTCATTTATGCTAGAAATCTTTTTAGAAGTAGTATACTGTAATAATCTTATGTACATTGCATACAAGTATATATTAATCATATCAAACATTAAAAAATGTATTTTTAATTAAAGGAAGCTAGAATAAACTATACTTCAAAGTGAGTTTTAAATCTTTACCGCAATAGTTAAGAACAATCCAGTACAGAAAAAAATCAAAATATTTCCAAGTTATTAAAAAACTACCTAATTGCAAAGAAATCCACACCATTCCTTAGAAAGGACATGAAGTAAGGCATTCAGAGTAGTCTAAAGAAACATCAGATACTTTCCTAGGGCTCCAGAGTCACTACACCTCAGAAGTGTTTCATATAACCTTGTACTAACACTACACCCTACAATCCAAACCACTTGAGGATAAAGCCTGTCCAGTTCACAACAGAGGAGACCATGTCTACCAAGGACTGTGCAGCCATTATGACCTTCCCTCCTGCCCTAAAGCCTACTTTAGTGGCAAAAGAAAAATAAAAGATGAAAAACTCTTCTTAAAAAAGATTACAAAATTCCACTCCTTGGAACATACCCAAAGAAAAATGAAAATGTATGTCCACACAAAGACTTATACCCAAATGTTCAGAGCAGTATCATTTGTAATTGCCAAGTAGGAGAAACAACCCAAATGTCTATCAACTAATGAACAGATAAATAAAATGTAGTATATCCATACAATATTATTTGCAATAAGAAGAAATGAAGTATTGATACATGCTACAAAATGGATAAACCCTGAAAACATTATGTCAAGTGAAATAATCTAATCAAAAAGACCATATGAAGTATAATTCCATTTATATGAAATGTACAGAAAAGACAAATCTATAGAGACAGAAAGCAGAGTAGTGGTATGAGCCAGGAATGGGAAGGGATGGAGAAATGGGGGAGTGATGTCTTATGGGTATAATATTTTTTTCTTTTACAGTGTTTATTTAAAAATGTTTAAAAAGTCACTCTGGTCAACTCTGTGAGTATACTAAAAACCACTGAATTGTACACTTCAAAGGGTGAACTGTATGGTATGTGAATTATATTGCATAAAGGTAATGTAAAAAAAAGATTAATGTAAAGAAAAAATAAAAAGGGGTAGCTGAAAACAGTGGCAACTGCCTGAATCTGTCTATCTATCCTTCCAAAATAATACAAGAATCTCTACACAAAACCATCCTTTCAATACAACCCAGAGAATATGGCCAGAAGTCTAAAATTGCAAAAATAATGATTGGAAAGAAGTAACTCTTAGCACAGAACTGAAAATGTAAGACACTACTTTACAGAACAAATATAAATAAATTAAAAAAGATGGACCAGATAACTTCCTAGGGAAATACAGATTACTGAATTGACATTATTAAAAATTAAAAAGCTTAAACAACCCAACTTCTGGAGAAGAAATAGGGAAAGTTATGAGGGAACTGTTCCACAAAAAGCACCAGCCACAAATGACTTTACAGAGAAATTCCACCAAAACATCAATGCCCAAATAGTTTTGATGCTTCATAAATTATTTCAGAGCACTGAAAATCAAGGGAAGCTTCTAAACTCTTTTTATGAAGCAACTATAATTTTTATATCCAAACCTGATAATGACTGAGCATGACAAAGACAGAGCACTCTCCCAAATATTCAAGCCCAACATCATTTATCCATATCTGTACTAAAGCATTAACTAAAAAAAAAAGAGCAAAGAAAGGCCAACACCACACAAATATTCCATGACAAAGGGATTTATTCCACGTCCAAGACTGGTATATTAGGAAATCCATGGTATAATATACCGTTAATAAACCTAAAGAAAAAAATTCTATGATTATATCCATAGACCCTGAAAAGGCCTCTGACAAAATCCAACACTTACTACTGAGGAAAACATTTAAAGTTTAAGAAAATGCATTCTATCTATTGTAAAAGTTGTTTTTAAAGTTATGTAAGAAAATCCAGCTTCACACACATATGTAGCTGAGAGAGTAGTTTAGTAGCCTTTTTAGGTAATTATGGATATTCATGTTTGACTTTGTATCAAAATTTAGTAATTTATATAAAATTATATCAAATTATTCTATATCAAAATTTTCTATCAATTTTTTATTTCATATCAAAAATTGTTTTCTTAATTGATAGTTGCAATGTAAACTTTTGTACTTTGTTGTATGAGTACCTGTTGGCCTGTTTTGCACTCCAAATGGATATTTTATCCATCATGATTTTATAACAGCATGCCTTGGTCACTTGGAAAATACTTAGGCAATTCTTTAAATAATACACATTTTACTGTATAATATTTTTCAACAATCACATGTTAGTTAGTATCACAACCAATCTCATCAAAGTCTTGAATACTGAAAACTTACTGTGTTTGTGGTGTTAGGGAGAAGTCCCAATTTCAATTTTTGTTTTAAAATTGAACTTTTCTTCATTGGCAACAAATATCAGAGTTATTTTCATTGAGGCCAACAGGTACTCATTGCTTGAGAAAAATGTCTGCTAAATATTCAAGACTGGATAACATACATTCCTTCAAGTAAAAACAGTATTACACACAACATACAAATACATGGCTCACTGAGCTTCCAATTCAGTCACACAAATACTTAAATATAAAGCAGAAGGGCCTTGTGTATATTTCCCACTTCAATACACAGACTAACTTTTAAAATGTATATTCAAAAGCTGAGATGTGATAAAACAATTTTTACTGTTTTGAATCATTTTGAAACAAAACTGGAATTGTCCTTTTAAACTGTGTATGTGGCAGTGACATTCACCTCAATGTGGGCTACGGTGGCCAGTTCTACCACACCTCCCCTCCCTGCCTCTGTGCCTTCACTACAAATATCACCACAGTAAAAAAGACAAATGTCATTTCCATACTGTTGGAAAAACGGTTTTGTCCTAGAGCATAAAAAGGTTTCAGAGACTTTTTGGGGTCCTTAGGTCAAACTTCAAAAACACTGGTATTAGGAAGCACTGAAAAATGAGAAAAAAGAACAGAAAGACCCAACAAAACAATGGTACAGACTATTTACAAAAGACATTTAAGATGTTAACACTCACATAGAGAAATGAAAATTACAACTACACAGAGAATGGAAAAATTAAAGTATCCTAGCACATTTTGTTGGGGAGGCTGTAGTGAAACAGGCATTCCTTACACACTGCTGATAGGCAAGTGAAACTGTTGCAGCTCTTTAAGAGATGAATGTGGCAATTAATGATTAACAAAATTGCAAAAGCACTTTTCTTTTCACAGACCAATTTCTAGAAATGTACCCTGAAGATACATATCTCTCTCCAACATAATGAAAAAATACATGCACACAGTTATTTTTTGTAGATTGCTTGTAATTGCAAATGCTGGGAAAACCTAAATGCCCAAACCAAATACCTGTGGGCCAGTTGGGGATATGTGTGTGGGGGAATTTTATCTTTTGCTTTTTTTTTCCCCTTCTTTGAAGAGGCTCAGACAAATCTTTTACTTTATTTTTATAAAGAGTAATTAAATATATTCTATATATTTTAAATCTTTATTAAAATTCTGTATTTTTAATTTTAAAAATTCTATATAAATTTAATATATTCAAGTTTTAATACTTTAATGTTTTAATTTTATATAATTAAAAACAAAATGGAAATATTAAAAAAATACAAAAACGTCAGGTACTTTCAATGAGGAAGGCTGAGTAAGAGGAGAAGATACTTTTTCTTAAGATATTGTGAGCAAACAGAAGTGTAACTTTGGGCTGTGGTGAGCTAGGGCATAAAAACCCAGCTGAGACAATGGCTCCCGTTCATCTTTAGCTCTTAGTAGGACATGTAATCCTGCTAAATCAGTACCTGCTACAGGTCACATAATGACTACCCAAGAAGTCTGTAATTCCCAACTCTGGCTGCAGATGAGAATCATTTGGGAATAGTTTTAAAAACAGGCTGATGTCTAAATCCCTACTCCATACCAATTAAACAAAACTGGAGGAGGGGAAATGGCAGGCATTTTTTTTTAAAGCACCTAAGTGGGTGCAGCCACGGCTGACAACTTAGCCTTAAATGCTTTGTGAACTTCAGACCAGGGTAGTAATCAAAAACTAAAAAGCATTCAACTATTCCACTCTTTTCTTCTCCCTCCATGTCCACCATTGTCTTACTTGTCCCTTTTCAATAGATTTCTTACCTCTACTACACTGTAATTTACCCACCACCATATTCTAAGGGTTCAAAACAAACCTGACCCTGGCATTCCCCTGCCCATAGGTCCAAATTCCTTAGTATGCAATATCCTGAAACATAATGCAACTTGCCTCCCAGCACCCCCGTCTTTGCTCTAGACACACTTAACTAGCAATCCCTGCTTAAGCATGCCATGCATTATCGAACTATGCCTTTGTATCTGCTCTCTGCCTAGGATTCCATTAGCACCTCATCAGTTTTGCAAGATTCACCTCATCCTTCAAAATCCAGATACAATGTCATCTCATTCATAAAACCATCCTAGCTTTCCATAGACACTGCAGCCCATCCAGTATGCTCCTAAAGCACATGTACATACTTAACACATGGTGCTATTAAGTAGCCTAAGTATCAAGGCCCCATTTGGGAGGGATTCACATATTTACCTACATATTCCAGCTAAGTAAAACGCTGCAGGGGGTCTAACATAAAGTGATTTGTCAATGTTAGTGAACTATAGTAAGTATCTGACTCATTATTCAATTTAATTTTAATTAAATTCCCCCTTAGAGAGTTGTCTTTTTTAAACGTAGCATTAATTTGAGCATTAAAAGCTCAGATTTCTGGAAAACTTAGCAGTAGCCTGGATTTTGAACCTCCCTGCGTTCGCAAATAAAAACAAGCAGGGCAACTACATAACAAACCAAAACCCCTAGAATTTACAACAATACCAGGTAATCATTATAACCTTCAAGGTGCAAAACACAAGCAAGCGGGGATGAGCAACAGCTATGAGACTTGTGTGTTCCCAACACCCACATGGGAGGAAAGTCACAGGGTGTCTGTACCTAAAAGAGCCCCAAAGTAACTGATGGTTATTATTCACTGGAAAGAATGACAGGAAATTTAAGAACCGCAGCTAGAACTGAGAGAAATTTTGCCTATTCCAATAGTGGTCTAGGAGGCTGCATTAGAGCCTCAATCGACTGGAGGGAGCAGTATAACCCATAGGAATCCTCAACACTGACCTGCCAGGACCTTCTACGACAGGATCCCACACTTGGAGAAATACTGGCAGTGGAATCAAACCTGACTGGGACAGAACAAGAGAGAAACAAAACAGAAGGTCCAGATGAAAGTCACAAAGGGCACTGAGCTAGGAAATGTCGGAAAGCAGCAGTTATATTTTCTAAGCACACACACATGCCCATGTGTGCATGCACACAAACACACATGCACAAACTAAGCCAATTTCTAAAAACTAAAAAAAAAAAAAACTTATTTCACATAAAAACGATCCAAAACAAGTATCAGGATCAAATCCCTTAAAACATTACTATAAAGATAATGAATAGCAGAATAATAATATACCTACAGGAAATGAAAGCATGACAAAATGAATGCTCAAAAGAAGATTGGAGCTATTATTATTACAAAACAAACTGAACGGCATAAGAAACTATGCAAAACATGAAAAACTCAAACATGTTGACAGAATTCAAGAGCAAATTAGAAATTCCAAAAGTAATTTTAGATAGGAGGAACACAAGACCAAATAAACATAACAATATTGTGAGAAAAACGAATAGGAGAAATCTTTTTAAAAATGAAAAAGAAATGATGCAAGAATTTTTTTTTAAAAAAGGATTTGAGAGAAAATTACAAATACTGAAGACAGGCAGAAGAGACATGTATAGTAGTAGTCCCTAAAAACTAAACCAAAATAAAGAGAAAAAACAGTGAAAATCATAATAAAAAATTTTTTTTCCTGATATTCTAACTGAAACTACATCCTCAAAGGGCACACGTCACTGTAGGTATCTGTCGATATTTGAGAATTATCTAAGAATATCACTTCAGAGGGATGAACACCAAGATACATTCAAATAAAATGACTAGGTTTTAAGGAAAAAGATTCTTTGGCATCTAGGCAAAAACAGCTCATAACTTATAAAAAAAAAGAAACTTAGATCATCACCACACTTGGGACAGTAACCATGTTATGACAAAGACAGCAGAGTTAAGAAACTTAAGGAAACCATGAGCCAAGGATTTTATATCTAGTAAAACTGACCTTTAAGTATAAAAAAGCACAGATAAGCTAATGAACATGCAAGAACACATGGAACGTTGGTTTCATGATCCCTTCCTGAAGAATCTGAGAACTTTTTGACAATCAACATGACAAGAGATACACAGAGGACATGTGATAAGCACTAAATATCCACTTACTTTGAATACTAAAATTAATGAATACAAAAATTGAATTATGTAATAGTTATTTAATCTAGATACAGCAAAAACCATTTTTTAAATGGAGAAAGGAATAGGGATAGCATGTGTAAAAAGAATTTTAATACTGTTTTCAGTAATCAAAATTGATGGTGACAGAATTATTATTTTGAGGCAATGGTATGCTGTATTGGACTTATTTAAAAGACTAATGTGATTGCCTTTCTGATGGATTTTCAAAAGAAATGCAAAATATTCCATTTTTTCTTATGTATCTTTATGAAACAAATTTTATAGGCATCAAAATATAGTTGATTTTTATATGTTTACATGAGAAAACGTCCAAGATAATGTTTTTTATTATGGTGGTGGGGCAAGTGGTTTAAGGCAATATAATGTGATTTCATTTATTTGTACATGCATACACATATATGGTTATAGCCTCTGGATGGAAGAGCATCAAAAAATTTACTTCCACTATATTTCATCCTTTTAAGACCATAAGCAGCCATGAACAGTAATAACTTATGCATCTGTATCTTTACCAGGTAGGAGACTGAATTTGTGATAAATAAGAGGCCTGGAATCTGCTCCACTATTTGTCCAGTTTTACTGGACACTAGAATGCCCATTCCTTTACATAGGATTGTGACTGCTTTTGCACTGAGTAGTTCCAACAGGGACCCTATGGACCCACAAGGCTGAAATAATTCACTATCTGATGTTATAAAAAAAAAATTTGCCCACTAATGTGTTAAAGCATTTCTTGATTCCTTAAAAAAGGAGCTGGGGAAGAAGTCCTGAAATAGTGGATTCAGCTGCAGATATATCTAGATAATCTCCCCTCCAAAGATTCTTCTCTGCTCCCTTTAAAGATGCCCAATTGTCTATTTAAAGATTCCCCGTTGCCTTCCATTTCTTCCTTGCCAAATTTCTATAACCAGCTAACTTAATCCTAACTTTACTCCTCTCCCCTTCTTCCAATCAGCTCTCAACATTCTATGGAATCTATTCCAGTCATTTGTCTTCACATTGGATAATGGGATCACAGGATTTTAAAACTAAATGGATCCTAAGCAATTATTTGACTCAACTTCCTTTATACAAATGAAATCAGAAGTCCTAGGGGTCCTAGTGTCTCTTTACTTGCTGATAATGACCTCATGCAGGAACTCTATGGGACTTGAATTCTCTTCATTTGAATAAAAGAGATTAATGTTTTCAGCTTTGATGTACTTTGATTCTATAAGGTCAGTCCCAAGAGATTTAAATGGCTTGCACAAAATTAGTGGTAAACCCAAACTAGATTATAAGTAACAAGATGCCTATAGTTTTTCTACCTTACCTTGGTCATTCTCAAAATGTTGCTGAAATGATCTATGACTGTTAGATTAGTTCTTTTTTACCTGTGTCCTTAAATAGTCCCTTGGCTCCTCAAATTGTGTGTGTGTGTGTGTGTGTCCTATTTATTCTTATACTGTGACCCTCACTCTTCTGATTCTGGTTATCAATTTATAGCTTTCATTTCTAATTCACGTTCCATTTTCCTATATCCAGCTTCTTATAGGATGCCTCCAATTGCCCTCCTCCAAAACTATCATTTTCTTCACAAAACTGACCTCACCACCGTCCTAAATTTTAAAAAACCTGGAGACTTTGGCTCCTTCCTTACCAAGTTTCCTATTTTTATTTCATTGATTTTATTGCATTTATGTGTAGTTTATGTAATAGAATTATATGAGTTTTGAATTTCAGAAATTACATTCCGTAAACATTTTTTAGATTTAAAATTAAATTTGACATACAAGGGAGAACATTATATGCTGAGTCCAACTACCTGGGTTCAAGTTCTAGCTCTTTTGGGGCATTTCACTAGAATTTTCTGAGATTCAATTTACTCCAGGTGGTTGGATCCTACTTCACAGAGGATTAAATAAGAGTTCTAGACATTTATAATGCATTCTTATCAATGTAAACAATGGCTTTCAACCAGATAAACCAAGCCTACCTTATGTGCTTACCTCAGTGTGAATGCTTACCTTTTATCCATAGTATACCAGCTTAGAACTACATCAGCAAATAACATAAGCCATACCGCTTTCTCTCCCCATCCTCATCCCAAACAGCTTTACTGAAATATTTCACACATCATAAAATCCACCCTTTAAAATGTACAATTCAATACTTTTGTATATTCACACAGTTGTGCAACCATCACAATCAGTTCTATAACATTTTCATCACTCTACAAGGAAATTCCCTACCCTTTAGTCATCCTAACCCTAAGCAACTACTAATCTACTTTCTGTCTATTCACCTGCTCTGACCATTTTTTATATAAATGGAATCATACAATATATGGTCCTTTGTGACTGGATTCTTTCAATTAGCACAGTATTTCCAAGGTTCACCCAGGTTGTAAGCATGTATTAAAATACTTCATTTCTTTTACTGCTAAATAATATTCCATTATAAGGATGTACTCTAGCAGAAGCAAACCAGCACTCCCCCTCCCTGTCTCAAGTTCAGATAAGCTCCCACCCCCCCATGGCCCCTTGCCCAGGTCATTACCCATTGATTTGGAGATAAACTGTCTCTACCCCTGAGAAATGCCTATTGATATGCAGATGAACTAAAGCCATACCTCTATCCACCCCTGAGTAATGCCTGTTGATATGCAGATGCACTAAAGCCAAGTGAAACATTCTGGAAATATTACAATTTTACCCACAATTCCCTAATGATTTTAGGCATCTTTCCAAGTGCTTACTGGAAATTTCTGTATCTTCAGAGCAATGTCTAATTCAAATCCTTTGTCCATTTTGTAATGAATTATTTATCTTGTTACTATGGAGTTACAAGAGTTTGAATATTCTTATAAAAGTCCCTCATCAGATATACAATTTGCAAACATTTTCTCCCATTTTGTGGGTTGACCTTTCACTTTCTCGACAGTGTCCTTTGAAATGGAAGTTTTAAAGAAAGTATTTTTCTCAGGTTTTTTTTAAATTTACGTACATACAATAAAATGCACAGATTTTAGTGTACAGTTCAATGAACTTTGCCATGTGCATGCATTCACATAAACATCATCCAGATCAAGACATCAACCATTCTAATTCTTTTCCCCTTTACCTATTTCACCCATCCTCCTACTTCCTCCCCCAAGGCAACCACCTGCCTAATCTCTGTGCTTATGAATCATTTATTTTTGTTTGTTCTTTTGGTTTGTTTTTTAGATTCCACATGTAAGTGAAATCATATGGTACTGCCTTTCTCTGACTGACTTATTTTACTGAACATAATACCCTCTAGGGTCCATCAGTGTTGTCACAAATGGCAAGATTTCCTTCTTTTTATGACTGAGTAATATTCCAGCGTGTATATATGCCATATCTTCTTTACCCATACATCTACTTGTGGACACCTAAGTTGCTTCCATGTTTTGGCTATTGTAAATAGGGCTGTAATAAACACAGGAGTGCATACACCTTTTCAAATTAGTGTTTTTGTTTTCTTTGGGTAAATTCCCAAAAGTGGTATTATTGGGTTGTATGGTATTTCTATTTCTAGTTTTTTAGAAACCTCCATACTGCTTTCCATAGTGGCTGCACCAATTTACATTCCCACCAACACTGTAGGATTGTTTCCTTTTTTCACATTCTCTCCACCATTGTTATTTCTTGTCTTGTTATTAGCCACTCTGACTGGCATGAGGTGGTATCTCATTGTGGTTTTGATTTGCATTTCCCTGATGATTAATGATGCTGAGCATCTTTTCATGTGTCTGTTGGGCATTTGTCTTCTTTGGAAAAATACCCTTCAGGTCCTCTGTCATTTTTTAATCAGATTGTTTCTTTGGTGTTGAGTTGTATGAGTTCTTTGAATATTTTATATATTAACCCCTTATTGGTTATATCATTTGCAAATATCTTCTCCCATCAGTAGGTTGCTTTTCATTTTGTTGATGGTTTCCTATGAAGAACAGCAGCTTTTTAGCTTGATGTAGTCCCATTTGTGAAATACAGAGTTTTTAATTTTAATGCAGTCCAATTTATCCGTTTTCTCTTTTGTTGTTGTGCTTTTAGCATCAATACTAAAAAACCATTGCTTAATCCAAGGTCACAAAGACTTATTCCTGTTTTCTTCTAAGAGTTTTATAGAGTTTCAGCTCTTACATTTATGGCTATGATCCATTTTAGGTTAATTTTGTACCTGATGTGAGATAGGAGTCCAAACTCATTATTTCCCACGTGATTAACCAGTTATCCCAGCACCATGAGTTAGAAAGACTATTCTTTCTCCCAGTGCATTGTTGTGACACTCTTGTTCCAAGTTTACTTCTTATTCAATTGCCTCCCTAGCTGAACACTAAGATAAGCTCACCCTTCCTTGCTTTCAGCTCTAGATAAATAGTCAGCAAACTATGGCCTACAGGCCACATCTGGCTAGCTGCTCATTTTTGTAAATAAAGCTTTACTGGAGCACAGCCATACCCTCTTGTTTACTTACTGTATATGGCTGCTTTTGCAAAACTTCAGTTGAGTGGTTGTGACAGAGATTTATCACCTGCAAAGGTCTAAAGTATTTATTATTTGGCTGTTTACAGCAAAAGTTTGCTAACAACACTCTAGTAGTCTAAATTTTATTCTGGATCAACTCAGAACACCACAGGACTGAGATATTTTAAAGTTCTGCAGTCTCAGAGAATGAAGTCAACTGAATTATGCTTTGACTTAAGTCTCTTGGCTTATACTATCAGTGCAATCTTAAAAAACATTCAAAAAAGAATTCCTGGATGAAGGGTTTTTGAGGACTTTCGATTTGCAAAAAAAGCACTAGCAAACTCAACATCTGTTCATGATTAAAAAATAATCAAGCAAACAAAAAGCCTCTTTGAAAATTAAGTATAAAAGGAAATTTCCTCAACCTAGTGAGTGGCAAAATAGAAATACAAGGAAACTTCTCAGCCTGATAAAGGACATCTACAAAAACCCCACAGCTAATATCGTATTTAAATTCCTAAATTTAGGAATAAGGCAAGAATGTCTTCTCACTATTCCTAGTCAACAATATCCTGGAAGTCCTAGCTAATGCTATAAGGGAAGAAAAGGATATAAGCAGCATAAAGATCAGAAAAGAAGAAATAAAACTGCCTCTGTTCACAGATGACATGACTGTTTACATAGAGAAATCCCAAGCAATCCCCCCAAAATTCCTAGAACTAGTAAATTTAGAAAAGTTACAAGCTCACTATTTAAAAACAAAACTGAATGATCAAAAAATAAAATTAAAAAAAAAAACACTCATAATTGCACCAGGAAATATACTTAACTGGAAGTCTACAAAATGTGTGCAGGATCTATATGCGGAAAGCTATAAAGCAGTACTGAAGGAAATAAAAGAACGGAGAGATATTATCACATTCACAGTTTGGAAGACTTAATATTGTTAAGATGTCAATTCTCCCCAAATTGATCTACAGACTCAATGCAATGCTAATGAAAATCCCAGCACTTTCTTTTTAATTTGACAAACTTATTATAAAATTTATATAGAAAGAGAAAGAACTAGAATAGTTGAAGCAATTAAAAAGAAAAGGAGGAAATTTGGAGGATTCAAATTACTCAATTTCTACACTTAATATAAAGCTATAATAATAAAGGCAGAACTAATTAGTAGAAGGTTAGAGACACATAGATCAATAGAATACAGACTAGGGAAAGAAACATACACATATATGGTCTTTAATTTCTGACAAAGGTAGAATGCAATTAATGAAGAAAGGATAATCTTCACAAATTGTTGCTCAAAAAACTGGCCATCCATATAAAAAATAAATCCACTCTCCAAGTTCCATAACATAAGCAAAACAGAACTCTAACAAAATTTCTAAGAAAAAATACGTTAAAACCTTTATGACCCTGTGTTTGGCAAAGCCTTCTCAGAAACAACACCAAAGGCATGATCAATAAAAGCAAAAAACTAACAAAGTGGACTTCATCAAAATTTAAAACTTATGCTCTGCAAAAGACCCTGTTAACAGAAGGAAAAAGGCAAGTACAGATGGGAAAAATATTTGCAAAACAATACCTCATAATAAATTTGTATAATGACTAGATAAAGAACTCTCAAAACTCAATTAACAAACAATAGAGTGAAAAGGCAATACACAGATTGATAAAAAGTATTTGCACATCATATACTGGTAAGGGTATCCGAAATATATGTAGAATTCCTACAACTCAATCACTAAACAAATAACCAATTAAACAATGGGCAAAGGCCCTGAATAGATGTTGAATTTTATGTTCCATGTATTTTACCACAATTAAAAAAAACACTCAATAAAAAGGAAAAAAACAATTTAAAATGGGCAAAAAACTTGAACATATTTTAAAAAGAAGATAGATGGATGACAAATACACATGAATAGATACTCAACATCATTAGTCTTCAAAGAACTGCAAACTAAAACCGTAATGACATACCACTAACACACCTATTAGAATGGCTAAAATTAGGCGGAAAAAACCTTGGTAATTATCAAGTGTTGGTGAGGATACAGAGCAACTGGAGCTTTCATACTTGCTAATGGAGATGCAGAATGGTGCAGTTTGGCAGTTTCTTATACACATTCACTTACCACAAAACCCACTGCAATTCCATTCCTAAGTATTTACCCAACAGAAATGTACAATATCCTGTATGCTGGAGCATATTTATACATAATCATGGAAAACTAGAAACAACCCAAATGTATCAAAGCCAGAGAATGAATAAACAAATCATTCCACATCCATACAATGGAATGACACACAAGCAATAAGGACGTAAGCAAAACAAAAACAACAGAAGAGTTGACACGAAAGAAGATATCATGGAGAAATCTCAGATGCATTAGGCTAAGTGTGAGATGCCAGACTGGAGCTTCTGTACACTAGGGGGCACCACACAGAAATATGAAACGTCAAAAGAATATGGTTCAGACCAAAATCTCACAAACACCAGAAAAAGGACCAAAAGAAACTGAACTCACCAATCTTCCTGAAAGAGAATTCAAAATAAAAATCATAAACATGCCTATGGAGGTACAGAAAAATACTCAACAACTCAAGAACAACTTTAAGATGGAGATTCAATCATTAAGAAATTCCATATCTGAAATGAAACATACAATGGAAGGATTTAAAAGCAGATTAGATGTAGTAAAAGAGATGGTAAATGGAACAGAAATAAGAGAAGAGGTACACAAATAAGCTGAGGCACAGAGAGAAAAAAGAATCTCTAAGAATGAAAGAATATTGAGAGAACTGTGTGACCAATCCAAACGGAAAAATATTCGCATAATAGGGGAACCAGAAGAAGAAGAGAGAGAAAAGAGAATAGAAAGTGTCATTGAGGAGGTAATTGCTGAAAAATTCCCCAATCAGGGGAAGGAGATAGTCTCTCAAGCCATGGAGATGCACAGATCTCCCAACACAAGGGGTACAAGGAAGACAACATCAAGACATATAATAATTAAAGTGGCAAAGATCAAGGATAAAGACAGACTATTAACAGCAGCTAGGAAGAGAAAAAATATTACATACAAAGGAAAACCCATCAGGCTATCATCAGATTTATCAACAGAAACCTTACAGGCCAGAAGGGAGTGGCATGATATATTTAATGCAATGAAGCAGAAGGGCCTTGAAACAGGAATACTCTACCCAGCAAGGTTATCATATAAATTTGAAGGAGGGATTAAACAATTTTCAGATAAGCAAAAGCTGAGAGAATTTACCTCCCACAAACCACCTCTGCAGTGCATTTTGGAGGAACTCCTACAGATGGAAGTACTCCTAAGGCTAAGCAGATGTCACACAAGGGATAGACAAAGAGTACAGAATATGATTCATAACATACAAAGAACAGAGTAGGATGAAAAAGGAGGAAAAATTTAAAGAGTTAAAAAAAAGAATCTTTAGGTTGTGTTTCTAATAGCATGCAAAGTGAGTTAAATTAGACTGTTAAATACTAAGGGAATTGCCCTTGAACCTTTGGTAACCACGAATCTAAAGCCTGCAATGGCAATAAGTACATACCTATCGATAATCACCCTAAATGTAAATGGTCTGAATGCACCAATCAAAAGACAGAGAGTCACTGAATGGATAAAAAAACAAGACCCATCTATATGCTGCCTACAAGAGACTCATTTCAAACCCAAAGACATACACAGATTGAAAGGAAACGGATGGAAAAAGATATTTCATACAACTAACAGGGAGAAAAGCAGGAGTTGCAGTACTTGTAACAGACAAAATAGATTTCAAAACAAAGAAAGTAACAAGAGACAAAGAAGGACATTACACAATGATAAAGGGGTCAGTCCAACAAGAGGATATAACTATTACAAATATCTATGCATCCAACACTGGATCATGTACATATGTGAAACAAATAATAACATAATTAAAGGGGGAAATAGAATGCAATGCATTCATTTTAGGAGACTTCAACACACCACTAACTCCAAAGGACAGATCAACCATACATAAAATAAATAAAGAGACAGAGCCACTGAACAACGTATTAGAACAGATGGACCTAATGGACATCTACAGAACACTCCATCCAAAAGCAACAGGATACCCATTCTTCTCCAGTGCACATGGAACGTTTTCAAGACTAGATCATATACTAGGCCACAAAAAGAGCCTCAATACATTCAAAAAGATTGAAATCGTACCAACCAGCTTCTCAAGATCACAAAGGTATGAAACTAGAAATACATTACACAAAGAAAACGAAAAAGCCCACAAATATATGGAAGCTTAATAACATGGTCCTAAATAATCAGTGGATCAATGACCAAATAAAAAAAGAGATCAAGCAATACATGGAGACAAATGACAACAATAATTCAACAACACAAAATCTGTGGGACACAGCGAAGGCCGTGCTAAGAAGGAAATATATTGCAATACAGGCCTACGTCAGGAAAGAAGAACAATCCCATATGAACATTCTAAACTCACAATTAATGAAACTAGGAAAGGAAGAACAAATGAGACCCAAAGTCAGTAGAAGGAGGGACATAATAAAGATTAAAGCAGAAATAAATAAAATTGAGAAGAATAAAACAATAGAAAGAATCAATGAAAGCAGGAGTTGGTTCTTCGAGAAAATAAACAAAATAGATAAACCCCTAGCCAGACTAATCAAGAAAAAAAGAAAGTCTACACACATAAAGAGAATCAGAAATGAGAAAGGAAATATCACGATGGACACCACAGAAATATAAAGAATTATTAGAGAATACTATGAAAAATTATATGGTAACAAACTGCATAACGTAGAAGAAATGGACAACTTTCTGGAAAAATACAACCTTCCAAGACTGACCCAGGAAGAAACAGAAAATCTGAATAGACCAATTATCAGCAAAGAAATTCAACTGGTAATCGAAAAACTACCTAAGAACAAAACTCCTGGAAGAGATGATTTTACTGCTGAATTTTATCAAACATTTAGTGAAGACCTAATACTCATCCTCCTTAAAGTTTTCAAAAAAGTAGAAGAGGAGGGAATACTCCCAAACTCATTCTACAAGGCCAACATTACTCTAACACCAAAACAAGGCAAAAACATCATAAAAAAAGAAAATTACAGACCAATATCCCTGATGAACATAGATGCAAAAATATTCAACAAAGTATTAGCAAACCAAATTAAAAAATACATCAAAAAAGATCATCCATCATGATTAAGTGGGATTTATCTGAAGGATGCAAGGATGGTACAACATTTGAAAATCCATCAACATCATCCACCACATTAACAAAAAGGACAAAAACCACATGATCATCTCCACAGATGCTGAAAAAGCATTTGACAAAATTCACCATCCACTCTTGATAAAAACTCTCAGCAAAATGGGTGTAGAGGGCAAATACCTCAACATAATAAAGGCCATACATGACAGACCCACAGCAAACATCATACTTACTAGCGAGAAGCTGAAAGCTTTTCCTTTAAGATGGGGAACAAGACAAGGATGGCTACTCTCCCCACTTTTATTCAACATAGTTCTGGAGGTTCTAGCCATGGCAATCAGACAACACAAAGAAATAAAAGGCATATAGATTTGTAAGGAAGAAGTCAAACTGTCCCAGTTTGCAGATGACATGATATTGTACATAAAAAAACCCTAAATAATCAACTCTAAAACTACTAGATCTAATATCTAAATTCAGTGAATTCAGTAAAGTTTTGGGTTACAAAATTAATACACAGAAATCTGTCACATTCCTATACACAAATGATGAACTAGCAGAAAGAGAAACCAGGGAAACAATTCCATTCACAATTGCATCAAAAAGAATAAAATACCTAGGAATAAACCTAACCACGGAAGTGAAAGACTTATACTCTGAAAACCACAAGACACTCATGAGATACACAGAAGAAGATACTAATAAATGGAAACACGTCCCATGCTCATGGATAGGAAGAATTAACCGTCAAAATGACTGTCCTGCCTAAAGCAATCTACAGATTCAATGCAATCCCAATCAAAATACCAACAGCATTCTTCAATGAACTAGAGCAAATAGTTCTAAAATTCATATGGAACCACAAAAGACCTCAAATACCCAAAGCAATCCTGAGAAGGACAAATAAAGCTGGAGGGACTATGCTCCCTGACTTCAAGTTCTAATACAAAACCACAATAATCAAGACAATTTGGTACTGCAACAAGAACAGACCCATAGACCAATGGAACAGACTAGCGAGCCCAGATATAAGCCCAAGCATATATGGTCAATCAATATGCGATAAAGGAGCCATGGATATACAACAGATGGTGAAATGACAGCCTTTTCAACAGCTGGTGTTGGCAAAACCAGACAGCTACATGTAAGAGAATGAAACTGGATCATTGTCTAACCTCATACTCAAAAGTAAACTCAAAATGGATCAAAGACCTGAATGTAAGTCATGAAACCATAAAACTCTTATGTCCAAGAGAGGGAAAAATCTCTTGGACATAAACATGAGCAACTTCTTCATGAACATATCTTCCTGGGCAAAGGAAACAAAAGCAAAAATGAACAAGCAGACTGTATCAAATAAAAAAGCTTCTGTACAGCAACGAACACCATCAGTAGAGCAAAAAGACATCCTATAGTATGGGAGAATATATTCATAAATGACATATCTGATAAGGGGTTGACATCCAAATTATATAAAGAGCTCATGTACCTCAACAAACAAAAAAGCAAAAAATCCAATTAAAAAATCGGCAGAGGAGCTGAACAGACACTTCTCCCAAGAAGTTCAGATGGCCAACAGGCATATGAAAAGATGCGCCACATCACTAATCATCAGAGAAATGCAAATTAAAACCACAATGAGATATCACCTCACACTAGTTAAGATGGCCAACATCCAAAACACAAACAGCAACAAGTGTTGGTGAGAATGTGGAGAAAGGGGAACCCTCCTACACTGCTGGTGGGAATGTAAACTAGTTCAACCATTGTGGAAAGCAGTATGGAGATTCCTCAAAAAACTCAAAATAGACATACCATTTGACCCAGGAATTCCACTCCTAGGAATTTACCCTAAGAATGCAGCAGCCCAGTTTGAAAAAGATATATGCACCCCAATCCTTATCGCAAGCATTATTTATAATAGCCAAGGAATGGAAGCAACCTAAGTGTCCATCAGTAAATGAATGGATAAAGAAGAGGTGGTAGATATACACAATGGAATATTATTCAGCCATAAGAACAAAACAAATCTTAACATTTACAACAACATGGATGGAGCTAGAGGGTATTATGCTCAGTGAAATAAGTCAGGCAGAGAAAGATAAGTATCAAATGATTTCACTTATCAATATAAGAACAGTGAAAAACCTGTAGGAACAAAACAGCAGTGGACTCACAGAACCAAGGAATGGACTAAGAGTTACCAAAGGGAAAGGGACTGAGGAAGATGAGTGGGAAGGGAGGGATAAGGGGAGAAAAGTGGTATTATGATTACCACACATAATGTAGCAGTGGCTGGGGGTGGGGAGATATGGGGAAAGCAGTATAACACAGAGAAGATAAGTAGTGATTCTATAGCATCTTACTACGCTGATGGACAGTGACTGTAATGGGGTATGTGGTGGGGACTTGATAATAGGGGGGTAGTCTAGTAACCATAATGTTGCTCATGTAATTGTATATCAATTAATACCAAAATAATAAATTAATAAATAAATAAAGGTGTTAAAATAAATGCAATGGGATAAAATAATATCAAGTATGTAACAACAAACCGATTAAACAATTATTGTAAGGTATGAAGTTATTTTATATGTTTAACCTGATTTAAATATGCTGCCTATCAGTACATTTCAAACAGAGGCTGTATTTTAGTTTTAAAAATTAAAAGCTGAAGTTAGTATTAATGATTTCTTTTACCATTTAAGGAACCAAAAAAGTCAACTACATGTCTTATCTGGAATCACTATTTTTTAATGATTAATTTACCCATTATCTATTATTGTACAGATTCAAACATTCAAGAGACAATCAGGGGCAAGGTTCAGGAATATGATTTCCCCTCTTTCCATTTTCCTAGTAACAGATACAGCATGGTAGAAATAGTAAGTATGGAGTATTTATATATTCTCCAATCTCTTTCTAGTCATTCTCTAAAGGGAAAAGTAATCGGTACAGTCAGCTCTCTTCAAAGGGAGGAAAGAGGCAAATTATGGCACACACTTTATGTCAAGCATAAAAAGGTGTCATTAGTCCTAATTTTAAACTTGTGAAAAACAAAGCTTTATAAGGGGATTGGATCATATGCCCACTTCTAATGGGAAAGAAGCACACCAGGATTCAAATTCAGAACAGTCCCACGGCAGACCAAGTTTTCACTCTTACCTTAGTGCTATTTGCTCTCTGCCCATCTGCAATGCTTAAGCAAAAGCTTGGGTCTATAAATCAACAGGTTATCTTCTAAGTTTGATTACCCACATGACCTGGTTTAGTTTTAAACCCCAAGCCTATGATACTTGTTTGTAGAGCTTGGTCAACTCATACTTGGTTATACCAACATACAATGTCTTTTATCTGACCACCCAACATTTTGAATACACCTAACTTCTTAAGTCAGAAAATATACCAATAACCACCAAAGGGATATGTGAAAAAGTAATCATGTTCACTTTTGACCTGAATAAAGAATTTATTGCAACTCTAATTTTAAACAAAGGAATATAGAAAAGTTTTCCCCCTTTCTTCTGGCTTCCTGACATCTGGCTTTCCTCTATTGTTCTCAGAGGCTGCCAGTATCCTGAGTTATACACAGATTATTTACTGCAACAGAAACTTACCCTGTGAAGTGTCACTGTGTGCTGTTCCCATATAGCTGTTTCCTCCATTGCTGTGTTCTGATAAAGGAAAAGAAAAACAAACCATTTATTTTTTAAGAAAATGTCTTTAATAAAGTGAGTGAGAACATCCAGCAACCAATTTGGCACACTGAAATACCAAAAATTCATTAATTAGGTACTCTGAAAGGAGCTTAATAATTATGGAAGGTTTTTTGTTTGCTTTTGTTTTTGTTGTAAGAAACAGGAAACTACACACAGTAACTTCCTTTGTTTTTTAACTTAATTTGGACAGATGCTGCTCTATATTCATTTCATGTCAGCTGAAATCAGTATTCAAGCTAATTCAGCAACTTTATGCTTAACATCAGAGAAAAAAAGAAAACTGAAATAGGATTACCTTAAAATATATAACACATGTAACATTTAAAAGCATTCCTTACATTGTGCAAAGGAAGGAAAAGTCAAATATCTCTTAACTCAATAATTATATGTATACATGTTACACAGGAAACCAGGTAAGACCATGTGATAAATTTGGTCAATGGCAGTCTTAATAAACACAGTTTAACACTACTACTCCACCTAGTTTCAGTTTTACTACTGAATCATCTTCTTAAGCTTTGTTTATAACCCTAAATTAATGGCTTTTCTGGCATACATATCATGCACACATGTGTGTACATGTGCACATACATAATTTAACTCCAACCCCCCACCCCCAAGATCACCATAAAAGCAATGCAAGTTCCAATGCAGGTTCTACACAAACCACAGCATACTTTACTTCAGGTTCACCTCCTGTCAAGAACCTCTTATTAGAGAGAAAATAAATGACTACCCAAAGAATGAGCACTAAATAAATAAAAATAAATTTATTACAATTGTTCTTGGATGCATAACATAACTCAGTCTCTTTTAATACTACCATTTTGTGGAACTGGGGTTCCACCCCCCAAAAAATACGTATTTATAAACAATTAAAAAAGCCTTTTTAGAGTTAACAAAAGGTAGGGTGGAGGGGGAGAATGCTGAGTATTATATTCTCAGAACATCACTTGTTACCCATTGTTATGAAGTCTACTTCAAAGAGAGATGTGTTTTCTCTGGCACTGCTGTCATTGGCATCATGAGAATATGCCCATCAAGGTGCCATGGGCCCTTTCTCCCTTCCCACAGCAACTTTAATCAAAGATTAATGTCACATTAGAAAATGAACCCCTACAAAGAAAGCCTGCTTCCCTAAATTCAAAGCAACTAGATTAACTTTCCTACCAGATGAATAAGAGAGGTAGAAAAAGGCTCTCTCTGTTTACTCCCACAGATAAGAACTATCAACCTTACCAGCATTTTGTTTCAATCTTCCAATCAAGCGCAGCAAAACCTCCCTTTAATGAGCTCTCTGCTGGAAACAAAGCTGTTTTGTTTAACAAAAGTTGACGAGGACTTTAATGTATTAAAAAAGTTCATCAATGTGAAACAATGATGATATGGGTAATTCTGCTAAACACTGGGAATCCTACTAAAATATACATGATAAAAATATCTGCAATAACTGCCAGTTTGTTTAATCATAGATGACTTATTAAAAATGAAAATTGCTTGCATAGCATCTAAGCTCATCTTTTCTGGATTCACTTCTTTAACCAGTAGCATGGCTTCACTGCTTCTTAAATCCTGTGCCTATCAGTGCAAAGTGAAAGTTGTCTGATAACAAAGTACCTGGATAACTTGTTCTTTGGTATAAAAGTTTATCATCCTCCATATTGTTTTATTGACCACACAGTTTTCCATTTTGTAGAATAATCAAATGAGGAAATTTACTTAACATTAAGGGAGAAAATGCAGGTTATGAAACAGCTTACACATTGTTATTCTAATTTTGTTTAAACATGAGGAAAAGAAAGGCTGAAAAGATACACAAAACTGATCATCTTCGAAGTGAGGGGATTATGAGTGACATTATTTCATCAGGTATTTTTATCTTTTTGCTTTCTTTTTCTCCATTCCCAGTCAGAATAAACTGCCAAAGTATTTTAAACCACAGTCACCAAATCCCATTTGAAACTTCAAATTAATCTATTTTTACCTGTGGTTTTAGGAAAATCAAGTAATATTTCAGAAGATTAGTTATGTTTTATTGTTAACTAAGAAGTACTTTACTGTTGGTAATTCTACTGATTCTACTTACTTAATCTATATATATTATTCTACTGAGTTATCTATACATTGAGGTCTTAATGTAGAAGCTTCAAGAGAAGTGCAATAGAGCAATTAATTTGATTAAGGGGGAAAAATAAAAATGCTAAAACAGGTTTTTCAGCATTCCTATCAAAATTAATGTTTCTTCTTTAGAAGGATTCGAAAAGTACACATCTCAACTGTGAATATTAATAAAGGGAAACCCCATTGACACGGCATCAGGAGACCACCAGGGGAAGTTCGGGTCCCACCTCTCCTCCTCAATGCAGACCCCACCAGAAGAGGAAAC
Organism: Manis javanica; assembly: GCF_040802235.1. Classification (NCBI taxonomy): domain Eukaryota; kingdom Metazoa; phylum Chordata; class Mammalia; order Pholidota; family Manidae; genus Manis; species Manis javanica. Next base: position 17,769,586 of record NC_133173.1, read on the forward strand.
CCTGCAAGTCTATACTGTGTTTGCTACTTTACTACCCAAAGGAAGGAAGATTTCTGCCGTTGGTCTCCTTACAACAGCCTAGTCAAGAAGAGACTATCACAACTCAGCTGTGATACCTGGAACTCCCAGTTTACTCTAATGGACTTTTTGCTTAGAACAGCCCACTCAACTCGGCCCTTTATAAAAGAGCTGCTGCTCTGTTCTCCAGACACGCTGGCTTTGCCCTAGCTTGCTTGTCTCAAATTGCAATTCTCTGCTATTCCCACTCCACCATTTTTGCTGGTAAAATAGCTGTTTGTTTCTAAGGTTGACACAACTAACTCTGGCTTCCCAAAAATGGGTAATGTATATTAGCTCACTATTCTGTTAAAGCCAAACAGAGTCTTATTAGATTGATTTATCAGAAGGCAGACCTATGTACACGAAGGCAACAGAGAATGAAACATCAAAAAGGCTCTTGACCAGCACACAAAACCAATTTAAACCATAATATAAAAGAATTATTCTCTTGCCAATTCTTAACACTCAAAAAAAAAAAAACCCGAACAGAAAAATGTAGTCTAGTTTAAACTACAGACCACATTATCCCTTTCTATCTCCTTCAGTGGCAAAAACATCAAAATCCTATCCATGATTGTTTACATAGCCAGGCAGACTTTACAAGGCGTTGTGAATGAACTGAGGGATGAATATATAAATGAAAACACAGATGTGTGATAATGCAAATATAATGGTAGAATCTTAGTTGTCAAGATTCAAGTAAAATTCTTTCTATCTTGCTATGTTTGAAAATGATCATAATAAAATGTGTGTTTGGGAGGGGATTTTTTTACAGCAAATCACTCAGAAATTGAAGGCTAATTGTGATATACAACATTTTTTATACTAGCAAATTTATTAAGCACTATTTTCATGAGGATTACATAATGAAAAACTGTTCATTAATGACTGAGAATTTTGATACTTCAGAGAAATGGGGAAAAGTTTCCTTTGGAAGAATACCTAAGAAACAAATGGACTCTAGGCTGGAAAACTGAAACTGGGGAGTGGGGTGAGAATCTTACTTTTTCACTATGAGCCCTGTTGTAGTGTTTTATGAAGCTCACCTATTACCTATTCAAATAAATGATTTTAAAACTTGCTTGTCATTTTTCTTATTAAAAAAAAAAGCAGAATGCCTAATTGCATAACTTAGACAAGTATCTTCTGGTAAATCCTAGTCTCATTCCAAAGCACTTAGATTTGTGGGAGATCAAGAAAACGTGTCACTCCTTTAATTAAGCATGATTCTAACACTATCATTTCTTAATAACTTTGAAAGAGGCTGTTATACAGAAAATGAACTAGGTGAGAAATAAGATGATCACAGCCATTAACTAGGTAGGTGACTTAGTTTTCCTCACCTACAATTAAGGAACTGGATAGTTATCACAAGTAAAAAGTCCTTTCTAGCTATAAAATTCTCTTAAAACTGTAATTCCAGTTGTAGTCTAATTATAATTCCAATTCAAACAGGCTGCACATTCAATTAATAGTGAAGCACTTAGAGGCATCAAGAGTGACCTGCAATTCACGACTACTGGATTCTGAGTTCTACATACTAGTATCAACTGACTAGAATCACAATTTCTGAAGAAGCAAAAGGCTACATTTCAGAATCTGCCAAGAGTTTGTTTGGTTTCTTTGTTCTAAGCTCTAGTTGGCAAAGACACTACTCAGATCACCAACCCTGAAAGAGCTTCCTGCCAAAATTTCAGATCTCAATTCCAGGCAGTTTCACTGTCCTTTAAAGAGCTGATTACAGATCAAATGGAGAAAAGATACAAGAACTGACAGGATGAACCTGTAACTGGGATGAGACCAAAACCCAAATAGAACAAATAAAACAAGTGTTCCCCAAATGAAGGAAATCCTAACTCCTTAAATTTATCTAGGTATACAGCCGGCTACAATTTACCCTCCTTACCCCATAATTTTAAAAACAATCTTTCATATTAACTAATTCACTCAACAAACATTTTAGCAGATATGCTAAGTGTTGTGGATGCTAATTAGGCAGGATGCCTTCTTCCTAAGAAGCTCAAGGAGAAGGTGTGTACTATTACATAAATGGTGTATAAAATGTGTCAGAAAGGATGGAGACAACTCTGCCTGCTGGGACTGAATCCCCAAGAAACCAACGTTTGAGTTCAAGCTTGAAAGATGACCAGGAAGAAAAGTAGGGAAAGATGTTTTCAGAGAAAAATAGCATGTCGGCAAGCATCAGCTGGCTTTCATATGGCTGAGTTGTACAATTGTGAAATAGGGAAAGGGTAAAGAGAGAAGCTGCAAAAGTGCCATCACAACAAGCCTTGTAATGTAATGCTAAGAACTTTAAACCCAATGGGAAAACACTAGGCAGTCAAATGATAACAGTCAGAACTCTTTCTGAAGGCTGTTCAAATGGAAGATGGATTTGAGACAATAAGACCAGTTAGAAAGTGAGGGGAGAGAAGTCAAAGATGGTGGTTATGTTTCTCACTGGGCAGCTGAGTGAAAAAGCAGAAAAAAGAAAAGATTACAAATTCAGTTTTAGACATTCCTAACTTTAAGGTGCCTGAGAAAATACAGAAGCAGAGAAATAAGCAGTAGGCAGTTGGATATATAGGTTTGAAGATCAAGACTGAGATCTAAAATAAATAAGGATCTACAAGTAATCAACAAAGTAGTATTGAACCCAAAAGAAAATATCCAATTACCAACGGACTAAGATAACCCTGTGGACCACAAATATTTTAGGGGGAAAAAGGGAAGAACCAAAGGAACTTGAGAAGGAGCAGCCAGTGAGGACATAGGAAAACCAGTGGAGCTAATACAAAAAATAATTTATACAGTCCAGGGAATACACCAAAACAAAATATAAAAATGGAAGATATTATAAACAATAAATTCCCATATATTTAAAAAATTTGTTGAACTCTTAAATATAATTATATACCTGAGATAGTTTATTCAGTATAATTATCTTAATAAAGCATGCTGAACCCTCTTTCTTGATGACTGCAGTTCCTCATCAGGAACATCAAGCAGTAAAGGGAGGAGTAACACTCTGGTGCTCTCTCTGGGTTCCTTCTGTGAGCAGAGCTGGCAACAGTAATTGTTTCTGAATTCTTATGCTCTACAAAAAGGGTTTTTGCTTTTTGAACTTTTTTCCATCGAAAATAGAAAAAAAGATCACCTGTGACTGAGGTTCAGTCAGAAACTTGAGAAGTAAAACCTGAATTTTTGTGAATAAAACAGATGACCACTGCCTCTCCTTGACCTTCAATCAAGTATTTCAAGTTGTCATCACTGCTATGCAAATTAGAAAGAAAAAGTCTAGTGTATGTGTTAGAAGGTGGGGAAAACATACATTTACATTGATCTGAAGGACTGTCATATAAACTCTCAAAATAGAGATGTCCAAGAGGTAGTAAAAAAAAGATAAACCTAAAGCCGGATGAAGAGGTCTCGGAGACACTCTGGGGTTTAACAAATCTCTCAAATACAAGATAAGAACTCACTAAGCTTAAGAATTAAAATAATGATCAAAGTAAGAGTGCAACAACTGTAGGATGCCAGTCTCAACAGGAAGTAAAGTAAATTTAGCATCCAACATGTACTCAGTATGTTAAATTTTCTGATACTTTATAGTGTCCACCCCTTGGTTGACAAGTCAGGAGACAAATGATGAGCTGGCTATTACTAGGAAACATTAAGAGTTGGAGGACAAAGTGGGTCAGGAATTTTTTGGTTGATCAAAGCTGGAGGTCTGCTTAAAAATGTTAACTTCACAGATAAACTGCTGTATTTGCCACTGTCCTAGATCAAAGTGAAAGAACATCTGCTTAAGTAAGTTAGCCTTGTATGGATAGTAAACATTGAGACAGTCTCATCAGGGACAGCTATAGAACTCTGAATGCTCTCTAGTTATCAAAAAATAAAACTATTTTTTAGGTTGACATTTTCTAATGACTTAAAGATGTACAAAAGACCTTCCAAACTGTTTTCAGGTAGAAAGGGGAAAGGGAAAGGGATAGCAGGGATGACTACGTGTGGTATTTCTGAGTGTATCTTTTTGTGCAGCTCTGACTCTTAGACCACAGTATTGCTTCATGATGCATATCCTTCTCATATATATATAAATCATTAAAAGGAACAAAGGTGTATGGGGTGAGGTGGGGCTGAGGGTCCAAAATGAAATACAAACAGTAATAAAAGAACCTAACTGTATTACAAATGAGTAATATGACCACACTGAGGCCAGAGAAGAACCTAAGTAACTGTGCAGAACAGAACCTTGACAGAAGGCTGTAAAACCAAAGACAAAAAAGGACTGTACAAAAATTCTGTAGCCTAGCTAGAGTAAGTCGTTCCCCTGGAGACAGGGGTAAAAATATGAAATTATTTTGTGTATACAGAAGTGAACAGAAAGAAATATATGCACTGTAGATGATAAGAGCTGTGTTTCTACTGTTGGAGAAAAAAGTTATAAATAAGAAAAGGAGCAAGGCTAAGATGAACTCTCTGATGTGAACCTGGAAGCTGAGGTATCAGTATAAACCCATGATTTTAATCATATGTACAACAGATTTAAAAAAAACAGTCAGTAAATATGCATGGGTTAGTATATATAATGTCTGTTTCTTAGCTCTGTCTGCCGAGAGATCCCAGAAGCAATAAAAATCGAATAGAAATAGCTCTGCTATCATGGAGATCTTAATTTCTAAATACTATTCTCCAAATAAAACAAACCAGGGCTCCTTAGAGAAATGGTTGGTACCAGGAATGGGACAGGGAAAAAAGATGAACCTGGAATATCATGTGGCACCAGAAATTAAGGAACTGCTCAAAAAAATACAGGAGCTTGTCAGAAGAACACAGGAACTAACCTGAAGGGACTTCCAAAGGCCAAAGCTGGAATAATTTGAGCAACAGAATCAATAATGATAGTACTGGATTTTACCGCATAAAATAAAATAGATATCCATGAGTCCATACTGATATAATCACATAAATAAATGGGAAAGCAAGCTCTCCTTACAGAGGAATTTCACTTAACAAATGTGGAAGGGAAAAGGGAAACAAACTTACCATCAGGCAAACCCTACAAATTGCTGCAGCCTAGATCCACCAACTAATGCTACAGTTACTAAGTGAAAGTTCGAAGGAACAGTATCAGAACTACCTCAAATCAACTCTAAAACATTCATCTACTACAAAAATACAGCAACTTTAGAGTGGAGAAATACCACCTTACCCAAGTGATCAAGGTAAATGTCACCATTAATACACATCAACATCAGGAACCCCTGTATATAATGCACCAAGGACACAATATGATTTTCAAGTATTCTTGCCAAAATGCACCGCCTAATTACGATGATGAGAAAATATCAAACCAATTTGAGGGGCATTCTACAAAATAACCAATTATCTTCAAAAGTACAAAGGTCACAAAAGTCAAAAGACAAGTTACAGATTCAAAGACAACAAAAAGAAGTAACAACTAAATGTAGTGTGTAATCATGAAACATAAAAAAGAAAAATTAGCAAAATTCTAATAGTCTGTAGTTAATATTACTGTATCAATGTTAATTTCTTATTCTTGATAATTATTCTATGGCCATGCAAAATGTAAGGGGAGGAGGATGAGGGATAAAAAACTCTACTACTTTTGCAACTTCTCTAATTCTAACATTAATTCAAAATAAAAATTAAAAAAAAAATCTTTCCAGTTTCAAAATAAGACATATGAAAAACCACATACACAACAAAGCAGTCAATGAATAACAGGCAAAATCTGTAGACTCAAGAGAGCCATGTCTCTTTAAAATCAGCCTCTTTACTTCATCTTAAACCCTAAAACTATTTTAACTAAGTCACAAAATGTCTAAGGTAAAAGGGGACAAGCTGAGTTTCAACTAAGTCTCACTGAGGCACACTACCAGGGAGCTAACACTTGGTTCCAAGACCAGGCATCCTGAGGCTGAAAATCTTAGCACTAATGGATCAAGGAAAGAAGGGAGTAAATATGCCAGTTTAATGCAAGACACTTATGTATTAAAACTTACAACTTTTCCCATATATAATAAAGAAGCAAAATCATTTATCTTCATGTAAAACTGGGTTTAATTAACTCATTAATATTTATCTAGCCAAAACAAGTATTTATATCCAGAATATATAAAGAACTCCTATCAATAAAGACAGCCTCACAGAAAAAATGGGCTAAGAGTTGAAGAAATACAAAAGAGCATCATACTGAAATGGCCAATAAACATGCGGGAAAAGTACTCAATGTCATGAATCCACAGGGGAATACAAATTCAAAGCACAATGGATTGCAACTACACACTCACTCAATAACCTAATATGAAAAAGAAAATATGGAGTGAACAATCTAACCAGAACTTACTACTAGTGGGAGTGTAGACTGGTAAAACTGATTTGGAAATACCCTCATAAATATTCAATAAAAATATGCACATACATTCACTGTGAGAATGTTCACAAGAGCTCTATTCTCAACAGCCAAAACCCAAAAACAATCTAAATGCCCATCAACAATAAAATGGAAAACGATTACAACATTCACACAATAGAATATTACACAGCCAAAAAACTATGTAACTACATAAACCAGTATGGATGAATCTCACAATGTTCTTCAATGTTGAATGGAAGAAGTCAGACATAAGAACACTTGCTGTATGTTTCCATTTGAGTTTAGTAACAGGTAAAATTAAAAAAAAAAAAAAACTGCAAAAGGAAAACTCCCCTGGGAGTAACTGACCCTTATCAGTTAAGGCATACTATCTACCTACCAAACCGACCTACCTATAAATATATACATATATATATATATATATGAATATAAAATACAGTATTATTATATATATAGTATTACATTTTAACATGTAATAATGTATATATAATAAATGTATATATTTTATACATAATTATTAATGTATTTACTATATAGGCCTCTATAATTAAATATATAATGTATATACTATAAGGCCTCTATAATTAAAAGTGTGGTACTGGTGCATGAGCAGTCAAAGAGACCACAGGGATTGAATGGAAAATCCAGAAATAGGCCCCCAAGTAAATGGAAAATTAGCATATGAGAAAGATACTCTCAAATCACTGAGGTAAAGATGCACTTGTTAATAAGCAGTGCTAGAACTTCACAGTCATTTGGAAAAAAACAAAATTAAATCTGTATCTTACCACACACAAGAATAAACTCCAAGTGCATTAGAGATCTAAATGTAAAACAAACAAAAAAACCCCACACAAGTACCAGAAGAAAACTCAAGTGAATTTCTCTTTAATGTTTGTTGGTAGAGGGAAAAGCTTTCTAACCATAACTCAAAATACAAAATAAATAAATTTGAGTACATAAAAAATAAAAAATGTTTGCATAACCAGAAAACAAACATATACAAAATACCATAGACAAAGTCTTAAGATAATTGACAACTTAGGAGAAAATATTTGCAAGATATACCACAGAGAGCCAATATCCCTAGTATGTAAAGAAATCAAGACAGACAATCCTGTTCCTCACCAATAAAACTGCAAAGGAGGGGGTGGAGAAGAAAGAGAGAGAGAAAGATAGGGGAAACTTGTATCTGAGAAAATCAGGCAACATAACAAACAATCCCAATAGGAAGACCTTATTTGGACCCTGATTTTTAAAAAATACATTGAAAAACGCAAGTTGATATTTAAAACAATTAGAAACTTTACACTAAATATTACACTTTGAACTTAGAATTTATTTTTAAACTATGATAACAGTAACAGTTTTTTTATACACTTATATTTAAGAGTTCCTATTTTTAGGAGATTTCTATTTAAAGAGTAATTGATGAAAAGACATGTCTAGTATTTGCTTCAAAATCATGAGGGAAAGAGAATACAACGGGTGGATGTACAGATGAAACAAGATTGGCTATTAATGGATAACAGTGCCTGATTATGGTAACATGGTAATTCACTGTACATTTGCTCTACTTTTGTATGGGTTTGCAATTTTCCCACTATAAGAAAGGGAGGGAACCTTGAGGGGACTAGGAATTAATTATCGATCTAGGAAAACTAAGAATGCTGCTATCAAGAATGCAGACCAGTGAGCAGTATTTCCATAAGCTGGCTACTCCAGCAACTGCCTTCCCTTTCAGGGGGAAAAATGAAAATGCAACTAGTCCTCTTAATTTCTGGGAGTTACTAGACTGACCTTCACTTGGTCTATTACCGCTAACTGAATAACAGAATTTTTAAAAAGGCAACTCTAAATCTAGGAGGGGCATTGGGTATTAATCAAATAACCAGCAGACAAATAACTGCTATAATAGGAAAATACAGGGAACTTAGAGCAGAGTTCTGACCTAATTTCTGAGTTTAAGACAAACTTCTTGAGGAAGAGAACTTGAGGAAGAGGGACAGGTGCAGGATGAATGAGGGATGGAGGCGGGAAGCTTCCCAGATAAAGAAAACAGCATGTGCAAGAGCCCCAGGGTAGGAAAATGCTCCTCTCATTCATTCCAACAATATTTGAGAATTTATTATATGCTAGACACTGTGTTAAGCCCTGCAAATAACAGGACACAATCAGTACCTCTGTTCTCATGGAGCTTACAGTCTAGTGGGAGGACTAGATGAGCAAAAAATGTCATGACCATGACTATGTAATAAAAGGCTTACATTAAGGACTAAAAAGGAAAGAAAAACAGTGCCATGAGAGGAACTCAAAGAGGAGCCTGGCAGGCAGTGCAGACCTTCTAGGAACCAAAAAGAAGACATACAAAATAGTTTGAGAATACAGAGTAAGGAGGAGAAAGATGCAACATGGAGCTAGGGATAGGCAGAGGCCAAATAACTCAGAAGGAGCTTACTGACCGTATGGGTTTTGGTTTTTTACTTCTAAAGGCAGTAAGAAACCTAGAAGCTTTAGGATGAGTGTGTACTGCATGTTGAGGCACAGTGTGTGTATGTGTGTGTGGAGGGAGGATGGAATGATCAAAACTTGGATTCTGAAAAGATCATTTCAGAAAAACAATGTAAGGAAAAACAGGGGTATGATACTAAAGAGGCTATTACAGAAATAGAGGATTATAATGTATGTATGTGTACATGTGTGTTTGCGGGGGATGTAAACGATGGAAAGTACAGATATGAGGTACTCAGGAGGTAGACACTGAACAGAATTCGCTAATCAATCATTCACTACAGTGGATGGATATGCCAACTGAGTCTCGTGCATTGGATCTGCAAGAGTTTTTGGTCTCTGTTCTCTAACCCATCACACTAAAATTTGCACCTCTTAACACTGTTTTAATAAAATTTTCAAAAGCATCTCAGGAGCTCAAGGATCTTCTCTGAAACCACAGCACATCTTATGGGGCTGGGACTCATAACCTACAGGTCAACCTCTGTCCAGTGTCAAATACATACATACATACATATATACATGTACAAGCATGCTCACACACAGAAGCCTAACTCCTATATGCCTCTTCTCTGATTTTTAAGATGGGCTTCACTTACAATGTTCTAAAAGATGTAATTTAACATAATAGCTGGCACTGTGCTAAGTGCACAACCACCCTGAGCTGGGTACTGTTATCATCATCTGTATTTTACATATGAGAAAACAGCTTAGTAGTAGACGTAAGATTCATATTCCAGAGTCTAAACTCATAAAGTGACAAAGACAAGGTCATTCGAAGTTCCAGTCCTTATTTTACTTGAACTCTCTGTGCAGGCTCTGGCCTGCTGACAGGTCCCTCTTGACACTCTTTTCCCATGCTAGCCTTTCTCTGTGTCACTACACTCAGACCACATTCAAACGAAGAACTTCTATTCATGAGAAGACCATTAAGAAAGAACCACAGGGTTGGTAAATATATCTATAACACATACAATCAACTGGTTTTTATCCAGAAAGTATGAAGCAAATCAGTAAGAAAAAGATAATCCCAAAGTAAAGTAGGCAAAGGATGTCAACAGGCCATAAAAATGAAAAGTTGTTCAACGTCATCTAGCCAAAGAGATGTAAGTTAAAATTACAGTGAGACTGTACTAAAGACCCACCAGAAGGGCTAAAACTAAAGTGTCTGATAATACCAATTACTGGTGAAATACTAAGTACTGGTGTAATGCCAAGTATTTCACCAAGTACTGGTGAAAATGCAGACACAGAAACTCCTATTCACTGATATGAAGTGTGAAATGGTACAACCTATTTGAAAAAGACAGTATCTATTAAAATTGAATATACACTAAAAATCCAGCAGCAATTTCATCCCTAAATACATACCTTAGAGAAGTATGTGCACATGTTCAGCAAGAGATGTGTACAAGTGTTCATGGAAACATTATTCTTAATAGCCAAAATTAGGAAATAACACAAATGTCCATCAAAAGTAGAATGAAAAATAGAAAAAAAAAACTAGAATAAAAAATTGTAGTATATCCATAAATCAGAACACTAAACAGCAACGAGGATGAATGATTTCTTATGCAAAAACACATGAGTCTTAAAAACATGAAGTCAGAATAGTGGCTGCCTGAGGGGAAGAAAGGTCTTATCAGGAAGGTCACAACATTATGAAATCTTTTATCAGGACAGTGGCTACCTCAGCAAGGTAACATTATTACGAAGAGGCAAGTGTCATAGGAAGCTTCTGAGAATCTGGCAATATTCTATTCCTTGACCTAGATGGTGTTTACATGGGTGTTTACTTTATGATAATTCATTAATATTACCTGCTTGATGTACTTTTATATAGATATTATTTCAAAATAAAAAGGTATAAAAAGGAAATCAACTGACAACATTTAAGTCAAGGTAATTTACATAAAAATCTGGATTTACGACCTGTTTTGAAAAACTGGAAGATCAGGCCTGCTTTCCTCCATGCCAACAATCAGCTGTAGCTGTGCAATAGCTACTTCCTTCAGACCAACTTGTGCTCTCTGACTGCCCTAATTACCCTCTCTCCTGGCTTTTATGATTCATGCTACTCGCTGTTCTAAGACTCACCTAACACCATTCCATATTCATCTCCCTAACACTCCTTCAGAACACATGAACATCTAAGAGAGTGCATACGAATTATAAAGCATATTAAGCAGGTGTGCCATTAGAGCAAGTAAATTTAACCTCATGTTCCTCATCTGTAAAAAAGAGATACTAGTACCTAACAGAGTTAAGATTAAATGAAATAATGCACATAAAATACCTGTCACAGAATCATCACTCTGTATTAGGAGGGCTGTTATTTATTACTGACACACATTTCTTATATTTTCAACTTTCAGAATGTGAATCTACTTGCTATAGCCACCATCTTCTGATTTTATAAGCAATACAGCATTTAGCTGCTGTATGTTTGTTTAAATACTCCAACACTTACCACTGTTAAAAACAATAAGTAAATCTTCCAAAGTTCCTTTACATGACACCATAGTAAATACTTCTTTTACTTGTTTTGTGCAAAGCACGTATTTTGCCTGCTCATGGGTTTACTGGTTGGATCAGGATCAGGTAGATGGACGCCTCCTGAGATAGACTTTAGGATGACGGGTCCTAAGACCTCAGTCATAAAACGCCCTCAAAACAAAAACTGACTTTTCAAAGTAAACATACCGTCACCACCAAAAGCAGTTACCTTTCATAGAGTTATTGGTATTCGAACAACTAGCCAGTAACACTTAACTAATTCTTGCCCCTCAGATGGAGGTATATATTTTTCTCCAAAAAACCCCACAAAGGTCTGACTCAAACTACTTTTTTCCCAAAGCCAATTTGGCACAAGCCCTCATACAATGGATTACTATGAATTTCATCCATGAATACAATGAAAACTAACCCACAACATCAATCATTTCACAAACACAATGCTAAGCAAAAGAAGCCATACACAATAGAATCCACACTGGGAGACTGGGTTTGTGTAAAGTTCACAGTGTTTACAGAAGGCACAATTAAATGATAAAATTATGAAGAAAAGCTAGAAAACAGAAGACAAGATAGCTGTTATCTTATGGGAAATGAAGCACGATCCAGAAATGGCATGTTAGGGATTCTAGCACTCATCATCACGTATTTTATTTGTTGCAATCTGCCCAAACCATTAAAATGCTCCACTAGTGCAGCTACATTCACCGCTCTATCTCCAGCATCTAGAATAGTGCCTGGTATGTATACGGTCACAATACATATCCTTTATGTTGTACATAGAATGAAGTTTCAAAAATCCAAACTGTTACATATGTCACAGCTTATAGACCCTAAAAGTAACAGTAACAGCTAGCATTAGTTAGAAGTATATAAGTGAATCCTATTTATAATTCTAAACCCTTTTTCTCCTACTGAGATACCTTTATCAAACACCTGAACACACTTGCATGGATATATCCAGATTCAATTAAAATATTTTTAAAAAATTAACAAGAAAAAATGCAAAAACCCATGTGTTAACTGTAAACCCAGGTTCTAGATATGACTATCACCTTCCCCAACCTAAAAAGCACACTAGAATGCTATTATAAGATGACCAAAAGTATGCTCATATTTATTTTTTATAAGTAAACAATGCAAATTCTTTGGATCTTAAAAAATGAAGTAACTGATTATTAATATATAATGCACCTGGTAACTGTAAGTGTCTAGAGGACAGGGATCCACAACAAAATGTGCTCAATTAATCTTTGTTGAGCAATAAAAAAAAATTAAGTCATTAATGATATCCTCCTGGATTTTATTATGTATTGAATTGAGAGCTAATCGTAAATTAAATTTAATTCAGTCATTAGAAATTGTACAAACCCCAAGGATTACTAGTGACAATTCCAAAAGAGTGAAAATTTCTAAAATAACCAAGAAAAAAAATGGGCTTTCAATCCTTGGGAATGTACCCTATTTATAAAAACAAAAAACAGAACATATTTCAGCAAATCTAAAACAGGTTTTAATTAAATCAGGTGTATGTTAATTTTATGTTCCTAATTAGCACTCATATAGCTTCTGCTTTCCCCTTCCTTCTGGGTATGATAAACTACAATGGTTGAGGTCATTCAACAATCAACTCACTTCACAAAATTCTGCTAGCAGGAAAGCTGTGTTGTTCTGATATACAAATGAAAAATACCTAAAACATTAACAAAAACTTACCTATCCCAAGGTTAAGTTTTTTTTTTTTTTTTTTTTTTTGAGAGGGCATCTCTCATATTTATTGATCAAATGGTTGTTAACAACAATAAAATTCAGTATAGGGGGGTCAATGCTCAATGTACAATCATTAATCCATCTCAAGCCTAATTCTCGTCAGTCTCCAATCTTCTGAAGCATAACGAACAAGTTCTTACATGGTGAACGAATTCTTACAGAGTGAATAAATTCTTACATGGTGAACAGTACAAGGGCATTCATCACAGAAACTTTCGGTTTTGATCATGCAATATGACCTATAAACCATCAGGTCAAATATGAATATTCATTTGATTTTTGTACTTGATTTATATGTTGATCCCACATTTCTCCTATTATTATTATTATTTTTATTTTTAATAAAATGCTGAAGTGGTAGGTAGATGCAAGATAAAGGTAGAAAACATAGTTTAGTGCTGTAAGAAGGCAAATGTAGATGATCAGATGATCAGGTGTGTGCCTATGGACTAAGTATTAATCCAGGCTAGACAAGGGCAGCAAGACATCCACGGATGCAGAAGATTTCTCTCAAAGCAGGGGGGGTGAGGTTCTGAGCCTCACCTCTGTTGATCCCCAAATTCTCACCTGATGGCCCCCCTGCGACTGTGCCTGTCTTAGGTTGTTCCTCCCTTGAGGAATCTTACCCGTCTCTGGCTAACCAGTCATCTTCCGGGGCCATACAGGGAAATGTAAAGTTGGTAAGTGAGAGAGAAGCCATATTGTTTGCAAAGGTTAGCTTTTTACTTCTTTGCAGATTTATGCCCTGTGGCTTCTATGCCCAGCACTTGTCTCGAGGTATCTTTACCACCTGGAGGAATTATGATACTCGGTAAATTCGATATGAGGCACGAATTCTATTTAAGGTTTGTAATTAGGAAGGAAGAAGAAAAGCTATAGATGTAGCATATGAAGGAAACTTGGGAGGATTGATTATTTCTTTGACATATCTTCTTGTATAGTACCTTAAGTATGTATAGGTTTTAAACTACTAACTAATTTGCACACACATATTAACATAATAGGAATACGGTGACATAAACAAAGCAAATCTATAATTACCAGCCATCTCCAGTGAAGCCAAGAAAACCATTTAGGCACCCTAGGCATTTGTGAAAATTTATCTATAATATGATGGATATTTTCCAACTGTACTTGAACCATCAGACAAATTAAAGCAGCCCATTTCTGGGATCTGTTCACATCCCATATGTTCTTTTAACCATAGATAGTCTATAGTCATGAGATTTTGGGGTGCTACAACTTGCACCCCTCCCAACTCCTGGTTGAGTTCCAACAGTACAGATCCAGTCAAATTCGTTGTCTCACTGTATGCACATGCCAGCCTAGACATCTCCCTCCTCATTCTTATGGCAAGTCCAGGAGACGGTGGGCTGGATGCAGCCACAACCGCAGCATCGTCCGGATCCCTGGGGAGGCTTTTTGATGATCATCCCCCGGCACGAGTCCTCCAGAGAGTGCTGATGCCGGAAGCTCCTCCTCATATCGTATCTTATTTCATTTTCTGGGTATCCAAGCTAGGCCTTGATCTTCTGCGTAGAAACAAACAGACCCTTTGCCCACACTTTGACATGCCCTCTATACCACTGTGCAGAACTCATTGGAGGTCAGCACACAGTAACTGCTTTTTTTTTTTTTTTTTTTTTTTTAATTAAGAGAAAGGAATATTATCAGAAAAGAGTACCTCCATAGCTGATCATCTGACACCCTTTAAGTGATCAACATTAAGGATATTTAAAGCATGCGTTGATCTTTGATTTACCAATAGTTTTATCCTGTTAACGAGTAATCCCCCTTTTCTTTCTTTCTTTCTTTCTTTTTTTTTTTTTTTTTTTTAATTTTTAATCTACCCTTTCATGAAGAATACTATGTTTACTATGCTCTCCCCTATATCAGGTCCCCCCTAACAACCCCATTACGGTTACTGTCCATCAGCTTAGCAAAATGTGGTAGAGTCACTACTTGTCCTCTCTGTGTTCTGCAGCCCACCCTCCCCTTTCTCCCTCCCCCCCATGCATGCTAATCTTAATACCCCCCTTCTTCTTCCCCCCCTTATCCCTCCCTGCCCACCCATCCTCCCCAGTTCCTTTCCCTTTGGTACCTGTTAGTCCATTTTTGGGTTCTGTAATTCTGCTGCTGCTTTGTTCCTTCAGTTTTTCCTTTGTTCCTATACTCCTCAGATGAGTGAAATCATTTGGTATTTCTCTTTCTCCGCTTGGCTTATTTCACTGAGCATAATACTCTCCAGCTCCATCCATGTTGCTGCAAATGGTTGGATTTTTCCACTTCTTATGGCTGAGTAGTATTCCATTGTGTATATGTACCACATCTTCTTTATCCATTCATCTACAGATGGACATTTAGGTTGCTTCCAATTCTTGGCTATTGTAAATAGTGCTGCGATAAACATAGGAGTGCATCTGTCTTTCTCAAACTTGATTGCTGCGTTCTTAGGGTAAATTCCTAGGAGTGGAATTCCTGGGTCAAATGGTAGGTCTGTTTTGAGCATTTTGATGCACCTCCATACTGCTTTCCACAATGGTTGAACTAATTTACATTCCCACCAGCAGTGTAGGAGGGTTCCCCTTTCTCCACAGCCTCGCCAACATTTGTTGTTGTTTGTCTTTTGGATGGCAGCTATCCTTACTGGTGTGAGGTGATACCTCATTGTAGTTTTAATTTGCATTTCTCTGATAATTAGCGATGTGGAGCATCTTTTCATGTGTCTCTTGGCCATCTGTATTTCTTTTTTGGAGAACTGTCTGTTCAGTTCCTCTGCCCATTTTTTAATTGAGTTATTTGTTTTTTGTTTGTTGAGGCGTGTGAGCTCTTTATATATTCTGGACGTCAAGCCTTTATCAGATCTGTCATTTTCAAATATATTCTCCCATACTGTAGGGTTCCTTTTTGTTCTATTGATGGTGTCTTTCGCTGTACAGAAGCTTTTCAGCTTAATGTAGTCCCACTTGCTCATTTTTGCTGTTGTTTTCCTTGCCCGGGGAGATATGTTCAAGAAGAGATCACTCATGTTTATGTCTAAGAGGTTTTTGCCTATGTTTTTTTCCAAGAGTTTAATGGTTTCGTGACTTACATTCAGGTCTTTGATCCATTTTGAGTTTACCTTTGTATATGGGGTTAGACAATGGTCCAGTTTCATTCTCCTACATGTAGCTGTCCAGTTTTGCCAGCTCCATCTGTTGAAGAGACTGTCATTTTGCCATTGTATGTCCATGGCTCCTTTATCAAATATTAATTGACCATATATGTTTGGGTTAATTTCTGGGGTCTCTAATCTGTTCCACTGGTCTGTGGCTCTGTTCTTGTGCCAGTACCAAATTGTCTTGATTACTATGGCTTTGTAGTAGAGCTTGAAGTTGGGGAGTGAGATCCCCCCTACTTTATTCTTCTTTTTCAGGATTGCTTTGGCTATTCGGGGTCTTTGGTGTTTCCATATGAATTTTTGAATTATTTGTTCCAATTCATTGAAGAATGTTGCTGGTAATTTGAGAGGGATTGCATCAAATTTGTATATTGCTTTCGGCAGGATGGCCATTTTGACGACATTAATTCTTCCTAGCCATGAGCATGGGATGAGTTTCCATTTATTAGTGTCCCCTTTAATTTCTCTTAAGAGTGACTTGTAGTTTTCAGAGTATAAGTCTTTCACTTCCTTGGTTAGGTTTATTCCTAGGTATTTTATTCTTTTTGATGCAATGGTGAATGGAATTGTTTTCCTGATTTCTCTTTCTATTGATTCGTTGTTAGTGTATAGGAAAGCTACAGATTTCTGTGTGTTGATTTTGTATCCTGCAACTTTGCTGTATTCCGATATCAGTTCTAGTAGTTTTGGAGTGGAGTCTTTAGGGTTTTTTATGTACAGTATCATATCATCTGCAAATAGTGACAGTTTAACTTCTTCTTTACCAATCTGGATTCCTTGTATTTCTTTGTTTTGTCTGATTGCCGTGGCTAGGACCTCCAGTACTATGTTAAATAACAGTGGGGAGAGTGGGCATCCCTGTCTGGTTCCCGATCTCAGTGGAAATGCTTTCAGCTTCTCGCTGTTCAGTATAATGCTGGCTGTGGGTTTATCATATATGGCCTTTATTATGTTGAGGTACTTGCCCTCTATTCCCATTTTGCTGAGAGTTTTTATCATGAATGGATGTTGAATTTTGTCAAATGCTTTTTCAGCATCTATGGAGATGATCATGTGGTTTTTGTCTTTCTTTTTGTTGATGTGGTGGATGATGTTGATGGATTTTCGAATGTTGTACCATCCTTGCATCCCTGGGATGAACCCCACTTGGTCATGGTGTATGATCCTTTTGATATACTGTTGAATTCTGTTTGCTAATATTTTATTGAGTATTTTTGCATCTACATTCATCAGGGATATTGGTCTGTAATTTTCTTTTTTGGTGGGGTCTTTTCCTGGTTTTGGTATTAGGGTGATGTTGGCTTCATAGAATGAGTTTGGGAGTATTCCCTCTTCTTCTATTTTGTGGAACACTTTAAGGAGAATGGGTATTATGTCTTCTCTGTGTGTCTGATAAAATTCCGAGGTAAATCCGTCCGGCCCCGGGGTTTTGTTCTTGGGTAGTTTTTTGATTACTGTTTCAATTTCTTTGCTTGTAATTGGTTTGTTTAACTTTTGTGTTTCTTCCTTGGTCAGTCTTGGGAGGTTGTATTTTTCTAGGAAGTTGTCCATTTCTTCTAGGTTTTCCAGCTTGTTGGCATATAGGTTTTCATAGTAGTCTTTAATAATTCTTTGTATTTCTGTGGAGTCTGTCGTGATTTTTCCATTCTCATTTCTGATTATGTTGATTTGTGTTGACTCTCTTTTTCTCTTAATAAGTTGGGCTAGAGGCTTATCTATTTTGTTTATTTTCTCAAAGAACCAGCTCTTGGTTTCATTGATTTTTGCTATTGTTTTATTCTTCTCAATTTTGTTTATTTCTTCTCTGATCTTTATTATGTCCCTCCTTCTGCTGACTTTAGGCCTCATTTGTTCTTCTTTTTCCAGTTTTAATAATTGTGATGTTAGACTATTCATTTGGGATTGTTCTTCCTTCTTCAAGTGTGCCTGGATTGCTATATACTTTCCTCTTAAGACTGCTTTCGCTGCATCCCACAGAAGTTGGGGCTTAGTGTTGTTGTTGTCATTTGTTTCTATATATTCCTTGATCTCTATTTTGATTTGTTCATTGATCCATTGATTATTTAGTAGCATGTTGTTAAGCCTCCATGTGTTTGTGAGCCTTTTTGTTTTCTTTGTAGAATTTATTTCTACTTTCATACCTTTGTGGTCTGAAAAATTGGTTGGTAGAATTTCAATATTGTGGAATTTACTGAGGCTCTTTTTGTGAGCTAGTATGTGGTCTATTCTGGAGAATGTTCCATGTGCACTTGAGAAGAATGTATATCCTGTTGCTTTTGGATGTAAAGTTCTATAGATGTCTATTAGGTCCATCTGTTCTAGTGTGTTGTTCAGTGCCTGTGTGTCTTTACTTATTTTCTGCCTGGTGGATCTATCCTTTGGGGTGAGTGGTGTGTTGAAGTCTCCTACAATGAATGCATTGCAGTCTATTTCCCTCTTTAGTTCTGTTAGTATTTGCTTCACATATGCTGGTGCTCCTGTATTGGGTGCATATATATTTAGAATGGTTATATCCAAGGTTAAGTTTTTAACACTACATATGCAACAGTTTTGGCTTTGTTATTAATTCTCAAATGGTGTGTTTTGGGGTATGAATTTTGGCAACACTGATTTTCTCATGTTTTAGAGCAGTGCTTCTGTGGTATAGTTCAGTCCAGTCATTCAGGCTCCATTATTTGTATCCATTTTTAGGATGTAAAATAAAAATTCCCTACTCATCTACTCACACACTTCTCATTATTAAGAATTTATCTGTTTAAGGAGTGGAAATAAAGCACCTGGCTAACCCATAAAGGAGCAACCCGAAGCCACTCTTCTCTGCAATAAATAAATTAAGCACTCTAGGTCAGAGATAGCAAAAGGCTTATTTTTACTGCTGCCTTATACTGGAAATACTCTTCAGAAACACATCAATTTTAGATTAAATTTAAAACTTGGTAAACTATCCTAATGTATTACTTTTCCTACAAAATTAAAAGTTGTTAAACTTTTCATCTTCCAAAACAAGATTGTCTTTCAGAAATCTGAAATGCAAACCAAGTTCCAATAAAATATTTCAGAAATATCACACTAGACATAAACAACTATCCTTTTAACATTTGATCAAAAACTCTAATACAAAAAATAACTTTGCTCATTTCCACTAGTCTGTCTTCAACCACTACAATGTTCAGTCAGTACTTGATACTGAGTGTGGGCATGTATGTGTACGTGAACTTGGAACAAGCTTTGACTGAGCAGTAGAGGATGGGTAGCACTCCAGACGCATTTATAACTGGACTCATGACTTTTCAGTAGACCGAACTTTTATCATGTCAGGGTTATGTCAAGAAACAGGATTACATTTCCAGATTTTTCACCAAAATTATTATTTTTAAAGACATTTTCCTTAGATGGTGATCTGTCTTATTTATATCCAGTTTTATTCTTAGAACTGTACAGGGTTTACATTTGGTCTCTAAATAGAAAAAAGATTGAAGAGTAAGTGAAAGTCTGAGCCATTACATGGTTTGCTGGAGTTGATGGCTGACCTCTCTCATTCACTGACAACAATCAATGGGCAGCATAAGACTTTCTTAAACATGAAATAAAAGTTTTCAAGTTCCTAACATGATAACATCAATATTCAAAAAGAAAAAGGAGAAAGCGTCCTTCGGAGAAAAGGCACTGTGTGATTTAAACAGTAGCTGTCCTAAAACAAACCTAAGAGTTGTAAACGTACTCAGGATTATCAGTAAAGTTCATAGGCTACAGTTTTAACCATGAACATCTATAATGCCAAACATACTAGCATAAAAGATTAAGTTTTTTTGCTTTAAATAACATAAAAATATTTCTAGTGAAATGTAAGTCTTGTACGAACTTAGCAAGCCAGAGAAGTATTACTATAGCGAAGCTTATTGAAAGTTGGCAGACGTCAAGTGACTTCTCGTAAAGTACAGTGAGTTTTTAGTGTACCTTTAAAGTAACATGAAGCAAACATGCATTGATCAGTAAGTACCAAAATTAGAACTATATGTAACAGCTATGTGGGACCAAATTCCTATCTATAAAACACTAATTTTGTAATTAGTTTTGTTGATTAATTTAGTTACAGTTCTTAACTTTCAAATGTTCCGCTATTAGAAAAGTCCACTGGGCCCACTTGATACAATAAACTAATTCGTAAGAAGTGGTATAAACAATCTTCATACTAAATGACAGTATAATTTTAGAAATAACCAGAAGGGGGGAAAAAAACAGCCACTGAAACATAATGGCCACATTTAAGCAGCGAAGTTTAATAAACATATAGAACAGGACAATCTTAAATTTTACTACTTCCTCCAAAGTGAAACAGTTTGAAAATCTGGAAGCCACTGCACTCCCTTTCAGCAACTTTCCATGATTTAACCAATGGAAAAGTTTCTAATTCAAATCATTTTTCTAACATAATTTAACAATTTCTTGGTAAGACAGAGAACCACCCTTGAATTCCTGTTTTCAACTTTTGAATAATTTTATACCACATACACTAGTAATTCTGTTATCAAATTCAGATATATATCACACATACAGAAACCTTTTCCTTTACTACTTTGTAAGTTAGTATCCTGTACAGGGAAGCCCTTTCCAACTCAGGTATTTTTGAAAAAGTATCCCCCACTTTTTTTCCAGCATTTTATAATTTATTTTTTTATCTTTGTCAAACATTTCATTTGGGTTTTTTTTTTTTTGCCTATGGCTTGAGAAAACTAACATTTTTAAGAAAAGGATAACCAATGGTCCCAGTACTACTTACTGAATAAACCACCCTTTCTCCAATAACCTGTGACGTCATTTTTATCGTATACTCCAAATTTTCCCTTTTGGTGGCTAAGTGAATTTAGGTAAGTTACTTCCTCTCTGTTGCCATTTCCTTATCCATGAAGTGGAGATAACAGGGCTGTTCACTTCACAGAGTTACTCTAAGAATTAAGTTAGTTAAAATTCATGTTAAACACTTAGAACAATACTCGACACATTAAATGCTGGTGATCATAATCACTACAAGTTCATACATACACAGGTATTTCTGAACTCCATGGTTCCATGATGTATTCCTGAGCTGACAACTGCTTTAAATCATTCAGAATTTATAAAATTATTAGATTTTCTGATAGAGCCTTCTTCTTCCAAAGCTTCACTGCTATCATTCATTATCAGATAAACTTTCTCATCAATATGTCACGTTTTCTACAATACCAAATTGTTTGGAATTGTATTACGTTTATATATCAACTCAGGGAAAACTGGTATATTCTATAATATTGACTCTCCCCATCCAGAAGTGTTTTGTCTCATCTCATTAACGCAGGTTTTACTTTATGTTCTCCTTTAATATTCAGGTAATTTACCAACAACTTTTATATTTATCCCTAGGTACAATCTTTCTCGAGAAAAATTTAGTGGTAGTTATCAGAATTTTAAATGCACATACCCCCCGCCCCAGAAATTCCATTTTTAAGAATCTGACATACAATAAATACAAGTGCACAAATATAAAAATATAAGATTACTTATTATAATAACAAAATCATGGAAACAAGCTAAATCATCAAGAAGACAATGACTATCTGCAGCATATTCATGGATAGAAAATTCTTCCAGCATTAAAAAGAATATAGAATCAAAGATATTGGCTTAGAGAAGAGTTCTACAAACTACCATGCTAAAAAAAAAATCTGCAAAATAAATGTTATTTATTTATTTATTTATTTATTTTTATTTATTTATAACTGAGGGGTGGGGGAAACAGAAGTATCATACGTGAAGTATGGAGTACACAGCCTGTCTTTGGGTAAGCATCTTCATCACCTTAAAAAATTAGGTGTAACTTAGGGAAACAGTTGAATATTATTTCATTTCAGGTAATTTTTATGGCCTGTGTTACTCTATGTTCTGTGGTGGCCTCGTAATACAGCATTTAAAAAAACAAGCTTTTGACTCACATTTTACTCATCAATATTTAAGAATGCAGATGTCCCTACAATAGAATATTTAACTAGTAATACTTTTCAATATGCCATAAAATCTCAGTACCATAATTCAGGAGGACAAGCATTACTCCTTCTAAATCATCTTACTAACGCAAGCCACTGAAAACTTAACTTTTCTCCATATTTGAAAAAACCTTTTAGAAGTGTGTTGTCTTGGATATATATCATCAAGTGTCAGAGATCACACCTCAGGAACCAAGTGACATTCTGTGCAATATGAAAACAAAGCCTTTCCTCCTAGGAAGGTAAGCCCCAGAAAAAGTAAAGAATGTGAGCCTATTTTTAAATCAGAGCAATATTTTGCCTTTATTCCACGAAGTCACTGGATCAAGTTTTGCCTTTAGAGTGTTATCAACATAAGGTCAAAAAAGTACAAATTATAAACTTTTCTTAATACAAGAATACTATATTCCTTAAAATAATCTATTATTAAATGTAACTGCTACCTTCTGCCAGGCAGAAAAGATGATTCTGAGATCAGAAACTCCAAGGCCATTATTATACCAGTTCCAGATGCTATGAATAAACATTTCAAACAGAAAAATAAATACATGAAATAACTACCCTTAAGTACTGCTATATCGATTGAAATAATACACTAATTTTTAAGGTGGAAGCTTTAAACAACTCACATTTCTGTATTTCTGTAATTGTTAAAAACATCAAGTACAACTTTATGATGAAAAAGATTAAAATGTACAAAAGGAGAGGAGGATTTTAATGATTTTTAGTAACTTCAGCTTTTTAATATAAGATACAAATTAGCTTCAAAGCACTGAAAAATGGCATGAAAAAATTGATGGGAAAAAGTTACTTTTTTGCTAAACCCACAGGTGTTTGGTATTCATTTTGAAGAGTTAAGAGTTCATCTTATTGTCCGCTTGTGGGGGTATTTCGTGTTACTTTTGAAAGTTTAATTCAAATCAAACTATTAAAAATGTGTTAGGGCGTTAGTGTTTTCAATGTTACCTTAAATAACACAGCGTGAAAAAAAGAATCCGACCAGTTACAGACGAGCGGAGTGTTTTGCTGTCTTCAGTGCCTTATCGCTGGGGCGCGCATACCGTAAAGAGTGACATCAGATCGAAACTACACGGTTTCGCCTGGAACCAACCACTCCTCCAAGGACAGCAGCCACCGGCTTGCTGGAAGGAGCCCCCCAAACGCCGAGCTCGCCCAGGGGCCGCAGAACCCACTCGCCGCGCCGTGTTTCCCCGCGCCAGACCTGTTGCGCGTCCCCGCCCGCCGCGAGCCGGAGCTAGGCACCCACGCCGGCAGCGATGCACCTGCCCCGGCCGGCGCCTGGAGCGCCCACCGCCCCCTCCGCCGGCCCTCCAGCCCGCCAGCCCCCGGCCCGCCGGCTCCCGGCCGTCCCCGCCCGCCGGCCCCGCCGCCGCCGGCGCCCCGGCAGCCGCCCGCAGGGAGGAGGGCGGGGCGCCGGCCCGTCGCCGGCGGGCGGCCGCGCTCGCTCGGGATCGGCCCTGGCGGCTGCAAAGGCGCTCACCTTGGCGGCCGCGGCTCTGGCGGACATCTTGTCTCTTCCCAGCGCCGCGCGAGGCGCCTCGGACCCGAAACTCCGCGCCGGCAGCCCTCCGGCTCTTCACGCCGCAGAGCAGATAAACATCTCCCGGGCGCGAGCGGGGCTGAGGGCGGGGGCGGCCGGAGAGGTTCGGCCCACGGGGAGGGACCTCAACTCGGACAAAAGTCCGGGAAGCGCCCTCCCGCCCCGCCCGGGTCCTCTCCTCAGGGCGCGCCCGGCCGGCGCCTCCCTCCGACTGCGGCCACCCGGTCGGCCTTCCGAGCCCTCGCGGCCGGGCCACGTCGGCCCGGCCCGCTAGCCCCTCGGCAGCACCGCGGGCCTCTGGCCTCCCCGCAGCCGGTCCGGTGGCTCCTCTTAAGCCGCGTTCGGCACGTAACTTCCCTGGAACCAGCCACGGGGTAAAGACTGGGCGGCGACAGGCTGAGCCAGCGCCGGCAACTGCGAGCGGCCACGCAAACCTGCCGGCCCGGCCGGGCCCACTGAGCATGCCCAGCTGGGGGGCGGGGCCCCGCGGGGCGGGGCGAGTGGCAGGGGCGGGGCGAGCAGCCCGCGCCCCTCTTCCAGGGCTGGACCCCAGCCGCGGAAGGAAAAGCCCCGTTTCCGAAATAACTTGGTAGACAGTTTCCGTTGGCCGACAAGTCTTCCTGTTTGTTTTCATCAAAGGTCCCGCAGAAATCGCCCCTGAGTATAAAGCTGTGTACCACATCTTTAACGACTTCTGACACAGACTTGTCCACTTGCTTCTCAAGGGGCGCGGGATTAGCACCAACGCAGGAGGGCGGCTGGAAAGGCGGGCACAGCAATGCCTGACCATGGTTGCCTTACCGTGGAACGTCGCAGCTGTCACCACAGGCCTGGCCGCGCTGCTCCATGGAAGGCAGAATGCGTTTTTCAGTAAAGCATGCCCTGGCTTTCATCTCTGTAACGATTAATGGCTCTCGTTCCCAACAAACAGGCTGTCCCAACAGAACAGTCTAAACCAAACCTGGCTTTGAGGTCATGGGCACCCCAGCAAGAGCAATCTGAGAAATACCCAAGAGGGTTATTGTGCTATGTTGGCCCACTCGCATTAGGCCTCAATGTAATATCCAAAGTCTCTTTTCTCCTGCTCATCCAGAGGTCTCAAAAGTATATTTCGGGCATCAATAATGCTGAAATTCTTAGGGGTGGGTGAAGGGATCAGTCTGCCTTGCATTTCCAAACCCAGTTCTCCAGCTCATGCTGAGGAGAAAAGGAAGTCCACGGTCCAGTTCAATCAGCGACTACAAAAACTCCCCAAAATGGTCATGGCCTTACTAAACACACACACAAAAACATATGAAATCCTTCCTGGCCTCACTACTTTACACTTTGTAAAATGTGTAGCTTTTCACAAATGTCAGATTTTTTTTTGGTATCAATATACAATCACAAGAGCAACATTGTGGTTACTAGATTCCCCTCATTATCAATTCCCCACCACATACCCCATTACAGTCCATCAGCGTAGTAAGATGCTGTACTGCCTTCCCCATGCCCCCCACTACATTATGTGCTAATCGTAATGCCCCTTTTCCCCCTTATCCCTCCCTTCCCACCCATCCTCCACAGTCCCTTTCCCTTTGGTAACTGTAAGTCCATTCTTGGGTTATGTGAGTCTGCTGTTGTTTTGTTCCTTCAGTTTTTTCTTTGTTCTTATACTCCACAGATGAGTGAAATCATTTGGTACTTGTCTTTCTCCACCTGGCTTATTTCACTGAGCATAATACCCTCTAGCTCCATCCATGTTGTTGCAAATGGTAGGATTTGTTTTCTTCTTATGGCTGAATAATATTCCATTGTGCATATGTACCACATCTTCTTTATCCTTTCATCTACTGATGGACACTTAGGTTGCTTCCATTTCTCGGCTATTGTAAATAGTGCTGCAAATGTCAGATATTCTTAGTAACATTAAATGATATCCATGAAATACCTCGTATAGTGTCACAAAAGGTACACAAGAAATAGAAAAAATCACAAACATTAGGTTTTAAATAATGGTTCTCTTCAGAATTCAACTATAGGAAAAGATCAAACATCTTAACCAAGAAATATCCATGTAACATACATACATATAGAGATTTCAAATAAAGTACATTTTGCAACTGAAGCTATTTGAACTAGAAAATAGCATACTGCAAATCAAACCCTTATTCTTCCCTCCACTCCCTTGCATTGAAATACTTGAAGTCACTTGTGTTAAAGTCATGTCCTGTGTAATTTTGTTTCTGCACAAAGTATTATTTATTCTTTTAAGAATTACAATTAAAATGTCCTTATAGGAAATGCTATTTTTTAAAAAATTGAGATATTTTTTAATAATAAAAGACTCTTTACATTATCTTTACTACTTTTGCCTTTTAATTAGATGTACAATTGCCATGACCTGCCTAGAACTAAGTATAGTCTTTAACAGCACCTAAACCTAGAGACATTTTCTATAAATGCACTAAAATCTTTCCTTCTTTCCTCATTGTCACTTTTCATGAAGTCTCCCATGTATAATTTAAATGCTTGATTTCAACAATTTGTTGAAGGTCTAATACATCTGGTTAGTTTTAGTTTTTAGTTTTACTTTGGCCATCATTTAAAAAAAATCAAGCAAAAATTTTCACCTTAAGAATACTATATTTTAAAAATTATGTTTTCAAAAATATTTCAATGAATACTAACATCCTTTCAAAAATTTTCAATGGCATTTATAACATCTAAGTTAAACTGTATAATGTATACTTTATGTATCTCCTTTTCATAGTTTTTTGTCATTTATGAAAGTAAAGGTAAAACTCTGTTGTCAATAATTAAAAATACTCATATGGTTTATTTTGGGGGAGATGCTTTGCTAAGTGGAAAGCAGAGCATAATCTCAGATAGTTGTCTCTTTAACAATGAGGAAGTTACTCACTGAACACCAAAAAAATGTTCAAATTATACTACTTAAATAAGAGTATGGTTATAGCTCCTCTAGATTGATTATATAGGAAGAAACAAAAAAATATTTGAGATTCTCATTTAGAGTTACAATAAACTTTAACCAAAATCTCTTTCAATTGCACAGATTATCTTATTCCCTGATCATTCAATGCAAACTGAACAGGAAACTAAAAAAACCACAACACTTAAACAAAGACAACTTCCTGTGGGATTTTTGGTGTCTGCGGTTCAGAATGAAAAAAAGACTACATGGGCAAAATCTCCATAAAACTTAAATAAAGCCATTTATTAAAACAGCCTTGACCAAATGAACAACTATATCTACACCCACATTTATATATGTATATTTGTTTGCATTACAAAAAAATCCTTAGAAAAGCATGTTTATGTTATTTTGATATGAGCTGTGAGTTTACATATGACGTGCAAAGAGGAAGTATTATGGCACTTTGGTACAACATAAGACAGTCTTGAAAATGTCACAGAAGAGAATATATATAAAAGATACCAGAATTAGGAGAACTTTAGGCAAAGCATTGTAACAAAAACAAAAAAAGAATCCTAATCTCACTCCTATGCCATCTTTAAAAATTATATAAATTGCTTCAGTTTTCCTTTGTTGATAAAGTAATGTAACAAAGTTTGTAATGAAGAGCTTTTTAGTCTCATAAAGTCTCTAGATTTCACAGACCAGTAAAATCTCAAAAAAACACTTTAGGAGTGCAGTGTAGGATTACTAACTTTTTTTTAAATTGAAAAGTATAGCTGACATACAACATTACTTTCAGGTGTACAACATAGTGATTCAACAGTTATATACATTGCTTAATGCTCACTATGATAAGCATAGTTATTATATGTTACCAAGTTATTACAGTATTACTATATCCCTTATGCTGTTCTTTTCATCCCCATAACTTACTTATTTTATAACTGGAAGTTTGTACCTCTTAATCCCCTTCACCTATTCTACCTATTCACCCCCTCTAATCCCCCTCCCCCAGGAACCACTAGTTCGGTCTCTGTATTTATGAGTCTGTTTCTGTGTTGTAGTTGTTTGTTCATTTGTTTATTAGATTTCACATATAAATGAAATCATACAGGATTTGTCTTTCTCTGTCTGACATTTCACTTAGGATAATACCTTCTAGGTCCATCCATGTTGTCACAAATGACAAGATATGATTCTTTTTATGGCTGAGTAATATTCCATCATGTATATATACCACATCTTTTTAAGTGTATTTTTTATTGAAGTTGAGATACACATATTATATTGGTTTCAAGCATACAACACAGTGATTCAACAGTTACATTATTAAATCCTTAACCCAACTAGTACAGTTACAATCTGTCACACAGAAGACGTTATAGAGACATTGGCTATATTCTCCATGCTGCCCTACCATCCCTACAACCAACTTATATTATGACTGAGATCTCTACACCCCTTTATCCACCTCCCTCACCTCTCCCACCCTCCCCATTCCTTCTCCCTTGGTAACCACCAGTCACTTCTCAGTGTCTCTGAATCTACTGCTATATTGTTTATTTTGTTCTGTTTGTTTTTAGATTCCACATATAAGTGAAATCAAATGGGATTTGTGTTTCTACACCTGGCTTATTTTACTTCATGTAATACCCGCTAAGGTCCATTTATGTTGTCATATATGGCAGGATTTCTTTCTTTTTATGGCTGAGTAATATTCCACTGGGCACATGTACCATATCTTCTTTATCCAGTCATCTGTTGATGGACACTTAGGTGGCTTCCATATCTTGGCTATCTTAAATAATGCATATGGAGGGGCATATATCTTTTCAAATTAGAGTTTTCTTTGGGCAAATACCCCAGAAGTAAAATTACTGAGGCATATGGTACTTCTATTTTTAATTTTTTGAGGAACCTCCATATTGTTTTCCATAGTGACTGTACCAGTTTATGTTCCCACCAATAGTACATGAAGGTTCCCTTCTCTCCACACCTTCACCAACATCTGTTATTTCTTTTCTGATACTAGCCATTCTGACTAGTGTGAGATGGGTATCTTGCTGGTTTTGAATTGCATTTTCCTGATGGTGCGTGATGTTGAGCATTGTTTCACGTGTCTATTGGCCAGCTGTATGTCTTCTTTGGAAAATGTCTAGTCTAGTCTTCTGCCCATTTTTCAATCAGATTTTTTTGGGGAGGTATACTGATTTGTATGAGTTCTTTATATATTTTGGATATTAGTCTCTTATCATTTGCAAGCATTTTTCTCCCATTCAGAAGGGTGCCTTTTATTTTGGTGATGGTTTCCTTTACTGTGGACAAGCTTTTTAGTTTTATGAGGATTACCAACTTATTTTATTTTGCAAAGTAAAGATATTTAAAAAACGAATATGAATTGTACACTTAACGATGGTTAAAATGGTAAATCTTGCAGTATGTACATCCTTCCACAAAACAATACCGAAAGAATGTTACTATCATCAACATCATTCAGTTTTTTATAAGGACATATAAATACTGAAAAACAAGCCATTTTTTCTTCAGTTCAGAATGAAGCACAGTCCTTCCTAACAAGAGCTCCTCCTGAGATGTGTGGGGCCATCCTTCTGCTGCCTGGGGCAAGGTGGAGCTTTTCCTTTTGGTGTCCTGAATGTCACACAACCAGGCCGACTGGAAGCTCTGTAATTCCAAGGAACCCGCGACTCCCGCTGGACTGGCAGGTCTAGGCTCTGACTCATCTCTGAGCATTCGCCTCCCCTTCTTCACAGCTCCTGTCTCCCATCTTCTACACCCTCCTAGCCATCCCTCAAGGACCTTCTCCCCAACTCAAACAAATAATTCACAGAAAA
The DNA here is from genome assembly GCF_040802235.1 of Manis javanica. NCBI lineage: Eukaryota > Metazoa > Chordata > Mammalia > Pholidota > Manidae > Manis > Manis javanica. Next base: position 17,799,360 of record NC_133173.1, read on the forward strand.
AATAGAAATTAAGGAGTGGAAATCCCCTTCTCTTCCTGCCAGACTATGACTACCTACCCTGAACATCTGCTTTGTTCTCTTTCCCTCCCACTGGTCTGTGAATCCCATTATGGGGGCTGGCCCTATCAGCTCTGTCTGTCTCACAGTCACCTTCACCTCTTTCAGCAAAATGACTCTACCTTTCAAATTCAAGCTTCCTCTAGTGTCTCCCATCTTAAAAACAGAGAAAAAAAACAAAAAAGTTGACTTTCCCAGACTACTTTCAAAGGTACGCAACCAGCACAGTTGCACAAGCCAGTGCTCAGAAGGGCCCTGCAACTTGGCTCTCAGGCTCTGCAGTGCTTCCTTGAATCTCAACAGTTCTCACTTTGGATCTGTGTTTTGTGAGGCCAGTGGGATGCTGACCATGAACTGAGGACTTAGGGCCTGGGTTCACAGGTGGTACCACGTCCTGCGGCCTCCACAGCATCTTGGGTTGGGCAAGAGCTCAACACTGGGAGCACCCCTTCCCCGGTGGGTGGGTGGCTAGAGGTCACATTTTAGCTGGGGTGTGCCTTTTACCCAGCCCCCAATTTGGGGACTAAGCTGCCCTTGTGTGGAAGTTTTAGGATCCTTGCTGTGGATTGGAGCAGCAGACCTACAGACTAGATTCTGTCCCCAACTGGGGTGATTGCATCAGGCAGCTTTTGAGAAGGGCCCCCTGAGGGTCTGTACTGGCTGCAATTACTCCCAGGTTCAGGGGTCCTCCCCCAGCTGGTTCCTGTAGCTGGGAATAGGGTCTTCTCTCCTCCCGACCTTTCTGAGTCTGGCCGTGCTTATCTCTTCCGGCCAGCTTGAGGAACAAACTCCAGGGGCAAGCCATGAAATATGAATTGTGTAATTTAAGTGATTCCTCATATGAGTTAAATGTTCTGATCTCTTTGCATTTAAAACTGACCTTGCACAATATAAAGATAAGGACTAAAATTATATGTACCTTTGATGGCACATTTTTCTGCTTTTTGAACAAAGGGTCCCACATTTTCTTGCACTGGATCCCACAAATGATATAGGCAGCTCTGAGTCTACCCCTCCTTCTAGACAGTGTTCTTGTCAGTTCATTACAAGCTTCCCAAAAGATTTTCTATGATCTCTAGGTTTCTCTGTTGTCAATGTATGCCTAGTCTTTTGGCATTCTTTCTTTTCTCCTTAATTTCACAACTAATAAGGGAATGCATTCCTTCTGTAAAAGACTCAAGCAATAGATAATTATTAGAAGTCCAACTGGATCATATCCCCCCATACCCATTCCTGTTACCCAGGAATATTTGTATTTAAACTTTGTCATTTTCTGTATATTTATTTACACATACATATGGGAAGGAAAAGAGAGAAGGGGGAAGGAGGGAATGCATAGACATATAGGAATATCTGGTTTTATTTTTTTAAAAACAAATTATAGACTATATTTACTATTTTATAATTTATTTTTTTTAACTCAATAATTTTGTTTTGGAGATTCTATCAAAAAATGAAAATGTACCTCATCATTTTAGAATGGCTGTTTAATATTCTATAGTATGGATATACTATAGTTTAAGATGATTTTGATATTATAATGTTGCAATGAAAATCCTGTGTAAGCCTTTTTGTGCACATGTGGAAGACTTGTCTAGGAGAGATGTCTGAAAGGAAATATTCTGGGTTGAAGTAGATGCTTGTTTAAAATAAATGTTTTTAACTGCTACTGTCCACTTGCTCTCCAAGAATACTGGATCAATTACCCATTTTGCCCTACCCTTAGGAACACTTGATAATATTAACCTTTTACATTTTTGCCTGTTAGACAAAAATCATATATTACTTGCCTGTTTATTCATTTGCCCCTTTTCTTCCTTTTAGGTTATTTCTCTTTTTTGTTGTTGTTGTTGAAGTTCTTCAAGTATCCTTTTGTAGTGAATGCATTCTAAGTACTTTTAGTCTGCCTCTGGTGTGTGTGTGTGTGTGTGTGTGTGTGTGTGTGTGTGTGTTAAATAAAATTTATTTTGGAATAACTTTGCAAAGATGATACAAAGAGTTCCTGAATACCTTCACACATCATTTCCTAATATTAACATCTTACATAATTTTGGTAGATTTGCTAAAAACTAATAAGTTAACATTGTTACTACATTAACTAAAGTGCATCAAATTCTTCCAATTATAACTCTTGAATTTCCCTGATATTCTTCCAGTTTTGCCAGTTCTTCCTCCTTTCCAAATCTTACAACAACTGTTTAGTCTTTTCAAACAAACAAACATAAAATGTAGAAAAGTTCATGGAACTCCACTTAAAAGAGATATATTTTTATTTTAAAAAGGGAATAAAACATATACATACATTTGCAAAAAAATATCGGAAATAAAACTAAGACCAAATAAACTTTACCTTTAGAGGAGAGAGAAGACATCATAACTATGTTTTCTAGACATACTCTAAAATATAGTTTTGACTTTGGAAACATAAACACGTTTTACATACTTAAAAAGATAAATGAAATCAAGAAGCAAAAATAAATCCGTAAAAATAAATAAATAAATAAATCTGTGAAAAAAAATTGAAGAAAATATACATTAAAATGGTTACCCAACATACAGAGTAAAGAATTATTTCCAATGACTCTTGCACAAAATGTTTGAACTATATTCTCTGTATAATAAATTCTAAACAAAATAGCACTGATAGTGAGAAATCTGAAATTTCACTCCATTGTCTGTTAGTAATATTAGCATTACTTTGAAACTGTTATATATATGTGCATGTGCATTAACTATGATGAAGCTGTTACATATTTGTTAGTGTATTAACATTAATGGTTAGCTGTTACATATGTGTATTAACTAATACACTAGTACATTTAATACATTAACATTAACATACAATTTATAATATTACCATCATTACAGTATGCAAGTTTCACAGTTACATATAAATATATAACTTCAAAGTAATAAAGCTAATATATATGTAAGAGTATGCTAATAATATTAATATTATAACATGTTTTTACACTAGTTTGATATATGTGGTTGTTATATATATGGCTCTAATATAAATTATAGTATGTTAACATGTTAGGAATCAAGATTTTCTGTTTTAGAGGAAAAGTATAAAATCAAAGAAGTTAAATAAAAATTTTGTAATTCTAATCTGTTTTTAAAAATCAGTATAACTTACTTTTTAAAGTATCTTTAAGAAAAAAGAAATACACATATTTACATATATGTTTCTTAGCCCTTGCCATTGAAAAAGACTAGAAATAATGAAAACTCAACCAGGAGCATGTCTAGTGCCCATATTGTAATCTGCAGCCAGGAATGGCTGGTTACAAGTCTGCAGCAAAAATACACAAGATAATTCTGGGATATTTTGTGCCAGAAAGCAAGGAAGTTCTCAAATAATAATGGATCAAAGGGATACAGAAACCAACAACTAGCTCCCACTGGCCGAAGATGAAACAATTTGAGCCTCAAAAAAAAAAAAAGAGCAATTAACTGAAACACATTGAATATCTAAAACCTATGAATTCATAATAATAACAAAAAAGAGAGTAAGGGAGACCCAATACAACTATTGAACAGGCCTAGATATAACTTGGGCACCAACTCCTTATTCTGTAAGCTGTCAATTTTAGGGAAAGAATGTATTTTGCATGAACTCTATTTCAGATAACTAAATAACTCTAATTGATGAGGGAATGTTCCTTATCAAAGAACTCCAGCTAATAAATCTGGAAGGAATGATAGAATTAGGAAATCATCTGGTAACGCTGAAATAACGGATTCAGGCAATGACATCAAAGGATCAACGCACTGATTACTGTCAGCATTGTTAGAGGAGGACAAGCACACACTTATGCCTCCCAGTTAGAAGCAGACATGCCATCCTACAATGGATATCTTACCCAAAAGTGGAACCTGTACAAAATTCAGCCAATGTTTGTAAACAGAAAAACAGGGGATGGAGATGCAAGTTAAATGACTCCAAAAGGAAGCAAGCAGGCAAACAGAATGTGAGAGGTTCTATATAGGAAAATTGACCCAGTTTTTAAAAGAAATCAGTGGAAAAAAGCATAGCAATAAAAAAGCTATGGATCTTATGTGGATGAATTCCTATTCAAATCTATCTATTAAAAATAGATATTTTTGAGACAGTTGGGAAAATACAATTTTGGACTGAGCATCAGATGATGTGACCAAGATGTGAAAATGGCATTGTGGCTACATAGGAAGGTGTCACTTTTTAGAAGATGCGTGCTGAAACAGGTAGAGTTGAAGTAGAACAATGTTTAGGACTTGCTTTAAAATACATCAGCAAAGAGACCGGTTTTAATATAAAGATCATATATGTAGCAAAATATTGAAAATTGGTGAATCCAGGTAATGGGTATGGGAGGTTTGTTGTATTCTTTCTTCTTTGGTGTATGTTTGGATATTGGTGTATTACTTGAAATTTTTTATTATGAAAGTCAACAAAAGCAATAAAAACAAATATTCCTGTCTGCAAGGTAGGTAGATTATGAACAATGGTCAGAAACTTTTGCCATCCCTGTTTGGGGGCCCCCTAGAATATGTTATTGCAGCTTTTCTCAGCAAGAGGTGGATACATAATTTTGGTAGATTTGCTAAAAACTAGTAAGTTAACATTATTACTACATTCCCCCATCCCTGAATCCTGACAGCAAAGTGACTGGTTTTAGTCACTCTAGAGCAAAGCTGACACAAGCAGAGACTTGAAAAGCACTTGGGAATAGGGCCTCCATTCTCTCGCTGCTAAGAACTCTGATCATGGGAAACCCCAAATTAGGCTGCTGGAGAAGTCACATGGAAAATACACCACCTGGCAACCTCCAGACATACGAGGGAGAGAATTCTAGAGCATCCAGGCCCAGCCAAGCCACAGGCTGACTGCATTTGCATGAGTGACCTTAGGCATAGCTGCATGAGACCCACTAAACTGATCTGGGCCCAAAGTGCCAGCCCACGGGATCAGGATTGTTTTTTCAGGTGCTAAGTATTGGGGTGGATTGTTACACAGCAAAGACAAACTGATTAAGTAAGGCTAAATCTATAGGAGTTGTACACAAATATATGCAAAAGATTAACTTTTTAGTACTGTGGGGTACATGGCATGTACTCAGAAAAGGTATCTGAATCGGAATTCCACATCTATAGAAAATGGTCTACATGGAAACTGCTCTAAAGGCAATGGATTCTTAGGTAGACTGCCTCCTTTTTGTATGTATAGTAAAAGCTATAAAACCAAGTCCCTTCATTGACAGAGGCAGGTATGACAGATGGACTGCTTAGAACATTTGTTTTTTCTTTTGAGGACTAAAAAGATCTGGCTTTGCTTCTGATCAACAATAAACAGACACTACAGAAACAGTCTTTGGGATTTGCTGGCAGATGGCCCTGCCTTTCTCCTCTGACACAATTCTGCAACCCAAGAAGCCACTACAGCGAGAGCACGTACATCTCAGGTGGGAGAATGGCTGACCCTCTGTCCCCTAAGGGTCACGGCTCGGGCTGTCCTAGCACCCATGACCATGTGTGGCCACTGTGCAACAGGGCAGATTTCACCGTGTGCACTGTTGGAACAAATCTTGTTTCCTCTTTACCATTGATGATCACCTGTAAATGCTAATCACCAGGGACAAGGATTAATTGAAGAGTGTTTAGAATGAAAAATCTGTACAAAAGTCACTGAGGTTCATGTGGACATTTTAGCCAAAATATTTTTTACTAAAGGAAACTATTACAGAATTTTAAGTTAAGACTGATTGATTCAGCTGAATCACCTAACTTTAAAATAATCCTCATAAGGATTGTGTAGTTCATCTTACTATCATTAGCAAAACATCATATTTGTAAATAAAAAAATCAAGATAAATATCCATAATACTAGCTATTTAGGTAGAAATATTTTCAAGTGAATTTGGTTCTTTAATTTTTGATGACTATGGCTATTTTCAGTAAATTGGAATTACTGCTTGCACAAATACCACCCACATTTACAGGCTAATTTATCCAACCTCTTCATTTCATAATTTCAAAAGTGCAGTACAATTTTTTAAGTACATTTTTTAAAGCACAAGAATCTTTTAAGTGAATGACCATATTTTGACTATTTTGAATTAGCAAACTATTATTTAGTAAGTGCTGCAAATATCTTTTTGAACTATGGCCTTGTAATTAACATCACTCAAGACAGTTCAACAAGAGAAAAAGATCATTAAATACAGTATTTGGGAAGAGTGGACTTTAAAAACTAAGAAAAATTGGTAGCAGACTTGTTAATTTGTGAACTAAACTCAAAGGCATAAAATGAAAACTTGCAGCTAAGCTGAAGGTTGGTGCCACAGAAACCAGGGCCCCAGACTTATTCCTCAATTGGGGGTACATTTTTTATCTGTTCCTGAAATCCTGCCATCTCTTTTTGAAAGGGTAATACAAAGAGCTGAGGAAAAGCCGTTAATTCATTATCATTCTCCCTGATACTAAAATAAATGTTCCCTTTGGTTAACAAAATGTGGACACATATGGTGAAAGCATCAAAAAGAACATGATGGAATAATCTGGGAAAGGTCTTTTGGGACTAGTTCCTCATCTGCACAATGGAGGGGTGGGTGGCATAGGGGGACTGGTGTGTGTGAGGGGTGGGCTAGATTCATTCTAAGACCCCTCTTGCTGCAATTTTCCTTGATCTAAATAGTCAAAAGCTGAAGATCTTTTTCATCCCTGACACCAGGCTATTTGGGATATAGCTATTTGTAGTTTTTACAGGTTTGGAAAGATACATATTATAAAACTTATATACTTTGTTTCTAGGTAAAGCTCTAATTTTAAATGTGTTTAATTTTAAATATGATTAATATTTTCCTACATATTATATGGAAGTGAAATGTTTTATAAAAGCTGGGCAAATGAAAAACGTAAAAATCCAGCTAAGCTAAAATGTGTGTGAGAGAGAGTGTATGTTTTGAAAGGGTGTGGTTTCCTGACTCTAGATTGTTTGGAAACATTTCTGACGAAGTTTCTCTGGATATCCAGATATCTCCGGATATCATTTCTCTGATATCCAGAACGCAGCAAGGAACTGGTGCCTAAAATAGCATAAAACATGATATTCCTATACATACAATCAATTTAGGTCAACTAAGAAATGTGATAAGCACACAAAAGATTTGTAATCTGTATTCTTGCAATTCCTTTTTTTTGAGATGGTCTACCCAGTTAGAAGGACTGAAAAATTCAGCAACAGCCGGCACACTTTTCACTCATTCACTCATTCATTTTTTAACTTGATACTTTAACATTTAAACCTCATACTGCCTTACTCTCACACCTGTCTGTGCTAGGTATGATGTCATGTTCAAATTACTCAAGAATACACTTAATTGTGGTATTAAAAGCAGAACGCTCTTACTAAGGGAAAAACATAACCACCGTGGGTCAGTACCTCACACTGTGGTGTCAGGAGGAGCAAATAAATAGATGAGCAAGCAGTGTGGTGCTCCCCACCACCCACCCCACCTCCAGAGAAACAGTTTCAGCTGGACTTACTTTTGCTTCCTCCGCTACTGTTAAGAGAAATTGTTCTTGGGATGACCAGCTTTTACAGAGTCAACCAGAAACGCAGTAATAACAGAAAAAAAGACACAACAATATAATATTTAGTAAGATTATACACGTGTTGATTACTTTAACATTAAACAGACAGGTGTGTGGAAATTATATATTATTCTACATTAGCTCACTTTCTGTCACATAAATGTTATTTAAACAAAACAACATTAGAACTAGTTCACAGACAGTGGCCATCAGTGGGAGTAACAGGACTAATTAATGTGTGGGAAAAATAGAATCTTTTTAAATGTTTCTGTGCTCTGATACAGTAATTAATTTTAAGTCTTTAAAAAAGTCATCTATTGGACATTTAAATTTTGCAGACTTTTCATGCTGTATGTTTTTAGATAAATAAATGCCCTGTTTTTTTCAGCCTCCATGAGACAATTGATATTTTTATTCTCTCTGTTTCCTTTTCTGGTAATACTCCTCTGAACTGCCTGCTTCCATGTAGACACCCTTATTTTCTTTATGTGGTGGCAAAACAGTACACAGTTACTTGTAAAATTCACTTTGACTTACAGCTCTGCTTCTTTCAAGCCCACATGACACTGATCTCTGGTGTCAGTCCAACCTGGTGACGTTGCTCTCAGTGAAAGCATTTGAGCGTGGAATACTTATGATTTCATTTAGTAGCAAAAGCAAGTTTTAGACTTATGGGAATTCATTCCCACCTCTCCAAAAATGTCCATCCCTTTGTATCTATTAACAGTCTTTTTAATCTACAAATTCATCACACAGGCTATCCATGTCTAAAATACCCCCATGTATATAACTTTTTATTTTGAACTAATTATAAAGTCGCAAGAAGTAGGAAAGAAACGTACAAGGAAGTCCCATCCTCCTTTCACCCAGCCTCCCCTGATATTAGCATCTTATACAACATTAGCACAATTTCAAAACCAAGCATTTGGCATTGGCACATTCCAAAGACTGTATTTAGATTCACCAGTTACACACGCAGTTGTATGTGCGTGTCCTATGTCTGTGTGCAGCTCTACGCAACTTTATTACAGGGTAGTCTTTATAACCACCCCCACCACCAAAACACTCAACTGTAGCTTCACTACAGGACTCTCATGTGTTACTTCTTTTAGCCACACATATCCTCTCCCCCATTTCCTAACCCTTGGCAACTACGAATCTATTCTCCATCTCTAGAATTATATTACCTTGAATATTATATAAATGGAACATCCAGTATGTAACCTTTTGGAATCAGTTTTGTTCACTCAGGATATTTCCTTGAGGTTTATACAAGTTGTGGGTATCAATGATTCCTTCCTTTTTTACTGCTGAGTAGTATTCCATGGCATGGATGTATCGCAGTTTGTTTAACCATTACCAGTTGGAGGACATTTGAGTAGTTTCTGTTGGCTATCTTGATTAAAACTGCTATGAATAAATTTGTACAAACACAGCATGCAAAATAGCTCTTCATTTCTCTGGGATAAATGCCCAAAAATTCAAATACTGAGTCCTATGGCAAATTCATTTTTTAGTTTGGTTTGAAAGGAGCTGCCAAGCTATTTTCCATAGTAGTTGTACCATTTTACATTCCTACCAGCAATGTATGAATGATCCAGTTTCCTTGCTTCATTCCAGCATTTGGCGTTACCACTATGTTTCATTTTAGCCATTCTGATAAGTATGCAATGGTATCTCATTGTGGTCTTAATTTGCATTTCTCTAATGACTAATGATTTTGGACAGTTTTTCATGTGCTCATTTGCCACCTGCATATCCCCTATGGTGAAATGTCTGTCTTCTGTCTGTTTTCTAGTACAATTTTTTTACTGAGTTTTGAGAGTTCTTTATACAGTCTAGATGCAAGGACTTTGTTGGATATGTGCTTTGCAAATATTTTTTCCCAGTCTATAGGTTTTCTTCTCATCCTTTCAACAGGCTCTTTTCTGGAGCAAAGACTATTAATTTTGGTAAGTTCCAATTTATTAGTTTTTCCTCTTACAGATTACATTCTCAGTATCAAGTCTAAGAATTCATAGCTCAGTTCTAAGTCCTGAAGATCTTCTCTTATGTTCTTTTCTGGAAGTTCTACAGTTTTACCATTTACATTTAACTTTGTCTATTATTTTTAAACAATCCAAATGGATTGTTAACCTCTCATTCTCTGGGAAAATAGTTTTTTAAAGCAAAGGTATAATTTGAACTTATGAGATCAAAGTTTTAGCTTGGTTGAGAAAATCCTGTTTAACTTGATTGCCCTTTTATGATGACTTTAAAAAATTTCTGAGGCAGTCATTTAAAAAAAAAATGAGTCATTTTATCACAATATGAGTTTCTGCCACAACCTAAACATAACATCAAATGACTCAGATACAGTCACTTCATCCTTTTCTAGGTTTCTTATAGACTCATCAAAGATCATTAAGAAGTTTTGATGAAACAGTACATAAATGTGTTTTACTGTACTTTTCTCCACCCTCATCTTCAATGTATTTCCAAATTGGAGAATCTGTGATACATCTAGACAGTATAAAGAACTCTCAGAATGTAACAGTAAAAAAAACAATCCTACTAGAAAATGAACAGAAGACAGACATTTCACCAAAGGGGATACAGGAGTGCCAAGTGAGCACATGAGAAGCTGTTCAACATCACTAGCCATTAGATAAATGTAAATTAAGACACAGTGAGATACCACTGCACACTTATCAGAATGGCTAAAATGAAATAAAATGGCTAAAATACTTTCACACTTTGAAAATAAAATTTTAGGCCAGGTCAACATTTTAGCATCATTATGGCTGACAACAATGATCGTCATCTTGTAGGCAAATGTGCTAATGAGGCTCTTTCCATGTCTTTGTGTCCAAACATCTCAGTAAGTGCTTCTGCACATTTTGGGGAAACCAAAAAGTGACCAAAATCTTGTATTAGGAAAGCTTCAGTATCACAGCCAATCATGCTCCTTTCTGAGGCACACAGGCGTTGAGTAGGTATGATCGTTTCAGCTTCTGTTTCTAAGAATTACAGACTGCCCGGAATTGCCAAATTCACATTTGCACTGTCTGCTGAATATACAGAGAGCTAAGCAAAGATATAAACAATCTTTTGTGATTTTTGTTTACTGAGATGTCATTAAAATCTTCACAGAAATCAAGATGATGATTCACACTTAAATTTTCAAATCAAAATACCCAATAGCTGGGTATTTTGTTGCCATGATCTGTTGTACTGTGAAAAGCAGGATAGTTAAGACCTGACAGAAACAGCTTGACACTGTTAAGGGGCCAACACAACTGATATCAAGGTTTCCTCCTTTGCTCACAGGACATTTTATTGCAACCTCTGAATCAGGAAAAGTAACTTCACTCAGTTTCATAGAGCAAAAGGGAGATGAAACTATAATGCATATTCATGTAGGTGGTATGCCCAAGATTATTCAATGACAGCTATTTTCATTTGAGTATTCAAACTTTCTGGGAGGTGAAAAACTTTTGCTTGAGTTAGAAGTACTTGCCTATCTCAGCCCAAATTAGTGGGATTCTCCACATATGCTTTCACAGAGCCTGTCTGTGCCCAATTTCAATTTCTGTTCTGTATATTGTGTATAATCCTCTGTTTTGGTCATTTATTTTCCCAATCAATTGAATGCATCCTTCCATCATTAAAATATCACATTTTGCCTTCTTTCTTTTTTTTTCCAGTGAAGTCTAGGCCATGCTGGCATGGCTATTGCAATAGTTTTCATTTTAATTATCTCAATTCTTAGAAAACATGATCAGAATATTCACAATGTTAACATTTTAACAAGCACTATCTTGACACAAAGCACAACAGTTAATCAACAGGCCAAGGCAAAGCCAGATTCTTAATGCTCATGATGACAACGCCCTTAATTACACACTTAAATGTCCTCTCTCAGAGTGATGCAACAATGGGTGATCCATTACTGTGAACTGCAAATCATGGCTGCAATCAGCTGTCAGGGCAGACAGCGACAGTGAGGAGTGCAGAAGTTCTTTAATCTATGCAGCTAAAATAGGCCATTGCTTTCAGACCTATTTTGGAAGCCAGCTTGTGGGCTCTGTACTACACCTGCAACCTCCAGTGCCCATTACCAAGACCTGGGGCTTTCTGTGTCCCAGGGAGTGGTCTGCTGGGACATAGGATTTTCACTTCTAGATTCTGAGCACTCTGGGCAAAGGGGGGCAGTGAGTCACCCTAGTAATACATGTCGAAGAGCCATTCTGGAGTGCTCTCTCTCTGGAATGCTCCTCTCACTGGCTCTGCTCAGATCATTCCCTGATGTGTTCTTTCTAGCAAACCAGAGAGAGACATTTCAGAGAGAAGACAAATGAGCTGATCTCCTCTTCCTCCTTCTCTGCCACTTTCTCCTTTCATTCTTCATTCAGAAATTAAAACTATAAAACCTCCCCCATTCCCCCCTTACCCCAGGAAGGAAGAGACAGCAATTGGAAGGGCAAACTCTAAACTACTGTGCACCCTTCCAAACCTCCAGTTTTTGTGCTCTGATGCCACGAAGTCAGGTCGCCTGCTGTGGAACCCTGCTGTGAATACACAGCGTTCTTCTTCATTCATTGGTTTCCTATGAGATGCCACTCACTGTGCCAGGTGTTTGAGATACAAGAAAGAATAAAAAGAATCTGCAGTCCTCAAAGAATCTGCAGTCTATAGAGGGAGACGAAGTAAGAAGTAAGATCAAGAGCATGGGCCGGGGACAAGGGAAGCAGGGAAGAGAAGGGGAGCTTAACTTGGACTGGGGACTTTGGGACTGCGTTCCTGGGAGACGACATGGTAGATGTGTGACTATCTGAAAACCACTGGGCCCATGAATAAGAGTTCCTGTATTTCAAAGTTTCTGAAATAAATTTTAAAGGGTACCACCACTCTGAGGGCTGCCTTCTAAAAACATTGGTCTTTGCCAGGAGCAGCAAGAAGAACCCAGAAAGGGGGACTGTGGCTGCATAAGGTTGACAAGAAGGGGAAGCCAGCCCTCCACCCTCCCCACCAGCCGTAAATGTGATGGTCCGGCTCTGAGTCTAGAGTTCCCACGTCATCTGGGCCAGACGGAAATTGAGTCTGGCTAGTCCATGACAAAAGCTTACCAAGCAGAACGGCAGGGAGAAAGATTCCAGCAAAAACAGTGAACTCACTGAAAATAATTTTTACTTGTACACAAACACCTGCTGGTTAAAAATGATCTTTACTCATTAAAAGAAGGCATATACTTTGCAATTTAATTGAAGTTACAGTAAAAGCAAAATACAAAAACACTGTATCTCTTCATATAATATAATTTTACTTTTTGACTATTTCCAACTTTGTGCTCAGAAGGTTGACTTAGTGATGTTCTGTCAGGTACAAGCTGTGAAGTCCTGACTTGTCTCTAAACTTGCCAGCCTGAAGAGGCAGGACTAGTAAATTCTCAGGATTTTAAAAAGGTCGAGTCTCTAGCCTTTCTTTTTCTTTACTAATTTGAAATGACTGTAAGCCATTGCGAAAACAATATTTATCGTCAAAAATACAATCTTTTTCCTTCTTGACCATAGCTGATTTGAGAATCAAAGCCGAATCTGCGATCTCTGTCTCTTGGAGCACAACACTGTATAGAAGTGGGCTCCGCACCGTAACTGGGGCTCCCACAGCCGGAAGACCCAGTGAGAATTCTTAGAACCAGGAACATTTCCAGAAGTGGTGGGATAGAGCAAGGCTTCTTGATCTTCTGGTAAACTTTTCACTAGGAAGCCCAAGTTTAGGTTATTTAATTTTGAGAAGTGATGAAAAATTGAGCAAGTGAGAGTTTGCAGATATAAGTTTAAAAGGAAGAGCAAATGCATGATCAGAAGTGCAAATCTCGGACAAAGAGGTTTGGGTGAGCATTTAACACCTGCCGCCTATGGCAACGAGAGTAATAAGTTCTCCTCCAAGTTACACATTTCTTCTCCATGTGTGAGAAGAAAATTTCACTTCTGAAATGTTAAATTAACTTGTGGTTTCAGACAAGCAAAGCTGCCTTATGGCCCTGGCTTTGCCAGACAGATGCTGCCCAGGTGCAGACAAACAGCCTAACTTCTCTGAGGCTCAGTTTTCTTATCAATAAAAATTGGGATTTTAGTTACTACTTTTTAAAAGTTGGTACTATGAGGATTAAGTGGGCTCATGCATGAGAAAGGACATGAACACTAAAAAAATATCTGCTTTTTTTTTAACTGAACTAGTCTTTCTTTTTAATTTTGAATTACTTGCTGTTTATTATTCTTTTTAAAATGTTTATATCCATGTAAAGTCAGAAGAGTTAAGCAACTATTCTGAAGATGACAAAAGTTATTTTCTAGACCAAATTCAATAAATGAGTTTCTATTATATTCTATATTCTGGGGACCCAACAATTAAGAACAGACAAAAAGGTCTTCTTCCTCCCACAGCATCCATTGTTGGGGAAAAGACAGAAACAAATAAATAAGAAAAATATGCAAAATGTTAGGTTGTAGAAAGTGCTAGGGTGAAAAATCAAGTGAAGAAGGATAGGGAATCCATGGGGGCAGCAGGTGACAGTTCACTTCGTGGATTCAGAAAGGTCTCCTGAGGAAGAGGACATCTAAGCACAGGGAGTGAGCCGTGCATCCATCAGAGGAAGACCTTCCAGGCAGTGGGGGCGGCAACGGCAGGGTCTCTGAGATGGGAGAGGAGCCCGTGTGTCTGAGGAACAGCAAGGAGGCCAGTGGGATGGAGGCGAGTGAGACCTAAAGGGGAGCAGGCCAAGGAAATAAAGGGGCCACGGCGGGGTGGAGGCCCCAGTGAGCCTTGGAGGCCTGTTCCTGGTGAGATGGCGCGCCGCTGGAGAAGTCCGAATGGGCAGTGACAGGGAGCGATTGTTTTAACAGGAACATTCTGCTGCGGTGCGGAGAATGAAGTGACAGAGCAAGGGTGGGAGCAGGGGGCCTAGCGTAGCCTCGGGTGAGGTCATACCGGCCTGGGCCAGGCAGTAACCCACAGTCTGAAGGCAGAGCCAACGGGCTGTGCCAGTAGACTGGATGCAGGGTATAGAGAAAAAGTGGAGTCAAGGTTAATGCTCAGAGTTTTGATCTGACCAACTGGAAAGACAGAAATGCTATCACATAAGATCCTAAAGACTGGAAAAGGCAGGTTTTGGAGGCTTGGCATCAGGAACTCGTTTTGGACATGTTGTACAGGAGGTATGTGTCAGACATCCATGTAGAAATGTTGAGTAGGCAGTTAGAAATGTAACGGTGGACTTCAGGGAAGAGGTTCAGGTTGGCTGTATTGATAATCATCAATTTAAGCTGCTACTTGAAGCCACAGGTGGGATGAGCTCATAAACAAGTGAGTATGAATGCAAGGAAGAGCCCCAAGACCAGGCTTCCAGGCTCACCAATGCTGAGAGGTCAGGGAGAAGCAGCAAAGGCAGCTAAGAATGAGTGGCCACTAGGATAGAAGACGGTGTCTATGAAAACACCTGAAGAAAGCACTGATTAACTGTGAACTGTCAGAAGCTGTTGCTAGGATAAGATGATGGGAACCGGAAACTGACCAAAACGGACACTCCAAAATCCTTAAAGAAAAGTATATTAGACCAGTTTTTAATGTTTACATAAGGTCTTACAATTAAACACAAGAATTTGCACACATATTTGTCTCCTAAATCTCACTAGAATGACACTAAAGACAAGAAATGTTTAAACACACAAGGATGGCAACAATATCTGTCAGAAGGTGTCTCTTTCCTCTCCATCCTCCCTAAACTCTAGGTACATCCTGGAATCTATTCAAAGATGGGTTTTCCAGCTAAGTCTAATTGGTCTTCTCAGGAATTCCACAAGAATGGAAGCCCCGGAGACAGAAAGGAAACACAGAAACCTCCCAGGACTCAGCAGATTTGTGAAGAGATTACAATCTATGTGAGTGACAAGAATAAAGACATAGAAAGTCAAGCAAAAATAAAGACAAAACACTACATTTAAATGATAAACTTTAAAATAACCAGTACTAATAATCTAAGATATCTCATTAGAAGGCAGCAGAGAAGGTTGGCTCAGAGCCTGCTTTTCCTGGGGCACACATGAGGCTTTGCCTTCACCCCAAACTGCCTCCTCTCCAAAATCACTGTGCTCAAAATCCTAATTCCAGACAGTGAACTCCTCTCTCTGCATCTTTCTTTTCCTGCCTCCCCAACCCCTCCAATCCATGCTCCACATTGCATTCAACTGATCTTAACAGACATGTATCTGACCATATCTTCTGTTTATAATCCTTCAAAGCTAAAACCCCACGTGCTTAGCCTGACCTACAGTCCTGCGTGAGTGGACCCTCCTCCGTCTCGTTTGATGCTTCCTTCCCACTCACTCTTTACTGCCCAGCTGCAGCTCTTCCAGTGCCTGGGCTGCCCCCTGCTCCCTCCCAGCTCAGGCCCTTCACACATGCTGTCCCCTTTGTTTTCTCCACCACCTGCATCTAACATTACATATCACATTTAGGTTTTGGTCAATAATAATTTGTCTTTTCATTTGCTGATTTGGAGCCCCAAGGGAATGAAATCCAGAGCAGGTAAATCTGGATAAAAAGGGGAAATGAGAACCAGAGGGATAAAAAGATGAGTGCCTTCACTCATTCCAGACATCTGTTAAAAAGGCTGGCTATGTCCGGGTACACTGGAACATTCTGGATCTTCAAGGGGTGGGGTCAACAATGTCGTACCTACAAAGAGGCTCAAGGAGAAAAAAAGGGGCTGAGGTCACAGGAAAAAAACTGAAAACATATAAATGACTACTTCAAATAAGTGCTTTTGGAAGAAATTAGTAAATATTTTTTGAGCACTTAGTATATGCAAAGCAACATGCTATGAAAATTTGTGTGCATTAATTACCTATTTCTCATAACAGAGCTTAGTGACTTGAAACAACAAACACTTATTTCACAGTGCATAAAGGTCAGGAACCCAGCAGCAGCTTAGCTGAGTGGTTCTGGTTCAGGGACTCTCATGAGGTTCCATGAAGATGTTGACCAGGGCACAGTCATCTGAAGGCTTGACTGGGCTGAGGGTTTGCCTTCAAGGTGGCTTGCTCACATGCTTGTTGTCTGGAGGACTCTATTTCTCACTGCGTAGACCATTCCAGAGAGTTCCCTGAATGCTTTCCTGACACTACCAGGGCAGCTGGCTTCCCTCAGTGTGACTGACCCGAGAGAGAGAATAAGGAAAAAGCCACAATGCCACGTATGACCAAGTCTACAGTCACACCACTGCTTCTGCCTTATTCTGTTCATTAGAAGCCAGTGACTAAGCCCAACCCACAAGGGGAGGGAACTAAGCTCCACTTCCTGAAGGGAAGAGGATCAAAGATTTTGTGGCTATATTTTAAAACCACTACACTGTACATCTGGTTGCACAGGAATGATGAAATAGCATACTGTTAAAATAGGCACACATGTAAATATAAAGCAAATCTGAATGTGAGAAATATAAGAAAGGTCAAAGTGCTATATGTACATTTTAAGAAAAAAATTGTAATTTAGCCATAGGTCAAACCTACCAGTTGTTCTACAAAAACTACTCAAGAGAGTATATGTAAAACACTCCATGTGATTACATTTAAAGTATCATTCTGATTCTATTCTCTCACCAATTTGTAAGATTACATTTTAGAACCATTACAGTATCATTTAGAAGTCTTTTACTGATGTAAGTAACCAAGTCTATTAAATAATATATAAACCATATATTCTTTTTATTCTTATGTGAAAAATGTTAGAAAAACAATAAAGCATCACCAGTTCTCTACATGTAAGAAAACTGTTGAAAGTAATCTGTTGGTATAGTAGCTTCTACATTACCTACACTAGAAAATTCTATTTTTAAGTTTGTTTCTTATCTATATTCTCTGTGACTAGCATAAAAACTGTTTAAATAGATAATAACAGTTATAATTTGAGTCTCCATATCTTAAGATAACACTTAGCATAATTCAAACTTAAATACAAATGTCAGTATGGATCAAATAACAGCCTCAAAATGTATGAAGCAAAACCTGATGCAGATGCAAAGAGAAACAGATATGTCTACAGTTAGAGTTGGACTTCTCAGTAACTAAGAACTACTAGATAGAAAATCAGCAAAGATACAGAAGATCTGAACAATATAATCTAACAGGATCTTACTGACATACAGAGAACACTGACCCAACCTCAGTAGAAAACAAATTATTTCCAAGCATTCATGGAACATTCATCAAGAGAGACCATATGTTGGGCCATAACCATGCCTCAACATTTAAAAAATAATTGCAATCATACATGTGTGTTCTCTCCCACAAAGAAGTCAAGTGAGAAAACAGTAACAGAAAGTATAGGAAAATCTCTAAAAATGTGGAAATAAAACAGCATTTTTAAGTGATATGTCAAACAGGAAGTCTCAGAAACTTAAAAATACATAGAACTAATGAAAATGAAAACACTACATAACAAAATATGTGGGATGCAGCTATAGCAGTAGCCAAGAGGAAAATTTATAGCACTAAATGGTTATTATTAAAAATATGGAAAGGTCTCAAATCAATAACCTAACTTCATACCTCAAAAAAGTAGGGGTAAAAAAAGAAAGAGCCAAATCAGCCCAAATGAAGCAAAAGGAAGTAATAAAGAGCAGAAATTAATAAAATTGAAAAGAGAAAAGCAAAAACAAAGGGCTGGTTCTTAGGGGGTAATTTCAATAAAATTGATAAAGCTCTAGTAAGACAAAAATAAAGACAGAAAAGACAAAACTTATTATCAGTAATTAAATAAGGAATACCATGACCGATCTTGGTCATTAATGAAATAGTAAGGGAATGTTGTGAACAACTTTATATTCAGAAATTTGAAACATCATCAAAATTCAAACCTTTTTCTTTGCCAGACCCTGCTAGGAGGATGAAAAGACAAGCTACAGAATGGAAGAAAATATTTGCAAGCTACATATCTGACAAAAGGCTAGAATATACAACAAATTTAAAACTCAACAGCAAAATAACAATCAGTCCAAGTAAAAAATAGACAAAATACAGACATTTCATTGACGGAAATAATGAGATGGTAAATAAGCACATGACAACATGTTCACTATCATTAGCTCCCAGGGAAATGCAAATTAAAACTACAAGGAAATACCACTGCATATCTATTAGCTACATACCTATTTGATGACATCATCTAATACTAGAGAGGATGAGGGGAAAACTGGATCATTCTTACATTGCTGGTGGGAATGTAATACGGTAAAGCCACTCTAAAAAAAAGTTTGGCAGTTTCTTATAAAACTAAACATGCAAGTAGTACACCCAGCTGCTGCATTCTTGGGCATATATTCCAGAGAAATAAAAATTTATACTCACACTAAAACCTGTACATCAATATTCACAGCAGCTTTATTTATAATAGCCCCAAATGAGAATCAGCTCAGATACTTGTTTAACAGGTGAATTAAACAAATTGTGGTCTATCCATACCATAGAATAATATTTGGTAATAACAAGGAAAACAGTTGATAAATGCAACATCTGGAATAAATCTCCAGGAAATTAAATTGAAGGAAATAAGCCAATCCCTAAAAGCTCATTCTGTACTGAGTCCCTGATTCCACATATAACATTTTGAAGTGATAAAATTTTAGAAATACAAGATAGATTATTTGTTGTCAGGGCTTAGGGATGTGTCAGGGAAGGGAGAAAACTGCATGTGATTAAAGAAAGGCAATGTGAGTAATCTTGCAGTATTGGAAACATTCAATTACCTTGAGTATAGTGGTACATACATGAAACCACACAGGTGATAAAACTATATAGAACTTAATACACACACACACAAAAATAAAACCAGAGGAATCTGAAAAAGATCCTGGGTGTATCAATGTCAATATCCCGGTTGGGATTTTATATTAGTGCTATAAAAGGACACGGGAGAAAGTATACAAGGCATGTCTCTGTACTGATTCTTGTAACTGCATACAAAGCTACAATTCTTAAAATAAAAATTTTAATTAAAAATGTAAAGTTCAGATGAAAAGAAATATACTTTAAAGTGGTTCTAATTTTTTCCAAAAACTTCTCACTTAACACAATGGCCATGCTATAAAAAACTGAATAAGAAGAACTGATGCCCTGCGGTTACTTATCAATATATCAAAACTAAAATAAATACAGGTATATTCTAAACAAAAGTTCAAAGCTCCATAAAATGTAATTTTACAAGGTTACTAAATATGCTTGTTTTCAGGATCCTGAAAGCAATTTCCTTATATCAAAACCCAAACCTTCTGAAATGAATATCCTTTGTTAAGAATGACTTATGCAGTGAACGCTATTCTGCATTACATGGCAATGAAATGACAGGGTGTTTTTTCACAAGAGACATACAACATATTGAGGGAGCAATAATGCATCTGTGTTTCTAGCAGATGGTGGCTATACCTTACCACACAGATTTCCATGAATCATGTTTAAAACAATCAATATGTTACAGTACTTTGACTCAGTTAATAAAACACGGAGAAATGACAAGGCCATTCTTGGCCATGCTTGCCATTTTCAAAGGAAATCACATTATTATTTGGAAAATATCTATTCACCAGGCTCTAAGTCCATGTGCAAAAGGACACCATCCATTCTAGGTCATCCCAGTGGGCTCTACACCCAATGACAAATGTCCTTCTGAGTGAGGCAGAGGGAGATGTGACAGGGTCAGAAGAGGAAAAGGGATGTAAAGATGAAGGCAGATTGTAAAGAAGAGGCCACCAGGCAAGGAATACCCCGGAATGCCAGGGCAGCCACCAAGCACCGGGAGAGACAAGGATCAGACGCTCCCCTCCATTTCCTGGAGGGAGTGCAGCCTTGCCCGGCGGCGTTCTGTCCAGAGCTGAGTGGTAATTTATCACAGCAGCACCAGGAAACGAGCACACTTCCTTTACCACAAAATACAACCCACACGCCTGCCTATCAAATCAAAGCATGAAAATCACCATTTTTTAAATTCAGGATAAAAGAAGTCTCAAAAATAACTTCAGAATTGGTAAGCACGAGAGCTCCAAACTAGTTTTCAATCCAGAGCAATTAAGAAATAACCACACAGGAAGGTATTATTGAGGAAGAAAAAGGTTTAGAAACAATTAATTTTAAATTTTGTTCAAGGGAAGCCCTGCCACCAAAAAAAAAAGCAAATAAATAATCCGTTTAATTAGTAAGCATTGTGCAAAGGATGAGTATAAACTGATGAATGTGAGTTATATTGGCATCTTAACTACACACCAGAAACATTCGTTTCAAGTATCGTAATTCCTGCATTCACAAAAGTATGCAATTACAAAACACAGTATCAAGGAGTAACTGCAACCAATTAGGTGTGGACCTATATGACAACAAAGAAACAACAAATTATTATTTATTAAAGTTTCTATTTATTCAAGAAAGCTTGAATAAATAGGTTGTGCCCAGATGCTCAGTTCAAGACTAAGATATAAGTCTCAAGTTTGCAGACAGCCATGCCACAATGAGAAAAAAAACCCACTTAACATTTTTTGAAGGAACTTAAATGATTCCAAAGTACAAATGGTGTAAAAATCTAGTGAGAAAAGACTTATGAAACAAACTAATGGTATGATGACCACAAGATCTGCTAGATATTAAAACGTTATATTAAGTTTAAATTATTGAAACAAGGAAGAAGCTAAATGAAACAGAAGAGGTAACAGAGAAATAAACCTTATTATATAAGAGAATTAATATATGGTAAAGCCAGCAACAGGAAAGGGACTATCAAATGAATGAACTTTATAAGGACAAGGGACAGGCACCAGGTGGAATGGGGGCAGAGAAGCAACCAGACCACCAGACCTTTCTATTACTCCATATATGAAAATAAACTACAAATGAACTGAAGACTTGAATGTTAAAAATTAAACAATGAATAAGCCAGAAGGATACAGAAAACAGACCAGATCTGGGTGCAATGGCAGGCAGAGGAAAAGAGAAGGACTTTAAAATGCACTGGAATAAGCTAAAAATGTAAAAGACTGACAAATCTTACTATGACAAAATTTTTATATTAAAAAAAAGACAAATGAACTGGAGAAAATATTTGTAATAAATAAGACAGAAAAAGGATTAATACTCTCAAAAAAAAGGACACAAGAAAAAGAGGAAACTGAAAAAAGACATTAATAAACAATACCAAAAAGAGCAAATAAAGAGATTTTACAATTCAAATAAAAAGACAAAAACTCAGTTTAAAAATGGGCAAAGGATAATGGGTGGAGTCTAGTAACCCTAATGTTGTTTGAGTAATTGTACATTAATTATATCAAAATTAAGAAATTTTTTAAAAAATGGGCAAAAGATCTGAATAGACATTTCTCCAAAGAAGATACACAAATGACCAATAAGCACATAAACAGATGCTCGACATCACTAGTCATTAGAGAAATGGGAGTCAAAACCGTGATGAGCTACCCCTTCACACCCAGTAGGATGGCTATTATCAAAAAGACCAACACGAACAAGTGTGAGAAAGATGCAGCAAATGGAGCTCTCATATTATTGCTAATGGGAATGTAAAATGGTTCTGCTGATTTTAAGAATAGTTTGGCAGTTCTCAACATGTTAAATATGGAGTCACCAACAGTTCCACCGAGAGAGTTGAAAACATATATCCCTACAAAGACTTGTAAACAAACATTCATAGCAGCACTATTTCATAACAGCCAGAAAGCAGAAACAACCCGAAAACCCATCCACTGATGAATGAACAAAATGTAGTATATTCATACAATAGCATATTGCTCAGCCGTAAAAATGAATGAAATACTGACACATGCTACAACATGAATAAACTTTGGAAACATCACGTTAAGTTAAAGAAGCCAGACACAAAAGGCTATATATTGCATTATTCCATTTATGTAGAATGTTCAGAATAGGCAAATTCATAGAGACAGAAAGCAGACTGGTGGTAGCCAGAGACTGACTTGTGGGAGAGGAAAAGGGGAGTGACTGCTAATTAGTTTGAGGTTTTTTTGGGGGTGACAGGGGGTGACAGTTATATTTTTACTTTATTCTATGTCCTTAACACATTTCACTTGGATTAAAAATTTAAAAACAAAAAAAATAAGCCATGCAGGTGTATTAGAAAATACAGAATACTTCTATAATCTTTAAATGAGAAAGGTTGCTCTAAATATGACATGGACTAAAGAAATTATAAAAGATGGATGGACTTAAATATATATCATTTGCAAACTTTTGTAAAGCAAGAGACTTTCTGAATGGGTACTGTTGGATTAAAAAGGGAATGAGAGGTTTCATTTACATATCTTAAAAGGCCAGTGCAATTAGACACCAGCTGGGTAGCTTCAAATCAACCATTCCACTTGTTACATCACATGGACCCATCCTCCAGCCTTGGTCATGTTTTTCTGCCACATGGGCAAGAAAAGCAGAGGAGGCCTTCTGCAGACAAACAAGAATAAAAGATAAATGCAGAGAGGGCAGATGTACACGAAGTACTGATGTCATTCAAATTCCCTGTCCCTGCCTTTTTCCAAGGCCAAAATGCATTCCTGCCCTGGAGACTGGGGGACACTCTTAAGCTAGCTTTTGTTACAACAAAATATATCTAAGTGAACACACTTTATTTTATTAAAGATGTTTCCATTCCTTTGACTTGGTAAATCTGATTTTCAGGGTCTTAAACACAGAAAACAGCTACAGGTAGAAATAGTAATCCAATGATTATATATGGAGTCTCTATATGTCAGGCATTGTTTTAGGCAATGTGCATTCAGTGCTTCCTAAGACAGATGGTCACTGAAGCATTCTTTTATTATTATTTTTATATACTATGATTTTTATATAATAGGAGAACCACTTAGGTTGATGTCCAATAACAGATACTGATTGTGGACTATTTACTCAACATCACATACATTAACGTTTCTTGAGCATTAAAATGCTATTCGTAATAACAATGAAAAATACGTTATTTTGTTAAGTGAAAACAATATATAACAATGTATATTTTAATCCCAACTATACAAAAATGTTTTGAACCTAAATATAGAACAAAGGATTGGAAGGATCAAAGTGTTAACTCTTAGTATCTTTGAATGGTGGGGACTATGGTGTTATTTTCCTGTTGTAAGAAAATGTCCAAATTTTCTATAATGAGCAAGTTTACTTTAGGGAATTAAAATAAAACAAAGAAGAGCTTAAAAAAACTGGAATCAGGAGTCAAGGGAGCGCAAAGTATGTGTCATCTGACCATAAGGAATCTGCGCACTTGCTCAAGGGGGGAGTCTAGTAAACATAATGTTCCTCATGTAATTGTAGATTAATGATACCAAAATTAAAAAAAAAAATCTGCGCATTCTTCCCCTCAAACAATCCACCAGAAGCTCTAGGTAAAAAGGGGGGCCCTCCCTGTCCACGAATAAAGGAAGCACAAGGCAGAAGGCGGAGGCTGACAGCCTCGCGGTTCCCACCCCAGCCCTTTTCTCAGAGAGGCGCTTTGGATCTGTGTTCCTCAGAGCCCCTGGGGAAAGGTAGTGGGGAGGAAGATGGGTTCCAGCTTCCTCCACCTCCTCCGCCTGGCCCTCTAAAAGGGAGCAGCACCAAGCTCCTTCTGCCCTTTTCTCTTCCTCCCCTCTTCCATTGCACATTCTAAGGAGCTTTCATTTGAGGAAAGAGTCCCAGTTACTAAGTGTCCAACTCACTGAGGCGATTGTACAAATGAATGCTCTGAACAGTGGCTTCCAGTTAAGTGATACCAATAGCATCACTGAAGAAAATTTCCCAAAGGGCAAGAAAAATTCTCAGGGAGAAGCTGCTTTCATTTTCAAACCAGTGTGTGTGGAAAGCTACCTGTTTACTGCTCAGGTTTCACTCTACTTTAGGGAAACAGTGGAAGATATAAGACGATGACGCATGCATGCTCATTTCCGAGGGCTGCAGTGGGGGACCCCCGACCTGCCCCTGCACCTCCAGCCATCAGTGTAACAGATTCTCGTGATGCCTTTCCACATCAAAACTCTACTTGCACAAAGTACCTGCTCCTGAAAGAGGCCAAGGAAGCACTAGAGACATTTAATAAAAATGTGAATTGATGAACTGAAAAAATCTTCTTTGAGACTGTTTTGTCATTTCTTGATGACTCTGGATGACCAAGATTTTATGTGCAAATAATCTATAACGATAGAATGTCTCGATAGTTATCTTCTAAATATTTTTCATTCTCATAGACTTTTGAAGCTTCAACAAAATTTAGAAGTCGTAGAGTCCAAGTCCCTTGTTGTACAAGTGAGGAAAAAAGGAAGCAGAGGTTAAATGTCTCACCCAAAGTCCAAGTGAGAAATGCAAGACCAGAGCCCAGCATCCTTTGAACTTTTGTGGTATGCGCCATATTTTAGCAGTATGGGGTTTGGATCCTAGCAGACGTGGGCTTAACCTCTGAGCATCAGTTTCCTCATGGACAGAACAGAACCAGAACTGTCTGCCACTTAACGTTACCTGAAGGACTAGAAATAACATAGCTTCGTTACACAAACCCTGGCACATAAGAGATGGTTAGTAAGTGGTGCTTATGACAGTGCTACATGCCATGATCTATATCCAAATATAATTCCTTGTTTTACTTACTTCTCACTTAAGATAGCTCAGTTCAATCTATTAAAATATGGATCCTGTTATAAAGTGGCCTTTTTAGAGGAGTATATTATCTTGTCAAGCCTAACCTACTTTGCCCAATTTAGTTGTGATCTTCATTATACATTTTGTATTTTATTTATTATATCACTGCAAAACAAAGCATGCCTTATGTAAAAAACATCTAACATGACAAAAATGAATGTTAATGCCCGAAAAAAAAAACACAGCCATCATTTTACAGATGGATTCATTAGGCAAAAGAGCCTTGGGAAATTATCAAAATGTTGTCACCACAAAGCATAGGACTGTGTTACATGACATTATCATTTAAAGATACTAAACACCTTTGAGGCAGGAAGTTCTGTTGAGAAAGACATGAGATGATGAATATGATTTGTCTACTCTTACTATTACAAATCAAACAGTAATATGCTGTATTTTCAGTTAGTCACTCTTGCCAAATGTTGCTTCATTTCCAAGATCATTATTATTAGAAAATGTTCTGCTAATGACAATGGTGTTATTTTTTTAAAATCTCCAAACTAACAATGTTTATGTCTTTGCTTTTTTGCCCAGTGTCTCTGTATTAACATTCCAATCTCAACATTTCAGGTAGAAACAAAGAAAACCAAATAATAGCCCATCTACTTTCAGTAAAAACTGAAAAATTCTGGAAGTGTGGAAAAACAGCTTTAAAGTGTAGACAGTACACTCAAAGCAGAGACACTGTGGTAGAGTTTATGCAATAACAAAACATGGTGGCCAATAAGAATTCAAATGGTTTCATAGGCAACATAATTTTTGAATTTTCATACTTAAGTTCTGGGTTTTATTTATACCAACATCACAGTATACCTAAAATCTGGAGGAAAAAAACTTATACAACTTGAGTGGCTGTGAGGTGGACCATTAGGCATTTAAGATATGAATAAGAAAATACGTATTTTTCTAAAGCCCTACCATTAAGATCAGCTCTAACATGGCATCCAAAGGGAGTATCAGACTGCTAATACCACGACCTTGTTTATGGGTCTATGTTGACCATCTAATCTAGCAAGCAAACTGCTTTGTGCTGTATGTATCTCCCTGTTAGGAATTAAATGAATTTTATGGTGGATTTTTATTTTTACATCTATGCTTAATGATTTTATGTTTCAACAAGAAAATAGCTTAGGGGGGAAAAATCAGTGCAGGATTTCTCAGTTATTTGGGCCACCAACTGAATAAAGCTACAGGCATACATATCTTGCAGGCAGGCCCTATGTTGCACTATGCTCTGCTGCCCCCAGAGCACTGCCTGACCCCACTGTGAAGGTGACCACGATACTCGCCAACCACATGTAAGTCCTCATTCTGGGAACAGCCCCAGACATGATCACATCTTACACTCTGACTTCCCTTTCCCTGGGGGTCCTGGTCTACTGCGCATCCCTTCAGATGCAAGCCTTGTTTCAGACAGCAGCTTCAAATTACAGGACACCTCTGCTTTCCATTCCCTCCTCAAGTCATCCAGAGGCACCCTGTGGTTTGCACGGCTATACTTAAATTTATCTAAAAGGGACTTCAGACTTGCTGTAGGGTAACCCAAGTATGCACACTGTTAGTTACAGCTCCTAGTTTATGACGTCATGAATACTGCAGGTGGAGTCCTAGACACCTTCCAGTCCTGCTGAATCTGAATCACAACAAGAGGACAGAGGATGCTCCGTGTGTACTTCAGAAAAGCTCTCAAAGGGACTTTTAAAAAAGCAACTTTTGTTGAGGTAAACTCCACTTACCATAAAAGTTGCCCTTTTAAAGTATACGGTTCAGTGGTTTTTAATATACTCACGTAGTTGTACAACTATCTTAATTACCTAATTTTAGAACATTTTCAGGATCCCATAAGGAACTTCATACCAATTAGTAGTCACTCCCTGTTCTGACACCCTCCCCAACCTCCTAGTCTTGGCAACTATTAATCAGTCTACTTTCTGACCCTATGAATTTGCCTATTCTGAACATTACATATAAATGAAATGACATAATATGTGGTGCTTTGTGACAGGCTTCTTCATTCACGTGGCACAATGTTTTCAAGGTTCATTGATGTTGTTAGCAGGTGTCAATACTTCATTGCTTTTTTCTGGCTGAACTGTAGTCTATTGCATGGACACAGTACAACTTGTTTACCCGTTCCTCAATTAATTCCTCAGATTGGGGTTATTATGAAATAATGTTGCTATGAACACTGAAGCACAAGTTTTTGTGAGGACGTATGTTTTCAATTCTCGTATGTATATACCCCTAGGAATGGAATTGCTGGGTGATATGATAAGTCTGTTTAACATTTTTAGTAACTGCAAACTTTTTTTCCAGAACCTCTGCACCATTGTACATTCTTGTCAACACAAATGAAGGTTCCAATTTTTCCACTTTTGAGTCAACATTTGTTATTGTTCATCTTGATTATAGCCACCCTGGTGCGTGTAAAAGGAAACTTCATTGTGCTTTTGATTTGCATTCTCCCACGACTAATCATGCTGAGCACCTTTTCACGTTTATTGGCCATTTGACTGTCTTCTTTGGAGAAATGTGTATTCGAGTCCTCCGCCATTTTTTAATTGGGTTGCCTTTTAATTGTTGACTTCAGGAGTTCTTTGTATATTCGGGATACTAGATCTTTATTCGATATATGATTTGCAAGTATTTTCTCCCACATTGTGAGATGTCTTTTTACTTTATTAATGGTTCTATGAAGCACAAAAGTTTATGATACCGATGAGGTCCAGTTTATCAAAGTTTTTCTTTTGTCATCATTGCCTGTTCCAGTGTAATGAAGATTTACTCCTTTGTTTTCTTCTAAGAGTTTTACAGTTTAAATTCTTACATTTAGGTCTATAATCTACTTTGAGTTAAGTTTTATGTTTGGGATAAAGAAGGGCTCCAACTTCATTACTTTGCATGTGGATATCCAGCTGTTCCAGCACCATTTGTGGAACTCCAAGCGACTGCCATGCGCACCTCTGGCTAAGAACCACTGAATCCTAGTCCAACACCTTCAACATATTAGTTTTATATAAGAAATTTTAGGCTCAGAGAGATTAAGTTAAACTTGCTCTTTTAGAATAGAGGAAGTTACAGAGAAGGAGAACACTTCGTTCCTATTTTTTAGAATTTCAAAATTTAGTGAGGGAGGCAAACATTACAATGAACGATGTTCAGGAATAAAAGCAGAAATACACAAAGTGGCGTGGGATCACCGAGAAGGGACTGATTACGTACGGTCTGGTGATTTAAGCTAAGAATCACCAGGAAGAGTTGTTCCAGACAGAAAAAACTCACTTACAAACTCGTTTAGACTGGATGGAATGCTGTGGAAAGCACATGCAGTCACCAGTGTAGTGAGATCATAAGTTTGGGGCAAAAAGGAAAGGGAGTGATAGGAGACAAGCTGAACTGTGAGCGGTCTGTACGGAAGGCTGACGTCCGGGCTGTCTGCTCTGCTCGCGCAGGCAGTGGGGGTGACGCCAGGGTTTCAGCAGAAAAGTGAAAGCGCCAGATTGGTCCTTTAAAAATTAACTGCTGACAATACGGGTAATGGATTACAGGAGGTAGAGCCTGGAGGAAGGCTTTTTGAGACTTTTACAATAGTCCGTGACAAAGGCCTAAAAGTAGAGTCCTCAGCTTACCACCCGTTCTCTGATGCAACTGGCAGATAGGTGTTGTTTGGCTAGAACAGTGTTTTTAAAACATCTTGAACCTGAATACCTGACTGGGGAGGAGCAGGAGGCAGCAGGAGGCGAGCTCTCCCCGGGGAGCCGCAACCCCAGCACTCCCTCTTCGGGCTTGCCTGGGCGGAAGCCCCCATTTATGTTACCAGCCTGGCCCCTGTAAGCATTTCAGTCAGCAGCCTATGGCTAAACTAAGGTGGGGACAACGTAGAGAGAGAAAGAACACAGACCCTTGGGATATTCAGAAAGTAGGCTGACACTGGCTCTTCTGTGGGGAAAGAATGCAGGGAGGGGCTAATCCAAGGTGCCTCACACACACCCCGTATTCCAGAGTGATGACAAAGCTTTTGCTGAATTTGCTGCTCTGAACAAACAGCTTGTACTGCTGGTTCTTGGCCTCTCGGGGCAATAATAAAAATATATTATAAAGTCTTTCAAAATGTCTTGTCAATTGTGTTTTCTATCCTGCTGAAGGTTTAAGACAGAAAACTTTGAAAAACAGACCTTTCAGTTCTCTGGGATGCAAAGGTTCTTTTAAACGATTGGCTTCAAATTCCAAAGCTGTCTGGAGATTCTAGTGCTAGTTTGTCATGAATTGGTATCTTTGAAGAGATTTCTCTCTCTCAAGATGAAAAAGATGCGCCTTAGTTTCAATATAATACCTTATTTTCTTCTGAACTTTGTTCATCCATGTACTTCATTAAGAGTGTGAATTCCTTGATGGTAGGGACTATGAATCCCACTTAGCTTAGTAACCCTAGGGCTTAACGAGGTTCCCAGACCACAGGAAGTGGTTATTACTGAGAAGTGTACAGGTTTCCTACTGTCAGGACTGTTATCCATAAGTTCTTTCCACTGCTGTTACCTGCAGGCATCTGGGCCAGGTTCAGTTCCATAGGGCTCTCATTCAAATAAGAATAAAGGCAGCAAAGGATGGAACCTGGAATCTGACCCTGAGGGCTTCCAGATCTTTCTGATGGTGCTGGTAGTAGCCTTAGCCCTTGAGTTCTTGCCTGTTTGACCCTCACATTTCTGCTCAGTTAGCTAGGCAGGGTGTTTTTTTCTGCCCTACAAATCCTTTATATTGGCACCCTTTTTCTTTGCCTTACTGGGTACTGAGTGGTAAACATTTGTATGCTGTTATTTCTTGCAATTTTCTGCTTTACAAATGCCTGCATTTTGTTTGTAAATCACTTTTCTAAAATTAAAACAAAAGTTATATAATAAAAAGCAAACATTAGGCTAAATTTAGAAGGCTTAAAATAATCTCTTTCTCTCCTCCAGGAGTGATACAACAAGAGGGCCATTGCAGCTCTGTGACTTGAAGGTTCAGGAAACCATGAAAGCTCATGTGAGCCAAGATCTTCATAATTTGCTTGAGTTGGAATCTACAAATGAATTTTAATTAGATAAGCAATATGTAACAAAACCAGGAAACTATTCAAGGACAAGATTAGATGGCTGTTTTTCTTGGTTTTAGCTACACAAATCAAGACCAATCCCTCTGATAAGATAAGAATTACTCTTTCAGCAATTACTGACAGTAGCAAATGCCAAGAAGATATTAACAAAGAGCATCTTTTAAAGTGTAAGGTGCATGGGAGTGAAGCAGGTGATTCTTACAGACATTAATGTAAATGTAAACTGTGATTTGTTCCACTCCATCTTGTTGAAAATTTTACTCTGTCAGGTCTAGTGCAACCTCAAAATATGGTTTTCCCAGAATAATGGGCTGTAACTTCCTTCAACTTCAGACTGACTTTTACATTGAAAGAAAGCTGCAATATCTAAAAGAACTTAGCAGCCTTTTGGAATATGACCATATTCATAAGTAGCGCATATTTTACTTAGAAAAATCATTTAAATAAAAGTTTGACAAATAAATGAATGAATTCATATGTATAAATATGTGAAACATCTGAAAACCTCTCATATACAACCAGAGGAATACCAATATACATAGGAGCCTTGGCAGCAAGGAGGATTAGTAAAGATATACACACACCCAACAAGGTTTCATGAAAGGTCCCAGCTAGACATCGTCACAAATACCAAACAATAAAGGTACCTGGCCCTCAAAAGCCTTAAAAGCTGTTGGAAAAACAACTTATAGCAAGAGGAGTGAATGTAGAAAAGAAGCAAGTGAATAAAGACAAACAGAAAAGCTAAAAAAATAGAAAGGTACAGCGCTGAAGAGAAACATGTATGCAGTCTTGTTCAGATCAGGTTCAAATCACCAGGCACTGGGCTAGGAACTGGGGCGCCCAAGGCATCTAGGAAAAGAAGCTGTCTTCCTTTGACTGGTAAGGACATAAATACGTTGGCAAATAATAATTGCAAAAGCATACTTTCATCATTCTAGTACTTGGGAAAAGGAAACAGAGAGCTGACATAAACTTTGATGTAAATACAGCTTTAAGTGTTTTTTCCCCTTTTTCTTTCAGTGATTTGACACCTTCTCCTTTTCAAAAATAGCAGTATATTAATTCTCTGTTAAATCTTCTCTTTGAAATTTGCGTTTATGTCTGGCATGACTTTATTCCCCCATCACCTAATCCTGCCCCCAACATTCCTGTTCCTTCTGGCAACACCCACCTAAATTTCAACACATTTTCCCTCACAAATTTAGCATTAGCTTAAGTCATTAAATATATTTAGAGCTTGCCTTCACCCTTACTGAAATATAAAGGATAGCTGTAATAATGGGTGTGTTTTGTTTATGAAAAGAAAGTGTCCATTTTTAATTAGCATATGTAAATACATCATTCCTGCATCTGAAATGACTTTGACAGATACAGGGAAGGATGAAAACTCCACACTGGCTGGAAAACAAACAGGCAGCATTCTTCATTTTATTATGTGAACTCCCCACACGGTATGTCATGTGGAATTTGTGTGGGATCTTACTCACTATATTACAAAAGCTGTCCTTAGTGTGTACTTTATGCAGGAAAAAAACAGGCTGCTCTTATTTAAGTCAAATGTCACATCAGAAAATAGGACTTTGGAATGTTTGGAAAGCATTCCAATTATTCTGATCTATTGAAAAATACAGTTTGTCTTTCACAAATTAACTGAAGGGGTAGGATATGTTTAAGAAAAATAAAGAGGACCTGTGGTTAGACCTGAGCTTTCAGGAACCTGTGGAAGGAGACCAGACCCTCCAGGGGCTTTCTCCTGGGGCCACTTTACCCTGAAAAGGCCTGGAGACAGCGCCTAAGGACGTGCAGAGAGCCACCAGCAGCAGCCACCCCGGGAAAGGAGAGAACTCAAACCCAGCCTGAACTCATCATCATCACCCCGTCCTGCTTTACTCACAAGGGACCTCAGTGGGGCCTGCGCATCTCATTGCTTCTGTGTTCCCTTTGTTTTCCGCAAAATCCACTGAACGGGACTTTCGACCTTTACTTACAACGAATAGGATAAATTATGTACACTATCAAGGATAAAAAGGAAAAAGAGCAATTTTTGACAGGCACTGGAACTCCCCTGCATACAGAAACTTCAACCCGCTGAAGGTGAGCAATGCCCAGATCAGAAGTGCTGTCTGTGGTCAGTGTTAGAACTAGGTTGTTTAACCATAAAGGCAAATGACAATTTATGAACAAGAGATCATCTGAAAAAAAATGAAATACCTCTGCAATGTTTCCACAGAAGATGACAGGGGCAGAACTGCCAGCCTGTTTGTTCACACGTCAAAGCAGGCATCCCTGGAAGAAGGGAACTTGCCTTACTTTCATATACCCCACCACGGCCCCTGCCTGCTCATGCCAGGGGGAAGTATTTCTTTTCCTTGCCCCTCATGGGAGTTTTGAATACAGTTCTTTACTCTCTTCCCACAGCCTACTTGGGTGTGTATATTCCCTTAAAAATTGTCTTAGTTTGTAAAAAACTCATTTAAAAAACATTTTGAAGAAGAATCAGCAGAGCATTAGAGCAATGGCTCCTAATTCCTTCTTTCCTTCTTTGTAATTTTCCAGGCATTAAAAATACCTGGTCCGTTATAAGATTGCTAATTTATATATATGTTAAAAACCAATCTGCCCGGTGGTTGTGCAAAGCCTTAGGATAAAACGCAGAAATAGTTACTGAGGAGACACACTTCTCTCCCTTTTTTTGATGTTCTTGTTTCTTATAAAATCCGCAGGAGCTCTAATACTGTTCCTTTTGTGCATGTGGCTCAGTCATAAGGACAAGGCTAAACTCACTATGCTATCAATGAATTGGGGAACAGCTGGCTCACCTCTCAATCCCCGAGCCAAGCACAGTGTCCAGTACATAATAATATGTAACAAATGCTGATGGAAAGAAGAAAGAGAAGGAAAAAATAAATCAAGAGAATGAAATGGTTAGTCACGTCCGGCATTGGCGTACACTAGGTTCCCAGTATTTGCTGAGAAAATGAACCCTCTAAACAAAACAGCCCCAATTTAAGGTTTTTCATATTTCCTTTAAAGACCGGTTCTGAGAACATGAAAGAGAGACTTTGCTACTGCTAACAAACGTTGCGAAACTTTGAAAATAAAGCTTTTTACCACAGGAAAAAAATCTGGAAAAAAATAATAACGAGTAGAAACTAGCCCTAGCAGATAATAAAACATATTATGAAGCTTCAATATCAGAACAGCTTGGAATCAGAGAAGAAATAAACAATATAGATCAATGGATCATAAAAGATTAAAATATTTAAGGGAATTTAATTGACAAGATATAAAGGTATACAGTAAAGGTGTATTATATTGCTATAAAGGTAGCATTTCAAGAAAAAAGAGTATTCAATAAATCTGTCTAATGCAACTACATAGATATGTGGAAAAAAATAAAGCCAGAAAATATATAGGAAGAGAATTACAAATCTCAAAAACATGACAAATCATTAAAGATAGTCAATTTCACACATATTTAAAGATAAAATCAATTATACAATGAGATCTGTTTATTGTACCCATCACACTGCAAAGCTCCGGGGAGAACCTGGGGTAATTCACTTAGACACCACTGAAGGGAGTATGTATTAGACGGGACATCTCTGGGGAATCTGATAATGTTTATCACAATTCAGAAAACAGGTCTCAGCAATTCCTAGATCAAAAGTATTCACCCTATAAATAATACTCCCATGACCCCGGTTCCTAAGGTCAAGGCTGCAGAAGCAGTGCTATCTCCAGGTCATCCTTCACACCGTAATCAGGTTTCACCCCACACCCCACTGATGCTGCTCATTACAGTCGCCAATAGTCCCCCGTGTGCCAGCTCAACTGGGCACCGTACCGGCAGCGCGTAGTTATGAAACTCACGGCGCGGCACTACTGACTGGTACGTTTCCTCACTAGGCCCCAGCATCCTGAAGGCAGAACAGTGTCCTTTTCTTATATAATATTTCTATAACCCAGAACAGGTACACAAAGCAACATCTGTTGAATGACTGAGCAAAAGAATGGATGTGTAAATGAGATAAATGAGCTAACTGGAAAGACCAGTCAGTGGGCAGACTAGAGGCAGGACTGAAGCATAAGTGAAAGGTTAAAAAAAAGAGAAAGTTACAGAAGTTTACAGCAACAGGAGGCTTGTGTGTAAAAATTAATTTTATATTATATAAAATTATCTTGCAAACAGAGAGCAACATGAGTAGACAGTAACGAATCTTACAAATGGAGAAAGCTGGGTTAGATTTGATGAAACCAAACACTCCTAAGCTTTGGTAACATAACCATGGTCCTGTAAACAGTCAGGCTGGATTTATTGTGCCCCTGGGAAATTCTCTGGAATGAGCACAGAAAATACTTCTGTTGATTAGCCTTTTGAGCTTGCGGCTAAATGCTGACCTAAAAGGGAAAGTCTTGCCCTCCAGATTTTATATAACATGGTCTTATCAACTCCTGTTAGGGGAACTGTCCGTCGCAGGGAGGTGAGGAAGACTAACAGCAAAACATCCTGCGCTCGCAAGAACCTGGTGCCAAACAGAAGCTGATCTTCTACACCTGCTTGAGGACAGGAGAGAAAAATTTTACATTGAGGGCAACGAGAAGAGAAGAGTAGGAAGGATGGGGAAATAAATACAACCAACAGGTTTACTGGCTGATAGTCAGACAAAGAGAGGAAACCAAGGCTGTGCGTGTGTGATAACCTGCCCAGCGTCGCCAGGGAACTCCGTGGTGGCCGGCTGAGGGGCAGGAAGGGCTTGCCTCCCCCAGCTGGGCCTTCCCCAGACGCCTCCTCAAAGCGCAGCTCAGGGCGCAGAGAGGAGGCATTTCCAAGAGGCACGCTCTGAATACACTGCTGTGTTTTTAGTAGACAAAGGAAGGGAAAGATTCCCCTAAGGAAGTCACGGAACACTCACTTAGAGCTGGTAACTGAAGTCTCTGCCTGTAACTTAGGGCTCACTTAGCCAACTTTTGGGTTATTTCCCAAAAATAAGAAAGTATGCAAAACAGGATATGAGGTCAAAGAGAAATAATTCAAATGTGAGAGTAATAGCAAAATCAGAAGATTTTAATTAATGTACAAAACATTGTAAAATGTGGAAACATGTACAGTTGTTTTTCTGGCTTTGTAGCTGATCTCTAAAGATGGCAACTGCAGCCCCACCGCCCACTCTCCGCCCCCCACCCAGCCTCCCCACTCACAGAGAGAACAAAACCTCCTGTATTCATGCCTGTGGAGGCCCCTCCCCATGAACATGGCAGAAACGAAGCTGCAGTGACTTCTGAGACCTGACTCACAGGAAGCCTGGCAGCTTCCACCTGAGCCTCTTAGAAAGCTTGCAGGGCAAGCTGCCTAACTGCCCCAAGGGCCCTTCTTATGAGAAAGTGCTTACCAGTCACATGGGGAGACAGCCTGGGAGAGGGGGATGCCAGTGAGCTCCCAGCACCAAACATGCAGCCTGTGAAGAACCATCCCAGATGCACCGCCCCGCCAATAAGCATCCACGTGAGTCCAGCGCCAACACTACCTGACAGTAGTCCCATGAGAGACCCCCGGCAGGAACCTCAAAGCCCAGAACAGAGAGAAGAAACAAGTCACTAAGTTCTAGGGTGGTTTCTTACTCAGCAACAGGTAATTGAAACATTAGCTGACCAAGCTGTGAAAACGTATTAAAATAGATTTCGTGCCATAAGACATAAGAAATGCAAACAAAAATGTTAATAAATCATTATTGCGCTCATAATCACTTCTTTGAATGGAAGACCTTGTAAGTGCTTCTCTGTTTTCTGGGGTGTTCTGAAGGAGAGCTGGTCTGAGCATACAGCCGCACACGGCTGTGGGAAGGAAGGCCGGTGGTGAACGGGGTCTGCCACGGGAGAAGAAACCCGGTGGGCAGGGAAGAGGGCAGAGGTGACCACGGGGGGGTCCAGGAGGCTGTGAGCTGATGGACTCCACAACAGACTTAACTCCCCATTTGAGACACATCAGCCCTGGTGGTTATCTCTTACAAACTTGAGAAAGCTCTAGGCTTAGAGAGGTATTTATATTGTGAGCATAAATGTGGAATTACTTGTACTACCTTAGTTTATGTGGCAACATCTTTTATTCTTTATTTTCTCTAGATTTAAATATTTTTTTAGATTTAAATCTTACTGTATTTCAATCGGAGAGGATAATGAAGTGCGTTGGACTCAAATTCAAATGTCAAGTATAAAACAAAGATGAAGGCACAGACTAGAACAGAAAACGAAAAACAAACAAAACACAATTCCAGGGTAGTGCAGCAGAAGCATATTTCATACTAGAGAAAGCTGGTACTTTGCCAAAGAAGATTGAGCCCCACGAATGTCTCATCCTTAACAAGCAGATGTGTATACCAGTCATTTCAAAAGTCTCATTTTTGAGGTTCAAGGCTGCATCTGAAATCGGCCTTATAAGATGCATTTCACAGAAAACTGCACAGGAGCACGTGTTCATTCCCTAAGCACACACACGAGGGGCCTCCTGCAATGAAGGGTGAGGCTCTGTCCTGAGAGAGCAGAGTGAACTCAGAGAATTTCAAGGAGCTCTGAGCATTTCTTTTGAAGTCTATTTGGTAAAACAATTCTTAATCGAACAACTCACAGTGTTTTACCAGATATACAAAACGCTACTGAGAGATTCCCTCTGTCTTTTGGTTTAAAAAATTAATTCTGGCTATTAGTTGTTTCCAAATACAAAGGTGACGTCTCTCACAGCCAAAGCCTGACCCAGGTGCTGGGAAAGCCATGAAGGAGACCCCCAAGGCCTGCTCCGGGCTCCAGCCTGGCCGCCACACCTGCTCCTAAGAGCACACTGCTCCTTGTGTTGTGATGAGTTTCTATTTTGCTTTCTTTTTAGTCAAATTGGAATGTAAAGAAAACACAGAGGAATCTTCACTTATGATCAAGGTGATGTTGCTGGTCTTAATATTCTTTTTCAGATTCAAGTTTTGATAGCTTTGACC
Organism: Manis javanica; assembly: GCF_040802235.1. NCBI lineage: Eukaryota > Metazoa > Chordata > Mammalia > Pholidota > Manidae > Manis > Manis javanica. Next base: position 17,836,799 of record NC_133173.1, read on the forward strand.
TGGGAGATTTTAAGTGCAGGCTCCCCTTTTCCTTTGGCTAGGTATGAGGTCTAGAGAAGAGCTGTGGCTGGGGATTTCTTAGGGGATGCACCAAATAGTCGTTTCTTTCCAGATAAATCTAGAAACCTTTCTGGTGTACATGGGGCTGCAGATCATTACTTCACATTTTGCTGAGGAAAAGGACATTTGACATTGCACCAGTACAGCGTTAGACACGGTTCCTCCCCCATAGGCCCCAAATCTAAATAAAAACAAAACAAAGGGACAGAAAGAGAAGCAGTCTTCTCTTCCACCTCCTCCTCTTTGCCCTTCCCTGCTTCCCCAAAACATACCACCCACAGGGAGTTTCTCAGCAAAGATGATACCCCATGTTCTCTTTCAGGCTTCCCACTTATGGCTCTTGCCACCATCACACCAAACAACAGTAAAGGAAGTATGGCCACATTAATAAAACAAGGAGAGTCTGTTCTGAGGCAGTGCAGGGCCTGTGTCACAGCTTCATATCTCTTGGAAGGGGGTGACAGGCAAGAACCGTCGCAGGGTGACAACAGGAAGTTTTCCGGTACAGCGCTGCAGAGAGCCCTGCGAAGTCCCCACTGTGTGTTGTCAGAATCAATCAGGCACTTGGCTCATTGGAACTTGGTCCCTACAGCAGTGGGGGGAGGGGGGCAAACCTCACAAACAACATATCTCTGTCACAGGACACAATCAGGACAGGCATCGTCAACCATGAGACAAGGCTACAGCGGACAGCAGTCAGAGACAATGCCCAGGGTTAAAAAAGGAATCCACCCTATTATGAAATAGGAGAAACCTCAGCAAATTGTTGTGTTATTTCCGAGCTGATAAAATGGCACTGCAATGAGCCAGGAGAGGCTTGTCCCTCAAAGTCACAAGTGAAATCTAGCAAAGCCATTGTTTTAAACAAATTTAAAATTGTTTGCAAACTTGATTGGGAGCTTTTGAGAAAAAAAGTCTAATTCCTTATTTAATGAGGAATGGCTTTTAAGCACCACAACTTAATGCATAAGTGTATCAATTACAACTGTCAATCTATTGTTGCTTCTAAATTACACACACACACACACAAACATACATATATAGATACAAATATCCACCTATCTGCACACAAGTATCACCTAAGAAATGTTGCCTACTTGATTCTGACATGGATATACATAAAACAGGACCATTTGGATAAAGACAGAGTTCATAATCACAAGGAGCCAATAATATCAATTAACACAATTTCTAAAAGATGTTAGATTTCCATTCTCTTTCCCAGCGAAAAGTAGCATTTACTGCATACCTGGAACTGTAGTAATAAGCAAAACCTCGCTTGACTGAAGGATGAGATCTATTACATAAGGATTTCTTATTTTAAATGCAGACCCATTCCCCACGCACCCACCCCCATCAGTTACCTCACAGATCCTCACAGGGAGAGCTAAATCTAAGTTCAGCAACTCACTAGGGACTTCAAACCCCAGCAGACCTTCCACCTCCGTCCCAGAAAGTGTGCAGCCATGGGAGCACTGTGACCATCTGCGGCCAAAAGAAAGACAAGCCTCTAGTCTTTTCAACCAATACTTGGGAGACTTTTAAGGAGTGATTCAACCTTGTTTCCACCGGTTTGATTTATTTCACTCAAGTACCCTGTTGCATTTGAAAACTACAGCTGGCCTAATTATCTTTAGTTTAGTGGAGCCCTCTTTTCCACTTGCTGTATGCATTCTTACAACAAATTTGTGCTGATAGCTGAGGATTAAGTTCTGGAGATGCTGTGTTCAAGTCCATAAATTCTCCCCCAGTAGGTTGTGGGTTCTGGCTCTTCCCTAGGAGGAAAGTGTCACCATCTTCTCTGTGGGCTGCATCTCAGTGACCAAATGTAGTTATTACATCAGCCGAATAGGCAACAATAAAGCAACTTCTTGGGCTGTCCAATAAGGCAGCCACGAGCCACATGTGGCTACACAAATTAATTGAAATTAAGTAAAATCACAAAGTCTATTCCTCAGACACACCAAAGCAAAATTTCAAGTGGCCCATAGTGATGTGCTCCTAGTGGTACCCACGCTGAACAGTGCAGGAAGCTGTACTGGCCAGTGTCGCTCTACATGATAGAAAATGGGTCTGTTTATACTTCTGGTTAATACAGAACACTTTCTACTAGTTCCCTGCAGTTGAGAACACAGAGAAGAGTAAAAACTACACAGACTGCTGTAGCCCTCCATTCTGCTGAAGAATTTGGAACAATGTAATACCCAGCAGTGCTGTGAATACGAACCTGAGGAGCCAGAACTCTCCTGTCTGGGGCCCGAAGTCATCCCAAACCCTTCCTGTGACAGGTGAATATCACCTCCCATGTGCTCGTGTTGCACATTTATGAGAACATGGTGAAGTCTTAAGTAACTAGAATGCTTATGTAACAAAATGGAAGTGTTTCAGTTCATTTAAATTTGAAGTTAATTCAGCCTCTCCTCATTTCTATTACAGTTTTCTGTATAACTTGTCAGCTTACTTTGCTGCTTTGATACAGCATTCTATACCTAATCTTTACTGATTCAGGATCTTAATTAAAATTCACTGTTTTCATAAAATTTCATGTAAAGCAATAACATATGCATAAGATTTAGATTTGCCTTAACATTTGACAGAACAAAAAAAAGGAAGATTATTTCTTTCAAAAACACTTTTTAGGCTTTTTACATTAAAATTTGCCTGTTTTCTCTAAAAGCAAAGTAGAGATTTTTAAAAGCTGGTTAATTGTGACTAGTCAGTTCATTCTAAACTGATGTGATCTCCATCAGTAGCCTCCAGACTTTCCCCAGAACCATTATGAATTCCTTGGAAGAAACTGATAATATATTTTCTAGTAAATACTTCACTTCTGTTTAGTCGGATCATTCTGATATAATAATTTTAGAAAAAAACAGGCCATAGTTCAGTATATGGTAACAATCTGTTCTTAGCATAGAAATCTGAAAATAAAAAAAGAAAGAAGTCTCTAGAAGTATTCTTTGAAAGGCGTCTCTACAGTTTCAGAGTTCCATAGCTCCGTATGATTTGTAATCATGCATGTAAACAGCTGAAATGAGGAATGATCTCCTTCTGTATGTCTTTGTTTCCATATTTGCTGGTATAATATTCCCATTCTGACTGGACCAACAGGGAAGCTGACGTGGGAGACAAGGCAGGTCTGGGATAAGCACGGAGAAAAGGGACTTGCACATTAATGCCCAGGTCTCCTCCAGGGCTCCCTCCTCCCAACACGTGTGCACAAGTGGTTAAAAGAGGATGAGGAGCATATCAAACTCAGTATTAGTGGGGAAGAAACTTCTAAGAAAGGCAGCACAGTGTCTTGAGGGTGGGAAGAGACTGACACTAAGCCTTGAGGCTGGTGTGCTCCGCCGGCGCTCTCCAGCACCCGTGTTCAGAGCCACCTCTGCCTTCCTGTCCGGCTACCTGCCTGGGGAGAGCACTGCCTGGGAATCTCCCTGGGGCCAGTACTTGAGGGCTGGATTCTCTAGTGGCCATTTTTTTCTCTTGAATATGTTCTTAGGTTCATATTTCTAATGCTATATTAACGATTTAATCAGGATAATTTTTACAGTGGTTCAAAAGCGAGGTCTGGGTGTTCTGGGAAATTTCTCTCCTAGCAACAGCTGTCGCCATCACCATCAAGCCCACTCCTCTCACCTGCTGCTACTTTAGTGACAGAACTGTGACATCTGACGTGTGCTCTTCTACATGTGGTTTGGACCCACTGATAATATTAATGAATGTATCAGAATGGCAATGAAAAATACCTTCATCTTGTTAGCTACTCTTAAATATGTTGACTGTTGCCTTAAGAAAGCAATGGTTTCTCATAAACATAAAAGTAATTCCAAGATTATACATGCTTTATATATTTATTAAGCTTTCCTCTTCTCTCATTTCTTAGATAATTTCTTTCTTGGAACAATTTATTGCAACAACTTATTCAATTGTTTCTCTGTGTATATACATTTGGGGTTGTTTGTTTTTTGTTTTGTCACTAAAAACAGAGCTGTAATAATAATAATAAACATCCTTAGACAGTTTCTTCAATAAATAGGGGTGGGAACATTGTACAGCTACATGCAAAAAAATGAAACTGGATCCCTCTCTCACACATGCACAAAAATAAACTCAAAAAGGATCAAACCTAAATATTAGACCTGAAACCATAAAACTCTTAGAAGAAAACATAGGCAGTACACTCTTGAACATCAACATGAGAAATTTTTTTCTGGATTTTTTTCCCGAGGCAAGGGAAGCAAGAACAAAGATAAACAAGTGGACTGTATCAAATTGAAAAGCTTCTGCACAGCAAAGGAAACCATCAGCAAAACAAAATGAAAACCTACTGAATGGGAGAATATCTTTGCAAATGATATATCTGATAAGGGGCTAATATCAAAAATACCTAACTCATATAACTCAACACCAAAAAAACAAATCATCCAATTAAAAAATGGGCAGAGGTCCTGCACAGACATATTTCCCAAAGAAGACACACAGATAGGTCAACCAAAACATGAAAAGATGTTCAACATTACTAACCATCAGGGAAATGCAAATCAAAACCACAATGAGATATCACCTCACACCAGTAAGGCAGAAATAACAAGTGTTGGAGAGGATGTGGAGAAAAGGGAACCCTCCTACACTGTTGGTGGGAATGTAAATTGGTGCAGTCACTATGGAGAGGAGTATGGAGTTTTCTCAAAAAACTAAAAATAGAAATACCATATGACCTACCAATTCCATTTCTGGGAATCTACCCAAAGAAAGTAAAATCACTAATTCAAAAAGATATAGGCACCCCTATCTTTATTGCAGCATTATTTATAACAACCAGATATGGAAGCAACCTAAGTGTCCATTGATAGATGAATGATAAATAAGATGTGACACATATACACAATGGAATATTATTCAGCCATAAAAAAGAAAGAAAGGCTGTTGGCAACAACACAGATGGATCTAGAGGGTTATTATGCTAAGTGAAATAAGCCAGGCAGAGAAAAATGAATATCATATGGTTTCACTTGCATATAGAATCCAAAAAACAAAACAAACAAATAGACTATAAACATAGGGAACAGATGGTTGGTTACCATTGTGGGGGCGGGGGGTGCCGGTGAAATGGGTAAAGAAGATAAAGAGGTACCAACTTCAAATAATAAAATAATTCAGTCACAGAGATAGGAGTACAGCATAGGAAAGATAGTCAATAATACTGCAATATCTCTAATGGTAACAGATGGTAACTACACTTTGGTGAGCATTTAGTAATGTATATAATTATGGAATCATTAATTTGTTCACCTAGAACCAATATAATATTGTATATAAACTATATTTCAATTAAAAAAAGGTGTTTGTCCATGGTGCATCCACTGGAGGCAGGTAGTCCAGTATGGTGGGTAAGAAGGTAAAGCTTAGAGCCTTATTACCTGAGTTCAAATCCTTCCAGTCTCTCTGCTTAACCTGGGGCAAGTAATTTACTCTTTCTGCCTGGTTTCCTTCTGTACTAATCTGGGATAATATTCACTGAAAGACACAGGATCACATGTATTAAGATTTTAGCCAATTAATGTTCATCACATTGTATTAGATTCAAATTTGCCCCACACTTTGGACTGATACTTTATTACCTCTATTCAGGAAGCTTTGTGGATATTTAGCAGTAATTTCCAGATACTCAAGTGAATGAAAATTTTTAAAGTTTCCGGACAATTTAGCATGATAGCTTTGCATCAGCCCAAGCTAACCTTAAACTGCCCCAGAGAACTGACTAAAGAGACCAAGGGAGCCCCTCAATAGCACAGTTTCCCCACTGTCACCAGGCAGAGTTTTTACCATGTTTTGTCTGTTTGTGTTTTGGTTTGGGGCAAGGAAAGAAGAGATGTCAGTAGGCTCAAAATTATACTACAAGCAGACCTTCAATACAAAATGACTCCTATGTTTCTATTACTGAGACCAACAATAAAGATTGGAGATTTGAGACATCAATAACCTTCCTAAAAATGATTTTGTGACTTTCATTGTAAATCATTAGACAAACAGCTCATTCAATAGACTGCAGAAAATGGGCCACAAAATGCCCAGTAGGCACATGATATCATGCACAGAAAAGGGAACAGGACCAAAATTAAATTTGTAACTAGGTTTAAGTACAAAATCCCTAACAGACTTGTTGGCTAAACACATTGGGTAAGATGAAGGGTAATAACTGTCTCTACATGTGTGACAGGGACAATCTCTCACTAATTACCCAAATACAGTCACTGGCCCCATTCAATCTCATTCAGTTAGGTTATCAATAAAAGTCAAAGAAAGTGAAGTCTGTTGGGTCAGTTTAATGGAGGATGATTTTGAGAGTGACTAGAAAAAGTTAAAGAGACCCAAGATTTGACCAGCCGGCTGCTTACACATTTGACCTTGGCGATGCCTTCCTTACTCTAAAATGTCTTCTAACTGATGTCTTTGCCATCCTACTGTCCCTTACGATTCTGCCACTCTTAGGACTTCTGGGTGGAAGGAGTACAAAATGCCTGTAGCACTGAAACTCTTTTAAAATGGTTGCTTGAAACAACTCATCTAACTAATGAAAAAAAAAAAACAACACCAAAATGCTTCCACTTGAGTTTCAGGACTATTGTTCTTGCTTAGAAAAAAACATGTAAGAAATACTCTCTCCATGCTGAAATGGGAAGACCTCTGTTTTAACTGTATGAGCCTGAAGCCCACTGGAAATCTGTCTGCTTCCCCCAGCTATTGTCAAAGAAATTTAATTTGGTGTCTAATAAAGTAAAAGATTTCTTCCAAGCTCTAGGCTTGCCTTGGGACTTAGAGCAATGCTGGGTCCATTTCCTGCAGCCTTGGTTGCAAAAGCAGATCGGAGGGAAGGGCTCCATGATTCTTCTGTGCAAAATGCTCAGGGAATGCGGGGAATGCAGAGTGTTATCCCATGTCCCCTCTTTGACTCGCAATGGTTTATACTTGCTTAAATAACCTATATTTCCTCCTCACTTGGAAATTAACTTTTATATCCTGACAGAGGCATAAAATTATAAAATAATCTCATACATTTCTTGCAGCAACTGTCTTCTTACCTCCCTCCAAACACTTTTTAGCAATGAAACGGTGGGGTTTCTTTTCCCTCCCTTTAATCCTGAGATTTAATAGAATGACCAAATGACATGGAAAAAAAAGGTGTTCTGATAAATGGTTTCTTTTTTCATTTCTGGCTTTATAAGGATAGGGCTTCCCCCGCCTTTTTTTAAGAAACAAAACTCTAGTGATAAAAGAACTATCAATTCAATGAATGGCATTTCAATGAATGGCAACTTTTTAAATAAATCTTTTGTACTAAGTGGACACATTTCATTCATAAAATATTTACAGCTCAAGTTTATGAAGGATTAGGCAAATTATACACGGAGTTTGACAGCCTCATACAGTTGGTGGTGAAATTATCCCAACCATGGTCTAGTATTATAATGCTATTAATAATGTGAACATATGATAAATATGGAAGCTCCTGAAAGGTAAAAATTCTTGGAAAAAAGTCCTTAGGCTGTACCAGAATAGATCTACTACAACAGGACATCCTACTAATTGTTCTCTCCTTGTAGAGAATTTGGAGGTAGCCCTTTTTCTACTAAATTATGGGGCATATTGCTGCAACTGAACTCAAAATAGGAAAAATAAACATCTTTTGAAAAAATGTAACTTTACAACTGGATGTCTACAATGTCTTAAGTATCTTTTTTTAAATAGAGCTAGAGAAACCATAGAGATCATCTTGTTCAATGTTCCTCAGCAGATGATCCCTGGACCCCCTAGGGGTATATTTAACCTTCCGGCTCTCAGCCCTACCCCAGGCCAGCAAACCTCAAAGCGCAGAGGCTAAACATCTGCAATTTTAATAAGCACCTTATTTCACTCTTTTGTAAATGTAGAGGCTAAACATCTGCAATTTTTTTTATATGTAACAAGTACTTTATTGTCTCATTATCTTTAGAAAATTTTGAGGGTTGGAAAACATGTAATTCTCAGGTATAGTGTTACAGTATTATCCTTATATGAAAAACACATGAAAAAAACATGAGTAAATGAAATATACATAATCCAAAAGGCCATTTTTATACAGTGAGCCCCACATTTTCTTATTAAATTTTGTTAAGACTTATAGATCACTAGGTTTAATATTCTGCCCCTGCTTCTACCTACAATCTGGTAACAGTTCTAATAAGCAATACTCTACCCCAAAAGAGGGCAGAAAAAAGTAAAATAATAAAATAAACATCTGCAATTTTAATAAGCACCTTAATTCACTCTTTCATAAATGTAATAAGCACCTTACTTCACTCTTCTTTGAGAACCTCTGTTATCCTATTTCTTCCTTAAACACAGAAACTTGACCCCAGGATGTCCATGATTAGAATGGCAGAGTTGGGCAGACCTTAATCCAATAATCAAAACACGACACTGCTTCTCTGCAATACAACGTTTACTGAAAGGAAACCATAAAAAGGCAGAACACTTATATTTTCTGCCACTTTGTAAGTAACATCTTAGAACTTTCTTATTCTTCTACTCAGTAAATCTTCATTAAATGCCTACATTACAAAAGGCCAAATGTCAACAGCAGAGCTACAAAAGTGCCCTCAAGTAGTTTAGGATTGAGCAGAAATGAGACATTTACACAAAGAAGTCCAATTCAAGACAGCCTGCAATAAACACCATAGAAGCAGGTCAGCTGAAGGGATCTAAGACTTTTAAGTAGCTAGCTGTAAGTTTGGGGAAAGGAAATCCTGGGGCAAAATACCTCTAAAACTGAAATCAGTCAAAGGGAGAAATAAAGCTTAAAACCCATTTATTGCTTACAAACTACAGTCCACTGCGGGCTCTCTCCCCTGTTTCAGAAGAATAAAGCAAACAAGCCCCTCCCCTTAACCCCTCTCAGATTCAGATACTCGGTTGCCCAGATAATTACCCATTGACATGGAGAGGAACTTCTCTCCACCCCTGAGGATATGTAAACGCACCAAAGCCAGGCGAGATATTCTGGAAATGTTACAATTTTACCCACAGGAACCCCTCCAGAAATCTCACCTTACAATCTACTCATTCCCCTTCTTCCGCAATGGTCCCTGGGCGAGAAAACTGGAGCATTGTGACCAGATGAATGACATAACAATAGCAACAGCAATAAAATCATGACAATCCTCGAGCTGGAGGATTCAGCTAGGTTCAAAGTCCTATGCAAATTAAGTCCATAGCTAGTCTATTCCATAGGCGGGCAGTAGCTGAGGGATCAGAGCAATCATCACATGGCAGCTGCAGCCAGGGAGTGCATTCAGGCCACAACGACTGTAGGAGATAATAAACTTAAGGGTGATAAGATACGTTTTAATGACACTAGCATAGGCAAAACTTGTCCATCAGGTAGGATGCATACGAGAGTGGTCCTGTGATAAAAGTGGCAGGAATGGGATCCCGTCCTGGTCTATATACCAGACTTTCACCCCCCTCCCTGTGTGAGTTACAGATGGGTCAACATATAGGGCTATGGGAGGTACATGCACTGACCATAAAGATAAAACAAAACTTCCCCGCAAGATGCTCTGACCTCCTGGATGTTTTGGATACACTACTGTGACCTTTGGGGGCCATTCAGCTGTTATTCCAGGAATACACAGGAGGCCAGCTTCCAGGCCTTTCCCCCGAGGTGCCAGAAGGGCCAGCCATTGCTGGTCCATGTGTTGAAATGTCCAGGGCCAGGTCCACCCAACAGTGTCTCCAGGGCTTAATGCAGTAGGGGCTGGCAGCAGGAAGTTGCTCTGCTGGCCGTATCCTGGCTTCAATAACTTCTCTGTTTTGGACGTGCAATTGTATAGGAGAGGCAGCAAGGTGTGTGAGCACATCCACAGGGCTCAAAGCTCCTTTACAGGGCTTCTCATACAAACACCGCAGCACCGTCCATAGGCAAACTGACAACCCCATAGACTATTGGTGTCCCACTTCAGGCCATATTTCAACAAACCGTTGTACCTCTCTATCATGCCTGCCCCGGTAGGATTATATGGTACATGAAATTTGCTGCACCCATGCTTGTAACACATGTCCAGTAAAGTGGATGCCTTGATAGCTCTCAGTCACCTGCAGCCAGCCATAGGCTGCAAAGAGATGCTCCAGGCCCCTCTTGGTGGTTTGTTGATCTCATGATGTGCAGGAAAAGCAACCAATAGTCCAGTAGCCGTGTCCACACAAGTCATGGCATACCGATGTCTTTCTGATATGGGCAGAGGTCCAATATAGTCTATCTGCCACCTGACAAGGGGTATCGGCCCCTTTACTATTGTCCCATGTTGCTGTGGGCCTCAGTGTAAGTCCCTCTTAGAGCACACAAGGCACTCCTTCCGGGCTCTGCTGAGTTCTTCAAAGGTCAATGGCAAGCCCCACCTACGGGCTACAGTCCACATTGTCTTTTGCTCCACCTGCAACAAATGCTGGTTGTAGCCATTGGGCCACATCAGAAGCAGGCTTTCCTTCTAGCCAGCGCACCTGGGCCAGTGTGTCTGCTTCATCATTCCCTGGGGATGCCAAAGGCAAATGGCCAGTCACATGATATATGGTAACAGTCTTATTCTGACCAGAGGCCCACAGGTCTTGCCACAACTCTTGCCCCCAAATGGGCCAATAACCAACCATCCAGTTGGCATGATACCATGTGTTGCCACAGGGACAAGCCCCGATAGACAGCCCTGCTGTCAGTGCAGACAACTATCATGGAAGGCTCCTGGGTGAACACGAGCCATACTGCCTGCAACTGAGCCCATTGACTGCTCTTCCCCTCCCCATCTTTCATCCATATTGTCTCAGACATAGGATGGAAAGCCACAGCCCTCCACTTTGGGGGCTGCCCATGACTGTAGCCGTCTGTGTACAAAGTATCTTCACATACAGGGGCTTTTCCCTCCTGACAAGGAGTCTTGGCTACAACTGGCTCAAAAGCAAGTCCTTCATGCTTTCCACTGGTATAGGTCACTGGCCCCAGTAAGCATTGGAGTTCTCCACTTAAGGGTCTAGTAGAGAGGGCGCTATGCTGCTGTAAATATGTGCCCCATTTGGCTAGTGTAGGTGTCTGTGCCATGCCACTCCGTGGCCTTTGGGTCCAGTCTCACACCTACCCCATGATGGGATAGGTAGTTATTACCTTGGTTGGGGCTGTTCTGGGGATGGGCTCCGCAGCCAACAAGGTGTGGTAAACAGTAGCCAGTTGTTTCTCTATCAAGATGTGCCAGACCTCTGCTCCTTTCCATAGCTGTGACCAGAATTCAATAGTTTGGCATGTCCATTCAAGCTGCTGCCAAAGACCCCATCCACAACCATCTTTGGTTACATGAATATCTAGCTCACAGGGCCTTGAGGAGTCCATTACATTCAAGGCCTGTACAGCCTTGACTGCCTGCTTGGCAGCAGTAAAAGCAGCTGCACATGTCTCATCCCAGTCCCACCATAGCCCTTTCATACCAACCAGTATAAGGGCTTCAGAATTTGTGCCAAGTGTGGGATAAACACTCTCCAGTAGCCCAAAAGACCCAAAAACTCTTGTAATACTGTCACAGTGGTGGGGTGGGGAAAGCCTGGACCTTGTCTATGACTGCTTCAGGAACAGCTTTAGTTTTACCTGACGAGACAACCCCCAAGAATTTCACAGACAAACCAGGTCCCTGAACCTTGGTGCTGTTCACAGCCCATCCTTTCTCCTGTAGATGTTGCAACAGTCTAGGAACTGCCCCTTCAAAATCTGAAAGAGAATCAGATGTGAGCATAATGTCATCAATGTAGTGATACAACCACACTGTTTGCGGTTTCCTCCATGTGGCCAAGTCCTGGGCTACAAGTCCATGAAAGATGGTGGAAATGTGGAGGTATCCCTATGAATGTGCACTGCTGGCCTTCCCACGTGAAGGCAAACTGCTCCTGGTTTCCTGTGCTATGTCAATAGAGAAGAAAGCATTAGCAAGGTCTAACAGAATGATATGTTCCCAGCTCATGGCTGAGGGTGTCCAGAATGGCTGCTATAGAGGGGACAGCAGCGTGCAAAGGGGATGTGACTTTATTCAATTCCCTGTAGTCCACAGTCATACGCCAGGAGCCATCTGGCTTTCTTACTGACCACACTGGAGAATTAAAAAGACTATGAGTGGGCTTTATGATGCCCACCCTCTCCAACTCCTGTAGAGTTTCTCCAATTTCCTTGTGCCCCCCAGGCAACTTATACTGCTTAGTATTTGTCACCTGCCAAGATACAGGCAGAGAGCTACAGGTGGGTGCTTAGCATGTCCCCTCAGAACTGCTTTTACCACACGTAATCGCAGTCTGAACTCACCTGCAGTGGTCTGTAACCACAGGCCCTGCAGGATATCTACCCCCAAAATATATTCAGGAGTGGGAGAAATGTACATAGTATACTCCTTTGGGATATAAACACTCTGTCCCCAATGGGATTTTGGCTTTCCTCACTCCAACTGCCTCACCCCCATAGCCGTCTATCGCAGCAGGGGTCCCAGGAAAATGCTCAGGGTTGCCGTGGATCAGAGAACCCTTCAGCTCCTGTGTCCACCAGCACCAGGACATGTGTACATTCACAGGGGACCAATGAATTGCTAATTTTACATGTGGCCTCTGGTTCCCACCATGTCCCTCAAGGTGGGGACTTTGCCCGCCCCCCTCAGTCAAACCATGATGCCCAGTCATCCTCCTGTGGGGGTGAGGGCTCAGGCGAATCCTGAGTACTGCCTCCCATGAAGTTCTGCAGGGACACAGGCCGGGCATGAGGTCTTGACTAAGGTTTCTGTGTCCTGGACCTCAGTGGCTGGAACTGCTGCTCTGGCTTTAATTGGTGCCAAAGTTCTAACAATAATCTATTGGGCTGCCCATCGAGTTTTTCTTTCATTTAACCTGGCCTTTATCAAATCAACCCACATCTGGGTCCTCGAGACCTTCACGGGGCCTTTTGCATCTCTCATTTCAGTCATGGCCCATACTTACCTCTGTGCCCATATTGTTTCAACCTCCCCCAGATCTGCTAAAGTACGAGTAGCCTCACTTATGGGTTGCCCTAGGTGAGGGGCAAGAGTATTCACTAGGGACCCCAAGGGAGAGGTGGGAGCTGTATGCAGCACCAGATTTCTCATTCCTACAGTGAACACCTCCTCATCAGGGCCCTGGGGGTCCATATTATAGATGATGTTTTTCATACCCAATTCCTGCAGTGCCAGTTGGAGCTCTGCATACGTTTTCCAACTACTGGGAAAATACGGTAAATCACCCTGATTAGGCCAAACTACCCTGATGGCAGCTGTCGGCCATGCCAGGAGTGTCTGCTTCCCTGAGGCATGACGGGTCATTTTGCAACCGCTGTTGGAGGGAAGGGTGTCATCAGGGAAGCCATTCTACTCATCTCAGTACCCAACATAACAATGTTTTCCAGACCCATATCCCAGAGACATAAAAGCCATGTAGGCAGAGATTCCAATGGCTCTACCTATACCTGACGCTCATGTCCACCAGCTCATCCTGGGTATGGGGAGGAGCATGGAGTGTTCCACTGGGGAGGAGGCTGTCCTCCCCCTGAGGAGCCCGCGGTTGTTTTGCTTTTATTTTCTTAATTACAGTGGGGCAGGCCTTTAAAACAGGAGAAGATGGTACCTCTGGCAGGAGCCTGGGTAGCAGATCTGCCCATGGCCCCGCCTCCTCCTCTTCTTCCTTCGGCTTCTCCACCAATGGCTCCTCCTCCACCATCTCCGGGCTGAAGGCACCACTCTTTCCTCCCCCTCCCCCACGGCCTCCTGCAACACAGCTTTTCCTGCTGCCTCCCTCCTCGCCGCTGCTAAGGAATCTTCTAGGGAAGAGCATGACCTGTCTTTAAAGTAACTGTCTCTCTTTTTTAACAGCATCCCATAGGTTATGGCCCAGCTCCTCCAAGCGATGCTGAAGTGTGTCTCTCTCCTGCCTAAGTCCCTCTCTCTCTTTGCAACCCTCTCGATAATCCTCTCTTTCTCCTGTATAAATTTTCCACTATCTCAATGAAAAGAGGCCCTACAATGCCAGCTGCTACACGGCCCCCTAAGGTCTCCAAGCAGTCTTCCAACTCATGGAGGGCTAATTCTGCAGCTTCCAGTGTTTCCACCCTTCCGCAGTTCTGGGGAAGGCTCCACCCCTCTAGGAGGTACTTTACCCTAGACCAATGCCCCACTAGGGGTTCCCAAACTGGAAGCCCCACAGCTGGGGGAATAATAACAGGTGAAGCGGCATCCTCTGCCACTGCATCTGCTGGGGCCTCCCCACCATCCACAGGAGCAGCCGTCCCAAGGGTCGCACCCATTATGACAGGTTTCAGGTTCAGAGGAATCCTGCCGACTGTGCCAGACATTGAGTCTGCAGAAAATAAATCCTGGGGCAAAATACCTCTAAAACTGAAATCAGTCAAAGGGAGAAATAATTCATTGCTTACAAACTGCACTCTGGGCCTTCTCTCTTTCCTGCTCCAGCAGAAGCAAAACCAGCAAGGCCCTCCCCTTCACCTCCCAGGTTCAGACACACCTTCGGTCGACATGGAGATGAACTTCTCTCCACCCCTGAGGATATGCAAATGCACTAAAGCCAGGTGAGATATTCTGGAAATGTTACAATTTTACCCACACTAGCCCTCACCTTTGGCTCAGATGATAAAGACCTCACACAGGAATACTGCTCTGGCCAGGCAGGAAGGAGGGCTGGGGTAGCAAGGGACAGAAAGGGCAGGGGAGAAACTCACCTCCCCATTCCCATTCACTCCCAAGTGTAAACATCAAAGGCCTCCATGGTCCTGGGGCTGCAGGCTTCAAAGGCACTGCTTTGTGGAGAAGTGCTAATGTGAACTGAAAAGAACAACTGGGAGGAAACCATGTCCTCCCTCAAGGCTGGCCACCAGCTGGCCCTCCCAGGACTGTGCCCCCACCTCCTCACTCCTCAGGCTCTCCTTTTCAGGCTCTGGTGTAGATCTGCACCCTGCCCTTTGCCACTGCCTCACCCCCCACATCAGTTTTGATACGGAGCCCTAACATTTTTTCTTATATGTTGTTTTATTAAGGCATCATTGATATACAATCTTATGAAGGTTTCACATGAGCAACATCGTGGTTTCAACATTCACTCATATTATCAAGCCTCCCCACAGCCCCCACTGCAATCACTGTTCATCAGCATAGCAAGATGCTGAAGAGTCATTACTTATCTTCTCTATGCTGTACTGCCTTCCCCGTGAGCTACCTACATTATGTGTGCTAATCAAAGTGCTCCTTAATACCCTTCTCCTTCCCTCCCCAGCCCCTCCCCTTTGGTAGCTGCTAGCCCCTTCTTGGAGTCTGTGAGTCTGCTGTTGTTCTGTTCCTTCAGTTTTGCTTTGTTGTTATACTCCACAAATGAGGGAAATTATTTGGTACTTGTCTTTCTCCACCTGGCTTATTTCACTGAGCAGAATACCCTAGGCTCCATGTTCCTGCAAGTCATAGGATTTGTTTTCTTCTTATGGGGAGCCCCAACATTAACAATGCCTTGCTGGTCATTCTTTTACACATGGGAACCAAGGCTCAGAGGGGATTGGCACCTTCCCTGGGCTCACCAAGTGAGCGAGCAGCAGCCAACACAGTTGGATCTAGATACCTGACTCTGAAGCCAGTACTTCCCCCACTGCAAAATCCTCTTTAAGAATTGGGCTGGAAGGGAAATGTAGTATTTGTGAGGGGAAAAGCAAATTCAAAGAAGCCCTTCTAAAAATCATGGGGAGGGGCTTCAGGCTTTGTTCCCTCTGCTCTTTCCTCTTCCTGTTGCTTTATTGGCAAATTCCCCCAGAGGCTGAGGACAACCAGTGATGGCTGTCTTGTGTTTTTAAACTTTAAAACAACCGGAACAAAACCTGATAAACAATCAGCTTTTCTCTTCTGCCTTAGGTCAGTAAATTAAAAAAAGAAGTGGGGAGAGGAAAACAGAATTGACCTAGAATTGTCAACCTTTTATTCAGGCATCTGAGAACATATGAAAAGCAAAGCATTTTATACAAATTTGGAAAGCCACTCTTTCAAAAAAGAGCAATTATCTAAGAATAAATGCAGATTATGAAATATAAAGTTTGCCAGTTTTAAAAATTACTCTGCTTTAGACTAGTAAAACCTGCATCATGTGGCCTGATTGGTAGTTCTTAGACACTGCTTCAGGTTGAGAAATGTAAACTATACCTCTGAGTCTCAAAGACAAAGCTCTTCAGAATTTTGCAAGAAATAAGCAAGCACAAGTTCTACTTGACAATTTCAGCTTTGAAAACCTTCTCACCAACTGGAAACCAGGCTATGCCTGTTCCTTGAGCCAACAGAATGAAGACGGAGGTGCCAATTTAAAAAATACTGTGTGCTTCAATGAAGTTCAACATCAGCAGTCAAAACATACTGTTTAAAAAAGGTTTTGTGGAATGTCTGTGCAAGACTTAAAACATATTATGCCATTCTCACCATTCTTCACTACACATTTATAAATTTAAAGTTTCATTTTCTCATTTTAAAATTCATTATTTAAAAAATTTTCAAGAAAGTCTGGTCAATGATAAAAGACTGATAACAGAACTTAAATACTAAAAAGGAAGATAATGAAGTATTTATTTTTGAATGATGTGTTTATAGGAAGCAAATGGGAAACAATTAGATTTTTTTTTAAGTGAGTAAAGACAAGACACACAAAATAAAAATACCAGGTATCATCAGTCTGAAATATGATGAAAAAAGAGATCGAAACATAAACTACAAATTAAGTAGTCATAACTGTAATGAGAAACGTATGTGAATTATTTGAAGAAAACTGGAAAATTTTGTGAGAAATACAAAAAATAAGAGTAGAATAAATGCATAGTCAATACCATGTGCTTGGCTGGGAAATTTTCAAATGGGCAGATTTTCCCAAAATAATTTGTAAATTCCACATAAGCATTCAAAGTTCAAAGAACAAACAGGCACAAATTACTGAAAGGAAAGGAGCGACACACAGCAGCAATTCACCGGAGAATTCCGCTTTATTAGGGAAAGGTGCTGGGTTATATAGGAAGGGGCATGAATTGATTGAGGTGTCACTTCTACAGGGCTGGTGGCTGTTGGCTAGGTGCTGGGATTGGGAGGGGAGCGAGAGGTGATTGGGCTTCAGGTGGCGCCGGAGGGAACCGAGGACCCCAAAGAGAAGCCAGAAGTTTGCCATCTTACTGGTGGGGGCCCTTCAATTACAAAGAAAATTGCAGGAGAATCCTGAAGGGAGGTAGGCCTTACCAGACACTGTATTATTCAAGCAGTGTGGCACTGCCAGAAACAGACAAGCAGAACAATGGACTAGAGTAGACAATCAGAAATAAAACTTACACATATGAAGAAGATACCACAAATCAATAAAAATTAAAATTCAAGAAGGATTGTGCCAACTGGGTAGCAACTCATACAGAAAAAAAGGCCCCTCCATCTGATTTCACATATACTGAAGTAAATTCCACATGAATTAAGGAGTTTAACAACCAAAAATGTTTTTGGGCCAGAAAACATTGGATATTTAAAACACGTCTGAAAGAGAAACACCAAACTGGAAAAAATTTGTGGTGAAAAGTGATCACCAAAAGACTAATAGCTTTCCAATAAGAGAGCTATAACATTCATATTAGGTTTGCCAGTAGCCTGATAAACTAGTACAAACTTTAGGGAACGCAACTGGGCAACTTATGTAACTGGAATCTTACATATATTCATACCCATGATCCAGTGATTCCATTTCTGGGAATCTAGCCTATGGAAACAATCACATATAATAAATACTCTCCATGCACAAAGATGGTCATCAGAGTGAAAAAAAAACTGGAGACATCTAAAAATGCATTAAAGAACAGTTAAATATTCAGTCTTTAAAAATAATGCTTAGAGACAACGCACAATAATCAGTTTTTATACTATAATTGTAAAGAAAAAAGCAAGATTTGAATTACATATTCAAAGGGGACTATACTTTTACATCTAGATTTATGTAAGAAATATTAAAACATTTCATTAAAATTCATTAAAATGCTATATATCTGTATGAACATACACATACTGTGTATATATTTACATATATTTTACATAAACATATATACATATGTGTTATGTGTGCATTATATATATACCCATCACCTGTTTAATGCCTTTAATTTGTTCAAAAAAGAGCATAAGGCTAAAAGGCATTAATATATATTACCATTCATCTCAAAGTGTAATATTATAGTTTATTCCAAAAGCAAAGTAAAGGGATGGAAAAACATATTTCATGCAACTAATAGTGAGAAAAAGCAGGAGTTGCAGTACTTGTATCAGACAAAATAGACTTCAAAACAAAGAAAGTAACAAGAAACAAAGAAGGACATTACATAATGATAAAGGGGTCAGTCCAACAAGAGGATATAACTATTATAAATACCTATGAACCCAACACAGGATCACCTACATAAATGAAAGAAATACTAACTGAATTAAAGGGGGAAACACAATGCAATGCATTTATTTTAGGAGACTTCAACACACTACTCACTCCAAAGGACAGATCAACCAGACAAAAAGTAAGTAAAGAGACAGAGGCATTGAACAACGTATTAAAACAGATGGACCTAACAGGCATCTACAGAACACTCCATCCAAAAGCAACAGGATACACATTCTTCTCCAGTGCACATAGAACATTTTCAAGAATAGATCATATACTAGGCCACAAAAAAGAGCCTCAATACATTCAAAAAGATTGAAATTGTACAAACCAGCTTCTCAGATCACAAAGGTATGAAACTAGAAAAAAATTACACAAAGAAAACAAAAAGCCCACAAACACATGGAGGCTTACTAACATGTTCCTAAATAATCAATGGATCAATGACCAAATAAAACCAGAGATCAAGCAATATACGGAGACAAATGACAACAACAATTTAACACTGCAAAAATCTGTGGGATGCAGCGAAGGCCATGCTAAAAGGGAAGTATATTGCAATACAGGCCTACCTCAACAAAGAAGAACAATTCCACATGAACAGTCTAAACTCACAATTAATGAAATTAGAAAAGGAAGGACAAATGAGGCCCAAAGTCAGTAGAAGGAGGGATATCATAAAGATAAAAGCAGAAATAAATAAAATTGAAAAGAATAAAACAATAGAAGGAATCAACGAAAGCAGGAGCTGGTTCTTTGAGAAAATAACAAAATACATAAACCCCTAGCCAGACTAATCAAGAAAAAAAGAGAGTCTATACATATAAACAGAATCAGAAATAAGAAAGGAAAAATCACTATGGACAACACAGAAATACCAAGAATTATGAGAGAATACTTGAAAAATTATACGGTAACAAAGTGGATAACCTAGAACAAATGGACAACTTTCTAGAAAAATACAATCTTCCAAGGCTGACCCAGGAAAGACCAAATCTGAATAGAGCATTACCAGCAAAGAAATTGAATTGGTAATCAAAAACTACCTAAGAACAAAACCCTGGACCGGATGGTTTGACTGCTGAATTTTATCAAACATTTAGTGAAAACCTAATACCCATGCTCCTTAAAGTTTTCCAGAAAGTAGAAGAGGAGGGAATATTCCCAAACTCATTCCACAAGGCCAACATCACTCTAATACCAAAACCAGGCAAAGACACCACAATAAAAGAAAATTACAGACCAATATTCCTGATGAACATAGATGCAAAAATACTTAGCAAAATATTAGCAAACCAAATTCAAAAATACATCAAAAAGATCATCCATCATGATCAAGTGGGATTCATCCCAGGGATGCAAGGATGGTACAACATTCAAAAATCCATCAACATCATCCACCACATCAACAAAAAGGAAGACAAAAACCACATGATCATCTCCACAGATGCTGAAAAAGCATTCAACAAAATTCAACATCCATTCATGATAAAACTCTCAACAAAATGGGTATAGAGATCAAGCACCTCAACATAATAAAGGCCATATGTGACAAACCCACAGCAAACATTATATTTAACAGCGAGAAGCTGAAAGCTTTTTCTTTAAGATCAAGAACAAGACAAGGATGCCCACTCTCCCCACTTCCATTCAACATAGTTCTGGAGGTCCTAGCCATGGCAATCAGATAACAAATAAATAAAAGGCATCCAGATTGGCAAGGAAGAAGTCAGACTGTCCCTGTTTGCAGATGACATGATATTGTACATAAAAAAACCCTAAAGAATCCACTCCAAAACTACTAAATCTAGTATCTGAATTCAGCAAAGTTGCGTGATACAAAATTAATACACAGAAATCTGTTGCATTCCTATACAATAACAATGAACTAGAAGAAAGAGAAATCAGGAAAACAATTCCACTCACAATTGTATCAAAAGGAATAAAATACCTAGGAATAAACCTTACCTAGGAAGTGAAAGACCTATACCCTGAAAACTACAAGACACTCTTGAGAGAAATTAAAGAGGACACTAACAAATGGAACCACATCCCATGCTCATGGATAGAAAGAATTAATACTGTCAAAATGGTCATCCTGCCTAAAGCAATCTACAGATTCAGTGCAATCTCTATCAAAATACCAACAGCATTCTTCAATGAACTAGAGCAATTACTTTTAAAATTTATATGGAATGGCAAAAGACCTCAAATAGCCAAAGCAATTCTGAGAAGGAAGAATAAAGCGGGGGGAATTACGCTCCCTGACTTCAAGCTCTACTACAAAGCCACAGTAATCAAGACAATTTGGTACCAGCACAAGAAAAGACCCATAGACCCACAGAACAGACTAGAAAGCCCAGATATAAACCCAAGAACATATGGTCAATTAATATATGATAAAAGAGCCATGGCTATACAATGGGGGAAATGACAGCCTCTTCAACAGCTGGTGTTGGCAAAACCAGACAGCTACATGTAAGAGAATGAAACTGGATTATTGTCTAACCCCTTACACAAAGTAAACTCAAAATGATCAAAGACCTGAATGTAAATCATGAAACCATAAAACTCTTAGAAAAAACACAGGCAAAAATCTCTTAAACATAAACATGATCAACTTTTTCATGAACATATCTCCCCGGGCAAGGGAAACAAGAACAAAAATGAACAAGTGGGACTATGTCAACCTAAAAAGCTTCTGTACAGCAAAGGACACTATCAATAGAACAAAAAGGTATCCTACAGTATGGGAGAATATATTCATAAATGACATATCCGATAAGGGTTGACATCCAAATTATATAAAGAGCTCACGCACCTCAACAAACAAAAGGCAAATAAGCTAATTAAAAAATGGGCAGAGGAGCTGAACAGACACTTCTCCAAAGAAGAAATTCAGATGGCCATCAGGCACATGAAAAGATGTTCCACATCACTAATTATCAGAGAAATGCAAATTAAACCACAATGAGATATCACCTCACACCAGTAAGGATGCCTAACATCCAAAAGACAAACAACAGCAAATGTTGGCGAGGTTGTGGAGAAAGGGGAACCCTCCTACACTGTTGGTGGGAATACAAATTAGTTCAATGATTGTGGAAAACAGTATGGAGGTTCCTCAACAAACTCAAAATAGAAATACCATTTGACCCAGGAATTCCACTTCTAGAAATTTACCCTAAGAATGCAGCATCCCAGTTTGAAAAAGACATATGCACTCCTATGTTTATCGCAGCACTATTTACAATAGCCAAGATATGGAAGCAACCCAAGTGTCCATCAGTAGATGAATGGATAAAGAAGATGTGATACATATACACAATGGAATATTATTCAGCTATAAGAAGAAAACAAATTCTACGATTTGCAACAACATGGATGGAGCTGGAGGGTATTATGCTCAGTGAAATAAACCAGGTGGAGGAAGACAAGTACCAAATGATTTCACTAATCTGTAGAGTATAAGAACAAATCAAAAACTGAAGGAACAAAACAGCAGCAGACTCACAGAACCCAAGAAGGGACTAACATTTACCAAAGGGAGAGGGACTTGGGAGGATGGGTGGGAAGGGAGGGATAAAGGGGGAAAAGTGACATTGTGATTAGCACACATAATGTAGCAGGGGGAGCATGGGGAAGGCAGTATAACACAGAGAAGATAAGTGGTGATTCTATAGCATCTTACTATGCTGATGGACAGTGACTGTAATGGGGTATGTGGTGGGGACTTGATAATAGGGGGAGTCTAGTAACCATAATGTTGTTCAAGTAATTGTACATTAACAATACCAAATAAATTTAAAAATCCTATTATGAATTAAGTTTATATCAAACAGGACTTATATTTTAAGTGATGACTCATTTAAATTCAAATTAGTTTTCCAAAATGGGTAACATAAAAACATTCTGCATGAAACTTTGTTTCTACTTCTATCAGTGTACATTCTAAAACTACATTCTCTGTCTATGTAAGGAATGGTTCCAGCTCAGGGTTCCTAATATTCCAACAGCACTACATGTGTTTTCACTCCTGTCCTTAGAATGACATGCCAACAGAAGCAAGAGAGGAATGCGGAATGCAATGGGACATCACTCAAAGGACTACAGGGCGGGGCGGAAAGCGAAGAACCCCTGAGGCAGCAAAGACAGACTGGATCTCATCAAATGCTATAGCTGAAAAATGCCCAGAAGATGCACTCAACGAAAAGTCAAGGACTCCTCCCCAAGATCAAGAGATGGTAAATCTGTTCCCTTCATGTGAATAACCATTTCTGGGAAGTACATAAAATGCAGTACAAGATAATCTTTGAGTCATTGTCATTTAAATGACATTCAATGTTTGCAATATTTTAGAAAAACTGTCATAATGTTTTTGTCACCTGTAGGCTAAAAGATGTATCAGAAATTTATTAAGTATGTCAATAACTGTTATGTTTGAGATGTCTTGATTATTGTACTTCCATAAGTTTATTGGATTTTGTTTAAGGCATATTTTTTCTATTGGCACTGTAACTTTGCCTCTCAGACATTTAAAATTGTGTAAAAATAAAATATACTAAACCTATAAATGTAGTTTAAAAATGTTTAAGGGAAATCCAATTAACTAAAATTAATCAACAACCAGTCTTATGTATGCAAAATAATTAGATTCGCTAATGGAATAAAAAAGCTTTATAAACTGAAAAGGAAAACTGGCTTTCAAAAAATTTAACTTCCATAAACTGAATATTGTTTTTAAAAACAAGTAACTACAATAGTTCTTTGAAGGACTGCAGTCCTCTTGGACAGTGTGACCTATCATTTACTCATTGCCCCAGCCTCTCGCAGCCACACCCATGGGAGACTTTCATGTGAAAGGCAAGGCAGGTCCTAGACCCTCCTCAGCTCTCTCCCACTGAGGTCACGCTTGGTAATTCATCCCATCCCTCAGAGATACCACAAATGCATTATCAAGTCAGAGTCGTTTTACTAAAGATTTCATGAGAAAATAGTCGACAGAATTAGTACTTTTTTCCATCTACCACATAGCAAAAAGATTTTAATTTTTTCCATTAGACATCTCCTTTCTTCTGCTCAAAAATTCTCTTTCCTGACAGCTTCATTATCTCTTTTCTATCTTTTCCTACTGCCTCTCTTCAAATACAGTTCAGACCCTCAGTTGCACATTCCACCCATCAAAACAAAATGTCCGCAGTGGACTAGGTAGAGGTCGTGCACCCACTCACACCTTCGGTCAAAGTGTGAAAGCCCAACAAAGCTGGGTCTGCTGGGAAAGTACGACAGGATCCAGCTGCCAAAGAAATGAGATTTTTTGCACATCATTGAAATAAAGTGATTGTTGTAAGCCAGGTGAAGTAAAACAAGAGTTAACAGGAAACAGATTAGAAAGGAAGAGAAGTAGACCCACTTCATTATTTTGCTTAGTTTTAATGCCTTCAATAAGATCTTCAAACTGGAAAAGCTGGAGACAGGGCAGGGTATTCTAAACAACCTCAAGGCCCAAATGAGTTACTCCCACTGTAGTGAAAGTATTTACTTATGTTTCTGTGGAACCACTGTTGGTGTGGTTTCCCAAGTGTATAAACTGGACACCTTTCCGGAATGGAAACCAGAGAGTTTTCAAAAAAGAGCAATGAGTAAGATTCTAGAAATTACAAACTAGAAAATGTGGCATTGATCCCTATGAAAATTCTAGGACAGATTGTCTGACATATGTTTGGTTGGGAAAGAAATAATGTATACAGTATGTTCATTATATATATGTCAAAAAATTATTAGCCCCCTTAGTCCTTCATAGAGACCCTGGTGTGATAGTAAACCTCTACACAACTAATAGAGGAAGGAGTATCCTCTTTTACTATTCCCTCATCTACTGTCAGAAAAGCAGAATCACTAAAAAATCAATGCCAGAAAAGAGTGCAAAAGCTATTGAAAGGAGAGACTCTGCCAGGGAAATGTGTACTTATTCTAGGGCAGCCCTGCTGATGACACCTTCAGGACTTGGATCAATGCATGCCCTGTGCAAAGGAACTGAGCCAGGGGCAGGGACTCAGGGCACGGCCTCCAGCCCCGGCTGCACCCCCGCACTACAGGCCTTGGTGCAAAAGGAGTATCACTGTAAGGGCAGCGTCTTTCACCGAGATGTCTTCTATGGCCCTTGCACACCTGAAGCTGGGAGCTTGGAGTTCAAATCCCACTGCTTTCACTCATCAACCTGAAACCCTCCCTGGGCTTCAGTCCCTCAGAATGGGTGTGGGAGCCTTCCAGACTGATGGTGAAGACAAAATGTCAACAGGTGTGAGAAGCACTAAACACCGTGCTTGGCGCCATCGTGAAAAAATCCCTGAGGGAATTAGCCCAGCTCTCTACGGGTCCAGACCTCAAATTCTGAGATCCACGACCAGAGTTTGAAATCAGAAACTCTTGACTCGGATCCTTTTTGACCATCATTTTACAATACGAACTATTGAAAAAAAAGGATACTCTGAAGAGTATTTTAGCTTTCTTATCTTCCCATGTTGTAAAGTATCCTATAAAAACAAAAGCTTAAAGGAAAACATTTATTGTACTTGCTTCCTGGTAGAAGAAAAGTCACGTAGTCATCCTCTGCACTGCCCCCAGCCATTTTCCTCTCTTTGTTAATCAGATTCTACGAAGCAACACTTATGTAGTAGGTTGATATTTGCAAAAAGCAGGCAGAGAGGGGAAGTGAAAGGAATCCTACCTGGTCATGTCTTGAGAAGCAAGTTTTCATGGTGGTTTCGTTAACTATGTGTCTGGGGCCAGATGAACAGAAATGAACTCACTTGAAGGGCACAATATTGAAGGATGTGCTCTGTCCACACACTTGATAAGTAGTGGTTAGAAAAGATTCAAAATTAAGTATGCACGTAATGGAATCAGAACATAGGAAACAGCTATTCAGAACCCCTGTAAAGAAAGCAAAGATTTCTTTACTTTCAATCAATAGTTATATTTAGTGGTTATGCCTCAGCATTTTTCAGATAAAATCTATTAGACAAAAGAAATATAGCATGTTTGTTATAGAATGCTAATATAATTGTAAACTGGAAGAATTATTCCCATCCAAATTCTTCTGAAGTGAGAAAATGATGAGTAAATAACATGTTTAGTAAATAAGCAAAAATAGGTAGGTTACAGGTCATTGATGGACCAAACCTACTTGAACTCCTGGTTCACTCTGATTAGGTCTCAGCTAGAATGGTTGGTTGAAATGAAGTGTGCCCAGGAAGAAGGGGGGCAGAGGCAGCTGCTGGGGTTGGTCTCTATGAAGGCATGTGGAGCATTAGTGGGACAGTAATGATAGTCTTACTAGGCCTCTGCGTATTATTTTGTACACACAATCAGCAGCCCTGAAAAAACTGAGCCAACATTTTATTGAGGCAGAAAGTGACTCCTGAAGAAAGAAGAAGCCCCAGAAACCATGTGTCCAGCATTAGGGGAAAATGTACCTCAACTAGTCTGAGGAAGTGACTGTTTCTTCTGGTTTTAATTACTCATGGACAGAGAAGTCCCAAATCCTCACTGTATGTCTCCTCCTTAAGTTGCGCCTTTTCTATTGCAACTCAGACCTGTTCTCATCTCTTTTCTCAACTAAGACAAGTTGCTATTTTCCCTCATAATGTTGTTAGCCTCCAGTCTAACCTCTGCCTTCATTTGCTTCCTCACTCCTGTCTTTGGGAACTTACCTCAGTGCTCCTTGCCCTGCCAGCTGTGCGGGCAGATGCGGAGCAGGGCATCACACGGAAAGGGGCACAGGTGTGCTGGAGACCACCTGACACAGAGCCCCTGACCAGATGAGTGATCACAGCAACTTGGGGAAGCCCTCTGAACCCCAACCTCTTCTTGGGTAAAATGGAAATAAGCATAACTACATCACCAGAGGTTTGCTATGAGGTTTACAGTTACTGGACCTTATCATAATAAAGTAGTTGAAAATATCAATTTTCTTTTTTCTTTCTAATCAAGATATAGTCCCTGAAGAAAAATATACAGCTGAGAGTATCCCACCCCCACACAAAAAAACCCCACCAAATAATCATCTAACAGCAGGAAGTTGGGCCAGCTGATTCACGAATGCAACATATATTTATCAACTATCTCTTCCATGTCAGGCAGTCCATAGGTACTCAGGATAGGAGCAGTTGAATATGTAAAATTTCCTGTTCTCATGGAGTTTGTATTCTAGTACAGAAAACATAATCAATAAAACAATAAGTAAAATTTATATTAAGCGGTGACAGCCGCTATGAGAAAACAAAATAGGGAGGGGAAGAAACTCAGAGGTGATGGCACATGCAAATTTAACAGGGGTTCAGGCAGAGATGCCATTAAAATGAGACTCAAAGCAGTGGGAGAGAAGAAACGTAGCTGTCCAGACAAATGGAGCAGGTTGCAAAGGCCCCGGAGCAGAGTGTGCTTGCAAAATCAGGACAGTCAGTGTGGCTGGAGCAGTAGTGGGAGGAGAGGGGGGATGATGAGAAAAGACAGGTAAGGGGCTTTCTAAGCCTTGCTAAGGACTCTGCCTTTTACTCTGAGTGAGATGGGTGTCCTTGCAGAGTTCTGAGCAGAGGAGTAACAATGAGGCTTACTTTTAATAGGATCCTTCTGTTACTTTGAAGAGTGTGTTGGGAACAGACTGCAGGAGGGCAAGGGTGAAAACAAGAAGCTACTAAGAACCTATTGCAACAATCCAGGTAAAGATGATGACAGTTTAGATCAGTGTGGTAAACGTAGGTGGTGAGAAGCAGTCACATACTGGGTCTATTCTGAAGTGCGGCCAGAGTGAGATTTGCTGGTGGGCTGGATACAAGCAGAGCTTGGGAGCAGGAGTCAAAAATAATTCTCACCCAGGTGAGAAAATTCTTGACTGAACAAGCAGAAGGATGAGGTTACCATTGACCAAGATAAGACAGTCAGAGGTAGGTGAGCAGACATAAGGTAGGGGGAAGATCAAGATCTTGGTTTTAGACGCATTAAGTTTGAAATGGCAGACTGTACAACTTCAGAGTTCAGGAAAGAAGGTCTATATTAGAAGTGTGAATTTAAGAGTCTACAGCAGGTAGATGGTATTTGGTAAGCCATGAGGCTGCAGGACTGCACACAGACAGAAAAAGGAAATCCAAGGACTATGCCCTGAGCAATTAAGGTATTGATGGGAATGGAAATAACCATGACTACATGGTTTGTACTGGTTGGTCTGTACTAGAATACAAGCTCCATGAGAAGAGGAAAGTTTACGTATTCAATTAAGGGAGATGTAAAGTAGGCACAGCGGGACAGAAGGAGAACCAGAGGGCGGGGGTCCTAGGAGTGTGCTCCCAGGGGAAGGGAGTTTACCCTGTATATTTGGCAACATGAAGGGTCCTGGTGAGCAGGTCCAAGAGAGCACTTTCAAGGGAGTAGTGGAGACAGGGGACCAATTTCAGTGGACTTGAAAGAGAATGGGAAGCTTCAGTGGATGCCTCTGGGCCCCAGTCTTTATTCTCTTCTTAATCACAGACCATTAAAACTCCAAAGTCTTCTTTGATCTTAATTCTTAAAAAGTACTTCCTCATTGCCAACCAAACTTCTCCTATTTTAGTTTTAAATTCCATTTCCTTGTATTTGGTCATTTATGAACTAGGAAAAATTAATTCTGTATCTAACAGGCACAAAAATCTGTGATACCTTATTTACTTAAAAATGATAATAAGAAACAATTCTACTTAGAATAGCATAAAAAAGAACAAGATAACTTAGGAATAAGTTTAACAAAACTAGTGCAAGACTTGTACACTGAAAGCTACAAAACACGATGGAAAGAAATTAAAGATCTTAATAAAAGGAAAGACATTCCATGTTCTATTGAAGACTTAATACTGTCAAGTTGGTAACACTCCACAAAATTACCTAGATTCAACACAATCCTTATCAAAATCCCAGCTGCCTTTTTAAAAAGAAATTGACAAGCTTACTCTAAAATTCATATGGATATATAATGGACCCCAAATAGCCAAAACATACTTGAAAGAGAAGAAAAAAGTAGGAGGACTCACAGTTCCTAATTTAAAAATTTACTGCAAAGCTACAGTGATCATGACTGTATGGCACTAGAAACAGATACACAGATGAACAGAATGGGAGTTAGAGTCCAAAAATAAACCCTTACATTTATGGTAAGATGATTTGCAACAAAGGCGTGAGGACAATTCAGCAGAGAGAATGATAGTCTTTTCAACAACTAATACTGGGACAACTGCATATCCATGTTGTGGGTAAAATTGAAGTATTTCCAGAATATCTCGCCTGGCTTTGGTACATCTGCATATCAACAGGCATTCAGTGGTGGAGAGAAGTATGGCTTTAGTGCATTTGCATCTTTCCTCAGGGGTGGAGAAGTTTGTCTCCATATCAATGGGTAATTACCTGGGCAACAGAGGGCCTATCTGTACCTGAGAGGTGAGGGGAGGGCCGGTGTTGTGGCTGCTTGAGCAGGAGGGAGAGATGGACCGGACTGCAGCTTTGTAAGCAATAAACGGGTTTTAAACTTTATTTCTCCCTTTGACTGATTTTGGTTTTTAGAGGTATTTTGCCCCAGGATTTCATTTCCCCAGACTTACACATGTGCAGAAGAATGCTTAGACCCCTTCCTCACACCATCCACAAAATATAACTCAGAATGGATTATGGACTTAAACATAAGAGTGGAAACTATAAAACTCTTAGAAGAAAACACAAGAGTGGATCTTTGTGACCTTAGATTAAAGAATGGTTTCCCAGGTATGATGTCATAAGGGCAAGTGACAAAAGTAAAGTAAATAAACTGGACCTCATAAAAATTGAAAGTTTTTGTGTTTCAAAGGACAGTATCAAAGTGAAAAGACAATCCACAGAATGGGAGAAAATATTTGCAAATAATATATCTGATAAAAGACTTCTATCCAGAATATATAAAGAACTTTCAGAACTAGTGAAAATTAATGAAGGGAAACCTCATTGACATGGCGTCAAGAGGCCATCAGGGGGAGCTCTCTCGCCTACCATGCCTGATCAATCACAGACCCATCCAGAAGAGAGGGACATTGCAAGACAGAGCTGCCAGTTAGCTACTTTACTACTCAGCAGGAGGAAGATTTCCTTCACCCTGGCAACAGTTCAGCCAATGAGAGATTGTCACCACACAGCCAATGAGAAACCACTATAGTTGGTACTCCCAGTTGTTCATAAGAGCCCCTCCCAGCTCCTCCTTTCTTCCACAAAGGAGCATTCCTCTCCTTTGTTCTCAGGATATGCCTATGATTCTGCTGCAGCTTGCAGTGTCTCAAATTGCAATTCTCTGCTATTCCAAAATAAACCCATCTATGGTAAAATAACTGATAGACTTATTTTTAAGGTCAACAAACTCAATAATAAAAAGACAACCCAACTGAAAAATTGGCAAAATATCTGAATAGATATTTCTCCAAACAATATACACAAATGGTTAAAAGCACATGAAAAGATGCTCAACAACATTAACCATCTAGGAAACGTAAGTTAGCAAGGGGATACTATTTCACAGCTGCTAGAATGACTATAATCAAAAAGACAAACAATAATAAGTGTTGCTAATGGAAATGTCAAACGGTACAGTTACTGTGAAATACAGCAGGAGTTTAGAAATTCCTCAAACAGTTCAACACAGAGCTGACATATGACTTCACAATTTCACTCCTAGTGTTATAACCAAGAGAAATGAAAACATAGATCCACACATCCACAAAGCATGTATTCATACACAAATGTTCACAGCAACCTTATTAATAATAGCCAAAAAGTATAAACAACCCAAATTAAAGACCTAAATAAAAGGAAAGATACCCCATGTTCAACTCAAAGACTTAATATTGCCAACTGACATTTGTCAATTGATAAATGAATAAATGTGGCCTATCCACATGATGAAATATTATGAGGCAATAAAAAGGAATGACATACTGTTATATACTATGAGCCTGGAAAATGTTTGCTAAGTGAAAGAAATCAGTCACAAAAGACCACTTGTTACATTATTCTATTAAACTAAACACCCAGAAAAGGCAAGTCTATAGAGACAGAAAGTAGATTAGTGGTTCTCTAGGGCTGGGATAGGGATTGGGGTGGGGAATGGTGAGTGACAGCTAATGGGTTCAGGGTTTTTTCTAAGATGACAAAAACATTTTTTAATTAGACAGTGGTCACAGTTCTACACCTCTGTTATTATGTTAAAACACCACTGAAATGTATACTTTAAATAGATGAATTGTACTGTATGACTAATAACTCAATAAAGCAGCTATATTAAAATTAGTAATCAAATACTTAACCTACTCTATGTTAAACAATCCCAATTCTTTAAATTTTGAATTTTTATTTGTTATTTTTTTATGATCCATTTTTCTGCTTTTTCATAACCTTTGAGAGATGATAGCTGAACTGAAGTGTTCATTTAATCTAGAGCAGGGGTCAGCAAACTACATCCTGTGACTGTGAGCCAAGCTAAGAATGTTTTTTTACTTTTTTAAAGGGTTGATTAAAAAAAAATACACACGCACACACAAAATCATGACCTTATGTGGTCCACAAAGCCTAAAATATTTACTATCTGGTCTTTACAAATACAAAATTTTGCTGACCCATGATGTAGAACAACAAAGTAGGTTTGGTAAAGTATACTTATAAAATATACCCTAAACATGTTCACTTTGATCCATATTTATAGTGTGATTAACAATGGTTAATGGGTGGAGGAGGAATAAGGGGACTACTGTAAAATAAACTCCCTTTCTACTAATATACCCCATTTTAAATGTGCATATTCCAGGGTAGTAATAACCATAGGTAATTTGGTAAACTGGTAACTATATACACAATGACCTAGTTCAGAAGGCCAGAGGTTACCATGTGAAATCCTTCAGATTTTGGCCAAATCACACCATAGCAATAAAGTCAAGGGCATATTTTTTGGCCTTTTTTTTCCTATTTTTTTTTAGCACTTATTACCTATACCCTGCAAGCCTTCAATCACATTATTATCTTACAGTCCCCAATGTTTTGATGAAGTGGCAGAGACAGACAGGATTAGACTTTTCTACTTACTAGTTGCATGACCTGCACATGTGATTAACTTCTGACTTTGAGGATTAGCTGAGTAATGAACATACTTCAGCAAACAGCCCCATGCCTGGCACAGGGGCTCTCAAGTCACGTTTGGATTCAAAGCAACAAACACTATTGAATGTCTGCTTTGTGCCTGGCTCTGACTCTGCTAGGTCCAGAGAGACAAATGGGATAAGATGTGGAATCCACTCTCCAGAAGTTCACAATCTAGTGAGAAAAAGAAATATCCCCCTGTATACAAGGTGCAGCGACAGTCACAGGAAAGCACTATCTGTGTAAGGTACAGAAGCCCGGCAGGGAAAGCGTGACAGTCTCTGATGGGAAATGTCTAGAGTGGCGTTCGCCGAGTCATCAGAATAAAATGAACTCAGTGCGTTATATGGAAAACAACCAGGAGTCAGGCTTAATTTTGAGAAGAACCTTCCTATCCAGTCACAACAGTCCTTTTAGGTTTCTGGGAGTAGGGTCCTAGTCCTACTTACAAACACTCTTAAGAAATGATAAGGAAAACGGAAGCTCTTGTTTATTAATGTTCCATTTTGTTACGAACCAGTTCAGTGAGAATTCCTTTACTTCAGAAGTTGCACTAAAGTACCATTTGTCCTGCCCTTAAGAGAGCAGTTTGGCCCCTAAAGGGACAATTTGATCCAAAGGAAACCGATATGAACAGGAGAAAGTGGAAAGCAACAACTCAGCAAGTGAACATCTCATTTCTTATACGCCAGTATTCCAAGGAAAGAAACAACACAATTGTGGGCACCATTTAGGAAAGTATTTTTTCTAACAAGCCAAATTTTGACCTAAGTGATTCACAGGCGAGCCCAGCCTCTGTAAATAATGCTAGGCTCTTCCCAGACACATCTGCTGGCCCCCTCTATCCCTTTCTCCCCATCCCCATCTCCACACACCTGGTGGCTTTTGACTCAGAGAAGGGTGAGCCAAAATAAAGCAAAACTTTCCAACTGACCTATGGATCATCTTTTTCCAAGCTCTACAGGAAGCTCAGGATGAGTTTTTTATTTTATAAAGGCCAAATCATACATGCCAGGAATATAATATTTCATTTCATTATATGATCAAATGTACTTCAAGTATCATGTAATATTTATCTAAGAAGGATCTCCTTGCTGTTTAGTAAAACAGTGGATAAAGATTAAAACCTTACTCATTGAGAAACAAAGTATTCAAAATTACATGTTTAATCTCACCAAGTTTCAAAACATTAAAAAACTCAGAAAATCTCCCTTGATAGCTTTCAAAATATTTGTTTTTTCTTTTTCAGAAATCAGAGTAGGACTTTTGTTAAGATTGAAAAGTAGCAGTCTAAGTAGATCACAGCACGGGTAATGCCCTTACGGGAACTTAACTTTAAAAATTTCAAGTAAACACAAGTATTAGGTAACCTGAAGACAAAATGCCAGGCTCGCACACAGGAGCTGCAGAGCTGGGCAACGAAGTGCCCAGAGGTGGCCCCACTATCAATTCATTGACCCCTTGCAGTTGGGTGTGAGGCTTAACATAATTATTGCAGATTTCAGCAGTTGAACTCACTGGAGGCTTCAGTGCCTAAAGTCCTGGCTCAGTGGATGTGTTGGGATAAAGAGGAGGGAGGGGCCCTGGGGACAGAGGCAGGAAAGGAGGTGAAGATCACAGGGGCACCGCAGGCCACAGTCTCAGGCTCTTGTTCCAAAGGATCAGAAACCAATAAAGGGTGTTGAGCAGGAGAATGACAGAATCTGATTTACATTTGAAAAGGACCATGGTGGCTGCTGCAGATCAGACGCCATGGAGTCAGGGAAACCACTAGGAGGTTCCTACAAAGATCCATGTGAGAAACAAGGGTGGTTTGGACGTCTCAGGCAGTAGAGGAGACAGGGAGAAATAGATCTGATTTAGGATATAATTAGAGGGGAAGATGTAAGGGAAAGACAAGTTTACATCTCCACCTCTTTTCATAAATAAAAATAAGTCATAGATTGCTCATGAGTTAGGATAAACCATTCAAATGGAAAGCAGTAAGGGCTACAAACAATTTACAAAATAAGAAATACACACAAATGACTGTATCAAAAGATTTCAACATCACTAGTAATTACAGAAATGCAATTGAAAGCAAGAATAGGATGCTTTCTCCCCTGCTCTGATGAGAAAAATATTTTTAAGATAATTGTAGGGAGTTGAACATAATTCTTTGAAATTCATGTCCACTAGGAACCTCAGAAGGTGACTTTTGTTTGGAAATAGCGTCTTTGCCTATGTATAGTTAAGATGAGGTCATACTGGAGTAGAGTGGCCCTAAATCCAATGACTTTAAAGAAGACCGGACACAGAAAGGGAAAATACACACATGGGCAAGATGGCTGTGCGATGACAAAGGCAAGATGCAGCAGCTACTAGCCAGGAAACACCAGAGACTGCCAAGAGCCGTCAGGAGCTGAGAAGCAGCGCGGAAGATCCTTCCGTAGAGGCCTTGGAAGGAGCACGGCCCTGCTGACACCTGATTTCAGACCTGTAGTCTCCGTTAACTGTGAGAGAATACATTTCTGTTGTTTTAAGTCACTGACTTTGCAGTTAGTTTTACAGCAGTCCTGGGAAACTAATGCAATCATACACGGTGTGACCAGGAGAAGCAGTTACTCTCATGCCCTGTTGGCAGAAGCATAAATTCATAGCATAAATTTTGGGAAGGACGATGCTTACCAAAATTTTAAATTACCAGATCTTCTGACCCAGCAATTCCTGTTTGGGGAATTTATGTCAAGGAAATAATTAGATATGTGTGCAAAGATTTAAAAGAAGAACGTTCATCCAAGGGTTAAAATTGGAAAGAATCTGTATGTTTAAAACTCTGAAGTTAGTCAAGTAAATTATAGTGTTAATTTACAATGAAATACCATGTAGCTTTTAAAACCGATCTTGATTGGAAGATAGATTGGTAGTTTCCTACAAAACTAAGCATTTTCTTATCATAGGATGCAGCAATCACATTCCACAGAATCTAGCCAAATGAGTTGGAAAATTATGTCCACACAAAAACCTGTACACAGGTGTTTTAATAGCTTTGATCATAACTGCCAAAACTTGGAAGTAACCAAGATGTCCTTCACTAGGTGAATGGATAAATGAGCTGTGGTACTTCCATACAGTGGAATATTATTCAGTGAAAAAAGAAATGAGCTATAAGGCTATGGAAAGGCATGAAGAAACCATAAATGCATATTACTAAGTGAAAGAAGACCTTCCGGGAAGGGCTACATACTATATGATGCCAACTATATGACATTCTGTTAAAGGCAAAACTAGAGACAGTAAGATTAGAGTCAGGGCTTCAGGGGGGTGGGGAGAGGAATTAAGAGGTGAAGCCCAGGATATTTTTAGAGTGGTGAACTATTCTGTCTGATACTCTAGCAGTGCATGTATGTCATGACACATTTGTCCAAACCCGTAGAATGTACAACACAAAGAGTAAAGCCTAATGTAAACTATAGACTTTGGGTGATAGGTTCAATGACTGTAGTAAATGTACCACTCTGGTACAAATGTTGGTGGGGAATCTTGTGAGTGTGTGGGGCCGGAAACATAGGAACTCTGTACTTTCTACTCAAATTTGCTGTGAACATACAACTGCTCTAAAAAATAAGATCTATTATTTTGAAAACAATTCAAAAGAAAAAAGTGATCTTAAGAAATTAGATGAGAATATTCAAGATATGTGATGTACAGTTAACTGGAAAAAGCAGAATATAAAAATGCACTACAATACAAGACTGATTTTTTAAAAAAGAATGTGGCATACACATAGTATATTCATATACTATTAGATGTAGCACAGAAAACACTAAAATATTAATAATGGTTATCTGAATGGTGGGATTCTACACAATTTTTGTTTTTGTGATTTCTTATATTCTCTAAAATTTCTACAATAAATATGTATTATTACTCTTATAATCAGAAATGAAATGTTAATGCCATTTAAAAGCATGAAAGACCTAAGAACATTAATTTGAGAAATAACAAACCTCTTCAGTTAAGCTCTCAATGCTGCCTGTTTTCTCATTTTAACTTATCCATCGCATGCCTGCTTACGGCCTTAGTAACTTTCTCCACTCCTCCCTAACTCCCTCCAGGGTCCTTCAATTTCCCTTTCATAAAGCAACCTACCTAACTCAGGGATGCTGAAATTCATCTAACATGAACAAACTCTAATTCCCTTGCTTATATAACAGCTTCCCAGAATTTTTACCCACTACATCTTCCACTCCTCTTGTCATTTACTCTTTTAAAAAAAAGCTGAAAATAAAAATGCTCTTGAAAACTGAAAGTATGGGAGCAGAAGGGGATAAAGGGGGATAAAATTGAGAAATTATCTCATAAAGCAGAAAAGAAAAGGAGAAAGGAGGAGAGAAATAAGAGATTAAAAAGAGAAAGAAATTAAAAGATCAGTTCAAAGGGCCCAACAAGAGAGGAAGAAAATACCACTAAACAATTTTTATGGTTTTAAGTTTCTACTGGAAAGTTTTAAGTGCCCACTACAATCAATTACAAAAAAATCCTACTTCATGGCATATCAGCACATCAGATAAACAGAATTTCCTAAGTTTCCAAAGAGAAAGGAGGAATAAGAATGTATAAAGGACTGGGGGTAAGGAGGCTGTTGGATTTAGTGACAACACTGGAAGCTAGAAGACAATTAAGTGATGCCTACAAAATAAAAAGAAACTAACTTCTAATCTAGAATACTATACCCAATAAACCTATCAAGTAGGCAGGTGATATAAAGATGTTTTCAGATGTTTCATTTAGCTTCCTTGACATCATAGCAGCCACTGCTGATGGCAACCCACAGCCATCCCCCTTTTCCTTGCTAACAAACCCTACTATTATTCATACATCAAGTGGTCATCTGCTTTGAAGGGTGCAGGACCTCAGCCCGAGGAATCCTTATTAGAAGCCAGTTGTGGTAACTCCGTTCCTTGTGCTATGGCCTGAGATGTGGAGTGAAGTGGGCAGGGAGGTTTTGAGGAAAGGATTTCCTGACCTTTAAAAAGAGGCTCACCAGAGAAAACAGTTCTTTTTCACTTACAGGTAATTGTTGTCTGCATGTGACACCTGAAACATGGTAGCCACTCTGCAGCTCGCCCACCAGGCCAAATCCTCACGCAGAGGCGAAAGAGTTGAAAGTTTGAAAGGACCTGAGTTTATCTCATTGAGCCTATCCCATTCTATTCCCAACTCTAGACTTTTCTGATATAATAAATGTCCTTTCAGTTTAAGTCACTTTTAGTTGGCTATTACCTGTAGCTGAAAGTATCGCCTCTGGGAGAGGTGAAGGAAACTCCTAGAATGATAATTAGAGGACTTCCAAGGAAACAGCTGCGCAAAGGCCTAGAGAACAACACATCCATCCTGGAGCCGGGGCTGCAGCTCCACGAAGGGTCCTCAGGGAATGCCAGCAGACATAAGGTTTGTGACTACATGAAAAACTAACATGAAGAAGCATTCTGTAATTTTCTTAAACAGTCTAAGAAGACACAATAATAGGTACATAGAAAATTAAGCCAATAAAAAAGTGAGGCAATTTTTAAGTCCAAGAAAAAAGAAAATTTGCACAAAAGGAAAAAGCAGTCATGATATACTACTTGACTCAGCAGTGAATAATATTTGTGCAATCGCAATACATACACTCAGAATTTTAGGAGGAAGGGAGGTGGAACAGAGGGAGAGCAGAGGGTGAGAGGGCTACCTCTTCATCTTTTGAACAGGAAGTCACGGATAATATCTAAGGGAAACAAGAGCCATCAGAAAGCACATGATGCAGCACTATGGAAATACATTCCAAAAAGAAAGTTAAAAATTGGGAGGTATTTAAATCCTGTAGTACTATTTGACTTGTTAAACTATGTGAATACATTCCTGGGGTGTAATAAAGATTTTGTCTGGTCTTTGTCCCAGGTTTCTATCAGGTAGCTTCTAAAACCCTTGGAATTCCCTGAGGGATATGAGTATCTTTCTGATGCTAATGAAGCAACTCCTGAAGGGCCCTGAAAGCTTCAGGACGGGGACTGGCCACCAGGAAGACTAACCAAGTGATGACAAGGTCGGGACTTTCAGCTACCCTATCTCCAGTGAGGAAAGGGAGGCTGGAGATTGAGTTGAATGACATGGCTGATGATTTAAATCAACAAAACCTTTGTAATACAGCCCGATAAAGACTCTGGTGACACACCCTGACTCCATGAAAAGGCACAGAAGCTCTGCATTCCTTCTAAGTCCTCAGTCTTTGTGTCTCTTTATTTGGCTGGTCCTTTTGATTTGCATCTTTTGTAATAAAACTGTTATTATTAAGGGTAATGTTTTCCTGAGTTCTGTGCATTGTTTCCTACAAGTTATCAAACCTGAAGGGATCATGGAACCCATCAAATTTATAACCAGTTGGTGAGAACTGCAGGTGGCCTGGGGACCTCTGAAGTGCAGCTGGCATCTGAAGGAAGGGCAGCCTTGCTGGGAACGAGACCCTTTAACTTGTGAGGTCTGTGCTAATTTTGGGCAGTTAGTGCCAGAATGGAATTACAGTATACTTAGATTAGGGTTGTTATAGAATAGTCACTTTGCTAAATTAATTCTTTAAAGGGAAAAAGAGTAAGCCTCATCATTGTTATCATGGAAGGATTCTGTAGCATGTGTCTGAAGGCCCAGCCCAGGGGCGGAGGAACAAGGCTGTGCAGAAGTGCTGGTGGCCAGAGAGGACTCCACGTGGAGCACATCCACGGCATTTAGGCGCTGGAGGCCTGGCTTCTGCCTGAGGATGCAGAAAGGGAAGCTGCTCGGGATTTTTCTTTTAAGGTGTTATCCCTGAGTAAGAAGATTTCTCTCCGGGAAGACCGTCAACTTGGACAGTCAATTAATTCCACATTCTTCAAAACAAGTATCTAGGAGTTTCTTTATGACTGAAGATGACAAAGTGGGAAAAGCAAAGTGGGTCCTTAGTATCCTTTGCTGTCCAGGTCCTCCCCTCTCCCACCTGGAGGCACCTCGACACCCATTCTAGCCAACCTGCTGC
Source organism: Manis javanica (assembly GCF_040802235.1). Lineage (NCBI taxonomy): Eukaryota > Metazoa > Chordata > Mammalia > Pholidota > Manidae > Manis > Manis javanica. Next base: position 17,875,572 of record NC_133173.1, read on the forward strand.
ACTCGCCCCCTCTAGGCCCTCTCTCTGCTCCACCCTCTCCCTTCCCCTGCCACCCTGCTCCCCTTTAAACTTCAAAGACCTGGTTTCAGCTGTCTGGTAGCAAGAGAGTGATGCAGGAATTCACAAATAAAAACAGTGACTGCTTTACACAGGTGTTACCCATTAAAAAAGAAGATTGGATAATTTAAAAGCTTATTTCAATATGATAATCCAGAGAGAAGAAATGCTGATGCTTTTCAAATGACCTTATGGACAAATTGCTTAGGGGTCAAAACCAAAGTTATCCTTTCTGGTGCCTATGTCCTCGCAGCTTTGGGCGCAAGGCTGGTCGCCCAGCAAGCAGAGACCTGCTGCTGCTCTCACCATCCTGGCAACTCCCACCTGTAGAGCATGTTTACACAGAATTCCTAGGGGAATGGAGCACCCCCTCCCACCAAATGCAATGTCTGTGCATGAGTGCCAAGCTGGAGTCTACACTAGAACCCAGGTCCTGGATGGGTGGGGTGAACTCTTGTAGGGCCAACCATGACCATCGGGACCTGGGGAAAGCCTGGGCTTCACCTGGAACCCACCCATGGGTTAAGCTGGAGCAGGCAGAGGTAGGAAAGTGACTTAGCTCTTTATTTGAAGTGCTCTTTAAGGCTTCATTTATCTCTGTCAAAGCAGTTTCTAGAATGATCCAGGATCATGCTCTACAAAAGGCTGGGATATCTGCACTGAAATCAGAAAACACTCTAAAAAGCAATGTGGTATTTGTTTATTTGTACTACTGAAAACCACTGGAGAAAATGCCTCATCTGGAAAAACAATTTGAACTTCTACTCACCTCCCCAAATCTGAATTGATATCTAACACCCACTTTCCTCGAAAAACAATGGCAGGCAGTGGAGACAGAGCCATTTATGCTAAGAAATGTTATAATGTCACAGAAACCTGAGAATAAATAAATACAGTACTTATTTTCTATGTACACTCACTTTCTTCTGTAACATCAAAGCCTGCTTATATTTTTAAATAGTAATGTGGAAAGAGTGACTTTACTGCGTTCACCCCACCCAAGTTCATTGCTACAATACCTGAATCTTGGCCAAGGTGTTTGGCCTATCGCTAGGAAGCCCTAAACACAACTTGCCTCGCTCTGTTTTTGAGTGCTTTCACCACTCCCTTAACCTTTCCACTTTGAAAACATTTTCTGATATCACGCTTACTTTTATATTTTAAACACAGTTGTTTTGAAAGATAGTATTTTAAATAAATCAAGCAATGGGGATTATGCTTATTACCTGCATGCAATTATATAATATTAAAGTTGAAAATACTTATATTATGGTATAGCTATAACTGTGCTAATAACACTAGTGACAAAAAAATGGACTTTTAAGTCAGTGTTTGTAGTTATTGATATGCATAGTGACATCAACCTCTGTACCAAGATATGAGTTATCACCTCCTCTCCTGAAAATAACATAATATAGGCACACAGAGGCCCCAACTCAAGCATGGATTATTTATCATCAGTTATATTTAGTGGGTAAGTTGAAGGAGAAAAAGGTATTACCAGAAGTGGAATTAAACAAGCTTTGAGTCCACACACATGCATGGTGAGAAAGGTATCTGAGAAAAAAAGGTGCTCAGTACTGGTCTCTAGGGGGCACTTTCAACTCCAGACAGCAGCTCTCTTACTTTGCGAGGCAAGTTGTGCCATGATAAATCTTGAGAAAACAGAGGCAAATAAAGAGTGTGGTAAAGATTAAGTTACATTTCTCCTCTTCAATACATTCACCTCCAGTGGTGTCCTTCTTAAAATCTACTCGCAAGCTTGAGGCTGCAGCTGCCTACTGCCACTGGCACGTTGTCCACATGCCTCAGGCTCACAGCTGGTGTGAAGCACACCGATCTGTTCACTATTGTAACAACTCCAAAATTCAGAAGCTAGGCATCCAAGGTTGCTGTTTCTATCATGACTGGCTCAAGAACTGGACAGGGCATGGCAGTACCCATTAATAGACTCAAATGAAGAAGGAAAAGGCAGGGAAATGAAGATGAGGTAAGTTCAGTTTCATAATTAAAGCAAACCTCATCATTATCTGTGTTAACCATGCATTCACATGCTGACTCATCAAAGACTTGAGCCCTGGGAACTTAAAATGCACCAGGTTCTAAATGAAAAATGGGAAAATGAGGCATGGTTTGGATTCTCTAGGAGTTTATAATCGAATGAGGAGAAAGATAAGCAGACAACTATTTAATTTTGGATAAAATATTAGGTTGAACCATGCAAAATGGCCTTCAAGGAACAACTCTGCACTTCCAGCCTGGGGACCTAGAGCACTTCCAAAGGTAACCCTAGCCAGGCCCCAAGCTCCGCAAGGACAGAAGCTCCTTTGTTCGAGACCGCACCCTACGTATCTCTTCATCTGCCTGGTGATTTGTATCCTTTAATATTCTTTGCAATAAATCAGTAATCTAGTAAGTACAAACCAACCACCCCCAGAACACTACAGGTGGGTAGCATGAAGGAATATTCCTGGCGGCAAAGGAACTGTGCTCTATCTTGATTGCAGTGGTGGTCACATAACTTGATGCATTTTTACGCCAAAAAAGGTGAATTCTACTGTATGTAAATTCAGCAAAAACTATTAGAAGCAGCTAAATATCAGCAGTTTCATAGGGTTCAACCTAACAGATGCTCCAGGACAGGTAGATGATTCTGCAGGAGCACCGGAAGCAGAGATGAGCGGAGATTAACAAGAGAGCAACAGATGGACTCCTGAGCAGCACTCACTTCATCAGAGCCTTGGAAAAAAAACATTCTTTCAACAGATGAAGAAGAGGGTGATTAGGTAAGCATTCCAGGTACAGGAACAGCATGAACAGGCAAAAAGTTGTGCAAACTCACGTATGTACTTGGAGAACAGCAAATTAGGCAGTAAGAAGTTCGTGAAAGCAGGGAAGTCAAAAAACAGCAGGGAGGGGCAGGACCAGACAATGGAGATACTTAACGACCATGCTAAATAGACAAGAATTTATTCGACAGTCACAAAGAGGTCTTAAGCAAGGAGTGACATAATTACGTCTGTTTGGAAAGATAACCCTAGTAAAAATAAGGAGGACTTATTTGTTGTAGGAGATATTAAAAGCAGGAAAATGACTCTGATGAGTCTTTCTTAACCAGGGTCTGTGTATCTCTTGAGATGACTGCGAAATTGTGTGTGTGTGTGTGTGTATGCATGTGAGTACACGTGTTTTCTCAGGAAGAGGGTCTGTGGTTTCCATCAGACACTGAAGGGGTTTGTAACCTCAAAAAGATTAAGAACAATAGAGTTAACGTTCAAGTGCAGTAAGTGTGCAGAGAACAGAATCAATTCATGAGACACTTTATAAAGACTGCATTTCTGGACTTGCAATTAACTAGTGAGTGAGAGTAGAGAAGGAGAAGGTAGAGATGACAGTAGATATTCTAGTGTGGGGAGAGGGACAGAGGGGGTATCATTACAATAAGAACAAAAAAAAATGATTTTACTTCAAAGAATCAAATATTTAACCTTTTCACTTGTGTCCCTGTTAGCTGGAGATTTTTTCCCATTTTTACGTGCCAAAGTATTTCTGGCTAAAGACAGAGATAAGATGAACTATGGAGGACCCTGCTTGCATATAAAAATAAAAAGCAGATGAGAAAACAATCTTCAGAGTCATTCTCAGAGTGATTCTCCATGTAGGCCTGACTTCTATATTCTCAAGGCATTAGGAAACCTCAGGAGATGGCAGTTGCCTCAGTCACATAAAGGAATGAATTTAACCTACGTAAGTAAGCTGAAGACAGCAATCCTGATAGTGTTAATTTTTTAATCCTGACAGTTTAATTTCATATGACTTGAGGTTTTTACAAATAAAGAATTTGACTCGCCAGCATGGTTTACTCCTTAAATGAACATAGCTTTCTCTCTCCTGTTTTTACATACATACTATATATCGAGGAACAAGTTTATATTTCTTGAGTAAACATTTGTTAGGCAGAGCCTGAGGTTCCTTTCCATTTGTCCCTCTCTCCCTCCCCAAACCTGCAAAGTTAAAATGAAGCCGGACACACAGAGGTACTTAAAGTTGGGTCCAGAACAGTGTAACTGCTCGCTTATTATTTCAATTTCTAAGTAAAACAAAAGTTTATGTAGATTTAAAAACCATTTTTCAAAATATCTTCTTTTATGACTTAAGTAATGCAGGACAGAACTCCAATTTTAAATAATATTATCCTAGTCTATACTCCACTACAGGAACCAGCAAGGGGTCCAAGACCCCATGGAACTGAAATGTCTTGGGGAGCTTGTTAGAAATCAGGTTCCTGGGTCACACCTAGACTTATCAAATCAGAACCTCTGCAGCGGGGCAGGAGTCTGAACTTCAGCAGTTGCTCAATGATTCCTGCTCACAACAAAGTCTGAATGCCGCTGGTCTAAGAAAATGGGTGGTGGGAAGGGAAAGAGATAGGGAAGAGGAGTAGTAAAATGAACAAGTTAGTCTAGGAAAGAGAGAGAAAGTCGGCAGAAAAAAAAGCCTCATCTGTACGTCTGTTGGAAGGAGGTGGGGTTAGAATTCTCCCAAACTTTGACCTCGGGGATATTCAAACAAACTGGTCCCACAGATCTCCTTTCGGAGTGTTCTTAAAGAAATGATCCTTAAATGACTTTCTCTGGTTGCATTACCTCTGAAACGGTTCTGAAGTTTGAAAGTCTGTAAGAGAAGAGGCAGGAGTAACACCACTTCCTTCATCGCCCTCACTTTTGCCACCAGCCTCCCACGGAGACGGGGTCCTGGACTCACCTCTCTCACAGGCAGCGGCAGTGGGGGGAGAGGACGGCCTTCCGCAGTCTCAGCACCACCCCAGAGGCAGGACTGAAGCTCCTTTTGGAGAGGACACCTCCTGGCCCCCAGGTTCTCTCTAGAAGGCCCTTAGGGACTGCAGTCTGGTTGGAAAGGGGCTTGAAGCTGAGTTTGCAAACAACTTCATGCAACCTGGGAAATATTAACTAAAACCTAGGCAGTGGGGCCCTCATTCACTCTACGACAGGTTCTGAAACTTGGGCCTGTATCAGTGTCACCTGCAGGGTGAGCCTCACCCCCAGAGTGTTGCACTCAGCATGTGTGGGCGGCCTGAGATTCTGCATTCCTATTGAGCTCCCAGTGCCATTGCTGCTGACTCAGGGCCAGCACTCTGAGAGTCACTGGGCCACATTATCACCTCTGCTGAAGTCTCCTCTCTACCACCAAACAGCTTGTTTAAGAAGCAGTTTTTTGGCACATGCTAAGGAAAATGTAGATCTAGAGCCAAAAAACCACTTTAGCCTTGAGTGCTAAAGGAGTGAGCAGGGGTCAAGGCAGCAGAGTCCAGACATGAGCTTCAAACCAAAGAGGAAAAGGAAGCAAGAGAAAAGGAGAAACAGGCTGGGTTGGAGGGGTTAGAAAGGGAGAGAGAAAGAAGAGATTCAGGGAGGGTAGAAGGCTACGAGGAGTTGCTTTTTTTTTTTTTTTTTTACCCCTGGAGTCCTTGAACTCCCTGAAATTAGACAAAAAGGCTGTGGGTCCATGTGTACTTTTTTCCTACCAAGAGTCCATAGTTTTCATCAGACTCTCCAGGGTCTGTGCCCTCAGAAAGGTTTGTGTTCTTCTGCTCGATGGCAAGCTTCCCCAGCACAGGGCAAAAGCAAGTGGCAGGGCTGACCAGCTGGCCCGGCCACCAAGCCCCTCGGAAGACCCTACCTACTCCTGCTCTGGACAAACCAGAGTGCCCCCTCCCGGAAGGGGAGGCCTTGCAGGGGTCCAAATCTGCTGGCTCCTTGAGGCTCTCATTTAGCTGTCCTGGCTCTCCGTGCTTTAAGGAGCCTCCCTGACACCCTCAGATTCCCATGCACCTGAAGCTGGAAAGAGGGGACACTACGGAGAGCTTCTCCGGTGTTTGCTCTGTTCGCTCCTTCTGATCCATCTCCAGAGACCCTACAATCCAAACAGCGGCCACACAACCTTGGGAAGCTTGGAGAAAACCAAAAAGCAAAAGGAAGAAGAAAAAGAAACAGCAGAAGGCTAGCAAGACTGTGTTCAACAAAGGCATTCATACGAGATGCTGTGACGGTGTCGGAAAATACAAAGATGGGAGGGGCCCTCCGTTTGTAGAGTCGGCCTCAGTCATGCGGAAGCAGCCCTGGGGAGAAGGAATCTGAGGTGCCAGGGGAGGCGACTCCAGGGAGGAGACTGCCGCGTGGAGCTGAGGGACCAAGGAAGGGCACCTTCAGGAAGAGTATCTAGGGCTTCCTAAGGCTCCTGTCCGCCCTCAGCGCAGGGCACCTTACCCGCACTCCGCTCCCGCACCTCTGCCTGGCCAGCTCCTGCTCTCCTTCTCCTTAGTGAAGCACTCAAAATGGAAAAACCACTTTGAAACCATCAACAAAACAGTGAGCTGTGACATCCTGCAGACATTTCCCTTCAAGCCATCCCCTTAATCCGCTCTTCCAACCACCCCTGCCGGCTCCCCCACCACACCCACCCACACCCACCTGGACACACCCACTAAGGACTACAGCTGCTCAGGCCCTCGGGCTTCTCCCTCATCCCGCAACACGCACCCACAAGCACAAGCATGCTTGCACACACCTGCACGTACACTTCTGCTCTTTCCAGTGAGCTCTATGAACAGATCCAACCTTGGCTAACTGTGCTCTTCCATTTGTACTTGTTATTGTAACTGACAAATGGAATGGGTGCAAGAGGAATCATTTAATGAATGCATCTGAAGCACTTGATGAAGGCAAATTCCTAAAAAAGTATGGTGTCAAATTTGGAATGAAAGAGATTAACTGTAAAGGGGAAAAAGGGAAATCATTCAGTCATGAAGAATCTTCTGCCCAGCCTAGCCAACTCTTTCCATTTTAAAGAAGCCCCGATAGCAATATGGCTGTGGTTAACGGAAGGACAAACGTGTAGAACTTAGCAAATCCATGTTCAAAGAAAAGGCCTGGGATCTACGTCGAGAGATTGGTAAATAAATGTACATTTATATGTATGTAATATAAAATGTTTAAGTGATATGTAGATCATTTTTTGTGATTCCTCACTTTCCATTTGCATGCTTTCCTTTTTTATAATTTACTGGCCAACTACTATAGGAAATGATAAAAAAAACCCCAGCAACTCTCCTATTCTTCTTCTACATGAATTTAACTGGAATAGCTATTAGCACCACAATCACCCACCTTCACCCCACACCACCCATGACCAGCTATACTCCCTTTCAACTGGAAAATCCTTGGCTTTGTTACTATACTTTATCAGAAATGACTCACAAACCATATAATCTCATTCACTGTGATTCACATTTAGCTTTACTTAATTAAAAAAAGGATTTTTTACTAAGATTTAAACCTTAACCATGCCAAATCTTTCTTCAACTTATCTATTAAGATTTCATATAACTTAGAATTTATCAGTTGAATAACTAAATGAAGCACTCAGTATAACCAGTTTCTTAGTGTCTGTTATTTGTGTTCCAACTACAGAATTTTAAACATTGAATTCACCTAAAAGATGTTTTTAAAATTAAATTTTGAATGCAAAACACATGGATACTTACTTTGTTTTAGCATATTTCAATTGGTGACAATACGCAGTTAACAGAAATACTGAATTGTAACTAGTGAAATTAAATTTCACAAGAAACTTACCATTTTAGTGAATAACTGCCTTTTTCATGTTTTTGAAAAGTTTATTCAGTTGGACATTCTGTCCTCCCTTAATAACGGATGCTTTAAAATCCGTGTTATAAAAATGGTTATTTAAAAAAAGTAAATACCAGTTATTCAGTAGCTCTTGCTTCATAATGTGTTAAAATATCAATATATTTTTATATCATACCTCTAGCACATTTTGGAGCACTATGGAATACTCTGACTGTCTTCACACACACAACGTAATAGAGCAACTTGAGAAAATGAAACTGTGTTTCCTGAATGGGTAACAGGATCTCCTATATTTAATCCACTGCAGGTCAACTAACTTCACCCTTAGTTAAAAAAGGAAAAAAAAACGGCACTATGAAATTTACATCTACTTTGTGTGACAGGCAGCCAAATGGAAACTACTAGAGCTTTGTGACTTTTAAACTTTACACAAATGTTACACAAATTCATTTTCCTCTGGTCCTTAAATTCTTGTTCAAGTTTAGTAGTCAGCTCCTATTGACCTAAGGTTCTGCTTTCATAATGTTTGCTGTCATTTCAAAGGTGGGCTTCTTTCTTATAGATCACATTTAATAGGGCAGATGCACCTAAATGTTAATATGTGGCTATCATAAGTTAAGTTTAAAACCAACTCACTAATTTATTTTAGTGCCATTCTACAGTACCAATTAAGCAGTTGGGATAAACCATTTTGAAACTGTCAACAGTGAGCTGTGGTGTCACAGACTTCTCCTTATAAGCCCTCCTCTCCACTGCCCCACCATCCCCACCCTGCCACACACAAACACAAACACACACTGATCTTTCATGGTATATAATTAAGGTTTACATTTAGCCAAATTAGTATTAGTTTCTTTGACAACTCTGGAAGCATTCAACCCTCTTCACATAAATGACAAAAAAGATAAGACATATAGAATTTAGCTTTATAAAGGTTTCATTATTGTTGTTTTCTGTTTTCTTTAAGAAATGCCTTGTCTTGGGGGGGATTATGCTCCCCAACTTCAAGCTTTACTACAAAACCATGATAATCAAGACAATTTGGTACTGGCACAAGAACAGACCCATAGACCAATGGAACAGACTAGAGAGCCCAGATATAAACCCAAGCATATATGGTCAATTAATATACAATAAAGGAGCTATGGATATACAATGGGGAAATGACAGCCTCTTCAACAACTGGTCTTGGCAAAACTGGACAGCTACATGTAAGAGAATGAAACTGGATTATTGTCTAACCCCATACCCAAAGTAAAGTAAAAATGGATCAAAGACCTGACTGTAAGTCACGAAACCATAAAACTCTTAGAAGAAAGCATAGGCAAAAATCTCTTGAATATAAACATGAGCAACTTTTTCCTGAACGCATCTCCTCGGGCAAGGGAAACACAATAAAAAATGAATAAATGGGACTACATCATGCTAAAAAGCTTCTGTAAAGCAAAGGACACCATCAACAGAACAAAAAGGCATTCTACAGTATGGGAGAATACATTTGTAAATGAGATATCCGACAAGGGGTTAACATTCAAAATATATAAAGAACTCACATGCCTCAACACCCAAAAAGCAAATAACCCTATTAAAAAGTGGGTGGAGATATAAACAGACACTTCTCCAAAGAAGAAGTTCACATGGCAAACAGACACATGAAAAAGTTGCTCCACATCGCTAGTCATCAGAGAAATGCAAATTAAAACCACAATGAGATATCACCTCACACCAGTTCGGATTACTTTTTAAGTCTGGGGACAGGAGATCCTGTGGGAAAATACCTCTAAAAACTGAAATCAGTCAAAGGGAGAAATAAAGTTTAAAAGCTGCTTACTGCTTACAAACTGCAGTCCAGTGCAGTCTCTCTCCCCTGCTCCAGAAGAAGCAAGCCAGCCAGCCCCTCCCCTTAACCTCTCAGTTTCAGACACACCCTCGGTTGCCCAGGTTATTACCCATTGACTTGGAGATGAACTTCTATCAACCCCCAAGGATATGTAAATGTACCAAAGCCAGGTGAGATATTCTGGAAATATTACAATTTTTCCCACAATGGCCAACATACAAAAGACTAGGAACAACAAATGCTGGCAAGGATGCAGAGAAAGGGGAACCCTCCTACACTGCTGATGGGAATGTAAACTAGTTCAACTATTGTGGAAATACCATTTGACCCAGGAATTCCACTCCTAGGAATTTACCCAAAGAAAACAACTTCTCAGATTCAAAAAGACATATGCACCCCTATGTTTATCACAACACTATTTATAATAGACAAGATATGGAAGCATCCTAAGTGCCCATTAGTAGATGAATGGATAAAGAAGAGATGGTACATATATACAATGGAATATTATTCAGCCATGAGAAAGAAACAAATCCTACTATTTGCAGCAACATGGATGGAGCTAGAGGGTATTATGCTCAGTGAAATAAGTCAGGCAGAGAAAGACAAACACCAAATTATTTCCCTCATTTGTGGAGTATAACAACAAAGCAAAACTGAAGGAACAAAACAGCAGCAGACTCACAGACTCCAAGAAGGGACTAGCAGCTACCAAAGGGGAGGGGTGGGGGAGGGTGAGTGCGGAGGGAGGGAGAAGGGGATTGTGGGGTATCATGATTAGTACACATGGTATGTGTGGGGTGATGGGGAAGACAGTGTAACTCAGAGAAGACAAATAGGGACTCTGTGGCATCTTACTACAGTGATGGACAGTAACTGCAATGGGGTATGGGGGGGATTTGATAATAAGGGTGAATGTAATAAGCACATTGTTTTTCTTGTGAAAGCTTCATAAGAGTGTATATCAATGATACCTTAATAAAAAATATGGAGTAAATGATAATAAAGGTTATATGGGGATACAGTTGAGATCCTGATGCTGCTATCCAGATGACTGAAGGTTGGGAAACATTTCTTTTGTTCACCTCTAGCCCAACCAGGATTATGTTCATAACCCATTCCTACCTTCCACTTGACCTAAATCAATTCAGGATTTTGATAATAACTGATAAGGGGTTAGAATTATACTGTACCCCTATAAGCTTTATAAAAAAAAGGAAATGCCTTGTCTTGTCAGGACACAGAGCTACCACCTGTGTTTACTAGTTATTAAACTAATAACTAGGGATTAGAGAACATTTCAGGAAAATTTCCCAACATTAAAGACAGAAACGACGGAGGGGGATGGTCCTGAAAATTTTAAATAGTATAAATAAAACTTTTTAGACGAGTTATATAAAAACAGATCAAATGTTGCAGAGAAAAGAGAAAACTGAATACAGATAGTCCAACATCAAATTAACAGAATTCCCAGAGAGAAGAGTGTAAAGGTGTTTGCCAAAGAAACAATGGAACACATTTTCTCAAAATTAAAAAATAATGGTTTCCACATTCAAAGGATCTTCTAACTGTCTGGCAAAGAGGAAAATGTGAGGCATTTCACGGTGAAATATCACCAGTAATAAAGAGAAGATGCTAAAAGCTTTCAGAGAAAAAAGTAGGTCACATAAAGGCTTAAGAAGTGGAGTAGTATCAGAGGTCTCGATAGTAAACTCATGGCTAGACTACAGGAGAACACATTTTCCAATCTCAGAGAAAAAGACTTTTTAAGCCAGAATTCTATACCTAAGCAAACTATCAGCCAGGAACTAGGCGAACAGGGTCTCCGTCTGAGAGGGGCAGAGGAGTGAGCCGACCCAGGAGCTCAGGTGCCTGGAGCACGGCATGGAGGGCAGGCTTGGGACTCGGCTGTGCTACTCTGGCTTTGTTTCTGACTCACTCGTTCCCTTCCCAGTGTTTACTGAGTGTCTACTATGTGCCAAGCACTCCTCTCTTTGAGGTGCTGGGGACACAGGGCTGGATAAAAGAAAACCCTTGTCCTCATGCAGCACCCATTCTAGGGGAGGAGGAACGACAGACCACATTCCCTGTTAGATGAAGTGCTGAGGAAAATAAGCAGGGTGAGAGAGAGTGTGGGCATACAAGTGCTAGCTGAGAGAGGAGGCCATCTCCAGAGCAGTGTGAGTGGGGCCCTGACAGGTCTGGGGGACGAACAGTCAGGCAGAGGGACTCTGAGAGCACCCCGGCCCTCACTCAGTCTGCATTTCGGCAGGCATTCTCCAAGGACAAGGCTTTTCCTCACTCCCAGCCATCTCATCTCTTCCAGGTCCTTTGGGAAATGACTCCTCCTGGGGCTCAGCAGCAGGACTAAGCAGCCCCAGTCACCAAGTGGCTGGGGTCCTATCAGGCTGATCCTTTGCCTCCCAGCCCAGTGAAGACCTTGTGAGGGAAATGAGGCCTCAGGGACATAGAAAGGACACAGGTGGTTAAGTGCTAGTGGTAAGTCAAGACCCCAAACTGGTCTAGGTCAACAGGCCACCTTATACTTCTTTAAGCACTTTACATGTGTTTTCACAAGCAAGAGAAGGCTGAGAGGGGGTCCTAATCTTCAGTTACAGATTGAGAAACTGAGGCACTCCAGGTAAGGAACTTTACTCCAGGAAAGGAACTTACCCAGGGTCACACAGCCCAAACTGTAACTTGGGCCTGTTTCAGAGGCAAGTCAACACCAGATGTAAAAATAATTTTACCATTACTTTCATTTCCTCCAAATAAGTGAAAATAAAGTTCTTGCTGTTTCATGAAAATAAAAGATCTTTTAACTTAACATTTGATAAAATGTGAGTTTGGTCCTCTAGGAACTTCTCCTTGAGTTATAGTTTTCCAGCTACCCATGAGAAGAGACAGGTACTAGAACTAGGCTACACTTAACTCCACCCCACATTAGAAACAGCTACAATTCAGGAAAGAAATGCAAACTGAAGGATGGAACAGAGTCGACCTAGAAGCAGAAAGATTTGATGTCTGCGTTGCAGCATCATTGCCAGTTCCCTTCTGGAGTATGCTGCCTTCACATCCACCCCACACGTGGCCCTTTCCGTTCTTCACCTGCCTCTCGGGGGGTGGGCATGGCCTGAGAGCAGAGGACGTGTGCAGAGCGGGAGTGTGCGAAGGTGCAGGACGGGAGGAGCAGCTGCTGCAGGCCAACATGCAGAGTCAGCAGCTACGGCCCCGATGCTCCTGCTGAGCAAGGAAATGTAGGGGTGGCCCTGCCTCCATCTGGGTCTGGCTCAGCTCCCAGAGCTGACTCAAGAATTGAGTCATCATTTGCAACCTGAAGTCAGACAACTTCTTAGCCGGATTTAAAACACTGTGTATTTCTATAGCATCTAACAGTTTAAAAAATACTGTCACATTTAATCTTCAAAACTCCTGCATGAGAGAAGCACACTAGTGTCTTCAATATACTTGAAATGAGTAAAAAATATAAAATGGACGGGTAGATGGATAGAGGGATGGACAGACAGATATGTGATAAAATAAGTACAGTAAAACAATCAGGGTAGAATCCAGGTACTGGGTATATGAGTATTTACTGTACCATTCTTTCAACCTTATTGCAGTTTTGGAATTTTTCACAAGAAGATGTTGGGGGTGGGTATTCGTCCCATCATCCTGGATTACTTCAGTATTGATGTGAATGATGCATTCAGCCTCCAAGCTTCAAGCTTCCCGACCCTTGATACCTCTGGGGTGACCCTCACCTCTCAGACCTTATTCCCAGCATGGCACTGCCCGGGAAGAAGCCGCTGTATCTGCAGACCAAACTCCTTTTATCCAGGGTCACTGTTCTAACTCAGGACAACGCTGAGTGTCTGAATCCCCCTCCAAGACAGCTTAGTTCACTTTCACTGTGATGGAGCAGCACATCATTACACAGTTAAGTATTTAAAATTTATGTATACTTTAAATATACTCAGCATTTTTATTTTAACATTTTAAATATACTCAAAAGTAGAAAGAACTATATAGTGAACTCATCCCTCAGACTCAACAATCTCAAGATTTTGACATACTTGCTTCATTATCTTGTTTTCTTTTTCTTTTCATTCTTTGCTGAAGAACATTAAAGGAACACCTAGTTCTTCCTCTCTAAAAATTATGCAGTTTTTAAAACATTACTGCACTCTCTTTATCACACATAATAAAATTTAAAATAACTTCTTGTTACCATGTAATACTTAGTCCACAATGAAAATTTCCTGATTGTCTGAAAATTTTTTTACCCAAACAGATTTTAATCAAGATCCAAATGGAGTCCACATATTTGTTACCTGTGGTTGCATGTCTCTGTATCTTCTTTAATCTAGGAGGCACCCCTCTCCCCCATTATTAATTTATTGCCATTAACTGGCACATCTGTTCCAGATGACCCACAGCCTGGATTTCTCTGCTTGTCTTCTCATAGTGCCATTTGTTTAATTTCTTCCCCTCTCTCTCCTCTCTCCTGCAGACAGAAGTCAGCTCCAGAAGCAGAGTTAAGCTCAGATTCCACTTTTTGGCAAAAACAGTTCATAGGTAGTGCTGGGTGCTTCCTGTGCATAGCAGCATGGTGTCTGCTGGCCCCCTTTAGTTGGACTGAGGTGGTGACAACCTGAATTCTGCATTGTAAAATTCCCCTCAACCTGTCATCTCCTCGATTCACCCACTGATAGTCATTGCCTCAATCAATTATTTCGTTAAAGGTTGTAAAATGACAATTTTCTAATTTTATCATTCTTCCATAACTATAAGCTGAAATTTTTCTATAAAGAACAGCTGTCCCTTTTGAGTTAGTTATTTACCTGTATTACAGTTGATACACAGAAGGCAGGATAAATGCATAACTCCTTCCTTTTAATTGCTAACTTTCAGAGTACGACTAGAATCTTAATTCCAACTTCATCCAATATGATCCAGTGAATTGTCTGCCTGATGTTTTCTTCTTTTAAGTATTCTTATAAACTCATTAGTTTTAACATATCCTTTGTGTCTGAATTAACAGCATTTTTACATGTGTGATTCCCAAATTTTCCCAACTTTGGCCCTTCATGTTGGCACCTGTGTCTCCTGACAGGACCTCATTAGTCTTTGATAACTTCTTTGCTTTCCAGCACAATAAAATGTTCCAGGCTCATCACTCATCTTGAATATCTCCTACCCCACACCTGGAACTGGCCATTCCTTCCCAATAGTCACTACAGTCAAAGTCTTAGATATGTTCACTGTTACGAGTTACCACTGCTTCTAGGACTGTTTTGAAAACAGAGGCAGTAAATATTTTTTTTAATTAAAAAAAAAATCTGTTCATATTGATACTTCCAATTAAGACTTAACATTACAGGGTTTTACTTAAGATCTGAAAACAGAGAGGATTTAAAATTTTTCCTTCCTAAATTGTATGCCTCTCATGCACCTGACTATAGAGCAAAGGAGTCTGGTTTTTCCCATTAAGTAGGATGCTGACTTTGGTGTATGCATGCATGCATGTATGCATGTATGTGAGAATGTTTAATCATGTTAAGCTACTATGGATTGAGTCCTACTTTACTGGGAACTTTTTAAGGAATGAGTATTGAACACTGTTAAATGACTTCTTGGCATCTACGGAAATGACCACGTAATTAACTGTTCTCCTTAGATCTATTGACCTAATATGATGAACTATAAAAATGGACTAATAAATCATACTTTTATTCTCAGAATAAACTCTACTTGATTATCAATCTTATTTATGTGCCACCAGATTATATTTGTTGACATTTCACTTACAATCTTTATATTGATATTGGTAAGTAATATTGTTTCTCAGTTTCCCTTTTTTGTAAAGCCATTATCAGACATTAATGTAATTCCATTAAAATAATTTGGAAACTTTCCTTCTTTTTCTGTGTTCCAGAACAGTTTAAGTAGTACGAGGATTAGCTGAGCTTTAAAGATTTGGAAGAATTCCCCTGTGTGACCATCTGGGTATGGTGCGTAATCCAGCTCTTTTGCAATTTTTCCTACTTCATGTATTGTTGAGCCCTTTAGATTTTCTGTGTCTACTGGGATCAGTTTTAGTAAATTATATTTTTATAAAAAGTTGCCCATTTCACCTAGGTTTTCAAATATATTTGCATGGGGTTATGCAAAGCAGTCTCTTGTTTTAAATTTCCTCTGCTTGGATGGTTATTTCCTCCTTGTTATATCTTATTTGGGAATATACTGTTTTCTGCCCCCATTTTTAAAAAATTAGGTAGGATGGTAGTTTTTCTCTTTTCTTGATCTTATCTTACACACAAGATTGTTGATATATTAATTCTTCTGTCATTCTGTTTACTAACCAGTTAATTTCAGTGTTTATATTTATTAATGCCTCACTTGTCTTATTTTAGTTTACTTCCCCAGTGTTTTGAGTTTCACACTTATTTTTTTTTCATCTTTTTTGTTTTGATTTTTATTTATACAGGCATTTGCTATGAATTTTTCTAAACATTATTTCAAGTACATCCCATAGACCCTGATGTGGTATGTTTGTTTTGAATATTGTTATTTTCTCAGACTCCTATAGTTTTGTTTATATTTTCCTTTTGATCCAAGAAGTGTTGAATAGTTTTAAATGTTCTAGATGTTAAGACCCTTTTTATCAAAGAATAAAAAGACCTTTAAGACTTTGTACCTAGGAACAAATGGACATTCCACTCTAAAAGTTTCCACATTGTAAGGAAGGTTTTTTATTTGTACTTACTTTACCTTTTTCTTTGTATGTTGTTGGCCCTCTTCTTCTGGTGCTTTTAGTCTCACTCTAAAGATGCCACGTTTCTGTTGTACACTCCTGATACAAAACAAAGTCAAACTCTGGTTTTATTGCTGATCAGTTAAGACTCCCAGGGAAGCAGTTAACCTCTCTGGGCTTCAATATTCTCATCTGTTTAAGTAGGGCATTGACTCTAAGGTTTGTTTTAGGCCTAAATGCTATTCTATAGCTGCACTGTAAGTGATAATTACTTCTGTTTTCTATTTAGAATAAATTGGCACTCAAATAAAATGCTGCTCCTCACCTGTTTTTGAACTTTAAAGCAGAGGGATTTGGAGTCTTGTGACCACTTTTTGCATTTCCCTTTGGACACCCACGTTAAGTGTCTTTCTTAAATGTTAATGGGAATTATGAGTTCATGTTAAGACTACTCATCATTGTCAGTTCACCTCATGGAACTAATTTATGGACAAAAACTTTGAAGGAAAAACATAATTATTTTTTTAAAAACTTGAATTTACCAGGCATTTTCCATAAATTCTAACTAAACTCTTCACTCAAAGGTAGGTGATATTATCCATTTGAAAATAAGGGAAGTGAATTTTAAAAGTGATTGCTTTTCTTGAATCTTGTGAAAATTGATAGGAAGGAAGGCTCACTGCTGTGGAGTTGTGGAGGCTTCCAAGGGGAGCTCTCACACCCACCACTCCTGGTCAACTGCAGACCGCACAGGAAGGAAGAGACAGATACCTTACAACTCCTGTACTATTTTTGCCACTTTATCACCCAGTAGAAGGGAAGAGTTTCTGCCTGCCCCAGCAACAACCTGGAAACAGCCTCCTATCTTTTATTCTCTAAACATGATTTTGGTTTTGCCATAGCTTGCTTGTTCTGAATTGCAATTCTCTGCTGTTCCCCAGTGAACCCATTTTGCTGGAAAAATAACTGAGAGTTTTGGTTTTTAAGGTTAACAATCTCAAGGCACTGGAAGATACCATACATGATTTAAAACCAGGTCTGTATGGTTGCAAAGTCTGCACCATTTCATACTACTTGCACATTAAGGGTCAATTATGCATTTTTTTGGTTCTACAAGGTATTGGATTTTCTATTACTTTTATTGTTGCTTTTAGTCTTTTTTTTGAAGTTACAGTAAAATATAAATAACATAAAATTTAACATCTTAATGATTTTTAAGGCTACAATTCTGTAGTAAGTGTATTTATACTGTTGCACAACTAGCCTTTTGGTTATTATTAATTTCTAGTTTTAGTCAGAAAATGTTGATTTCTATTTTTCAAAATTACTTGAAGTTTTTTTTTTTATAATCAACTAACATAACGTCAGCTGGTATAATGATCCATGTGCACTTAAAATCAGGTATAGTCTCTATTATTGGGATACATGGTTCAATATAGAGCTATATATGTCCTTATTATTTATTTAGGCCATCTATATCCTAAGGAATTTTCTGCACTGGAACTGTGTAAATCACAATGAGGTACTTAAATACTCCTATTTATTAGTGTCCATCTGTGTATTTCTCCTCCTGCCTCCTATGGTTTCTGCTTCATGCAAGTTGCTTCAGTGTTACTTAAGCGTAGATATGAAACACTATTATTTCTTCATTGTATAAATTATAGCCTTTAACCTTGTGTGTCTCTGTCTCATGTAATACTTTATTTTTTCTTTTGGTATCATTAATATACATTTACATGAGCAACAATGTGGTTACTAGATTCCCCCATTATCAAGTCCCCACCACATACCCCATTACAGTCACTGTCCATCAGTGTAGTAAGATGCGATAGAATCACTACTTGTCTTCTCTGTGCTATACTGCCTTCCCTGTGACCCCCCTTCATTATGTGTGCTAATCATAAAGCCCCTTTTTCCCCATATCCCTCGCTTCCCACACACCCTCCCCAGTCCCTTTCCCTTTGGTAACTGTTGGTCCATTCTTGGGTTCTGTGACTCGGCTGCTGTTTTGTTCCTTCAGTTTTTGATTTGTTCTTATACTTCACAGATGAGTGAAATCACTTGATACTTGTCTTTCTCCGCCTGGCTTATTTCACTGAGCATAATACCCTCTAGCTCCATCCATGTTGTTGCAAATGGAAGGATTTGTTTCTTTCTTATGGCTGAATAATATTCCATTGTGTATATCTACCACCTCTTCTTTATCCATTCTTCTAGTTATGGACACATAGGTTGCTTCCATTTCTTGGCTATTGTAAATAGTGCTGAGAAAAACATAGGAGTACATATGTCTTTTTCAAACTGCGCTTCTACATTCTTAGGGTAAATTCCTAGGAGTGGAATTCCTGGGTCAAATGATATTTCTATTTTGAGTTTTTTGAGGAACCGCCATACTGCTTTCCACAATGGTTGAACTAATTTACATTCCCACTAGCAGTGTAGGAGGGTTCCCCTTTCTCCATATCCTCGCCAACATCTGCTGTTGTTTGTCTTTTGGATGGTGCCCATCCTAACTGGTGTGAAGTGATATCTTATTGTGGTTTTAATTTGCATTTCTCTGATGCTTAGAGATGTGGAGCATCTTTTCACAAGCCTGTTGGCCATCTGAATTTCTTCTTTGGAGAAGTGTCTGTTCACATCCTATGCCCATTTTTTAATTGGATTATTTGATTTTTGTTTGTTGAGGTACGTGAGCTCTTTGTATTTTTGCATGTCAACACTTTCTTGGATATGTCATTTATTAATATATTCTCCCATACTGCAGGATGCCTTTTTGTTATACTGATGGTGTCCTTTGCTGTACAGAAGCTTTTTAGTTTGATATAGTTCCACTTGTTCATTTTTGCTTTTATTGCCCTTGCCCAGGGAGATACGTTCATGAAGAAGTTGTTCATGTTTATATTCAAGAGAGTTTTGCCTATGTTTTCTTCTAAGAGTTTTAGGGTTTCATGTCTTACACTCAGGGCATTGATCCATTTCAAGTTTACTTTTGTGAATGGAGTTAGAGAGTAGTCCAGTTTCATTCTCTTACAAGTAGCTGTCAAGTTTTGCCAATACGAGCTGTTGAAGAGGCTGTTATTTCCCCATTGTATATCCATGGCTCCTTTATTGTATATTAACTGACCATAAAGACTTGGATTAATATCTGAACTATCCTTTCTGCTCCACAGGTCTATGGGTCTCTTCTTGTGCCAGTACCAAATTGTCTTGATGACTGTGGCTTTGTAGTAGAGTTTGAAGTTGGGAAGCGAGATAACCCTGGCTTAATTTTTCCTTCTCAGGATTGCTTTGGCTATTTGGGGTTTTTGGTGGTTTAATATGAATTTTAGAACTATTTGTTCCAGTTCATTGAAGAATGCTGTAGGTATTTTGATAGGGATTGCACTGAATCTGTAGATTACTTTAGGGAGGATGGCCATTTTGACAATATTAATTCTTCCTACCCAAAAGCATGGATGGATTTTCATTTATTAATGTCTTCTTTAATTTCTCTTAAGAGTGTCTTGTAGTTTTCAGGGTATAGGTCTTTCACTTCTTTGGTTAGGTTTATTCCTAGGTATTTTATTCTTTTTGATGCAATTGTGAATGGAATTGTTTTTCTGATTTCTCTTTCTACTAGCTCATCGTTAGTGTATAGGAATGCAACAGATTTCTGTGTATTAATTTTGTATCATGCAACTTTGCTGAATTCAGATATTAGTTCTAGTAGTTTAGGAGCAGATTCTTTAGGATTATTTATGTACAATATCATGTCATCTGCAAACAGTGTCAGTTTGGCTCTTCCTTACCAATCTGGATGCCTTTTATTTCTTTGTGTTGTCTGATTGTCATGGCGAGGACCTCCAGCACTATGTTGAATAAAAGTGGGGAGTGTGGGCATCCTTGTTTTGTTCCCAATCTTAAAGGAAAAGCTTTCAGCTTTTCACTGTTAAGTATCATGTTTGCTTTGGGTTTGTCATATATGGCTTTTATTATTTGGAGGTACTTGTCCTATATACTGATTTTTTTGAGAGTTTTTATCATGAATGGATGTTGAATTTTGTTCAATGTTTTTTCAGCATCTATGGAAATGATCATGTGGTTTTTGACCTTCTTTTTGTTGATGTGGTGGATGATGTTGATAGATTTTTGAATGTTGTACCATCCTTGCATGCCTGGGATGAATCCCACTTTATCATGGGTATGATCCCCTTGATGTATTTTTTAATTCAGTTTGCTAATATTTTGTTGAGTATTTTTGCATCTATGTTCATCAGGGATATTGGTCTGTAGTTTTCTATTTTTGTAATTTTGGTATTAGAGTGATGCTGGCCTCATAGAATGAGTTTGGAAGTATTTCATCCTCTTCTATTTTTTTGGAAAACTTAAAGGAGAATGGGTACTATGTCTTTAAATGTCTGATAAAATTCAGCAGTGAATCCATCTGGTCAGGGGGTTTTGTTCTTGGGTAGTTTTTTGATTACCAATTCAATTTTGTTGCTGGTAATTGGTGTGTTTAGATTTTCGGTTTCTTCCTTGGTCAGTCTTGGGAGGTTGTATTTTTCTAGAAAGTTATCCATTTCTTTTAGGTTATCCAGTTTGTGAGCAAATAGATTTTCATAGTATTCTCTAATAATTCTTTGTATTTCTGTGGTGACCGTCGTGATTTTTCCTTTCTCATTTCTGATTCAGTTGATGTGTGTAGATTCTCTTTTTCTCTTAATAAGCCTGGCAAGGGGCTTATCTATTTTGTTTATTTTCTCAAAGAACGAGCTCTTGGTTTCATTGATTTTTTCTATTGTTTTATTCTTTTTAATTTTATTTATTTTTTCTCTGATCTTTATTATGCTCTCCTTTTACTGACTGTGGGCCTCATTTGTTCTTTTTCCAGTTTCAATAATTATGAATTTAGACTATTTATTTGGGATCGTTCTTCCTTCTTTAATAGGCCTGGATTCCTATATACTTTCCTCTTAGAACTGCTTTCGCTACATCCGACAGAAGTTGGGGCATTGTGCTGTTGTTTTCATTTGTCTCCATATATTGCTTGATCTGTTTTAATTTGGTCATTGTTCCATTGATTATTTAGGAGCATGTTGTTAAGCCTCCATGTGTTTGTGAGCCTATTTGTTTTCTTTGTGCAATTTATTTCTAGTTTTATACCTTTGAGATCTGAGAAGTTGGTTGGTACAATTTCAATCTTTTTTAATTCACTGAGGTTCTTTTTGTGGTCTAGCATGTGGTCTATTCTGGAAAATATTCTGTGTGTGCTTGAGAAGAATGTGCATACTGCTACTTTTGGGTATAGAGTTCTGTAGATGTCTGTTAGGTCCATCTGTTCTAATGTGTTTTTCAGTGTCTCTGTGTCCTTAATTATTTTCTGTCTGGTTGATCTGTACTTTGGCGTGAGTGCGGTGTTGAAGTCTCTTAAAATGAAGGCATTGCATTCTATTTTCCCCTTTAATTCTGTTAGTATTTGTTTCACATGTGTACGTGTTCCTGTGTTTGGTGCATAGATATTTATAATGGACTGATCCATTTATCATTATGTAATGTCCTTCTTTGTCTCTTGTGACTTTCTTTGTTTTGAAGTCAATTTTGTCTGATACAAGTACTGCAACACCTGCTTTCTTCTCCCTATTGTTTGCATGAAATATCTTTTTCCATTCCTTCACTTTTAGTCTTTGTATGTCTTTGGGTTTGAAGTGAGTCTCTTGTAGGCAGCATATAGACAGGTCTTGCTTTTTTATCCATTCTGTTACTCTGTGTCTTTTGATTGGTACAATCAGTCCATTTATATTAGGGTGATCATTGATAGATATATACTAATTGCGAATCCAGGCTTTGGATTCATGGTTACCAAAGGTTCAAGGGTGCTTCTTTACTATCTAACCATCTAACTTAACTCACTTATTATGGTATTATAAACACAGTTTGATGATTCTCTATTTCTCCCTTCTTTTTCTTCCTCCTCCACTCTTTGTATGTTAGGTGCTTCATTATGTCCTCTTTGTGTTTCCCTTGACTGATTTTGTAGATAGCTGATTTTATTTTGCCTTTAGATAGTATTTGGTTGGTCTACTTTCTTCTATCTGGTTTTATTTTCTCTGGTGACAGCTGTTCAACCTTAGGCATACTTCCATCTAGCGCAGTCCCTTAAAATACATTATAGAGATGGTTTGTGGGAGGTAAATTCCCTCAACTTTTCCTTATCTGGGAATTGTTTAATCTCACCTTCAAATTTAAATAATAATCTTGCTGGATACAGTATTCTTGGTTCAAGGCTCTTCTGTTTCATTGCATTGAATATATCATGCCATTCCCTTCTGGCTTGTAAGGTTTCTGCTGAGAAGTCTGATGATAGCCTGATGGGTTTTCCTGTGCAGGTAATCTTTTTTCTCTCTCTAGCTTCCTTTCATACTCTGTCCTTGTCTTTGATCTTTGCCATTTTAATTATTATAAGTCTTGGTGTTGTCCTCCTTGGGTCCCTTGTGTTGGGAGATCTGTGGACTTCCATGGCCTGAGAGACTATTTCCTTCCCCAGATTGGGGAAGTTTTCAGCAATTATTTCTTCAAAGACACTTTCTATCCCTTTTTCTCTCTCTTCTTCTTTTGATACCCTTATAATGCGAATATTGTTCTGTTTGGATTGGTCACACAGTTCTCTTAATATTCTTTCGTTCCTAGAGATCCTTTATCTCTCTCTGCCTCAGCTTCTCTGTATTCCTGTTTTCTGATTTCTATTCCATTAACAGTCTCTTGCTCATCCAGTCTGCTCTTAAATACTTCCATTGTTTGTTTCATTTCTGTTATCTCCCTCCTGAATTCATCCTTTAGCTCTTGAGTATTTCTCTGTAGCTCCATCAGCATGCTTAGACTTTTATTTTGAATTCTTTTTCAGGAAGATTGGCGATTTCATTCTTACCAAGTCTTCTCTTTGATGTTTGAGGGATTTTGAACTGAACCACATTCTTCTGCCTTTTCATGATAATAGGAGTGGTGCCAGCGAGTGGTGCATGTGTCAGCTGGGAGAACAAAGTCTCTTCCTACTTGCCGGTCACCTTGCCTGTCTCAGCTGTCTGTGCCAGTTAACTGCACACAGGAGGCAGCCTCTGGGTTAATCCCCTGAGCTGCTGTGCACAGGGTGGCCCTCAGGATGGCCTAGGGCACTGGCGGTGTTTGCAGGTGAGTGGTGTGTGTTCTGCCACAAGAACAGAGCCCCTTTGTGCCTCCCACACTCTGCGCCAGTCTCCACTGTCTGTGGCAGTAAACTGCATGCCGGGAGCAGCCTCTAGTTCTGGGCCGGTTAGCTGCGTGTGGGGAGAAGCCTCTGTGCTAAGCCGTGTGGTTGCTGTGGGCAGGGCTGCTCCCCAGCTGTTTCACAGCAATGGCAGGTGTACTGGTTTGCTTGCAGTGCTGGTAGTGGGGAAGTAATGGCAGGCTAC
The DNA here is from genome assembly GCF_040802235.1 of Manis javanica. Taxonomy (NCBI): domain Eukaryota; kingdom Metazoa; phylum Chordata; class Mammalia; order Pholidota; family Manidae; genus Manis; species Manis javanica. Next base: position 17,899,320 of record NC_133173.1, read on the forward strand.
TTATCGCTGTGAGCTTCAGAGTTGCATTGCCACCCAGGAGGTTAGGGTGCCTGAAGTTCCTTAAAGTTCTCAACCTGCTGGGCTGAGTGTGCCAGGACAATTTTGTCCACCTGTGAAACCCCTTTAAGACTTTTAAAGCACCTACTTTTCTTTTGTCCCAGGGCAGCCAGCTGTGGCAACCTGTTCGCAGTCTCAATCTCCGCTCCTCCAATATCCAGTGCACCATGCAATGTGTGTCTGTGCTCCTGGGGTAGACCACCAGGGCTGGTTATTTAGCAGTCCTGTGCTTCCACTCCCTCCCTGCTCTGATTCCCTACCTCCCGCTGGTGAGCTGGGGTGTGGGGGGTGCTCAGGTCCCACTGGGCCACAGCTTTGTATCTTACCCTTTTCCATGAGATGTTGGGTTCTCAAAGATGTAGCCTGGCTCTTGTACTGTATCTTCCAGTCATTCTTTTATGAATAGTTATATTTGCTATATTTTCAAAATATATATGGTTTTGGGAGGAGATTTCTGCCACCGTACTCACACTGCCATCTTGAGAATCCCTCATGTAATACTTTTTTATCCTAAATTCTACCTTGTCTGATATCGAGACTTTCTTTTTATATGTATTTTCCTGGTACATCTTTCCCAGTTCTTTATTTCTAACACTTCTCAATCATTTTAAGTGTGTCAGTCTCTGTACACAGTGTGGAGTTAGATTTTACTTTACCAACCCATCTGGGAATCTTTAACTTTTTAATAGTAAGTTAGGCCTATTTACATTTATCAGTATGATTGATTTGTATAATACTTAGTGTATATATGGGATCCATTTTCTTTCTTCTTTTTTCTGTTATTTTAGTAGAAAGTTTTATATTTTTATTCTACTAGTTTCTTCATACTAATTCCTTTATAAAATATTCTTAGTCATGTCTTTCAGCTGTTGTTGGCTTCACAACTGGAAAATTCCAGAATTATCATTCAGAGTTATAGTTCCCTCTGATTCCAAAGACAGGCCCTGTTTGCCATAACTACTCATGACAAAGTAATGCATGGAATAAAAAGGAAGATTTTTTAGGGAGAATAAAAAGATTAAAACTTTTCCCTTTCCAAAGAAGGAAAGAAGGAAATGTGGAAAAATGAGGAGAGTTGTTGGGGAAATCAGAAAAAGAAACCATATAAAAAAGGTGGAAACTAATGCAAAAGTAATTAATGCAAAAGTCAGCAGAAGTTTCAGTCTCTTAATTTGATATTTAGTAATTTCAGTTTATAAATTAATACATTAACCCTTAGACTACACATAAACATTACATTTGTAAAGGGCCATGCTTTTTAAGTTTCTAAGAAAATCTTCAGTTAGCAGTTTAGAGTCTTCTAAAATTAGTTAAAGTAAAAAGAAATAATTGGTGTGAAAATGCAAGGGTTAGCTGTGTGGGAAAATGTCTAATTGAGGGTTGTAAGTTTCTTGTATCTCAAGAAGAATAAATATTTTGAGGAGTAACACTGAAAGTGGCATTTTTTAAAGGAATTAAATGGTTATTAAAAGCAACAGGAAATGTAGTGGAAGGAAATCACAATAGAACAATCAAAGAAAAGGATAATGTAATAATAAACTGGTTAACAGTAGAATAATGATAATTAACAGTAATAAGAAGATACTAAGTTTTTAATTAAGCTTAAAGAGATGGAAGGAAATACTGAAAAACTGAAATACTTGACTATATAAAAATTCTAAACTACCCAGTTACAAACTTCTAATCTTATGTATTTTAAAAGAAAAGGCACAAATGGCCAAAAAAGAAAAAAAGAATGAAGAAAAAACTGTTTAACCTGAAAAGTGCCAAGAAATGCAAACAAGAACATTGATGACCTATTTTTTCACTCATCAAATCACCAAAGATTAAGAATACTGACTATTTTAGTGGATAAGACTGGAGACATGAATGCTTTTGTGTACTGTTGGTTGGTACATAAATTCCCTTTGCCTTTCAGGAAGGAAGGGTGGCATCCTGTGTCAAATGTAAACTGACCATACCCTTTCAACTACCAAATCTACTTCTAGAAAGTTATCCATACAAGACAACCATATAAATGTTCAAAGATATAGCCATAAGAATGCCCACTGAAGTAGTGTTCAAAAGAATGAAAACTAGGAAACTCAAATATCCACTAGCAATGGATAGGGTAAAAAACTGGAACATCCACAAAAAGAGCTACTGCTACAGCCAGTAAAAACATAAGGATGATGAAGAAGGTCACATGACAAAGAACTGGTACCACTGCAGATGCTGCTCAGGCTCCCAGATGGGGCCTCTACACTCTTTCTCTAACCACAGATACGCAGGCCTCTCTGCTGATGCAAAGTCCTCTTATTGGCAATAAAAAGGAGTGAAGCACTGATACACATGCCACCACATGGATGAACCCTGAAAACATCATGCTAAGCAAAAGGAGACAGTCACAAAGGACCACAGTTTGTAAGATTCTGTTTATATGAAATGTCCAGAATAGGCAAATCTATAAAAACAGAGAGTTAACTATTGGTTGCATAGGGCTGGGAGGGGGTATTAGGATGGGGGAATCGGGGGTGATGGCTAAAGGAAGTAGGGTTTTGATAGGTATTGAAAATATTCTAAAATTGTGATGATGGATGCATAACTCTGTAAATATACTATAAACCACTGAATTGAACACTAAAATGGGTGAATTAATGGCATGTGAATTACATCTCAATAAAGATACTAAGAGAAAAAGCTCTCTCATATGTCAGATATTTTGCAGGTCCCTTTGGCACCTTGGTACTCTTATCCTTACAGCTAAATACATCTTATTTGTTTAATATGGTGTAACTTTCACCACCTGTAAGCAACAAGTCAGCCTTATTCTCATCTGTTACTCCACCTTTCTAGAAAGTCATCTGACAATACATACTAACAGCTAAAATAACAATTCTCATAACTGATTCCAATATTATCCTTATGAAATCTATTAAAGGGAAGTATAAATTTAGAGATTTATATTCAAAGAAATAATTTTTTGATTTGGGAAAAAATGCAATATACATAAATGTACATAGCTATAGTTATCTATGATAACTATATCGACAGTTATCTGTAAAGAGTAGGTAAGTATAAAAGAATAGATAACTATAACACGTCCATATGGAATAGCAAAAAAACCATTAAGACATCTTTGAAGAATATATAATATAAAGAAAAAGTATACATGATCTATACATAAAAAATGCAGACACAGAGTGCATATATAGGATGGTCCCTGTTATGTACATTATACTCCTTAACTCTTTTGTCAGCCAGAACTTTTTTACAGCTTTATTGAGGTATATTTCACATACCGTAAAATTCACTCACTCGAAGAGTAAGTTCAGTGGTTTTTATTATGACAGGCATATTTTGACCAGTATAGATGGCATCCTCTGTTCTCAGTCACATCTTTACCTTCCCCTCCTCTCTTTTTCCCTGGGTGCTGCATGTAACCCAGGACTACCTCAGCTCCTTGGACATCCATTGCTTTCTCCAAATACTGTCCTCTTTCTTGAGAGCCACTGTGTTAGTGTAATGTGACCACACCATGCAGCTATAGGGACAGGAACTGATCTGGGGTGTGCAAGCACAGTCCCTTCCCTAGAAATGCATGATACAGACCATGAGATTTAGACTGGCTGCTCTCCTGAACAAAGAGCTCTAACTGCAGGACCAGTGCGCAAGTCTGTTGCAGCCTGCAGTTATCTAAGGAATGCTGCCAGGGTCTAGGCCCATAAGGGCAGCTCTGATACTCAACTGCACTTGAATTCCATCGCTCTTAACTTTTGCTGGAATGCAGAGGCAGGAAGTCTCCCAGCGCACTCAGTGTAAACAGTAAAGCTAATCCCACGGGAGCAATGCTGGCTGGCGTTCACCTGTGCCAGCAGCTCCCTGTAGCATCTTCTTGTTTAACCTGCTCCAACCACAGTAAATAATCCAATACTGATTCTGCCACACAAACAACTAGAGTTCAGGCCAGTCTAAAATGTCTACTACCTTGTCTAAAGCGTGGTTCATAGGCACCACTTGCTGCTGCGTTTCCTGCAGGCTGAGCAAATCAAGCACCCTCTGGCTCAGGTCTGATACCAGCCCCTCAGCATCACAGCACTGCAGTCCAGTCTCCCTTCAGTTGCCTTCTCTCCTAGCACAGAGACAGCACCACTGCAGAAACAGCAAAAAGTGCCATAAATTGTGACGGGGAATCTTCTCAGCCTCTCTATAGCTCAGCACCCTTCCAGGGTAGCGCTTCAATCTCTGAGGACAGAGAGGTGCCTAACAACTCCGGCCTACCTGCCGCAGGCGCATAGTGATGGAGAGAGGACAGATGCTCAGGTCCCTCAGACCAGGCTATGCTCCTGCCCCTGGTTCCTAAAGCAAGTTAATCAACACCTCCTCACCTGAGTTTTCTCAGCTGTAATAAGTTGAGGGGCATGCTAACATTTACGTCACTGAAGAATTGATTCATCAAATGTTATTTCTGGTCCCTCTTTTGTGTTACCTTATTTTAATTAAAAATAGGATATTGAAAAACAAAAGATGCCAATTTGCTGCTGTATACATAATAATTACAATTGCTAAGCCATGGCACTCACCAAGGACTTTTCTTCATGTATGTACTGTACTTGGAAATACCTGCCACGCTGAGTCAGCAGGCTTCTGGAATCCATGAGAGGTTTGCAGTGTCTCACACATTCTCCTTAACTCTTTTGTCAGCCAGAACTTTTTTACAGCTTTATTGAGGTATATTTCACATACCGTAAAATTCACTCACTCGAAGAGTAAGTTCAGTGGTTTTTATTATGACAGGCATATTTTGACCAGTATAGACAGGAATATAAAAATAAATTGGCATCCTCTGTTCTCAGCCACATCTTTACCTTCCCCTCCTCTCTTTTTCCCTGGGTGCTGCATGTAACCCAGGACTACCTACAGCTCCTTGGAAGAACCTTCTGGTGGCAGGCTAGGCTGGGAGAGCCATAAGCCAAGGCGGCAGGCTTAGCTCACTGTGCCACGACCCCAACACTTCCCCCAGGGGAGCAAGCTCTGGGCTCAGAATGCACACTAAGTGAAAAACCAAAGAAACAAGAATAAAAAGGAGGTGAAAGAGTAAAAATATCTGTGTACTTTTAAAATACAGAGAACAAAATATAAGCAAAGGCTGAGTTTTTAAAATATTTTAGAGAGCTCTGTTGCATAATCTTTTTCCTTATTCCCACAAGTAATCAAAATACCACAAATATCCATACGGACCCATCAAATAGCAAAGGGTTATTTGGGAGAAGGAATGACTTCGTATATGTGATGGATAATGGAAGACCCAAGTCCTGGGAAAAACAGGGTAAATACAAAGCATAGAAAAACATGATAGAAATAAACCCAAAATACATCATAAATCACAATGCATATAAATAGATAAAACATGTCCTTTTAATTTGATAAAAGGAAAAATGAACCCCAAAATCCATACAAAGAGGTTAAGAATAAAAAGAGGAAAAAAATGTGTCTATGTATGGGAGGAATTTAGATTCTGGGAATGGTAGATGAGGTAATTCAGACTAAGCCTTACTCTGACAATAACTGGAAAAATATAAAGGACATTTTCTTGAAGGCATCATAGAAATAACTAGATAGTAAACTTGCCAAGCCAGATCCTGGGAGATGGAGGTCAAAGGCAAGCCAAGTATATGGGGGCCACTTTCCCCTTGGGAGTGTCTCTGATTTTGGAGAGTGTGGCTGAGCAGCACTGTGACTCCATCCAAGGCACTGACCCTGGAGTTCAAGGCCCCCCAAATCCAGGGAGCCTGGTGAATCCTCTTCAGTTTGGATTGGGAGTTTGAAGGGGTGCTCCTTAGAAACAAAGGTTAGTCAGAAATCAGCAGGTCTCCATAGGCACAATAGCTTAGTTCTGAATCATCTCAGTACTTGAACCTGGACTGAGGTGATCCCAGATTGCTGTGGCTGCCAAGTGCTTGGCAGAAACAAACACAAGCCCATTTTGGAACAAGACTATATCATCCTAGACCTCAACTTCTGTTTAAAGTTTTTCATTTTTCTGGCACTCAATAAAAAATAACCAGACATACAAAAAGATAAGACTCTATGAAAAATATTTTTAAAAAGAAGCCACAAGCAATAGAATACCCACAATTGTTCTAGATATTTGAGAGTGAGACATAAAGTTTAAAATAACTTTGGTATGTCAACAAGATAAAAGGCAACATTGATCATTTGGCCAGGAACTGGAAACTATAAAGAAGAACTGTAAGCAACAAAAGAGGCCCAATCTCTTTAGCAATTACAGGAATGTATATTAAAAACCACAGTGTCTTACCCACTACACCCCAGCTATGATGGCTAAAAGTAAAAAACACTGACAACAATCAAATGTTGCTAAAAATAGATTAGCAGAAACTTGCATTGATAAAATTATAAACTGTTTAAACCACTTTAGAAAACTGTTTAGATAAAACTGAACCATTGTATAACCTCTGGTGCAGTAGTTCCACAGCTAGGTTAGATATCCAACAGGAACCCATGCACATTTCACCAAGAGACATATACAAGGAAACTTCTAATGAAAAAAATTGATCCCTAGAAAGGAAAATGGATAATCCCATTATCACAGAAATAGATTTTAACACTTATGTCAGTAAACTAATTGATTTAATAGAGAAAAGCTGAATAAAAAGCCTAATCCAAAGGAAGTGTAAGATTTGATTAGAGAATCCAATATTTTCAATATTTTAAAAAACTGACCCCATTAGACAATAATGCAAATTCCAACAATTATCAAGCAATCATTATCATACAGACTACATGATCTTACCACAATGAAATCAGAAATCAAGGTGAAAAAAGCAACCGATTTGTGCCTTTATTCTTAGAATTTATGAACAAAATTCTAATAATCATTGGTCAAAAAAGAAGTGATAAAGGATATTAGAAAACACTTAAAACTCTAATGAAGCACTAAATATTTATTGAAATACATGAAATTTAGCTAAATCACTACTAGAGAAAAATTTGTTTTAAGCTTATATTAGAAAAGAAGAAAAACTGAAACCAATTATCTAAATATGCAACTCAAAAACTTAGAGGAAAAACAAGTGGAGATAAGAGAACATGAGCAGAAAAATGAAACTAAAAACAATAAAAAGAAGCAGCAAAATCAGAAGCTGACTTTTTAAAAATAGTGAAGAAAAATATGGAAGGAATAAATAAACAATATGAGGAATGGAAAAAAGGGTCACAGCTACAGATAGACCTGACATTAAAAAAAGAAGATAATGAACAACTTCATGCCAATGCAACTGACATTTTTTGGGGGGTAAATGGATAGTTAAAAGCAAAACATAACATCAAAATTGACTCAAGAAGATAAGAATGAACAAACCTAGAAACACTAAAGAAATTGAATCAGCAGTTCAAAATCTACCCCCTAAAAAAAACAAATAAAACCCTGGACACCAGCCCTGGATGATATTTCAGTAAAGTTACATCAAATATTTAAGATGCCGAGAATCTCTATTTACATATATGACTCCAGAGAACAGAAAAAGGAGGAATCATTCCCAACCCATATGGAAGGTAGGAAAACCCAGAAACCAAACCAAACAAGAGCAGTATGACAGCTCACTTTCTAACATAGATCCAAATAATCTTTTTAAAATGTGCGACAACCCAATTTTGTGAAGTCTTAAGTAACAAACTTGTTAAGTACAATTTATCCAAGTTACCACCACGACAGCATCATAATGGAAAATCCATTGCATGTTCTGTAATGAACCATGCTGGACATGCTCATGCCAATTCAGATTAAAGGAGAAAAACTGCATATCTCAGTAGGTGTAGAAAAGGCACTTTGCAAAATTTAACACTCATTCGTGACTGAAACTCAGCAGACTAAGACCAGGAGTTCTCTAACCTGATGAAGGTGACCTACAAAAATACAGAGCAAATACCATATTCAATGATGAAACATGAGAAGATAAAGATGTTCACTATCACTGCTTCCCTTCAACACTGTACTGGAATGCCCAATACGGAAGTAAGACAAATAGGACTGGTAAAAGGATTGGAAAACAAGACAAACCTGTCACAACATGCAGAGACTAGGAAGGTCTTCCCAGAATAACCAAGAAAATCCGTAAATTATTAGAATTAAAATGACAGGCTGCTGGTTGTAACATGAAAATACAGAAGCCATTACACATCCATACATCAGCAGAGTTATGAAATGAAAATAAAATAAAAGCCATTTACAATGGCAAAAATCTATGCAACAAATGTAGCAAGTCATACAATATAAAGCTTTATTGAAAGTAACTTTAGAATAGAGAGATGTGAGCCAAGTAAACTGAAGTCCAAATTATAAAGATTAATTGTCTCCCATTCTAGTTCTATAAATTCAATGTTATTCAAATCAAATTCCTGGTAAGGTGTTTTGTGTGGAATCTGACAGACTGATTATAAAATGTATGAGGAAGATTAAAGGTCCAGCATAGCCAAAGCAACTTTAAATAACCACAGTGAAGTGGAAGGCACTTGCCAAACCAGTTGTCAAGATTTGTTAAGTTACAGTAATTAAGACAGTGTGTTCAACACAGGAACAGATAAACTGACCAACAGAAAAGAAAAGATAGAAACAGATTCAAGCATATACAGAATCTTTATATTTGACAGACAAGCTATTATAGATTAGTATAGAAAGGATGAAACATTCAATATATAGTGCTAAGACAACTGGTTATCCATAGTGAAAACAATAAAGCAATCTCTACCTTTCACCACAACCAAAAAATAAATTTTAGGATTAAAGACTTAAATGTGAAAAGCAAACCTTAAAACATTAAAAAAAATATAAGGAAGAACATCTTCATGACTTTGAGAAAGAGATTTTTAAACAAGACATTAAATGAGTAAAAATCATAAAGGAAAAGATGAATAAGCTGATTACATTAAAATTAAGAACACAAAACAGAAAGTGAAAGATAAACCATAGACAAGGAACAGATATCTGCAATACATATTAACCATTTAAGGACTAATAGCTACAATATACAAAGAACTCCTATAAATCAATAATCTTCTCTCCAAATAACTATTTTTACACGTATGAAGTCTCCATTGCTTTGTTTCCATTTTGAAAAATGAAGTTTCTCTGAATATATTCTTCTTCTCTATTGTCATTTCCAACACAAAATTCTAAAATTGACTCAAACAGTACTAGAATTATTGAAAAATATTTTAAACCTAATGTATTTTAACATTTTATGATTATAAAATAATTCATAATAATTGTAGAAATTTTGCAAGGATATTAAAATATGTATTTGGAATATTAAATAATTTAAATGTTTAAGAAGAATTAAAAGTATCAAAAACCAAAAATTATTAATAATGTACATGCGCACATCATCAATGATATTTCGGATTTTTTTCTATTAATATATACAGACATGTATGTGTATGTATGTTGTAATATGTATATTAATATACACATACGCATGACAATTTGGGTCTGAACTGAGGGTAGGACCTTCAAATGATGACATCCATCAATCAATACAAACTAGTACTTAGGAAGGTTAGGTCTCAGAAGGTTGACTGAGGAGGCCGTTCGTAGAACAAAAAAATTTAGAATCACTCTTGGAGGAAGAGACAGTAAGAGGAAAATAGGAGAGAACACTAAATGTTAGGATAAGGACCATACTGAGATGTTGGATTAAAGAACTCTTGCAAAAAGAGAAGGCACAATCAGTGAGGTAGGAGGATAATAAGGATATTGAGGAAGAATTTCAAGATGATATTGATCAACTGCTAAATCCTGCAAAGAAGTTAAGGAGAAAGAGTGCTAAGAAAAGGCAGTCTAGAGGGCTATGGTGAAAATATCACGTCACATGAATGCAAAGAAAATAGGAGATAAAGATGTGTGTGTAGACCATAGAAGTCAACAAATCTGGCAGAAAAGAGGTAATAAATCAGTGGAAGTGTTTTTCAAGATGGCAGAAATCTGCTTAGCTTTAGGGAGAGGAACCCCAACACTCTGAAAAACTGAAGATGCTGGAATAGGGAAGAAAACAAAGGACACCAGAGGCCTGAAGTCCCTGGGAGAGGAGGGGCTTGTGAAAGAGGACGTGACTCATCTGTCACAGGGGAAAAGAGCTGGTATTACAACAGATGTTTCAAGGTGATGATGAGAGGAGGAACTTGAGGCTAGGTAAACTCAGTAATTTTAGTACCAAGATCTGGTATGGGACAAAATTCTATCTAAATCAAAAAGCATGCCCTTTGGTCTATATCTGAGCACTTATTAGAAATGCTAAAACAAATCCCTCATTATGGCTTTGCTTCAAGTCACTCAGGGCATGAGAACCAAGACTCGCATTTGAGTGTACCTTCATAAAAACGGATGCTAGTGAGAATTTTTACAACTGGTTAACACCGACACAAATGACTGACAAGCTCTTGTTTCCTTAAAAGAAGAAAAATATTGACTTAATATTATTTTTTGATAATACAAGTTGTCTAGCCAACAGTATAGGAGAATGCTACGTGTGGTGGAAGTTTCTGTGCTACACGGTCAAGTGCGTAACTGCTAGTTTCAGATACAGAATTAAAAGCAAAACAATTCAAGGTGAAATAACCTAACTCATGCTTTCCTAAACATCTGTGATTAAACAAGGAATCTGATGATTCATGGTACTAGTACTAAGTTATATTGAAGTTGCCCCTCTGTAACAGCGAAGTAGAACTGCTATCACTGTGATCTTCCCAACTCCTTCCACATCCAGACTCCATGCTCCCCAGCTCACCTCTCAAAAGTCAGCCCCACCTTGAATGACACCAAGTTAAACAGTAATGTAGACATCCTTGTGCCATAAACCCAACAAACTGGAGAAACAAGAATGCTACTGACCTCTTTAATTACTTACTCCTTAAAAAAGAGATCTAAATTTATGAGTAATAAAATAACAAAAAGAACATTTAACTTCTAACTACATGCATAAATAAAGCCTACCACAAAATATTTGGAACTTCTAAAGTGGTTTTCAACTTCAAATATGAACATTAGAGGCAAAAGCTAATTAGCTTTCTTACAAGTAGCGTGTGAAGAGCTGATGTGATTTGAAGAAGTAAAGCTTGCCAAGATTTTTATTTCACTGTGGATTTACAAAATGTTCAACAATTCCAGTTTCTGAAATAGCTGTTATCTCCCTGTCAATTAAAATACATTAGTAAGGTAAGTATGAAAGTCTTTGAGGTAGTATCAAAGCAGTATCATTGGAGGAAAACCAAGAATTACTACTCTCAGAAGTATCTGGAGAATGACGGTCAGAAATGAAGTCACAAAGAAATTACTATGTGCACATTCTTCCACATTCCATGGATGTTTCTTCTATTTGCTTACACAAACCCTTTGTGCTTTTGTATTGTGCACCCCCAGCAATACTTGTATATCTCTTCAGTGTTTTTAACACTTAACATTTAACTCTCCCATTCAAACTGCCTCCATAAACCATATCTTTTCCTTCAAAGTTTCCTTACTGTCAAATTTCTCCTAGAATTTCATTCAATTTTAAAGTATTTATTTACCTTCTAAACTTTTCACTTACCTCCTCTGTTCCAATTACCAGTAACTACTTAACAGTCTAAGCCTCTCTTTCAGCAGTAATTATCAGGCATTTTCTTAAAATTCTTGTGCCTCCCGTGAGGCGTGTTGGCTTTACAGGGGCCTCCCAGAGCAGCACGATTCATAATCATGTTGGGAATTATGAAGACTCTAAGGCCTGCTTCACCACTCGGGGTCATTCCACATGACTTCAAAATTCCTGGCTTTACCAGTCCTGGAATGACCGTGACCCCACCACCACCACTCCAGCGGTCCACTCCCAAAGCCGCACACTGTTCCCCTGACAACTTCTCAGACTTCTGCATCCAGCACTCAGGCCAAAGCTCTTGCTTTCTGCCGTCAAGGCTCTGGGTGCTCCTGGTTCCCTCTGATTCCACTTGCTTGGATTCCCAGGCTGGTGCTGGTGGCCGCCACTTCAATCCTCCTCTCACCTCTACTTTCAGCTCTCTGCTCCCTTGGTCCTTCACTTGCACACACCCTTCCTGCCCGGCCATGCCAGCCTCCCACGACTGCCCCCAGCTGAGGGGCTCTTCAGGAGAGGATCGCACAGGACGGGCCCTGGTGCCGTCACGGTCTCTGACTCTGCTGCTCTCTCTACCATGCCCGGCAGTTGTACTCACGCTCCAGTCATTTCCCAGCCCTTCTGTCATCCATAGCAATGCCACACATCATCACCTGTCTTAGCATTCCTCACCTACTGTCTCTTCCTCAACTGGCAATTTCAGTGTCCACTTAGGAAATGAAACTACCTCCCTGCCCAAACTCACCTCCCTATGCAACTATTCAGTTTCTTCTCATGCCCTGAATTCCATCCATCCCTCCCCTCCTGCCCTCCATCCATTCCCTTCTCCTCTGGAATCTTCAAAAGCTTCCCCTAAAGCATATAAAGATGCTCAATGCTCTCATTTTTTAAAAATGGCATATATTAAAAATTACAAATTTCTATAATGTACATCTAACACTCCACTGAATACTGAATACAGCGGTCTGCTAAATCCTCAGTGCAGTATTTTACCCACGGGGAAAGCACCTGCCTGCTCTGTCATCTTAACACAATCTTCATCTGAAGAACAAGTCAGAAAGGGCAACAGCATGCCTGTCTAATACTTTCCCAAGTGACACTCCTGATAACTCACTAACTAGCTCCAGTTAGGCTGTTCTTTTGCCCTGGTCCAAAATATGCCTACATGTGAGAAACTACAAAGGAAAACATTTCTCCTTACTAGAAAGAAATCAGATCATCAGATGCTAAGTCTGGTGCGACACTAAAACAAAATTTAGATGAATTAAAATATAACCCTGACTCACAGCATTAGCATTAGTCTTTCCAATCTTACTGCACCTTGCCAACATTTTCAAGGTGGGCGGGGGGGAATAAACATTTGAACCATTAAAATTGAATAGTTCATTTAAACATTCTGCTGTGAACACAGAACATATGGTATACTTGTTTTACTTGACATACAAAAAGAATCCCATTTAGATGGAAGCCAAAATAATAGGAAAATGCCACGATGAGTTATCTAAATAAAATGCAGTAACTCAAGGTGTATAGTTAGATCAAAAGGAAAAACATAAAATATTTCACAAGTAGTTACTGGTTTTTCTTCTTAAATTATAATAAATCTTCCAAAATTCAGTACACAGTAGAGAATGAAGATGGCTCGTTACATTAAAACATGGAAATGAATATCAAAACATGATCTTAAAAGATTCAAAAGTAAGTCATGTTTGGAATACAGGTATACGTTAGCTTTAAAGAATTTGAACTGTTACTTAAACAATATCACAACAGAAAAGCTTGACTTCTTTCTGATAGCACAGAACTCCTTAAAGAAGGGTAGAAACACTTTCATTTCTCATCCGAAACAATAATATAGAACCACTGCTGTTCATTCTACTGCCAGCTATCCTCCAGTTATCAAAGCTCTCGGCCTAGAGATCACCTTGAAACAAGCACAGGGCAGCTCAGAAGGCACCTCTGTAAATAGCCACTGCTTCCAGCAGTTCAGACGACCAGAATAACTTCAAACAGGAACAGCCTCCCCACTTTCATTTATTTCCACATTAAAGTCCATCCATCATAAATTTAAGTAGAGTCATGATGCGTGAGAGGTAGGGAGAATGAAGTGAAGGCTTTAGCCCAGGAGGCCCCCTGCAGGACGCCCAGCCCTGAAGCCGAGGCACACTTGCTGACTAGCCCTGCCCCCCGGTGGCCAGCTGAACTGTCTGCTCGCCAATTGGCCCCGGCCTGCGGGAGAGGATTCGGGTCCAAAATAATCGTTGAAGTGCCTGCCTCTGGTTGTTACAACTTTCAGAATAAAGTCTCTTAACCAGAAACGACACCTCTCCAGGCTCAGTGCCTTGGACAATGTAAATATGCAACAAATAACTGAAAGTGCTGACATGCGCCCTAGGCCCCATTCAATGACATCTTTCATCACCACAACTGTATTTTGCTGGTAATGTTTCACTACACTCAAGATAGTTAACATTAATGTTGTATGTAGAGGTGACATGCTATTTTTCTTCCACACGGGGGGCAAAGGGACCTCTTGGCACTGGGGTTTTGGTATTCCCTCTCTGTCCCTCCGTCCAGTACCCACGCTGTGGCCTGGGGCCCTCCCTTCCCACTCCCAGCAGCCCGGGACTACCCTGGATGCTTCAGCCCTCCCCAGTTCCACCCCACGCACTTGCCAAGGCAAATGCCAAGCTCGGTGTGCCAGTGCCTTTCCCAAGCCTGGGCTGTACCCCAACCCCGGAGGCAGGCTCTCAGCACCTCTGAAGATGAAAGCTTGCTCCAGTAACGACCTCTGAGAGCAGAACTGCTGTCCAAGCCCAGTGAGTGACTCTCAGCGTGGAACTTCCGGAACACAAAGGCCACAAAGAGACCCGGGGAAGACTGGATCTTGTGACAGCACCCAGACTGGGCTCTAAGGAATTATTCTTCCTATAAGCTATGGTCATAACTGAAAAGAAATTAACTATGATATTTTATACCCCCACTTGCCACAGGGAAGAAAACAGAGAGCACTGAGGAAATGGAAGGATTCCTGGCCTCTGGGGCTCCTCCCGGGGCCACCGTAAGCTGGTGCTCTCGCTGTCCCCTCCCACCCTCCAGACATACAGTCAGTCCTCACTAAATGTTAGCTACTGCAAAAAAGTGGGACTTCTGTAAAATAGAAAATGCAGAGATAGAAAACACATTCTGAAACTTCCATTTTTTTCATCCTAATGCTCAGAAGTCACATAACAGCCAGATGAGTTAAAATGCTTTCATTTAAACGAGCAAGAACAGAAAGATAACTGTTTCAAAGACAAATACAACCAATTTTCTACATATAATTGAAATTACATATGCGTGTGTGCATACAGACACAGATACACTGCCTTAATTGTTATGTTCCTCAGAGATGATTCATTGTGTTGAATAATAAATGTGGAAATCAAATGATTCAGTTCACTGAGTGAAAAGCAATGAAATAAGATTATCTCTGAAAACCTGAAGCAGATCTGTTTTGGATAAAAAGGAAGTATTTCCATAAATTTACTCAGCATACATGAAAATATTTTTATTTTTATATTTTCAACCTCCTCCAGCCTGCCTGCCCTACTGCCCTTAGCTAACATCACCAACCACCTCCAAATGTTGTCTGTGCCCCCCACAACCACCACCAACATAAGCACCACACCTGGAGGGTGAGTTTCACTGTACTGTGCTGCCCCACTCATAGACTGGGGGGTGGGCTGTAACTGTCAGACTCCATGACATTAGCTCTGTAGATTTTGAAGTGATGGCTCCCTTTGTTCTGTGACTGTATGAAAAAATTACACTATTCCTTCACTCCAGATAAAAAAAAAAACAAGGAAAAGATAAAATTCCAGTTCCCACTCCTCCAGTGACCTTCACTGACCCTTGCAGCTCCAAGCTGCCTTTGCCCTCCCCCAACTATTTGAGGCCACATGTATCTGCGGATCACTCCCTCCCTTCAGGAAACTGCCCTCCTCAGCTTCTTTAGTATCTATCTGTGAACTCCCTCTGCATACTTTCTGCCTCTGACTGCCCTTGAATTAGAGGTGTTCTCTGGTGCTAGCATTAGCCCTTGTAGTTCAAAAGTCATCCTAGTGGCAGAATCCATTTTTTAAATGGAATGTGTGTCCGCTTCACCCTCCAGGAGAACAGATAAAAACAGCTACTCCAGCCAAAGGGGAGGATGGGAACTCAAAACCTACTCATCCCCATTGGGGCATCTCCGCAGAGCTCCAGGATACACTCAACTCCTTCTCCACTACGTACTCTGCTTCCTCAACCAGATGAGCTCCTCCCCACTTCCCCAAGACCCCAGCAACGTCGGATGTGTCCCCCAGATCCATTTCTACAGTCACCTCCAGGCAGAGATGAGTGCACTGGTTTGCCACAGGCACCAGCACTGCCTCTGCTTTTGCCCACAGTACCATGTGTTTGTTTACATAAGACCTAAATGACCTGTACAGGCATGTCTCATTTTATTGGACTTCATTCTATTGCACATCACAGATACTGCACTTTTTATGAATTGAAGTCTTGTGGTGACTCTGGAGTTGAGCAAGTCTATAGGAACCATTTTTCTAATAGCATTTGCTCACTTCATGTCTTTGTCACATTTTGGTAGATTGCAAGCTTTTTCATTATTGTTATATTTGTTATGGTGATCTGTGACCAGTGATCTTTGACGTTACTATTGTAATAGTTTTGGGGTGCCATGAGCCATGCTCATACATTTTGGCAAACTTAATCAATACATTTGATTTATTATTTACTGACTGCTCCACCAACTGGCTTTCTCTCATCTCTCTCCCTCTCCTCAGACCTTACAGAGAAACAACAATATTGAAATTTGGCCAATTAATAACCCTACAATGGTCTCTAAGTGTTCAAGTAAAAGTCATTTGATGCAGCAAACTTCATTGTCTTATTTTGAGAAATTGCCACAGCCACCCAACCTTCAGCAACCATCGCCCTCATCAGTCAGAAGCCATCAACATCCAGGCAAGACCCTCCACTAGCAAAAAAGCTATTACTTCCTAAAGGTGCCGATGATGTTAGCGTTTTTTAGCAATTAAGCATTTTAAATTAAGGCATATACATTGTTATTTTAGACACAATGCTATTGCACCCTTAAGACTACAGCATAGTGTAAATATAACTTTTATGTGCACTGGGAAACCAAAAATTCATTTGACAAGCTTTATTGTGACATTCACTTTATTAGGGTGGTCTGGAACTGAATCCACGTAACTCCAAAGTATGCCTGTATTTCTATCCAGTTCCAATGAATAAATCTTGCCTAAAATCAAGGCCAAGAAACTTCCCAACTTAGCAGTTACTAGTGAAAGGAAACTCTAAGGAGCTAAGAGATGCTGGCATAGGTTCAAGACAGAGACAACATTCTGACCTGCAAAATCAATCCAAAAATCCTGTGAGATAAAGATGGAGGCTGACAGTACCCATAAGAATACAGTACTTGTGGCCATTATGGTTCCAACCATTAAAAAAAACAGGAGTACTAGAAGAAAGTGACCATTAAGGGCAAAGCTTCTACCAATTAGTTGTTAATTGGCAAACTGCATTCAGATTGGCCTCTGGAAGTCCTAATGTTATATAAATTGCCAGATTCCTTTGTTCTTCAGAAAAGCCTCAAAACTCTCTTGACTCTTCTCATTTGGAAAATTAGCAAGGGTGATACTCTGATAGATTCCTGTACTTGAGAGCAATGCATGTCCCCATGGAGGGTTGGGAGTGGGCCACAGCACTGACTCCCAGGCCAGCGATGAGGCCAGATGCTCGGTGAACTGGGACTAGCGCGGGCACACCCTCAGGTCCTGCCAAGAATAAGTGGCCTGAATCAGGTCAAGAGCAAACAGCTCTAGGGTGAGGATTCTTTAAAACTCTCAGGGAGGAGACAGGACCCCTAAAAGCCATGCATGTTCCTAGATGGGCTCCTATCCCAGAAAAAAAATGATGCTATTGGGACAATAGAGGTTTGGATGGGAACTGTGGATTGGACGGTATTGTGTCAATGTTGATTCCCTAGTTTGATTATGTGGTGGTGAAGTGGAGAATGCGTTGTTTGGGAGAACTAAATCCTGCAAAGGGTAGGGGCTGTGTGACATCATATCTATAGCTTGCTCTCAAGTGGTTCAGCAAGAGTTATGATAATGGGTGGTGTACACATACACACGTATACATACGTAGAGAGAGAATGGCAATGGAGCAAATACTGTTGACGTGTTAGCAGCGGGAAATTTGGGAGAGTGGGGTTATGGGAGTTCTTTGTACTGTTCTTGCAACTTTTCTGTAAGTTTGAAAATACTTCAAAATGATATTTTTAAATTCTCTGTATTGTTCATTCCAGTATTTAAAAAAAAACATTCTCCTTTCCCCATATATCTGATGAAGCCTACCAAAGGCCACCAGAACACACCTACAGCCAGACAGGGCCAGATCTATTAACCTGCTGCAGCAAGCAAGCTTCCGAGGGAGTCCCGGGGAACCACAGAGCACCTCAGTGGTGTCGGGGAAGGGAGAGGCAACAGGGATGAAAGGGTATTGCAGGGCCTGGCAGGGGTGAGGAGCGAGTGTAAGTCATTGACTGGTCTTGGCAAAAACTGGTCAGAATTCGTAAACAAGGCAGCTGCTGGAGCAGCCAGGGGTTCTGTCTTTGGAACACACAGTGTTTGAGCAGCTACTATTGGACCAGTTGGTCTCTAGTCTTGTCATGGAACATAGGAGTCTGCGCAGACTGGTGTTAGAGTTTGAACTTAGCTGTGATGGACACCAGGGAGTGGGCTGGCACAGTTTACCTGTTTCACAAGTTGTGGTTTCTGTTACCATTTCCAGTGCCCCCTCACAGAGTAGCTGCCAGGAAGGCCATTTACTCCACTTACTCAAATCTCTTTATTCATTCAACAAATGCTTATCTGGGCTCTATTAAGTCCTTAACATTATGCTAGGCATTAGGAAGCTATCTAGTTTTATGACACATGCTCTGTCTTTGAAGTTGGGAAGGCAATATGTACACATAAACTGTAAGAGATCCTGTAGGGCCATAATGTAAAAACAAAGACTTCCTGGAATGAGGGAAAATTTGGGTAACAATTTGCTCTGGATAGACAAGTTTTCACAGAGTTAACAAAAAAACCACTTTAGGCACAAACCTTTTTGTATTTTTATTATCTGGCAATTTCATTTTTTCTAAAATGTATTATATACTTTTCTGCCTTCTTAAACTGAACACAGTTTAGTTTGCAAACTTCAGTTGCGCAAATCTAAATCATGCAACAGAATGTTAATCAAGTCTCATTTCGTATACAAATTTGCAATTATACAAATGCCCCAAGTCAAGAATAATCATCCAGAAGAGCATAATTTCAAACCAGCACGATGAGTGAACTACATTACTGGCCCATGGCAGACCCCTTCATCGGGAAACAGAAATAAGCCACAATACTTTGAGTCATATGGGAAAACTAGTCTTACAACCACATGAGTTTTGAATTATGCAGAGGTTTCAGAAATGTGCTTCTTTCCTAAAATGCCATTGTATCAATTATAATTTAACCTGTTTATGATTTGGTTTTTACTGCAACACTGATTTTCTGGTCTATACAGTGTTGAGTTCAAGCCCTGCTTGGGTATGCAGGTAGACCTCGCTAACTACCTGCAAGTGTCTGTTTCCTCCTTCCTTACCAGCAGAATCCCATTTTTATCCCTAGGAGCCTTGTGCTACCAAAACTCCACATTTTTCATCCTCCCTTAGAAAAGGCCAAGTTCTTGCCAACAAGATGAAGAGAGATATTCCTGCGGAGGGCATCTCCTCTGAAATAAAAGGGCAAAGCCTCACTAGGAGAAAGTCTGTCCCTTTCTTCTACCATCTTCTTGCTGGGAATATGAGATGTGACGGCAGACCTGCAGCAGCCACCCAGAGACCACAGAAAGACTCGTGGGAGGACGAAGGCCCACAAAATGAGGGCAGCCTGGAGAGGTGGAGAAAGGCAGGTCGCTGAGAGTATCACAGAGCAGCTGCAACGACCCTGGGCTGCCTCCCCCAGACTCCTATATGAGAAAAAACTCTGGTAGTTTTCTTTAAATGACTGTAATCCAATCAGCCAAAGGCATTTCCAACTGATATATAAGGACTATTTGTGCCTGCTCCAAACAGTTGTATATGACCATGTGTTTTATATTCTTACAGCTGTTGTTTATGGGTTTCAAACACTTCTTTTGGTCAATGAACCCAGCTAAACAAATCAAAGGGTAGCATTCACCAGGCCACAGCCTGGTCCAGGAAAAGGCCCAATGAGATGGAAATGGGAAGCGGGAAGGGGGCTTCACAGCAGGGTTTCCATGCTTGTAAGAGAGAGCCAAGAAAGAGACACTCCTCCTTCCTGACTTTATGCATAAGGATGTGAGGCCCAGAATGTTGGACCCATCACATTATAAGCCTACTGGTGAAGTCTACTCAGAGAGGAGAGGAAACCAAAGATTCCCAGGAAAACGGAACAATAGACCTACTGGATTCAATCGCCCTGATGATCACCCCACCTCTAGACTTCTAGGACTGTGACCTGATAACCGTCTTCAGCATCTAGGTCACTCTGAGTCGATGTATTGTTACATGTGGTGAGGAACATTCTAACTGCCTCAGAATGTGAAAGACCTGGCCATCTGAAAACAGAAGCTGCTTTGATCATCTTCTCCATCTCTACCACCACCACCACCTCCACCACATTCACCATTACCATCAACACCTCCACCATCATCACCACCATCATTACCACCTATAGCATGTCCACCTCCACCACCACCACCATCACCTCCACCATCATCACCTCCTTCTCTACCTCCAGCAACTGCCTCCACCATCATCACCACCACCATCTCCACGACCACCTCTCCACCTCCACCACCACCATCTCCACCCCCACTATCGTGACCACCACCATCATCACTTTTATCAACACCAACTCCATCTCCTCCATCTCCACTACCTCCACCAGGACCACCACATCTACTTTGGTTATTCAAAATCCACCCCCCTTTTCTTGGTGCTCAAGCATGCTTTCCATAAGAAAAGCCAATAAATACAGTAAGTTGGCTACTTTTCCTGATTATATGTCAAGTGAGTTACACTACTTTACATCTCCTGCTGCTTCTCAATCCTCACTATTTTAACATTTAATGGTCTCTAGGCTTCTTTTTGCTCAGCTGCCACAGTTAATGAAGCAGCCAACCAACAATCAACCAAAATATTTAATGAACATAAAATCCGTCACGCTTATCGTGCTTAGTATTTTGGGGAGTGCAAGACATGCTCCCTGCCTTTGAGGAGCTGAAGTATATGATACAATTAGGCAACAAAACATGCATTAACAGCTGAGGGCACGGTTAGGAGATCTGCTGGTGGCCTTGGAGCCAGCACCTACAATGACAGAGAGATGTGTATATATGAAGGGAAAGATGCCCAAGTCACCAGAGCTCAAGATGAGAAGAGTAGCTGTGCACCCAGAGCAGAAGGGGGCCCACAAGGCTCATTGCTCCTAGTCTCTCACACTGGTGGGGTGTGTGGTGGTGATCAGACTGGGAGTGAGAAAGGGTACAAGTGGCTGGCCCCTCCCACCCATTTGGGAAGCAGGACAACTTGGTGTTCCATGTCCCTCTACCATTTTCTCACCTTCCAGTGCCCAGCTTCTTATTCACCAGCCAAGCACCCAAGTCATGTCAAGAAGAAAGCAAACTTGGTATATGTTCAAAGTCAAATGGATATTTAGTTTTAAAACAGGCCTCTGGGGCATCTCAGCATTCCATAAATCTCATAGTAGGAGATCTAGAGGAAAGAAGGAGGAGACAATTTCTATCAAGGATAATCCACAGGTAACCTATATTTTCTATGAGCCTACATGAAGACTCCTCTACCACGAGAAAAAAATATCTTTTCAAATGTAAAAAAATCACTGATCATTAGAAAACTGTAAAACTATTATTTAGGCAGCAGAGAAATGTGACTTATTAGCCCAACTGTACACAAATGTAACACTACAAATAATCTTATTATCACATATTTTCCCTCTCATGACAAAAACTCCTGTAAAGGTTTTGAAATGTATCATTTTGCCTAACGGTTTTTCAGTGACGAGTGAATTCTTCTTTCATCCAAGGCCAAAGGAACACAGCCATCAACTATTAATTGGTTCGTTGTTTCTATTTATGGTGCACAGAACCTCTTGCAGTATTTTTCTGC
The DNA here is from genome assembly GCF_040802235.1 of Manis javanica. Classification (NCBI taxonomy): domain Eukaryota; kingdom Metazoa; phylum Chordata; class Mammalia; order Pholidota; family Manidae; genus Manis; species Manis javanica. The sequence continues at coordinate 17,921,259 of NC_133173.1, forward strand.
TGGCGGAAATCTAGCAATCTAGACTTATACTCACAGAGCAGGAAATAAATTGCTTAAGTCTATGTTCAGGATATCCCAAATCTGAATCAATCTCACCCAACTGGTTCCATCCTGCTATTTTAGGGACAAGGCACAATCAAGAAGGGCTGTAAAATTTCAAGCAATCTGTTGAGTTTTAAAATTATCATTTACTTTGACTAAATATTTAGAATCTGAGAGGGAGGAAGGGACGAAGTGTAAATACAACCTGATCGCTCTAGACAATGACCCCAGAGTAAAAGAGAATAGCTAGTAAACATCACTAATTCTAATTCTAAATAGTCACCTTTCTTCTTCATATTGGTTATCAATATATCACTCACTCCATTACCCCATGGGGCTAGAAAAACTTATCGTGTGTTTTACAGATCATTTTGCCCATTAAAGTGTTGAAGAAAGGCTTGGGTTTTCTAGGCAAAACACTTCTTCCTAAGAGGCTTTTCTACTCCAGGACTTGCCTAAAAATATTTTTACCAAGTATCGTTGGGACACTGTCTCACAGAACTAGCGAGACCGGATGACTGACTCCCCAGTCTCCCTCCGTAAACTAGGGTGTCAGTCAGTTGTGATGCAGGGTTTACAAAAGGGACTAGAATGCCCGTCCCATTTAACGCCCCCAGAGAAAGCTGAAACAATCACCTCTCCCCAGGAGCTGAAATGGCATCAATCTGAAGCCTGGGACCAAAGCCAACAGTCTCAGCTGGAACTGAGGCTTCTCAGCCAGAAACTGGGACCCCGAATGCATGGCAAGTGGACCTCTTGCTCCACTTGCTGTGTTTTTCTAAAATCAATGAAAATTGTACGTTTTTCTTAGGCAAAGTTAAAGTAAAATGTAAAAATAAAACAAATACTATTCTGTTGGTCATGCAAACTTGATGTATGCTTGTAATAGGAGGTTATGAACTAAGTTTAAGTCTATATTTAAAGTTTTCTATTTACTTTGGTGGTCAAAAGAAGACACATTTAACAAAAATTTTTATGAATAAAAAATATATAATATGACAAATTTTGGGATTTTTTGAACTAGAAGAATATTTTGGAAGAGATACCTATGGTGGCTAGGCTATTTCCTAAAGGGAATAAGGAGTATCTATATTCTTGTATAAGTGGAAGTTATTATGGACGCTTTACAAAAAGGTCTTTGCTTTAGACTTTGTGGCTAAGGTCTTAAAATTTGGTTTTCCACGAGGATGGCGGCGTGAGTAGAGCAGTGGAAATCTCCTCCCAAAAACACATAGAGCTATGAAAATATAACAAAGAAAAATCTTCCTAAAATAGAGACTACAGGACACAGGACAACATCCAGACCACATCCACACATGCAAGAACCCAGCGCCTTGCGAAGGGGGTAAGATACAAGCCCCGGCCCGGCGGGACCCGAGCGCCCCTCCCCCCGGCTCCCGGCGGGTGGAAAGAAACCGGAGCGGTTTTTTTTTTGGCGAGTGCTTTTTGAAGCCTTAAAGGGACGGGCCCCGTTGCTAGGGAGGCAGGGTGGCGGGACCGGTGAGCAGGTGCCTGGGACCGCCGCCTGAGGACAAAGAATATCCTGCGTTTCTCCCTGCGGGACCGGCAGGCGGGTGCATGAGACCAGAGCCTAAGGACAGAGGAAATCGTGCGTTTTTCCCCTTTTTTTTTCTCTTTTTGGCGAATGCTTTTTGGAAGCCTTAAAGGGACAGGGACCCCGGTGCTAGGGAGGCAGGGCGGCGGGACTGGTGAGCGGGTGCCTGGGACCGGCGCCTGAGGACAAAGAATATCGAGCGTTTTTTCCCTACGGGACCGGTGGGTGGGTGCTTTTTGGAAGCCTTGAAAGGACAGGGACCCTGGTGCTAGGGAGACAGGGCAGCAGGACCAGTGAGCGGGTGCCTGGGACCGGCACCTGAGGACAAAAAAAAAAAAAAATCGCGTGTTTTTTCCTTTTTTTTTCTTTCTGTTCCCTCTCTCATTGTTGCTGTTGTTGTTTTGGTTTGGAGAGTGCTTTTTGGAAGTCTTAAAGGGGCAGGACAGGTCACTTAGACCAGAGGCAGGGAATCTGGGGATCTCTGGGCACTCTAACCCCCTGGGCAGCAGGGAGCACAGAGGCCCCTTACGGAGATAAATAGCCTCCCGGCCGCTCCCCCTCCAACGGGGCTCCACCATTTTGGAGGAACAGCCCCAGCCAGGCCAAGCCCACAGCAACAGCGGAGATAAACCCCATAGCAACTGGGCAGGAAGCAGAAGCCCTGTCTGCGCACAGCTGCCCAGCACAAGCCACTAGAGGTCGCTATTCTCCCAGGAGAAGGCCACAAACCAACAAGAAGGGAAGCTCTTCCAGCGGTCACTTGTACCAGCTCTGCAAACTATCTCTATCACCATGAAAAGGCAAAACTACAGGCAGACAAAGATCACAGAGACAACACCTGAGAGGGAGACAGACCTAACTAGTCCTCCTGAGAAAGAATTCAAAATAAAAATCATGAGCATGCTGACAGAGATGCAGAGAAAAATGCAAGAGCAATGGGATGAGATGCAGAGAAAAATGCAAGAGCAGTGGGATGAGATGCAGAGAAAAATGCAAGAGCAGTGGGATGAAGTCCGGAAGGAGATCACAGATGTCAGGAAAGAGATCACAGAAGTGAAACAATCCCTGGAAGGATTTATAAGCAGAATGGATAAGATGCAAGAGGCCATTGAAGGAATAGAAGCCAGAGAACAGGAACGTATAGAAGCTGACATAGAGAGAGATAATAGGATCTCCAGGAATGAAACAACACTAAGAGAAATATGTGACCAAGCCAAAAGGAATAATATTTGTATTATAGGGATACCAGAAGAAGAAGAAAGAGGAAAAGGGATAGAAAGTGTCTTTGAAGAAATAATTGCTGAAAACTTCCCCAAACTGGGGGAGGAAATAATCAAACAGACCATGGAATTACACAGAACTCCCAACAGAAAGGATCCAAGGAGGACAACACCAAGACACATAGTAATTAAAATGGCAAGGATCAAGGACAAGGAAAGAGTTTTAAAGGCAGCTAGAGAGAAAAAGGTCACCTATAAAGGAAAACCCATCAGGCTAACATCAGACTTCTCGACAGAAACCCTACAGGCCAGAAGAGAATGGCATGATATACTTAATGCAATGAAACAGAAGGGCCTTGAACCAAGGATACTGTATCCAGCACGACTATCATTTAAATATGATGGCGGGATTAAACAATTCCCAGACAAGCAAAAGCTGAGGGAATTTGCCTCCCACAAACCACCTCTACAGGGTATCCTACAGGGACTGCTCTAGATGGGAGCACCCCTAAAAAGAGCACAGAACAAAACACACAACATATGAAGAATGGAGGAGGAGGAATAAGAAGGGAGAGAAGAAAAGAATCTCCAGACAGTGTATATAACAGCTCAATAAGCGAGCTAAGTTAGGCAGTAAGATACTAAAGAAGCTAACCTTGAACCTCTGGTAACCACGAATCTAAAGCCTGCAATGGCAATAAGTACATATCTCTCAATAGTCACCCTAAATGTAAATGGACTTAATGCACCAATCAAAAGACATAGAGTAATAGAATGGATAAAAAAGCAAGACCCATCTATATGCTGCTTACAAGAAACTCACCTTAAACCCAAAGATAAGCATAGACTAAAAGTCAAGGGATGGAAAAACATATTTCAGGCAAACAACAGTGAGAAGAAAGCAGGGGTTGCAGTACTAATATCAGACAAAATAGACTTCAAAACAAAGAAAGTAACAAGAGATAAAGAAGGATACTACATAATGATAAAGGGCTCAGTCCAACAAGAGGATATAACCATTCTAAATATATATGCACCCAATACAGGAGCACCAGCATATGTGAAGCAAATACTAACAGAACTAAAGAGGGAAATAGACTGCAATGCATTCATTGTAGGAGACTTCAACACACCACTCACCCCAAAGGATAGATCCACCGGGCCAAAATAAGTAAAGACACACAGGCACTGAACAACATACTAGAACAGATGGACCTAATAGAGATCTATAGAACTCTACATCCAAAAGCAACAGGATACACATTCTTCTCAAGTGCACATGGAACATTCTCCAGAATAGACCACATACTAGCTCACAAAAAGAGCCTCAGTAAATTCCAAAATATTGAAATTCTACCAACCAATTTTTCAGACCACAAAGGTATGAAAGTAGAAATAAATTCTACAAAGAAAACAAAAAGGCTCACAAACACATGGAGGCTTAACAACATGCTACTAAATAATCAATGGATCAATGAACAAATCAAAATAGAGATCAAGGAATATATAGAAACAAATGACAACAACAACACTAAGCCCCAACTTCTGTGGGATGCAGCGAAAGCAGTCTTAAGAGGAAAGTATATAGCAATCCAGGCACACTTGAAGAAGGAAGAACAATCCCAAATGAATAGTCTAACATCACAATTATTAAAACTGGAAAAAGAAGAACAAATGAGGCCTAAAGTCAGCAGAAGGAGGGACATAATAAAGATCAGAGAAGAAATAAACAAAATTGAGAAGAATAAAACAATAGCAAAAATCAACAAAACCAAGAGCTGGTTCCTTGAGAAAATAAACAAAATAGATAAGCCTCTAGCCCAACTTATTAAGAGAAAAAGAGAGTCAACACAAATCAACATAATCAGAAATGAGAATGGAAAAATCACGACAGACTCCACAGAAATACAAAGAATTATTAAAGACTACTATGAAAACCTATATGCCAACAAGCTGGAAAACCTAGAAGAAATGGACAACTTCCTAGAAAAATACAACCTCCCAAGACTGACCAAGGAAGAAACACAAAAGTTAAACAAACCAATTACGAGCAAAGAAATTGAAACAGTAATCAAAAACTACCCAAGAACAAAACCCCGGGGACGGACGGATTTACCTCGGAATTTTATCAGACACACAGAGAAGACATAATACCCATTCTCCTTAAAGTGTTCCACAAAATAGAAGAAGAGGGAATACTCCCAAACTCATTCTATGAGGCCAACATCACCCTAATACCAAAACCAGGCAAAGACCCCACCAAAAAAGAAAATTACAGACCAATATCCCTGATGAATGTAGATGCAAAAATACTCAATAAAATATTAGCAAACAGAATTCAACAGTATATCAAAAGGATCATACACCATGACCAAGTGGGGTTCATCCCAGGGATGCAAGGATGGTACAACATTCGAAAATCCATCAACATCATCCACCACATCAACAAAAAGAAAGACAAAAACCACATGATCATCTCCATAGATGCTGAAAAAGCATTTGACAAAATTCAACATCCATTCATGATAAAAACTCTCAGCAAAATGGGAATAGAGGGCAAGTACCTCAACATAATAAAGGCCATATATGATAAACCCACAGCCAGCATTATACTGAACAGCGAGAAGCTGAAAGCATTTTCTCTGAGATCGGGAACAAGACAGGGATGCCCACTCTCCCCACTGCTATTTAACATAGTACTGGAGGTCCTAGCCACGGCAATCAGACAAAACAAAGAAATACAAGGAATCCAGATTGGTAAAGAAGAAGTTAAACTGTCACTATTTGCAGATGATATGATACTGTACATAAAAAACCCTAAAGACTCCACTCCAAAACTACTAGAACTGATATCGGAATACAGCAAAGTTGCAGGATACAAAATTAACACACAGAAATCTGTAGCTTTCCTATACACTAACAACGAATCAATAGAAAGAGAAATCAGGAAAACAATTCCATTCACCATTGCATCAAAAAGAATAAAATACCTAGGAATAAACCTAACCAAAGAAGTGAAAGACTTATACTCTGAAAACTACAAGTCACTCTTAAGAGAAATTAAAGGGGACACTAATAAATGGAAATTCATCCCATGCTCATGGCTAGGAAGAATTAATATCGTCAAAATGGCCATCCTGCCCAATGCAATATACAGATTTGATGCAATCCCTCTCAAATTGCCAGCAACATTCCTCAATGAATTGGAACAAATAATTCAAACATTCATATGGAAACACCAAAGACCCCGAATAGCCAAAGCAATCCTGAAAAAGAAGAATAAAGTAGGGGGGATCTCAGTCCCCAACTTCAAACTCTAGTACAAAGCCATAGTAATCAAGACAATTTGGTACTGACACAAGAACAGAGCCACAGACCAGTGGAACAGATTAGAGACCCCTGAAATTAATCCAAACATATATGGTCAATTAAAATTTGATAAAGGAGCCATGGACATACAATGGCAAAATGACAGTCTCTTCAACAGATGGTGCTGGCAAAACTGGACAGCTACATGTAGGAGAATGAAACTGGACCATTGTCTAACCCCATATACAAAGGTAAACTCAAAATGGATCAAAGACCTGAATGTAAGTCATGAAACCATTAAACTCTTGGAAAAAAACATAGGCAAAAACCTCTTAGACATAAACATGAGTGACCTGTTCTTGAACATATCTCCCCGGGCAAGGAAAACAACAGCAAAAATGAGCAAGTGGGACTACATTAAGCTGAAAAGCTTCTGTACAGAGAAAGACACCATCAATAGAACAAAAAGGAACCCTACAGTATGGGAGAATATATTTGAAAATGACAGATCCGATAAAGGCTTGACGTCCAGAATACATAAAGAGCTCACACGCCTCAACAAACAAAAAACAAATAACCCAATTAAAAAATGGGCAGAGGAACTGAACAGACAGTTCTCCAAAAAAGAAATACAGATGGCCAACAGACACATGAAAAGATGCTCCACATCGCTAATTATCAGAGAAATGCAAATTAAAACTACAATGAGGTATCACCTCACACCAGTAAGCATAGCTGCCATCCAAAAGACAAACAACAACAAATGTTGGCGAGGCTGTGGAGAAAGGGGAACCCTCCTACACTGCTGGTGGGAATGTAAATTAGTTCAACCATTGTGGAAAGCAGTATGGAGGTTCATCAAAATGCTCAAAACAGACCTACCATTTGACCCAGGAATTCCACTCCTAGGAATTTACCCTAAGAAAGCAGCAATCAAATTTGAGAAAGACAGATGCACCCCTATGTTTATCGCAGCACTATTTACAATAGCCAAGAATTGGAAGCAACCTAAATGTCCATCGGTAGATGAATGGATAAAGAAGATGTGGTACATATACACAATGGAATACTACTCAGCCATAAGAAGTGGAAAAATCCAACCATTTGCAGCAACATGGATGGAGCTGGAGAGTATTATGCTCAGTGAAATAAGCCAAGCGGAGAAAGAGAAATACCAAATGATTTCACTCATCTGAGGAGTATAGGAACAAAGGAAAAACTGAAGGAACAAAACAGCAGCAGAATTACAGAACCCAAAAATGGACTAACAGGTACCAAAGGGAAAGGAACTGGGGAGGATGGGTGGGCAGGGAGGGATAAGGGGGGGGAAGAAGAAGGGGGGTATTAAGATTAGCATGCATGGGGGGGAGGGAGAAAGGGGAGGGTGGGCTGCACAACACAGAGAGGACAAGTAGTGACTCTACAACATTTTGCTAAGCTGATGGACAGTAACCGTAATGTGGTTGTTAGGGGGGACCTGATATAGGGGAGAGCATAGTAAACATAGTATTCTTCATGTAAGTGTAGATTAAAAATTAAAAAAAAAAAAAAAAAAGAAAGAAAGAAAAGGGGGATTACTCCTTGACAGGATAAAACTATTGGTAAATCAAAGATCAACGCATGCTTTAAATATCCTTAATGTTGATCACTTAAAGGGTGTCAGATGATCAGCTATGGAGGTACTCTTTTCTGATAATATTCCTTTCTCTTAGTTAAAAAAAAAAAAAAAGCAGTTACTGTGTGCTGACCTCTAAATGAGTTCTGCACAGTGGTATAGAGGGCATGTCAAAGTGTGGGCAAAGGGTCTGTTTGTTTCTATGCAGAAGATCAAGGCCTAGCTTGGATACCCAGAAAATGAACTAAGATACGATATGAGGAGGAGCTTCCGGCATCAGCACTCTCTGGAGGACTTGTGCCGGGGGATGATCATCAAAAAGCCTCCACAGGTATCCGGACGATGCTGCGGTTGTGGCTGCATCCAGCCCACCGTCTCCTGGACTTGCCATAGGAATGAGGAGGGAGATGTCTAGGCTGGCATGTGCATACAGTGAGACAACGAATTTGACCGGATCTGTACTGTTGGAACTCAACCAGGAGTTGGGAGGGGTGCAAGTTGTAGCACTCCAAAATCTCATGACTATAGACTATCTATGGTTAAAAGAACATATGGGATGTGAACAGATCCCAGAAATGGGCTGCTTTAAGTTGTCTGATGGTTCAAGTACAGTTGGACAATATCCATCATATCATAGATAAATTTTCACAAATGCCTAGGGTGCCTAAACGGTTTTCTTGGCTTCACTGGAGATGGATGGTAATTATAGATTTGCTTTGTTTATGTCACCGTATTCCTATTATGTTAATATGTGTGTGCAAATTAGTTGGTAGTTTAAAACCTATACATACTTAAGGTACTATACAAGAAGATATGTCAAAGAAATAATCAATCCTCCCATGTTTCCTTCATATGCTACATCTATAGCTTTTCTTCTTCCTTCCTAATTACAACCCTTAAATAGAATTCGTGCCTCATATCGAATTTACCGAGTATCATAATTCCTCCAGGTGGTAAAGATACCTCGAGACAAGTGCTGGGCATAGAAGCCACAGGACATAAATCTGCAAAGAAGTAAAAAGCTAACCTTTGCAAACAATATGGCTTCTCTCTCACTTACCAACTTTACATTTCCCTGTATGGCCCCGGAAGATGACTGGTTAGCCAGAGACGGGTAAGATTCCTCAAGGGAAGAACAACCTAAGACAGGCACAGTCGCAGGGGGGCCATCAGGTGAGAATTTGGGGATCAACAGAGGTGAGGTGCAGAACCTCACCCCCCCTGCTTTGAGAGAAATCTTCTGCATCCATGGATGTCTTGCTGCCCTTGTCTAGCCTGGATTAATACTTAGTCCATAGGCACACACCTGATCATCTGATCATCTACATTTGCCCTCTTACAGCACTAAACTATGTTTTCTACCTTTATCTTGCATCTACCTACCACTTCAGCATTTTATTAAAAATAAAAATAATAATAATAATAGAGGGAGAAATGTGGGATCAACATATAAATCAAGTACAAAAATCAAACGAATATTCATATTTGACCTGATTGTTTATAGGTCATAATGCATGATCAAAACCGAAAGTTTCTGTACAAAACCCTTGTACTGTTCACCATGTAAGAATTTATTCACTATGTAAGAATTCGTTCACCATGTAAGAACTTGTTCGTTATGCTTCAGAAGATTGGAGACTGACGAGAATTAGGCTTGAGATGGATTAATGATTGTACACTGAGCGTTGACCCCCTATACTGAATTTTATTGTTGTTAACAACCATTTGATCAATAAATATGAGAGATGTCCTCTCAAAAAAAAAAAAAAAATTTTGGTTTTCCACGATGATATTACTAAGTCAAGTGCACTAGGGAACCAAATCTGAATACCTTTCAACTCCATGAGACCCTTTTCTAATCCACGTGTTTTTTTATAGTGTAGCACTTCCGTCTTTTAAAAAGATAGTATTTAAAAACCGGAAGGAAAAAATTCCTTTTTCATCCCCATGCCAAAGATGTTATATGCCCTTATGTATCCTGGATATTATTAACCGCCAAAGCCTATGTTAGGAAGTGGGGGTAGCCAAGCTGTTAGGCTCTTCTTTTTATTTTCTTATTGTTTGGAAAATCAGTTTATTGCTTTTCTAAAAACAGAATGTGCTCATTATAAGAATTTCTAAGAATCTAATGATGTTCAAAGAGCAAAATAAATATAAATTGCTGACCTACCACCCTTAATTGTGAAAACCTGAGAAAGAAAATGTACTCAAAATTGCAAAAAACTTAAATTGACTGCAGTTATTACTTTTCATAATACATCCTCATTACTGAAAGACTGATAAAACGTCAGTAAAGTCCACGGCCTTGCAATGCACTCCCCAGAAAGCAGAAAAGTGAAATCACAAACGTCGCCCATGAAGCTCAGTAAACCATTAGAACACACAGCTCCTCCCAGGAACGACCTTCCATAAACCTCAACTTTATCTCTCTTTCAACCTCAATGTCAGAATGCCTTCCCTCCAGGGATGCTAGGACATTTCTTTTGAGATAAAGTCAAACAGGGAAGATAACCAAACAGAAAGAGACTACTTCTGCAGATGGTAACTGCGCCTGGGTAATGCTGTTTTTCCTGGCTTGCACTCTGTACTCACTTCAGCCAGATCAACTCTTCCATAGAACAATGCAGGGAATAAATTATCAGTAATTTTTAAACATACTCATCATGGTAAAAACATAACCCTACCACCTTTTTCTCACAGCTGAAATAGTCTGTTGCTGGGGAACTGAAGCCAACATTACATGAAGGAAAGCTTTTTGTTTTTCTGTCATATTCTAGAGAAAATTAACCTCTTCCCCAACTACAATGACTCTGGTTGAGCAAGTACATGTATTTTGTGACACGTCAAATTATTCAGCTATCTGATATGCTTCAGTAATGATAAAGTTTAACATCATATACAAGAACCTGCTTAACTTTTAATTTCCATTTTTATATTTCAACAAATAATTCATGTTTGTTTCTCAATTCAGTGTTTCACCTTTGAAAAGCAATTCCCTCTATTTTAAACTATACTTACATTTTCTTCAGTCCATTAATGGTTATGTCTACTTAGCAAGTATTACTGGCTTTTTACTCTTTTTCTCAGTTACTGCTTAAATGTCTTCTGACAGGTCGCATTTCACCATTACATGTCATAAATGCAGTCAAGCACACTCGTAAGTAAAAGAATTGAGTAAAATTACTTTAGTAAAAATAATTACTGAAACTAAAAAGTTTTTTAAGTAACAAAAGAGGGTCCATGTTTACTGACCCTCTGTTTTCATCAGTTATAGGTAAAAGATACAGAAGTCACATCCTCAATAAACACAGCCTTTAGTTTCATACTTCACACAGCTTTTTGAAACAGCAGTCAATGGCACTTTGATAATTCAGGATTTTTCAGAGCTCAAAGGGAAGAAATGATCACATCTGGGTTACTAAGAATCTTAAATATCTATTATTTGCCCCTGAACCTTACACTACATAAATCTGAACAAAACCTTCTTAGAGCAAAGAAAATTCCAGTATTTCCTTTATAGCATTGCTATCAGTATCTCTGATAAACTAGGATACTATTAACAGGAAAGGCCACTGGGGCCTGGAAGAACCAGTGTTCCTCGAAAAACATGCATGAATTTACCACGTCCCCATAGGGAAAACCTGTCACTTGGCCCAGAAAAAAAAATATGACCACTTATGTTAATTACTTAGAATAGACAGAAAGCGCCAGCATTAACTGAATTGTGTCTGTCCTAATAATATCAAAGTAACTATTTTCTGTCATTACCAGGAAGGTGAGTGTTTGGGGTTAATCAAATACTTAGATCTCAACTTATATTAACATGTGGATTTTCTATGAAATTTATGTTAATACTGCAGTGAACTCAATTCAATTTTTGTTGTAGTGTTCAGGAAGCATTTCTTTATCTTCGTCTTTGAATCAGAATCATCATTATGAACCACTTCTTACGAATGTAGCATATGGATACCAGTTAACAAAGCATTCTGGTTGGTAACTTGTCAGATGAACCAGTTACTAAAAAATGCTTACCACAAAGTAAGTAAATATTTATGAAAAATTTTAAAAATGAAATAAAATTTTTATATTCTTTGAGTAATGAGAAACGTATTGAACAGTCCACTTACAGTGAGTTCACAGAAATCGATGCTGTCAAGGCTTTTGCTTCTGTGTAGTCTCCCTTTTATTCTTCTTAAAGAAGGTTTTCCTTGGCTGACACTAGAAGTAGCACCATTAGGATTTTCAGAGGATGGCGTTACCCTGCAAGAAGGGGAATAATTTTAAAGACAGGTTTATAGGTAAACACATTTCACAAGTATGAGGTAAGCATTTGAGGGCAGCTTTGGAAATGTCACACTCCTTTTTCAACCAAAAAGTAAGAATAAGACTATATTCTACCAGATACTCTTCCTAAATATTTCTTGGCAGCTTGCTAGTTTAGATCTCTTTTTTGACAGAGTTCAAATACTCCAACACTTAAGATTCACTAAAAGTCAACTCTGTAACCATCAAAGAAGCAGTTAAGACTAGACTGATGTTTCCTAGGTAACCGGAAGGCATCTACTTCCCTCTGGGTGGGTTTTTATCAAGTGCTCAGCCCAGTGTCTGGCACACTCATCACAAGTCAGCTATCACTGTGCACTATGACAGAAACTGTTTGGCATGCTTTTGTTTAGCATGAAAATAACTTTAAAAATTTTAAATACTTAATTCAGCATGATTATGGAACCAAAAAAATACAGATAAGAAGAAAAGGCAATCTAAGCCATCTACAGAATGCACATTGGAATATACGTTTAATACATATAAATAAATGCTGGGACCGTCACGTGTTCCCTCATTTCTGTGCCACTACTGGGTGGCAGCCTTTGAACAATGTCGCCTGGAAACCTGGGAGTAAACTGCTCAGTGGATTCTCATCTTAGAGATGATAAAGATAATAAGGTCATGAGACTGATTTGTATGTATGGCTGATGAAAATCAGTTTCCTTATTTTATGACCAGACCTCCTATCTGTAATACATTCCATGTTTACATATTTGTCAACTTTCATGGCCTACTTTTTTATATTTAAAATGTTGTTTTCTGAAAAGGACAAAACAGGTCTCTCATTGCTTGAAAAGGACACATGGGTTGGACTATTAGCAAAGTAAACTTGATTTATATAATAAGATAGGAGTAAATATCATAAAATAGACTAGGTATGGCTGCAGTTTAAAATAAAAGTACTACCTGCCTATAGTTTGAATACTTGAAGAGTACAGAAAGATAAAAAAATGAAAAACAAAACCCTCCTTCATCCCCCTCAACCCAAATTCGCAGCCTTTTTCCAAAGGACATTCACCACCAACAGTTCTTTGTATAACCTCCCAGACCCTCAAGCTGACCTGTGTATGTGTTCATCTCCTTTTGAAACTTGTTAACAAAGTGACCAAATTGTTCACAATGTCCTGAACCTTATTTTTTTCACTTACTAATATACCTTGAAGTTCTTTCCATAATAACCCAGATCTATCTCAATCCTAATGGTTAAACAGTATTCCATCGTATAGGTACACCACAATTTTTTCAACCACTCCCCTTCGGGTGGACATTTACTTTAGTTTCAAAAGTTTGCTATCAAATCATAAAGCAATGAACATCTCTGACATCTTTGGGAACAAACACAATATTTAATTAGGAAAGAAGTAAACGACAGATAAAATGCAGGGTGAAAGGTTTCTAGATGTTGCTAGGTAACTGCCTTTCAAAAAGGCTTTACCAATTCATAGGTCCATCAACAGTACATAGGAATGCCCCCTGCTGGGAGCGAAGGGAATCCTTAAATAGAAGGGATTACAATTTCTTACAATTATAATTTTATTATTTTAAAACTCAACTTCTCATTCCTCAAGGGAGGAACAACCTAAGACAGGCACAGTCGCACGGGGGCCATCAGGTGTGAAACTGGGGATCAACAGAGGTGAGGCTTAGAACCTCACCTCCCCTGTTTTGAGAGAAATCTTCTCCATCCGTGGATGTTTTGTTGCCCTTGTCTAGCTTGGATTAATACTTAGTCTACAGGCACAGACCTGATCATCTACATTTGCCCTCTTACAGCACTAAATTATGTTTTCTACCTTTATCTTGCATCTACCTACCACTTCAGCATTTTATTTAAAATAATAATAATAAGGGAGAAATGTGGGATTCACATATAAATCAAGTATAAAAATCAAACGAATAATAAAAAAAAAAAAAACTCAACTTCTCTGTGTCCTTCCTGTGGCTTGCCGAATTGCTGATTTCCATAAAAAAGATGATTACAGTTTTCCAACATGAACATGGATTTGTCAATTGATCATTGTATGTCCATTAATTTTTCATTTACATATTCCAAATGTTTTATTAGATGCCTTAATGTTTACAACACGTATCTTCTTAGGGATTTCATCATATGAAAAGTCTCTGTTCCAATAAAAGATTTTACCTTGAATGCTTTTTTGCCTGATAATTTTCTCCATCTACATTTTTGTATTAGCCTTTTCCCGACCATCTTTCTCTGTGCTTGTGTTTTCTACCTTCCAGTGTCTCTGTGTCTCCCTCTCTCTTCTTTTCATTGTATCTTTAGCTCCTGGTAAACAACATGTAGCTAGATTTTCCTTTTATCCCAGTCTGGGAATCAGTATCTTTTGAGAAAAACTTAATTCACTCAGATTTACTGTTTTTACTGATAGGTTTAGTTTATTCCTCATGTATTTGTTTCATGGTTTCTGTATTTTTAATTCAAATGTTTTCTTTTTTTCCCTGCCTTTTCAGTATGATTGATTTTCTCTGTCATCACCCACCCCTGGACTTTTTCCCCTTTTCAATTAGTAGTTTGAAAGTTATACATCTAATTATGGCAGCTCTACCTCTAGCTAAGAATACACACACACATTTATACATTTATATCTGTGTATGTATATATGTGTTATATACACATACACAAATACATATGTACCTATACAGATGTACACACATATATACACATGCATATAAATATATAAACTCATATTTTTCTATGAATATTTAGGGTTCATCAATATTCTTATCTCCTCTAGCACAAGAAATGACATTAACACATCTTCATTTTCCTTCTTTTCCGGGCACCACCAAAGCCCTATACCCTCTTGGAATAATTTCAAGTTCTCCTAATTTGTCTTTCAATCTTTTTGTTCTTTTGGCATTCATTAACTTACTTCTTCAGGTTGCTAATTTGTTTTTCAATATTGCCAATTGAAACATCAGAAATCTCAAACAATTCAGACATTGTCAATTCTTTAATTTCAATGAGCAAATTTTAAATATGTAGTGTCTGTTTTTTTAAATACACTATTGTATCTTTCTGAAAATAACCATGTGAATAGGGTTTTTCTATTTTCTCAGAGATTATTGCTTTTGTTTGTTGAATATGGTCATTCTCTCAATACTGGCTTTCTCCTACTATGGTGATTTTTTTAATGGTTACTTATATTTATGTTAGAGAACGTCTGTTTCCCTTGTGGCCTGCCTTTGGCAACTCTGGCAGAGAGATGGCAGATGCTGCTGGGAGGTTTGTGAGATACTTTTTCTGGGTCAGGGAACTGAGTCGCTACCTCAGACACAGCCCTGTTTGTGGCCCCAGCATTCACATTCACAATTTCTGG
Source organism: Manis javanica (assembly GCF_040802235.1). Taxonomy (NCBI): domain Eukaryota; kingdom Metazoa; phylum Chordata; class Mammalia; order Pholidota; family Manidae; genus Manis; species Manis javanica. The sequence goes on from NC_133173.1 coordinate 17,936,667, forward strand.
CAGTGAGAAAGCAACACTGTGGTCCACTACTTGTCACAAGTTAGTGAGGACTGGGGGATGTGCCAGCCTAGTGCATCAAATATGACTAATCCCCGAGGGTCCTCGGCTTCTTCCATCCTTCAATGCTACTTCAAGCTATGCACCCCTACCTTTGCAGACATCTCCTATACATTCTCTGGACAATGGTTTCAGCAAGGTTTTTGATCTATCCTTCTCTACTCCCTAGATTTCAGATATTCCTCAAAAAGACTGGTCCTCCGATGGCTGGTCCTCCGATGGCATTCTTTGTTTACTCAGACTGTTAATATTTTTGCTGTAGCTTTTTAAATTCATGTTTTCATTATGTCAATTAATTTCCAACGAGTCCAACTTTCAAGTCACCTCCCAGAGCAAAATTTTGATGATGTCACTTTCATTATCCTCAATACAAAAAGCAGTGAATTGTACATTTTGTTCTCCTCTCTGCAGAGGAACAGCTTCCACTGAAATAATCAATTTTATTTTAATGAAAAGAGGGCATGTGGGAAAGAAAAAAACTGTAGGACAAGTCTTAAAATCCCTTTATTTCTTCTTTCTCACATTATTTTGAGAGTGTTGGCTATGTGGCATGATCATATTATAAGAAATTAATATAAATATAATTTTTTCGACAAATTTTTTGTAAGTTTTTCTTTCCTCTGACTTAGAAAGGCATCACTATTTTTTTTCCCTGAAATCCTAAAAGCCTAGAACTAAATCCTAAAGTCTACAGTAAAAATTTATATCCACCACATTTTATAAATGACTGGAAGCCAAGACTTAACTAAATGTAATACTAAATCCAGTGACAAAGTAAAACAGAAGGAAAAAAATGACTGTAAATGTAACTTGAGGAATGGACCCACCCCATCCCCACCAGGATCATAATTAAAACTCTCAATAACCAGTAGAACTGAGCAGGTGTATACCAGGTGACGATCAGGTATGTACCCGCCCTAGCCACAGAGTCGGCAGGAGGTTGGTGCCTTGGCTAAGAATTGAGCCAGGCTCCTGCAGAATAATTTCAGTAACTTTAAAGCTTTGACCAGGTCTTTGTGAAGAAAAGAGGTCAACTGTCAAAAAGCATATGGTTCAGGAAGGACCCCCCTTTTTTTTGGGAGGGGATAAAGAAAAGGAATAAACCCAGGCTCAGACAGTATGTAGAATGTTAATTTATGTATAAGCGGAAGGGGTCTTGAGGTACAGAGGAATTTAAGGTGCTGCTTCTCTTCTCTTTTATTACTGTTTTGAGAATTAATTTGTCCTGGAGTGGGGAAATGTGGGTTCAGATAGTTTTCTGCCGGGCACTTACAAGAATACAGCGGTATATCTACAATTTAGGTGAGAAGAGCTGCGCCTGGGTGCAGGAAGCCCACTGAGGACAGTTCTTCCAGGCATGGGCAAAAAGGGTTTTTTTTAATCCCAAGATCCCACTCTCTCCCAACCCGATGATGTGGTCTGAAATGAGTAACTCAGACTTTGGGGATTCTTCCCCAAACACTTAGGAGAACAGCCCCTGATGGGAAGGAAATAAACCTAGAAACTAAGATTTAAGCATCTTGGGTAGTTTTCCCTTGAACTCTGGGTGATCAGTATTTAACGTACAATGAAGTATTTCTTTTCTTAATTCTTAATTCCACTTGACTCTCCGAGGGGACAACTGGGAAAGAAATGACTGCCTCTCTCCACTCCCTTCCTAACTTTCCTGAAGGGGCCATATTTTCACCTGTGGGCATGACCGATGCACGTGAAAGGCAGAATCCCAGATCCACCCTCTCCTCTGGTTCACGACTCAGGCGCTTTGGCTCACAACAGTATTTTACCAAGGCTCACTTAGCACAAACAATGCCCAAGCTTAGCTGCCTCACCTATTTCTAATTTCTACTGGAAAAGACCTCAATAATAACAAAAAATTGGGCAAAAATAATCAGGATGGTAAAAACAAAGCAGTTTTACTAAGAACAAAACTATCAACCAAAGTGACACTAATAATCTTTCTGCTATATTTTAAGATATAATTTTAAAATATAATCAATAAACAGCCACAAAATAACAATAATGATGATAGCAAAGCATCTTCCCCCCAAACAAGGGGAATTCCAAGCAAGTATGTGAGAATAGGAGCCGTGAGATACTAAGTACAGCAGGGCAGCTGACTTTAAAGGACAGGATATTGCAGTAAAAGCTAGTAAAATGCTTATTTTTGTTTGTAAGTCTCAGACTTCAGAAATCTTAATAGCTGACTTGAAAGGTTTATATTAAATGGCCTTTAGTCATACTTATAAATAATAATGTGTGTAATTGCCTATAATTAGCTCATTAAAGAAAACAAGAAAGGGACAGATGTTAGCTACACTTATTGTGGTGATCATTTTTTGCAACATATCAAACCATTATGTTGTGTACCTGAAATTAATATAATGCTGTACGTCAGTTCTACCTCAATTTAAAAAAATCAACCAATAAAGGCCTTGGATATTAAAGCCATTCCCATCCTGTCCCATCAGGGGAGACCTTGGTGACCCATGGCATCCTTGGGGAAACAACATTCTTTAAGGCACTTTCCAGTCGTTTTGCCCCTGTTTCCAGTCACTCTCCCTTTCTAGACTGTCATGTCCCTATTCCAATGTGTTTTTAACCCCTAAAACTGGCATAAAACCTGATGTGTGACTCTGGGCAAGCCAATGATCTCATTTGTAAAACTGGGGAAATACAGTACCTACCTGATAGGGGTGCGGTGGGTTGAATGAGAGGATGCTTGGAGAGCACTTAGACACCCCTGGTAGGTAATAAGCTCAACGAACAGCAGCTCTTCCTCTTTTCATAATCTAACTATGGGATGACTACCTGAATAAATGAACTGATACTAGATGGCCTTCAATAATTATTGAGCCAAATGACTGGGAAAAAACATTTCTAAAAGTGGGAAGAAAATGAAATGGCATTCTGTTCCCCTCCAATTAGTGTAAACACTCCTAAAAGTACTCAATGCAAAAATCAGGACTCTGACAGTAATATCACGAAAATATATTTCACATTTCACATAAAATAGAAGTAACAATTATTTGGGCCTCATACTTGCTGAACAGGAAGAAGTTGGCTTTGGTACCTGTCCTGGATTCAACGGCGCCCCTCCTTCCACCTCCTAACTCCGGGAACCTGTGAATTTTAGAAGTTTAGAAAAAGGGTCTTCGCAGATGTAATTAAGGATCTCAAGATGAGGTCATCCTGGGTATCCAGATGGACCCCACGTCCAAGAACAAGTGTCTTTACAACAGACAAGGGGAGGAAAGGTCACAGACACACAAAGATGCCTGGAGAGGCTGGAGTGATTTGGCCGCAAGGAACACCTGGAGCCCGCAGGGCACTCCAGGAAGAGGCGAGGAAGGACTGTCCCCTAGAACCTTCAAGGGGAGGTGGCTCTGCAAACATCCTGATTTCAGACGTCTGGCCTCCAGAACCACAGGAGAGTAAGTTACTGTTGTTTCAAGCCACCAGGTTCTTGGTAAACTTGCCTGGCAGCGCTAGGTAATACTCGGCCCTTTTGCTTCTTGTCCTCACTGGCAATTACAGGAGGCTCCCAAAGGCAGGCAGCAGGCTTCCACAAACTCAGGCCTTACCTCCAGGTTCCTAAACAGTAATAGTTCAAAACCAAGCCCTGCAAACACTCCTACTTCCAAGATTTCTTAGAGAAGGAGGAGACAGGAAGAAGGCTCTTGGAGTCCACTGATGCGGGTCTGCAGCTGGTCTATTTTAGTATCTACCTAAATTGGTGTGCAAACCTAATACTCCTTAAAGGGTTTGCACAGCCAGTCAGAAAGACAGAAGGCATTGCACAAGGAAAGCCAAAGCACAAATGGCCGAACTATAGACAGAAGTGTGGGGCCAGAGCACTGGACCAATCAAGCCCACTCTTTACTTACACTGGCATAAGCTTTGCAGGTACGCAGTCTTTCCATACAGATGGCAATTACTTAAAGAGAGACATAGGGAGCATATGCATTTCCATTAACATCTTCCTATAGATCTTCATTTATGGCATGCCAGTTATCATAGAATGCCTTCACATTTTGTAATGGGCATAAGTTGGTATATTCCAAGGTCTGACACACATTGCTCATGTCACTTTTGGTTCCCACCCACCACTCTGGAGTCAAAACCCATATCCTCATATCTTCTAGTCATATAACTGTGACTTCTGCTTCAAATTCTTCATGTGCAGTTGCTGCAATAACTGGCACAATGAAGTGTTACTTAGAAAATAAATTCCAGAGAACAGAGAGAGAGAGATGAATCAGGCAGTACAATATTCTCCAACTTAGAAAAAAAAAAGGATTATGCATCTATGTTTAAAAGTACCAGCCACTCTGGAGTATGCATTTCACTTTGCCACTCTACAAACTAGATTAACATTTTCAAATTCATTTAACATTGAGTGGAAATTCTGAAACGTTCATTTAAAATTGTGGAAAAGTTCAACAAAATCCCCTTGCCCTTTCCAGCTGGTCTCTTAGATGGTTCTGAACGTTGGCCCCAGTTCACTGCCTGCCCGAAACGTGAATCTCTAGAGTACAAAATTTACCCGGATTTTATTTCCCTGCGTCCACTCTTCACAAACTCTCTATTAGGGACTGTATTTTCAGAAGCTGCACTCCAACGATGAAAAAGAATAAACTGGATTCTTGACTTTGTGACCAACCGCTGCTAATATTCATGCCTAACACCGTCTCATACGTTATTCCCACATCTTCATTTTCAAATTTAATGTCAAGAAAATTTCCTCAAATTTCTTTATCAGTTATGCATTATTAAGAATTCAATTATTCAACACAACTTTTGAGAACCTTTTTGGTACAGATATCAATTACAGTGGAGTTAACCTTGAACTTAACAGACAAAAAGCCCTGCCCCCATTCAACTTCCATTCTAGTGGGAGGGGGAGAGGAGATGTATATGAATTTTAAAATATGTAAAAAAAATAAAATATGTAGCATATTAGATATTGTTCAGTGCTCAGGAGAAAAGCAAGTTGGGAGGTAAGACGGTTGGTGGTAACCTCTTTTATTTCTGTACACCATCAATATGAAAAGTCACCTTCAAATGTTACTGCTTCTTGCTTCATAATAGTGACATATTCCTATAAATTTGTGAAAAACTCCCATACTCCCATAGACATTTCTTAATTCAATTACTGCCAACTTTTACCAGTCTAGTTTTTGGTGTGTTGCCACTTCTGTTCATAAAATTAAAATACCTTTTGCAGAATAAATTTCTCTTTTTTCCCAAACAAATGGAGGAGAAGGGGGCAGAGAGGAATACACTAATATTTGCTAAACACCTACTATTCAGCCAGGCATGGTGGCAAGACCTCGGTATTCATGATCTCAGTTGATCTGCATAGGACGCCAAGAGGTAGTAACATCATTCTCATTTTACAGAAAACAAACAGATACTCAGTAACTTGCTTAAGGTCACACAGTTAGTGACACAGATGAAATGTGAACTTATGTTTTTGGTCTTACCTCCAAAATCTTTTTCTCCTAAAATGCAGCCTCACTTTCTTTTCTCTATAACCTTAGACTGTGTTCAATTGACTGGAATGAAAACTACACTGACCGCAGATTTTAAAATTAAAATGACCAGTGAATACCAAGACTACCAGCATCTTTTTTCTATAGTCACTATCCCTTTAGTTATTTCTTTTGTGACAGAACCTTACACCGAAGTCTCAGGTCGACGGAGTGCCTAGGCAGCCACGAAGATTCTATATGACATATTTAAGGGCTAATAAAATGCAATACAATCCGATAGATAATCAACTGTGTAAACCAGAGCTGGATAACTTGCAGGCATTTTTCTTTAAGGGCATTCTTTTCCCGTTACCCCAATAACAGTTTCCAGGTCAGAGGAACTGGCGCGCGTGCAGATAAAATAGAGTCCCCGATAATGCAATTATAATCTCCCAACTTATTCCCCTTACCGTGGGAGCGGCTCGTCCTTTACTACAAACCCGCAGCAGACGGGTTTTGAGAAATATTAGAAAAAGCACCCAGCGACACCGAATTGGATGCTGCCTGCAGGAAAGCCGGGCTGGCAATGCTGAGCCCGAGGCCCGGCGGGCGAGCGGGGCCCGGGGCCCGCGGAGCCCGCCCTCCCCCCTCCCGGCCGCGCGCCGCTCTCCGGGTCGCGGGGCGCAGCCCAGGGGCACGGCGGGGCCGCCCGGGAGAGCGCGGGGCGCGGCGGCGCTCGGCCCAACGGGCTCCGAAATGGCTGCTGCGCTCCGCGCTCCAGGCTCCCGGCAGCCCGGCCGCCAGCGGCCTCGCACCCCGCGCGCCCCCGCCCCGACCCGCGCCGCGTCCCGGAGCGCCCCGCGCCCGCCGCGCGCTCACCACAGCTTCCTCTTGAGCGGCAGGAGGCTGCCGCGGTTGGAGGGGGTGACGCCGATGGCCATCTGCAGCACCGTCAGGTACTTCTGGTACTTCATCTTGTCCCCGCGCCGCTCGCGGGCAGGGCCCCGCCGCCGCCGCCGGCGCCGCAGACACAGCCCCTCCAGGCGCCGCATAGATCAGCTCTGGGCCATCCGCGGCCGCCGCCGCCCCCGCCGCCGCGGCCGCGCGTGGCCGGGGCCCCCGCTCCCGCCGCCGCCGCCGCCGCCGTGCGTGCCTGGCCGCTCCCGCCGCCGCTGCGCGTTGCCCGCCGCGCCCGTCGCCGCCGCCCGCACCGCCCCCTCCGCCTCCGCAAGCCGCGGCCCGCAGCGAGCGCCCGGCGGCCGGGCGTGCGGGACCCCGGCGCTGGGAGCCGCCCCTGCCCCCCGGCACCGGCCGGCCCTGCGCCCCCGTGTGCCTCACGGTCCTCGGAGCTCGTCTTTTATCGTTTATACCCCAAAAGCATCCTCAGCAAGCTCCCAGAGCAGAAAAAATATATATATTTTAATGATCACTTAATAGTTTGTAACCATCATGTATGTGTTCTAGCCTAAAGAGTTTGGCGAATTTATGTGCATATAAAATGTATATGTACATGTGCACATAGTACATACATATATATGCAGTCTGTGCGTGCGCAGTGGTTTGGGACTGAGGAAATGACCCTGAACCATGCCTTCCTAATAATGGGAAAAATTAAGTTGGTTTCATGACCTTTAAAAATTTTGGTAAAACATTCCAGACTTTTTTAACTGATGGTCATAAGTGTGGGGGGAAATGAAAAAATAGTAAAACCAATCATTTAATACTCTGTACTTTGAAACATCACAAACATTGAGAATTAAAGTTTTATTTCTTTGTAAGGAAAACTTCAGAGTAACTTGAACAGTGCTAGTCTTCTACAAGTGTTCTCTCTATGAGAGAACCCCTTTTCTGTGCGTTGGTAATGTATCGTGTTTGGCTGATTTTCAATGTCTTATCTTCTCCTCTTTCAACATGGTGAAATATATCAGAGGGTTCCTTTAATGTGACTTTTCTGGGACATCCTCACCCTTTTTGTCACAACCACTTTTCTCAATCAAGTTCACATTCAGTAGGTTTAGATTCTGGCCGCCCATCTAGAATCTCTGGAAAGGTGGTAATGTCAACATTCCCACAGTTGCCTTTATTTTCTATAATACTATTTACGTTCAATTTAAATTTCACTTCACTTCCATCTTTATCATGTGTTTGTTCCTTTGCTGCCCTTTCAACTTAACTGGACAATTCCCTCTTTCAATTACCCACTTTTCTACAACGCTCTATGGATCTATCCCTGGGAGAAAAGGTCGCAGCACAACTGCATGCTTCGCAGTCAGTGTCTAACCTGAAAAACAGATGCACAGTGACCAGTCACTGACAAACACTGAAAGAACTGATGTGATTGGTCACTGATCACGATGTACGTGTTATTTACATAGTGATTTGTGGACTAAAGAGCTACCTGGAGAATTTCTCCTGTATACATTTGTACTATATGTATTTGCTTATAGTTAATATGTCATTACTGAAATTTGACCATATTGTTGACCAAATGTTATCTAATTATTGTAGCTAACATCAGGCACATCTGAACCTACAAAGCAAGGGGCTGTGTGTGTGTGTGTGTGTGTGTGTAGGATGTATATATGAAAAGTAAACCTAACAAGTGTCTGTGTGCCCACTAGGCAAAATGTGTGTGTGTGTGTGTGTGTGTGTGTGTGTGTGTGTGTGTGTGTGTGTGTGTGTGTGTGTGTGTGTGTGTAGGGTGTATATATGAGAAGTAAACCTAACAGGTGTCTGTGTGCCCACTAGGCAAAATTGTCAAATGTTAACACCCTCTCTCCACAGTGCATCCCTTCTGGATCTCTATTTAAACGCTGCATTTTCAAATTAATTAGCACATAAGAAGATTAGAACAAAACAGTCTCCTGGCTTGCGCTTACAAAATGATTTCATAGTCTCTTTGGTAGGAAAGCAGGTCTAAATCTATTCCACTTTCATATATTCAAAAGTTTCAGCTCTCATATAAAATGAAGAATTGGCAGATCTTTGCACTTCAGAAGTATATCCACACATGGGAGAAGACCTTGGAGCAATATTTTTTAAAAACATCAGGGCCTATACTTATATATTCTCCATTTCTTGTGTGTGCTTGGCCTTTTGCATCACCTTGTCATATTATTTGTAAGATAATAGATGAAAATATTTCACTGTACTCAAGGATTTAGACAACTAGAGGCTGAGTGGATCAATCCAGGATAATGAAAGATAAAAATAAATCTAGAAGCACTTCCAGAATGGCAGCAAATCTGCTTCTCCATAAAAGGGGAATGTTGACTAAAATTGTTAAAATCAACCCTTTCAGAACTCCATAAATTAACTGAAGGCTTGCAACAATTGAGTCCTGGTAAGAACAGTGAACTTTATAAGCCTTTGACTCTCTTCATTTCCATCCCCTCTCTCCAACCCTGTGATAGTTTTGTAAACCAAAAACCTCATAACTACAGTAGTTTTGAAAAAGAATTGACTAGCAGCCACTGGAGGGGGCAGGCTGTATTTAGAGCTCCTTAAAAGCCCCCATTGCCAGAGAATCGTCATTATATAGGGCTTGTTTTTATTTGACCTGGCCTAGAACTCACTCTGTGCAAACAGCTTTATCCCTAGGGCATTTGTCAAAAACAATCTGTAACAGTTGTTTAATAGCACGATTGCCTGGGGTGAAACCAGCTGGGGGTAACAGGGGCTGACCAAAAATAATTAAAAGGAAAAATGGGGATTGAGAGTTCATAGGATGCCTTGAATACTCTAACATTCCTAGGAATCAAGAATGCCATTTGTATATGCAGGACTGTGTGCATGCGCAGGAAACCCCTGTGAAGGCCCTTATCTCTTGCTTCTGGCTGACCTTGAGGTTCAATGCAAGCAGAAAGTGAAGGTAAAGAAGAATTGTAAACTATCTATCAAAATGCTGAAGGCATGCTGCAACACACACACAGCCTCTCAACAAAGGCTATTGGTTCAAAACATTTAAAGAAATCTCTGGCCAATAATTAATTGACACTAAATTACCTGAGCAGAGACTTCAGTGTCCATACCTGACAAAGAATTCAGATTTTACAGAATTAGTCCAGCAAAGTCACTAAACAAACAAAACAACAACAAAAATAAACACCACCACCAAACCTCGGAGTGGAAGGGAAGGATATGATTTCTAGAGTTGCCATCCTATACTCTCCAAAATGTCCAGATTCCAACAAACAAATTACAGGATGCAAAGCAACAGAAAAATATGGCCAATATATAGGGAAAAAAGTAATTACTAAAAACTCTCCTTGAGGAAGTCCAGGTGTTGGGTTTATTGGACAAAGACTTTAAACATGCTATTACAAATTTATTTACTAAAGGAAATCATGTCTGAAGAATTACAGGAAATAATGAGAAAAATGTCTCACCAAATATATAATGTAAATCAACAGAAATTTAAAAAAATACAAACTCTGGAGTTGAACAGTAAAATGACCAAAATAAAAAATATAGAGGGGCTCAACAACAGACTTGAAATGGCAGAAGTTAAGAGTCAGTGAACTTGAAGATAAATCAACTGAGATTACCTAGCCTAAGGAACAGAAGAAAAAACAATGAGGAAAAATGAACAAAGCCTCAGGGACCTATGAAAAGCTGTTATGTATACCAACATATGCATAAAGTCCCTGAAAGAAAGGTATAACAAAGAACAGTTGAAGAAATAGTAGCTGAAAAATTCTCAAATTTAATGAAAAATACTAATCTGAACATTCAAGGAGTTCATAGAAGTCCAAGTAGGATACAGTCAAGACAGTCCACACCTAGATGTATAAGTCATATTGCTGCTGAAAGCCAAAGGCAATGAGAGAATCTAGAAAACAGCAAGAGAAAAGCAACTCATTCCATAAAGGATCCTCAGTAAGGTGAACACCCAACCTCACATCAGAAATGACAGAGGTCAGAAGACAGAGGGAAGACATTTAAAGGGCTGAAAGAAAAAGACTATCAATGAAGTATTCTATTTCCAGCAACACTACCCTTAAGAAAAAAGGAATGAGAAATTAAGGCATACCCAGATAAATAAAAACTGAGAAATCATCACTACCATACATGCACTCCAAGAAATAGCAAGAGTCCTTCAGGCTTCAATGAAAAGCAGTTACTGGACAGTAATTTGAATCACAAAGAAATAAAGAGCACTGGCAAAGACAACTGCAACTGCATAGTTGAATGTATAAGACAGTATAAAATATTTTTAAATTTAAAAATCTTATAATTAAAATTTTTTATTTAAAACTTTTTTCGAATTTAACAGATAACTGCATAAAGCAATAATTGTAAACTGTGATGATGGGCTAATAATGTATAAAGATATAATTTGCATGACAATAATAGCACAAAGGAGGAACCAGGGAATGGAGCTATACTGGAGCATAGTTTTGGTGTAATGTTGAAATCAAGATGGTATTAATTCTATCTAGATTATTTTAACTTGAGAAATTAATTGTAACCCCTAGGACAACAACTAAGAAAATAACTTTGTTAAATAAAGAAGAAGAAATAACATGGAAATTAAAATGGTACACTAGAAAATATGTGGCACAAAAGAAAGCAGTAATAAAGAAACAGAGGAACAGAAAAGACACAGACATATAGAAAAGAAATCACAAAATGACAGCCATAAATTTTACCTTATCAGTTATTACATTAAACATAAATATACTAAACATTTCCATCAAAAGGCAAAAACTGGCAGAATGGAAACTTGTAGAGAAGCACACTACAAGAGATGCACTTTAAAGACACAAAAAGGTTGAAAGTAAAAGGTTGGAAAGACATGTACCATGCACAAAGTAATAAAAGAAAGCTGGAGTGTATATGCTAATATCAAATAAAATTGATTTTCAGAGAAAAATAGTTATGGGACACAAAGAACATTTTATATTGACATAGGAGTCAATCCATTAAGAAAACATAACAATTAGAAAAATACATGCACATAACAACCGAGCCCCCAAATAGCAAAAACTGACAGAATTGAAAGAGAATAAATAGACAATTCAACAATAACAGGAGATTTCAACAGCCCTCCCCCTTTTCTGTATTGGATAGAGGAAGGCAGAAGATCAACACCCAACTAGACCCAACACATCTATAGGACATTTGCACCCAGCAACAGCAGATACACATTCTTTTCAAGTGCACATGGCACATTCTTTAGGATAGATCATTTATTAGACCATAGAACAAGCCCTTGTTACATTTGAAAGTATTGAAATCATACAAAGTATGTTCTCCAACCCCAATGGAATTAGATTAGCAATCAGTGACAGAAGGAAATTTGAGGAATTCACAAATATGTGAAAATTAAACAAAATACTCCTAATAACCAGTGGAACCATGAAGAAATCGTAAGAAAAAATTATTGAACTTGAGTGAAGGTATGCATGCAAAATGAAAGCGTATAATTTTCCTAAAGAATGAGATAAGCTGCCCATATGGCTTTGCAGGGTAGATAAATATAAATATTACAACCAGAAAGCTGTCATTGTTTTATGAAGTCAAAGAAATAAAAATTTGCTATTAGTTTTCAGGGGAGAGCCATTATGGCTTTAGAAGAAAAGGAGGAATCTGCTGCTATGACAGCGCACAGCCCAAGGAGGGCCCCCCCCAACAAGCACATCACCAAGGAGTGCAGCCCCTGAACCTGTGGTCCACCTTCTTCTAAGATGGGGCCTTTCAGGTTTTGACTACTACCCCTAGTAAGAAGCATATTTTAAATGAAGCCCCAGTATACATAGACATGAAAATGCATGTGCACACATATTCATGCATATGCATGCGCACACACACACCTAAAGCTAAAGTTTCTGGAAACAGTTTTTTACCTTACTACTTGGGTTGAACCTTTCTGTTCTCTTCCATTTCATTTTCTTAAATGGTAGTCACAACCCACCCGATTTATTTGTATGGCACTGCTCTAAGAAATAACCTGCAGCTAATGTCATCACATCTCACGTTCTCATTTACCTTAGTGACCACCAAAAGCCCAAGCTTCTCCAGTCAGCCAGTAGTATGCAGACTTGTCGCTCCATTAATCTTACATTAAGGTGCCCAATTTCCATCCCTCCCAAACCTATCTGTGTGCCCTCTGGAATGCTCTATCTATGAGCAAGTCCCCCTATGCACTTAGCATCTTGTTGGGACATTCCCTTCAGTGCCCGTCTTTGCTCAAAACCTGGCTTTCCCTGATTCAGTGCTTCCTCCTGCAGCTCTCGACAGCAGAGAGTGTTTTACCTCTTGGATTCCACATGCCTCAAGGCAGGCCAGAGAGTGGAGGTGTTTTTTTTCCTTGCTAGTACTGCCTCTTCTAAACCATTCCTTGCTCTTTCTTATACCAAAAACAAAGCAAACAACCAGAAGAACCTAGAAACTGGTTCCTCTGAAGTTTATGCTCTTGGTCTATATCACCTTCTTCCCCTTCTCCTCATTATCACATTCTGGCATAATTATTAATAACCAACATTCATGTGGATGGACCATCAGTCTGGCCCCTCATCTCTCTCGTGACTTTTACCCTGTTCCATCCACTTTCATGGTCTTACCTTGGACCTGGGCTCAACAGAAAAGCCAATTGGGTAAGTCAGTTAAAGCATTAAAGCAGCAAAGTGTTAGCTAACAGGGAGTGGGAGAAGCTGTGACCTGTCCACGTGATGCTGCAGGTCCCTTTAGAAAGGAGCAGTCACTACTCAGCATCTGCCACTCTTTGTCCTGTGGAAATGCTAGACCAGTATTTCCACTTCTTCCAATTCACATTAACACAGATTTTTTGGAGGTTGTCTCCCAAAATTTAAATTGCAACAATATGAACTTTCAGTTTTAAGATGGTGACATTAAAACATTTCCTCCCTTTCTTCTCTTGAGAATCAGCTCAAAAGAACAAGTACAAGAAAGGGGGAAAATTCCATCTTCACTGAAACATGGAGCTATCTAAAACCCCATTGCAGAAGTTTGAAAGCAGTGGAGGGATAGTAAATGTCTTAGAGGAAGGAAAGAGAGAAAGCTAAGTGGCTGTGCTGGGCAATGCCATGGAGAAGCAAGCACATTCTCACTGCAGAATTACAGAGATGCTAAGGAATGAATTGGAGGCATCAGGTAACACGGAAGATGGATATACAAATTGAGGGAAATGAGAGGTACTAGAAACAGGGGGTTTGTTTGAAAGCTGGAATAAGGAACCGTCAGTTGCCTCTGGTGTCCTCTCCCACCCCATCAGTTAGGCAACTAGCTTCCCCCTACCCTGCAGAAATGGACGCATAGTGCCAAGAGAAAACCTAGAGAGTGGAATCAGTACAGTAGGGTGGACTACCAGACTGAAAAGGGGAGGAATATGGAAAAGTCTGTGTGTTGAGTGATGAGACACCAAACTCTCTTCTCCTACCCAGATCCATAATGCTGGCAACCTTAGGCAAGAGATTTATATACTTTCCCATGTGGATCATCAACATTTTTGGTTAAATGCATATATTTATTTATTATAACTATTTAAAAATTGTTTAGTATTGACTCCAATATTGTACCATAATTATATATTTCCTTTTTTATACAACTTTTTATTTTACCTGGAATTAATAATTGCCTTGTTTTTCAACTTGTTTAATTTGCCTAGAATCCATGGCTAAGTGTTCTCACATCTGCAACAGTAATGTGAAATACCTTGCAATACAATTTTTCATATGCTTGACTAGGCAGAAAGTAAATCAATTTCATTTTTTCCTGGACCCAGCCCTCCTGGAGTCCTCCATTTGTATGCTCCAGTCTGTACAGATTTGCTCTCTGGGTTTATGCCGTTATTGTCCTGTGTATTCTCTTTATTTCTTTCCTATGTTGGGCCTCCTGTATTCTGGACATCATATTTCTTTCTTGATTTACTTCTTTGTTTTGACAGATAATCTCTTCTAATAACTTCCCTATGAAGAATATGTAAGACCTAGTTATTTTGAGACCTGGCATATCTGAAAAGTCATAATTTTACCATCACTTGATTTATTATGTGACTGAATATAGATTATAGGTTGCAACTAATTTGACTCGAAGTTCAGTTATCACTGTGCTGTCTTCTAGTTTCCAAAATTGCTGTTGAGTTACCCAGTGTACTCTGTGTCTGGGGTACATTTTTTGCTTGTTTGATTTTCCTGCTCTGTGGAAGCTTTCAGATCCTCTCTTCATCCCACTGTTCTAACATTTCATAATGACATTCCTTGGAATGGGTCTCTGCTCGGTCACTGTGACCCTTTCACTAGAGAAGTGTAATGTTCCCCACTTCTGGGCAATTTTCTTGCATTATTATTTTGATATTTTCCTCTCCACTCTTTTCTCTCTTGACTCTGGAACTACTTCCTTATTAGTTGGATGTCAGAATCCTGATTCAACCCTTTAATTGTCTTATCTTTTCTCTTTTAGGTATTACTGTTTTTTTTTGCTTTGTTCATTCTACTTTCTGGGAAATTTCTTCAACTTTATCATGTAAACCTTTTACTGAATTTAAAAGTTTTGCCATTGCGTTTTTAATTTCCAAGGACTTTTTCTTGTTTTGATTGACTGATTTAATGTATGTATGTGTATAATTTTATTTCATGTATGCAATATCTTTTATAATCTCTCTATGATATTATTACAATTTATTCTTCTCATTTTCTGATTATCAGATTATCTGTTGTTTCAGTCTCTTTAGCTCATGTTGGGAGCTTTGCTCAAATATTTGATAATCCTTGTCTCTTCATTTATACTTAAGAGTGAATGTTAATATACATATTTTTATATTTGAAATCCTGATGGGATGGGGTGTATTTATTGGTGCACTTCATTGAGAGCAATTTTTATCACTTTAGATCCTTCTTCCTCCAACCAAAGGTCATAATCTATACATCTTTTCCTCAACAGGACAGCTCTATTAACTCAGAAAAAGGGAAGTGGCTGTGAGAAAGCTAAAAATGTCCATGAGTTATAGCAGATAAATATAATAAATAAATAAATATTTGAATCAAGAAATGGCAAAATTTGCATATCACTTAGAAATAGATAAATACCTTTTTCAAAAAAGCTAAAATTTGGCTACTTTGGGGAGTGGGATAGGATAGAGTATTGGTACAACCATTTCCTTCTAAAGCTTTTAACATTATTGTATATGTGTTATTGTAATTTAAAATTGTTAAATGATGTTTTACAACTTCACATTTAAAAAGTAAATTAGATCGTGTTACTTGCCTACTTTAAAACCTTTCAACATCTTTCCATTATACTTACAACAAAATCCAAACTCTTGTCTATGGCCTAGGAGGCCCTGTGTGGTCTGGCCATAGCCCACTTCTCTGATCTCCTCCCCGTCACTCTCCTTCTTACATCAGTTTTCACTTGGCTGAATCCTTCTCATCCATCAAATATCAGCTCCTCAGAGATACCTTCTCTGAGTGCCCCACTTAAATGTCTCCCTTCCATTATGTTATAATAAGGCAGCCCATCTATTTCCTCCTTACCACAAACATCACAACCAGAATTCCTTTTCTTTTTTCTTTTTCATTATATTTGCTTGATTACTTTTTGTCTTTCCCATTAGAATATAAGTTTAGTGAACTCGCAGTGATTTGTCTGATAGAAGACTGTCCTCCATAAAGACCCCAAAGGACCACATCCTCATTGTGAGGGCATCCACCAGATTTAAAACTGCTCTATATCCACACTCAGGAGAAAAGTTATCCTGATGCTGAGTAAAATGGCCAAAACAACAACAAAAAGATCTATCCCTTACATAAATATACAATCCATATCACCTGGAAATGCCTTGAAGTATGAATTTGGTTCAGTGAGACACCAGGTAGTGTGCTCTATTTGCTTGGCAGGAGCAAGTGAAATTCCTTTTAGAAGAACAGGTCTCCATACTAGACCTTAAAGAATCACCACAAATGATTTGTTCATACAAGTTAGCAGTTCATATTAGAAATCACTTAAACACAGGGAAACAAATTACCATGAGTAAGAATCACAGATACAACAGACAGCAAAACAGAAGCACAAAATCTTCAGAAATTGGAATTCACATATACAACTATAAAATAACTATATTTACTATGTTAAATAAAAGTTCAGAAATGTGTGATGAAAACTATGAAAACCATCTAATTAAGGTAATTCTAAACTTTTTCCCTACACATCACTTCTACATTACAAAGGACAAAAGCATCTACCTTTACCAAAATGTGTCAGTGCCAAAATGTATCAGTCATCTTAACTAAATCATCAAAGTTAAATTCATCAATAATGAGACACACTGACATCATGTGCCTCCTGAAGAAGTGAAATAAAAGGATATAATGTCAAGCCTATAGTATTCCTGCCAAAAATGTAGGAATTCAGACCATTAGGATGGCTACTACTAAAGAAAACCAGAAAGAAAAAAAAAAAACCAAACCAAAACCAAAACAGAAAAGAACAAGTGTTGGTGAGGATGTGGAGAAACTGGAACCCTTGTGTATTGTTCATTGGAATGTAAAATGGTATAGCTGCTGTGGCAAACAATGGAGCAGTTCCTCAAAAAATTAAATATAAAATTACATATGGTCCAGCAATTCTACTCTGTGTATATATCCAAAAAAATTAAAAGCAGTGTCTTGAAGAGATAGTTGTACGTCCATATTCATAGCAACATTATACACAATAATATAGCTAAAATATTCAAGCAACCATGTCCATGGACTGATGAATGGAATTTTAAAATGTGGTCTATTCATACAATGCAATATTATTCAGCTTTAAAAGAAGGAAGGAAACTCTGACATATGATACAATGTGGATGAAAGTTGAGGACATGCTAAGTGAAATAAGCCATTACAAAAAGGCAAATATTATATGATTTCATTTATATGAGGTACCCAAAGTAGTTGAATTCATAGTAGAATGGTGGTGCCAGGAGCTAGAAGGAGTTACTGTTGAAAGGGTGTTGAGTAGAACAGAAAGACATCCTACAGTATGGGAGAATATATTCATAAATGACATATCCAATAAGGGGTTGACATCCAAATTATATAAAGAGCTCATGCACCTCAACAAACAAAATGCAAATAATCCAATTAAAAAATGGGCAGAGGAGCTGAACAGACACTTCTCCAAAGAAGAAATTCAGATGGCCAACAGGCACATGAAAAGATGCTGCACATCGCTAGTCATCAGAGAAATGCAAATTAAAACCACAATGAGATATCACCTCACACCAGTTAGCATAGCATCCAAAAGACAAACAACAACAAATGTTGGCAAGGATGTGGAGAAAGGGGAACCCTCCTACACTGCTTGTGGGAATGTAAATTAGTTCAACCACTGTGGAAAGCAGTATGGAGGTTCCTCAAAAAACTCAAAATAGAAATACCATTTGACCCAGGAATTCCAGTCCTAGGAATTTACCCTAAGAATGCAGAAGCCCAGTTTGAAAAAGACATATGCACCCCTATGTTTATCGCAGCACTATTTACAATCGCCAAGAAATGGAAGCAACCTAAGTGTCCATCAGGATAAAGAAGATGTGGTACATATACACAATGGAATATTATTCGGCCATAAGAAGTAAACAAATCCTACCATTTGCAACAACATGGATGGAGCTAGAGGGTATTATGCTCAGTGAAATAAGCCAGGTGGAGAAAGACAAGTACCAAATGATTTCACTCATATGTGGAGCATAAGAACAAAGAAAAAACTGAAGGAACAAAACAGCAGCAGAACCACAGAACCCAAGAATGGACTAACAGTTACCAAAGGGAAAGGGACTGAGAAGGATGGGTGGGAAGGGAGGGATAAAGGGGAAATAGGGGTATTATGATTAGCACACATAATGTAGCGGGTGGGGGTACACAGGGAAGGCAGTGTAACACAAAGAGGACAAGTAATGATTCTATAGCATCTTACTACACTGATGGACAGTGACTGTGATGGGGTATGTGGGGGGTACTTGATAATAAGGGAAGTCTAGTAACCCTAATGGTCCTCATGTAATTGTACATTAATAATACCAAAAAATAAAAAATAAACATGTATTTACTCTGTGGCTCATCAATGGCACTCCTGGGCATTTATCCCAGAGAAATGAAAATCACATCCATACAAAAACTTGTACTGATTGTTCATAGTTGCTTTTTTAAATATCCCTAAGCCAGAAACAAACAAAATGTCCCTTAATAGATGAACAATTGAATGAATTATAGTGCATCCATACCATAGAATACTATTCAGCAATAAAAAGGAATGGACAATTGATACATGTAACAACTGGAGGATTTTGAAGGCATTGTGCTGGTGAAAAAAAGTTAATTACAAAAGGTTACATACTATATAATTCCATTTATACAACATTCTTAAAATGATAAAACTAAGAGTTGGAAACAGATTAGTCGTTAACAGGAGTTAGGGATGAGGTAAAGGGGGAAGAGGTGTGACTATATAGGGGTAGGAGGAGACAGATCTTTGAGGGGGTGGAACAATTCTGTATCTTCATTATAGTGGTTCCAGGAATCGACACATGTGATAAAATGACCTAGAACTATACACAACTTTATACCAATGTCAGATACCTGTTTTTTGATATTGTAATAGGATTACATAAGATGTAACCATTGGGGGTAAAGACGTCCCAAGGAACCTCTCTATACTATCTTTGCAACCTTTTGTGAATCTCTAATTATTTCAAAATAAAAAGGTTTTAAAAATTAAAAATAAATAAAAATAAATGAAGGGTATTGACAGCTTCAGTTTTACAAGGTGAAAATTCTGGAGATGGATGATGGTTATGGTTGCACAACACTGTCAATGTATTTAATGTCACACTTAAAAGTGGTTTAGATGGTAAATTTGTGTTATGTGTATTTTGCCCCAATAAAAGAAAATGGGAAATGCAGGAATTGATTAGTGAAGGATATTCTATAACAGCACAGTCCTGTACTATTCAAAATTTTCAATATTATATAGAGAAAGGCCACAGAACTCTCTGGATTAAAGGAGACAAAAAAAATGCAAATGAAGTTACTATAGAAGCATAATTATCAAAAATTGAATTTGAACTGTATGTTAGATATTAGATAATGGTAACATATCAATGTTAAATTTACATAATTTGATCATTTTACCATAGTTATACAAGAGAATGTCTATATTAGGGGTCATTAGCTCTACAGCCAACTCTCAAATGGCTCAATAACAATAATAATGATGATAAGAATA
Organism: Manis javanica; assembly: GCF_040802235.1. Lineage (NCBI taxonomy): Eukaryota > Metazoa > Chordata > Mammalia > Pholidota > Manidae > Manis > Manis javanica. The sequence continues at coordinate 17,956,421 of NC_133173.1, forward strand.
ATAAAAATGGCAAGACATTTGAAAAACAACCAAATAAAACTCCTAGAAATAATCATTTAAAATTGAAATAAAGAACATGATGAGTTTTACAGAACATTAGCTAAAGAGAGAATTAGCAAAGTCTAATTAGCACAGAGACAAAAAGCTGGAAAATAGGAAACAGCGATTAAGCGACATGAAAGCTGGACTGAGAAGGTCTCACGTAAGTAAAGCACGTAAGTAAAGAAGAAAGGGAGAAATGGGGCAGATGCAACATTTAAAAAAGTATTCATGAGTGTTTTCTAGAACTGCTGAGAAGGGACCAATGTGGTTTCAGATCAGCAGTAAATCCCATAAAGGATAACCAAAAGGAAATCCACACGAAGATACATCATAATGAAACTGCAGAACCAAAGAAAACAATCAGGAGAAGAAAGCTTACATTCAAAGAAACAGAAATTAAATGGAAGCACTTCTCTCAACAGCAATAATGAAAGCCTGAAAGACAGTGGGATGATAGTCAATGTGCTGGAAGAAAAGAATAGCCAAAAGCAGAAGCCTATGGCCACAGAAAATGTCTTTTAAGAATGATGGTGAAACAAAGACATTTTCAGACAAACAAAAATGGAAGTTTTGTCTCCAGGAGATTCTCAAAAGAGAAAATTCTAAATGACATACAGTAATAAGAAGAAAAATTTTCTCAGACAGTAGGAATGAAAAACAAGGAATGAAGAGTATAGAAAATGATAAATATGTGGATCAATCTAAGCAAACACTGATTAATAAAACAGTAATAATGTCTTAAAAGGTTAAAAGATAACAGTTGAAACATATAGAAAAATAATTTGTAACTTGGAAGTGGGTAAAAAGAATTAAAGTGTTCTAAGTTTCTTTTCTTTTGCAGGAGAAAGTTAAGGGATTTACTAATTTTAAACTTAATTACTTATGTAAGCAGATTATAATTTCTAAGGCAACTGGTAAAAGAAATGAACAGAATGCATAACTCTTAAACTACTTAGAAGCAACAACATTCAAATGATTAATATACTCTATAAGGAGTATTTTACAAAATAAGTTAAGAAAGAATAAAAAACAACAAGGAACAGGTATGACAAATAAAAAGCACAAAATGTATTTGCAGATTTAAACCCACCTATACACACAGTGTGAATTGTGCCTTTAGGAATGGTGCAATGTCCATGACACCATAACCATGTAGTACTTACTACATTTTACGTAAGTGAACTAAATTCTCCAGCTAAAAGACAAAAATTTTTAGACTTGATAAAGATGAATTCTATCCATTTTCAAGAAACCTATCTTAGAAATATGCATTAAGGATACAGAATATTTGAAAAATGATTAAATAAGACATACCAACACATTCTAACAAACAAGAAAAACTAGTATAGCTGTATTAAAGAAAAAATCTTTAAAGAAACTAAGGTTACAGGAGTAAAGAAGGTCATTTCATATTGATGAAAGGTTCCATTTGTGGGAACTATATAACAATTTAAAATTTGTATATTAGCAATATATACCCACAAGGTATGTAATGCAAACACTGAGAGAACTTCAAGGAGAAATGGACAACTTTACAAGTACAAATGGAGTGTTTTTATGCTATGTCTCTCAGGTAATAGAAAAAGCAAACAAAAAAAAAAAGTGAAGACATAAAAGATTTGAAAAAGATAATAAAATTGACATAGTGAGATCTCCACCTAATTACTGCAGAAATCATTATGTTTCAAGCATACAGAACATTTGCTAAATAAAAACAAACCAACAAACCACAAAGCAAATATCAATACATTTTAAAAGTTTAAAATCATATAGAGCACATTCTTAAATCATAAGACAAACTAGAAATCAATAAAAATTAGAGCAAAACAAAAAGACCCATATGTTAAAGACTAAAAAATAATCATGCATTTAAATAAAATTACAAAAATTATAGAAAATATTTTTAATAGAATGGTAATAAAATATTGCATAAAACATTTTATGACATGCAGTATAGATAGGGAATTTATAACCTTAAAATGTATATGCTCAAAAACTGAAATTTAGCTAAGCATTCATCTGAAGAAGTTAGAAATATGCTGGCAAGAAGAAAATAATGATGATAAATGGCGGCATTTCTGAAATAGAAAGGAATTATACAATACAAAGCTTCAATAAAGCCAAAAGTTGCTTGTTTATTTTAACAAAATTAAAATGTCTCTGTCTTGATCAAGAAGCCGAGAAGGCACAAATAACCAATGTTTAGAGACAAAAAGGAGACACACTTACTGATTACAGGTATTAAAAAAACAATATAAGATTAACATTATCCTCAGTAAAATTGGGGGGAAAAGAATACATTGAAAAGAAAAAGAAAAAAAGACTAACATATCTTTATACCAATAAAATTGAAAATTTTATTCAAAATATACAAATTCCTATAAAATATATGACTTACAAAACATCTTCAGGAAGAAATAGGAAATCTATAATCAGAAATAGGAAATCCTATAATTATGGTGCCTCAAAATCCTATTTTGCCCAGGAGTGTTCAAATTATTGCCTACTGTAGATTAATGTCCATTAAATATTTTCATAACCTCTTGAAGCCTCAAAAGTGTTTGAGTTTGGAAGATTAGCCATATGGCCATCCTTCCTACTTATAATAATTAGAGAAACTAAATTTATAGTCTGAAATATTCCTCCTAAAAGAATTCCAGACCCAGATTCACCAGCATATTCTACCAGTCATTCATAGTAGAAATCATTTTGATCTTTGATATATTCTTACAGGAAAGAAAAAGAAACACTTCCCAAATTTTGAGAATAGTATGACCTTGGTACTAAAATCTGGCTAAGACAGTCCATGAAAAGAAAATTACAGGCAATCTCACTCATGGACACAGATGCACTAATCTTAATCTAAATGTCTGCAAACTGAACGTAGCAGTATATAAAAGGGTAATACACTATGACCAAGTTGGTTATATCCCAGGAATTCAAGGTTGGTTTAACATTAGAAAATCAAGTAACATAGTCCACTATGCTACCATATTAAAGAAGAAAATCATAACATCTCAAAAAAAGTGTTTGATGAAATTCAACATACATTCTTGATTTTTAAAAAGACCTCTTCAAATGAAAATAAATGGAAATTCCTTGATGAAAGTTTTCAAAAATCGTACAGAGGGGTGACATCAGCATCATGGCAGTGAGTCATTTCCTTTTCCTTCCTCCTCCACCTACGACTAATCAGACATGCACACCTGGAAAAAAAGAAGTGTCTCTGCTCAGTATACCAGAACACTCAAGAGCTCCATCTCTCTATGCATCTAAAAGTGGGTGGACTGCATTGCAGAGGAGGCTGCCGAGAGAGGGCAGTGGTGGCAGAGCCGGTGGTGGAAGAAACGATGGCAGCAGGTCTGGTTGGGCCAACAAGACCTTGCTGGTGAGGAGGTGGAGGTTGAAGGTGATGAAGGGGGAATTGCCCAGCCGCTTTCTGCAGCTGGAGGGACCCACTGCTCTCTCTGAAGAGAGACTGCAGTGACTGGGGTAGGGAGAGGAAAGGAAAGTAGGCAGACAAATAGAAGTGAAGGAAAGTGTCCCCTGCTGTGTGCCCTGGAAGGCAGCCACCCATGGGCCTCTGAGAATCCCACACTCAGGATCCTCCCACAAGGCTGTGGACACACCCAAAGCCCCCAGTGCTAGGGAAACACTTCTTCCCACTCTCCTGACACTTTTTTCCCCTCCAACAGCTTTTGATTTTAAGTGCTCCCAACCCGAGTGGTTTAGCGCTACTAAGAGAAACCAAAACTTGTGCTCTAGTGCCACCTTCTGGAAAGTAGAAGGAAAGCTCCTAATTACCAACCTGTTGAACTGTTAAGAGTCAAAGTAAACAAAGCCTTGCCTAAATAAGAAAGGTGTTCACTACTTCAGTGCAGCAACATATGAACTTTTCACCAAACACCATGGAAAATCATGGTAATATGGTATCACACACAAAAAAACTTAAAATTTTCCAGCAGTTAAACCCAAAGACATGGAATATTGTGATCTAATTGACAAAGCATCCAAATAGCAGTTATGAAGAAATTCTATAACCTACAAGAAAACTATGAAAGGCAATACAGTGATCTCAGGAATAAAATTAACAAGCATAAGGAGTACCTTGCCAAAGAGTTCAAAACTCTAAAAAAGAATCAGAAATTTTGAGCTAAAGAGCTCAATAATTGAAATGAAGACTGGATTAGAATGCATTAGAAATAGAGTTGATCAAATGGAAGAGAGAGTTATCAAGCTGGAATATAGGGACCTAGAAATGACTCAGGTGGAAGAGGAGAGAGAACTAAGATTTTTAAAAAGTGAAGAAGCCCTGCAAGAGATACTAGACTCCAATAGGAAGCCAACATAAGAATAGTGGGGATTCCAGAAGAAGAGAGGGAAAGGAGGCTGAGTTTATTTAAAGAAACAATAGCTGAGAAATTCCCAAACCTGCAGAAAGATTTAGACAAACAAGCCCACAAAGCTAATAAAGCACCTTAACAAAAAAAAGACCTTGTCTAAGACACATATATTAAAATGATAAAGAATTTTATAGGTAGTCAGGGGAAAAAGAATAACCAGCAGAAGAACCCCCACTAGGCTATCAGTAGATTTCTCAACAGAAACTCTACAGGCCAGGAGAAAGTGAAATGACATATTCAAAATATTGAAAGATAAAAGCTGCCAACCAAGACTACTCTACCCAGCAAAGTTATCTTTCAGATGTGAATGAGAAATAAAGGCTTTCCAAGACAAACAAAAGCTGAGCATTAAAGGAAAATACAGATGGCCAAAGGGCACATGAAAAGATGTTCCATTTTACTTATCATCAGGGAAACGTAAATCAAAACCACAAAGGGATATCACCTCACACCAGTCAGAATGGCCACTCTTCAAAAGACAAGAAATAGCAAGTACTGGCGAGGATGTGGAGAAATGGGATCCCTCCTACACTGTTGGTGGGAATGTCAGTTGGTACACCTACTGTGGAAACCAGTATGGAGGTTCCTTGAAAAACTAAAAATAGAAATACCATTCGACCCAGTAATTCCACTTCTAAGAATTTACCCAAAGAAAACAAAATCCCTGATTCAAAAAGATATATGCACCCCTATGTTTATTGCTGCATTATTTACAATAGCCAAGATATGGAAGCAACTTAGGTCGCCCATCAATAGATGAATGGACAAAGAAGATGTGGTACATATACACGTGGAATATTATTCAGTCACAAAAAGAAAAGAAATCCTACTATTTGCAACAACATGGATGGAGCTAGAGGGTATTATGCTCAGTGAAATAAGTCAGGCGGAGAAAGACAAATGCCAAATGATTTCCCTCATTTGTGGAGTATAACAATGAAGCAAAACTGGAGGAATAAAATAGCAGCAGACTCAGAGACTCCAAGAAGGGACTAGTGGTTACCAAAGGGGAGGGGTTGAGGAGGGTGGGTGGGGAGGATGACAGGCCTAAAGGGGCATAAATATTCAAAATTATAATGAAGTTTGGTCACAGGGATAGTAGTACAGCATGGAGAATGTAGCCAATGATTCTGTAACATCTTCCTATGTTGACAGATAGTAGCTGTACTAGTGAGAGTGAGGATGTGATAACTGGATAACTGTTGTATATACAACTGTGTTGTTTATTTGAAACTAATATGATTGTGTATCAATGATACTTCAATTAAAAATACAGCTACTACAATGTGGCAATAAAATCACCGCATTAAAAAGATAACTTGTGACATCAAAAATGTAAAAAGAGAAGAGTAAAAGAATGGAACCTTTTATAGGTAAATGAATATAAATTGCTATTAGGAGAAAAACAGCTATTTGATCTAAGAAATGTTTTATGTAAACCTCATGATAACCACACAGCAAAAATCTAGAGCACAGTAGAGACACAAAACATAAAAAAAGGGGAGACTGAGCAAAATCACCATGGAAAACCACCAATTGTGAAAGGCAGACAGAAATGGGAGGAAAAAACAGTAAGAGAGAGAAAATAACCAGGAGGACAAGATAATATGCAGTACTAAATCCTTATGTATCAATAATCACCATAAATGTAAATAGATTGAACTAACCAATCAAAAGACACAGAAGGACTAGATAGATTAAAAAACAAAAAAGACCCAGATTTATGCCGTTATATCAGACTCATTTCAGGCTCTACACACAGACAGGCTCAAAGTGAAAGGTCAGAAGATGCTGTTCCAAGCAAACGGAAACCAAAAGAAGGCAAGCATAGCCATACTTACATCAGACAAAATGGACTTCAAGAGAGAAAGGGGAACAAAACACCAAGAAGGATCAGATGAATTAATATTGTTCAAGTGGCCGTACTATCTAAAGCTACCTATAGATTCAATGCAATCCCCATCAAAATGCTGAAGGCATTCTTCACAGAAATAGAAAAAAGAATCCTAAAATTTGTGTGAAACAACAAAAGACCCCCAAAGCTAAAGCAATCTTGAGAAAAAAGAACAAAGTCAGAGGTATCATGCTTCTGTATTTCAAACTATACTACAAAGCCATAGTAATAAAAATAGTATGGTACTTGCACAAAAATGGACACAATGACCAATGGAATAGAATGGAGCCCAGAGTTAAATCCCATATACACAGTCAACTATATTTGACAAGGGAGCCAAGAATAACCAATGGAGAAAAGATAGTGTCCTAAACAAATAGTTCTGGGAAAACTGGAGAAACACACGCAAAGCAACGAAATTGGATCCCTATCTCATACCAGTCACAAAAATTAACTTGAAATGGATCAACGACTTAAACATAAGACCTGATATGATAAAACTCCTGGAAGAAAACTTGGAGAAGAATTCTGTTAATATTGGTCTCAGCAATAATTTTTTTGACATGCCAAAAGCAGAAACAAAAACAAAAGTCAACAAATGGGACGACACCAAACTCAAAAGCTTCTGCACAGCAAAAGAAACATTTAACAAAATGAAAAGACAATCTACAGAAGGGGAGTAAATTTCTGTAAACCATATATTTAATAAGGGGTTAATATCCAAAATATATAAAGAAATCAGTCACCTGAATAACAGAAAACAATCAGTGTGGTTGTAAAATGGGTAGAAAAACTAAATAGACATTTTTCCAAAGAGGACATCAAAATGGCCAACAGTGAAAAGATGCTCAAAATCATCGATCATCAAGGAAATGCAAATCGAAACCGCAATGAGATAGAACCTCACATCTGTTAGAATGGCTGTTTTCAAGAAGACAAGAGGCTACAGGTGCTATTGAGGATGTGGAAATAAGGGAACCGTTATACATTGTAGATGGGAATTTAAATTGGTCCAACATTGTGGCAAACAATATGGAAGGTCCTCAAAAAATTAACAGTACATCCGCCATACAGTCCAGATATTCAACTTCTGGGTGTACACCCAAAGGAAATGAAAACAGGATTTTGAGGAAGAAATTCTTAAATACTACACAAAAACCATTTAATATATGCACTCCCATGTTCCTTGCAACATTATTCACAATAGCCAAGAAATGGCTACAACCCAGATGCCCATCAATACAAGTGGATAAAAATGATGTGGTACATACACACAATGGAATGTATACATGGAATTCGGCCATGAGAAAGGAGGATATCCTCCCATTTGTGACAAGGATAGATCTTGAATACATTATGCTAAGCAAGATAAGAGACAGAGAAAGACAAGTACTATATGATGTCACTTATATGTGGAATCTAAAAAAGTTAAACCTGTAAACAAGCAAAATGGTGGTTACCAGACATTGGGAGTCAGGAGGGGAGATAAGAGTGATGGTGTTTAAGGGTACGAATTATAAGGGGTCATAAATATGTCATAGAGCTCTAATGCATAGTATAATGAATATAGACCATAATATTATATTACAATTATATAATGTGATAAATATTGTCACATCAGCAATCATATTAAAATATATAAATGTATCAAAATAACATGCTGTACATCTTAAACTTACACAATGTTACATGTCAAATTTACTCAATAAAAAACAAATAAAAATCAACCAAATTATATAGCAAATATCATTATTAATGATGATAGTCTGAGATCAGCACAAGACAAGGATTCCTATTATCATCTCTACTTGACATTGTAGTGGCAGTCTTTGCCAAAAAATAAGGAAGTGAAAAGAAATAAGTTGTGGAAAAAATACAAAGGAAAGAACAAAACTGCTATTATTAGAAAATAATATGCTTATGTAATAAAAATTTCAAATAGAATCTAAATTTCAAATAAAAAAGATGAACAAGTTTGCTGGCTATAAGAAATCAATTACATTTCTATACACCAGTATCAAAAAATAAGAAAAAATAATTTTTAAAGATGCCATTTACAATAAGGTAAATTATTAGCTCTGTAAAATAAATGAAGTACCTAGGAAGAAAATCTAACAAAAGATGTTATGGAAAAAATTATATAACTTTATTGAGACATAACAAAGGAGATATAAATATAGAAATAAAACAAACTTATGGATTGGAAGATAGAATATTATAAAGATATCAGTCTTCCCTGAATTAATTTACAGATTAATATAATTTATGATCTAATATAATAACCTATAGATTAATTTTATTTATTTTATAATTATATCAAACTATATAGAACCAATGTAGTCACAATACATTATTCATAATAAAAATAACAGTTTAAGTTGTTGTTAAAGTTGGAAAGCATTCTAAAGTTTATATGGAACTGAAAAGGGCCTAGACAGCTTAAACAAACGTTGTGGAATATTTGCCCTGTAAGCTGTCAAGACTTCATACAACACAACAATAATAAGAAAGTGTGAAATCAGCTCAGGGATAGAGAGATGAATGAATGGATCATGGAGAATACACAGAAATAAAGTTATGCACATATCAACACTTGATATATGACAGAGTTGGTGTTGCAAATAAGTGATGAAAAAATAGATTTTTTTCATTGACTGATGCTGGAAAATTGGGATTTCATATTGGAAAAAAGAAACCTTGAAAATGGTCTTGTATCTTACACTACACACAAGTCTTTTATAGACAAATTATATGCAAAAACTATAATGCTTTTAGGAGATCATATAGAGGATATCTTGAAGACTTGGATGTGAGGAAGAAATTCTTAAATACTACATAAAAACCATTTAACCATAAAAGAAAAGATTAATAAACAAAACTAAAAGCTCCTCCTCATCTAAAGACACCTTCTATATCATCAAAAGACACAAGAGTAGAAGATATCTGTAAAGAATATAACAGATCAAAGACTTACATCAAGAATATATATTTTTAAAGGCCTACGATCAATGAGAAAAAGATAAAAGTTAATAGAAAAGTGCAAATAGGATTTGAAGAGGCAGCTGTTCAAAAAGAGGAATTACAAATGCCTAATTAACTTATCAACAATGGTTAGCAGTATTTGTATTCATAGAAACACACCTTAAAACCACACTGAGACCCCCCAACAACACTATCAGACTGGCCAAAATTATGAGCTCTAAAATGAGTTTGGGAGAGGCTGTGGAACTATTTTCATATACAACAACAGAAAAATTATCTCTGGGTTATAAAAGCAGAAATTTAATGTAGGAGAAGAATCCAGGGATTCTGGGATGTTCTGGTGATGTACATTTGCTTATTTCCTGCATTGGTGGATTTGATGAGGTGCAGGGCAATTAATTCTGGCTCTTGTCAGTCTCAACACTAAATTGCTCAGGTAACACTTAGTGGAGGTAACTGCTGTCATATCGCTTTAATAGTTTCCTTCTACTGACATGAAATGAGGAATTTCTTCCATGGGAATGCTCAAGAGTTGGCAAAAGTCCTAATAGCATCCTTCAGTTTGGCCTGTAGTGGCCCTTATATTCAGATGAATTATGTAAAAAGCAGAAATCCTATGAGCCTCTTCCTCTCAAGGCAACATACCATTTTCTTCCCTTCTATAGATTGCAGTGGCATTTATTTTCGTCTGCTCTTTAAAACCTGCCACACCTCCCGTTCTTCAGGAAGCTCTCCGGAGCTAATGTCCTATAGCCAGCTGTCCCCTGATCCTTTTCACTTTCTGCCTTGTATTAATTACTATTGCAGGCATACAAGTTCCCTTCAGCAGACAGTGACTTCTCGGAAGAAGGATTCTTGTCTGGTCCATTCTTTACTTCCTCACAATGACTTTCCCAGTTTCTTGCTCATAGTAGGTTCTTAGTAAATGTTTGTTTTATGAGTGAATTGATCTTCAATAAACATGCAGAATTTTAGGATGTATCAATTGGGAATAATGTTGGTGCTAGTAACAGAGGACCTGTTATAGTGGCTTAAACAAGTGAAAACTTTTTTCATCTAATGTAAAAAAAAGTCATTATTCTGCCAGTCTGGGGTTGGTCACAAGATGGCTAACAGCACTCCAGCCAGCATGTCTGCATTTTAGAATGGAAAAGGAAAGAGAATAGAAGCGACAAACAGGCTCTTCTCTCATCCAAGTCAGCACCCACTTTATTAATAGAGTTTCAGAAAACACCAACCAAAGACTTCTACTTAAATTTCACTAAATACTGCCTTAACTGCAAGGGAGGCTGGGAAATAAAGTTGTTTATCTTGGCACACTGTCACTCTGAACAAAATCTGAGTTATGTAACTGTCTTGCCAGTGGGTTTCAGCCCTAGGCAAGTTCACTATGGATTCAGTGAGACTGAGGAATGACAATGGAACGTTCTTGGGGCAAAAGAGTTTATTACCCAGCTTGTTCTCCCGTCAATAGGTCAAGCAATAGAATTACATCTGCATCCAACAGTCGGCAGGTGCATAATCCTCCTTTTTCTCTGCCTCTGCCCAGAGTGCTAGGCAGAGCTCTCTATATAGTAACTAAGTCAATAATAGCTTATGGCCTATGGATGTGGAAGTATTAGCCTTTTAGTGGGGCCAGTTACATCATCAGTAGTTTAGGTTCAGGTGAGGATCCTGGCCACAGAAACTTCAGTTTTCCCCATAGTTACTAAGGAAGAAAGGGAGAGAAGATACTGGGTAAGCAGCCTGCAATTGTTGCCATAAAATGTCTTAATATTCATCACTACACATTACCTTTTTCTTTACAAGTGTTAATTATTTCTTAAAGATTTGTCTTATTTCTCCTCAAAGTCTATAGATAAATTATTGAAATTTATCCAGACTCTGGCTTTCACATCCAGCAATTTAATGTAATACAATCTACTTCCTTCATCAAATGAGCTTCATTGGTTTTCTTATATCCCTAAGCAGATATGATGCTGTGGGGAAGTTGGGGTTCCTATGGCCAGGATCCTCACTGAACTTAAACCACCTGGTGATGTAACTGGCTTGTTGCTAGGCTACCACTTCCACACCTTTAGGCAATAAGCTATTATTATGCTATACAGAGAGCTGGCCCAGTGCTCTGGGTGGAGGCAGAGACGCTAGTGCTCGACCTACCGCCAGGAGAACAAGTCGGGTAATAAACCCTTTCACCCCAAAGAACGTTTTGCTGTCAATTTCTTTGGTCACATTAAATCCATAGTGAACTTGCCTGGGGCTGAAACCCATTGGCAAGACAGATACCATCTGGCGTTTTTCACTTTTGACCCAGAGCCATGGCTGGCATCATCAGACTAATCAAGAAGTGGCAGCAGGCAGGGACAGGAATGGGTCAGTGACACAAATAACTTGGATAAAGTGAAGGTTCCTGTGGCCAGGATTCTCACCTGGCCCTGGTTGGCTAGCTTACTACACACATGTGGGCAATACATCATTATTGACTCTATATAAAGAGCTCTCTGCCCAGCACTCTGGGTGACATAGTGGCACAGCTACAAGGCTGCAAGAGAGCAGAGATGGGACTGGAGTGGTGGCAGCACCGAGGACAGAGACTGAGATGGCTGCGGGGGCAGAGAGGTCCAGAGACAGAGACCAGCTTGCTGCATGCAGACTCGCTATGAGTGGATGGGATTCTAGTAATTGACCTGTCACCTTGGAAATAAAGTTGGGTATAACCCTTCCACCCCAAGAACGTTCTACTGTCATTTGTTTGGTCACATTGAATCCATAGCAAACTTGCCTGGAGCTGAAACCCATTGGCAAGACACTTGGTAATTAAAAACCCATTGTTATAATGTTTGCTTCTTGCAACAAAATGCACATTGCAGGATTTTGATAAGATTCTGTTCTGTTAATCATCAGCAATTGGAAGAGAACTGGAAAGGCAGTTAAAGGAACATTTATTGTGGGTTATTTTTAGCCTACCTTGTCATATATGTTAAACCCTCCTAAATAATAATAATAAATTCCTCCTAAGTAATTTGGGTGACTATGGGAAAAGTGAAAATTCCTATGGCCAGGATCGTCACCTGACCCTAAACTACTTGATTGTGTAATTGGCCTACTATTAAGCTAAAGCTTCCACACTGTTGTCAATGAGCTATTATTGACTGAATCAATATATAAAGAGCCCCATTCAGCGCTCTGGGCGGAGGCAAAGGCACAGGCAGGTTATGAACCTGCGGACTGCTGGATGCAGACATGATGCTAGTGCTTGACCTACCTACCACTGTGAGAAAAAAGCCAGGTATAAACCCTTTCAACCCCTAAAGTTCCGTTGTTGTTATTCGGTCTTAGAGAATCTAGAGTGAACTTGCCTGGGGGCAATCCCGCGCAGGCAAGACAATGACTGAGGTACAAGTGACTAAAGGTGATAAATGATGTTTTAAATCATCCATTCCATTCAATTAATAACTGTTGAATGTATATAGCATTTGCCAGGCATTATGGTAGCTGCTAGAGATGTAAATGAGAATTTTTTTAAATGTAGACATTTCAGAGGTAAAAAGATAAGTTGCAAGGTTAAAATGGACAGCAGGAAACTGAGATGGGAATCTGAAATCAGCTTCCATGGGCTAATAATCCCAGAAAGGCTACCAGAAAATTAATAACAGAAACTAAGCTTGGATATTTTGTAATTTTTCTTTTAGCCACATGTGATTAAATTAGAAATTTTCAGGAGATTTAGGCATAGATGAATATGAAATTTTGACATATTAAAATTAGACAATCTTAATGAATAAAAAAAAGAAATAGAATGATTCACTCATATGGCATAGAAATAAGGTGTCCTAATAGCTGTTCTGCTTGGAAGAAAGATGTTTTAACAGGTTACAGCTGAGTATATGGCTCCAAATCCCATTAGAATATTCTTAGCTTTAGTGCAGGAATTTACATAATAGTTTCAGAAAATGAAATTTAAAACCAAGACCTGGAAAGGACTCATTAATTCAAAACCAGGTCATTTTTTTTTAATCAACGGATAATCAGAAGTTTAAATTGCTTAATCCTAATGGACTAATTGATACAATTGGTCAAATCCCAGTTGAAAGTCATGAATTTGAAAACTGAAGATGCCATGGCAGACAAAAGCCCCTGCCTATGAGATGTCCAGCCCTGAGCAGAAGGGGTCCTGAGGCCCATGGATCCCCAGGGTATTCTCTTCCAGCTGAGGCCACTGTCCTGAGCTTTTGACCTTGGAACATCAGTCAGTCTGTCATGCTTGATGTCCTCCTTAGTTGGATGAATAATTTATAATCCCTAAAACCCAGTGTCCTCTTATGTTTAGATACAACCATTATGATGTTCTGTACATACTCTACTCATTTTTTAAATGATTTTTGAAAGGCTTAAAAGGGCTTTATCTACACAATTTATAAGGCTGATTCAATAGGTTGACAAGAGTGGTTTAAATGCTTAAGAAATCTTTGTTTCTTATATTTGTCACCCTCCCTTGGTGTGTTTGAAATGTTCAAGAGTGAACTGTATGGGAATTGTACTTTGAAATAGCCAAGGGAATCTGATTAAATATGTTCTGTGTATGAGTTAACTCAATAGAGACAAGTAAAAATGATTCTTTTTTTGTTCTTATTTTGATTAAATAAGATGATTCTTTTTTTCTTATTTTGATTAAAATTATGAAATTTACAAGGAAATAAAGCTGTAAGTTATTAAGCTTAAATGTTTAAGGAAAATAACATTTTTATGTTTGTAACTATAATAATACATTATGGATTAAAACATGTAATTATAAGGTTTCTTTCCCGTGCACAAAACCCAACTAGGATGGTCAAAGCCCCAAACTCAGAATTAACCAATAACAAAAGTGAGAGTGGGCTGCGAGTGTGGGCTGTGGGTTGGTCACTAGCAGGCTTGAAGAAAGAGCCCCATTCCCAGCAGCAGGTCACTGGGGCTCCACAGCCTCCTGGTATCCCCATGTATACAGAGCACACAAGCTAGCAGAAAACCAAGGCTAGAGGACTGCTCCTCATAGAAAGACAACCTGCCTGGAGAGGGGATGTGGGGGTGAGAGCTGGGCTCACCGCAAGAAGCCAAGTGGGCTTAAGATAACTCCAAAAACGTTTACATCAGAATAAGGGATGGAAAAAAAAGAAACTGCTAAGGTACTCCATCCCCAGAATGAAAATCCTCTAACTTTGCCAAATGCCAACTTTTCCAGTTTGCCTGCCTTTACTGTACCCACCACCCTCACCCTCAAAGCTCCTGGTTAATATCCCTGCCCACCAGCACAGAGCAGAAAAGGGAATTCAAGAAAGAAGACCATATCAGAACAGAAACAGAATATTCAGTGGTAGCTGAGTATGTCTTGGAAGAAGCAGGGAAAGCTGGGGAAAAAAAAGGCTCACTTGAGCATTGTTATTTGGTGCACGTTTCTCTGATTGGTAATTTGGAGATGAAGAATTTAGTTTCCTTTTCTGGGAGTGTAATCACACCCCTTATTCCTGCAATAATTAATGATCATACTGAAAATACTCTTTTACTAAGCTTAATTTTTGTAATTAGTCTATAGACTTAATTAAAACTATAGAACAGAGTGAAAATATAATAAACACTGACAACATAAAAATAACAAAATTGATGTAGAATTTGGGAGACAGGAGATACTTATATTTAAGTATGCAGTATCTTTACCTTTCATAGATACAGTATAAAGTCATAAATCAAAGTACAGCTATCTAAATACAGAATTTAAAACAGTGCTTTTCTCACTGTAGGTCACAACCCATCAATGGGTTATGAAAGTAATGTAGTGACCCTAACCAACATTTGAAAAATGAAATAAAATAGAATTGGAGATATTAGACTTCATTGCATGGTTGGAAAGTAGTATGGGGAGATAACATCAGCAAAATGGCTGAATAAGACATCCCTCACATTATGCCCCCTGCAACAGCAACAATTTGGCATTCATCCACGGACAAAAGTGTCTTTGTGGGATGTGGGCTCCAGCATCATAGACTAAGGGACTCAAGTCCTGCCCACCGATACAGACCTCCGTCCCGGCCTGTGTACCCGGCAGTGGCATGTGAACCAACTCTAGCCCCTCTCCGCTGTGGTCCAGGAGCCCCTGCAAGAGCACTGATTTGGGCAACCACCCACAGAGGAGAGAGCCTTCATGGGAGTCCAGGAATCCAGTGGAGAATTCCAGAACACATTGGAGGAAAAAAACCCAAACATTTGGACTCCTTGGAGAAGGTAAGGGGAACAGTTTGACTGTACCCACGATGTACAGTCCCTAGGACAGCACAGCTCAGTGCCAAGAGAGACCTTCTTGCCTGTGATTTCTACTACAGGGGAGAGTGGGAGAACGTGAGTGAGCACCAGCTTCCCGAGCAGTTCAGGACGCTGCCAAAGAAGCCCAGTTCTGTCTTGCCCCATCCAGAAAACTGGGTCATGAGCTGCTTGACTAGGGGGTGGGAAGAAACTAGGAGACGGCCTGCTTCATACTGATCTGTGCGTGTGTATATATGTCCTGAATTAATTCCCTGAGAGTTACATGTGTTGAAAAGTTCTCTCCCAGTTTACACTGACTTTTCACTTTTCAAAAAACATGTCTTCTGATGAGCCGAAGTTTATATTTTCCATGTAGTTCGATCTATTAATCTTCCCTTTATAGTTTGTGCTTAGTTTTTGAAATATCAAGAACTGTTTTGGCAATATTTCAAAATTTTGCCCATATGACACAATGCATTTTATATATACATATACAAACATGTCAAAATAACAAATATGCCTAAATTGTACAGCTCTAACTAGCTTTAAATATTGTAATTAAAACTGTATAATTAAAATAAGCATGCCAGCCAATGGTTTAAAAAAATTTCACTTTGGTGTTTATCTAGCTCTTGAGCTACTGAATTCAATGGCCACAGTGAAGAAATTATCTGCTGCTTGTGGGTGGCGGCAATCTTGGAGAATCTCAGCTTCTTTGTCCACCCCATTCTATTTTTGTCCTTAATAGCAGATATTTATCTTAATTTTAGATTTTATTATTTTCTTTATAATCATAATCTTAAGAGGTTAAAGTAGTACTAAATTTAATGTGCAGTGAAACTTCAGATTCTCAGCAACTTATCTTTCTTAGTGATTTCTTCTTTAGCCCTCAATATAACTTTAAAGTACTATCTAAACTGTTGTTTTTACTAAGTGCTATCTAAAAGTAATGGAAAAGGAAAAAAATATAGAGCCCAAATTAACTGTAACTACCTCTGCCTTCTCACGAAGGCAGCGTAATTCATATAATTAAAGGAAAAAATCTCTCTATGGCTTTCTTCTCCTGCTACAGACAGTGAGAGAGAAAAGGGTGTGAGATTCCAGGTTAGCAAAGCCTTTGGATATTCAAGTGGAGTCCCAGAACTGTTCTCCAAAGGAGTGGACAGGATAGGAAAGAGAGAAGAGGGGACGAGAGGGCTAAACAGTTTGGCAGAAGGCTAGATTCTGAGCTGATAGACATGGTCAAGGAACTTTTTAAGAAAAAAGGTTGGAGATTTGAGATGACCCCACTCTCACAGTTAACCCTTTGTTACAAGTCTGCTTTATATACACATGCCTTGTGTGGACAATGCTTTTGAGGAAATGAAATCTGTTTATGTGATGCCAAGTGAAACAGGAACAACGTGTGTTGGATAGTGAGATTATCCTTCTACTGAACTAACTCAGCTGTAGAAGACACTCAGACCAAATAGGAGTTGGGAGGTTTTGTGCTTCTTAAAGACATTAAGAATGCATATCTTCAGTCTTCACCCATAGCAAGGGGCTTAAAATCTCTTGTCATGTGAGCCACATAAACTTAGAAGACGAAAGGGAAGCAAATTGCAGCCACCAGTCCATTACAGTTCTGAAGTCCAGCCAGGCTCATATCTACCAGTACAAAAATGTTCCCGAAGGAGGGTCCATTTCTGCTCCCTGGAAGCAGTTCCCTTGTCATTATTTTTTTAATTTATTTTTTAATGCAATAAAGTTGATATACAATATTATGTTGGTTTTAGATGTACGACATAGTTACTAAATAATTGTATGCATTACTAGATGATTACCACAATAGGTGTAGTTACTCCATTATTATACCAAGATAGTGCAATATTATTGGTTAAATTTTCTGTTATACTTCCATTCCTATGTCTAACTTATTTTACAATTTGCCACTTGTGGGAAAAATTGAAGTTCCTATGGCCAGGACCCTCCCCTGAACCTAAACTACCTGATGATGTAGCTGGCCTGCTGCTGGGCTACTGCTCCCACACCCATAGGCAATAAGCTATTACTGACTGAGTCACTATATAAAGAGCTCTGCCCCGTGCTCTGTGCACAGGCAGAGAGGAAGGACGATCACAGACCTGCAGACTGTGGTATGCAGATGTAATTCTAGTGCTCAACCTAGAACAAACTGGGTAATAAACCCTTTTACCCTAAGAACATTCAACTGTCATTCCTCAGTGTCACTGAATCCATAGTGAACTTGCCTGGGGCCGATACCCACTGGCAAGAACCCACTTGTACCCCTTTAACCCTTTCATCTATTTCACCCATTCTCCCACCCCTTTCCCTATGGTAATCAGCAGTTTGTTGTCTATATTTATGGGTCTATTTCTCCTTGTTTGTTCTTTAGGTTCCACATATGAGTGAAATCATACGGTATGTCTCACCAGAGGGTTTCAACCCCAGGCTGGTTCACTATGGATTTGGTGAGACTGAGAAATGACAACAGAACATGCTTGGGGTGAAAGGGCTTATGCCTGACTTTATTCTCAGGGCGGCAGGTTGAGCACTAAGATCACATGTGTGTCCAGCAGTCTGCAGGTCTGTAACCCACCTCTGTCTATGCCTCCACCCAGAGCATTGAGCAGAGCTCTTTACACACTGACTCAGTCAATAATAGCTCATGGCCAACAGGTGTGGAAACAGCCTAGCAGTAGGCCAGTTACATCAAGTAGTTTAGGCTCAGATAGGAACCTGGGCATAGGAACTTCCATTTTCCCCTCAGGTGTTTGTCTATCTCTGCCTGGTTTATTTCACTTAACATGATACTCCCTTGGTCCATCCATGTTGCCTCAAATGGCAAGATTTTCTTTCTTATGGCTAACTAATATTCTATTGCATGTAAGTACCATGTCTTCTTTAGCCATTCATATGTTGATGGGCACTTGGGTTGCTTCCATATCTTTGCTATGGTAAGTAATGCTGCACTTAACCTAGGTGTGTATATATCTTTTCAAATTAGTGATTTTGTTTTATCAGGTAAATTACCAGAAGTGAAATTGTTGGGTCATATGGTAGTTCTATTTTTAGTTTTTTGAGGAACCTCCATATTGTTTTCCAAAGTGGTTGGACCAATTTACATTCCAACTAACAGTGTAGGAGGGCTTCCTTTTCTCCACATTTGTTATTTCTTATCTTTTGGATAGTAAATATTCTGTTTGGTGTGAGGTGATGCCTCATCATAGTTTTGATTTTTATTTCCCTAACAATTAATGATGTTGAGCATCTTTTCATGTGTCTATTGTCCATCTGTTTGTCTTCTTTAGAAAAATGTCTGTTCAGGGTTCAGGTACTCTGCACATGTTTTAATTAAGTCATTAATTTGTTTTGGTGGGTTTTTTTTGGTGCTGAGTTGTAAGAGTTCTTTATATATTTTGGACATTAGCCCATTGTCTGATATATCATTTGTGAATATATTCTCCTATTCTGTAGCCTTTTTGTTTTGTTGAGGGTTAATTTTGCTGCAGAGAAGCTTCTTTCTTTAACGTAGTCCTACTTGTTTATTTTTGCTTTTGTTTCCCTTGCACTGGTAGACATATCCATAAAGAAATTTCTCATGCTGATGTTCACAATATTCTTGCCTATGGTCTCTTCTAAGAGTTTTATGGTTTCCTGTCTTATATTTAGATCTTTAATCTATTTAGAGTTTACTTTTGTGTATGATGTAAGACAGTGATCTAGTTTCATTCTCTTTCACATGGCTGTCCAGTTTCCCCAATACCATTTATTGAAGAGACTGTTTTCTCCCCATTGTATATTCATGGCTCCTTTGTCATTTATTAATTGGTCATAGATATGTTGGTTTATTTATGGGCCCTCTGTTCTGTTACACTGATCTATGGGTCTGCTCTTGTGCAACTACCATACTGTTTTGATTACTATAGCTTTGTAGTATAACTTGAAACCAAGGTGCCTGATATTTCCAGCTTTGTTCTTTCTCAAGATTGTTTTGGAGGGGCTCCTGGGTGGAGACCTGTGGGTTCTGTGCTGGTGAGGGAGGGCGATGAGCCAACAGCAGATCAATGGTGCACTCCTGGTAACTCCTAGTAGCACCTGCTGAATCCTCTGTGCGTCCTCACTTGAATGCCCATATACACTCTGAGCCACTTGGGGGAATTCCTGCATTGGGTGCCCCACTCTGGGGAATTCCTGCATTGGGTGCCCACCAGTTCCTGTTGGCTGTGTTGAGTCAGGCTCTGCACATTCCCTCTTGGCCCTCTAGTGTTATGGACTGCTCCCAAGTATTCCCACATAGGTGCCCACAACCCAGCTGGTGGTGGTAATCAGGCACTGTGCATGTGCACATTTCCCGGGCTCCTGTGCACTCTGGGTTACTCCTGGGAATTCCCACATTGGTGCCCTCTTCTCCCACTGGTGGCCAGGACCAGGCACTGTGTGTGCATGTTCCAGTGTGCTCTGGGGAATTCCCACCTTGACTCCTGCTGGTTTGCTGGTGGTTGGGCTCTGGCACCCTGCGTGTACTTCTCCCCATTGCCCAACAGCCTCTGTGTTCTCTGAGGCTGGGTCTCACCTATGACCCACTGTCAGGCCTGGCACATGCACTCCCCACCTGCTCTGGGGAGCCGCCTTTGTGGCACCTGTCTACAGACTTTTGTACCCTCTTTGTGAGCTGGGTAACTTCTTGTCCTACTGATGGGGGCTGGGCTGGTGGACAACAATGGGCAAGAAGGTGGGACTGCTGGATCATTCTCTTAGCTTCAACAAGATCACCAGATCCTGCTCTT
Organism: Manis javanica; assembly: GCF_040802235.1. NCBI lineage: Eukaryota > Metazoa > Chordata > Mammalia > Pholidota > Manidae > Manis > Manis javanica. Next base: position 17,976,808 of record NC_133173.1, read on the forward strand.
AACTTTACCAAGATGTATGGAAGGAGTGCATACAGTAGTACTGGTTGACCCCTCCAATCTTGGATTGCCTCTAATGGTTTCCTTGCCAAATGGCGAATGTTTTGTTCTGAAACTTAGTTTCTTTCACTTGTGGTCTAGTTGCACTTTAAACCACAAAGCTTTGTTCCTCAGGCCACAGAGTCCACACCTCGCTCCCTGGTGATCTCTCTCCCATTTCCCCTCTGCTGTTGGCTGTGCTGGGTGTGAGTTTTCCCACCATTACCCTCTCTCCACCTCTCCTGTTTGGGGCTTTTAAAAATTTAATCTTTCTGTCCTTCATTGTATAGAAGATATTTGCTTTGGTCTTTGTTCTTCTGCAGGGTGATATTCTCTGTATGTAGTTGTAGATTCAGGGTATAGGTGAGAGAAAGTGGATTCAGGCTCTGTCTACTTCACTGTCTTCCCAGAATCTGGTCATTATTTTTTTTGAGGCTTTGAATCGATCCTCTGTGCACTTTGCTCTGCCTTCTTAATTGTTCTTCATTTTCAGTAGAAGCTGCTCTCTCAACCCGCTTCCTGCCCATGAAAAATTGGAGGCCTAGAGAATTCTTTTTCATTTTGAACTGTCTCTGCTCCTTTTAGTTAAAACTAGTTGTGCTCTAGCATATTTAATTGTCTTAAAAATATTCTGGGATTCCTATGAATCTTATTGGGGATCGAACCATGACAAAAAAAACTACACCCGTAATCCTTCCTTAAGATGGGCTTTTTTTTACTGTGGGTCACATGTGAAGCTGCTGTGGGAAAATATGCCCTTAATGTCAGAAATCCAGTTGTCTAGTTGAGAAGGTCTACTATGTGCTGCCTTAAATCTAACAGAGGTTTTAAGAAGGGTGCTTACAGTCAAACTTTTGATTTAATCTTTACTCTGAGACCAATTCTTACTTTGGGAATGTTTTGTTGGCCAATGAGGCTGTCCTGGGCTCTCTAAATTTCTTTTTCCCTCTCTTCCTGTATTTTATCATATAGCTAAGAGATGTCTATTGCACTTTGATTATTTTCCCTGGAAATCTCTTTATCCAGATCAGCAAGTTCAGAACACTTGATTGGAGGCCTTGGAGGTGAGAAAAGGCGATGAACCCAAGCAGCTCTGGGGCTGGGGCAGTTGTACATCAACTTGACAGGTGAGATCCTCATTTCCTGAAATCAGCCAATCTTTAGCTGCATTTGCTATCTTCCACAATACTGCAGGTGATAGTGTGGCCAAAAATTCCACCACTGTATAACACAGCTCACCTTTTTTTGAGCCTTCGATGGCAATTTTCTCAGTGCTATTCCAGGCTGCTTTGGAACAGTTTCTTTGCTGAGCTTTCAGCCTTTGTTGCCACCCAGTATCAAAACCAATGACACATGTAGGTTTTTGTTACGCTAGCACCGCACTTCCAGATACCAAGTCTGTTTCACTCATCAACAGCTATGTAATAAGTCAGCCAGCTTGGCAATTAGTGGTATAAATCAATATCCATTGTATTGCTCCTGATTCTGTAGGTCAAGAATTTGGGCAGGAGTTGGTTGAAACACCTCATCTCAGCTCCAGAGGGGCCGTCGGCCAGGGCAGATAAGTTTGGAGATCCAAGCTGTCTGCCAGCTGGTGCTGGCTGCCAGCTCGGGCACCTTGGTTCTTGTCTTCCAGGACTTCTTTCTCTCCATGTGGCCTCTTCAACAGAGTAGCCTGGCCTCTTACACATGGCAGTTGGCTTCCAAGAAGATATAAACAGAAGCCAAAGGCCTCTTAAGGCCAAGAAGTCACCCAGCATTATTTGCACTGCATTCTTTGGGTCAGAGACAGTCACTGGGCTGTCTCTGTTTAGATTCAAGGACAGAGAAACAAGATTTCATCTCTTTTTGGCAAAGTCACATTGCAACAGAGCATTCAGGATGGGACAGATTGGTGTGACTATCTTTATAAATAACCTACCTCAGAGATGGAAGCAAAGTCATCACGAATCCAAATCCTGTCCGAGGCTGTCTCCATTTCACCATCCAGCCATAAACCTGACATTCAAGCTCTCTCCTTAGCTGTCTCTCAAACCAAGTATGTCAGAAGGAAGTTAAGGCAGTAACTCATCTACACAAGACTGCTTTTACAATATTCCTCTCTGGGTTTGCTCGAGCATTTGAGAGACAACCCACCTCAGAAGATTTTCTGTTCCGTTGTTGAACAACTGTGAATTCTAGAGAAGTCTTCCATTTGTGAAACTCGAACTGCCTGTCTGTGATTCCTCCTGCAGTCGTATATCTACCCTCTGGCGCCATTCACAGGAAACCTACTCACTTCTGGATATGACTGGCCATATTCTGAGTTAGATATTTTAAGATTTTAAATTCAGACTTTAGGCTTATATATTTTAAGATAGTTTTCTTGATTCAAGACTCAACATCTCCCCACTTCATTACTTCTGTATCCCAGGTCATAGTTTCCAGAAACATGTGTTTATGTGTATAACACATAACTCATGGAATTTTTGCCCAGCATAGTGTATTTAAGAAGAGAGGAAAGTGTGTAATAGATTATTGAAAGTTTTAAGATATCTGACGATGCAATTAACCACTCAGTTTGATCTTGTGGGAATCCAGTGCTTGAAATTTATCTTGCCTTTCCCTTTTCAAAACTTATTTTCTGTTTACCAAAATAGTTACCTAAACGTAGCATCTTCTAGGGTTGATATTCAGTGGGCGACACAAGTGGAGAGCAATAACACAGATTCTGAGGGAAAAAAAAGTTTAATGGCACATTTTAGAATATTAAAAGGAAATCGCCCAGATACAAAAAATTCCAGTCGATATCTTGCGTGTCAAAATGAAAAAATGAAAAACAGGAAGCAAATGTGTATGACTGTTTGAAGAGTCATTTCTCCCTGTGGATGGTGCTTATGTAAGAAGGGGCCTCAGACCCAAAATTAGGGGAAGTTTTTATTAGTCAGGGAAGGTGGCTATAAAAAGATAAGAATAATGAAAAGTTATGACCAATAAAAGGAATGTGAATTTAATAATGGCCTTATCAACCCTCAACAAGGGGTCACAAACAGCCTTAATCATGTCTTATGTTATTAAGACAACAACCCCAAATTTTCCTGACAAAATTTTTTTGGTGCCAATATTTTGGTCTTTTGCCTCCAAGTACTAGCCTCCTAATAAAGTCAGAAAACTTTCAAATGTGTGTGCATGAGAGTGCATTTATTTTATAAATAGAAACAAATTTGAGGATATATAAAAAGAGCAAAGTATTTATCTCACCATGCAGTAAGGACTTTAAAAATATTTGTTGTTGTAGAATGTTTTTTAAAACATTAAAATAAGTGGGACAGTTGCTTTGAATTTTTGAAGTATAAACATATGTAATTAATGACTTTCCTCTTCTGTTTGTATTGTACTTGCTTGGATTTTTTCCAGGCTTAGAAAAAAGGCTGTATATAGGAAAGACAATGTGTATATGTAATAATAAAGAACTAATGTGCACTATTAGTAAATCAGAAATAGTCCTTTGCCTACATTTAGTTTGAAGATGGTTCCAGATATTTCTCTACATTCAACTTTCATCATTAATGCATAAATAGCATGAGATCTTCAAATTAGATAAAGCAAATATTTGAGTAGACAGAAAAAAGTGAGAAAAACATAGCTCTCCTAAATACATAATAGAAAATAGAAGACTATCAGAATTTCAGAAACTTTTTAAAAAGTGATTCTGAGATAGATAGTGGCGATGGTTGTACAACGCTATAAAGGTACTAAATGCCCTGGATTGTTCACTTTAAAACTGTTAAAATGGCAAATTTTGTTACATGTATTCTACCACACACACACAAAAAACGCCCTTTCCAAAAAACCCATAAATCATCTAAATATGCCTAAAAATCTCTTTGCAAAGAACCTAAAAGCTGACATTGGAAAGAAAAAAGGACAAATGAAGTTAAATCTGCTGGGATTGCCCATCATCATCTTTGCTGACAATCTACAGAATGTTTGCTAATCTCCAGGCAAGTGTGAGTTCTGTGGGCATAATCAACAGAGACGTGATGTGCACTTGGGCCCAGGGAGACTTGTATCCAGGGTGTCTTTGGACATTGGATTGGTGTGAGTTCACTGTTGAGCCAGTTGCAGACAGGAGCAGGCAGGCTCAAGAACTACTGATGCTCATAGTGTCCAGAAGAGTCAGCTGATCGTGAACAGGGCTGGCACAAGTGGCCCTTTATGCAAGAGCCCTGCTGGCCACACAGAGGCACAATCCCCTATTCATCTGCTCCCGCTGAATGTTTGTGGTCTTGGGCCTTTTGGATTTTTATTGCTACAGATAACATAAAATAGGGGTGTGTGAATGTATAGTAACGTTTTCTTTAGACTAAGGAAAAGGCCTGGTTAAAAATAAAATAACAACAGCGAAAGGTGGGAAAATCAGACCACACCAGGCAGGGTCTCTTTTAAGCAAGTAAGTTCAGCTCTTATCTTTAAATATAAGCCAATCTGGCACAAGTCCAGGCCCAGCGAAACACTGTATTAGGCCATCATAGACTGAAATAAGAATAATTAAGATCATTGATACTCTGGTTTTCTCATAATTAGAAAATAGTTTGGTGGATGTTGCTGGAATCCAAGTTGGGGAAGAATATGATGGTTCCTTGGAGGAAAAGTTTCTACTTTCATTACAATGGGAAAGTACAAAACGGAGGGTTAATACCATTGGGGGTTAGGATCTAAATCATTTGTGCCATTAAAAGGGAAAGTCTAACTATAAGAAGCTTTTATAAGATTGTCCAGGCTTTTCTCTGAAGCACTGTGTCTCAAATGTGCATTTGGATTAGGAAGTTTTTATTCAGCAGATTTTGTATTTCTACCCAATTTTCAGGTGATATTGGTGATGCTGGTCTGAGGACCACACTCCATGTGGAGAGGCTCCAATCAACTGAGGGCTAACAAAATGCAGACTAGCATGATTCCAGTTGGACCTACTACTTCTACTAATTCACTGAAAGTGTAAAAATGCAGCTTTTGACCTAAAGAACTGATTACAAACATGAAATTCTGACTAAACAACGTGCTCTGCAATCATTCATTCATACTTCCCAGCTAGAACAGGTGGATCTCACCTGGAGGAAGTACTCTCTCTGTCGGGGCATTCAGATGTGTACAGAAGGTATTGGTTGCCATGATAACACTGCAACCCTACTGCTCTTTGGTGCCTGGAGGCCCAGGATGCTTGATTTCTGAAAATGTGTGGGAGAGTTCTAAGCAAAGCAGTGTCCCATCCAGAATACCAAGAGAGCCCCCTTGAAGATACCTGACTGACACCAGTGGAGACACATGTTGCCCCAAACCCAAAGCCTCAGTCAATGTTTGAAACATCCTTTTGAATTTCTTTGAATGTCTTTTTGAATTTATAGTCTGGAACTATATCATGGGAACTATCCATGTGTGTTAGTTCATCATTTTAGAATTTTGGCTGCCTTTGGAATTTTCCAGTGGGAAGAGAGGCCCTTCTGTCTAGTGCACCATGTGTGGTACCAAAGCTTGACAGTCATGGCCATTTGCTCAGCAGAGGATGAGCTCAACAGGAAAGACTTCAGAAAGTCTTTTTTCTAAAGTCTGGATTTATCAACAGTCTCAATGAAAAAATCAGAGAAGGAAGTTTCAAATGTCCCCTTTGAGGTGATACTCTGCAGTGCTCTGATGGCACTCATCTTACTCCCAAAACGGTGCAAACATAAGCAATTTCAAGGCTTCTGGGGTTAGCAAACTCCACCGCATTCTCCTTCCATAAAAGGAGAGCCCCACAGTCTTAGATTTGCCAGCCACAGAAAGCTTTCCTGAGGTCAAACAGATTCTGATCTCTGATCCCATTTAGTATCAAATGTTACAATGAGCATATTAGAGATCTTGTGGTAACTCAGTTGAGGTGAGAAATAAAACAGGGAAATAAAGGAGTGATAAAGGGTAGTGTTAGAAAAGAATGGTGCAGCAAGAGACTCATGAAAATAAGAAAACCCAAAAGAACTTGGTGTGGTAGAAAAGCGGCCTTCACAACTATTAGTTCAGAGACTAGTTTAAAAAAAAAGATGGTACAATAGATATTGTGATAAGAATATTCAATACAACATAAGGAAAATATTGTACTTGAACTTCCATATTAAGTTTGAGAGTTGGGAAACTCCTGAAAGGGTTTGACAGGGTCACTGTGATTCTGCCTGGGAAAGATTTGCTCATCCTGGCTTAGTCTTGGGGACTGTTAGGAAGATGGGAAAAGTCTCCAGCTCCCCAGGGAAGCAGTTTCATGCCAAGCCTCCAGGTCTATCCTTAGCACAGTGCAGTGCCCTGAAGGAGACACGATTATTGGTTGCTACATTCCAGCAACTCTAAGACAGGTACAACATTAATCTGATTTTTAAAAATTTATTTTATAAGTAAAGTAATGCATACATAACACTCATAATCATCTGTACATAAGAGAATGTTAATTCTGGAGGGGCTGAACATTTCCCTAACACTTCCTGGAGTGCTGGAAAGCGGGGCAATTGTTCAGGACCACCAGGCACAAAAATGCTTTCTTTCTCCAGATGAGAGTTGTCTGACCTGATGTTGCATTTGTTTCTGGAACTACGAGCTCTCTATGTTGGTGAATGTTCCCTTAAAATGGTTCTTGGAAGTTCTTCTGAAACAGTGCTTTAGAAGAGTTAGCAAGAATTTGGCATAATTCCTCTTGCAGGAAGAGGGTCACCGGCAACTGGGAGCCCTGGAAGGAACTGTGGGCAGAAGAAAGCCAGGCAGAGGAGATTGTGTCTACTTTGTTCTCCTTTGATGCTCTCTTCTGTTAAGTTCTGTACCTCTGCTACAGCGAGTGTGTGTGAATGTGCACATGGGCGTGTACACTTCCTATCAACCTGTAACCTACCTGCACTGATGCTTCTCACAATTTGAATGTGCAGAGAAAACGTCATTTCTTATTTTGTTTACATAATATCTTGCCTTCCTCAAGTACTTCTATTACCAGCAAGAAAGCAAAGCAAACAAACCAACAGAACCCAACACGATGGCCCATCTGGTTTAAATCTTAGATGCACACAATTCTTTAAGCAGTCCCTGCCACTGCCCAGTTCCCATCTGCCTTGGGCACAGTGGTCTTCCTCTGGGTCCCAGTGATTTCCTTGGCTGCCTGGATGCTGGGCTCCCTGCAGGCTTCTGAGCTGAGACCGAGGAATAGTGGATTCATGGTGGACCTCAAGGTTCAGGAACCAACCCTATGAATCATGACTCCTGATTTTTCTCCCCCAAGCTTCTTTTCCATCTCACTGGCTGAGACCCATATAAAAGCCCACAGTCCTTAGTCCTCCATGCAACCCCTCTGGACTCTCTGCAGCCTGTCCTCACCCCCCACAGACTTAGGGCCAGCCCAGTGGTTCTCAGCTCAGGACCATGCTGGTGGGGATTGGAAAACTCTGGCTGACCACTCTGCTCGCTGCTCTTAAGTAGGCCTGGATCCCCTATGTTGGCTCAGGGGACCCCACTTAGCAGCTTCTTGGAAAGCCCATGCATTCTGTACCTCTTCCTGCTGGAACTTCATGAGGGATGCTCAGCACCTGCATCAGGCTGACCACCTGGCCAGACCCTTCTTGCTCTTCATCCACCTGCATCCTTCCAGGGGGAGAAATAAAGTTTCCTTTAACATCTCTATGAGAGCTGCTTTCTACCAGACTAAAGCAAATCCCATGTCCAGAAGAGACAAATGGAAAAACTCTATTCTCTTTTCAATTTAGGAGGTGGTTTAAGCTGCAAGTCAGGTCTAGGCCATTTAAATGGCAAGTAAAGGAACAGACCAAATCCACACAGCCTGAATTTCAGGTCTAGCATCTTGCCATAGAGGCTCTCTGCCCAGTAAGCCTCTTTCTTGGCTCTATGTTGAGATGAGTGATATTGGAATGAAATATGGCTTAAGGATAAAAAACATTGGTTTTATATTTGTAAAATGTTGTTTTCATTATAACTGTTTCATAAGGTCTTGTGGGGGAAAAGGAGACCAAGCAACAGTGAAATATGCAATCCAGGAGCTATAATGGATAAAGAGAACCATTGATAAGAATAGGCTTTCCAAATCATAAATGAGGTATTAATCATATTTAGAGTATTACCTTTATGTTTGAATATGCCTATACAACTAGAATGCTTGTTGTTACTTGTACATAAATTTGTATTTTCCAGTAATTCTCCATTTTCTTTTCAACCTCCACAACTAATTTATGTCAGTCCTCAAAAAAGAAAATGAGTGCTTGAATGTCAGGGCGTGTGACTTGCATTCTAGGACATACAGTAACTTCCGGGGCACTGAGTCAGCAATCTAATGGTTTAGTTTTCCTACTCCTGACAGCTGTTTACTTCTTTCACCGTAATTTCAGAGAAAAATATCCAGAAGGGATTTGCTGCCCTAGATCTATCAGAAAACATATTTAAGATATTCTGCAGTCTAATAAGACAAATATCTAACCATAAATAATCATATCATAAAAGGGTTACAATTTCAATAATACTAAAGGCATTTAAAGCACACAACTGATCCTTTGTAGAGATTTAATGAGACCATGCATGGGAGCAGGAGAAGCTGAGAAATGTTTCCGGTGCTATTTTAAGGCTATTGTGGAACAATAGTTCGAAAGAAACTTTCAAGATCATCTGATTCAGATTCCTGCTTTGAACACCTAGAAAAGCTTACTCATTGACTTCTGGCAGATGAATAGGGCTGCTCAAAGATCAGAAAGCCTTGGGATCAGTCAGTGTTTGGAAAAGAAGCCAAGGTCAAAAGTTCTGATTGAAGTCAGGGGCCAGGGCAACAGACCGAATTGGGACCTCAAGGTAAAAATCAATCCCTGGAGAGGAAGGCCAGAGCAGATAGGCTTCCGGAAGCCAGGGGCTCTGGCAGGCAGGAGAGAGCACGGGCAGTCTGCATCTACGTGATAACTCTCACTGGTCTCCTGATGCCAATTTTGCCCCCATAAATGCTTCAGACTTAAAGAACTACTAAGAAGATAACAAAAATAAAAACAGAAAAATCAACAAAAGAATAAAAATGATGCATTAGAAAATATCTACTTACTACAAAAGAAGGCAGTAGAGGAGGAAGAGAGGAACAGAACATACAGGGACGTATTGAGAACAAATATCCAAATGGCAGAGAGAGTTCCAAGTAAATAAAAGTAATAAATGTGAATGTATTAAGCACTCCAGTAAAAAAAATATTAGACTGGATTTGAAAACCAAGATCCAACTGTCAATAAAAGATACAGTTTTTAAAAAATTATATGTAACTTTAATGTTTTCCTTTTTCTAAGGATATATTTGGGAAGCATTTTTAATACTATTTATACACATCTTGAAATGGAACAGTAGGAGCTCAAAATTTTAGGTCAGGAACAATTAAGGAATGACTTTATGTGTAACAATCATAGTGATAATGAGAGTAGATTCACAGCATTCATGGATTTTTTTTTTGGTATACTTAATCTACAATTACATGAGGAACATTATGTTTACTAGACTCCCCCCAGCACCAAGTCCCCCTGACAAACCCCATTATAGTCACTGTCCATCAGCGTAATAAGATGCTGTAGAATCACTACTTGTCTTCTCTGTGCTGCACAGCCCTCCCCGGACCCCCACCCCACATTATACATGCTAATCGTAATGCCCCCTTTCTTCCCCCCTCTTTATCCTTCCCTTCCCACCCATCCTCCCCAGTCCCTTTCCCTTTGGTAACTGTTAGTCCATTCTGGGGTTCTGTGAGTCTGCTGCTGTTTTACTTCTTCAGTTTTTTGTTTGTTTTTATACTCCACAGATGAGTGAAATCATTTGATATTTGTCTTACTGTGCCCAGCTTATTTCACTGAGTATAATACCCTCTAGCTCCATCCATGTTGTTGCAAATGGTAGGATTTGTTTTCTTCTTATGGCTGAATAATATTCCATTGTGTATATGTACCACATCTTCTTTAACCATTCATCTACTGATGGACACTTAGGTTGCTTCCATTTCTTGGCTATTGTAAATAGTGCTGCGATAAACATAGGGGTGCATATGTCTTTTTGAAACTGGGCTCCTGCATTCTTAGGGTAAATTCCTAGAAGTGGAATTCCTGGGTCAAATGGTATTTCTATTTTGAGCTTTTTGAGGAACCTCCAAACTGCTTTCCACAATGGTTGAACTAGTTTACATTCCCACCAGCAGTGTAGGGGCATTCCCCTTTCTCCACAACTTCGCCAACATTTGTTGTTGTTTGTCTTTTGGATTGTGGCAAAAAGATACACTTCTGATTCAAAGATGTTGAAAGTAAAAGGATGGGAAAAGATCTATCATGCAAACAGTAATGTAAGAGAGTTAGGGAGGCCAAAAAATTATTAAATGCAAAGAGGGACTTAACATTTTTTAAAAACTAAAGTTCATAGTGTACATTAGAGTTCACTCTTTGTATGTTCTATGTATTTTGACAAGTGCATAATGCACATATGCACCACTACAGTATCATATAGAATGTTTTCATCTCCCTGAAAAATGTCCTGTGCACCACTGATTAATTTCTCTCCTCCTCCCCCTTAACCTACTCCAACCACTCATCTTTTTATTGTCTCTCTAATTTTGCCTTTTACAGAATGTCATGTAGTTGGAATCAGACATTATATAGCCTTCTTTTTTTTTTTTTAGAATGCCTTCTTTCACTTAATAAAACCCATATAAGTTCCCTCCATGTCTTTCTGTGGCTTTAAGAGTTTATTTCTTTTTAATGCTGAATAATATTCATCAGATGGATGTACCACAGCTTACTTTTCCACTCACCCATTAAGGGAGATGTTGGTTGCTTCCAAGTTTTGGCAATTATGAATAAAGCTGTTATAAACATTTGACTGCAGATTTTCGTATTCATTAAGATTTTCAACTCATTCAAGTAAATCCCAGGAGCATGATTGATGAATCATACGAGAGTATGTTTAGCTTTGTAAGAAACTGCCCAACTGTCTTCCAGAGTGGCTGTACTGTTTTGCACTGCAATCAGCAATGAATGAGTCCTTGTGGTTCCATGCCCTCTCCAGCATAGTTTTCCTCCTATAGATCTTTTACATATTAGATTTAATCTAAGTATATCAATTTTTTGTGACAATGTAAATAGTGTTGTGTTTGCAATTTCACATTCTAATTGTTCACAGATGGCTGGTGAGTACATGGAAAGGTGCTCAACATCACGAATCATCAGGGAAATGTATAACAAAACCACAATGAGGTATCATCTTAAATGTATTAGAATGGCTATTTTCAAAAAGACTAGAGATAACAAGTGTTGGCAAGAATGTAGAGAAAAGAGAACCCTTGCATACTGTTGGTGGGAATGTGAATAGGTGCAGCCACCATGGGAAACAGTATGGAGATTCCTTTAAAAATTAAAAATGAAACAACTATGGTATGTTTTAGCAATTCCACTTCTGGGTATTTATCCAAAGAAAAAAAACACATAACTTGAAAAGATCTATGCACTTTTCATTGCAGCATTATTTGTAATAGCCAAGACATGGAAACAACTTAAATGTCCATTGACAGATGAATGGATAATGAAACTGTGGCATATATAATGGGATATTATGTAGCTTTAAAAAAAAGAAGAAAGTCTTGCTATTTGCAGCAGTATGGGTGGAACTCAAGGGCATTATGCTAAGTGAAATAAGTCAGACAAAGACAAATACCATATGATTTCACTTACATGTGGAAACAAAAATAAAAACAAAAACAAAAAGCCCGAAGTCAAACTTATAGATACAAAGAACCAATGGTGGTAAACATTGATGGCTGTCAAAGGGGTGGGGTTCTGGGTAAGCAAAATAAGTGAAAGTGGTCAAAAGGTACAAACTTCCAGTTATAAAACAAATAAGTAATAGGTATATAATGTAGAGCATGGTGACTATAGTTAATACCATATTGTACATTTAGGTTTGGTTCTTTTTACCTTAAAAAATTTTTTATTTGTATATTTGTAAGTTGCTAAGACAGTAAATCTTAAAGGTTCTCATCACAAGAAAAAAACTTGTGTCGTGATGATTGTTAGCAACTTATTTTGGTGATCATTTTGCTATATATACAAATATTGAATCACTGTGTTGTATACCTGAAACAAACATAATGTTATATGTCAATTATGTATCAATTAAAAAATTCTGATTGTTCATTCCTGATGTATAGGAGAACCATTGACTCAAGTCATATGTTAACCTTGTGTACTACCACCTTCCTATGATCAATTTTTAGTTCCAGAAGCTTTTTTGTTGTTAATTCATTGAGATTCTTCTGTATAGATGATCATGTCATCTGTAAACAAAGAGTTTTATTTCTTTCTTTCCAATTTGTATACCTTTATTTCTCTTTCTTAGCCTATTGCATTAGCTAGGACTTCCAGTGTGATGTTGAATAGGAGTGGTAAAATGGGATGGTTTTGTTTTGCTTCCTCTTTTAGGGGAAAGCATCTAGTTTCTCACCATTAAGTATTCTGTACATAAGCATTATGTAGAATTTATCCATTTCTTCTAGATTAGCCAGTTTGTTGGTATAAATAATTTGTAATAGCTTTTTCTTATAGTCTCCTTAATTTCTAGGCATCAAGGTGTAATATCCCTTCTTTAATTTCTGATTTTAGTGTTTTGAGCTTTTTCTCTTTTTTTCTTAGTCTAACTAAGAGCTTGCCAATTTTTTTATCTTTTCAAAAAACCAACTCTTAGTTTCATTGATTTTTTTTTCTATTGTTTTCTAGTCTCCATTTTGTTTACCTCATTCTAATCTTTCCTATTGCTAGCTTTGGGTTTAGTTTGCCCTTCTTTTTCTGTTTCTTTAGGTGTAAAGCTAGTTTTTTTATTTGAGATCTTTCTTTTTTAATGTAGACATTTACAGCTATGCTTCTTGGCACTGATTTTACTGCATCCATAAGTTTTGTTACGTTTTATTTTCATTTTCACATGTCTCAAGATCGTTTCTAATCTCCCTTGTGATATCTCCTTTAACCCATTGGTTGTTTAAGAGGGTGTTGTTTAATTTCCACATATTGTGGATTTTCCAGTTTTTCCTGTACTATTGATTTCTAGTTTCATTCCATTATGACTGGAAAAGATAGTTGGTATAATTTCAATCTCCTTGAATTTGTCAAGACTTGTTTGGTGGCTTAGCTTCATAGTAGTATACCCATTTCTGCAATCTTTTGTCACTCCTCACATATTTTGATGCTCTGTTGTTAGATGCATTGATATTAAGGATTGTTATGTCTTCTTGAAGAGTTTACCATTATGTAATACCCCTTTTTAATCCCTGAAAATTTTCCTTGCTCTGAAGTCCACTCTGCCTGAAATTAATGTAGCTATTCCAACTTTCTTAGTATTAGCATAGTATGTTTTCCCCATTTCTTTACTATCTTTGACTTTTTTTATTATGGCAAAATATACAAGACCTAAAACTTACCATTTTAACCATTTTTAAGTGTACAGTTCAGTGCCATTAGACACATTCACAGAGGGCAACCATTTGTATATCTGTTTTCAGAACATGTTTGTCACAGAAACATCCCTCACAGAAAGTCTGCACCCATTAAACAATAACCCCCCATTATTCCCTCCTAGTAATCTGCCTATTCCAGGTGCCTCAATGGTATGGACTCAGTGTTTATACCCCCTCAGAATTCATTTGTTGAGACCCTACCCTCCTTCACCAGATGTGATGGTAGCAGGGGGTGGGGCCTTTGGAAGGTCATCAGACTTAGACGAGGCCATAAAACTGGAGCCCATATGAATGAGATTAGTGTCCTTATAAGAATCATGAGAGAGTAAGCAAACTTTCCACCATGTGCAGGTGCAATAGGAAGTCAGCCATCTACCACCTGGAAGATGGTCCTTGTCAGAACCAGACCATGCTGGCACCCTGATCTTAGACTTCAAGCTTCCAGAACTGTGAGAAATACATTTATGTTGTTTGTAAGCCCCCCAGTTTGTGGTATTTAGCAGCCAGAGCTGGCTAAGACACTCATGTAAGTGGAGACACTCAATATTTGTCCTCTTGTGTCTGGCGTATTTCACTTAGGATAATATTTTCCCTGTTACAGTGTGTATCAGAATTTCATTCCTTTTTAAGGCTGAATAATATTCCATTCTATGTATATACCACAGTTCAAAAAATCCATCTATTGATAGACATCTGAGTTGTTTCCGTCTTTTGGCTACTATGAGTAATGCTGCTTTGACCAGTGGTATACAGTTAGCTGTTTGAGTTCCTGCTTTCAATTCTTTAGAATAAATACCTGAAAGTAGGGTTGCTGATCAAATGGTAATTCCATGTTGAACTTTGTGAGGAACTGCCATACTGTTTTCCATAGTGGCTTCACCATTTAACATTCCTATCATCAATGCACAAGGGTTCCAATTTTTCCATACCTTTTCCTTTTTTTTTCCCTCTTTTTAATATAATAGCCATCCTAATGGGTGTGAAATGGTATCTCACTGTGGTTTTGATTTGCTTTCCCTCAATGAGTCATGATGCTGAGCATCTTTTCATGTGCTTATAGGCCATATTTATATCTTTGGAGACTTGTCCATTCAAATCCTTTGCCTATTTTTAAGTTGGGTTGTTGTTGAGTTATTGGAGTTCTTGATATATCCTGGATATTATTCTTTTATCAGATATGTAGTTTGCAGGTATGTTCTCCCATTCTGTGTGTTGTCTTTTCAGTCTCCTGATAGTGTCATTTGATGCACAAAAGTTTTTAATTTTAGTGCAGTCCAATATATCTACTTTTTCTTTTGTTTCTTATAGTTTTGGTGGCATATCCAAGAAATCTTTGTCAAATCCTATGTCATGAAGCTTTTCTCCTGTGTTTTCTTTTAAGAGTTTTATAGCTTTAGGTATTATATTTAGGTCTTTGATCCATTTTAAGTTAATTTTTGTATATGGTTAAGGGTTCTCCTTCATTCTTTTTGCATGTGGATTTAGAGATTTTTTTGATTCATCCCTTTACTTTTAATCAATCTGTATCTGTATATTTAAAAGGGATTTCTTACAAGCAACATATAGTTGAGTCTTCTTTTGAAAATCTACTCTGCTACTCTGTCCTTTAATTGTTATATCTAGATCATTCACATTTAAAGTGATTATTGACATAGTTGGATTACTATCTACCATACTTGTAAACTTTTCTATTCATTGTCCTTGGTTTTTTTTTTTTGTATTTCACTCATTTTCTGCCTTTACTGGTTTAACTGAGCATTTTATACAACTCCATTTTCTCTCCTTTCTTAGTGTGTCAATTATGCTTCTTCAAAAACATTTTTTGGGGTCATCCTAGAGCTTGCCATCCATATTTACAACTAATCTAAGTCTGCTTTCAAATAATACTACTCTACTTCAAGGGTGGTGCAGATACCATGTAACAGAGTGGTTCCAGCGGCTCCCCCCATCCCTTGTAACACTGCTGCCATTCACTTCACTTATCCGTAAGCTCTAACCATCTAATATATTGTTGCTATCATTATTTTGTACAAACTGTTATCTGTTATGTCAATTAGGATAAGAAAAATAAAAGGTTTTATTTTACCCTTGTCTATTCTTCTCCAATGTGCTTCCTTTCTTTACCTAGATCTGACTTTCTGACCTATACCAATTTCCTTATTTCTGAAGATGTTTTTTAAACATTTCTTGTAAGACATGTCTCTTCTGTCTAAGAAAGTCTTTATCTCTTGTTCACTTTTGAAGAATTTCACTGGATATGGAAGTGGTAGTTTTTCCTTCTATCGTTTAAATATTTCACTCTATTCTTGCTTTCCTGGTTCCTGAAGAGAAGTTAGAGGTAATTCTTATCTTTGTTCCCCTATAAGTAAGGGGTTTTTTTTTCCTTAGTCTCTGGTAATTTTCCTTGTTCTGTAGTCTACTTTGTCTGATATTAGTAATGTTATTCTAGGAAAAGATGATTCCAATACCATGGAATAATTAAATGAATAAATGATTCAATTTAAACTGCTCTAAAGCTCAGAGACAGAAGGCAACTTTCCTAATTTATTCCCCTGTTGCTGTATTGGGTTTCTAAAACCAAACTCAGGGAGCTCTCACACACACACGCACACACACAAAGCATCCCTATTGTTAGATCTTACTTAGGATTTAGTTACAAGTCTCCAACATATACTTAAAGAAAATGCATTACAAGAAACACACAATATGACCGAGAAAGGCTTGATTTAAGAATGAAAGAATCCTTTAACTTAGGAACTCCATTTATTAATAATGAAGAATGAAAGCCTTACGATAATTTTAATCAATTCTAGAAAGCCATTTGAAAAATTCTATTTGCATTGCTGAAGACTTTCAAACGTTAGTGTAGCAGAAAGAATGATTTATTATTTTAATAGATAGTACCATTGTTTTTAATGATGGAATGGACTCTGTATTTTTAAAAATACTTTCATTGGAAGGCAAAGCTCTGAAGGAGTGGTTTATCTTGGATGTCTGACAGAGTAATAGTGATGCTACTTAGCATAAAACTAAACAGAAGTTGGAAATGGGGAAAAAGAGGAGGGAAGCAGAATAGGTGTTTGTGGTTGGAAAAAAGTGAGTAGAATCCTAAGACTCTTGGAGAAATTTTCCAGTGAGAAATTACCATCTGTTGAGCTAACTGAAGCCCTTTAAGAACAGGCATGTCTAATGATCAGTTTATAGTTGGTGTTGCAGCAGAGAAGCTATATAAAGGTCTACTTTGTGTGACGGGCTTTGGGGGAAACCAAAAGAAAGAGTGAACTGAGTTCCTTGTGTGGCTGATGGAGCAGAGAACAGAATATGGTGAGGGACAGAGGGCACAAGAGAGATCAAGAATTCAGTCAGAGCAGAGAATCAAGACTAGCCCTCTGGGGCCCATAGAAATCTTGGAAAGAGTTTTGGGCTTCCTCCCCTTCGGGTGTGCAATGGAGATTTGACTCAATTTTTTGATAAATCTCAAAAACAGTGACCTCAGCTGAAATCTGCATAATGCTAAGCTAAGAGTATATGTGATCTGCTCGTGATTCTTACCATGTTAAGATATACAAGCACATGCAAGTTTAATGTACTAATTTCAGATGGATTAAAGATGAGAGTTCTATAGTGAGAATCCATAAGAAGGAAACAGGGCTAAATATTTTTTATGATTTTTATTGGGAAAAGCCTTCTAGAGATGACATTAGACTCAAGAAGCCAAGTAGGAAAAGATTGATAAATCTAAGGACATAAAAATCAAGCTCTTTGCACAGAAACAGAAAAGTACAATAAAATTTACAAAAGACACATTTAGGCAAAATATTTGTGATTCATGATGAATAATGGTAAGCGTTGCTAGTAAACAAAGAACTGTTGTAAGTCTGAAAGAAGAGCATACACAATCTAATAGAAAAATTGGTAAGCATCTCACAGAAAAATAAATAAAAGAGCAAATATAAACACATGAAAAGGTACATAATCTCATCCTGAAGTAGGAGACGAAAAATAGAAATAATAATGGCTGACTACAATATTTAAAAAATTCATTATACCAGGTGTCAGTGAATGTTAGGAAAACAATTATCCCATGTATTATTCATTAGGAAATACATTGGGATAATCTTTTTGGAGGACAATTTTGCAATATCTCCTGGTGATTTATATAGTCCTTGCAAGGTGATTTATAGTCCTTGCATGAGCATGTGGAGGTGTGTGATGGTTTGAGTGTACGGGGCAGGACAGCACTGTGGGTGGGCACTCAGACACTGGAACCACACTGCCAGGGGTCAGAGGACACCTTGGCAACTTCCTTGCCATGTGACTGTGGCACAGTCCTTTACCTACCAGGGCCTCATCTGTAAGGGAGAGACAATAATATACTTACAGAACAGTTGTGAAGATTATTTATATTTATACACAGTAGAAGAATGCCTATTATTACATAGGTATCAATCATTGCAGCATTCATCTGAAGAAAACAATCTAACTGCTCCTCAGTAGCATGCTGCTTAAGTAAAGCATGGTCTGTAGCTTAATGTGCCACCACGTTTCATTCAAGTGAATGAAGCAAACCTTCTTTTGACTGGGAGATCAATGTCCCATTCCATTAAATCCTGGGGCATCACTTGTTTCAGGATACCACAACTTTCCACATTGCTTCATTTCTTGTGTTAGAATTCTAGTAAGAATTCTTAGCTGGGAGTAAGACAAGTGACAGTTCCAAAGACAGGTATTTTATTAAATGGTGGCCATGGAAACCTTCAGTCTTAGGCTCTTTTCTTGTACTTTCTGCCTTAGAGCGGGGTTTCTCAACAATGGCACCACTGACATTTTGGGAGGGAGGGATAATTCTTTTTCTGTGTGTGTGGGGGGGGTTGTTCTGTCCATCATAGGATGTGTAGTAGCTTCCTTGTCCTTTATCCACTAAATACCAGGAGCATTTCTAAGTTCTGACAATCAAATATGTTTCCAGACATTGTCAAAGGTCCCTTTGTGGGGGATGAAATCACCCTTGGTTGAGGACCAGTGCATTAGAGGCTGGGAGTAGAAGGGGGCCTGCCACCCTCTGCATAATCATGAAAATAACTTTCATCAGAGGCTCTCCATCAGATTCTTTCCATCATAATCTGTAGTTCAGATTATGAACCAGTTAGTGAAAGGTTTCTCTTCCTAAGTATGAATTCAACTGTACGACCTCTGAACAGTAATGTTTGGGCTGTGTGTGTGTGTGTGTGTGTGTGTGTGTGTGTGTGTGTGTGTGTGATTATTTGACCCAATAGTTTTCCACTGGGCCCTTGGAATAAGTAAGCATAGCATCAACTTAATCTGGAGCAAAATCCTTGAAAAAGTCCAGATTTGGAGTGCTAATGTCCCATCATACTTTCATGCTTCTGAAAGTCTGTATTTATTTTTACATTTTAATTCATTAATTTTTTGAATCAGCAATATATTTGTATGGTTCAAAATTTGAAATGTATAAATGAATGTAGAAAGTCTCATCTCTGTCTTCAGGCACCTGGGTCCTTCCCATGGACAGTTTCTTATTTATCCTTCCAAACATATTTTATGCATATACAAAGAAATATTGTTTTCTTTTTCTTTCCTTTTTAAAAAGAAATGGCAACATACTAGCCATCCTGTTCTGTACCTTCATCCAGATTCTTCCACCCACCTCATGTGCCTTAGGGGGAGGTGGATCCCAAGCCCCGACCTGGGAAGTGTTTGGTGAAAGGGTGACCCCTTCTTCTTACCCTGGGTTCGTTCAGAAATGGGCAGGATGCCCAATTCAGGCCAACAAGCAAGCTTAGAAATTTGCTAGGCCCTTTCAGAAAGAGCTTTTTCTTTTGAGAGAACTGTGGGAGGGGATCTTTTTCATTTCCTCTGGAATCACTGTAGAGAAGTGAAGGTGAGGCAGACAGTTTCGGCCTGGCACTGGAGGAATGGGGCGCTGGTTTAGGCCGGCCCTGAAGCTTGCTCTGCGGCTGTCCTTCTAGGCATAGGATGGATGGGTGATGTCACTTTTAGGAGCCACGGTTGAGGTCAAGAAGCAGTGATATGGAAGCTTTAATTTTAAATGTGAAATCATTTCAAATCCAGGTCTGGTGTGATTTGCAGGCTTTTGGTTTACAACAGTAAAATCATCTCTGTGATGTATAGTATGTTGCAGTTTAAAAATTTCTTCCACATTCAGGTCCTACCTGAGAGTAACTGTGCAAGGCAGAGCCTATGCTCCAGTGTACAAGTGAGGAAAGGAAAACACCGTGGGGGCAAGTGCTTGTCCAAGACCACATGTCTTGTAAGAGGCAGAACTGGACTCACATCCAAGTTTGTTTCAATATCAAGGCTACTTTTCCTGACTTTTCTCCAAACTCCAGGCCAATCTGGCCCTCGCGTTTGTAGTCATGAACACACACTAAGGGCCCAAGCTGCCCTCTGGAGCAGCAAGAGCAGGAAGCTCTGCAAGGCCAGGAAGCAGGAAAGAGGCAGGAAGGAAGATGGTACGGCTGCAATCACTAAGGCTGCCGCCGCCATGACAGTGTGACCTCTGACCTCTGACCCTTCATCACTTGCTCAAGATTCAGTGTCCCAGGAACCAACATGCCAGCCTCCAGGCCATACTGGGGCAGGAGAGAAGGATATGATGACCCTCAGCTGATGGAAGATTCTCCAAGTTGGACGTTGGAGTGTTAGGCTAGAGAACCCCAAATGGCAAACATTCCCACAGTCTCTGAAGCTCCTGCCAGCTCCAAAACTCTGGTGGCAAATACAGTGAATACCCTCAGTGACCTCCTCTCACTGGAAAGTTTTCTTTCTTTTTTCTTGTAATAGTTCAATTAATCTAAAAAGAATGCAATCCGAAGGTGAAAGTAGAGTTGGTGATGGGGTCAGGGAGCTGACCTCAATCAGGTTGGGAAAAAAGTATGTGTGATCAATTACATCCTTGGTCTCAGATTTAGTCACAGAGCTTCAGCAGGGTTTATGAATGTGTCATGTGGGAACATGATAGGCACTGCACACTACCTTTGTTTCTACAAGAGCCCAGGCATGCCACAATGGTGTGGCTGCATTTTCTTTTTAATCCTAGGTTCATTTTTAGATCCTAAAATACAAAACGGAATTCAGGAAGTGTGAATTTACTTGAACCAAACTGAAAAAAGGTTTTCTCAGCCTCTGCAAAATGAAGCTGCAGAGTTCACAACAGTTTTAATTATAACACACTAAATAAATACAATAAGTGGCTCTTTGCTCTGAGGTTGAAATCTGTATCTATTTTTATCTCCCAGCAAATAACACACCAGAAGGGAAAGTTACTACATTATTAGTGGATTATTGAATCTCAGCATCAATGATTACTTTGACATTATTTTACACTGTATGCTAAAGAAAATCATTTATCTAAAAATGTTACCATAAACAACTGAGCAAAATTTTAATTTTTTAGAAGAAATTTTTCTCCTACAGGCAAAGAAAGATCAAGCACATTAAAAACACTGCTCTGAAAACTGTGGTCCCTCCATACAGTGGACTATTAGTCAGCTCTAAAAAGGAAAGGGATTCTGACACCTATTCAACTTGGATGAACCTTAAGGACATTGTGCTGAGTGAAGTAAGCCAGTCACAAAAACACAAATCTTGTCTCATCCCTCTTGCATGAGGTCTTTAGGGTAGTCAAATTCATAGAGATGGAAAATTAGAATGGTGGCTGCCAGGAGCCAGGAGAAGAGGACATCAGGCAGTTAGAGTCTGGTGAGAACAGAGCTTTAGTTTTGCAAGATGGAAGACTTCTGGACATGGTGGTAGTAATGGTTGCACATTATGAATGTATTTAATACCACTGAAATGTACACTTAAAAATGGGTAGGATGGCAAATTTTGTGTATTTTGCCACAATAAAAAAAACTGAAAACAAAATAACACACTGCTCTGAAATAATTCTGAAATGTAATTCTCCTCTTGAATTTCTGAAGAGCCCTTGAGAGAGGGGCAAAACTCACTCCTTTTCACCACCAACCACCCCCATGGTCTCCAGGGCCTGGGAGCTCAAGCCATGAAAATGAAGATCACTAGTTAGTGTCACAGCTGGGCTCTGGAGGAAAGTGGGGATCTGAGAGCAGAACACCCTGTGTATCTTTGGCTGGGCCTCAGGGGCTGCAGGGCAAGGGAAGGCCTGGGGGACTGCAGCCCCTCATGCCTGTCCTCAGCCTCACTGCCTCACTCCTCTTCTAGAAGATCCTATCAGAAATGGTTATTCATCCCCAGGAATGGCCCTATGATTGCAGTTCCAGGCTGAATTCTTCCCCTGCACTCAGGGGTCACGTCATACTGCTCACTCTTCTGTACCAACAAAACAAGGGGAGGGCAAAGTGGATGAAGATCCTAGGCAAGGAGAAGAGAACAGCTGTGTATATTTTGCTCCCTTAATTTTCAGAGCAACCCATAGTACAGATTAGGAAACTGAGGGCCAGGGAGGTGAAGAGGCTTGCTCAAGACCACCCTTCTCTGACAGATTGAAACAGATTTGAACCCAGCTCTGACTCAGAGCTTTAAATGACACCATGATCATCTCTGAACCAAAGATCCTTGCAGTTACAAAAAAATCAATAAGTGGCCAGATGGCTTGTTTGGGAGAAGTTTAGTCAATGACTGTTCCAGAAGTTTTCTGTAAAGGCCATCTCATTTAAACAGTTGAATCATGTTTTACCATAAGCAGTTATTAAACTACTTAATGATGTTTCAGAACCAAACAGATTTCTTTATGATGCATTTTTAATGAAAGAAAATATGAATCATTATTATTCATTGTAAAGTAAAAAAACAGAAGAGATTTCACAGCCATCAAACCGAAGTTCAGAATAGGATCTCCCTGCACTTAAGTCCACACTTGAGTCTAAGCTGGCCCCTTCCACAGGCTTCCCCTCACCCCTGAGGGCTCATGACCACCAGCAGGGCAGCACCACCTGCGTGTTCAGGCCAGGAACCTCTGGGGCATGCTCCCATAGCTGCCTTGGCTTACTCTACAGATTTATCAACGCAACAAAAATAGGCTTAAACCTCAGTGCTTGGCTTGGTGCTTGGAAGACCAGTGGCATGTATCGTCAAGATGCAAGGGCATCTGTTGTGGGCCTTCCTTGTCTCCTATCTGTCTGTCTATCATCTATCTATCTATCTATCTATCTATCTATCTATCTATCTATCTATCATCTATCTATCTATCTATCTATCTATCTATCTATCTATCTATCTATCTAACCATCTATCTATCAATCATCTATCTATCTATCCATCATCTATCATCTATCTATCTATCTATCTATCCATCATCTATCATCTATCTATCTATCTATCTATCTATCTATCCATCATCTATCATCTATTTATCTATCTATCTATCTATCTATCTATCTATCTATCTATCTACCTATCTATCTATCTATCATCTATCTATCCATCATCTATCCATCATCTATCCATCATCTATCTATCTATCTATCTATCTATCTATCTATCTATCTATCTATCTATCTATCCATCCATCCATCATCTATCTATCATCTATCTATCTA
The DNA here is from genome assembly GCF_040802235.1 of Manis javanica. Taxonomy (NCBI): domain Eukaryota; kingdom Metazoa; phylum Chordata; class Mammalia; order Pholidota; family Manidae; genus Manis; species Manis javanica. The sequence goes on from NC_133173.1 coordinate 17,999,911, forward strand.
TCTATCTATCTATCTATCTATCTATCTATCCATCATCTATCATCTATTTATCTATCTATCTATCTATCTATCTATCTATCTACCTATCTATCTATCTATCATCTATCTATCCATCATCTATCCATCATCTATCCATCATCTATCTATCTATCTATCTATCTATCTATCTATCTATCTATCTATCTATCCATCCATCCATCATCTATCTATCATCTATCTATCTATCTATCTATCTATCTATCTATCTATCTATCTAACCATCTATCTATCAATCATCTATCTATCTATCTATCTATAATCTATCATCTATCTGTATCTGTTCATTCACTCATTCATTTCCAGTGCTCCTGCTGCCTCAGGGCGCTCTGCACAAGGCCCCTCGCTGTGCGTTGCTGACGGCCTCTTCAGACTGCACTGCAGCTCCGATCCTTGCCTCTCCATTCGCCCCCTTGTGGACTAAAATCTCGTCTATCCTGTGAACAGGCAACCTCTCCTCTCACTGCTCCAGGAGGTCAGAGGCCATGTCTGGTGGAGAGCCGTATGGTTGAATCACATGAAGTCGCCCCTTTTGTTGGTCATTTTTGTTCTGCAAAAAGGACAGTTTCCTATCTTTCAGCTGAATACCTCCGGAGTGGTGAACTACCTGCTCCTGTCGCTCAGTCCTGGGAACAAACAGTTCCTCCCTCAGAGCACTTTTCTGGGCAAAACAGTATCTGTCTTATCCGTGCTCCCTCTTCAGTGATGTGTACATGGCAGTCACACACATGTACGGCTCCAAGGCCATCTTCCGGGCACGGAGGCCTGATTCTCCCCTCCTTCCCGGGGAGCGCCCCATCCTCTTCGTGACCAGCTCTCCTCCTCTGACCCGCTCTTCCGCACTGGGCTTCCTCGGAGGTCTACCCGGGGCAACGGCAAGAGCAGCATGAATGCTCCTCTTCAGCTAAGTAATAAATTGCAATTTCTTCCGTTTTCTCTTTGGCTAAAAACTTTACACAAAGAGTTAAATTTTATTCTCTAACAAAAAGAAGACAACACGTCCCCTAAAAGCCTGTTTGGAACTGCAAACATCCCTGAGCCTTTTGTTTACGGTCACTAAAGTCTCATTAGGCAGTTGATAAATTCATTTCTCCTTTAAGAGGAACCTGTGTGAACAAATCCTCATAAAGCCCGGGCCTGTGTCTGTTGTAGGAGAATGTGCAGCTTCTCCCTGGCCAGTGCCGGCTCGACTCACAGAAATTCAAAGGCCCAGTGAGCCAGCCTCAGCCAAGAGGGGACCCTTGTTAGGTATGTATTTGCCAGAAAGAGGTTTGGGGTGCATTGTAGAAATTAATACATCCTTACAACAAGATAAGCAAAGAAATGGGATGGAGAAGAGGTAAGATAAAAAGTGAAGATGAAGCTGTTTTTTTCTTTTTGCCTATTCATATTTTGAATATCTGTCTTTTATTGATTTGTAGGAGTTGCTTGTATATTCTAGATCTGTGCTGCCCAATAGGGATGCTGCTAGTCCCATGTGGCTTTAAAACTACAAGTAATTGCAGTTAAATCGAAACAAAAATTCAGCTGCCCAAGCACAATTGTCACATTTCAAGGGCTCAGTGTCCACCCTTGGTGAGAGGCTGGCATTAGCCTGGAGTATTTCCATCATAGCTGCAAATACTCTCATGGTTGTTCTGTATGTCAATAACTGTTCATTTCAGTTTTACTCATTTCAAATATCTTCTCCCAGGTTATTGTTTTCTGCTACCTTTGACATAGACGCCTTCACTGAACAGCAATGTTTAGTTCGTATGTGTCTTACTATAGTTTGCACTGTCGTAAGTGCATCTAGGGTCTTGTTTAAATAATCTCCTCCTTAAGATCCCAGAGATGTTTCCTGTCACCTTTTCATGTCTGTTTTATGGTTTTAACTTTTCACATTTAGGTACTGAATACAACAGGGCTTTGCCTTTTTCACAAAGGGTGAAGTAGGGATCCAACCCTATGTTCTCCATTTACTGAGTGGGCTTTCCCAGCCACTGCTCCTGACAAATCGGGCTTTGCCCTCTGGTGTGGAGTGGCCATGCCGGGTCTGCGTGAGGTAGTTTGTGGGCCCTCCTGCGGGCTGCACCCACCTCTGTGTATCTCCTCTGCCCGATCAGATTGCTTATTACCATGCCTTAGTGGCATGATTCCCTATCGGGGGCGTGCCCTCTAGCCCTTAGCTCTTCCTTTGCCAAAATTTTCACATCTAGACACATTTTCAAATCCATTTTTTTAGTTCCTCAAAATGTATATGGAAAGTCAGCAATCACTCACTAATGAAATACTCTCATTTCAAAACAGTGTCAGTATGAGGCAGACTCTGTGATCAACTTTTGAACCTCAGAATGAAACTCCAAATTTAGCAGGGTCTTAAAATCCATTCCCGGGAGTTCTGGTAAATCGGCAGGCATCTTTAAATGCTCCTTTTCAAAGAGCTTTGCCTTTGATGGCTGCCAGTGCCTGCAGTGTGTTGCTGTGGTAACGGTTACTTTTAGTTAGTACTTTTTATAGATCAAAGTGTTACACCCTAGAGTTTCTTCATGTAAGTGAATAAATCTTAACATCCTATAAGTACTTCATTTAACGTAGCCATTTGATGGCACAGAGTCAGACTTAACCCACCAGAAATGGGTTCGTTTTCAGCCTTTACATTTGATAGGGACAGGCATTATTAGTATAACATTCTCACTAACATTTTTTGCAAAATATAAGTCAACCTTTTTTTTCCACTCAGATTTATCAGATTTTAATAAATGGTGGCAGAAATGTATGTGTCTGTGAGGAGTCTGTACACATCACTTTGTTTTCTCTCCTGGGGCAAACCCCCTAGTTACTGCCAAGAATCAGAAGGCTGGGAGCACAGGGCATCTTGTAGCCTCCTGGGGGAGGCATCACTCTTGCCCTCTGGGCCTGCATGTGCCTGTGGGCTCTGATCCTCACTGGCTGTGCAGCCTTGAGTTCAGTCCCTTAGTCAGATAGCTGGGACTCATCATCTGGGCTCCTGAAGGACTTCCCCTCTGACCACCCTATGGTGGTCCAACGTACATCTCCTTTCCCAGTCTCCCACTCGCAGTAGTAGCCATGCCCTTGTGTGGTCCCCTCTCCCCTGTGTGTATGGGCAGAACTCAGTGACTTGATTTCAGTGAGTACCATACAGTTAAGGCGATGGGATGCCAGTTCTGAGATCAGGTTATCAAAGCCTGTGACTTCCATCTCTTTCATACACTGTCTCTCTGACTCTTCCCATGAGTCTGTTCGGGTGGCGTGCTCTGGGGACGTTCCCTGGGCAAGACACCGAGGGCAGCCCCTGCCCCCCTGCCAGGAAGAGTCAAGGCCCCCATTCTAACATCTCACAAGGAGCGGAATCCTCCTAACAAGCATGTGAGCTGGCTTGGAAGTGGATCCTCCTCCCTCTGAACCTTCAGAAGAGGCTGCAACCCTGCCTGACAGCTTGATTGCAGCCTTGTGGGAAACCCTGAGTCGGCCAACCCCACTACACCAGGCCCAGATTCCTGACCCCCAGATACTGTGCAACAGGGGATGTATTTTTTAAGCCACTAAGTTTTGGGGTAATTTATTTTGCAACAGAAGATACCTAATACACCCATATTCCAACACTTGGAGTTACCTTTAATCCTACCAATTACAATAAGGCACCTGAAGTTTCCCTGCCCTTTCCAAGGCCTTTAAATTGATGGTGCTCTGGAATTTGAGGGAAGGTAATGGGCCATTTAGGGAGGAAGACATCCCTCAGCACGTGCCCCCAAGCACTCTTTCCCCTCCAGGACCACTGCTTCTCCAGCGAACTCTTCTTCGATCCCTGCTCCATTTTCTTGCTAAGAGGAAACCCTCTCCTAACCCTTCTTCCTTGGACTTTCCTTATTCCATACTGGTTTGGATCCAGACCTATTCTTTTGCATCCCTTACCTGGATTTCAATTCTAGAGGCTGATGTATATTTCTGAGCCTGACCGCTCACAGCTGCTGTGTTTGGTAGTTGGCTCCACACAAATCAGAATCAGCTTGGCAGCCCTGCAGGGTGGTTTATTACCCCTCCCAGGATCATGGGGTCAGGCCCCGAGTTACCAACCCAGAGCCCTGACTGGCTCCTAGTGCCCAGCCCTGGCCATGACCCCCTGACAGCTGCTGTCAGGCTTTTTGTCTCACTGACCTTTCCTGCTCCACCACCCTAAAGAGGCATGCGCAGCCTTTCAAAGGCATGTGCCAAGTTCTGAGCTTGCTCTTCCTCTTGCCAGGGGGTGTGGGATGAGACCTGCAAGTGTGCCAGCACTTCCAGGGGAGATGTGAGCATGCTGCCAGCTCCACGGAGAGTTTGGCCGCAGGCACCCCACTCAGCAGCGCGGTGGTGACCCAGGAAAGCAGTGGGGAGTGGGATGTGGTGGCTGAACATCAGGCCCCAGGTCCCCTCTGCAATTATGAAGCAGGCTGTTGACTTGGAGCCAGGAAAACAGAGTAAAAGTTCCTTTTACTGACTTCCAAGGGCTGCCACAGGCTGACGCCAGCCTGCTTGCCCAGCCTGTTCCTCGTCATGAGCCCTCTGCTCCCACCACTCTCGGGATGAGAATTCTTTACTTTAAAAAATATTTATTAAACAGGCAAACCTCACAACCATTATGTGGAGCAAAAGAATCTGGATGCAAGAAAATAAATACTGTGTGCTTCACCTAGGTGACATTTTAGTATATGCAAAATTCATCAAAGGTGAAAAGAAGTCATATTAGTTCCCTCTTGCTGGTGAGGGATTGTCTAGAAAGAGATATGAAAGAACTCTCTGGAGTGGTAGAAATGTTCTGTATCATAGGGGCTGTGTATCATAGGCGTATGCATTTGTCAAAATAGCAGCCAATTTAGTCATTTTGTTATTATGTCATTTTGATATATATAATTTTTACCTCCAATAAAACTAAAAAAGTAATGATTCAGCGAGGGGCAGGGGGTGGGTGAGATATAGAAGCAGGAATGGTAAGATGTTGATAATTACTGAAGCTGGGTAAGTGGTACATAGCAGCTCATTTCACTTTTCTGTTTACTTTATGTTTGAAGTTTTCCACAATAAAAAAATTGCCTGTTGAGCACATATTCCATGCTAGACACTAAGCTAAATGGCACAGCACTTAGCTAATAGACAAGGCTGTAGAATATGGAGAGAACACACAGAAGTTTCACTTACAAATATTAAATGCATTGAACAGGGGAAAATGTAGAATAAGTGGAAAGAAATGCTGAACATTTCTTAACATCTTAAATGGTTATTCATTAAAAATAACCCGGTAGTATCTGTTTATAATTTACCATGTATGCTTAGATGGGATACTAATGATACTGTTGTCAGGTTCACAGACAAAATTCATCTCTGAAATACCTTGTTTCTTCACATTTCTATGCCTCTGTTTGTGCTATTTCCATGAATGATTGCTTCCTTCTATTCGGCTACACCTGTGCAAATTCCACTCATGATTTAACAGCACTTCTCAAAACATGGACCCAAGAAAATGATGAGTTTGTACCAGCAGGTAAATCAACCCAGTGCTGCTTCTTTCACTGAGAATATCATGGGAAGAATGTCAGCCAGACTGAACATTGCGCTAAGTGATGTGGTTGATTTCCATTCGGGTTCAAGCTCACTTCTTGAACCAGCAGCCAGCCCTGGGACCTACACTAAGTCCACAGTTCATTCAAGTCACCTAAGGCACCCAGAGCCTTTAAATCAGCATCCCTAGAAGCAGGGTCTAGGCGTCAGTGTGCTAAGCAGTTCTCCACGTGATTGCAATGTGCAGCCAGGGTGAGAACCAGTGATTTATGTACTGCTACGTCACTTCCTTCCCAGGAAGTCTCTCTCTCTGCACCGGCTTATGAAGAGCTTTCCTTTACCTACTCTTTCACCACTCAACATTGCGGATTTCCAGCTCTGCTATCTAGTTATATGGGGCTTTGCACTGTTTTAAACAATTTGTGCTTGATTTCCTCAGTGAAGATGTGTGATGTGTGGTCTTGAGAGTAGGGACTGTCTGCTGCTTCTTTGTCTTCCTCACCACATGCACTATGGTGCTCAGGAAACTTTTGTTGAAAATTTGTATTTAGAAAATAATGGACTGTTTCCTTATTAAAACTTGGCTGCATTCTTTTTTTAAAATTCATTTTATTATCATTAATCTACAATTACATGAAGAACATTATGGTTACTAGCCTCCCCCTTCACCAAGTCCCTCCCCACAAACCCCATTACAGTCACTGTCCATCAGTGTAGTAAGATGCTGTAGAATCACTACTTGTCTTCTCTGTGTTGCATATCACTCCCTATGCCCCCTCCCACATTATACATGCTAATCGTAAGGCCCCCTTTCTTTTTCCCTGCCCTTACCCCTCCCTTCCCACCCCTTCTGCCCAGTTCCTTTCCCTTTGGTAACCATTAGTATATTCTTGGGTTCTGTGATTCTGCTACTGTTTTGTTCCTTCAGTTTTTCTTTGTTCTTATACTCCACAGATGAGTGAAATCATTTGGTACTTGTCTTTCTCCGCCTGGCTTATTTCACTGAGCATAATACCCTCTAGCTCCATCCATGTTGTTGCGAATGGTAGGATTTGTTTTTTTATGACTAAATAATATTCCATTGTGTATATGTGCCACATCTTCTTTATCCATTCATCTATTGATAGGCACTTAGGTTGCTTCCATTTCTTGGTTATTGTAAATAATGCTGTGATAAACATAGGGGTGCATCTGTCTTTTTCAAACTGGGCTGCTGCATTCTTAGGGTAAATTCCTAGAAGTGGAATTCCTGGGTCAAATGGTATTTCTATTTTGAGCTTTTTGAGGAACCTTCATACTGCTTTCAACAACGGTTGAATTAATTTGCATTCCCACCAGCAGTAAAGGAGGGTTCAACCTCACCAACCTCACCAACATTTGTTGTTGTTTGTCTTTTGGATGGTGGCGATCCTTACTGGTGTGAGATGATATCTCATTGTGGTTTTAATTTGCATTTCTTTGATGACTAGCCTTGTGGAGCATCTTTGCATGTGTCTGTTGGCCATCTGAATTTCTTCTTTGGAGAACTGTCTGTTCAGCTCCTCTGCCCATTTTTTAATTGGATTGTTCACTTTTTGTTTGTTGAGGTGCATGAGCTCTTTATATATTTTGGATGTGAACCCTTTATCAGATCTGTCATTTATGAATATATTCTCCCATACTGTAGGGTTCCTTTTTGTTCTATTGATGGTGTCTTTTGCTGTACAGAAGTTTTTCAGCTTAATATAGTCCCACTTATTCATTTTTGCTGTTGTTTTCCTTGCCCAGGGAGATATGTTCAAGAAGAGGTCACTCATGTTTATGTCTAAGAGGTTTTTGCCTATGTTTTCTTCCATGAGTTTAATGGTTTCATGACTTACATTCAGGTCTTTGATCCATTTTGAATTTACTTTTGTATATGGGGTTAGACAATGGTCCAGTGTCATTCTCCTACATGTAGCTGTCCAGTTTTGCCAGCACCATCTGTTGAAGAGACTGTCATTTCTCCATCGTATGTCTATGGCTCCTTTATCAATTATTAATTGACCATATATGTTTGGGTTAATGTCTGGAGTCTCTAGTCTGTTCCACTGGTCTGTGGCTCTGTTCTTGTGCCAGTACCAAATTGTCTTGATTACTATGGCTTTATAGTAGAGCTTGAAGTTGGGGAGTGAGATCCCCCCTACTTTATTCTTCTTTCTCAGGATTGCTTTGGCTATTCGGGGTCTTTGGTGTTTCCATGTGAATTTTTGAACTATTTGTTCTAGTTTGTTGAAGAATATTGTTGGTAATTTGATAGGGATTGCATCAAGTCTGTGTATTGCTTTGGGCAGGATGGCCATTTTGACGATATTAATTCTTCCTAGCCAAGAGCATGGGATGAGTTTCCATTTGTTAGTGTCCTCTTTAATTTCTCTCAAGAGTGTCTTATAGTTTTCAGGGTATAGGTCTTTCACTTCCTTGGTAAGGTTTATTCCTAAGTATTTTATTCTTTTTGATGCCATTGTGAATGGAATTGTTTCCCTGATTTCTCTTTCTATTAGTTCATTGTTAGTGTATAGGAAAGCCACAGATTTCTGTGTGTTAATTTTGTATCCTGCAACTTTGCTGTATTCTGATATCAGTTCTAGTAGTTTTGGAGTGGAGTCTTTAGGGTTTTTTATGTACAATATCATGTCATCTGCAAATAGTGACAGTTTAACTTCTTCTTTACCAATTTGGATTCCTTGTATTTCTTTGTTTTGTCTAATTGCTGTGGCTGGGACCTCCAGTACTATGTTGAATAACAGTGGGGAGAGTGGGCATCCCTGTCTTGCTCCTGATCTCAGAGGAAAAGCTTTCAGCTTCTCGCTGTTCAGTATGTTGTTAGCTGTGAGTTTATCATATATGGCCTTCATTATGTTGAGGTACTTGCCCTCTATACCCATTTTGTTGAGAGTTTTTATCGTGAATGGATGTTGAATTTTGTCAAATGCTTTTTTAGCATCTATGGAGATGATCATGTGGTTTTTGTCCTATTTGTTCGTGTTGTTGATGGATTTTTGGATGCATTATTTAATAAGTAATATATAATATAAATACAGTATATAATAATATATGTAAACAAAATACATATGTTCTTATGGTTTGAATATGTTCCCCTCAAATTCATACATTGCGATCCTAACTCCCCAAGGGAGGGTATCAGGAAGTGAGGCCCTTGGGCTGTGATAGCTCATGAAGGTGGGGCCTTCCTGAATGGGATTAGTGTCCTTATAAAGGAGACCCCAGAGAGCTCCCTCACCCCTTCTGCCATGTGAGGAGAGATAGATATGGATCGGGAGGCCCTCACCAGATACCAAATCTGCTGACACCATGATCTAGGATTCTCAGCCTCCAGAACTGTGAGAAATAAATGTTTGTCGTTTGTAAGCTACCCAGTCTGAGGTAGTTTGTTATTAACAACCCAAATGGACAAAGACGTATATATATATATATTTATAAATATACCAAGAATTCCTTCCAAGGTACTAAATGATTAATTGTGAGTGGGATGTGTTCTTTCACAAAGGAAATATAAAAATAGGTATACACTTAAACGCAATTTCAGTTATTTAATTTTGGGACTTGCTACTTCAATGTATTTCCTATTTAACAGATTCTGTCTATACTATTTTTACTGCTGTCTGACCTCATGCAAATCATTCAAATACTGACTTGGTTGTAGGGGAAACATTTATTCTAATGGACTTACTGGGAGTTGAGCTGAACTGACTGAGGCCTTGGAGAACCATCATTCTTACCAGTTGACCATAAAATGAGAGAGGAACTATATTATGAGTCAAGACCAGAATGCCCTTCATGCATAAATGGTGTAGTTTTCTTTTCATGAAAAATGGAAAAATTTAGCAGAAAAAAAATTGGCTTCAAATGCTCTCTGGAGTGAAACCATTCTATTCTCCTGAATGACTGAGCCCAGTGCTAATGTCCATCAGAGAAGCTCCTGGGAATTGCTGTTTTGACTAAAGAAGGTATTAACCAGCGCCTGGTTGCTTGAACCACACCGATAAAGACAAAATTCACCCTATCTACCAAAAACATTCTTTTCATGCAAGACTTAGCAATAGAAATAAACAAAAGCTCTGGTTGTCAATTACATATATCATGAGGAATGGCCAAGTTTTATTTCTTGCTGATGCTATTTTGGCTTTTCTTTTAATGGCTTAGTTGGCTTTGAAAACTATTATTTACATTCTTTTACAATGTTGTTTAGCTTGAAGGTAATTGGGAAAGAAAATATAGAACAAATATCACTCTTGGAAACCCACATTTATTTAATCTAAAGAACTTTACATTAGAGATTTTGTTATGAATCAAAGGCTGTCATTCCTTCATATTGGGGTGATTAAGCAAATTAAATTTAGGAGAGGAGGAGACACTGCTAATGGGAATGGCAAGAGTGCATTAGGAGTGATTTATTCCTTGAACAAAAAAGTCACTGCCAATGCCAAGTTTAAACAATGTGGAATTTAGTAACTACTTCACAGTACCATCTAGTGGTGGTGTATCTCCATCCTTATGTTAAATGAGGATTGTGGTTTATCTTAGTTTGAAACTAGCAAATCCAGGGCAATAGTTGATTTACCCACACTATGACTATAAACTACTAAAAATATGAAAAAAGAAAGGTACTTTTTATAATGCAAAATTTGTATAAGAGATAAAATGAGTTAATACAGATAAAGTAAACAAAGTAGCTCATATGCCATAATATTAAATTTTAAAATATTCCTAGGCCAAAGATAGATTCAATATGGGTTCTCAAAAAATTGTGTTTTAGGCTATTGAACAAGTACTGTGGTTCCTTCTTCACAACAATTTGTTTTGGGCTATACCATAGAATACTGAGTACTGCTTTGTTTTTTCTTAATCTGAACAATTGCAGTTTGTCCATTTCTTCAAGGAGATACAATTTGAACAACAAACATTTTGACAAGGTAGGTGTTGCAGCACAAGTATCTTTATTTAATATTTATGGAGGGTAGAGAAGTAATTTAAAGGGACAATTTCTGTGCTGACTTGAGGGCACAGTTGAGAGTATTACAGATAATTTGGGCATTTTAAAATCAAATTCAGATAAAAAGAGGTGCTGACACTTGACTTACCAATATTTGTAATTATAAGTTCATTTTCAGACTTACAGGTCTAACTGTAGTTTAAACATAGACAAGGTTCAATGTGTGAATCTATGCTTTTTTTCTTGCCTCAAGTATTGTTTTATAAAAGTAACACTGGTTTGTTTGGCATGGGGAAACCTAACAATTTAACCTGTTAGATGTCATATCTCAACAATAAAAGGTCTGAAGAATGTTAATGTCTAGGCCCAAAATCATGTTTAATAATTCATAATATGTCTATTCTATTTTAGTTACTGAATTAACAAATCTTTAAAGACCTTCACATGTATTATGGTGATATGTCTTATACTACACCGTGATATGATTAATTAAACGTGATATAAATTCTTATATTCAATCTTAATTTCCTTTAAAAGATGGGAAAATGTTACATTACTTAAATTTTGAATGCTTTTGTAAGAGAACAGCAAGATCAAGATCAAAATATTCCTCTAAGGCTTAATGCTAACTAAATACCTTTGTTCAAACTCACAATCTTATAAATACTTTTTTTCTTTATAAAAGTACCTCATACTTATTGCAGAAAGTTAAGAAAACAGGGAAATGATCTTGGAAATTTCACTTGAAAGCCCAATACTCAGAAAACTATTTAAAATATTTCCCTCAAGTGGACGTGTTTTGTTTGCCACCTGATTTCTCTCACTTATAATAAATTGTAAATAACTTTGCATGCCAGAAATACACTTTTATGGAATTATTTAAAACCATTTACTTTTCCATGGCACAGGTGTATACCAATTTTCTCAAGCAGCTGTGTGATGTTGAACTTTTAAGTTGCTACCAGTGTTTGTATTTGTAAAAAATCATTCTCTGATGAACACCATTGTGGCTAAACCTCTGCAAACATCCATACTTATTTTCTCTTGTGCAATCTCAATTTCCATAAAATGAAAAAAGGACAAATGTCACAATGTTTAAATAGTGGATACTTTCTTAAAAGAGCAGCAACATCATAGTTTTCTGAAACCTCCTGGCAACAAAGGCCCACTGCATGTGAGGAAATTCACGAAAAAGAGTGGTCCTTCTTGAGGAGATTTATGGTCGGGAAGCAGAGGCAACTCGCAGTAGTCGACACCAGATAAAATTTCTCCAAGATTGATAATTCCTTGAGGACAGGGTTTATTTCTTTTGTTTCTGTTGCTTCCTGGTCTCAGTCTGAAATTTTTATGTTAGAAGTGACAGGAAATCCGAGCCCAACTGGCCAAAGCACAAAGGAAAGTTGTTGGCTTGGGTGACTGAGTTCTCTAGGACTCGGCCCTGCTGCAGGCAGAGCTGGATACCCGCTGTTCCCCCGTGTTAGCCGGGCCTGGGGCGGCCCTCTGCCTCTTGGTTGGCTTCCTCTCTGTCGCTTCCTTCCCAGATAGCTCTTCCCTCAAGGAGGCAAAGCGTTAGCTCTAGGTTCTACCCTTGCAGTTGAAGCCCAGCTGCTTTCCTGGGATCTTTACCTCATCCTGGAGGCTCCCTTTGACTCAATTTGGGTTGGATTCTTTTCTTTGTTTTCTTATCTCATGCCTTCATCTGCTTTGGTTCACTCCTTCATTTTGGCGGAGCATTCCTTCTAGTAGCTTCCTGAGAGAAGGCACTTTGGAATTAAATATTTTGAGGTTTCATATGACCAAAATGTTTCTTGCATTTGCTCTCATGCTTAATTAAGAGTTCTGCTGGAATGAGAGACTCCTAGGGAAACTCATACCTGGTGCTCCTGTCTTTCCTGGTTACACACGGTGACACCCTTCTAGATCCCTTGCAGAAAGGCGGTCTTGCGATGGACTGAGCCAGTGAAATGTGGTGGAGGAAGTACATCCCTTCCAGACTCAGAGAACTGGGAGCTTGGGGGCTCCATGCTCTGTTCCCTGCCACAGGAACTATGGAGGATGCGTGTTTGAAGGCCACCCCTCAGGAGGCAAAGAGCCTGGATGCCTGCATCACAGGCTGGAGGAGAACCACCTGCCTTGCTAGGCTTTACAAGAGCAAGAAGCAAATGCTGTTGTACTAATTTAAGATGCAGTTTTTCTTTCTTCTTTTTTAATTGCAGCGTATCTCCATGGAATAACCATTTCTTAACGCACAATTCATATGAAGAAAAATTCAGTACCCCCCTGAGGGACACAAAGAGAACTCAAATGGAAATTCATATGCTTGGAGAGGAAGATTTGTGGTCATAACAATACTGTTAGTGGAGAGTGTGTTCACTATAAAGATGATGTAATCCCAATAAAAATGCCAACAGGATTTTCTTTTTGGAAAAGAGAACTGGTCAATATGATTCTCAAGTTAATATGGGTAGGAAAATTCTGAAGAAAAAAAAGTTAAATTCAGCTCTCACACCTGACGCTAGGATATATTCTAGTTGTTCAAATAATAAATGTAAAATAATACCATAAAATATTAAAATAAATAATGGTAGTTGTTTAGAATCAAATACTTGCCTTTTCTAGAGATGGCATAAAACCTAATAGCCATCAAAGAAGAGACTGATGGATAGATCCAATTACTTAAAAATAAAGGGAAAAAATTGACATGCAAAATTCCTCCATAAGCAAAGTCAGAAGACAATAAACTGGAAAAGTATTTGCAACTCAATTCGCATCTAAAGAATAATTTCCCTAATATACAAAGTGTGCCTATAAATCTGTAAGAAAGAAACTACTAATGTAGTGAAACAAATGTGCAAAGGATATGAACCAAGAGAAAAGTAAACATAAATGGATCTTCAAAGATGAAATGATATTCAGTCTTACTCGTAATAAGTCATTTCATGTGGAAACTAAAATGGGATATCATTTTTCACCTACCAGGCACTGGCAAAGGTTCAAGAGTTTGATAAAACATTGTATTATTGAGGATACAGGAAATGAGTACCTTCATAAATTACTCATGGGTGCGTAAATTGGTGTAATCTTTACAGAGCAGACAATTTGACATCTATGAAAATTATGAACACAAGTACCCTTTGAACCAGCAATCCCCCTTCTTGGAATTTATCCATATTTGCAGGGATATGAAATGCTGTGAGCACAAATCTCTTCATAACAACATTGTTTGTAACAGGCAATTACAACCTCTTAAAAGAGACAAGAGATAAGCTAAATGTCAGCTAGTGGGGGAGTGCTTAAATATCAGTACAGCCACACAGTGAAATATTCCATAGCTGTAAAAAAAATTGAAGAAACTCTGAATGGACAGACATGGATTCATCACCAATGTATACTGCTGAGTAAAAAAAGCAAGTTGCAGAACATGTATGTGTCCAATATGCTGCTTTTTTTTAGAAAATGTATATAGATTTTATATGTAAAAAAAAAAATCTCTGAAGTACAAAAATCTGGTCATTGTGAATATTATTCAGCCAAAAAAAGAAAAGAAATCCTGCCTTTGGCAACAACATGGGTGGATCTAGAGGGTATTATGCTCAGTGAAATAAGCCAGGTGGGGAAAGACAAATACCAAATGATTTTACTCATTTGTAGAGAAGAGAAACAAAGCGAAACAGAGGAACAAGAACAAAAAAGCGGTAGACTCATAGACACCGAGAAAGGACTAGTGGTTTTACCAAAGGGGAAGGGTTAGGGAGGGTGGGCGGGGAGAGAGAAGGGGATTCAGGGGCACTGTAATTCACAGTCACAACATAGGTAGGTCACTGGGTTGGTAGTACAGCAGTGGAGTTAATGACTCTATAACATCTTACTATGCTGACAGACAGTGACTGCAGTGGAGGGGGTGAGGTCTTGATAAAAGGGGTGAATGTTGAACCCCTGTTTAGTGTATATGGAACCATCATAAGACTGTATGTCAGTGATACTTTAATAATTTAAAAAATCATTGTGGCTGTTCTTGAGAAGGGAACTGGACGGGGATGGGAGTAGAAGAGAAATTTTTACTATTTGTCACTCTGAACCCCTTGAATTTTGAACCAAGTGAATATATATCTAAAAAATAAAAATAGTTAAAAGAAGTTTTTGTAAGTATCACTGATATGTAATCTTATGTTGGGTTCAAACATACAACACAGTGATTCATCAGCTACCCATGTTATTAAATTATTAAATTTCAAATCAGGGATCTTGTTTTCTTTGGGTAAATTCCTAGGAGTAGAATTACTGGGTCAAATGGTATTTCTATTTTCAGTTTTTTGAGAAACCTCCATATTGCTTTCCACAATGATTACACCAATTTACATTCCCACCAACAGTGTAGGAGGTTTCCCATTTCTCCTCATCCTCACCAGCATATGCTATTTCTTGTCTTTTGGATGGTGGCCATCCTAACTGTGAGGTGTGAGGTGATAACTCACTGTGATTTTAATTTGCATTTCCCTGGTGATTAGCGATGTGGAGCATCTTTTCCTGTCCCTGTTGGCAATCTGTATTTCTTCTTTGGAGAAGTGTCTTTTCAGGTTCTCCACCCATTTTTCAATCAGGTTATTTGTTAAAAATAGTTAAAATTTAAAGAGAACATTTTAAGAAAACAATTTGGACACTTTCAATGTACTTTTTGGCACCATTTGTCATGTAACACCTCTCAGCTGGGGCTGTCAGTCCATCACTCACACATGTGTGAGGGGCTCCACTCTGCAGTCGAATCTCTTTTGGTGGCTTTTGGGGCACTGCTTGTGCTATGGGCAAGTGTCACTGCCCCATCCACCGTATGATAAGAGTGTGGATTTTGGTTTCCCTTTGCTGTCCATAGTCCAGAGGAATGGCAGGAAAACAAAGCAAGTTAGTTAACAATGGCTGTAACTAGTGAGTAAGAAGAATGGAAAGATTTCCACTGGAAGATGACTCACCGAACGCATGCATTTACCCCTCCTTGCTCTGAAAGTCTTACTGTGATGCCCGAAGAAATATAGAGAAAGTCCTCAGTAGCACTGGAAATCAGGGGAGGGTGCTCTGAAGAAATCAGAAGACATACAAAGAATTCTCAAAGATATAAAGTAGATGGAATCAGCTGAGTGGCAGTTCTAGAATATGTCTCCAGTATCAGTCTGCTAACATGGCTCCTGAATAAAAGAAATTGTGCTAAAGGTGGTGTCTAGTGTGGATATTGGGACTGTGGTATAGGGTCAATGCCCTGAGTTCTCAGCTGCTTTGAGGGGTGAAGAGGACCGATGCTGACAGGTCACATACCCTCAGAGTCTAAGGGTCAGCCTGTCCAGTCACATGTCCTGCTGAAAATCGACAAGTTGCTATGTCAGAAAAGGAATCCGTCCCAGAAAATTAGAAATAATTTAAGTGAAAAAATTGAGTAGATGTGCATCATAGAGAGGTGGCTGACTCAAGATCATCTAATCAGACAGCTAGAAAACTAAGCCATGTAAGCAGAGGGATTCTCCCAGAATGCAGTGCAAAACAAGACGTCGGAGATGAAACCTAAGGACTTCAGCAATGCCAATGGATACGTTCAGGTGTAGCAGCTTACACAACCCTTGGGTTCAGCTCTTGCCCAATGCTTTATTAGCTCTCTGATCTTGGAGAGGTCACACCACCACTCAAATCCTCAGTTTCTTCAGCTGTGTACAGGAACAGCCAGAGGAACCACCGAGTAGGGTAGGTCTGAGTATTATATGTAGTAACAGGCAAAGTGCTCAAAAGAGAATGCTGAACAGAGTAGGACTCAGTCGGCTTAGCTAGTTTTCTGTCATTATGAATATTACCGCACCATTGGACACATTAAAAATAGATAGGCAGCCACATTCTGTGTATGAAGATATGCCTAAAGTAAAATGATGCAGAAAGGTTGAAAAATAAGTGACCAAGAGAGTCACATGTTTACAAGCACAACAAAGACCAGAAATAGTGAAATCAGAAAAAACAGACTTCAAAGCCAAAAGTATTAAACTGGACAAATTGTATATTTATAATTCAAAAAAACCATGAAAATGATAGAAAAGCAACCAGCCTGAACAACAGGTCATCAAAAAACATAAAGAAAAATGAACTGACAAGCAACAGTCAAAATGAGAGAATTGAGCAAGTTTCTCAGAGGATAACTGATTACATAAACAAAAATAATTGAAATAAGGGCTTTAAATATTAAGATCGCAAGCTTGATTCAATAGTAATACATGGAATTTTGAACTCAGTAGAGAATACACACATTCTCTCTAAGTACATATGGAATATTTACAAGAATTCACATAGTTTTAAACCACGAAGTTTCAGTAAGTTTCAGAAAGCAGAAGATACTCAGGCTAATTTTCTAAACACAATGCAATGAAACCAATAAAACAGAAGAGAATATCGCAATCAGAAAAAGAAAAGATATACTTGGAAATCAAAACTAAATCAAGTGGCATCTGTTGCTCTTGGGTAAACGTGGCTTTGCCCACAGTTTATGCTTGGGCAATAAGCACTCCATGTAGTAAAGGTACTGAGAAGACAGAAAAGAAATGAACTCTGAAAGTTAGCAAACAACTCAAAATGTTAAAAAAAAATTTTTTTTTAAGATAACAGCAAAAATTAATGAAGCAAACAGGACAAACAATAAACTTTGGGAAGGCCAAAATCAGGTTCTTTGAAAATAATGAAAGAGTAAGAAAAGAACTATAACTACAGATGGAGAAGAGACTTTCAAAATCATAATCAACTGTATAAAATAAGTTTGAAAATCTGGAGGAAGTGAATATTTTTAGGAAAATATTAACTTATTGAAATTTTAATTATAGGATCAGATGACCTAAATCCTTGGTGGTTCTACTGAAAAAACTGAAAAGATAGTCAGAAATCTAGCCCCCAATTAGGCCCCGTATTCAGCGCTATGGGGGAATTCTTGTGAACCTTCAAGGAATGCGTGATGTTTGTTAATTTAAACTGTTCCAGAGCACAGGGCAGATAGGAAGTTTCCCCTCTCATTCTAAAAGATGGCTAAATCCTGATATCAACACACATTTTCATTTGAGAGGCATAGGCATGTGAATGTGCGCACATAAAAATGATCTGAAGGAATTCAGATCCTAGCAGTCTTCCTCTGGGAAGGGCTGGGGCAGGGGATGGCTGCAGAGGCATTCACTTCTAGCCTACACACTTCTGTACAGTTTTATCTTTTTTCAATAAATATGTGTTAATTGATTAACTATATAATACCTTTTAAAGTGCTCATTATTTTATTTATTACTATACTTTTTAAACCAAAAGAAGAGGTAGACATTATTATCTATACCAAAGGTTGGGAAATTTTTTTCTGAATGGGGCCAGATAGTAAATACTTCAGCCTTTGGGGGATGGATAGTTTCTGTCACAGCTATTCAACTTTGGTGACTAGCACAAAAGCGACTGTGAACTATATGCAAATGAATGCATGTAGCTGTGTTCCAATAAATTTTATTTACAAAAACAGGTTGCAGGTTGGATTTGGCCTCTCAACATACTTTGCTAATTCTGCTCTCAATCATCAATGGGAAAGTTGATATTTTGCTGTGTTTTATGAAAGCTCCATCCAACATTTCATCTATTTAACAAATATTTATTGAGCACCTACTATGTTCGAGGCACTGCCCTAGGGACTAAGGACACAGCAGTGAACAAAACAAAGTCACTATCCTCAGGGAGGCTGCCTTCTATTTGGAGAAAACAGACAATGTGCAAATAAACAGAAAATATGGGGGTGCTACACCAGGGAGTGATAAGTAATATAAAAAAAAAACAGGATAAAGCAGGAATAGATTGTGCTGGAGGCGGGGATGGTCCAGTTTTTCAAAGGCAGTGAGAAAGGCCTCTCTGAGAGGTATGTGACATCAGAAAGAAGCCAAGGATGAGCTGTGCAGAGGGGAACGGGCAGAGAGCTCTTCCAGGGAAGAGACAGGTGTGGAGTCCCAGCCAGGAATGAGACGCAATGAAAGGCTGATGTGCCAGCAGCAGTGGGGGAAACTCAGAGCACCCAGAATCCAGGGCCGGGGCCTTCGAGGCCATGTGAAGAAGAATGGACTCTGTTGTGGCAGATGGAGGTCCCCGAAGGGCTGTAAGCCAGGCAGTGAAGTGATTTACGTGCATAAAACCTCTCTCTGCTCTGGCACCACAGTCTGCGATCAAGGCCAAAGCAGGGGCAGCTTAGGAGGCCCCCGCAGCCCTCCGAGAGCCCGAGGGCCATGGCTTGGAGGGCACAGAGCTGGAGGAGCAGCAGTCAGAGTCTGGCTACAGTGAGGCAGGACTGCTGGTACGCGGGATGTGGGGTGAGGAGAAGGGGAGAGAGGGGGCCAACCATCTATGTTTTTTACAGAATTGCCATTTGCTGAGACCTGAGCAAGTACCGGCCCCGGTTCCCCACTGGGTTGACACGCATTGTTTGACTTGCCTGCTGGACCGGTAGCGGCTCCAGTGAGCAGGCAGTCAAGCGGCAGGTCTGGGCTTGGAGCGCAGATGCGGAGTTCAGAGCTACAGGGAGTAGAGGCCCACGAGGTCATCAGGAAGAGCGCTCAGAAAGAAACGCTGTGCCAAGGCCTGGGCCCTGGAAAAGCCACCGGGGTCCAGGACCCAGCAGAGGAACTGAGAAGGCATGCCGGCGCGCAGGAGGGGCACGAGGGCATCTTAGTCCT
This sequence comes from Manis javanica, assembly GCF_040802235.1. Classification (NCBI taxonomy): domain Eukaryota; kingdom Metazoa; phylum Chordata; class Mammalia; order Pholidota; family Manidae; genus Manis; species Manis javanica. The sequence goes on from NC_133173.1 coordinate 18,019,171, forward strand.
GGGAGCTGAGGGTCGGGCCAAGGAAAGGCAGAAGGTGAGAACGGTTCTCCTAGGCACCCTGAGCAAGGGCAGGGGCTGGATGCAGAGCAGGTTCCAGAGAGAACAAGCCTGGTGCCTGGAGACCGTAGCCCAGGACAGTGGCTGGGCAGGGGCCGGACCCAATGCAGGGGCTGTCACCTCGGCTCCCTGCAGGCCAGCCGCCGAGCTCCATCCAGGCCGTGCTGGGCTTTGAGAGCGACAAGGAGGAATCGAAAGTTTCCTTCTTGTGTGAGTGTGTTGGGGGTGGGGTGGGTGCTGCGGGACAAGGGTGACGAGTGGAAACAACCAATCTATCCCGATAAGCATGAAACTAGGGGCCAAAGCAAGGGTGTATGGAAATAAAGAGGAGGGCCCTAGCCTGTTTCTCCAGATGTGTCTGTTCCAGGGAGCGTGGGGCGAATTCTCCCATAAGATTCCCAAAGGTTCAATCAACTGATGGGAGCTTGGCCCCCACCTACATTATCAGCAAGGTGCCCATGCGCCAGCAGGCTGAGTCAGGCTGGCGACAGTTTGGTCCTTTCCCGCTCACGGAAGTTTTGCTGGGCAGGGGTGGGCAGGAGACCCACATGCCTTTCCACCCCTGGGGCGTCAGGAACCAGGTCGGCCACACCCTGAGGTCTGTGTCCAACGCACCCTGTGGATAAGAAGCACCAGGTCCTCCAGGGCAGCTGGTTCTGGAAAGGACACCGAACAAGCCACTTCATCTCTGAGCCTCAGTTTCTAAACCTATGACTTGGGGATAATCGCATGTTGTGATATCTGGGGGATGATTTAAGATAACACATGGGAACTGCTTGTGAATGCTTCTGGCAGTGGGTGTGATGAGGGTGTCTTCAGTACCCCATGGAGGCATCATGACCCACTGAGAATCACAGACACCAGAGGAATGATCATTCTCCATGAGGGAAAGATTTTAGGTAGAAAAAATGGCCAGCATTTCTTTCCACTTGTCCCACACTGTTCCTTTTCCAGTGTCTTTGATGTTTGTAATTAGAAACACAATATTGGCTTGACTTCTCCTCGCAGCCTGTATGCAGCCTCTCCTGCGGCCTGATGCCTGTGCCCCTGGCTGCCACCTGCCTGTCCTAAAGGCCTCTGCTGCTGGCTTCTCACTGGAGGATCCGAAGGGCCTGGACAGTTTCCTTAGTGAATTCACAGTGTTGTGTGTGGGTAGAAGCTTATCTGATTTATTTTCTGCTCTTCAAATTTGAGGCTATTCCCTGATGAAGCTTAACATCAACTGTGGCTTCCCCTCCCCGCCCTTTTATTTTTCTTCCATGCATGCTTCTGTGAACAACTAATGTTCTTTTTTTGGACAGCTAAATGAACAGAAAGGGGAGGAAAAGCAAATGTGTATATGTTCTGATTGTTTTTTCTCTCTCTCACCCTTCCTGAAATGGAGAGATAAAAAAATCACAAAGCCTGCACAGCAATTTCTGAGAAGGGGTGAGACCCACTTGGAGGACGTCGCTGTGGCCCGACTTTCGTGTGTGCCCTGTGGCAGAGGTCCCATTTTGCCTTGTCTTCCTGGCGAGCTCGGGATGAGGGGCGGTGCAGGGCACAGAGCAGGGCTTTCACAATGCCAGCCATGCAGCAAACGTTTTGCAGTTGGCATGTTTCCTAACAGTTGGTGGAATCAAAGTTGGTTTTGATGTTAGTGTGGCAAAACCCATTCAGGAAGCAAACTTTCCCAGCCTCCTGATAAAAGTACATGGTTCATCCCTAACCCATTCATTAACTCACAAAATCCAAATATAAATTATTTTTGGCCTTACCTCTGCCTGTGCTCCCTCAAGAGGCCTATTTAAGAGCTGGCCATATAGATATTTAATGATACCATACTGTTGTTACTAGTGTGATAAAGTAACCCAATTCGGTGCATTTTTCACAGGACTACATTTAAGCATGAGTATTAGATGATTAATTATCATTTTAGAGCAATGTTTCAGTGATGCTGATAAATCTACAGGTTACAGGTTGCTTTTAATGAACAAATGGGGTTTCCATTATGCATCTTGTAGGTTAACTTAAACTTAACGATTGCTCTGGAATTTATTCAACACAGAGGGCAATACCAACTCTTTAAATCATGGCATGATCCAGTTGGGAGTGCGCAGGAAGTGTGCAGAAATTGTTAGCAATGAAGAGGGAGCTCAGAGGGAGTGGTGCTGTAAGGGTAAACCAGCAGGGACTGTTCAGCTAGGAAGGTTCTCCCACAGACTCAGGGGCATCCTGTTTAGAACCGCAGACTAAAGAGGACAGGAAGTCAGAGAGAAGATAAGCATGAGCAGAAAGGGAAGAATGGGTCAGGAGGCTGGTGAGAACTGAGGTCGTGGCTGCCGAGAGGAGGGCCCACCTAGGGCTGCAGGTGGGAATGGCTGTAACTTTTCCTTGAGAAAGGGAAGCACAGGAATATCATTAGCTTAGTCCTAAACTCAGAGGGTCTGAGGCTGGGGCAGGGGGCGGGGGGAAATGGGTTTCCTACACCTCTCTGGTGCCTGTCTTAGCCTGTGTGCAGACGCTGGGGGAGAGGTTGGCAGCAGACGGGGACCTTGGGAATGGAGGGAAAGGACAAGGTGCTGACCCCTCCCCCACCCCACCCCCGCCCCACCCCAGGAATCAGGAGACCAAAAGCCTTAGGAACTCAATGAAAGCCAGCCACAGGAGGGTGACCACTGTGGAGCCCAGACTTGGCACTCCCTGGGGGTCTGACACAGAGTTATGACCTGAGGAATGTTCTTTCCATCCTTATGTTATCCCTGGGTAGGGGGCTGGAAAGGGGGAGAAGAAAGATCTAGGACTCAGGGAGAAGGAGGAAGGTCCAGAAATAATAATCAGGCTACAAGGCAGGACATCAAAATCTAGGACAATTTGCTCTACTAGCTTGTGTGCCTCAAGTTTCCCTGGGGGTGCTGTGAACAGAGGGCACAAAGTGGTGGGATGGGCTTAGTCAGCAGGCCTAGGGGACCGGGGCCCCTGACACAGAGGAAATGCTGGCAGCCCTGCACTGGACCGTTGTCGTAACTGGGAAGAGGAGCCAGACAGAGAAGGGCAGTGTGCAGGCTGCTGAGTCAGTAACCATGTAGCAGGCATTGAGCACCAACTGTATGCCAGAAACAGAATAGTCTGGTGCACAGAAAGGGAAGAAAGATCAGGGGAGGCTGCTTTATATGTTCTTGTGCATCTAATCCCCCCAGGGACTCTATGAGGCAGGTACCAGTCATTATCATTTTCCACAAGAAGAACTCAAGGATGGAGGGGTTAAACAGTTTGCCCAAGGCTACGCCATACTTGTGATGCTTACTTTTATTTGTGAACTTGGCTAGGCCCTGGTGCCCAAAATACCAGTCTAGATTCTGCTGTGAAGGTCTTATTTATTTATTTATTTATTTTTATTTTTTTAATTTTATTTTGGTATCATTAATCTACAATTACATGAAGGACATTACGTTTACTGGGCTTCCCCCTTCACCAAGTCCCGTCCACATCCCTGTTCACAGTCACTGTCCATCAACATAGCAAGATGCTGTAAAATCACTAAGGTCTTATTTATTTATTTGTTTGTTTGCTTGCTTATTTATTTACTTATTATTTTTTTGAAATGCATGTTCTTTTTTTTCTTTTTTTGAGAGGGCACCTCTCATATTTATTGATCAAATGGTTGTTTACAACAATAAAATTCTCTATAGGGGACTCAATGCACAATCATTAATCAACCCCAAGCCTAACTCTCAACAGTCTCCAATCTTCTGAAACGTAACCAACTAGTTCTTACACGGTGAACAAGTTCTTACATGGTGAATAAGTTCTTACATGGTGAATAAGTTCTTAAATGGTGAACAGTGCAAGGGCACTCATATCATAGAAACTTTCGGTTTTGATCACACATCATGAACTATAAACAATCAAGTCAGATATAATTATTCATTTGCTTTTTATATTTGATTTATATGTGAATCCCACATTTCTCCCTTATTTATTTATTTATTTTTAAATAAAATGCTGAAGTGGTAGGTAGATGCAAGATAAAGATAGAAAGCATAAGTTAGTGCTGTAAGAAGGTAAGTGTAGATGATCAGGTCTGTGCCTATAAGCTAAGTATTAATCCAAGCTAGACAAGGGCAACAAAACATCCACGGATGCAGAAGATTTCTCTCAAAACAGGGGGAGTGAGGTTCTAAGCCTCACCTCTGTTGACCCCCAATTTCTCACCTGATGTTCCCCCTGCGACTGTGCCTGTCTTAGGTTGTGAATGTCTTTTTTAGACACGATTAACATCTAAACCAGTGGACTTTGAGTAAAGCAGATTACCTCCCAGAATGTGGGTGGGCCTCACCCAATCCCTTGCAGGCCTTTAGAGTAAAGACTGAGGTTTCCCCAGATAGAAGGAATTCTCCTCAAGACTGCACCACAGAAACCTGCCAGTGAGAGTCCAGTGTGCTGGCCTGTGGAATTTGGACTCAAGCCTGCAACATCAACTCTTAACTGAATTTCCACCCTGGCAGGGCTTGCCCTATGGATTTTGGACTTGCCAGCCCACAAAATTGCATGAGCCAATTCCTTAAAATAAATTTTTCTCTCTCTCCTCCATACTTATATGCATGTGTATGTGGGTACATGCACACATGCACATGTGTGTGTGTGTATTTCTCTACATATGCCTATTTATATATTATAAATTATACATCCCTTTCTCCTTAATGAAAACAAGAAGTAGGAGGGCAAAAGATACAGAAATAACCTCTTTGACAAACCCAGAGGCACCTGTGGTGCAGGATTCTGTACTAGGAAGGGCTGTGCTCAGTGGGGACCACACCTTAGCCTCCTGGACAGGACTGGCAAGCTGTCATGCTCTCCACGGAGGGGGCTTACCCAAGGACCACCACCCCAGGTCCAGCCAGAGGGCGCCTCCTGGTCCTGCAGGAGGGGCAGCTATTGCAGGAAACCCAGGTCAGATCAGGCTAGGGGACCTCTGAGAGCTCTGCCCCAGGACAACATGATCTGGCAACGTAGCCAGGAAAAGGACAGAAAGTAGGATGTGTACTTTCTATGTGAACAGACTGTGATAATGGAGCCCCAAGTATATATTTATGTTAATAAGCCAAATGAATGGTAAAAATCAATTATATATGCTAATTAAACACAGTAAGTGTTGGCTTGTGCACTTTTCTACAATACTTACTAATTATTCTAACTTAGGTATTTATAAGCCAGCCATAAGCAAATTAACGAAACCTGTGGTTTACATTTTTCATGTCTTTTGGAAGAGGGAGGACCACTGAATGGGGTAGGAATGATTTCAGTGGTCACTTTGAGCTCTAAGTTGACTCAAATCCCCCCGTATTAGAGTCTGGACCTGGAAGAAATGGCCATTAAGTCTTATCACAGTTCAAGGTTTATTCTAGCCCACAAAACACATAGTTTGTAAGCCAAAAAGCAGATGAAGGCCACTCGTATTTAAGCAATTTCAGAACATTCCACAAGAAGTTGTGTATTATGGTTTTGAGGGGAGAAAAGCATCAGCACACATTTTAGGGGACCACTGTACAATTCTTAACCCCTTATTCAGAGCTGAGGATTTCATCCCTGAAGTGCATAATTATCTGGGACACTTCAAATGAACAGCATCAGGCTGTTGGGGGCTCCCACAGAGAACAAAAAGCTAAGGACCATCAGGCACGCACTTCAACAGCATCAGCTGCCTGGTACATTTCAAGTACCATTCTTTTCATACTCTGGAACAAGCCAAGGAGTCACACAGTGCCACATCCCAGAAAATACAAGCATCAGCAAAATCCATAAATGGCCAGAGGACATGACAGAATGAGAACTACAAGGGGAGGAGGAAAAAGAAAAGGAGAAAGGTAGGACTTTGTAAAGGTTGCAGACACACTGAGAATGTTAACATACTTGTTAAATAATTGAAGACCTTGTTCTCCATCTTCAGTTTCAAGGGCATCGCCAGATTCGGGCTGAGTTCCAGCCCTTGCTGCTGCTTCTGCAGGGGATGCATCTCGTAAGATCCTGTGGGTTTGTTCTGCATCACAACGTAAACAGGTGTCATAGTTCTGGCAAGAAGCTCCCCTGCATGTTGCTGCCTTTCTTTTCTTAAAAGTTACGTGAAGCCAGAGATGGGGCTATTCCAAATTGTGTGTAAAAGGATGAAGATTATTCGGTTCACATTTTTTCTAAACAAGCATCCATTAGTTCATTGAGAAGTGGATCCTTACAAATCACTCAAAATAAATAACAACTTGTTTTGGATAGGAATAGAGAGACTGTTTTTCAAAAGTGCTTGTTGGTATTTTTCTTGTCATGGGGTTTGGAGTAAATACCTAGCCTCTTTGCAGTATATAAAAATGGGTTTCGTGGAAGAAGGAAAAGAGGAAACAGAGTCCCTTTCCCGTGTGGCTTCTTCCCGAACTACTGACCAACAATAGGTGTGAACCTCCCAGCTTGAGTTTGGGACCAGAGTCACAGAGATTTTCTGCTGACTTTTAACACTCACCAGGAAAACTTCTCTTCCTCTCCAGGATCTGACCATGGTTCCTGCCTGCACTCGGGGCAGCACCTACTCTGCACACCTGGTTCAAAACTTCTGACTGTGTTCCCTGTGAGCCTCCTTAGGCCACCTCCCATCAGCCACAAGAGGTGATGTTCTCTAGCAAAGAGCTGATGGCACCCTGATTAAAATCCTCTGCACCCACGCGCACCCCACCATCCTCCCATCCCACCCCCAGCCCAGCACTGCCTCTCACCCTCAGGTATGCGCCTTCTTGCATGCCCTCTCCTCCTCCACCTTCTGGAAGGCAGTCCCCACCCTCCCACCCATGTGTGCCCAGCAAGTGCAGACACACCATGATCTGTGCAACCACACTGAATCCCATCGCTGTGGAAAGGCTCCCCCCAAGGGACAAGCTGTGGGAAAGGGGGGCTTTGACACACTCTGCCTGAGCTTTCTTTGTGTGCTTATATTCCAATTGTCCCTTTAGCTCCAAATCTTGCATCCTCCCAGTGGGATAGGGTGGGAACAAGAGCAGTGCAGTGGCCACCTTAAGGGCTGGGAACTGCTATAGGGAACAGCCTTTTGCCCCAAGGTGGTGGCTTCTCCGTTAGAATCGGGGACGTTGGGCATCAGCACAAGTGACCTTTGAACAGCTCATGTAGTCCACAAACAATGTTAAAATGTGGACATAAAATGTGAGACACTATAGTGCTCCTGGGCCCCGTGATCTCATCAGATGGTGATACTGAGTGAAATACAGTAACTTCTTGCCTCCACCTTTATACTAATTAGATCATCCAGTCTCGCGCGTGGAGTGCTCTGAACGTAACTGCTACCCTGGGGTCACTGTAACTGGGTCTCTCTGGGATACCTTTGTTTAAGAGTATATATTTCTAATGACGGTGACTGGCCCTTTGTGTATTGTAAGAACTACAAGACCCCCTCGTGCTTATACGAGCTGAGTCTACCACCACACAGCGACAGGAAGTGGATTCCCTCCTGGAGGTGGACGTCATTACAGCCCATCATAAAGCAGCTCCTCTGGGGTGCCGCAGGGAGCACAGGTGGGAGGGAAGCAAGCTTTGGCTTACTAGCCCGGAATTATTACTAGCAGATCACATACAAAGGACAGTCTAAAGCTCTAACTATGGCCCATTGATAATGATATTCGGGTAGCCAAACAATGGGAACATTTTAGAATTTTACTGTTCAAAAATTATGTCAAAAATACTGTCTCCCTTTAAATGTTGATAATGTTATTGCTGTATATATACATTTTAATACTTGATTTTTAAGTAGTTTCAAGCTCACACAGAGGTTGTAAAAATAGTACAGAGAGTTCCACGTACCTTTCACTCAACCTCTGCTGGTGACAGCATGTTACATAACCAGAAATTGACATTGGCACAATACTAAACTACAGAAATTATTCAGATTGTACTAGTTTTCATGTGCATTCATGTGTTGTGGTTTTATGTGTGTGTGTGTGTCGTATAGTTCTATGAAATTTTATCATCAGTATAGATTTGTATAACCACCACCACCAGATTATTCCTTTTCCAAATCAACTATTTCCGTTTTTATTTTAGGAACATTTTCGAGCATGTAGAAAAATACAGGAAATAATATAGTAGACATCCAAGTTTCCAACTGTAGATTTAACAAGTGTTAGCATTTTGACACACATGCTTCAGAATTTTTTGAAGAATTAAAACATTAAAGGTATAGCTAAAACCTCACCTGATCCTTATCTCTCTCCTTCTTCCCTCTCAGCCAAGGTTATTTCTTTACAAGCAAAACTAAGCAGCAAATAAACAAAACTCACTCTGTAGACTATGAGTTTTCCTTACTTAAAAAAGTTAAATGATTATTATAATATATTTCAGTCTATTTTTAACTTGTCAGCAGTTTAAATTACATTGTTAAAAAAATCAATGTTTTAAAAAAATGCATGATAGATATTTCTTAACAATAAAGGACTTGACAATAAAACAATAAAGGACTAGTGTGGTCTTGTTTACCATAATACTCTATAAAGTTGTATTGAATTAGTAAATGAATGGATAGACAAATACTTCTCTGATACATTTGTATTACTTACCAGGCTATAAGAATATATTGCATGACAGCTTAAAATAAGTTTAAATTAGAAGTTATTTACAAATATTCATTTTTACCAACTTTTTCAGTGGATGGACCATTTTTCTGAACGTGATGGGAGCTGTGGTGAGGTTACAATAAGGCTATAATTTACAACTATCTTAACAATCAAGGATGATTTTTCGATTAAGACAAATCTTAAAATACTCATAACTGTTGTGAAGTTGGGACCCTTACGGTTCAATGGTTCAGTCTTGGGGAAGTGCTGCAGGCAGATGAAGACCAACAGTCAAACACTGCCTCTAAATAGCTCCAATTCTTCTCTGTGGTTCTCAAAGACTGGCCTGGGCGCCCACAAAGCCAGGACACAGAATCACAAAGAAGCATCTCCTTTTGTCTCTGCCCTTATCACTCCTACAATTTCCCCAACACCTGCTGACTTCACTTCCTGCAAACCCGCCTCCTCTGTCTTGCCCTACTCTGCTTTCCTATCCGCCATTGGCCTTCCTCTCCCTCACCCTTCATCCTTTTCAATATGGGCCAACCCAAACCCACTCCTAACAGGGAAGAACCCTTTCTCTTCAGAAGGAAGGGGATAGGGAAATTGGAAAAGGCAATTACACGGTTCTCTTTGGGAGGCTAGGAGAAGAGAAACATCTCTGAGAAGACCTCTATGCTAATTATTTCAAGTAACAGCTTTATCAAGATGTAACACGTATCAAAATTTATCCTCTAAAGTAGTACAATTCAGTGGTTTTTAGTATATTCATAGATTCATAAATCAATCGACACTAATCTGAACATTTTCCCCACCCCAAAAGAAACATTGTACTTACTCATTAACAATCATTCCCCATTCCTCCTACTTCCAGCCCCTGGCAACCACTAATCTACTTTCTGTCTTTACTGATTTATCATTCTGGATATTTCATATGACTGGGAACATATGAGACATGGCATTTTATGACTAGCTTCTTTATTTTAACATAGGGTTTTCAAGCTCTACCCATGCTGTTGCATGTATCAGGCCTCCACTCCTTTTTTATGGCAGAATAATATTCTGTCATTGTATAGATCTTGCACATTTGTTTATCCATGCATCAGTTGATGGACATTTGGGTTGTTTCTACTTTTTAGCTATTACAAATAATGCTATTGTGAACATTCTTACACAGGTTTCAGTGTGGACATATCTTTTCATTTCTGTTGGGTACATACCTAGGAGTGAAATTGCCAGGTCATAGGGTAACTCTAAATTTGTAAGGAACCATGATCATTTTTGCACCTTCACCTACAGTGAAAGTTCAGTCCAGCTTTTTTAACCTATTGATATTTATATCTTGCCCTTAAAAGTCCTCATGTCCAAAAAGAAAGGTGCAAATCTTTGTATTGGACAACTGAACTCATCTCCTGGTTGTGTCAGGGGTTATATAAAGTTTTATTTGGCATCACAGACATTTACTTCTGTATCATGAAGTTTTAGAGAGAAGCATTGTATCTTTTTATTATAATAAAAATCAATGCTGTGTTGAAGTTCACTATTATATAGTGTGACTGGGGTGTCAGATAGTTTGATTAGACCATCATTCATTCAGCTTACCACTTTTCAGAGCAAATTGTTTTCTTACCTTGGTAATAAAGAAAAAAGCAAGTGAGCAGGTAAGGGGAGAAGTCCTCCAGATGAGAGCAGAAAGCACAGAAAGCCTTTGGACCTTTGGAGCAAAGCTTCAGAAAAAAAGACTCTATTCTCTTCCCGTAGCAATCCTGAGAGAGGACCTCACTGTACTCCTGCAAGGAGAACATGCCGTCATACACCAAGTGCGGGAGCACCCGGCTCACGTTTAACTCCCTCAGGATCTTCTCTTTGTAACACATTGCTATTTCTGAGAGCTGCCTGCTCCTTTTCTCCTTTTCTCTCTGTGTTGTCCACTCGCAGGAATAGAACCACAGCCTGGGCCCTCTCTCAGCCATCTTGGCAAGTGCAGAGCCAGTGAAATGTGTCCCTCCTGGGCCTTATTGCTTCGTGGCCTCCGTGGATGACGTCTGCACCACACGGACCTGTGGAGGCAGATGCATGGTGCCCAGCGTCTGGCATTAAGGATCTGTAGGGGGAGGGAAGGCCTGGGATTAAACTGGCATGCTGACCATCAGAGCCTAAGAGGATTGCACTGCACTAATTAGCCCCTTGTTGCAGTCCAATGCAAGAAATGAAGAAGAGAGGCAGTCTGGTTAACTCCTGTTTAATTCAAATTCTTCCTTCCATGCCTACGTGATCATTTCTCCAAGGTGACGTTTTCAACATTACCAAAACATACTCACAATCTATGATAAATGTTTCCACACAACCTTGGAAGCTGTATTACTGCCCATCTATTCCTACCCAAAGTTTGGGGTTAGACACCGCCTTGCAGGAAAGCTAGAGATGGTAGAGGAAAGTAGCCTAAGGAGCTGTTGCTTAACAGTGTTGAAGTTTTATTAACTGTGTACTGAGTACTATTTCTTAGGCGCATAGTTCCTTTACTTTTAGAAACTTGAACATTTCCATATGATTGCTTGGTTAAGTGATTCAGTTCCATAAAGGACCCTTCTCCTCTGATCTGACCCTGGTGTCCACTTAATGAAGCCAGATTAGAAGAAGGGATTATTGCTGGTTTAGGGGAGGCCTCTGCCACAAGCGGTGTCTCACTTCAGATCTTGCAGATATGATATGATTGCTCAAGCCAGACTTCACATTTCTGCCTGCCCAGAACCTCTGAGGCCCTGGAGTAACCTCGGGACACTCCCTGGCTGAGAGTCTGCAGGTGACCCTTCTCTTCCCCCCTCTGTGATCTCTGTCCCAGTCTTTTCCATCTGCCCATGGGGGTTAATTATGGTACATCATCTATTAGGTGACTCAGAAAGTCACCCTAAGGTAGAGGAATGATTTAAAGAAGCCCCAATTTTTCTTACTTTTTTCTAGTGAGGAAATTGATGAAGAACCTGTGCTTATAATATTCTTGCCAGTTTGGTGTATAGAAACAATTGGGTATTTCTCTACAGCATCTGGATAGACTTACTTTCAGAAACCAGAAGTCCTGTGGGATGGTCTGGGGGTGGTAATCACAAGAAAAGATTTTTCCTATCTTCTGACCTTGTGTGTGACCTTATACATAGCTTTATGTCATCATTCTCAATTCTATTAACTTGTGTTTTTTGATATTTTGACATCTTGGGGCCTTGCTGACCCTGGAGAGGCTGCCCCTTCTAAGGGTTAGCTAATTCCTAGAGAGAGCAAAGGACTTGCCTGCATGAGTTTCATGGGCAAGTCAACCAATGCAGAGCCCACACCCCAACAACCTCCTTTATAGGTTCTCACACTCCAGGCCACCATTCCCCTGCCCTAATGCCCCAAGGACCAGCTACCAGACAACTAGGGGCAGCCCCTGCGCCCCAGACCCCCTGACTAGCCAATCCTGAGTCTGCCTCCCCTGACTCACTGTTCTTTCCTGCAGAAACCACTAAAATGGTCTCATTCACATTTTCTTTCTGCTCCTTCTGCCTCCTGACCTACCCTGGTGCTTCCGCATGTGGCCCTGCCAGGTGTGCGGTGCCCCCACCTCTTGGGAACTGTAACAAACTATCTTTTCAATGGCAGTGGTCTCCTGACCTGCTGGCCTCACCATCCCTGAATAGAAAACTACATTTTAAAACATCTCTGAAGCTAGAAACCCAGGGCTGAGCTGCGACAATATTGTGAAGCACTTTGAGCCTCATGGAGAACAGGGACAGGCAGTCACAGAAACCCCCACTACTTTGGTCAGCCCCAGCGACTAACGGAAATGTGCTCCACACCAGAACTTTGGAAACAGTGTCACCTAGTGGTAGGCTGCAGTCTCTCAGACCACCTCTTTTTTCTTTTTAAAAATAGATGTCATTATTTTTAGAGCAGTATGGGGTTCAGAGCAAAGTTGAACTAAGTACAGAGAGTTCCCATTATCTCCTACCCCCACATACTCACAGCTTCTCCAGCTCTCAGCATCTCTTACCTGAGGGGGACGCTGGTTACAACCATGAACTGACACTGATAAATCATAATCACCCCAAGTCCATAGTTTACCTTAGGGTTCACAACTGGTGCTTTTTACTGTCTCCAAATGTTGTCACAGGTCACTTTTACTCTAGGATTTTCTTTATTTGGATACCCACTTTGTGGTGGTCCATGGTACAGAATAATGGTGAGTAAGACAACCTTCCTACCCCAGAGGAGAGGTGCAGGTAGGGATCAAAAAAAGTAGACAAATAAATGAAACAAGTAGAATACAGCTAAGAAAGATGCTGAGAGAAAATGGGGGTAAGGCTCCCTCCCGTAAATAGAATGGTGAGCTGGCACAGAAGCTAACACTGCCAGGAAGAAAAACAGTCAGATAGTAAGAGGGGACAGAAGAGATTATGAAGCAGAGGCTCCAGATTTGTAAAGTGCCAGAGGCAGGAGAAGTGGGATGGATTTGAGAATCTGAGGGCTCCCATGAACCAGGATGAGGGGTTAGAGGGTGCGGGGGCATGGCATAACGTTGGAGAGGCTGTCAGGAGCACCATCTTGCTTCAGAACAACGGTCAACTCCATAAAATCACATTAACATAATATCACATTAGATATTGATAATATCACATTAGATAGTTTAATACACCATTCCTATTCAGTTTTGTCTGGGTGAGATAATAATGTCCTCTAGAGTTTTTTCTTAGGTCCCGCCAGGGTGTGTGTGTGTGTGTGTGTGTGTGTGTGTGTGTGTGTGTGTGTGTGTGATGATATGTAAATATGTTTTCTTATTTTCTTCTTACACAAAGTGTAGCATACTATATATTCTCTTTTGAACGTTGCTTTTTTTCACTTCATAATATCTCCTGGAAATCACTCCATATCAGTTCATACAGATTCTCCTAATTATTTTTTAACAATTGCACGCTACTTCATTGTTTATGCACTACTTATTGAACCCATCTCTTATGCAGTAGTTTATGGTTACAATTAATTTGTGTGCATATTCATTGCACATTCTTGGTGATGTTCCTTCAGAATAAATTTCTGAAAATGGGATTTCTAGGTTGAAGGATAAATATTTATGTATTTTTATTAACTATTATCACAATCCCTTCCATAGGGGGTCTATGATTCTGTATTCCTTCCAGCAGTGTATGAGAGTGGCTGTTTCTCCACAGCATCACCAACACAGTGAACTGTCAAACTTTTTAAAAGTTTTTTATTTTTTAAATTGAGGTATAATCAACATGTTATATTAGTTTCAAGTGTACAGTATATAACGACCCAACATTTTTACATATTGTGAAGTGATCACCTCAATAAATCAAGTTAACATCTGTCACCACACATTTTTTTTCATAAGAATTTTAAAGATTTACTCACCTAGCCACTTTCAAATATGCAATACATTTCTGTTAACTACAGTCTCTATGTTGTACAGTATATCCTCATGACCATTTATTTTATAATTGGAAGTTGGTAACTCTTGACTCTCTTCACCCAGTTGACTCCCCCACCCCCATCCCCCAGCTCTGGCAACCGCCAGTCTGTTCTCCGTATCTGTGAGCTTGGCTTTTTTTTTTTTAAGAATCCACATATAAGTGAGATCACGTGGTATTTGTCTTTCTCTGACTTATTTCACTTAACATAGTGCCCTCAAGTTACAGCCATGTTGTTGCAAATGGCAATATCTCATTCTTTTTCATGGCGGAATGATATTTCATTATATATATCTGTGTGTATTTTTATATATCACATTTTCCTTATTCATTCATCTGTCAATGGACACTTAGGTTATTTCTGTATCTCGGTTATTGTAAGTAATGCTGCAACACAGGGGTGCATATATCTTTTCAAGTGAGTGTTGTCATTTTGTTTGGATAAATAAATCTGAACCAGGATTTCTGGATCATATGGTAGTTCTATTTTTAATTTTTTTAGGAACCTCCACACTATTTTCCATTCCACCTGTTTCTATTCCTACTGACAGTGTACCAGGGTTCTCTTTTTCCCACATCCTTGCCAACACTTGTTATTTCTTGTCTTTTGATAACAGCCATTCTAACAGGTGTGCAGTGATATGCCATTGCGATTTTGATTTGCATTTCCCTAATGATTAGTGATGCTGAGCATCTTTTCAATATGTCTCTTGGTTATCTAGATCTTCTTCAGGAAAATGTCTATTCAGATCCTCTGCCCATTTTTTAAATCAGATTTTTTTTTTTTTTTTTGCTATTGAGTTGCATGAGTTCTTTACATGTTTTGGATATTAGCCCCTTATGAGATGTATGATTTGCAAATAAGTTCTCCGATTCAGTAGATTGCCCTTTCCTTTTGTTGGTTTCCTTTGCTGTGTAGAAACTTTTTAGTATGAGGTCGTCCTGCTTGTTTATTTTTGTTTTTGTTGCCTTTGCTTTAGGTGTCAGGTCCAAAATAGCTAAGACTGATGTTAAGTTGCTCACCACCTGTTTTCTCCTAGGAGTTTTATGATTTCATGTCTTGCATTCAGAACTGTCAAACTTTTGAATTTTTCTAAGCAGATGGGTGAGAAATAGTATCTTAATATAATTCAAATTTGCATTTTCCTGTTATTGGTAAGATTAAGCATTTTTACTATGTTTAAGGTTATTTTTCTATTTTCATAAATCATCTTTTTCCCATTTTTCTAAGGGATTTTTAAATCATTTTTAAAGTCTGTAGACATTTGGGAGATTCGTGGTGTACATTTAGACCTTCCAATTTGCTGTGTTTTCTTCACTTGCTTATAGTGATTTTTACTATGTGAACTTTTTTATTTTTAAATTGTCAAATGTATCCACCCTTTGTCTTTGAATTACCTCTGGATTTTACCTGATAGTTAGGAAGTCCTTGCCAATTACGAGGTTAAAGAGGAACTCAACTATGTTTTCTCCAATACTAGCATAGTTTTAATTTTTGCACTTAGATTTCTCATTCACTTTGAGTTCATTCTTGTGTATGATATGTAAGGGTGGGTTCAATTAAATCTTTTGACTGATGGCAATTGAGCTCTCCTTATACTGTCTATTAAAATCCCCATACCATTTTTATTTTTCATTTATTGAAGTATAATTGGCATATAACATTGTATCCAAGCATACAACATAATGACTGTATATTTTGATGTACTGCAAAATGATCACAAGAAGTTTAGTTAATATCTGTCACCATATAGTTATAAATTTTTTTCTTGTGATAAGGACTTTTAAGATTTATTCTCTTAGCACCTTTAAAATGTACAAGATAGCATTACATACATAAACCATAGTAGCCATGCTGTATATTTTATTCCCAGGACTTATTTTATAGCTGGAAGTTTGTACCTTCTGGCCTCTTTTACCCCCATATCACTTTTTAAAAGATTGTATTTGCCCCAGTGATTTGAGATACCACCTTGACCATTTACCAGATTTTTATATGAACTTGGGTCTGCTTTTGGACTTTCTGTTCTATTCTATAGATATGTTTGTCTATTCACGCACCAGTTTCCCATGTTCTTAATTTTAGAGCTTTTGTAGTATGTTTTAATATCTAGTAGGGATAGTGTGTCTCCTGTGAAATCATCTGGGCCTGGTGCTTTTTGCAGGGTAGTTTTTCATATAACTTTATTTCTTATTTGTAAATTGATATGCCTAATATTTCAATTTATGTTGGAATAACTTTATTTGCTTAAGAAACTTCATTTTCTTTTCGGTTTTAAAATTTATTTACAGAGGTATATAGTCGCAAGTAATTTATTAAATTTCTTCTGTTTTAGTTTCCTCTGTATCCTTTCTTGTTTAATCTATTTGTGCCATCTTTCATTTTCTTCAGAAGGTAACAGAAGTCAGTGGTTCGTCCATTTTGTTCATGTTTTCAGAGTCAGGCTTTCGATTCCCCCGAGCCTGAGTCTGGGGCCCAGAGGAGTTCGTTGTCAGATCCTAGCGCCAGCCTGGAAACCAGCCAGATGTCCAACAATGGGAAAATGGATAAACAAATTGTGGTATATACATACAGTGAAACACTGCTCATGAAAAGGAAGAAAGGAAGGAGGAAAGAAAGAGAAGAAACACCCAACAACTTGGGTAAGTCTCAAAATTATTACACTGAGTGAAAGAAGCCAAACTGAAAGAGTAAATACTGCATGATTCCACTTACAGAAAACTTCAGAAAATGCAAATGAACTTCCGGTGACAGAAGACAGATCCGGATTGGGGGTGGGGGAACCAAGAGAGACAAATTACAAAGAAGTCTGAGATCACTTTTGGCGGCCCAAGCAGGCCCACAGCATTTCACGGTATGCAGGTCACAGCTGAACGGGAGGAGTGGAAACCCGATGGCAGTGGGCTGAGGAGTAACTGGGAAGATTGTAGAGCCGGGGAGTCTGTATGACTGTGCAGAAGCTCAACCAGGGAAGGGAATAAGAAAGATACAGTGGTCTCACTGCCATACGTTATGGAACCTCTTCCAGGAAGCTGTTTGTGATTTCAGTGAGCTTAATTCAATGAGCTTGCCCAGGGTCAGCTTCTCCTGGCAGCCTGATTCTGCTCCTAGAGTGGCATCCATTCACCTCCCCACCTTCCGAACAGCTGCCAACCTTTTATTTCCAGAGCAATTCCTCCTGTCTTACCTGCATCAGTCCAAGCTAAGCTCTCGCATTTTAGAACTCCAGTGGCATTTATTACCTGTATCTTGGTATATGACATGTTCAGTTAAATTCTACCAACGTTGGAGTGTCAGAGGCGCTGCTCCGCGACGCTCGCACTCCTGAGAAAACGGCGCTGCGAGAGGCTGGGAGCGAGGGAGCCGCGGTCTGCAGCCTGCGCGCCGCCTCGGTGCTCGCTGCTACCCTGGGGGCTGCCCTGCGTTCCGTGCGTCAATTCACAAACATGAATGGATAATACAACAGAATGGTATCGGAACAGTGACAATCAGCAGTTTTGCACAGGAAGCTTTGGGAGATGCACTCTGCCTGCAGTTGGGACAAAATTGAACAAACATGATGAGTTTGGAGCTTTGGAAAGTGTGAAAACTGCCAGTGAACTCAGTTCTCTATCAGAAGTAACTGAAATTAATGAAGCGCTTGCTGAATATCCAAGGCTTTTCGACAATCTTGTTACGAAGACGGTTGGCTGACCAAGGTCACACTGAATAATCCTTCAGAACTAAATGGACTAAGGGAAGAAGCATATGAGAAATGCATGAAGTCTATTGAGGAATGAAAATGGAAGCCCTAAATAAATTAGAATGAGACAACTTTACCTAGCCTAGTTGTCTTAAATCAGTGGTGGACAGAACATTTTAAATAGCAACTTTTAGCAGTGCCAATGGAAAAAGAAACTAGTTGCAAAAATGCTGTTGGAAGAAAATAACCCTTAACTTAATAATGATTGCAGATAAACCCAATATGCATCTTTTCCATAATACCCTATGATTTTTAGGCTAGGCATAGTATTCAGAGCTGTTACAAGTACCTGTGGTAAAAACTAGGTATAAAATTATGTAATTCAAGGATAACATTGTTATCTTAAGCCTTCTATGATTTGCTTATATCCATTAATATTTCCATTGGAAACACCTGGCAGTGGAAAAAAGTTTTTGTTGTACATTGTCAGATGAGGAACAAGACCATCTTCATTTTGCAGTGTACTGTGTTTGCTGGTGCTATTTCATACAGTGAAGCAACAGCCTTGCAGGAAAATAAGAACAGTTTAATAATAAAAAATTCAACATCCTCAAATTCTTTTTACCAACGTTGAAAGGCACCATCATGTGAAGTGCCTAAACCCTGGCATCTGACTGAGTTTAGATCTCAGCCGTTCATGCAATGGCTGCGTGACCTTGGTCAAGTCATTTAGCCTCTCTGTGCCTCAGTTTATCCATCTATAAGTGGATATTATAATAGTATCTTGTTAAAAGTATTAAAGGAATTAATATCTGTAAAGAGCTAAGAACAGTGTTTGCCACATTCTAAGCCCTAATATTGTTAATAAAAGTCAACTTGTGTTCCTACTACAGGAAGGTTCGTGCCTGTGGTTATGACGGATACAAAGATGTATGTGGTATTTGCTCTAACCCTTAGCAAAGCTAGCCATTGCTGGTCAGATTTAAATATTCGTAGAGATCTTCTGGGGGTCCTGGCCCAGCAGCCAGTGCACTTTTGGCATGAGGACCATACAAGGTCGATTTTCAATGGCTTCTTTTCAAAACCGAGCTGCCAGTTGAAAGAATGGTGACTGCTAGAATTCACGAAGGGGAAAACAGGAGCCATGCTGGGGAGGGAGATGTTAACCTTCCCAAGGTTTTGGACGCTTCACCTTTCAACCAAAGAATGGTGTAACATGTTGATAGCCCTGCAGGCACCGCGAGCCTATTCAGAACCCACACAACTCTACAAGCCCTGGCCACCTGGAGTACACACGCAGGGCACACCCACCCCGGCCCCGTGCCCGGCCTGGGCAGACCCGCCCCAGGCCCCTGCGGTGCCCTTAACAACAGCCCCGCCTCTCCCAGTCGGCACCCCCCTCCTGGCAGTCTTCGCGGCCCCGCCCCCCGCCTCCTCGCCTGCGGCGTGCAGTCCCCCGCGGCCCCGCCCTGCCTCTCCCCGTACCCTAGTTCTTTTGGCCCCACTCCGCCCCCTACAGTCACACTCCAGCGCTCCCCGGGGCCCCGCCTCTCCCCGTGCCCCCGGCCCTGCCCACGCCCCGCCCCTAGGCCCCGCCTCAGCCCGTGGCCCCGCCCCTCGCGCTCCCATAGCTCCGCCCCGTCGGCCTGTATTTCCCCCAGCCCCGCCTCGCTCTCCAGCACGCGGGGCTCCCGGCAGCTCGTCCCGCTCGTCCCCTCCCGGTGCTGTTCGCGTGCTCGCCGCAGCTCCGTCCTCCGCGCCGCGCCTGCTTCTCCCACGCCGCGCGACCTCGGGCCTGAGGGAGGCGGGCGCCATGGCGGCCGAGGCGCTGGCAGCGGAGGCCGTGGCTTCGCGCCTGGAGCGGCAGGAGGAGGACATCCGCTGGCTGTGGGCGGAGGTCCAGCGTCTAAGAGATGAGCAGCTGAACGCGCCCGACCGGGGCCCGGACGAGGGGCCGCGCCTCACGCGGGAGGTGGCGCTGCTCCGGGCCGAGAACCGCGACCTGCGCCACCACCTGTACCGCCTGCGACTGTGCCTCGCCGAGGGGCTGAGCCACCAGGCCGAGCTGCCGAGCGCGGCGCGGGCGGCGGCGGCGCAGGAGGGGGCAGGGCGCGCGGCTGCCTCCGCGCAGGTACCGGGGCGGCGGGACTCTCTGCGGGGAATGCGGGGCGGCGCCTCCCAGAGCCCCGGCTGTGCCCCGCGTCGCGGCGGCGCTCACGAAGCGGTTCTCCACCCGGGAGGAGCAGAGGCGGGAGCGGGCGGAGCCTGCGGGGTGTGCCCGCCGCGCCCAGGGCCCTGCAGCATCTGCCCCTCGCGGAGTCCTGCTCGCTGGGGAGCCAGGGATGCGCCTGGACGCCCTGAGACCCCTGCGTTTCCAGCAATCGCTTGTCTGATGTAGTGTAATTTCTCAGCTCTTCCAGTAAATTGCTGCTACGCATTTTCTTTAATAGGAGAAATAGCAGTCTCCTTTGGAAAACATGCTGGAGTGTTTAAAACTCACTATTTTTAACTTGGGCAGGAAGACCCAACAGCTACGTTTATAAACCCTTCCATTCTTTCTCATGAATTACTGGTTCTGAATTATTCACGACAGGTGGTTTCTGTTCGCTGGTGTGGTGGTCTGCCTTGACCTCTGTCCAACATTGTTATTTAATGATAGAATATTTTATTTTGGTTCATTGAAGGACAAATCATCTTCCCGTAACATAATACATTTTCTAAGTTATGAAGTTTTTCTTAGACTGTGGGGTGGTCTTCAGTTCGTTACCAAGGGTAACTGTGGCACACCGACGTCCTGATGAAATAGTGCATTTAAAGTCTCTGCAACTATACAGCCATTCCCAGCGAAACTGTTTAAAGTTTAGGGGAAAACTATTTTAAAAAGCAAAATACATTAAACATGCTTCGCAAGAGTGTGTGAAAATGTGCAGACAGTAAGGATGGAATCCCAGAAAACAGTTTTGCCCGCTGAAGGTTGTACGCAGTGGTCAGGAGAGCCCAGCCTCCAATGTGCGACACCTGCTGCCTGCTGGCAGGTCTCTCTTCTTTCTCAGGTTTCGTATGTGTTGCTCTTTCTAATCATTGACATGAGATGTTTATAATTTACCTTTATGTTTCAGCCTCCTGCTGCTCAAAGCCAAGAAAAGGACATTGAAAAGAAGGAGGAAATTGGGCCTGACAGTGATGTAAGTTGTCATGGAAACAATATAAAATACTACCTGTAACAAAAATATGTTTCTGTAGTTAATTGCCCAGGATTTTTTTTTTTTTTTTTTTTTTTTTTTTTTTGAGAGGGCATCTCTCATATTTATTGATCAAATGGTTGTTAACAACAATAAAATTCAGTATAGGGGGGTCAATGCTCAATGTACAATCATTAATCCATCTCAAGCCTAATTCTCGTCAGTCTCCAATCTTCTGAAGCATAACGAACAAGTTCTTACATGGTGAACGAATTCTTACAGAGTGAATAAATTCTTACATGGTGAACAGTACAAGGGCAGTCATCACAGAAACTTTCGGTTTTGATCATGCAATATGACCTATAAACCATCAGGTCAAATATGAATATTCATTTGATTTTTGTACTTGATTTATATGTTGATCCCACATTTCTCCTATTATTATTATTATTTTTATTTTTAATAAAATGCTGAAGTGGTAGGTAGATGCAAGATAAAGGTAGAAAACATAGTTTAGTGCTGTAAGAAGGCAAATGTAGATGATCAGATGATCAGGTGTGTGCCTATGGACTAAGTATTAATCCAGGCTAGACAAGGGCAGCAAAACATCCACGGATGCAGAAGATTTCTCTCAAAACAGGGGGGGTGAGGTTCTGAGCCTCACCTCTGTTGATCCCCAAATTCTCACCTGATGGCCCCCCTGCGACTGTGCCTGTCTTAGGTTGTTCCTCCCTTGAGGAATCTTACCCGTCTCTGGCTAACCAGTCATCTTCCGGGGCCATACAGGGAAATGTAAAGTTGGTAAGTGAGAGAGAAGCCATATTGTTTGCAAAGGTTAGCTTTTTACTTCTTTGCAGATTTATGCCCTGTGGCTTCTATGCCCAGCTCTTGTCTCGAGGTATCTTTACCACCTGGAGGAATTATGATACTCGGTAAATTCGATATGAGGCACGAATTCTATTTAAAGTTTGTAATTAGGAAGGAAGAAGAAAAGCTATAGATGTAGCATATGAAGGAAACTTGGGAGGATTGATTATTTCTTTGACATATCTTCTTGTAGAGTACCTTAAGTATGTATAGGTTTTAAACTACTAACTAATTTGCACACACATATTGACATAATAGGAATACGGTGACATAAACAAAGCAAATCTATAATTACCAGCCATCTCCAGTGAAGCCAAGAAAACCATTTAGGCACCCTAGGCATTTGTGAAAATTTATCTATGATATGATGGATATTTTCCAACTGTACTTGAACCATTAGACAAATTAAAGCAGCCCATTTCTGGGATCTGTTCACATCCCATATGTTCTTTTAACCATAGATAGTCTATAGTCATGAGATTTTGGGGTGCTACAACTTGCACCCCTCCCAACTCCTGGTTGAGTTCCAACAGTACAGATCCGGTCAAATTCGTTGTCTCACTGTATGCACATGCCAGCCTAGACATCTCCCTCCTCCTTCTCATGGCAAGTCCAGGAGATGGTGGGCTGGATGCAGCCACAACCGCAGCATCGTCCGGATCCCTGTGGAGGCTTTTTGATGATCATCCCCCGGCACGAGTCCTCCAGAGAGTGCTGATGCCGGAAGCTCCTCCTCATATCGTATCTTAGTTCATTTTCTGGGTATCCAAGCTAGGCCTTGATCTTCTGCGTAGAAACAAACAGACCCTTTGCCCACACTTTGACATGCCCTCTATACCACTGTGCAGAACTCATTGGAGGTCAGCACACAGTAACTGCTTTTTTTTTTTTTTTTTTAATTAAGAGAAAGGAATATTATCAGAAAAGAGTACCTCCATAGCTGATCATCTGACACCCTTTAAGTGATCAACATTAAGGATATTTAAAGCATGCGTTGATCTTTGATTTACCAATAGTTTTATCCTGTTAAGGAGTAATCCCCCTTTTCTTTCTTTCTTTCTTTTTTTTTTTTTTAAATTTTTAATCTACACTTACCTGAAGAATACTATGTTTACTATGCTCTCCCCTATATCAGGTCCCCCCTAACAACCACATTACGGTTACTGTCCATCAGCTTAGCAAAATGTTGTAGAGTCACTACTTGTCCTCTCTGTGTTGTGCAGCCCACCCTCCCCTTTCTCCCTCCCCCCCATGCATGCTAATCTTAATACCCCCCTTCTTCTTCCCCCCCCTTATCCCTCCCTGCCCACCCATCCTCCCCAGTTCCTTTCCCTTTGGTACCTGTTAGTCCATTTTTGGGTTCTGTAATTCTGCTGCTGTTTTGTTCCTTCAGTTTTTCCTTTGTTCCTATACTCCTCAGATGAGTGAAATCATTTGGTATTTCTCTTTCTCCGCTTGGCTTATTTCACTGAGCATAATACTCTCCAGCTCCATCCATGTTGCTGCAAATGGTTGGATTTTTCCACTTCTTATGGCTGAGTAGTATTCCATTGTGTATATGTACCACATCTTCTTTATCCATTCATCTACAGATGGACATTTAGGTTGCTTCCAATTCTTGGCTATTGTAAATAGTGCTGCGATAAACATAGGAGTGCATCTGTCTTTCTCAAACTTGATTGCTGCGTTCTTAGGGTAAATTCCTAGGAGTGGAATTCCTGGGTCAAATGGTAGGTCTGTTTTGAGCATTTTGATGCACCTCCATACTGCTTTCCACAATGGTTGAACTAATTTACATTCCCACCAGCAGTGTAGGAGGGTTCCCCTTTCTCCACAGCCTCGCCAACATTTGTTGTTGTTTGTCTTTTGGATGGCAGCTATCCTTACTGGTGTGAGGTGATACCTCATTGTAGTTTTAATTTGCATTTCTCTGATAATTAGCGATGTGGAGCATCTTTTCATGTGTCTCTTGGCCATCTGTATTTCTTTTTTGGAGAACTGTCTGTTCAGTTCCTCTGCCCATTTTTTAATTGGGTTATTTGTTTTTTGTTTGTTGAGGCGTGTGAGCTCTTTATATATTCTGGACGTCAAGCCTTTATCAGATCTGTCATTTTCAAATATATTCTCCCATACTGTAGGGTTCCTTTTTGTTCTATTGATGGTGTCTTTCGCTGTACAGAAGCTTTTCAGCTTAATGTAGTCCCACTTGCTCATTTTTGCTGTTGTTTTCCTTGCCCGGGGAGATATGTTCAAGAAGAGATCACTCATGTTTATGTCTAAGAGGTTTTTGCCTATGTTTTTTTTCAAGAGTTTAATGGTTTCGTGACTTACATTCAGGTCTTTGATCCATTTTGAGTTTACCTTTGTATATGGGGTTAGACAATGGTCCAGTTTCATTCTCCTACATGTAGCTGTCCAGTTTTGCCAGCACCATCTGTTGAAGAGACTGTCATTTTGCCATTGTATGTCCATGGCTCCTTTATCAAATATTAATTGACCATATATGTTTGGGTTAATTTCTGGGGTCTCTAATCTGTTCCACTGGTCTGTGGCTCTGTTCTTGTGCCAGTACCAAATTGTCTTGATTACTATGGCTTTGTAGTAGAGCTTGAAGTTGGGGAGTGAGATCCCCCCTACTTTATTCTTCTTTTTCAGGATTGCTTTGGCTATTCGGGGTCTTTGGTGTTTCCATATGAATTTTTGAATTATTTGTTCCAATTCATTGAAGAATGTTGCTGGTAATTTGAGAGGGATTGCGTCAAATTTGTATATTGCTTTTGGCAGGATGGCCATTTTGACGATATTAATTCTTCCTAGCCATGAGCATGGGATGAGTTTCCATTTATTAGTGTCCCCTTTAATTTCTCTTAAGAGTGACTTGTAGTTTTCAGAGTATAAGTCTTTCACTTCCTTGGTTAGGTTTATTCCTAGGTATTTTATTCTTTTTGATGCAATGGTGAATGGAATTGTTTTCCTGATTTCTCTTTCTATTGATTCGTTGTTAGTGTATAGGAAAGCTACAGATTTCTGTGTGTTGATTTTGTATCCTGCAACTTTGCTGTATTCCGATATCAGTTCTAGTAGTTTTGGAGTGGAGTCTTTAGGGTTTTTTATGTACAGTATCATATCATCTGCAAATAGTGACAGTTTAACTTCTTCTTTACCAATCTGGATTCCTTGTATTTCTTTGTTTTGTCTGATTGCCGTGGCTAGGACCTCCAGTACTATGTTAAATAACAGTGGGGAGAGTGGGCATCCCTGTCTGGTTCCCGATCTCAGTGGAAATGCTTTCAGCTTCTCGCTGTTCAGTATAATGCTGGCTGTGGGTTTATCATATATGGCCTTTATTATGTTGAGGTACTTGCCCTCTATTCCCATTTTGCTGAGAGTTTTTATCATGAATGGATGTTGAATTTTGTCAAATGCTTTTTCAGCATCTATGGAGATGATCATGTGGTTTTTGTCTTTCTTTTTGTTGATGTGGTGGATGATGTTGATGGATTTTCGAATGTTGTACCATCCTTGCATCCCTGGGATGAACCCCACTTGGTCATGGTGTATGATCCTTTTGATATACTGTTGAATTCTGTTTGCTAATATTTTATTGAGTATTTTTGCATCTACGTTCATCAGGGATATTGGTCTGTAATTTTCTTTTTTGGTGGGGTCTTTGCCTGGTTTTGGTATTAGGGTGATGTTGGCTTCATAGAATGAGTTTGGGAGTATTCCCTCTTCTTCTATTTTGTGGAACACTTTAAGGAGAATGGGTATTATGTCTTCTCTGTGTGTCTGATAAAATTCCGAGGTAAATCCGTCCGGCCCCGGGGTTTTGTTCTTGGGTAGTTTTTTGATTACTGTTTCAATTTCTTTGCTTGTAATTGGTTTGTTTAACTTTTGTGTTTCTTCCTTGGTCAGTCTTGGGAGGTTGTATTTTTCTAGGAAGTTGTCCATTTCTTCTAGGTTTTCCAGCTTGTTGGCATATAGGTTTTCATAGTAGTCTTTAATAATTCTTTGTATTTCTGTGGAGTCTGTCGTGATTTTTCCATTCTCATTTCTGATTATGTTGATTTGTGTTGACTCTCTTTTTCTCTTAATAAGTTGGGCTAGAGGCTTATCTATTTTGTTTATTTTCTCAAAGAACCAGCTCTTGGTTTCGTTGATTTTTGCTATTGTTTTATTCTTCTCAATTTTGTTTATTTCTTCTCTGATCTTTATTATGTCCCTCCTTCTGCTGACTTTAGGCCTCATTTGTTCTTCTTTTTCCAGTTTTAATAATTGTGATGTTAGACTATTCATTTGGGATTGTTCTTCCTTCTTCAAGTGTGCCTGGATTGCTATATACTTTCCTCTTAAGACTGCTTTCGCTGCATCCCACAGAAGTTGGGGCTTAGTGTTGTTGTTGTCATTTGTTTCTATATATTCCTTGATCTCTATTTTGATTTGTTCATTGATCCATTGATTATTTAGTAGCATGTTGTTAAGCCTCCATGTGTTTGTGAGCCTTTTTGTTTTCTTTGTAGAATTTATTTCTACTTTCATACCTTTGTGGTCTGAAAAATTGGTTGGTAGAATTTCAATATTGTGGAATTTACTGAGGCTCTTTTTGTGAGCTAGTATGTGGTCTATTCTAGAGAATGTTCCATGTGCACTTGAGAAGAATGTATATCCTGTTGCTTTTGGATGTAAAGTTCTATAGATGTCTATTAGGTCCATCTGTTCTAGTGTGTTGTTCAGTGCCTGTGTGTCTTTACTTATTTTCTGCCCGGTGGATCTATCCTTTGGGGTGAGTGGTGTGTTGAAGTCTCCTACAATGAATGCATTGCAGTCTATTTCCCTCTTTAGTTCTGTTAGTATTTGCTTCACATATGCTGGTGCTCCTGTATTGGGTGCATATATATTTAGAATGGTTATATCCTCTTGTTGGACTAAGCCCTTTATCATTATGTAGTGGCCTTCTTTATCTCTTGTTACTTTCTTTGTTTTGAAGTCTATTTTGTCTGATATTAGTACTGCAACCCCTGCTTTCTTCTCACTGTTGTTTGCCTGAAATATGTTTTTCCATCCCTTGACTTTTAGTCTATGCTTATCTTTGGGTTTAAGGTGAGTTTCTTGTAAGCAGCATATAGATGGGTCTTGCTTTTTTATCCATTCTATTACTCTATGTCTTTTGATTGGTGCATTAAGTCCATTTACATTTAGGGTGACTATTGAAAGATATGTACTTATTGCCATTGCAGGCTTTAGATTCGTGGTTACCAAAGGTTCAAGGTTAGCTTCTTTAGTATCTTACTGCCTAACTTAGCTCGCTTATTGAGCTGTTATATACACTGTCTGGAGAGTCTTTTCTTCTCTCCCTTCTTATTCCTCCTCCTCCCTTCTTCATATGTTGTGTGTTTTGTTCTGTGCTCTTTTTAGGGGTGCTCCCATCTAGAGCAGTCCCTGTAGGATGCCCTGTAGAGGTGGTTTGTGGGAAGCAAATTCCCTCAGCTTTTGCTTGTCTGGGAATTGTTTGATCCCACCATCATATTTAAATGATAGTCGTGCTGGATACAGTATCCTTGGTTCAAGGCCCTTCTGTTTCATTGCATTAAGTATATCATGCCATTCTCTTCTGGCCTGTAGGGTTTCTGTTGAGAAGTCTGATGTTAGCCTGATTGGTTTTCCTTTATAGGTGACCTTTTTCTCTCTAGCTGCCTTTAAAACTCTTTCCTTGTCCTTGATCCTTGCCATTTTAATTATTATGTGTCTTGGTGTTGTCCTCCTTGGATCCTTTCTGTTGGGGGTTCTGTATAATTCCATGGTCTGTTCGATTATTTCCTCCCCCAGTTTGGGGAAGTTTTCAGCAATTATTTCTTCAAAGACCCTTTCTATCCCTTTTCCTCTTTCTTCCTCTTCTGGTATCCCTATAATACGAATGTTTTTCCTTTTGTATTGGTCACATATTTCTCTTAGTGTTGTTTCATTCCTGGAGATCCTTTTATCTCTCTCTATGTCAGCTTCTATACGTTCCTGTTCTCTGGCTTCTATTCCTTCAATGGCCTCTTGCATCTTATCCATTCTGCTTATAAATCCTTCCAGGGATTGTTTCACTTCTGTGATCTCTTTCCTGACATCTGTGATCTCCTTCCGGACTTCATCCCACTGCTCTTGCATTTTTCTCTGCATCTCATCCCACTGCTCTTGCATTTTTCTCTGCATCTCATCCCATTGCTCTTGCATTTTTTTCTGCATCTCTGTCAGCATGTTCATGATTTTTATTTTGAATTCTTTTTCAGGAGGACTAGTTAGGTCTGTCTCCTTCTCAGGTGTTGTCTCTGTGATCTTTGTCTGCCTGTAGTTTTGCCTTTTCATGGTGATAGAGATAGTCTGCAGAGCTGGTACAAGTGACCGCTGGAAGAGCTTCCCTTCTTGTTGGTTTGTAGCCTTTTCCTGGGAGAATAGCGACCTCTAGTGGCTTGTGCTGGGCAGCTGTGCGCAGACAGGGCTTCTGCTTCCTGCCCAGTTGCTTTGGGGTTTATCTCCACTGTTGCTGTGGGCTTGGCCTGGCTGGGGCTGTTCCTCCAAAATGGTGGAGCCCCGTTAGAGGGGGAGCAGCCAGGAGACTATTTATCTCCGTAAGGGGCCTCTGTGCTCCCTGCTGCCCAGGGGGTTAGAGTGCCCAGAGATCCCCAGATTCCCTGCTTCTGGTCTAAGTGACCTGTCCTGCCCCTTTAAGATTTCCAAAAAGCACTCTCCAAACCAAAACAACAACAGCAACAATGAGAGAGGGAACAGAAAGGAAAAAAAAAAGAAAAAACACGCGATTTTTTTTTTTTTTTCCTCAGGTGCCGGTCCCAGGCCCCCGCGCACTGGTCCTGCTGCCCTGTCTCCCTAGCACCAGGGTCCCTGTCCTTTCAAGGCTTCCAAAAAGCACCCACCCACCGGTCCCGCAGGGAAGGAACGCTCAATATTCTTTGTCCTCAGGCACTGGTCCCACGCACCCGCTCACCAGTCCTGCCGCCCTGCCTCCCTAGCACCGGGGTCCCTGTCCCTTCAAGGCTTCCAAAAAGCACTTGGCAAAAAGAGAGAAAAAAAAGGGGAAAAATGCGCGATTTCTTCCGTCCTCAGGTGCTGGTCTCAGGCACCCACCCACCGGTCCCACAGGGAAAAATGCGGGATATTCTTTGTCCTCAGGTGCCGGTCCCAGGCACCCGCTCACCAGTCCCGCCGCCCTGCCTCCCTAGCACCGGGGTCCCTGTCCCTTTTAGGCTTCCAAAAAGCACTCGCAGAAAAGAGAAAAAAAAAAGGGGAAAAACGCGCGATTTCCTCTGTCCTCAAGTGCCGGTCTCAGGCACCCGCCCACCGGTCCCGCAGGGAAAAACGGGGGATATTCTTTGTCCTCAGGCGCCGGTCCCAGCCACCCGCTCACCAGTCCCGCCACCGTGCCTCCCTAGCACTGGGGTCCCCGTCCCTTCAAGGCTTCCAAAAAGCGCTTGCCATAAAGAGAAAAAAAAAAAAGGGGAAAAACGCGCGACCTCCTCCGTCCTCAGGCACCGGTCTCAGGCACCCGCCCCCAGGTCTCGCAGGGAGAAACGCGGGATATTCTTTGTCCTCCGGCGCTGTTCCCAGGCACCTCCTCACCGGTCCCGCCACCCTGCCTCCCCAGCAACGGGGGCCCGTCCCTCTAAGGCTTCCAAAAAGCGCTCGCCAAAAAAAAAAAACTGCTCCGGTTTCTCTCCACCCGCCGGGAGCCGGGGGGAGGGGCGCTCGGGTCCCGCCGGGCTGGGGCTTGTATCTTACCCCCTTCACAAGGCGCTGGGTTCTTGCAGGTGTGGATGTGGTCTGGATGTTGTCCTGTGTCCTGTGGTCTCTATTTTAGGAAGATTTTTCTTTGTTATATTTTCATAGCTCTATGTGTTTTTGGGAGGAGATTTCCACTGCTCTACTCACGCCGCCATCTTGGCTCCCCGACCTCTAATTGCCCAGGATTTTTAATTAAAAATAATTACTAATTGAATTACAATTTGGGCCACAGTAGTATATTTAAAACTTTACAAGCCTTAGATACAAGATACCTTCACTTAATATGAGCTAGCAGTACAGCTGTATTTAAAATGCTCCTTAGTCTAATTGAGTTGAGATAGCAGAGCTCTTTCATGTTAAGGAAGCTAGCTACTTTGTTTTTCGTTAAAACAACCAGAGAGTATGTATCAAGCGAGCATCAACATTTGATAGGAGCAAAGGAGCAATAGCTGGCTTCAAAGGGATCAGTGTGGTTGAGGAATTCAGACAAACAGGAGAAACAAATAGAGAACAAAGTAAGATGGTATCTAAATAAGTGCTGGATTGTGTGACTCTGCGTACATGTGTGTGAAACGTGTAAAGGGGAGATGCCAGTGGGTGTCCTAGTTAGAAGAGGAGGGCTTTCACCTGGACCCTGAGAGCTAAAGAGTTAAATGGAGAGAAGTCCTCGGGAGGTGAGAAATGATGAGTGTTAGAGGTGAGAGCTGGAAATGAACTATGACATGCTGAGAAGGGGCTACAACTTACTAGAGTCAAACAGAAAAGTGGGTGGGGTGTGTTAACTTTACCATATTCCAATGATTTTCAGGCAAAAGATCAACCACACTTCATGAAGGAAAGATTGAAGCTTTTTGAAATATTAAAGGAAGACCATCAGCCCTTACTTGCCTTTTATAAAAAAAAAGGAAATACAGGCAATGTGATCACAGTAAGAGTGGCTGATGGGAAAACAGTGGAAGGGGAAGTTTGGAAAACAACACCTTATCAAGTGGCTGCTGAAATTAGGTAAACCGTACTTTGGAGAAGATACTCAGTATTAAATATTGCTCTAGAGCTTGGTGAAAATGTGTTCTTTGGTACTGCTGAAATATTTTTTTCTTACTCAGATGAATGAATAAAATGTAATTTTTCCCTTCTAAAGAGGCCATTTAAGTAAGTAATTGAATATCAGAACACAGTATCTTCCTGTTTAAAGGGTTCAAATTTTAAAGTTCTAATGAAATTACATAGTAGAGAACACTGTATAATCCTTGACAGGCCACGTTACATTGACTTTTTTCATCGTCAAGATAGTTCCATGAGATTTTGTAGGTCTTTTGCTGGACTTGGCTCCAAGTCATTGGTCTACCAGTAAATAACCAAGGGTAGGTATTTGAACCAATTTAGACAGTTCCTTTAGGAAGGCTTTCTGAGCTGTTTTCTTACATCTTCAGTGGAAATAATACTTTTCCCATTTACCTACTGATGTAAAGATTAAGTGAAATACTATGTGTGAGAAATACTCTGAAAATTAAGGCATCTCTAGAAATGTACAAAAAGATTTACTAATTATAGATTGAATATGTATGTGTTAAAGCTGGAATTGGCCCTGGAATAAGTATACTTTGACCTTCATAGAAATTAGATTGATTAGTGAAGTTAGGCTGTTTTGACTAATGTTAATTCCTAGCATAAATACAATTCTGTGGATGCTATAGGTCAAAACTGCCATGTAAATAAACTTACTGTTTAAAAAGCAAATTTTTTCAACAATTCAGCCTCAGATTTCCTTTGAAAACTATAGTTAGGATTGTATTTATTTTTCATCCTATTTTATCATGCACCCTGAAGCCCCTCCCAACCTGTTCCCCTGTTTCAGGAGAGATGAATAGATGTGCTAGGAAAAATTGGGCTTTGAGGCTGAAATAAGCTTGTTTCCTTATGGAGAGTCAGTTTGCATGTTAGCATATTGGAAGACTAAGAAGTTTGCTGAGGAAACCTACTCATGCTTGGGGAGCAAAGTTATTTGATCACAGAACATGTTTTCATTGTATGCTTATATGTTTCCACAGGGTACCATCTTAAAAACCGCCCTCAAGTTCAGTGATAGAGGGGTTGCAGGAATGTCTAAAAAGTAAAACTGTCCAAAACTAAACGACGAGCGAAGCTCTGTCAGGCACACCTGATAAGAAAGCAGTGGTCATGGTATTACTGTCAGACAGCAGAATTCAGGGCCGATATCATCAAGTGGGTCTAAGGCTTATTTTCAAAATAGATGAACGATATAATCCACACCGATTATTTGTCACGAACCTTTATGAATTAAATAGCATAGCATCAAATTAGAAATACAAAATTACAGAAACTCAGGAGTGGTAGCCTTTAACCTGCCTTTTGCAGTTTTGACAGATCAAATAGGCAAAAGTTAAGATGTCTGAGTTACATATAGTTGATGGCTGCTCCCGAGTTTCTGGTCTCTAGGGGGAGATACGGCCTTCTCTCTTGGCACCTGTGGTCAGGCTTCCAGCTTCTCCGAATATTAATAAAACGCAGAAACATACAGTTCACCTTCTGTGGGTAAAGTCAGTTATGAACTTAGTAGACAGATTAAATCACAAGACAGAGCAAAATAAAACTAGAAAATTTTTTTAGAAAGTCTTAAAAGTAACTTGGGCAAGACTAAATTAAAACAAGCACATAACTCTTAGAAAAATACTTCTACTGAGGAGAATCCATTTGAGAATCTGGGGAATATATCCCAAGTGGTGATCAGAAACAGATTCGTAGTGTTGAAGGCTTTTATTATCGAATAAGAAAGAATGAAAAGAAACAGACTAAGAATTCAACTCAGACAGTTAGAAAAAGGACAATTAAAGAGGAAACTAAAAAAGTGAATTAGAGAACAGTGTTAACTTAAAAATTATTAGAATAAGGGGTCCAGTGAGGTGGCTGGGTATAAAAAAAAAAGTTAGAAAAAAAAGCTTTACATTGTATACTTCCTTGGTTAACTTGAGAGTTGATTGCACAGATTATTATTTATGCTCTGGGGGAGCATAGACTTTTCTAAGCATAGCATGTAAGGTAGAAATCGTTAGGGAAAGATGGACAGATTCAATCTACAAAAATTAAACGCATAGGAAAAATGGCTGTGTGTAAAAATGACACATAAAAAGTAATGGCAGATGTGAAAAAAGTATATGAAACAAATGATTGCTCTCCAACTGTCTTTCAGATTAATAGGAAAAAGATGAAAACTTCAACAGATGAAATGATAATCTTAGAAATGCAAGTAAAAATAATTATTGATGTACCAAAGATTTACGAATAATAGTTAATATTGATATAATTTTGGAGAAAAGGCACTGCTGGAGGGAGGATGAAGAGGTGTAATCTCTTTCAAGATTTTAAAGCCTTAGAATGTGTAAACTCTAAGTCTTGGATCCAGTAATCCTATACATAGCCATTTATCCTAAGAAAATATCCCAGTAGAAAAAATGGGTGTAGGATGGTTCATAGTAGTTCATAAAAGGGTAGTTCTCAAAAGGTGGTCCCCAAACCGACAGCAGTAAATCCTGACAACTTGTTCGAAAAGCAAATTCGTGGGCCCCATCCCAGACCTCTTGAATCAATTAGCAATCTGGTGATTTTATGAGCCCCCAGGGGCTTCTGATGCAAGAATAAGTTTAAGAACCACCGAATTAGGCAAAACTGAAGCCACAAGAGATCCCCAAAGACAATAGCTTAAATTAGGTAGACAGCACATTCTCTCACCTAACAGTGTAGAGATGATCAGTCTAGACTGGTGGACATCTCTGTTCATGTATGGACCCAGGTTCCTTCCATCTCATTGATCTGCCATCTGCTAGGTAGCGTTTGTTCATGTCTAGGGTTGGAAGCTGGGTCCCATCCGTGGACCTCCCTGCAGGCAGGGGGAAGAGCCAGCTGAAGAACAATGGTGCTTTGAGGCCAAGACCACATAGAAGCACACCTTAATTTCCACGTATATCCTATGAGCTCACATTTAGTCACATAGCCATCCCTAGCTATAGGAGAGAATAGAAATGTAGTGCCTGCTGGCCAGCCACATGTCCAGCTCAAACATTCTCACCATGGAAGAGAGAGAGAAAATAGTGTAGGGGATGTCTGCCACAGTATGCCCCTCTCATCCAGATATCTGCGAGCAACCTTTTCTTATCATCTCTCACACTCCCTCCCCAAGTAAGACAACTCCAGTTCCTGTCGGCTGGAAGTGGGATTGCCAAGTGATACGCTAAACACTCCCACCAGAACACCTCCTTTCATTCCAGCAACAAATAAACTAGAAGACAGGCTGCCCACGCCACACGTACACGCACAGTGGTGGAATAAAAACACAAGACCATCACAAAGTGGAAAAGAAGAAGGAGCAACATGGCAGACAGAGTACAGAGGCCGTCAGGTCCTGCTGGCAGCCACCGTGAGGCCCACAGCCTGGCAGTGGTCAGTGTGGGGGTCAGTCCATCTGGCCACCCTGTGTTGTCTCGGGGGCCCTCTTGACCTCTTACAGTCCTCCACGGGCCCTGATTTTGCTCTTTGAGAGGTTCATGGGTGTCCATCACCCTCATTTGCCACACTGGAAGTGTGTGGCCATTTATCTTCTCGGAGCCTGTACGCACAGCCCTGTTTCTGCCGGTGTACATTTGGGGGCCAAGGGATCCTTTCAAGATCAGTCAGTCGCAGATATTTGCAAGCTGGGCTGGTAGCATATTTGGAAATAAAATTCCCTCAAGCTGTAGCTGTAGTAGGCATCTGCTCTGTTTGCTTCTCATCAGTTCCATGGTACTCTCACTTAAAGAATTCTTCTAGCCAGAGACTGCTCACCCTTTTGTTCCCTGGCTTTTGTACTAGGTTCATCCTCTCTCCCTCAGTTTAGTGAGCAGAGGTGATGAGAAACAACAGGCGGTGGGAGGGTAGCACCCTTACTCCAATCTTCATGGTTAGACTGTCCCCTATAGTTTGTTTTTATGTGCGGCCCTTGCGAAGGACTGTCAGTGCCTGTCCTTCCTGCTGTTGGGGACAGAAGATTGTTTTTCCAGTCTTGCACAGCCTCACATTGCTTTACCCTTAGTTTGGATTGCAGACCACAGACAGAGCCGCCTTATGCCTTTCACATCTGCTTGTAAACTGGACAGTTCCCACATGAGCCTATCTTGTTCTGATGGTATTTTGTAAAAACTGCAAGAGTTAGCCAGTGTTTACTAACATGCTACCTTTTCGTAACTGCTTTCTTATGTGCTACAGGCACTGTAAGCACATTAGTTTGTAAGTTTTGTAGAATATTTTCTTATGCTGTAACAGGAAACAAGGGTTATTGGCTTTCCACCTACTCTTACCTCTTTTCTTGTAACCCACTGCCTGTCTGCTTAACCAATGCCTCAACGTTTTGTTTTTGTTACTTCAGGTCCTTACTTGTGTATTAGTTAAGATCTAGGCCAAACTGCTGCAACAGAGAGAGCCTAGAAAACTCACTGGCTAAGGCGTGATCCAAGTCTGTCTTTCACAGGGCAGTCTGGGGTGTGGGGCTCAGGCTGCAGGGCAGCACTTCTCCACACAGTCATTCAGGGACCTCAGTTTGGTTGCTGGGCCGTCCAGTGCAGTGTGGCCCTTCTCTCCATCATCCCAAGGAAGCAGCACATGTGTGCTGTAGTCCATAGAAGGCAGGGGGATGGTGGAGGGGAACACTCCATTTTCTTAAGGCTGAGATACAGAAGTGCTACACACCACTTCTCCTTGTATCCATTGCCTCCCAACTTAGTCACATGGCCAGATCCAGCTACAAGGAAGGCTGGGGAACATAGCAAAGAAGAAACAGAATGATTTAGGAACCCTTGGCAGTGTGTCACAGCCAGTTAAAAGGAATATAACATTTAAGTTAGTATGAGTATGCATTATTTAGTTCTTAAAATAAATGTATGAAGAGGGTCCTATTATTCCCATGTTACAGATGAGAAAACCGAGGCTTAGAGAAGCTGATTAAATTGTCCATTGTTGAAACCCAGGTTGGCCTGACACCAGAGTGGGATATCTTAACCACATGTTTCAGTTACTCACAGAAATGCAAACTAAAACATGTTATATTGTAAAGCCAACATAATTTCATTGTACCTAACATTATGAGAGCACAAGAAAAGGTATTTTTGCAGCTTTCCTGGTAGGAAAATTTGTAATATTCCACCAAAAATCATTGAAAGTAATTTCCTTGACAGCAGTTTTACTTCTAGAACTTTTTCTGAGAAAATAATTCGGAACTAAGATACACGTTCAAGAATGTTCATTGTAGCATGCCACAACAAGACAAAACACAAAAACCACAAAGAAATAACCAAAATATCCAGCAAAGTAGGTTCATTAAGCAAGTCTTGGTTCTGCTGTGGCCATGAAATCACATGTTTCACAAGTCTGTGTACTGTTAGGGAGATGCTGTGATTTATTGTCAAGTTCAAAACATAGGATACCAAATAACATGTATAGAGTGATACTATGAAAATTTTTATATCGATGTATATACATTTATCAAGGGAAGGATATACAGCAAAATGTTAACAGTAATTTCTGGGTGGTAGGATTGAGGGCAGTTTGTTTTCCTTGTCCTTTTTTATGCTTTCCAGTTTTCTTCTTGAAAAGTGTTTCTTTTGTCAATCATTTTTAAGGAATAAGTGTTCTCTAAAAGAGACACACACATACACCCTGAAGAAAAACATCAGCACCCCCATAGAAGATAGGCAAATGGCATAGGCAGTTCATAAAAGTGAAAATGTCAGTAAATATTTATGAAAATTAGTAATCAAATAAGTAAAATGAAAACAACAATTTCCAACATCACATTGGCAAAAGATTAAAAAAATCAGGGAGTGTGGAAGTGGTACACCCAACACTGCTGATCAGAACGCTTTCACAGGCACGTGCACTTTGATCTAGCAATCCCACTTCCAAGGACTCACTCCCAGGAAACAGTCGCCGAAGACACAGAGTGTCTGGATGTGTGCGTGCAGTCTGTTGTGATAGCAGGACGTGCAGGTAACCGGAGTGTGCAGGAGTGGAGGCTTCCTTAATGAATAGGATACTTCTGGACTGTTTTGGAAGTCTGTCTGATGGCATGACCTTGAAAAAGCAGACTATAAACTGTTGGCAACTGTGTTTTTAAAAAAGTGAGGTATGTGTGTATGTGTGAAGGAGAGGTGGATGTACAAAAAAGACTGGAAAGACATGTATCAAAATATTATTAGTTATTTCAGGGTACTGGGGTGTGCATGTGATTTTTATTTTATTTGTGTTTCGTTCTGAAGTTTCAGTTTTTTACAGTGAACATATATTACTTTTGTACTTAAAATAAATGTTACAGATGAAAAACATATGTTCTGTTAGTTTACATTTGTATGCTCTTTCCATTAAAAAAGCCCTGGTAATTATTTTACTCTTGTTTTAATGAATCATTGTAGCAGGTGATAAGGATAACTCCCAAGTGACTTTTCTCTTACTAGTCAAGAACTGGCTGAAAACACAGTAGTTGCCAAAGTAAATGGTGAATTATGGGACTTGGACCGTCCATTGGAAGGGGACTCCACCCTAGAGCTGCTTATGTTTGATAATGAGGAAGCTCAAGCTGTAAGTATTTAAAAACCAAACTGTGGGTGTTTATGATGTAAACTACATTATGTACAAAGCCACATATTGAAGTCAAAGTGATGTGTTTTGTGACCTAAGATTTAAATTTTGTGTAGTGTTGCTTAGTAGGTATCTAATGAGTTTTTATGGTGTACCTGTTTACAAATATATATCAGTTTTTCAAGTAGCCCATATTTATTCTCAGAGGAGTTGTTTCCTTAAGTTAGGCTGCTTTAATTATTAAACCAGTGTACATTTGAAATGAATTTTTATTAGACTCTTCAAAATGGGTCTACTTTATGATTTAATATGTGTAGGAGAATTTGAAAAAGTTATCAAAACTCAAGTGCCCTTTAAATATTTACTAATGTAATAGTCTCAGAAATAGATACCACATTTTCATTTAGGCCTCTGGTCTACAATGCTGCCTTAACTTTGCTGGCTCCCTGCAAGTGGTCCATTATCTGCATAAACAATAACCTATGATTAGCTTAGGTTACAATAATTTTGAAGCTTATGCTAAATTCCTTGGTTTATTACTCTAAACTGTAAAAACCATAAGGTAATTTATTTTAAAAATGCACAAAATACTGCCATGAAATAGCTAAATGGTACAATATTCATAAAATCACATTTTAATTGGTGCAGAAAGAATGATTTTTTTTTTCAGCAAGAAGAAATCATTTATTTAAGCATGTAGTTACTCCATCTAAAATTTTAAAATAAGGATTGGATGCATTTTTCAAATAGTTGGAAAACTTTTTTTTTTTTTTTGAGAGGGCATCTCTCATATTTATTGATCAGATGGTTGTTAACAACAATAAAATTCTGTATAGGGGGGTCAGTGCTCAATGCACAATCATTAATCCATCTCAAGCCTAATTCTCGTCAGTCTCCAATCTTCTGAAGCATAACGAACAAGTTCTTACATGGTGAACGAATTCTTACATAGTGAATAAATTCTTCATGGTGAATAGTACAAGGGCATTCATCACAGAAACTTTCGGTTTTGATCACGCATTATGAAGTACAAACAATCAGGTCAAATATGAATATTCGTTTGATTTTTATACTTGATTTATATGTGGATCCCACATTTCTCCCTTTATTATTATTATTATTTTTATTTTTAATAAAATGCTGAAGTGGTAGGTAGATGCAAGAAAAAGGTAGAAAACATAGTTTAGTGCTGTAAGAGGGCAAATGTAGATGATCAGGTGTGTGCCTATGGACTAAGTATTAATCCAAGCTAGACAAGGGCAGCAAAACATCCACGGATGCAGAAGATTTCTCTCAAAACAAGCGGGGTGAGGTTCTGAGCCTCACCTCTGCTGATCCCCAACTTCTCACCTGATGGCCCCCCTGCGACTGTGCCTGTCTTAGGTTGTTCCTCCCTTGAGGAATCTTACCCGTCTCTGGCTAACCAGTCATCTTCCGGGGCCATACAGGGAAATGTAAAGTTGGTAAGTGAGAGAGAAGCCATATTGTTTGCAAAGGTTAGCTTTTTACTTCTTTGCACATTTATGCCCTGTGGCTTCTATGCCCAGCACTTGTCTCGAGGTATCTTTACCACCTGGAGGAATTATGATACTCGGTAAATTCGATATGAGGCATGAATTCTATTTAAGGGTTGTAATTAGGAAGGAAGAAGAAAAGCTATAGAGGTAGCATATGGAAGAAAACATGGGAGGATTGATTATTTCTTTGACATATCTTCTTGTAGAGTACCTTAAGCATGTATAGGTTTTAAACTACTAACTAACTTGCGCTCACATATTAACATAATAGGAATACAGTGACATAAACAAAGCAAATCTATAATTACCATCCATCTCCAGTGAAGCCAAGAAGACCATTTAGGCACCCTAGGCATTTGTGAAAATTTGTCTATGATATGATGGATATTGTCCAACTGTACTTGAACAGTCTGAGAGAAATCAGACAAATTAAAGCAACCCATTTCTGGGATCTGTTCACATCCCATATGTTCTTTTAACCGTAGATAGTCTATAGTCATAAGATTTTGGGGTGCCACAACTTGCACCCCTCCCAACTCCTGGTTGAGTTCCAACAGTACAGATCCGGTCAAATTCGCTGTCTCACTGTATGCACATGCCAGCCTAGACATCTCCCTCCTCATTCTAATGGCAAGTCCAGGAGACGGTGGGCTGGATGCAGCCACAACCGCAGCATCGTCCGGATCCCTGTGGAGGCTTTTTGATGATCATCCCCCGGCACAAGTCTTCCAGAGAGTGCTGATGCCAGAAGCTTCTCCTCATATCATATCTTAGTTCATTCTCTGGGTAGCCAAGCTAGGCCTTGATCTTCTGCATAGAAACAAACAGACCCTTTGCCCACACTTTGACATGCCCTCTATACCACTGTGTAGAACTCATTGGAGGTCAGCACACAGGAACTGCTTTTTTTTTTTTTTTTAAGAGAAAGGAGTATTATCAGAAAAGAGTACCTCCATAGCTGATCATCTGACACCCTTTAAGTGATCAACATTAAGGATATTTAAAGCATGCATTGATCTTTGATTTACCAATAGTTTTATCCTATCAAGGAGTAATCCCCCTTTTCTTTTTTTTTTTTTTAATGTTTGATCTACACTTACATGAAGAATACTATGTTTATTATGCTCTCCCCTATATCAGGTCCCCCCTAAAAACCACATTACGGTTACTGTCCATCAGCTTAACAAAATGTTGTCCTCTCTGTGTTGTACAGCCCACCCTCCCCTTTCTCCCCCCCATGCATGCTAATCTTAATACCCCCCTTCTTCTTTCCCCCACTTATCCCTCCCTGCCCACCCATCCTCCCCAGTTCCTTTCCCTTTGGTACCTGTTAGTCCATTTTTGGGTTCTGTAATTCTGCTGCTGTTTTGTTCCTTCAGTTTTTCCTTTGTTCCTATACTCCTCAGATGAGTGAATTCATTTGGTATTTCTCTTTCTCCGCTTGGCTTATTTCACTGAGCATAATACTCTCCAGCTCCATCCATGTTGCTGCAAATGGTTGGATTTTTCCACTTCTTATGGCTGAGTAGTATTCCATTGTGTATATGTACCACATCTTCTTTATCCATTCATCTACCGATGGACATTTAGGTTGCTTCCAATTCTTGGTATTGTAAATAGTGCTGCGATAAACATAGGGGTGCATCTGTCTTTCTCAAACTTGATTGCTGTGTTCTTAGGGTAAATTCCTAGGAGTGGAATTCCTGGGTCAAATGGTAGGTCTGTTTTGAGCATTTTGATGAACCTCCATACTGCTTTCCACAATGGTTGAACTAATTTACATTCCCACCAGCAGTGTAGGAGGGTTCCCCTTTCTCCACAGCCTCGCCAACATTTGTTGTTGTTTGTCTTTTGGATGGCAGCTATCCTTACTGGTGTGAGGTGATACCTCATTGTAGTTTTAATTTGCATTTCTCTGATAATTAGCGATGTGGAGCATCTTTTCATGTGTCTCTTGGCCATCTGTATTTCTTTTTTAGAGAACTGTCTGTTAGTTCCTCTGCCCATTTTTTAATTGGGTTATTTGTTTTCTGTTTGTTGAGGCATGTGAGCTCTTTATATATTCTGGACATCAATCTTTTATCGGATCTGTCATTTTCAAATATATTCTCCCATACTGTAGGGTTCCTTTTTGTTCTCTTGATGGTGTCTTTCGCTGTACAGAAGCTTTTCAGCTTAATGTAGTCCCACTTGCTCATTTTTGCTGTTGTTTTCCTTGCCCGGGGAGATATGTTCAAGAAGAGGTCACTCATGTTTATGTCTAAGAGGTTTTTGCCTATGTTTTTTTCCAAGAGTTTAATGGTTTCATGACTTACATTCAGGTCTTTGATCCATTTTGAGTTTACCTTTGTATATGGGGTGAGACAATGGTCCAGTTTCATTCTCCTCCATGTAGCTGTCCAGTTTTGCCAGCACCATCTGTTGAAGAGACTGTCATTTTGCCATTGTATGTCCATGGCTCCTTTATCAAATATTAATAGACTGTATATGTTTGGTTTAATTTCTGGAGTCTCTAATCTGTTCCACTGGTCTGTGGCTCTGTTCTTGTGCCAGTACCAAATTGTCTTGATTACTACGGCTTTGTAGTAGAGCTTGCAGTTGGGGAGTGAGATACCACCTACTTTATTCTTCTTTTTCAGGATTGCTTTGGCTATTCGGGGTCTTTGGTGTTTCCATATGAATTTTTGAATTATTTGTTCCAATTCATTGAAGAATGTTGCTGGTAATTTGAGAGGGATTGCATCAAATCTGTATATTGCTTTGGGCAGGATGGCCATTTTGATGATATTAATTCTTCCTAGCCATGAGCATGGGATGAGTTTCCATTTATTAGTGTCCCCTTTAATTTCTCTTAAGAGTGACTTGTAGTTTCCAGAGTATAAGTCTTTCACTTCTTTCGTTAGGTTTATTCCTAGGTATTTTATTCTTTTTGATGCAATGGTGAATGGAATTGTTTTCCTGATTTCTCTTTCTATTGGTTCATTGTTAGTGTAGGAAAGCTACAGATTTCTGTGTGTTAATTTTGTATCTTGCAACTTTGCTGTATTCCGATATCAGTTCTAGTAGTTTTGGAGTGGAGTCTTTAGGGTTTTTTATGTACAGTATCATATCATCTGCAGATAGTGACAGTTTAACTTCTTCTTTACCAATCTGGATTCCTTGTATTTCTTTGTTTTGTCTAATTTCCGTGGCTAGGACCTCCAGTACTATGTTAAATAATAGTGGGGAGAGTGGGCATCCCTGTCTTGTTCCCGATCTCAGAGGAAATGCTTTCAGCTTCTCGCTGTTGAGTATAATGCTGGCTGTGGGTTTATCATATATGGCCTTTATTATGTTGAGGTACTTGTCCTCTGTTCCCATTTTGCTGAGAGATTTTATCATGAATGGATGTTGAATTTTGTCAAATGCTTTTTCAGCATCTATGGAGGTGATCATGTGGTTTTTGTCTTTCTTTTTGTTGATGTGGTGGA
This sequence comes from Manis javanica, assembly GCF_040802235.1. Classification (NCBI taxonomy): domain Eukaryota; kingdom Metazoa; phylum Chordata; class Mammalia; order Pholidota; family Manidae; genus Manis; species Manis javanica. The sequence continues at coordinate 18,061,399 of NC_133173.1, forward strand.
TGATGTTGATGGATTTTCGAATGTTGTACCATCCTTGCATCCCTGGGATGAACCCCACTTGGTCATGGTGTATGATCCTTTTGATATACTGTTGAATTCTGTTTGCTAATATTTTATTGAGTATTTTTGCATCTACGTTCATCAGGGATATTGGTCTGTAATTTTCTTTTTTGGTGGGGTCTTTGCCTGGTTTTGGTATTAGGGTGATGTTGGCTTCATAGAATGAGTTTGGGAGTATTCCCTCTTCTTCTATTTTTTGAAACACTTTAAGGAGAATGGGTATTATGTCTTCTCTGTGTGTCTGATAAAATTCCGAGGTAAATCTGTCCGGCCCCGGGGTTTTGTTCTTGGGTAGTTTTTTGATTACAGTTTCAATTTCTTTGCTCTTAATTGGTTTGTTTAACTTTTGTGTTTCTTCCTTGGTCAGTCTTTGGAGGTTGTATTTTTCTAGGAAGTTGTCCATTTCTTCTAGGTTTTCCAGCTTGTTGGCATATAGGTTTTCATAGTAGTCTTTAATAATTCTTTGTATTTCTGTGGAGTCTGTTGTGATTTTTCCATTCTCACTTCTGATTATGTTGATTTGTGTTGATTCTCTTTTTCTCTTAATAAGTTGGGCTAGAGGCTTATCTATTTTGTTTATTTTCTCAAAGAACCAGCTCTTGGTTTCGTTGATTTTTGCTATTGTTTTATTCTTCTCAATTTTGTTTATTTCTTCTCTGATCTTTATTATGTCCCTCCTTCTGCTGACTTTAGGCCTCATTTGTACTTCTTTTTCCAGTTTCGATAATCGTGATGTTAGACTATTCATTTGGGATTGTTCTTCCTTCTTCAAGTGTGCCTGGATTGCTATATACTTTCCTCTTAAGACTGCTTTCGCTGCGTCCCACAGAAGTTGGGGCTTAGTGTTGTTGTTGTCATTTGTTTCTATATATTCCTTGATCTCTATTTTGATTTGTTCATTGATCCATTGATTATTTAGAAGCATGTTGTTAAGCCTCCATGTGTTTGTGAGCCTTTTTGTTTTCTTTGTAAAATTTATTTCTAGTTTTATACCTTTGTGGTCTGAAAAATTGGTTGGTAGAATTTCAATATTTTGGAATTTACTGAGGCTCTTTTTGTGAGCTAGTATGTGGTCTATTCTGGAGAATGTTCCATGTGCACTTGAGAAGAATGTATATCCTGTTGCTTTTGGATGTAGAGTTCTATAGATGTCTATTAGGTCCATCTGTTCTAGTGTGTTGTTCAGTGCCTGTGTGTCCTTACTTATTTTCTGCCCGGTGGATCTATCCTTTGGGGTGAGTGGTGTGTTGACGTCTCCTAAAATGAATGCATTGCAGTCTATTTCCCTCTTTAGTTCTGTCAGTATTTGTTTCACATATGCTGGTGCTCCTGTATTGGGTGCATATATATTTAGAATGGTTATATCCTCTTGTTGGACTGAGCCCTTTATCATGTAGTGTCCTTCTTTATATCTTGTTACTTTCTTTGTTTTGAAGTCTATTTTGTCTGATACTAGTACTGCAACCCCTGCTTTCTTTTCACTGTTGTTTGCCTGAAATATTTTTTTCCATCCCTTGACTTTTAGTCTGTACTTGTCTTTGGGTTTAAGGTGAGTTTCTTGTAAGCAGCATATAGATGGGTCTTGCTTTTTTATCCATTCTATTACTCTGTGTCTTTTGATTGGTGCATTAAGTCCATTTACATTTAGGGTGACTATTGAGAGATATGTACTTATTGCCATTGCAGGCTTTAGATTCGTGGTTACCAAAGGTTCAAGGTTAGCTTCTTTAGTATCTTACTGCCTAACTTAGCTCGCTATTGAGGTGTTATATACACTGTCTGGAGATTCTTTTCTTCTCTCCCTTCTTATTCCTCCTCCTCCATTCTTCATATGTTGTGTGTTTTGTTCTGTGCTCTTTTTAGGAGTGCTCCCATCTAGAGCAGTCCCTGTAGGATACTCTGTAGAGGTGGTTTGTGGGAAGCAAATTCCCTCAGCTTTTGCTTGTCTGGGAATTGTTTAATCCCGCCATCATATTTAAATGATAGTTGTGCTGGATACAGTATCCTTGGTTCAAGGCCCTTCTGTTTCATTGCATTAAATATATCATGCCATTCTCTTCTGGCCTGTAGGGTTTCTGTCGAGAAGTCTGATGTTAGCCTGATGGGTTTTCCTTTATAGGTGACCTTTTTCTCTCTAGCTGCCTTTAAAACTCTTTCCTTGTCCTTGATCCTTGCCATTTTAATTATTATGTGTCTTGGTGTTGTCCTCCTTGGATCCTTTCTGTTGGGGGTTCTGTGTAATTCCGTAGTCTGTTCAATTATTTCCTCCCCCAGTTTGGGGAAGTTTTCAGCAATTATTTCTTCAAAGAGACTTTCTATCCCTTTTCTTCTTTCTTCTTCTTCTGGTACCCCTATAATATGAATATTATTCCTTTTGGATTGGTCACATAGTTCTCTTAGTGTTGTTTCATTCCTGGAGATCCTTTTATCTCTCTCTATGTCAGCTTCTATATGTTCCTGTTCTCTGGTTTCTATTCCTTCAATGGCCTCTTGCATCTTATCCATTCTGCTTATAAATCCTTCCAGGGATTGTTTCACTTCTGTGATCTCCTTCCTGACATCTGTGATCTCCCTCCGGACTTCACCCATTGCTCTTGCATTTTTCTCTGCATCTCATCCCATTGCTCTTGTATGTTTCTCTGCATCTCTGTCAGCATGTTCATGATTTTTATTTTGAATTCTTTTTCAGGAGGACTGGTTAGGTCTGTCTCCTTCTCAGGTGTTGTCTCTGTGATCTTTGTCTGCCTGTAGTTTTGCCTTTTCATGGTGATAGAGATAGTTTGCAGAGGTGGTACGAGTGATAGCTGGAAGAGCTTCCCTTGTTGGTTTGTGGCCTTCCTCTCCTGGGAGAATAGCGACCTCTAGTGGCTTATGCTTGTCAGCTGTGCGCAGACAGATCTTCTGCTACCTGCCCATTTGCTATGGAGTTTATCTCCGCTGTTGCTGTGGGCGTGGCCTGGCTGGGGCTGCTCCTCCAAAATGGTGGAGCCCCATTGGAGGGGGAGTGGCTGGGAGGCTAATTATCTCTGTAAGGGGCCTCTGTGCTCCCTGTTGCCCAGGGGGTTAGAGTGCCCAGAGATCCCCAGATTCCCTGCCTCTGGACTAAGTGTCCTGTCCTGCCCTTTTAAGACTTCCAAAAAAGCACTCTCCAAACCAAAACAACAACAGCAACAACGAAAGAGGAAAAAGAGAAAAAAAAAAAAAAGGAAAAAATGTGTGATTTTCTTTGTCCTCAGGCACTGGTTCCAGGCACCTGCTCACCGGTCCTGCTGCCCTGCCTCCCTAGCACTGGGGTCCATGTCCCTTCAAGGCTTCCAAAAAGCACCCGCAAAAAAAAAAAAAAAGGGAAAAACGCACGATATTGTTTGTCCTCAGGTGCCAGTCCCAGGCACCTGCCCACTGGTCCTGCCACCCTGCCTCCCTAGCACTGAGGTCCCCATCCCTCCAAGGCCTCCAAAAAACACTCGCCAAAAAAAAAAAGGGAAAAACGCGCGACCCTCTCCATCCCCAGGCGCCAGTCCCAGGCACCTGCTCACCGACCCTGCTGCCCTGCCTCCCTGGCACTGGAGTCCCTGTCCCCCTAAGGCCTCCAAAAAGCACTCGCCAAAAAGAAAAAAAAAGGGAGAAACGCACGATTTTCTTTGTCCTCAGGCACCGGTCCCAGGCACCCGCTCACCAGTCTTGCTGCCCTGTTTCGCTGGTATTGGGGTTCCTGTCCGTTTAAGGCTTCCAAAAAGCACTCACCAAAGAGAAAAAAAAGGAGAAAAATGCGCGATTTTCTCCATCCTCAGGCGCCGGTCTCAGGCACCCACCCACCGGTCCTGCCACCCTGCCTCCCTGGCATCCGGGTCCCCGTCCCTTTAAGGCTTCCAAAAAGCACTCGCCAAAAAAAAAAAAAAGGGAAAAACGCGCAATATTCTTTGTCCTCAGGCGCCGGTCCCAGGCACCCACTCACCGGTCCTGCTGCCCTGCCTCCCTAGCACCAGGGTCCCTGTCCCTTTAAGGCTTCCAAAAAGCAGTTGCCAAAATAAAAAAGAAATGCTCCGGTTTCTTTCCACCTGCCGGGAGCCGGGGGGAGGGGCGCTCGGGTCCCGCTGGGCCGGGGCTTGTATCTTACCCCCTTCACATGGCGCTGGGTTCTTGCATGTGTGGATGTGGTCTGGATGTTGTCCTATGTCCTCTGGTCTCTATTTTAGGAAGAGTTTTCTTTGTTATATTTTCATAGATCTATGTGTTTTTGGGAGGAGATTTCCACTGCTCTACTCACGCCGCCATCTTGGCTCCGCCCCCCCATGATTTTTAAAAGAAAGAAAACCAGCTTATATATATATTATTTAGTTTTTCTCACTAGTCCCTTACAAATGTCATCTAACCTTATCCCAGATGCCATCCCTGGACTTGTAAAATTTATATATTCCCTTAGTCAACTGACTAGTGCTGAAGGTGCTGGCTGCACGTGCTGGACCCTGTGGGCTGCAGTGGACAGGAGTTTACATCTAGTGGGGAGAAGGAGTAAACAGGAAACCAACAATGAGATGCTCACAGGTAGTGTCAGTCTCTGGGGACAGGCACACGGGGGCTGGGACTGACAGGAGCCATGAGAGCTGGCATGGCAGTTAGTTGTAAACCTTCTGAGGGCCTAAATCCTGCCTGGGGCTGGCATCAGCAGGCCTTGCCCCTCTCGTAGCTCTGGTTTATCTGCAGGCGCGGTTCCCGCAACTCTTCTTCAATGGACAGCTATTCAGCTTTCAATCTGTCATGTCTGGGTGGTAGGGGTGGAGAAACTACCAAGTTTAATGTTCCACGGAGGTGTTGGCATCTTCAGAGGTCTTTCCTTCTTGCATTTGGTGACATCATGGAAAAGGAAACACTCCTTGTCTTGGGGAATCTTTCTAGAATGCCTAAACCAGCACACCCCTCTGCTGCCTGTGATACTAACAGGTACCCGGCATGTATTACAGGGCTCCCATAAATAGGTGTGGTTGTTGATGAAAATTAGAATATAATGAACATTTACTGAATGCTTGTTACGTACCAGGCACCAGCCCCAGCCTCTGAATGTGCATTATTTCCTGGAGTCCCGAGTTACACACTGCTCCTGTTTTAATCCTTCTTTTAAAGATGAAGCAGCAACCAGGGCTCAGAACAGTTACATAACTTTATCAAAATTTTAATGCTTATTTTAGTGTAATTTAGTAAAAGATTTTTTTGTTTTTGGATTTTATTTTCCTGTTACTATGAACATAAGCCAATTTATGAATATTTAGTGCGTATACCCATTTTAAAAAACCCTATAGGAACATAAGTCTAGAAAACTCAGATCTAAAAGTGATAAATTAATTATTTTGTAAAAGCATTTTTTGCTTCATTGAAAAATCCAAGATTCCTTTATATAGCAAATGCTTACTTTTATTTAAAAAGATGATTGATTCTAAGAATATTTAGTGTATAATATAAGATACAGAAGAAATACTGTTCTGTTCTCTAGAAGAATTCACATAGAAAATGAAAGAATTAGGAGGTTCATGTAAAGTTGATAAATATGCATACCAGAAACAAGGGGTATTTCATAAAATGATGCAGCTTTCAGGTTCAAAGTTTATCTAATATTTCCTTTTGTAAGCATAATGTCCAGTAAAAGAATATATGTGGGTATACATTCTACTTTAAACCTTTGGTGGAATCCCAGGAAAAATCAGTGATGTGCAGCTGTGATCTCATGCTTAAGAAAACATAGGTATTTACTTGGAGGTGTAAGTAACAAAAAAGCAGATTTATATAAGAGCCAAGTCTGCTAGCACTGCAGTGTGCTTGTAGTCATGTTCAGTGGTCTCTCCAAGTGTATCATGGCCTGAGTTGGGTGTCCCCCGTACCCATCCTAGGTATTCTCAGCTGAATTAACTGAACCACTCTTAAGGTTCTTCATAGTGCCAATGCTTTCCTGGTTTTATTTTTTCGCTGGCTCTTTCTCAGTCTTCTTTGCTGGGTCTTTCTTCTTCGTCTGCCTCCAAAGTTAAGAATTCTTCAGTGCTCAGTCATAGCCCCCTTCTGTCCTTAGCACACTCCTTCCTGTTCTAAGCTGTCCATCTATTGACTGTCCACTCTCAACTCTTCTGTCTGTGGCTAGACATACTTTGCTTTTGCATGCACAACTGCACATATGGTGTCTCCACTCAGATACTGTACAAGAACTTTTAGTTCAGTACATTCACAGTGAAACTCTTGATTTGAACCCCAAAACTTACTTCTTTGCTGTCTGTCCATCTCAATGTACAGCTTCCCCATATACCCAGTGGCTCAACCCAGAATCTTGGAGGTTGTGTGTGCTGTCCCTGAACTCCAATCTCTGATTTAATGGTAAGCCATTACTTTCAGAAGGTATTGAATCTGTTCACTTCTGTCTCCATTGCCACTGCCTAGAATCTATAATGGTGCTATTATAGCACTACACAAGAAACTGCCCACCTGCTATTTCATTCCTCTGAAATCCATTCCCATACTGCTACCAAGCGATGCTTTAAAATAGATTGAATAATTTCTTTTCTGCTTAAAATACTTTAATGGATCCCCATTGCATTTAGAATAAAAACCCAAATGCCTCCCTAAGGCCTGCATGGTCACCATCTCTTTCTTACCTCTCCAACCTTTCTCAGGCTATTCTGCTCCATTCCTACATGTTAGCCACACAGTTCACAGTTCCTGACTCCCTGTGAACATGAATAATGACGACTCCCCTTCACTGCTATTCTTTATTACAATGCCCTATTCATCTCCTTTAAAATCCTCTCATCTTGCAGTTGTGCACTTACAGGTTTGTTTATTGCCTGTTTCTCCCCTACTGGACTAAACTGCATGTTTCTTTCACTATTATATCCTCAGCACCTAACACAATTTTTGACTCAACAAGTATCTAGGCATAGACAATGCACTGAAGAGGAGACTTGGGCTGGGGGTGGCAATTAGCCTGCCCTCATGGCACCATCCAAAGCAGAGGGCCTCTGGCTCAAGGACCGACCCTCTGGGTCTGTTTGGAGGTCATATCCCAGCCTAGTGCAGTGGGTCGGGATTTCACAGCCTGCTCAGTCAGCTGACTCCTTCTGCTCCGAGTAATTCCTCAAACAGCTTTCTGATTGTGATTGTTCGCGATTTAATAAAGGAAAAGAAGGTGCTGCCAGAGGTTTTGATTATCTTGCTCCTTTGGCACATCTGTTTATTTGGTGACTTTGGTTAGTTTTAATTTATCCATAAATATTGATTCCTTGGGAATTCAAAACCAAACTTTCTGAACTTGTAGAGCTGATGACCCGCCCTTGAATTATGGTAAATTAACTCATATGTATACTGCTTGGCAGGGGGTGGGGGGAGGTTCTCAGGAAGCCAGCAGGCATTCCCCAGAATCACCTTTTCTGCCCCAAGCCATCTTTCAAATGTCCACAATCATGTGAATTTAGCATGGAAAGAATGCTGCATAGATTGGAAATATCGGTAACGTTAGTGACGTCATGAACAGCTGGTCCTCTGCATTCAGCTCAGAAGCTGCCCCTGGAGAAAAAGGAAGGAAACCCCTGTCTGTCATTTCTCGGGTGTCCTCCACTCTGGGCTGAACCAGGCCTGCATGGGGCTACTCTGCTCACTGTTCCAAGTGAGTGGTTGAGGCTTTCACAACCCCTGTGCAACTTAAAATGCACAGAAGGAAATGGTTTAGGAGCTGTGCTCTAGCTGTGACTCAGAACAGCAGTTTTACCCTAGACCAAGAGAATGGCTCTGGCGGATTTCAGGAGTGCTCAGAAAACATTGTGTTCTAACTGGGCCCTGATTTTTTCAAATTGATGTCATCTGTGTCTTGGTATTTATCTCCTTAGAATTTACCCACCTGTTTACTCATGTTATTTTACCAAGAATAGGTCATAGTTGTGATGCCCCTGGCCTCTGTGTCCTGTGCCCTGCAGGTGTACTGGCACTCCAGCGCTCACATTCTTGGGGAGGCCATGGAGCTGTACTACGGAGGCCACTTGTGCCATGGTCCACCCATTGAAAATGGATTTTATTATGACATGTTCATTGAAGACAGGTAACACGTGAATATTCATTTCTGAATGCAAGTGTGTATGGTTCATTGTTTTATGATTACCTAACTATTTAGTGGATGTGTATGTTCTATGATGTGATAACAGATTGCCTATGTTTGAAAATTATTTTTTATGACTTCAGATCCCAGGGCAACTTTTCAAATTTTCTCTCCTTGCCACTGAAGGAACTGAGGTACTCTTTATGTAACCTGGGTATTGCTAGAGCAATTAAGGCCTAATTAAGGCCGAACTAAAGGGTAAATCCCTGGAGAACAGTCAGTTCAGCTCTGCTCCGTGAATCAAAGGCACCATCCACCTTAGCCAGACATCTCACACACGTGAACACCAGATGGAGTGGGTCTCAGAGGCCTCACATCCTAGGTCTGTGCTTGAAATCACCAGCAACGGGCCCAGCCCAGCCCACCTCCTCCCTTGCATTCCTCGAAATTCTTAAGAATACCACCAGCTGCCAAAACTGAAACCTGAGGTTCCTTCCAAACCGCCCCACCGCCTCTCCTCACCACTCATCATCCAGTCACTCAATCCACTTCTGCCGATTTCATCTAAATAGTTCTCCCAGCCTCCTCTCCTCCCTGCGCTTCTGCCTAAATTTAGACCCATAACATCTCTTGCCTGGACGACTATGGAGCATTCTGCCTTTACCTGTGGCCCCCACCTGCTGGATGATCTCCCCAAGCTAGTCCCCGCAGCTCTGTAGCTCCTCCTTGCCGGCTTGTCCGCCTTCATGTCCTGTAAAGATTCATTGAGCAGCATGTTTTGCTGCCTCCTGTGCACTCCGTGCTTGGCGCTGACGGTTCAGCCGTCATCAGATGAGTCTGTCCTCGAGCTGGCGGCCTGGGCAGCTCCCACTATACATAAACAGCCCAACAGCCGTCCACTATCAGGTGGTCGTGAGTGCTAGGGAGGAAAATAAACCAGGTGTGGGGAGGTGTGTGCCATGACAGGTGGTCAGGGAACAGTAAAGCGACGCTGAAGCAGGGGCCCAAGTGGAGGCTCCGAGGCTATTGGGAGTGTTGGGTGGTATTCATGGACGTCTGGGGGATGAACATCCAGGCCTCTGTGGGGTAGCCCTAGCTTTGGGCACATGCCTGGCTTGTTTGAGGGATGGCAAGGAAGCCAGTGTGGCTGGAAGGGAGTGAGTGCAAGCCAGTGAGTGACTGAAAGTGATCAGTCAGTGCCTGGCAGAGGTGGACTGCCCTTGTGAGTGCCTCGGCTCTGCCCCTGCAGTTCACGCCCCAGATCTTTCTCCCAACCTAGAGCCCACTTTCAGTGAGGGCAGGGGCATGGTGAGCACTTACTACAGCTCTTGTGAACAAACATGCCTATGTGTGAAGGATTAGGGAGACTGCAGAGAAGAACAGGCCTCGAAGGAGCAGACAGTCTACCTGGAGACCATCTAATAGGGCTTTTCGGATGGCACACTTCTTCACAAAGCAGAACCGAAGGCAGTCCCAGCGTCTGTTCATGCCTTAGTTTTTCTCTTGGAGAAATAGGATTAACTGCCTTGTGTAGAATGTTGGATTTTCTGACGTCCTGGTACAATAAAACACTAAATTCATCAACTTGGAAAGTGTGTTAGAGACAAAGGCCACAGGACAAGGGTCTGCAGAAAAGAGCATGCACAATGTTTGAAAAATGTGTGTTGGTTCTTCCTTGCTCTTTTTAGAGCTGTGTCCAGCACAGAACTGTTGGCCCTGGAGAGCCTATGTCAGACTATCATCAAAGAGAAGCAACCGTTTGAAAGATTGGAAGTCAGCAAGGAAGTCCTCCTGGACATGTTTAAGGTAATTTCAGGAAGCTCTTTAGAATTAGGAAGGTTTTTGCCAGGAGTGTTAATAATAGTCAACATAGACAACTTTTTTTTTTTTTTACAAATAGTTGGCTATTGCCAAATTGTTCCAAGCAGTTTGGCCCCCCTGTGGTAAGGTTGTTAACGCATCACTTGATGTGATATCGCCCTCCTGTTTCCTGAAAATTTTAATATGGATGTAGGCAGGTAAAGGACCAGGTGTATAGTTTTCATAGGTGTGTTTCTAATATGATCAATTCTGAGTATTGTTAATATTATGACTGCAAAATTCAACAGTATTTATACTATTATAAAATTGTGGCCTTTTCTTTTTCTGTTATTATTTTAGATCTTAGCCTAGAATAATCTGTATGAAGTTTTAGCTTCTTCTCATATTGTTTTGGGCAATGTGCTTAAATATATTCTTAATTTTATTTTTTTGAAATCATACACAGAAAGCACATAATTGAAATCATAATATTGTTAGTTTTGTGGGCTTGAATTAAAAAATATATTTGGGTTTGGTAAAATTGCAGCTACTCTTTTTGTGTGTGTATGTATAAAATATCCAAAATATAAAATTTACCATTTTAACCCATTTGAAAGTGTACAGTTGTCTGACTTTTGGCATGTTCACATTGTTCTGCAGCCATTACCACCACCACCCTTCTCCAGAGCTTTTTCACCTTCCCCAGCAGAAACCCTGTATCCATTAAACACTACCTCCCCATTTACCCTTTCTCTCTTTCTGTCTCTATGAATTTAACTACTCTTAGAACCTCACATAAGTAGAGTCATCCAATGTTTGCCCTGTTGTGACTGGCTTATTTCACCCAGCATAATGTTTTCAATGTTTGTCCACATTATAGTAAGTGTCAGAATTTCCTTCCTTTTAAAGGCTAAGTAATATTTCATTGTGTATGTATACACAACATTTTACCTATTCATCTGTCGAAAGACACTTGCTTTGCTTTCATTGACTATTGTGAAAAATGTTTCTATGAATGTGGGTGTGCAAATACCTGTTCAAGTCCCTGCTTTCAGTTTTTTGGGGTATATACCTAGAAGTGGAATTGCTGAATCATATGGAAATGCTGTTTTATTTGTTTTATTTTTTGAGCAACTGTCATACCATTTGCCACAGTAGCTGCACCATTTTATGTTCTCACCAGCAATGCACAAGGGTTCCAGTTTCTCCACATCATTGCTAGCATTTGTTTTCTTCTATATTTTGATAATAGCCATCCTAGTAGCTGTGAGATGGCATATCATTGGAATTTTGATTTGCATTTCTCTAATGACCAGTGGTGTTGAGCATCTTTTCATGGATTTACTGGCCATTTGGAGAAATGTCTATTCTAGTCCATTGCCCATTTTTGAACTGGGGTGTTTATTTTTTGTTGTTGAGTAGTAGGAGTTCTTTATATATTCTGGACATTAGTCCTGTATCAGATATATGATTTACAGTGAAACTCTTGCATTCTGTGGGTTGCCTTTTTGCAGTTACTCTTAAGAACTAAATTCAGTCAAACCTTTGTGAAGAAAAATGACTTAATTTGAACATCTAAGTTTAAAATAGTTGAATCATACCAATCTATTTTTTTCTTCCAAGAACTTACCTCCCTTAATATAGAGTACCTGGCACTATGGTAATAGTGATGAGAGCAGAAAAGTAAGGAAAAACATCTGTTGGGTTTTTTATTGTAATGATGTGATCATTTATTATAAACTTTTTTAAATGCAAATTAATAATGTAGCTGTGTCTTCTTCTGGAACAGTGCTTTTCAATAAAAATACAATGCAATCCCCAAATCTGAGCTGCATTGTAATCTTAAATCTTAAATGTAGCCACATTTTAAAAGTAAAAGGAAGGTGAAATGAATTTTTATAGCATTTTATTTAACCCAGTATATTAAAAATATCACTTCAAAAATATCACTCCAACATAAAAAATAATTAACAACCTGTTTTACATTATACTTCTGAAATCTAGTGTGTTTTGTACTTCCAGCACATCTCATTTCAGCTTAGTTGTACCTCAAATGCTCAGTAGCCACGTGGGCTCCCAGCTCCCAGTTTGGACAGTGTAGCTCTGAGCTGTGAGCTGTTGGTATTCCCAAGGTCTCACACAAAGAATATACATAGGAGAACCCCAGTCAGTGTTTATTTTAAAAAGCAAAAAATGTTTGCCACTTAAACATCTAAATGTATTTTTCTTTGTAGTGTAACAAATTCAAATGCCGCTTCCTGAATGAGAAGGTTAACACTCCAACTACCACAGTTTACAGGTAAAGTGTGCTTAAATTTTAAACACTGCTCAGTGGGAAACCTTAAGGCATTAGCAACAGATGCAGTTTGTCTTAGAGTGGATGAGTGGATGGCCTGGTTGTAAATTTGCATTTACACTTTAGTTAAGGACTCCAAAATGTTACCACCAAAGGAAAATTACTCTCTTCTAATTTGTGTTTAACAGGATACCCAAATTCTGTTTCTTACATGTTAGCTGTAACATGTTTCCCCATGTGGATGAGAGCATTTGCCCAGTGCCTTACATTTTTGGGGGGCCGCTAGAGAACGGAACTTTGCGTCCTCTTCCCACATGCTTATTAACATGGCAGCGGGAGCTGCTAGGGCTGTCCCTTCACGCAGTGTTTCTCGGCCTCTTGATAATACTCATTTCCCGGAATCCAAGAGCACCAACCTTCGTGCATTAGTAGGATATTCATGACGAAACCAAAAGGAAATGTTGGAACCAAAGGTAAATCAAGTGGTAAGAAGCAGCAAGTGAAATTAATACCACAGTAACTTAGTTCTATTAATTTAACATCTGAGCACCTTTTTATCCATCCTTTTTTAAAAAAAGCCTTACAGTAATTGCTGTTGCCCATTTCTGTGTGTTCTGGCTGTCTGCCTGCTGCTGTGACCTTCGCAGTCCATCTCAGGAGACCTGGTATCTCTAATTATGACCACAAACATCCTTCAGGAAGGCATTTACTTTCCCCAGTCAAGTACTCATGGTTCTGTGGTTTAATGGTATTATAAGTAAAATCATCTCCCCTTTCTGCAAAGCCATGCACAGTGCATTTCTTTAATTATACGAACTCATTGCCATTTGACATGCTTAGCTTATTTTTACCACTTTCTGATTACCTGATAAGGCTTTATTATTTATTACCTATAATTTGAATAAATGTTAATATATCCGTTTTTAAGTTTAAAAATAATGAATTAGAAAAGATATGCTAAGTTTTAAAGTTCTGGCTTTTGATACTTGACCTTTTGGGGTTCTTGTTTGAACCTTAATTAGGTCAACATTGACACTTCTTAGTCTATCAGTTTGATTTTTGAAAAACAAGTCAGTTTTTTTTTTCTGTGGGATTATTTAAAAAATAGAATGTGGAGGTCTTCATGCTAATTAGGCATTCCTTCCATTACTGTGAGTGTTGATTTTTAATCCCTATCTTGGAAGAGAACAGTATGTAAAATCTGGTCATTCAAAGAAATGACATTTTCATGTTTAAAGCTTTATTTTACTTTGGTGAATAAATAAATCCCTTTATGTATTCATTGTAATTTAAAAAATTTTAACAGTGAACTTTAAAAACATTTAAAATTGATTGGAATAGTTAAGGAACAACTTACTTTCTTTACTAAATTTTCCTTAAGTTGGTTGATTGTTAAGTAAACTTCCCTCTGACCTGTGTTACCAGTATTTTAACTCTCTTCTGTTGTGTACTTGAAGAAATCTGTGCTTATTAAGGTTCGGGAGTCCTTGTTCATTAGAGACATAGGCAGATCCCCAGTTGTAGCCCCATGTGTTTTAATAGTGATGTCGTCTCTGATCTGAGCTTCTGCCTGAGAGTTGCATCGTTAAGTCATTGCTCTCTTTTAATAAGCCAGCAGACAATTAGGCATTTTGTTACCATGCTAGAGGGCCTGATGTCAAACAAATAAAAAGCCCTTGAAATTTATTTATTTAGTTTTTTAATAGACTATTTTTTAGAGCAGTTTTAGGCTTATAGCAACATTGAGAGGGAGTTACAGAAATTGCCCATATGCCCCTCTGCCCCTCCCCACTGCCCCCAATCCGCGCACAGTTCCTCCCACTGCAGCAGCCCCACCAGAGTGGCACCCTCCTCACAACTGCTGACCCTACATGGACACATCATAATCACCCAGAGTCTGTAGTTTGCATTATGGTGCATTCTTGGTGGCATCTGTTCTGTGGGTTTGGTGAAGGTTATCGTTATTTAAACATTTTTAAAAAATTAAGGTTCATACAATAAAATACATACTAAGGTATTTACACAAAAAAATTTATTTTAAGGTACATACAATAAAATACACAAATCTTAGCATACAGCTCAATGCATTTTGATGTGTATACATTCATGTAACCACCACCCAGAGCAGGATATCAAAACATTCTCACTAATTTCTTCCCCTGTCACCTGTTTCATCCATCCCTCCATCTCCCTCTCCTGTGGCAACTGCCAGTCTGTTCTCTGTGTCTGAGTCTATTTCTGTTGTTTGTTTGTTCATTTGTTTTGTTTTTTAGATTCCACATATAAGTGAGATCATGTGGTATTTGTCTTTCTCTTTCTGACTTATTTCATTTAACATAATACCCTCAAGTCAGTGTATGTTGTCTCAAATGGCAAGATTTCATTCTTTTTTATGACTTAATACGCCGTTGTATATATGTACCTCTGACTGGTGTGAGGTGACACCTCACTATGGTTTTGATTTGCTTTTTCCTGATGATTAGTGATGTTGAGCATCTTCTCATGGTGAAGGTTATTTTTAAAATAAGGCATCAAGTTCATTTGTATAAATTTCAGATACTTGCGGTTTTGAAAATTAGAGTAGGGAAGTACTTTTTGGTATGACAATGGAAGGTTTTTAAGAGCTTTGAGATGTGACAGCGGGAAATGGTGTCTCTGTATGCACACACTTTCTTTCAGAAGATTCTGTAGTTTTTGAATTTGAGCAAAGGAGGGAAGACTGGGATCTGAGGCTAGATGAACTGCCCCTTCATCCTAAATTAAAAATTAATTTAAATCACTTTAAATTGCCCTAAATTAAAAATATTGCCTCAAGACAGACAAGTTAGTGAAATCCTTCACTTAAAACATATGAGAACATGGCTTGTAATAGAAAGTCAAAAAGTGATAACTGTGCCTGGGCATGTCTTAAATATTTTGTTACAGGTGTGGTCCACTAATTGACCTTTGTAAAGGCCCCCACGTAAGACACACTGGAATAATTAAAACCATAAAAATTTTCAAGGTAAGGATTTATTTATTTTTTAATGTAGCATACTTAAGGCAAACTAGATAATGAGGAATTTCAAGCATATCTTTTATCATCTGAACATTGTGCTATTTTAAAATGCCTCATTATTTGATTTTTACTTGAGCTTCTAAAAATACCGCAATTTTTCTAGAATTTTGATAGCTAGAACATTATTTGTAGTTTTTAGTTGTTTTTTATTTAACCTTACTAAAAGATGTTCTGCATACTATGGTTTTCTTGAGTTGCCCTAATAGGGACAAGAACATTTATTCTGCCTGTGAGAATAATGTACTGTAGGAAAAATAAAAAACCACAGGGGATTGCACTGTGGTAAACCGGAGACTACCTCACGCTGGGAATCTGGAGGCACGGGGCTGCTCGCCTTGCAGGCCGAGCCTTTCGGGCCACGGTTTTCCCCTCGCGGGAGGGCTTGATGACCTCAGCGAGGCCGGCCCTCCCTTCCCCGTGTCTTCCTCCCCTGCTGCTCTCTCCTTGGTGATCACAGTCACCGTTCAGCCTTCCCTCCTTCCCACCCTTCCTCGCTTTTCATTCCTAGAATCCACAGCCGTCTCTTTACATGAATTTTCTGATTGGTTTGGGGTAGGAAGGCTTAATTAGAATACATTTAGGAGTCTTCACAGAATTACATAAAATGATCTTTATGTAAGCTCTGCTGATGGTATGGTGGGAAACTGGATACATATTTAAGAGCAGTTTTACCAGTAACCAGACGTTGGATATGTTTATCAAAGTCATGTTTGATGTTTAGAGTTCCTCGACATATTGGGAGGGCAATCCTGAAATGGAAACACTGCAGAGAATCTATGGGATATCCTTTCCTGATAACAAGATGATGAAAACTTGGGAAAAGTTCCAAGAAGAAGCCAAGAACTGTGACCACAGGAAAATCGGGAAGGTAGCTGCACATCCGAATCACTGCTGAGATGGGAATGTTCTTTATTAGCTTATGGCTACATTGTTTTTAAAAATAATACCTTTTCTTCTTCCCTTCTCCTGCCTTCTATTTTATTAGCACTCGTAATTTACTCTTGAGTTCTTTTATGCTAATACCCCAAATGTCTTTGAATTTCCTTCCTTCCTGTATCTTTTATTATAGTTTATAAACACTACACACATCTCGCATTTTCATCATGATATAAAAATAACATTTAAAAATTGTGTGTACTTGATGGCATAGTTCATATTTGGGAAATGAGAGCAGAAAGAAAGAGATTTGAAAGCAGGTAGACATGGTTTCAGAGCTAACCCAGCCACTGTGAGCTGCACTGTCTGATGGGCCAGCTATCGCTCATGGAACTCCATGTCCTCCCCTCTTGCTGGGCAGCCTTGTACGGCTGGTGGGAGGACGGACTCTGCATGATGGTGGCAGCGTGGGGCAGGTGCTCAGCATGTGGCAGCTCTGATGATCACCGTCCTGTAAAGCCCCCCTCCCTGGGGAGTGCTGTTTCCCCAGGAGTCCAGAGTGCCAAATAGGAAATCAGCAGTAAATGAAAGGTGAAATAAAAGCTAAGTTCAAGGCTAAGTAACCATACGTATGAATCGTAATTTTACACATGCTGTTATATATAGTTAGAGGTAAGTATTGAGGGGCTTTGGGATGTCAGTTATTTGAAAATGGAAATCCTGAGCATATGTTTTATTCCTGTCATATCATATGTGTACAGTAAATCTTAACAACAGTGAAATCTGAGATACAATTCTTATTCTGATCTAGGAACAAGAACTCTTCTTTTTCCATGATCTGAGTCCTGGTAGCTGCTTTTTTCTTCCAAGAGGAGCCTTCATTTATAATACACTTGTGGATTTCATACGAGTATGTTATGTTTAAAGTACTTCATTCCTACTTAACTCCATTTTATATTTTACTGCTTTCTCTCATAATAAAATGGTCAAGCATTTCTCTATTTTAATAATTTCTTTAGTTATATTAATAATTTTTAATTTTGAACCTAAAAGGGAAGTACTGGGTTGTGCCTTCTAATAAAAATACTGAGATAATTTCTATTTTCCCTGAATAAAATGGCATTCCTGGATTTCATTAAATGTACCTATTGCCTATTTAAGTATCTAGATACAAAGGTAAGTGTTTGACTAAGTGTTGAACTCCCTGTGAAGGAGGAAAAAGGAGGAAGGGCCCCACCTGGTACAGAATGCTGACCTGTGAAGCATCACTTCTCTAAATGTGGTCCAGTACCACTGATCCCCCTTCGTCACCTATGATATGATTCCTAGTTGACTTGCCAGCTTATCCAGAGCAAAGAGTGAAAAATAGTTGTGTAAAATACCTTCTTATACTAAAGGTCATAGATGAGAAAGTTCAGTGCTTACATCATTAGGACTGTAGTTACTGTCCTCAGGAGATCCATGCGGACTACCAGGGTTACATTTCCTTTCTTATGCCTTTTTCTCTTTCCTATAAGTAATAATTACCTAAAAATTACACTTACCCAGTTTTCTGCATACCTATCATCAATTCATCCTCAAACTTTTTCTCAAAATTGCCAAACTCCTTGCAGCATATTCTGATGATGCAGATAATCGGTTCCTTTTTAATCTGGTTCTCTGGCTCCAGAATTAACTCGCTGCTGTGATTCTTGCAATGGATGACTTAGGACTTCTTTCCATCATCACCCTGGCTGCTCCGCTCATGTCCCTCCTGTGCTGGTTCCCTTCTCTCCTGATCCCATGTCTCCCTCTTCCTCTTTTCTGTCTCCCATTTGGGGAAGTTTCCTTCAGTAACTTTCTGAGAGAAGCTGAATGGCGTGAGCTGGTTATTCTCTGTTTACTTCACCATCTCACTGTCCTTCCTTCTCTCCTTGCACTGTGCTCCTGAAGGCTCACCTCAATAGACTGTCACCTGGGCTACATACCTCCAGGTGGGGATTGGCCAAAGGAAGCCGCGGCAGGTAGAGGGCGGGGAGGTGAGACTTGAAGAATCGCTGAAGATTATCAGAGACTTCAGCAGGTAGTGATGACCATCACAATTGCTGTTTTCATGTGTTGTTTCACTGACAAACCAGCACAGCCCCTGGCCCCTTCAGCTCTGTAGGTTGGGGGTGGAGTGTGTGGAGAATAGACAGGAATCCTCTATGGTGGCCTGAAAGGAATCTCTTATCTTTTATAGATGCAAGACAAATACAGCTGATGATCAGGCCCAAGGCCTGATCGTATGGGTTGCAGAATTTTAAAGCCGTTTAAGCACACAACCTCAGTGGTCTCTTACACTAAGGTAAGAGCACTGTGGGAAGCAGTGCGTTCCGGAATCTTGGAATGGGAATATTTGGCAGACACAGGTGAGGCAGAGAACTTTGAACTCCCAGATACCTTTGTCTGAAGAAATTGGCCTTCTCGTGTAAGAACAAACAAGCAAGCAAAAATACCCAAACCATTCAGGGACTTTACCTCTTTTTCCCATGGTTTTCTTTTACATGGTCTGCCTATTCCCTTATTTAGTAGTTTTTTATTATATGCTAAATATTATATGTCAAAATAACCATAGAGGTGAGGCTCTAGATAATGTCATCTCCCACTACAGCATCTACTGTCTGCTATAACTGAAGACTAAGTACTCAGTTCGATCAGAGATTGAGTTAGTTAGGGCTGGGCTTCCATTTTGATAAGACAAAGTCCACCTCTTGTTCAGCCATGACCCCTTGGGGATTTCCAGTTGACAGTCTGGTCTTTTCAGCCCCAAAAGACGGGAGTAGAGTTAATTCCACTTTTCTGATGTATTCTACTTCCGAGTAACAAACTATTCTGAGTCTCATCTGATTACTACATCAGCTCAAAATCTAATAACACGTCGTCTGAATCAGGTCTCAGTGCAGGTGACGCTTCTCAGGTACAATGTGTAGATCTTCAAGAACAGTTCTGTTCCATCTTAGGACCTGTGAACCAAAGAGAGAAGTTATCTGTGGTCTGCCCCACCCCAGCATTCTAAAGTGATGATAGAGGAACAGGACGCACTATGTAAACCCATTCAAAAGGGTTGGGGACAGGAGTGGAACTCATCTATAGTCATCCTGATACCTACCAGTTCTTCCTGCTCCAGGGTCAAAAAATGCACTTTGGACAAGACTCAGTTTTGCTCCTCTGGGTTCAGATTCTGCCTTCAGAATTATCCTTCCTTTTCCAAAAGAACAGTCCATGTGGACCTCTGAGTAGCCTTCTCAGTGTTCTTAATCTGTTTTCTGTCCGAAGGCTTCATTTCATTTTGTGCTGTTTCTGTTTCTTTCAGTATCAGCTAGTACAGTTCCTTTAAAAACTTTATGGGGTCTTTTATTTACATTTATAATGAACACTTAGATAAACACCACACCTGCATCATTTTCGGAGACAGATCTTTCTCTATGTAGGGCTGCCTGTGAGATAATATCCTTAGGATTCTTAAAAGCCTGGTTTTTTTTTTAAGGTATGATTGATATACACTCTTATGAGGGTTTCACATGAAAAAACAATGTAGTTACTACATTTACCCATATTATCAAGTCCCCACCCATACTCCAAGGCCGTCACTGTCCATCAGTGCAGCAAGTTGCCAGAGATCCACTATGTGCCTTCTCTGTGCTACACTGTTCTCCCCGTGATTCCCCACACCATGTGTACTAAACATAATACCTCTCAGTCCCCTTCTCCCTCCCTCCCCACCCGCCCTCCCACACCCCTCCCCTTTGGTAACCACTAGTTCATTCTTGGAGTCTCCGAGGCTGCTGCTATTTTGTTCCTTCAGTTTTGCTTCATTGTTATACTCTACAAATGAGGGAAATTGTTTGGCATTTGTCTTTCTCCACCTGGCTTATTTCACTGAGCATAATGTCCTCCAGCTCCATCCATGTTGTTGCAAATGGTAGAATTTGTTTCTTTCTTATGGCCAAATAGTATTCCACTGTGTATATATACATATTCTTTATCCATTCATCTACTGAAGGACACTCAGGTTGCTTCCATATCTTGGCTGTTGTAAAAAGTGCTGCAATAAACATAGGGGTGCATATGTCTTTTGAATCTGAGAAGTTGTATTCTTTGGGTAAATTCCAAGGAGTGGGATTCCCAGGTCAAATGGTATTTCTATTTTTAGTTTTTTGAGGAATGTCCATTGCTTTCCACAGTGGTTGAACTAGCTTACACTCCCACCAGCAGTGTCGGAGGGTTCCCCTTTCTCCACATCCTTGCCACCATTTGTTGTTCTTAGTCTTTTTGATGCTGGCCATCCTTGCTGGTGTGAGGTGATAGCTCATTGTGATTTAATTTGCATTTCCCTGAAGATTAGTGATGATGAGCATCTTTTCATGTGCCTGTTGGCATCTGAATTTCTTCTTTGGAGAACTGTCTCTTCATATCCTCTGCCCATTTTTTAATTGGGTTATTTGCTTTTTGGGTGTTGAGATATGTAAGTTCTTTATATATTTTGGATGTTAACCCCTTGTCAGATATGTCATCTGCAAATATATTCTCCCATACTGTAGGATGTCTTTTTGTTTTGTTGATGACATCCTTTGCCATACAAAAACTTTTTAGCTTGATGTAGTCCCATGAGTTCATTTTTGCTTTTGTTTCCCTTGCTCGAGGAGATGCATTCAGGAAGAAGTTGCTCATGCTTATATTCAGGAGATATTTGCTATGTTGTCTTCTAAGAGTTTTATCGTTTCATGACTTACATTCAAGTCTTTGATCCATTTTGAGTTTACTTTTGTGTATGGGGTTAAACAATAATCCAGTTTCATTCTCTTGCATGTAGCTGTCCAGTTTTGCCAATACCAGCTGTTGAAGAGGCTGTCATTTCCCCATTGTATATCCATTGCTCCTTTATCATATATTAATTGACCATATGTGGTTGGGTTTATATCGGGGCTCTCTAGTCTGTTCCACTGATCTATGGGTCTGTTCTTGTGCCAGTTCCAAATTGTCTTGATTACTGTGGCTTTGTAGTAGAGCTTGAAGTTGGGAAGCATAACACCCCCAGCTTTATTCTTCCTTCTCAGAATTGAAAAGCCTTACTGTTTAACTGAGAGAGTCTACAAAGCACAAGCTGAAGACTCTTAGAAGTCCTTCTTAGTGTTCACTTAGGTGATTCTGAGGTCTTCACGAAAGGTGTACAGCCATACCCTTAAGAACTTTACAGTGATCCACACTTTACTGGTTGTAACCTGGATTTTGTCTTTGTGCTGAAGCTCTTCTATCTGAGAGTCTTGCTGGAAGGGTTTGAGGATGAGATAATTTTATTTTTCAACCTAGTAGGTCCTGGTACTTACATGTTTCCTCTAAGTTTAGCTCAAAAACCTAATAGTACCCTCTTTAGTTTATGTCTTTCTTCTTGTATTTTATTAGAGGCAGTGAGAAGTCAGTTGTCCTGCTCCACTTCCTGCCTGGACATTTCCCAGCCATGTCCATGAGTCCTCTGGGTGCTCTTTCTGTGTCCCAGGGCAGCTCGCGTGATAGTGTTACCAATTTCCTGGCACTACGTAACAAGAGTCCCCTTTCCTTCAGCCCACAGTAACATTTCCTCACTGTCCTCAAAGTCCTCGCAGATAGTCTCTTTGAGGCCCTTGTTGCTTCTGCCCACCACCTGGCCCCCAAAACCAAAGCTACATGTTTTAATTTAGCTGCACTGCATCCAGTGCAAATCCTGCTCTGGTTTTCTGCTGCAACATAACAAAATGTCCCAAAACTTAGTAGCTTAAAATGGTCATTTTTTCATCATTATCTTTCATGGTTCCAAGTGTTAGACCCATTAAGGTGGTTCTTATATTTTTATCTCCTGTGTGACTGCATTCAGGTGGAGGCTGATGCCAGAGTTGTTGATTGAAGTTACAATTTTAAAAAGTACACAAATCTGAAGGCTACAGTGCTTTCCACATGTGTACATCTACACAACCACCACCCAAATCAAGACATGGAACAGTTCTATCCTCCCACAGGGCCTCTTGGATCTTCCTAGTCAATACTTGTCTCCCTTCCTCTCACTTGAAATAATTTTGCTGATTTCTATTACTATAGATTGATTGTGCCTGGTCTTAAACTTCATATAAATGGAATCCCACAGCATTAGCTATTCTGTTTCTGGCTTTCTTTGTTCAACTTAATGTCTGAGATGCATTCATGCTGTGTTATGATTGTTTTTTTTCCTATTGTTTTAAGGTATTTCTTTTCATGAATATAGTACAATCTGTATTCTCTCATAAGCTTGTCATTTGGAAATCCCTTTTTGTGAAGTTCCTGTTTAAGTGTTTTGCCCACTTAAAAAAAAATGGGTTCTTTGTCTTTTTATTATTGATTTGTAGGTGTTCTTTCTATATTCTGAATATGAGTCACTTGTCAATTGCATATATTGTATTTTTTTCAGTCTGTGGCTTATTGATTCACTTTATTAATGATGTCTTTTGACCAACAATCCTTGTGTTTAATGAAGTCTGGTTTATTTATTTCTCTTTTCTGGTTAGTGCTTTTCATGTTTTAGGTCTTTATCTTTCTTACCTCCCTTGAAATTTTTTTATTCTAAAATTTCATACAGTAAAATTCACACTTTTTCAACAAATGTGCAGAACTGTGTTTTCACAACAATCAAGATAGAGAGTGATTTCATAACCATGCAAAATTCCCACTTAATCCTAGGTAATTCTCTACTTATTCCTAGGTAACCATTGATTTGTTCTCCATCCCTAAAATTTTGGCATATATATAGAATCATAACTGTATGTAACCTTTTGAGACTAGTTTCTTTCCCTCAGCATAATACCCTGGAGGTCCATCTATGTGGAGTATAGCAATGGTTCACTCCTTTTATTGCTGAGCAATAACCCAGATCATTTATTCATTCCCCAGCCGAGGGGCATTTGGGTTGTTTACAGTTTTAGAGAACTACAAGTAAAGCTGCTAGAAATGTTTATGTATGGTCTTTTGTATAAATATAGGTTTTCAGTTTACTGGGGTAAATTCCTAGGAGTGTGCTTTCAGGGTCTTATGGTAAATTTACATTTATCTTTATAAGAGAATGCCACGCTGTTTTCCAAAGTGACTATTATTTTCTATTCTCACCAGCAGTGTATGAGGGTTCTTTTTTTAGCTCTTCAGTCACACCTTTGGAACCTGCCTAAAACCATGGAATAGAAGGGGCTCCCTGGTTTGTGTACAGTAACCCACTGGGAGAATTTTGCTTCCTGTTTCCGTAACCTCAGATTCAGTAGATTTCCAAACCAAACTTGTTTTTGCAGGATTGTAAGATATCAAAACATTTGCCTCCTGTGCAGAGAGGCCTGACAGGTAAACTCAAAGAGTTCGACTGAAGAGAGTCGAGAGAAGGAAATATTTGCAGAGGTGTGGGTCTGGTAGAGGTAACTAACAAGTGATGGCAGAGTGCCCACAGGTTGCCAGTAGCAGGACTCCCTTACCCCAGGCCCCTGGGCCTGAAGAGGTAAGGAGAGAGAATAGTGCTAGAACCTAGAGAGAGCTCGTAACTGTGGAAGAGAGGTCACCCCCGCAGAGAAGCTGTAACTGGGGATTACAGCCAGAGACAGAATAAACCCGAGGCAAGGAAGGAGCAGAGAGGGGGAACAGATTCCCCAACCACCCTCTTCTCCCACCCTCTGAGTCCTTTTGGAAACTCCCATTGGTCAAACCCAACCAGAAGTCATAAGGGAAACAGGCCTGCTGATGCAGTCCATCGAAGTCAGCTTTTGGGGATGCAGAGCAGGGTAAAGAAGGAAGAAAACGGATCAGAAAATGGGACAAGGGGTGGCAATGGAGAATAACCACGTGGCCTGTCCCTTTTGCTATTCAGCTTCCATTTTTGTCCTTCTCCTGGATGAACACATTTGTTTCCTTGCACAAAGTCCCATCAGCCAATGTATCATCATATGGTGATACCAGTTCAGTCTCCCCTAAAATCTAAATCGTGACATGAGCCACCATCAGTGCTCTTCGTGTAAGTATGCAGGGAAAAGAAATAGTTAAATGTAACAGTTCTACCCCCAGCCTCTGAGATGGATACAGAACCTCCATTAATAAATCAGAGCTTGCTCTTTCTGCCACCCATTTCATGTGCCAGCACCTCAGATGACACAGTATTTTACCTGGTGGGTGTTTTAATTTCATAGGGTGCCTAATGAAATACCATAACCAGGGGCTTAAAACAACAGAATCATACTGTCTTGAAGTTCCGGAGGCCAGACGTGTGAATTACAGTGTTGGCCGAGTTGTGCTCCCTCCCCACCCTGTCGGGGAGCCCTTCCTGGCCTTGTCCGAGCTCCTGGTGGTTTGTCCGTCATGGCCGTGCTCCTTGGCTGGTCGGTGCATCACTGTAGTCCTCCCTCCTCATGTGTCCTGCCTGGGTGTCTTCCTGCCATCTTCTCTCTACCTGTGGCCAAGTTCCTCTTCTGTGAGGACACCGCTCATGCTGTATCAGGACCCATTCTAACGGCCTCCTCCTAACTTGATCACTTCTATAAAGACTGTTTTTCCAAATAAGGCCATTTGTGAGCTCCTATGGGATAGGACTTCAACCTGTCTTTTTGGGGGACATAATTCAGCCCATAACAGTGGATCACCCAAATCTTCATCCCACAGGATCCAAGTTCTTCGTGATCCTGTCCTTCCCTGGTTGCCAGCATTCCCTACTGACTACCCCCTTGGGATGTAGAAATACTTGAGGTTGCTCACTGAATCCAGACACAGCCCTCCGTAGAATATTGTATAGTAGCAACACAGTCTCCTCCAGTAATTGGGGTCAACATTCTGGCCAGAAGAATGAGTCATTCTTTGCCTATTGGCCTGATAGCATAGGGGGCACACATAGGCAAGGGGCAGGGCAGCCTCCTTGTCCGAATGTCTGGGGTTTCTGGTAAAGCATTCTTTCCCTGGATACCAACGCCCATTGTTGAGAGGTTCCAAAGCTTTAGGGATAAAGATTAGATCCTAAACATTTACAAAGAGAAAAAGCCATAGACATAGGACTGGGTATGAGACTGGCAATGAAATTTTCAATGGATACACTGAAAGTCAGAATGTCTTAAAAATGTGAAGCCTCAAAATCTACATCCAGCTAAAGTAGGCTTGCTGTTGGGATTCTCCTGTTTAGCTTCAGCTTCCGCAGGCTTGCTAAGGCGCCTACTCTATGTGTTTTACAGTTGTTCATCTACTTCACAGATTCTTAAGTATACAGCTTCAATCTCCTTTTCTCTTCAGCTTTGTGGATGTACACAAATTTGAGATTTATAAGAACTCTGTTATTTTAGTGTGTTTTTGGGAAGAAGCAGTTTAAGTGGAATTGCTTTAGTCTTTGTAATGACAAATTACTTAAAAGCATTTCTCTGTGACACTGATAGTTAGGTGCTATTTAGGTGTGTTTAGGTAGCTGATTACCAGACACACACATAGATTCAGTACCTGCAGTGGCCTAAAACTAGTACTTCAGGGATGAAGTGTGATTTTTGTTTTCAGGATAAGCCATCAGGGTTTCTTCAGGAGACTGAGCTGTAGACTGCCCCGTCACCATGGCTTTACTGTTTCCTAGCACCTTATATTCTTGACTCATTAGAGAAAGACGACATGGTATCAGATTTATTTCTCCCCAACTTTTCCTTTTGGAAAGTTCAAATCTACAGAAAAGTTAAACATCCATGTGAACATCCATGTATCCTTCAGATAGATTCATCAATTGTTGACATTTTGCCAATTTGCTCTCTTACATGTATATGTATATATGTGTGTATAAGACAAAGCAATACATATATTACGTATGTATGTCATGATATATAGAGATAAGGCAGTATAATATGTACATATTTTATATTTAAAAGTAGTAATTGGTTTTTGCTAAGCTGGACAAAGTAAGTTAAGACGTAATGACATTTTCCCTACTGGCATAGTTTAAAATCATTTCCAAACACCTCAACAAAACAAAAATTGCTAACATGATTAGCAGTTGTATCAATAGTGTATTAAAATTCCATTGACCCGTACCTCTCGAGCTAAACTTTTTTTAAGTATTCTATAGAAAAACAAACAAGCTAACCAACATATACACAAAAACTTTGATTTCAGGGACCTTAGTTAATCTGAATACATAAAGCCATCTGACATAGCCACCAAATAATAGCTGCCATTTGTAATCACCAGCAATTTTGTTAACATCTTCTAATTTTCAAATTAAAAACAAAGGAGAGGTAAAGCAGCTTACTAGATGGCTGACATCTAGGCTATCTGCAATTGGACTAGAAAGGTGCTCTGCTGAAGAGTCTCAAATAATATCCCTTTCAGTGAATAAAACTACTGCTCTTAGTAATTTTAAAATGTTATATTTTATGTAATTTTAATTGTAAGAAAATGTGTTTTTTTCTTAGATAAAATATGGTGGTCTAGATTTGTGCCACATGTCCATTAAGTGATTAACAAATGTTGAGAATCTAAGGAACACCCAACAGAGATTACCAGGTTGTTATCTTGAAGGGGACTAAAAAAAACCCAAAATTTAAATAAAATAAGTTTGACTGAAAGATGCTCTTTTCCTGTCCTCTATGATTGAATTAGGGAAGCTGTTACTAGGTGGAAAGTGAGAGAAGCCACATCATGACTTAACAGATATCAACTACTTAAAGTATAAATTAAAATTTTCACCTTCATTTCTATTCAAAATTAAAATTATCAAAACTAAATTAGCATGCAACATAGCATTCAGGTTTTTGAGTCACAAAACCCTGCTTTTTATTTAGAATGCAGCAAGATTTAGAGTTTGTAGTTACAGAAAGTTTATACATAGTATTTAAATTACTGATTTTTCGGAGTTAAACATTATGTGCTATTTTACTCTTGTACACTATAAAGTAAGTATACTTAATGCGAAAATTCTACTGAGTGTACATTAATCTTTCATCATACAGAAAGTATCACTCCTAAAACTGAGAGCACATTAACCATGCATTAATGTAAGACATAATCCCAAGTTAAAAATCACCTGCTCATAGTGTTACTTTGCGTGAAATTGTGATCTGCCATACCAGATTTTGACTTTAAATGCATTTATCTTAAAGGAGGAATATCACCAGCGTGACTTCACAGAAGTGCTCTCCCCCAACATGTACAACAGTAAACTCTGGGAAGCCTCAGGTCACTGGCAGCATTACAGCGAGAACATGTTTACCTTTGACATTGAGAAGGACACTTTTGCCCTCAAACCCATGAACTGTCCTGGGCACTGGTGAGTGTTAAAAGTGAAGCAGATTTTGCATAAGGGTACATACACAATCAGCTTTTAATATTATTATTTTTGTTTTTGAAGTTAGAACTGATGCCTTTAATCTGCACAATCGTGGTTACTGATCATCTTTACCAAGTTATTTCATTCTGGAGAATGAATTTAATTTAATGATTATGTATCAAGTTTATAAATTAATAATTGTATTTGTAATAGTAATACACTTTAAATATACATATCTGCAGAGTGCTTAGTTCTTATATTTTGTTTGTGTTTATGACAAGTCCAGTGAAGTCATAATCTGTGGGTTACTGGATTTCATTGATTCCAAGATACCTTTTCCTCCCCACTTTTCAACATCTCTGCAGGGATTCATCTTTATAAGTGGGGGCATCTTAGCATTATGTCATAATTAACAGGTTGTTTTCTTTCTTAGTGATACATAAAATAATGGTACATCTATAATCTATGTTTTTTCTTAGATTCTATGAAAGAACATAATTATCATTAAGCTGGCATACAAATTCAACTTTGTGAGACAAGCATATTTACACCTAGAAGTGAAAAGACACAATTCTCCACAAAAACAATATCTCAACTATTGTAGTTTTGTATTATCAGCATACATAGTTTGAAGTGAATTGAACTTAGAAGGAAACTATTAAACCTCTGAATGTTGAAGAAAAACTCTTTGCCCTTTTTAGTAAGGATTAGAAGTTCAATTTTATGATAACAGCACATAAACAATATATACTTACTTTTAGTTTTATGAAAACTGTTATGTAAATATTCTGTTACCTCTTTTTAAACAGAAGGTGGAGACTAACCCAGTGCTTTGCATTCTCTAAAACACTTGTTAACAACTTCTTAACTCAGTTTCCCATTAGGTAGCCTGTGATTTCAAGTATAATTATAAGTAAGGCTGAGTGAAAGTAGAGAATGTAATTTTGTATTTTCTTGCCCCATAATAAGGAAGCAGCTCAGTGGTGATGGTATGTGGGAGCCAGAAGTGCTTTCTGCAGAAGAGAGGTCTTCATTCAACAGAGAACATTAATTGAGTGCTTATAATTTTTGATGCTAGAAATGTAGGTGTGATTAAGATCATCCATTTTTTTAGGGAACTCATGAGCAGAGTGGGGCAGGAACAGATATATGGATATTAAGGTACAAAAAAAATTAGACCAGTGTCAAAGTAATGGTATGTTCCAGGTATTCTTTGAGTCTGAGGAGAGACTGACTAGCCCTCCCTGGGGAAGTGTCCAGGAGGGCTTCAGTTAAGAAGCAGCCTTTGAAATGAACTATAAATGGTAAGTGGAAAATCACTGGTTGAATTAAAATAGGGAACAGCTTTTCTGGAAGAGACAATAGACAAGGTTCTTTCTCAGAACACTGTAGTGATGTAAATTCAAGGTTCAGTAATTCCTAGAAGAAATTTTTTTAACTGGTTATCTAAGAACCAGAAAAAGATGTTTACAAATCTTGAGGCTTAATTTTAATTTACCCATAGTTAGATAATTGCTTGATCTTTTAGGCTAAGTAAGAGCTGTGTGTTATTGCATCTTTTCTAGTCTAATGTTTGCCCATCGTCCACGGTCTTGGAGAGAAATGCCTATCAGATATGCTGATTTTGGAGTTCTTCACAGAAATGAATTGTCGGAAACTTTAAGTGGCTTGACCCAAGTTAGGCGCTTCCAGCAGGACGATGCTCACATATTCTGCACAGCAGAGCAGGTAAACAATAATACAGGGGGAAGCATCAATGGCATAAATTCAGTGTCGCCTTAGACACATCTCTTAACCTCTCCAGGTTGCTACAAAGTAAGATAATTGTTGGTCTAGTCTCAGGTCCCATTCAGTTCTAACATTTTGTGATCCTCTGATTTAGGTCATAGATCAGTAGTCTCTTGATGTAGAATTTATTATTTTTCCTTTTAAGCTTCCTCCAGTTTTGTTAACTAAAATAGACTAAGTAGAGTATGTTAAGGAATTTGGTAGAATTTTGGATGTCTTTGTTTTTCAATATTGCCAGGAAGTTAGAGTTTACTTTTCAGGTTTTCATGTTCATTCAAATGAAAATTGTCATGCAAAGGGCCACTATCAAATGGTTTGGCCTAATTGAAATC
Organism: Manis javanica; assembly: GCF_040802235.1. Lineage (NCBI taxonomy): Eukaryota > Metazoa > Chordata > Mammalia > Pholidota > Manidae > Manis > Manis javanica. The sequence goes on from NC_133173.1 coordinate 18,090,964, forward strand.
CACAGAACCCCTCAACCAATAAGAGCAGATATACATTCTTTCAAAGTACATGCAGAACATTTACTAAGATAGACCATATACTGGGCCACTAGACAATTCTCATTAAATTTAAAGGATTCAGTTCATACAAAATATGTTCTTGGCTACAATGTCATTAAAGTAGAAATCAATAACTAAAAGTTATCTGAAAAATCACCAAGTATTTGGAAAGTAAAGAGCACACTTCTAAATAACCCATGGATCAAAGAAGAAGTCAAAAAGGAAATTATAAAATATATATCAAATGAAATGGAAGGAAACACTTGAAATGTGTTGACCAACTGGAACCTGAAATGATCCAGTTTGGGCAACAAAGAGAAAAGAAACTAAAAGAAAAATGAACAGAACTTTGTAGATCAGTGGGACTGTAACAAAATATCTAATATTCATGTCACTGGAGTTTTGGAAAAAAGAGAATAAGGGTGGAGGTGAAAAAGTACTCAAAGACATAATCGCTGAAAATTCACTAAATTTGGCAAAATACATAAGCCTACAGTGTCAAGGAGCTGAAAAACATCCCAAATAGGATAAATGCAAAGAAATCCACACCAACACACAGCATAGACAAACTTAGAAAAAAATTCTGAAAACAATGAGAAAAAAATCATGCATTATCTTTTAGAAAAAAAAGTTTTGAACAACAACGACCTTTTTATCAAAAACCATGGAGGCCAAAGGAAAGTGGCAACATATTTCTCAAATGCTGAAAGAACCATCAACCCAGAATTCTACATCCAGAAAAATATCCTTCAGAAATTAAGGAAAATCATGACATTAGATTTATTTTAATATCAGTGGCTATGGGGAGTTCTCTAAATGGGAAGGAGATGATAAAATAAGGAGTCTTGGAACATTAGGAAGAAAGAAAGAAGAATTGTAAAAGTAAAACATAGGTAAATGTCTTTTCCTTTTCCTTTGAGTTTTCTGAATAATGTTTAATGGTTGAAGCAAAATTTGTAACACTGTCTGATATAGTTCTAAGCTTATGTAGAGAAAATATTTAAGAAAACTGTAAGTAGAGGTAAGGTTTCTACACCTGAACTGGTAAAATGATGACATCAGTAGACTGTGATATATTGTGTAATACCTAGAGAATTGCTGTGGTATATACTTGAAACCAGTATAATATTGTGTATCAGCTGTACTTAAATTTAAAAAAACCAATCCACTAAAAAAAAGCTATACACAGATATATACTTAAAAAACAGATCATCAAGATGGAATTGTAAAAAATACTAAATTTTTTTAGGAAAGAAAAAAACAAATGAATAACAAGAGAATACAGGAAAGGAACAGTACCAACAAAAAAAAGGTTAAACTTAAGTTCTAACATGTTATGTTAAGTGTAGGTTGAAATAAACCAATTATAAGCTAGAGATTGGCAGAGTGATTTAAAAACATGTCCCCAGCTATGTGTGGTCTCCAAAAAAAGCACTTCGGATATAACATTATGGACAGGTTGAAGATAAAAGGATTGAAAAGATCTATTAAGCAAATGCTATGCAAAAGAAAGCGAGAGCAGCTATAATAATATCAGATAAAGGAGACCTTAGAGAAAATTACCAAAGATGGAGAGGATATTACATAACGCCACAAAGACACAGCAATCCCAAGTGTGGAAAGACCATACAACAGAGCTGCAAATATAAGCAAAAACCGATAGGACTGAAAGGAGAAGTAAACAGATACACAATCAGAGTGGATACTTCAATATCCCTCCCCAAAATTGACATGAGTAGCCATGAAATCAGCAAAGATACAGAACATAATCAACCAACAGTATCTCATTTCCATTTATAAAACACTCCACCCAACAGCAGCAGAACATACAGGCATACCTTGGAAATAGTGGGGGTTCAGTGCCACAGTAAAGCGCATATTGTAATAACATAAGTCTGAGGAATTTTCTAGTATCCCAGTGCACCTTAAAGTTATGTTTACACTATGCTGTAGTCTATTAAGTGTGTAATAGTATTATGTCTAAAAAAATATGTGTTTAAAAATACCTTGATTAAAAAAACTATTGCTGAAAAATGCTAATCATCACTTGAGCTTTCAGCGAGTCATAATCACTTATCACAGACACCATAACAAATATAACAAAAAATATAAAATATCGAGAGAATCGCCAAAATGGGACATGGAGACATGTAAGCAAATGCTTTTGGAAATATGGCCCAATAGACTTGTTTGATGCAGAATTGCTACAAACCTTCAATTTGTAAAAAACACAGTATCTGTGAAGTGTAATAAAGCAAAGCCCAATAGAATAAAGGATGCCTGTATAGTCTATATAAATGCCCACAAGACATTACACCACATGGACCATATCCTGGGCCATAAAACCAACTGAACAAATTAAAAACTTCTTTAAATCATACATAATATTTTTCTGTCCACAGTAGAATTAAACTAGAAATGAATAATAGAAATACAACAAGGAAATATCCAAATACTTGGAAACTGAAAAACATACTTCTAAATAAACCATGGGTCCAAGAGGAAATCTCAGGGAAAATTTAAAGATACACATTGACCAGAAGGAAAATGAAAATGCAGCACATCAACATTTATGGGACACAGCAAATGCATTGCTAACAAGTAAATATGTAATGTTAAATGCACATATGATAGAACAGGAAAAGTCTCAAATCAATAATCTGGGCTCCCACCTCAAGACCAAGAAAAAAGGGCAAAATAAATCCAAAACAGTAAGAAGGAAGGAGGCAATAAAGATAAGAGCAGCAATCAGTGAAATTGAAAATAGAAAAACAGTGGAAAAAAATAAGGCAAAAAACTGGTTCTTTGAAAAGATTAACAAAATTTATAAACTTCTTTCAAGACAAAGAGAAAACTCGAGAAGACACAGATTACCAAGGTTTCACCACAGATCCTGAAGACATCAAAAGCATAAGGGAATATAATAATTCTTCATACATTAATTTGACAACCTAGTTGAAATGCACTAATTCATTGAAAAGCACAGCCACCCTAAATCACCTGATAGGAAATAGATTATTTGAAAAGCCCTGTCACTGGGAAAGGAAATTGGATTAGCAATTTAAAAACTGCCCCAGAAGAAATCTCCAGGCTCTGATTGTTTATCTGAAGAATTCTACTGAACATTTAAAGAAGAATTAGTACCAATTCTGTACAGTCTATTCTGAAATAGAAGAGGATAGAGTACTTCCTAGTTGGTTGAATGAAGCTAGTATTACCCAGTATGAAAAGCAGACAAAGAAAACTACAAATTGACATTCCATATGAATATAAATGCAAAAATGCTCAACAGAGTATTAGCAAGTAGAATTCAACAAATATAAAAATAATTATACATCAATTGCAATTGAAGTTTAACCTTCTGGGATACATGACCGATTCAGCATTTTAAAATCTGTCAATGGAATCCACCTTATGAACAGGCTAAAGATGAAAAATCATATTACCCTACCATTTGACACAAAAAAATAATTTGATAAAATTCAGTACTCCTTTATGACAAAAACATGCAGAAAACTAGGTACAGAGGGCCCGTAGAGCCCCTACTCTAGCCTTCTTACTCTGTGTGCTCTGGGGCGTTAGTTACCTTTGGAGCTCAGCTGCGGGTCTTACCTGCATGTTATCAGTCCCCTCCAAGCCTCAGTCCTGGTGGACGTGTCTGCTTGGCCATCACAAGTATCTTCACATTTGCTCTCTCCCAAATCAGCCCCCTCTTCAGCCTCCCACACCACTGCCTCTGCCTTCCCAGTTCACCTTCCAGAGGATGCACCGCCATCCTCTCCACTGTCCAGGCCAGGAGCCCAGGTGTCCTTTGCACTTTACCCCTCATGTGCAGTTCATCACAGCTGTATGCATCACTCTCCCAAGGTGTATTATTAATTCCTGAATAATTTCATTCATTCCTGAATTCCCAACAGCCAGCACATGGACAATTACTATTTGTTAATGAACGAAAGGGTGAATAGCCTGCAAGCATATCAAATTCCCTGCATTCCAGCTGCTTCTCTCTGGCTTAAGCCACTGTCATCTCACTCTTGAAGAACCCCACCAGCTCCCTCACAGCCCCTCTTCTAATCTTGCCGATCGTTTTCCTGTGCTTAAAGAAAACAAGACAGATCATGTTAGTCTCCTGTTCAAAAAACTCTTCATTGATTTTCCATTGCTCTCAGGCTAAAAAGTATAGGCATTATACTGACTTTAAAGACTCAGTTTTCTCTGGCCCCTCCCTCCTGTGCCCCTCCTCCCTGTCGTAGCAGCTCAGTCCCAGAGTACCTCCCTGGGGGGCTCCTGGCCCAGCCTGCTCCTCTGTCCTCTGGGCTTTCATTCATTTTCTTCTGCTCCGAGAGCTCCTGCCTACCTCTCTATGGAGAACCCTCACTAACCCTCTTGCCGCAGCTTGACACTCACTTCCTCTGGACAGGGCCCTTTTCCCTGTGTGTGGCGCTGCTCACAGTGAGGCGCTGTTGCGTGCTCTTTGTCCACCCCCTGCGCTGGACTGGGAGCTGCTGGTGGCCCACACATACCTGGCACATGCTGGGCATTCCTTGGATACTGGAGTAAGGAATGGACGAGCAACTGAAACAGTGTCATCAACTCAACTGTACTCTGAAGTAAAATGTGCTTTATTTCTATCTGTCATAAAGAGGTTTTTTTTTTTAATGTCATAAATGGATTTAATTTGGTGTTCTGTTTAGAATATTTCGTTTACTCCAATTTCAGATTGAAGAAGAAATAAAGGGGTGTTTGCAGTTTCTGCAATCTGTTTACTCCACGTTTGGCTTCTCCTTTCAATTAAATTTGTCAACCAGGCCTGAAAACTTCCTAGGGGAGATTGAGATATGGGACGCCGCTGAAAAGGTACACAGAAACCCCCTGCTTGTCTTTCGGTTTTGTGAATACGGAGCACCCCCAAGTGACTGCATTTACTTTGCATGAGAAATTTTTAAACTGCAAGTTATGGGTAAACATACAGATTGTAGAGTGTAGTTGTCCAGCTTTCTTTGTAAAAATGATAATAACAATACCTTACATTTGTTTCACACTTTAAATTTATGTCAGGTTTCATATGTATTCTTTTCAGTGTTGGTTGCTAATAACCAATTTCCTAAGTTTTTAAAGAAGTCCTCTGGTTTGCAGGCCCTCATGGTGTGTGTGGTGTATTTTAAACTGTTGCCTGTTGAGCCATTTTAGTGTGACTCATGGATGGAGATGCAACTGCCTGATGCTCGAGTCCCCTCCAGTCACAGCTTCCAGTGCCCACTCTCCGTCTGGAGGCACCCAGAGTCCTACAGGTCACCTCTCAGCTTTGGAAAACCAAGATTAAGGAGCTCACCATAGTGGGGGTTTTTTTTTCCTCACTAAACGTGCAAAGGATATAGTGCATCTTCTGTGTCAGTTTTTATTAGAAATGAAGATGGTGTTGTGTCCAGACATCCCAGGAATGCCTGGGCCCTGACCTGCCTGTTGGTCTCCCTTCATATTCACAGATACTATACTGATCACACAAATCACAAGGAGGAAGAGGCAGAGAAACACTACTCATGACGGAACGATTAGTGTTACTTTAGATAGCGAGGCCAGGCAGAGACTTGGTAGAAGAAGTTAGGCTTGAGGCCTAAATAGGGCCTTCTCCGCCGTTGCCCCGTGCCTGTCCTAAATTCTCCTTCTATGTCTGCTGCATGGAGGAAGAAAGCCAAATCAGACAGCATGCCCCAGGGGCAGCCTAGACGTAGCCGCCCAGCCACAGGGAAGCAGGAAGAGGGGAGGCAGAGAGCCTGGCTCTGGAGCCGTCTCTGCCCAGTTTCAGAGGTTAGCTCTGTGAGCGAATTGCAGGTGGTCTCTAAGCATCAGGGTTTGTGAAATGGTGGTGATGACGAGAACGATGATGATGGTAATAATGGTAACACGTACTTCCTAAGTTATGGTGAGCTTAAAAAGAACAGTTTATATGCGGCATTTGGCACTGCACCAAGCACACAAGAGTGCCCCTAAATGTCCAGTGTTGGTATTATTCTTATTAATACTATCACTGTTGTCACTGTGTTCATCAGGAGCAGAGTGGAGAGTGTGGAGCTAGCAAGTGGGTGGACCAGGTGTGGGCCTGGCATGGGGAGAACAGGCTGGAAAGACCCACGTATTTTTGCTTTCTTTTAGCTGATGTGCTTGTTCCCTTAGGAGATGGGCCTGCTTCCACTTGGGGGGAATGTCTCCTGTGTTAGCTACCGATCTGGGAATCAGTGAGAGGAACGTTGGAGTATTTTTTGTCTTCATAAGTCTCTGCAAGTGTTCGAAGGAGATACTGATTAGGTCGACTCAAAGGCCACACTGTTCCCTGGGTCATCAAGTTGCCTTTACGTTATTCCCCAGCTCAGATGATGTCTAGTTATGGAGCCCAGCAGAGGTCGCTAGAGGGATGCACAGTGAACGTCAGATGAGCGTTTGTCCAAATGACCAAACTGTCAGCAGAAAAAATACCCCAGGTTTGAACAATGGGAGCCCTTCTTAGTGTTAAGTTTCATTAAGAAACCTGTGGCCTGAAGAAAATGCCCTTTTCCTTTGAAAACAAACACTTAGTCGCCTTCTGTAGCAGGGCCTCATTTTCCCTGGGAACCCATTCCAGGCCGTGTCCCGTTTCAGCAACAGGAAGGGAGAGGGTGGCCTCCCCGCCTGTGAAGTGCGCATGACAGCGGCGTGTCTGATTCTCAGTAGAAGACAAGCTGCTTCAGTACGATCAGGCCCTTGAGGGGAGCTCCCAGGACCTCAGCCAACACCGGGGCCTGCCTCACTGACAGATTCTGGAAGAGTCTGCCGGGACCCCGGAGCCGGCCCTCCTGGTGACCCTCGCTGTGGCCCTGCACTGCCACTGCTTTGGCTTCCCCGTCAGGCACTTTACTCCCATGCGTCAGCCGCCCTCACGGGCACCAGTGTAATGGGGCGATGACAGGAGTTTGGATGGGGCTTTTGCCATATTCTGGCCAGGGTCGTAGGAATGCCACGGGCTCCCTAAAGAAGCTGCATTCACAGGGAATAGCCAGAAGACTCAGTCCTCTTATTAATACTTCCATGCATACCGAACCACCTCCAGGGCTGGGCATCTTCACTGCAAGCTAACTAGAGGAATTTATGTGGGTCAGGCAGAAGACCAAAGTGGGCCTCCCGCTCCCACAGCCCTGTAAATCATAAAGCATATACCCTACCCCCCACTGCGGCTACATGTACAGAGGAGCAACCGAGAGGTGGCATGTCTTGCCCTTGGTCTTCTTACCCACCTAAACACAGAGTGAGTGAGAGAGCAGTATCAAAGCTTTCATGACTTAATGTGTGAGGTCTCACCTGCAAGGGGCTGAGAAGTGCATAGAGCGGGGGAGGCCCACACTGGCAGGAGGGCCAGGCATTCCTTCCTAAATGCTAACCTGGAATTCACTGGAACAATTTAGTACATTACCTATTTTTCCAATTAAAATCTGTATGCTCCTTGAAAGCAAGTACCATCTTAATCATCTTTATGTAGTCCCTGCTCAGGAGTTTATTGAATGTGTAAGATGCTCAATAAATATATGTTTAACTAAAATAGAATATAATTAAGATTTGTGGTAACTTATGTTTTGAGCTATGTGATAAAAAGATAAAATGTACAATGGAGTCGATGTTTTCAATGTTTTCTTCTTTTTAAAAAAAAATAGCAACTGCAGAATAGCTTGATAGAATTTGGAGAACCATGGAAGATGAACCCAGGAGATGGAGCATTTTATGGCCCTAAAGTAAGTAGACTATATGCTTCAAAAAGAGTAAAATATAAAGGAAAAATAAAAACTGTCTCTAAGCAAACGTCATTTAATTTACAGATTGATATAAAAATCAAGGATGCTATTGGCAGGTACCATCAATGCGCTACAATTCAGCTGGACTTCCAACTGCCTATTAGATTTAATCTTACATATGTTAGGTGAGTAATTGAAAATGATAAATAGTAGAGTGCTCATATGCTCATTATTTGTCATTTGAGCATTAGCCATACAAAAAAATAAGTAAATGTCTAGTAGTATGTGTGCAATATGCTCAATACGTTTACCTTCTTGTAATCTAGTCGGAGATCAACTTGGATTTTCTAAGGATATAGTCTAGTAGGGGAGGGAACATAAGTATGCATAAGATTAGAGATATGAACAAAGTACCATGAAAAACGATTCAAGCTGCTAACTCCTCCTGAGACAGACGAGGAAGACTTCATAAAGAGCTGGCCTCAGGTCTATGTCTTGAGGCTGAGGTATTTGCCAGGGAAAGCAGAGAGAAAAAGGCGATTTTAACCTTGCATATCAACAACTTTCTAAAAAAGTTCTTACCTTACAGTAAAGTTGACTGTGTATGTGTGTGTACAGTCCAACTTTCTAAAAAAATTTCTTAGCCTACAGTAAAGTTGTCTATGTATGCATGTGCAGGTCTTTGAGTCTTAACACTGTGTGGAGTGGTATGACCTCCAGTACAATTCCAATTCCATCATTCCAGTAAACTCCTGTGCTGCTCTTTACAGTTTTTCTCCTCCTCTCTCCCCACCCTAGCCGCTGGCAGCCGCTAATAAGTTCTCTGTTACTATAGTTTTGCCTTTCCCAGAATGTCATATATATGGAATCATATGGTATATAATAGCCTTTGGGAATGGCTTTTTTTCACTCAGCATCATGTCTTGGAGATTCATCCTTGTTGTGCACATACCAGTAATTGGTTCCTTCTGATTGCTGAGTGTGCTGGTGTATGGATGCACTGCAATATGTTCTCCAATCATTCATTTAAGGACATTTGGGTCATTTCCAGTTTTTGGAATTAGTTTGATTATGAATAGAACTGCTATAAGCTTTAGTGTGTAAGTTTTTTTGGTGTGCATGTAACTTCATTAGTCTAGGATATATACCTAGATATGGATCATATGGTAAGTGTATGTTGAACTTGCAAGGAACTGCCAAACTGTTTTTCAGAGTGACTGTATCATTTTATATTCTCATGAGCAATGTATAAGAATTCCAAGTGTTCTATGTTCTTGTTGACACTTAGTATTCTCAGGATTCTCTTTCCTTTTCTTTTTGTTAAGCCACTCTAATAGGTGTGTAGTAGTATTTCCGTGTGGTGTGATTTTGTATTTCTTTGGTGGTTAATGATGTTAACATCTTTTAATGTACTTATTTGCCATTCATATATCCTCCTTGTGTAAGTGTTTGTTCAAGTCTTGTCCATTTTTTAAACTTGGTTGTTTGTTTTCTTACTATTGAGTTTTGAGAGTTCTTCATATATTCAAGCCCTTTAATGGATATGTGATTTGTAAATATTTTCTCCTAATCTGTAGCTTTTTAAATTTTTTACAGTATCTTAACTTTAATCTTGAGTTGTTCATTTCAATGTGGTCTAATTTATAGTTTTTTTCTTTTATGGATTATGCTTTTGACATCATGTCTGTAAACTCTTTGCTTAAATACATATCATGAAGACTTTCCCCTATGCTTTATCTTTAAAGTTTTCTAGCATTAAGTTTTATTTAGATCTAAAATCCATTTTGAATTAATATTTTTTTTTAATGTGAAGTTTAGGTCAGAGTTCATTGTTTGCATCTGGAAGTCTAATTGTTCTAACACCATTTGTTTTAAGATCTTTTTCCACTGATTGGCTTTGGGCCTTTGTCAAAAATCAATTGGCTAAATTTGTGTGGGTCTATTTCTAGATTTCCAATTCTGTTCTACTGATCCATTGATTATCCTTTGTTAATACCATACTGATTTGGTTACTGTAGCTTTATAATAAATCTTGGAATTAGATAATGTGAATCCTTTATTGTTTCCAGAGTTCTTTTAGCTATTCTAATTATTTTGCTTTTAACAGAGCTGCAAAAATTCTTCATGAGAATTTGGATAGGAATGGCATTCAATCTAAAGATCAGTTTGGGTAGAATAGACTTCTGAACTATATTGCATTTTTCCAACCCATGAACAACTTTGATTTCTTTCATTAGTTTTTACAGACTTCAGCATAGAAGTCCATGCATGTCTTGTTAGATTTATACCTGCATCCTTTATTGGGGGAGCAGTTGTAAGTGGTATCATATTCTTAATTTTGCCATCCATATATTTCACTATTAGTATTGGGAGAGAAATACAACTGATCTTTGTATGTTAATCTTATATCCTGAGATTCTGCTAAACTTTTGGTTGCTCTAGGAGTTTGGGCTTTTTTTTTTTAAGAGTTCTTGGAATTTTCTATGTAGGTGATCATGCCATCTGCAAGCAGGGACAGCTTAAGCCTTCCTTTCTCATCTGTGTGCCTTTCATCGCCTTTTCTTGCCTTACAGCCCTGAGTAGAACTTCCAGTGCTCTGTTGATAAGAGTGATGAGAGTGCGCATGCTTACCTTGTTCCTAAGCTTAGGAGTAAAGTATATGGTGTTTCTTTCACCTTTAGTACAATGTTAGCTGTATTTTTTTGTAGGTGCTCTTTATCAAGTTTAGGAAGTTCCCCTCTATTCTTAGTTTTTTTTGAGCTTTTATCATAAATGGGTGTTGAATTTTGTCAGATTTTTTTTCTGTATCCTGTGACTTTTCTTCTTCAGCCTGCTCATATGGTGAATTACCTTGATTTAAAATGCTGAACCAGCCTTGCATGTTGGAATAAATCCCACTTGATTACAGTGTATCATTTTTTATGTATATTACTGGATTTGATCTCCTAACAGTTTGTTGAGAAGTTCTGCATGTATGTCCATGTGGAATATTGGTCTGTGGTTTTCTTTTCTTGTACTGTTGGTCATTGACTGGTTTCGGTATCTGGGTATGGCTTACCTGATAAAATGAGTTGTAAAGTAGTCCATCTTCTATTTTCTGGAAGACATTGCATAGAATTGGTGTTATTTATTTTTCACAAGTTTGGTAGAATTTGCCATTAAAACCATCTACTGCCGAAGGTTTTCTTTGGGAAGCTTTTAAATTATGAGTTCGTGTAATTTGTTCCTGGCTGAGGTGTGGCGGGAGAAGGGGAGAGGAGGATCAGGGTCAGCACCTTGACCGAGTCAGGTTTGTTCCCTGAGAAGGCAGGGATGGTTCAGCATTAAGAAATGTAGTACTATTATTAATTACATTCAACAATGCTGAAAGGCATTGGATAAAAGTTAACATTCATTCTTGTGAGATGAACAGAAATGTCCTTACTATGATAAAGAACGTTTATTAGAAAACAATATCTAAATTTAGTTGGGAAGAAGGTGAATATGTCTACTACTTATACTGTAACTCAAAATTGTTCCGGAATTACAAGTATTTTAAATAAAGAGATAAAATTATCATTATCCATAGATGTTAAGATATCCAGAAATCCAGTAGAATCAAATGGAGAAAAATTGAAACTGATAATAAAGTTAAGTAAAGTAGTTAGCAATAAGGGCAAAATACAAAAATCAGTTTGCTTTCATATATATTAGCAATAACCTGCTAGTAAATGCAATGGAAAAAAAAATAATTTCAGAAGCAACAACACACAAAAAAGTAAAAGATCTGGGAATAAACCTAGCAAGAAAACTAATAATATAGAATATTTATATGAAATGTACACTGTAACATAATCAAAGGCCAAAAAACATATCTCATTTGTTTGGATGAGATTCATAGTACACTCTTGGAATGGGAAGAAACAATGTCGGGAAGATAAACTCTTCACATTTGTCTATAAATCTAATGTAATGCCAACTAAATCCACAGATTTATTTTGAGGGACTTTGACGTTAATTTTAATGTTCATCTGAAAGTGTAGATGTGTATGCATAGTTTATGCCACTATTTGCCCTTCTGATTTTAATTCCTTTAAAATAAATGGTGGGGCAGAAATTTCTGGTGCCCGGGGGCCTCTGAAAGGATCATCCTGCTTGTCTGTAATTCCCTACACAAAACAACATTGTGTAACATTCATGAAAACCATGCAGTTTTTAGTTTGTAGAATGACTTATTTCCTCACATATATGAGCAGGACTGGACTCAGCCACTTACCCCACCCACCCTAGGGCTTTCTGTGGGATCTAGAGAGATGATTTGGCCTGCAGTCAGTCTATAATGCCTCTTAGCAGAAATGACTGGCGATGACATATCCAATTGTAATTCACTGAGGTTAGTTTAATGAGTGGATCTCTCTGTTTTTACTTGTTTGTTTGCTTTGTATGTGTGTGTCTTAGTAGCTAGCTGGTATAACTTATAGATAAAAAAGTCTCCTAAGAACTTTGTAAGCATTGAATATTATATTTGTGGCAATAATGTGAAATTTATCTTTCTAAGAAAAATATGCACAGATCTTGAGGTGACTTACTTCATTACAACTAACAGTCATAACTTGGTTTTTCCATCTTTTCTCCAAGGGGAGAAGGGAATCATTAAGTGTAAGGTGCCTGTCATGAAGGTTTCAGATCTGTAAAGGGAATTTGACCAGCGGACTTCAGGAAAGATCAGCAACATTTTGAGAAACAAGGTTTACAGTGGGGGCAGCGGATATAGTGTTAGGGATGGGACGCATTTGAATCAAACAGCACTGGCTGTGAGTTGGCATTTGGTCAAGCTGAGAGAAGATTATGTGAGAGTTTATTACACTGTTCTTTCTACTTTTGTATATGTTTTCAATGTTCTCTAATAAGTTTTAAAATGAACAAAGATCAGCAAACAGAACATGAAATAAAATGAATAAGGCTCATGGAAGAGATACCCAAACGTGCTCATCTAAATCTGTAGTCAAAACACTGTGAGAAGACCCCAAAGCACTCTGCTTTGGCCCGTCAGAGTTAGAGGCTGCTGATGACCTTAGGTGCGGAAATAGCGACAGCCACTTTCCCGACCGCTCTGCCGTGGGATGACCTGCACCTGGTCTGCACCAGGGTGCCGCCAGGTGCTGCAAGCACAGTGAGCCCGCGTTCCCCTGGACTCATGCTCACTGCCCTGGAAGGGGCGCCTGCGAACTCTCAGGGAAGCTGAACAGAGTCCAGGACCGTGTTCAGTGCCTCTCCTCTGGGGATCCTCCCTCACCTGTGCCGGTCCCAGCCCAGCATTACACAGCACGGCATGCAGGACCTTGATGCTCAGGTTTCTTGAAACGGAGTGGTAGTGAAACCGCAAGGAAAAGCACTGATGGGAAGAAGGGGGATATGATTGGGAAGGGGTACCCGAGAGGTTTTTAAGGTAGTGGTCATATTTCTTAAGACAGTATTTAAAAGTATTCTTTAAGTAGACATGAACATTCTCAGCAGTCTTCACTAGAAATGATATATATTATAACAAAAATTTTTAATAAAAAAAATAGTGCAATTTTCGAATGAAGCAGTACAGCCCAGATACAGACTTAGGTGAGAACATAGTTCATTAGAAATGAGACATTTCAAATCTGGGCGGGGCTGTGGTCAGTAAATGACATTGGGACTATTGGCTGTTCATTTGGGGGGAATGTGTAAAATTTTGTATTTCATACTATATACAAGAGTTAATTATAGTTGGATACTATTTTTTAAAATCCATCAAAGTAGGATAAAATATAGGTGAATCTATATTGCAGAGAGAAAGTTCTGTCTTTATATAACATTAATGATAAAATTCATAAAGAAAAAATGCTTTGACTTCTCCAAAATTAAGAGTGTATGATAGGAAGGATGGTACCAAAACAGGCAAATGAAAAGTAAATAAACTTGGAAGAAATATTTTATATTTTCCATATTAGAAGAGGAGTTAATTTCCTTAGCATGCTTTCATGTACTTGTTTATAGTACATATGATACATTTCACATGTATGTTTAGAAACTAATTACCCCCCCCAGATTTCCCACTAGACAGTGGAAAAGAAATAAAAATAATCATTGAAGATGTAAAATGATATTCATCTGAACTAATTCTAGTGGGGAAACATTTTTTTAAATTTCATTTCTATCTATAACTCAGGAAACAGTTGATCCTGTGATTCTTCTTTAGTGTTTGTGAGAAAATGAGAGTTTAGATACAGAAATCCATTTTCTTTATTTTTTCAGTTTCTTTGACAGTTGTTCAATAAAGAACTGGTGAAGTGAGGCATAGCTCAAAATAAAGTAAACTGCCTGTCAATATTAGTAAACATGATCTAAGCCAGTATTTTAGAATAATCAGTAGACTTGTAATAGAGATAGTGATCTAATATCAATATTACCTTGCTTCTTCTGGGGTAATGTATTTCATTTCCCTGTAGTTTGTAAAAGATATAATAATTTAAAGAAAAAACCTTTATTTCTAATAAAGGGTTCATTAATTATATGCTTAAAAGTAATTTATAAGGAACCCTCATTTTACCTAGTTTGGGAAAATAACTTTTACATATAAGGTAGGAAGATAAAGTCACTACAGAATATCAAGAAAATAATGTAAATGTATAATTTTCATTTTTTAGTACGGAAGGGGATGATAAGAAGAGCCCTGTGATCATTCACCAAGCCATTTTAGGGTCAGTGGAAAGAATGATAGCCATTCTCTCGGAGAACTATCAGGGAAAATGGTAAGTGATGTGGAGAAGAAAAGATATATGTCTATAATTCTTAAAAATCATGTCTAACAAGATAAAATTGGTATTAAAATAATTGGTGTCTCCTGCCTTCTAATTATTAAGTCTCCAAACAGCAAATAATCAATTCTTGTTGCGTCTGTGAGATCAGAAAAACAAAAACAGAAAATAAAGGCAGAGTGGCACAAAACTGTGTCATTTGGCTTTTGAGGACTCAGCAGAATTAGTTATCTTTTCACCTGTTTCAAGCCCTTCAAAGATCTAGTTGCTGTCTGGCAAATACTTGGCCCACACTCCCAGGGTACCACCTCTTGTACTGCCATCCCTCCTTCAGCCCATGCCGTTTACCCCATTGGGGTGCCCTACGACCATTGATGCAGGAGCAAAACATGTAAACCTGGCTCACAAATGGCTCTGAGTGATGTGCTGGCACGAAGCTTAAGAGGACAGCTGCAGAGCCCAGCACACTCAGCGATGAAGTGGGACAGGGAAGGCCCTCGAGTGCAGGATTTTGAGTCGTACCTCTCTAGTTCTTTTGCCTGGAAGGAAACAATGGCCAAAGATATGGAGTTACACTGATCCATAGGCCCTCGTTACTGCTTTGGCCACAAGGTCAGAGACTTAGAGGTAATTCGATGGGAAATAGATGACAAGTAGATTTGAGAGAGAAGAATGTGGATGAGCGCTCAGAATGGGCTGCGAAGGTGCTGCTTCCTTCTGCTAGTGGCTGCTCAGGGGGTCATGAACAAAGTGGCCACTAGGGGTCATGCATGGGCTCCACAAAATGGACCTCACCAAGTTCCGTCTGGCTGTTCCTTTCTGAGGACTCCATCTGCCATCAGTAGTGATGGGTCCTGATCCTTCGTATGGAACCATGACCCAGGAGAACAGCCAGGGCAGGTTGATGGCATTGGGCCCTTTTCATCATACAAGGGCCAACCTCTTATACCCACTAGAAAAGATGGCACCCTGGGTTTTGTCTCTCTTCTTTACCGCCATGCCTCTGCCAGCAGCATGTAAGTATATAGCATGTAGCAGCATATAGATACTTACTGAGCCTTATTCACTGTCAGGAACACAGCAGTGCTTCTGCCCACAGAAGTAATATTTTACCAAAAGAAGTAAGGCACTGAGCTGACATGAATTCAGTCGTGTTATCATGCTCTCAGAAGCAGCCTTACTAGTAGCCATGCCACCAGCTAGCAGATGACACATCTTGTGATGGCGTATCCTACAGCACATGGCAATCCTGCAAACCAGCAGGCACTTGTGAAATTTCACTGCTATGGGGAAAGTGGTAAAAAGCAAAAAAGAACTAGTGGAATCAGGATGGACTGGGAGACAGGAGATGGTGTTAGTGCACTAAATGTGCCATCCTTCATCACAGAGACTCAGTGCAAAGTCTCTGCAGTTCGGAAATCAAGAGCTCAGATACTACTAGAGTTATGGTGGCGATCTCCCCAGGAACTAAAAATAGAAATGGTTAAAATGTGGCCCCCTTGGGATGGGGCTGAGACAGAGCTTAAAAGCAAACTTTTACTTTTCATTTTATACACTGTATTTCTGTGTTTTATCATATGTATTATTTTGCTTTTGTAACTTAATATATAAATACATACATTCATGAAGTGCCATCACATAACAGTCCCCATTACATTTCCTTTCACTTTCAAACTAACTCATTATGATGAAAAAGGCAAATATTTCCCATATCAAACATTGCTTATACCCACCTTTCCATCTTTTTCTTTTTAATTTCATTTTGAGATTGTTATACATTCCCACGTACTTGTAAGAAATAATAGAGAGGTCCAGTATAGCCTTTACCCAGTTTTCCCCAATAGTAGTAACATCTTATAAAATGATATACAATATCACAACTGGGAAATTGACTTTGATATAATCCAAATGGGATCTCACCAATTTATATGCACTCATTTGTGTGTGTGTGTGTGTGTGTGTACTTAGTTCTGTAACATTGTATCACATATTTAGATTTGTGTACCCACCACCAGTCAAGATATAGGACAGTTTTGTTAGTTAGAAGAATTCCTCCTTCTACTACTACTGTTTAATGACCCCACCCCCAGTCCCACCCCCGTCACCATCCTCTGGCAGCCTTGAATCAGTTTTCCGTCTCCATAATTTTCACATTTCTAGAATGTTATATAAATGGTTGTGTGCAGCCATTTAAGATTGGCTTTGTTCACCCAGCGCAATTCCCTTGAGGTCTATCCCAGATGTTTCAAGTATCAGTAGTTGGTTCGCTTTTATTGCTGACAAGAGTTCTGTGGTGTTAGATGCAGTCAGTGTGAGCATCACCCACTGAAGGACATTCGAAGTTACTTGCAGGTTTTGGCTATAACAAAGAAAACTCTGTGAGATTAGTGTGCAGGTGTTTGTGAGAACGTTGTTTCCCTTTCTCTGGGATGAATGCCCAGGCTGGTGGTGCGGTGATGTCAGCCCTTCCGCCCGGCTGCCACCGGCTGGTTCTTCCCTCCCACCCCATCCTAAGCCCAGCTTCCCCTTTTAGCTCTCACTGTAGTTTGGTTTATTACCCCACCACTCTTCTGAATCTGCTGTCTTGTGAAATTTTAAGAAAAAATAAACTTTTGGTTATTTAATCACTTAATAAATGATTATTATTATATTTTGAAAATAGATATTTTATATATATTTTCAGGCCTTTCTGGCTGTCTCCTCGTCAAGTAATAGTCATCCCTGTGGGGCCAACCTGTGAAAAATATGCACTTCAGGTAAAACCAGAGATATTTAAAGTACATAATAATCTTGTCATGTGGTCTGTGAAAGTTACTGACGGGGTGTATTCATGCTTAAAATACTACGTAACTAACACATTGAGCAACCCGTGTTTTTGGTAACTGGGAGTAACACCTGAAGCATGTCTAGGTAGCTCTGTCAGAACTATTTTATTTCTTAATGTTTTTGAGAAATTGGTATTTTAAAACATCCCATATTTAAGTTATTCATTCTGTGTGGCTCTATTAGGGAAGAATACTTATTTATTACTGCATAATAAATTATCCCCAAACTTAGCAGCCTGAAACAACAAACATTTGTTATCTCGGGCTCAGTGAGTCAGAATCGGGGAGCAGGTTGGCTGGGTGATTTGCTGAGGGTGTCTGAGGGGGTCGCAGGCCTTGGGGGCTCACTCACACCATTGTTGATGCCTCCACTCCTCACACCCAGGCTGCTTCCAGGGTTGCCTGAGTGTCCTCCCCACGTCGCAGCTGGTTTCCCCCGCACCCCTCCCCAGGGAGTGCTCTGAAAGAAGTAGAAGCAGCAGTCTTTTAACCTAGTATCAGGGGCCACCTGCCGTCACTCCTGCCCCACTCTGGTCTCACAGACCAAAGTGGCACTGAGTGGAGCAGACTACACGAGGGTGTGAATGCCAGGAGGTGGGGACCTGTGGTCCTCTGGGAGGCTGCAGACCATAGACAATGTGATGATAAAAATGTTTCATTTTCTAAAAATGTTGCATTTTCTTGTAGGTATCCAAGGAATTTTCTGAAGAAGGATTCATGGCCGATGTTGACTTAGATCATAGTTGTACACTAAATAAGAAAATACAAAATGCACAGCTGGCTCAGTATAATTTTATTTTGGGTAATTTAGGTTTATATATATTTTTCCAAATGCTTTTTTCAGTAATAATTCCAAAAAAACTAAAAAATATGGTATAACTCCTTGCCTATGACAATTTGACTATTCAACCTCTATCTATACGCAAAGAAGAGGCTGGTGTTCCTGCTTAGCTGTTCCAAGGTAGTCTTTCTTTCTTGCTGGAAGAAGAGCTATAAAGTTTCTCATGAATCCTGTGGTACAGTATCACTAACATAGTTAATATCTCAAGATGATGGGAAAAAATGTAAAAATGATTTTAATGTTCTCCTTTGCCTTTTCTGGTTTATTAGAAATCTTTGAGGTTAAACTAATGAGTAGAAAAGCTTCCACATGTAAGATGATAAAAATAAAAAAGAATTTAAGTGAAAAAATAAAATGTCCTTGAGGCACATGAGTAATTTGGATGCAGAATCCAAAATTCTGACTTGAAAAATAACTCAGAAATCAAGGAAACTGATACTGATATGCTTGCAGGCATGATGTTGTTATCTTCTATCTATAAGTTGAAAGATTCTTTAGAAAGCAAAATAAATATGCATAGAATTGTCCAGTCAGTAGTTTGTCATTGCAAGTGTTGACTGTGTAGTAGGAATTGTGATATTTCAGTTAGGGTTCAGAAATCTCACATTAGCTTAGACAAAGATAAAATTTATTGGAAGGGTACTGGAGTGTCTTATGACATGGAAGGTAGAATTAAATAGCCAGACCATTAGAAGAGTAACTGGGACATAAAGCTCAGCCCTTACCAGGACTGTTTCTTCCCATTTCTGGTCCCTGTTTTGCTCTTGTGCTTTATGCTTCTCTTGAATATTTACTTTATTCCTCTCACCTGCTGACCAGTTTCTTCCTTCCACATGGCAAGAGACATGGCTGCAGATTTCCGCATCATCTCACAGTATGGATCGCTAGAAAGAACAAACTTTTTAACCTACATTTCAGAACATTCTGGTTGGCTGCTTGGACATTGGGTCTGGTGTCTACCTGTTGATTCAAGTATGCCAGATGGGAGTCGGGGGGTCTGTAAGAACTTGTTGCTCCCACTTGTCCCCCAAAACCGCTATAGGTGTTCTTTCAAGTGGACCATAAAGAGAGAGGATTAGAAGTCATTCCTTTCCTCAAGAAACTTACTATCAGAGGGTGACCTGACAGTCATGTGGTTGATATTTAGTGACTGATACTGCAGAAAAAATAAAACACATTTCATGTGAGTGTTAATATTTTATAAATCATTAATTTTAAATGTTTATTTTCCTTTCTTTTTTACAGTGGTTGAAGAAAAGGAAAAGACAAATAATGCTGTAAATGTTCGAACAAGAGACAACAAAATTCATGGAGAGATTTCAGTAACTTGTGCCATTGATAAATTGAAGAATCTCAAGAAATCACATGCACTAAATGCTGAAGAAGACTTTTGAAATCCTTCCTTGGACTTGCTTCTGTGTAACCTTATTTTGACTCTTGAAAATGCATTTTTCTTAATGTTAATACTTCTGAGAACCTTGGACCCACTGATGAGCACATTAAGAAAGGAGACTGAATGAATAGCTGATATGAACAAAGCTTAATTCACTAATGTTTCTGCAGACAAAAAGAGGACAAGCTTGGAATATTTTTAATTTCCCAAATGCCTTGAGAGACTTAAGTAGGAAAATGTTACTCATTGAAAGAGGGAAATACTAGGAAATGAAGATTATAAGGTATTGTTAAGATGTGTGGTTTTCAAAAGATGGTCTTCAAATAAAAGTCTGCAAAGTTTTTTTGAATATGGGGGAAAATGTTATTTTCTAATAACGTTATATTTCAGGTATTTGCTTTACTGAGGTTTACAATGAAACTTTATCTCTAAAACTGGAATCATTAATTTGTTTTAACTAGCCAACAACCACAAAAGCAGAAACTAGTAAATACTGGATTACTGACAGAGGACTCTGAACTTCAGAAAATTTCAGTGAAGAATCGTTTTGGGGTTTTTTTTGCACCACAGGTTAAATGCTGCTTTAGCGCTTCTAATTGACAACTGAGCCATGTTCATCTTTAGAAAAAATAAATTCCTGAATAAAATGTATCACAGTGTTTCTAGTGGCTCAGCTATGGGCTTACTCCACAACAAGCTGCTCCCCTACAGTTAAATTACTTTTTTGATGGGATGACAGTCTACTGATTTATAGACTCTGTTAACCTGAAAGATAAATTTGTCAGTTAACTTACCCGCAAAAAATAGGTTTATTTGGAAAGCAGAGAATTGCAATTTGGGACAGGTAAGCAATGGCAAAACCATATAGCAAGTCTAGAGAACATAGGAGAGCAACACTTCTATAGAGGAGGGGGAAGAGTTGGGAGGGGCTGTGGTAAAAAGTCAGTTGGAGTAACCTGGGAGTTGGAAGTGTAGAGGCGTTTCATTGGCTGATTTATGACAGTCTCTCATTGGCTGGGCTGTTGCACCCACAAAAGAGAAAAATCTTCCTCTTGCTGGGGTAGTAAGACAGGGATCTGCAGTTGACCACTTCCAAGGTCAACTTTACTGAGGTTTCCTTTACACAGTTTCACAATTCAAATGATTTCTGATTTTAACTGAAAGGAAAACCTGCTCAGAACCGAACCGAAACAGTTTTATGCTAATAGAGAACTTAGCCACCAATCAAGTATTATTGGGTATTTGGCTAGGCCCTATGGAATTCAAAATAAACATGAATTCTTTCTCTTCTCGACAAACTTATTATTTAGCTTCCTGAAAAGTTAGCAAAACAGCATCATATATCAGACCTGTAGAGCACTATATGGTGCAAGTTGATACGATTTTTTAAGCATTTATTGAGGCCTTACTGAGTGCTGTTAGAAAAAGCCTAAAACCTCAGTGTGATTTATTCCCACCAGGAGGTTTAAACAGTAAGATATTAACAAAGGGCCACCTGGTGAAAACATGCCAGGAAGTTGCTCTGGCTGAGAGTCGGGGGTGGGGTAGGGGAATCGATCAAGACCGGGCTGTACCTGTTTGGGAAAAGAAGCTTTCAAACTGCCAATAAAATTAAGACAAATGTAAAGGAAAGCCTAATACGAATATAACTTGTTTAGGCGACTCAAGGGAAAGAGTGAAAACCCTGTAGTACTATGAGAAACACACTCACTAGTCTAAATTCAATAAGTGGACCCAGAGACAAAGAGAACAGCGGAGCGAGGCTTTAATGACCATCTTGCAAGATCGGGTGTCTGGTGGGCAGGTACACCTGGGGAGTTTGGCGCCAATCATTTATCTCCTATGAGTCCCTCCCCTGGTTCCTCATTGGCTGAGTACTACAGGGATCACATTCTTTCCCAGATGTCGCCTAAGCCAGTTTTATCTTCCCTTTACATTTGTCTTAATTTTATTGGTAGGTTTAAAAAACTCAAAACAGGTATTGCCAGGCCCTTATCAATTCCCCCACCCCCACTCTCAGCCTGAGCAGCTTCCACCACGTGGCCCTTTGTTAATACCTTACTGTTAAAATGTTTAAACATCCTAGTGGGAATAAATCACATTTAGGTTTTATACTCTTTCCTAACAAGTACTCAGCTACTGAGGAACCAGGGGAGGGACTCGTGCGCTAGGGAGTGAATAACTTGCACCAACTATCCCAGCTGTGCCTGCTCACCCGACACCGGATCTTGCAAGACTGTCATTAAAACCTCCTCCGCTGTTCTCTGTCTCCCTGTCCATTTACTGAGTTTGGACCAGTGAGTGTGTTTCTCACAGTGCCAGGCACTATTTGATTTTTCTTTATTCATTTATTAAAGTACTAGTGAGGGAATGGGTAGTCAGAACACCCCAGAAAGAATTATCTTCTAGCTGGTGGGTGGGAAGAGAGAAGCATGTCAGCAGCACAGGAGGAAGAAGGCTGTGAGAAAAATACATGCAGTCTGCCATATGAGCACACAGGGAACCAGAGAGGCCTCGGGTACACTCCCCAGGGCAGGCTACCCAGTAGGGGCCCAGCTGCACACTGGCTCTTCGCATCCCAGGTCTCTTGTCCCAGTGCTTCAGGACCTGAAAACTTGCCAGCTATGCTTGATGTCCTCACTGAAGGGCCCCCACCAGTAAGATGGCGAACTTCCGGCTTCTCTTCAGGGGTCCTCGGTTCCCGCTGGCGCCACCTGAAGCCCAATAACCTCTCGCACCCCCCCCAATCCCAGCACCTATCCAATAGCCACCAGCCCCGTAGAAGTAACACCACTATCACCCCATGCCCCTTCCAATATAACCCAGCACCTTTCCCTAATAAAGCGGAATTCTCTGGTGAATTGCTGCTGTGTGTCACTCTTTTCCTTTCATTGGTGCCGAAACCCAGGAGACGGGACACCCCAACTGGGCCCCGTCTTGCCCCCGACACCAGCAGCAGCTTGTCCTCATCCTCTTTTTCCGGTACTGGCTCATCACACTCACCACTCCTCTCTGGCCTTTAGGTAAGTTTTCCCCCGGAGTGGGCCACTCTTCCCCGAGCTATCGCAGTGCCATTGACCGTCATCGTCCGGCAAGGCCCTGACGCTTGGGGACAAGGAGGGAACTCTCCCCGCCTCAGGCCTTCACAGCTGCTGCAGACCCCCAGGCCCCCTCCAACAGCCATAAATTGCCACCTCCGGCCTTCACGACAGCAGCAGACCCTCAGGCCCCCCTCCAACAGCCATAAATTGCCGCCTCCGGCCTTCACGGCTGCTGCAGACCCTCAGGCCCCCCTCCAACAGCCATAAATTGCCACCTCAGGCCTTCACGGCTGTGACAGACCCTCAGGCCCCTCCTCCAACAGCCATACACGAGGAGACTCCTTTGTGGATGAGAATGCTTCCTTTTCCCCTTCCTCCTTCCGTTCTGCCTGCCGAAATCCGTTCCGTCCGCCGAAAATTCCTAGTACTAGGTACCTCGTGACTCCGGCACTCTGCCTTCTTAGGGAAGTCTGGGTGACGACCCACACTTCCTAAGAAATTGCGACTCGTATATGAGTTTCCGCAGACCACCAAGGATCTTTGGGGACACCCTTTGTCTCCTTGTGGTCTGCCTCCAGTCCGAGGATTTCCGTTCGTCTTCCCCTGTTTATCTCCTCTGTCCTTTAGCCATGGGAGCCTCCTCATCCCTCCCTGAAAGTTCACCTCTTGAATGCCTGCTTAAGCATCTGGCTACCCTTTCCCTGACACCTGATATAAAACCAAAACTTCTCCGTAAATACTGCTCCCAAGATTGGCCGACATACCCCCTAGACAATAACAACCAATGGCCTGCAGGGGGAACTCTTGATCCTAACATCACTCGTGATCTTTTTAACTACTGCCAGCGCCTGAAAAAATGAAAGGAGATTCCCTATATCAAAGCTTTCCGCCTCCTCCTTCCCCCCCACCCCCTCAACTTCTCCTAGCCTGCAAGCCGCCACCCCCGCAGAAGCCTCCCGTTCACTCCCTTCCCCTTCTTCTCCTACAACAGCCTTTCTCCCTTCCTCCCCCACCATCTCCTCTCCCATCTCACTTCCTCTGCCTTCGTCCCCTGCGGATTAAGCCTGAGCCTTTCAGCCCCCCTTTAACTAAGTCCTGGGAGCCTCTTCCGTCTTTGCCCTCATCACCTGTTTCTCCCCTGTTAGAGACCGCCTTTGTCTTCTCACATATTTGTAAGCAGAATAAGAAAGCACCTTCCCCGAACGCAGCGTGAAAAGCACAAGCTTGAGAACAACCGGTGCAGTCCTTCGAAGTTATCTGTCCACAAAAACATATCTTGTCTTCGAAAACGAGCCAAGACTCCTCACTCTGAAAATAGGGAGACCTTGAATATGTGTAGAAACACCGCCCCTGCTTCTAGCTATGCCCTTCCCCTACTCGCCGATGTAGCAAGAATAGAAAACAAAGAACATTCTGTTTATGCATTCCATAAGTAACTAACAGGAGCCCTGCTGTAGCTCAGTTAGCAGAGCATGGGACTCTTAACCTCAGAGTTGTGAGTTTAAGCCCAACTGGAACAGCAGAGGTAAGCAGCTGGGCTGCTGGCTAGTGACGCATGAGAGTGTCAGCCCTCCCAGTTCTTTCTTTCTTTCTTTATTTTCTTCGCCCCCCTTCTGCACTTCAGGACCTGCTCGACTAGGCGAGGCTGGACCGCATCACTCCCCCACAGACTGAGCCACAACCCTTCAGTCCCCCTCAGACTCGGTCCCGAAGGCCTCCCAAAATTATCGCTCCCCCCTCTGGGACGTAGCTTAGACAGACTCACTCAAGCCCTATTACAATATACCAGCCTAGACCCAGAAACGCCTGACAGAAGACATGTCCTTATGACATACTTCCTAGCTCAAAGCTACCCCGACATTAAAGCTAAACTCAAAAAGTTAGAACAGGGCCCCGCTACCCCACAGACTGAGATCCTAACAGTGGCCTTTAAAGTCTTCCATAACCGAGAGGAGGAGAGAGAACGCCATAAACAAAAGGCTGATTAGGCCAATTTACAAATGTTAGCCCAGCTGATAAAACCACAACCTGGGCGCCCTCCAGGAGCTTGTTTCAAGTGCGGACAAGAACGATATTCGTCAATGGTGTGCCCCTCCCCCATATCTCCTACCACCCCATGCCCCAGATGCCACAAAAAGGGCCACTGGGGGTCTGATTGTCCAGCCACCCAAAGGGGAGGCTGGACGAAAAACCCCCATCCTAAGCCCGCCGTAGTGGGGCTGGCAGAAGAAGATTGACGGGGCCCGGGGGCTTCTCGCCCGACCATTTCCATCACCAAACAGGAGCCCAGTGTTACTTTAATAGTAGACGGTCGCCCCATCTCCTTCCTCCTAGATACAGGAGCCACCTTCTCAGTCTTGCGAGAATACCGGGGCCCTACCACGCCTGCCATTACTCCTGTAGTAGGGATAGGAAGTAAACAGATTTTCCCATTAAACCCTCCCCCTTTTATTCACAATCCAAGACAATCCCATACCTTTCTCCCACTCCTTCCTAGTTATGCCCCAATGTCCCATCCCTTTACTAAGACGGGACATCCTTTCCCTCCTCCACGTTTCCATAACTATATCCACTCCCACAGCCCCCAGTACTCCCTTTCTGATGGCCCTCATAGCCAACGACCCCCCTCTACCCAATGAAAGCTCCAGTTCCGCCCTCATACACCCTGTAAATCCCAAAGTTTGGGACATTACAAGCCCCTCCGTAGCTCTATGTCCTCCTGCCTCTATCAAATTACGTGACCCCTCTCAGTATATCTGTCAGGCCCAATACCGCCTAACCACTTCAGCCCTCATAAGCCTCCAACCCATCATTCAAGATCTCTTAAACAAAAATTACATCAGACCCACTCACTCCCCATTTAATACCCCCTTATTAGCTGTTTAAAAAACCAACGGATCTTTCCACCTCGTCCAAGACCTTCGCCTCATCAACATGGCTGTTGTCTCTATCCATCCCTTAGTTCCATATCCATACACCCTTTTACCACAGATCCCTGCCTTGGCATCCCACTTCTCAGTCCTAAATCTCAAGGACGCATTTTTCTATCCCTCTAGACCCCTCCTCCCAAGATTTTTTCATCTTCACCTGGACGGACCCATACACAAGACATTCTGAACAACTCACCTGGACAGTTTTGCCACAAGGCTTCCGAGATAGTCCCCATATTTTTAGACAGGTCCTAGCTCAGGACTTCAAACAGTTTAATCATGATCATTCCGAGTCCACCTTATTACAATACGTGGACGATCTTCTACTCTGCAGTCCCTCGTGGGAACAGTCTCATCTTGACACTGCCTCTCTTCTTAACCTTTTAGCTTCCAGAAGATACCGAGTATCCCCCGTCAAAGCTCAAATCTCTTCCCCTTCTGTCACTTACCTCAGATTCCTCCTATCTCAACAAAGAAAGTCCATTACCTTAGACAGAAAATGGCTCCTCTCTGACCTGCCCGTTCCCAAAACCAACACAGAAATCCTTTCCTTTCTAAGCCTGGCTGAGTATTTTAGAGCGTGGATCCCTAACGTCTCCCTGTTAGCAAGACCCCTATACGACCTCAGCAAGGGCCCCCCTGAAGAACCATTATCATCCTCACCCCGACACTCCTTCATTAAGCTCCATCAAGCCCTTGTGGAAGCCCCAGCTCTCCATCTTCCTGATTTGTTGAAACCCTTCTAATTATACATTCATGAGAGGTCCAGTCAAGCTCTAAGAGTCCTAGGCCAATATTATGGCCCATCCTTTGCCCCAGTAGCTTATCTCTCCAAGCAATTAGACCCCACAGTTCGGGGATGGGCCCCCTGCCTACGGGCATTAGCCGCTAGACAGCTCTTGCAGAAAGAAGCTCATAAACTGACATTCAAGGCGCCCCTTACCATTCTGTTCCCAAATCACCTAAAAGATCTCTTAACCTACAAAAGTTTACAGACTCTCCCTCCCTCCAGACTCCTGACCTTACTGTCCTCTTTACTCCAAAATCCCGTTCACCCCCTTTGCCATCCATACCCGAATCATGACTTTTTCCTCCTTTACTGTGCTCTCGCTTTTTTCCTCATTTCTATTGTCTTCCCCACCACCCCAGCCTCCTTTGTATGGCGATTCAAAGTCAGACAGACTTACACACAGCATCAAACAAAAGTTACTGCCCTCATTGCCACACCAGACTGCCCTCTGAAAAGCTGCTCTGAGCCTTTATACCTCCACTTTCCTCCCTCCACCGAAGTGTTCACTAGCAGCTACCCTTATTCTCCCTGCCTCTGCTTCCTCTATGACCAACAACAAGCCTATTGCAGGCAATGGCCAGACACCTACGGGGGATGTCCCTACTGGTCTTGCGCCATTCACTACATTGATAACTTTCAGTACCCACAGTATTACTCCTCCAACCGTTTCATGAAATATCCCAACAGCTCATTCTCCTTATCAATCCCAGATCCCTGGGACTCTCGATGGGCCGCCGGAGTCACAGCCTCAGTTTACTACGGGGAGTCCTCGACCCCCCACAGTACCCTTCATATCTCTCGAGAGTATGTTCCCTCTCATTCCCAGATCTCTCAAGTTGCATCAGATATCAGACATTCCGAAAAAGTCATTATCCAAACTCTTGACGGCGCCTCTTCATCTTCTTATTCCTCCTACTGTTAGTTACAGCTCATTCAGGACACCACCATCTTTCTGAACCACACCCTCAACACCGCCAATTGTTTCTTGTGTGCATCACTACAGCGCCCACTGCTGGCCGCCGTGCCCCTTATTATTTCCAACTACTCCTTCCATGCAGAAGGACAACCCCTCTGCCCCCTGGCAGACATACCCCTATGGGAACCAGAATATGCAGATAATCCCACCATCCACCACTGTGTAGGTCCAACTCCACCCCGTCCAGTGCACTTCACTGCCTCTCTATCTACACCCCTACCTCTGGCTCTAAGACTTTTATGCAACCAGGACACTTTTTGTGTAATGGCACTCTTTTCAACTCACTGCCTCCCAACTCCAATACACCCTAATCCCTGTATTCTCATCACCCTAATCCCACAGTTTACACTTTACAGCATGGCAGAATTCTTGAGCTCCAACCTCTCTTGCCCTCGCGCACAAAAAGAGCTGCTTTCCTTCCCATCATGGTCGTTATCTCTTTGACCACCTCAGCCATTGAGGCAGGATTTTCGAGAAGAGCCTTTTGTCACTCTCTATAGGCAGTTAGAAATCTCAACACCAAACTTGAGGGAGCCCTGACATCCACTGCCGATTCCCTAGCCTCTCTCCAAAGACAGGTCACTTCGCTAGCTAAAGTCACCCTTCAAAACCGGCGGGCCTTAGATCTGCTTACAGCCGAGAAGGGCGGCACCTGCGTCTTTCTCCGAGAAGAGTGCTGCTATTACATCAACGAATCCGGCATTGTAGAAACTGACATCACCAAACTCACCGACCTTGCCTCCAGCCTCCACTCTGCTTCCAATTCCAACCCATTCTCTTCAATACTAACAAACCCCCTCCTTACCTGGGTCTGGCCCATCGCAGGCCCCATAATAATCATTCTTCTTGCCTGTCTCTTCTTACCCTGTATAATAAAGTTCATCAAATCCCAAGTTGAAAAAATCTCTAATCAAGCTTTCAACCAGCTTTTACTCAGGAACTACCAGCTTCTGGCCACAGAAGATCCCTCACCCTCATGTAACCTCCTCACCACATGCTAAGATGGACCCCTCTCTCCACTGGAAACTGTTCCTAGAAACAATGGCCACAGACGCCTGGCTCCTGACACCCATATCCTCGTGGCACCATTGGAGTCAACAAGTCCTCGACCTATGGTTATAGGGAACCTTCATTGATTTCCAGGCTGAAGAAGTCCACATCTACCCGTCCTTACTGTGGGGAGTCCTATCAACCCTTTCCTCCCAATCCTCAAGCCCTCACTCCCTTCTCCGCCCCCGTTCAGCAGGAAGCAGTCAGAGAGAAAGCAACGTCCACAACCCCATAGAGGAGAAAGGGGGGAATGAAGGGCCCCCACCAGTAAGATGGCGAACTTTCGGCTTCTTTTGGGGGGGGGGCGGTCCTCGGTTCCCGCCGGCGCCACCTGAAGCCCAATCACCTTTCGGCCCCCTCCCAATCCCAGCACCTAGCCAATAGCCACCAGTCCCGTAGAAGTGACACCTCAATCAATTCATGCCCCTTCCTATATAACCCAGCACCTTTCCCTAATAAAGCGGAATTCTCCGGTGAATTGCTGCTGTGTGTCGTTCCTTTCCTTTCACTCACCCAGTTCGAAATAAACTTTCTGGAAACAACATCTCTAAGGAAGTTGGCTAGTGTGAAACCTGCAGCAGGCAGCAGAGATGCTGGATGGACAGGGACCAGGCCAGCAGCCCTGGGCTTGCAGGGGAAGGGGCTTTGGGGGAGTTAATTTACCTACAGGGTGCAGGCCACAGTTAATTCATCTGTAAACAAGTACCTGTTTAGTATGAAATTAAGTATGATCTTCAAAACCATCCCAGTGATGTCAGGGTTCTTGTTCACGAAGCCAAAGAATGAGCTTCACAAACAGTCAAGGTGGGAGAGCGAGGTACAGGCATTTATTTAGAGATACAGTGAAAGGACAGAGCTCCTGGCTCACGCCAGGAGGGGACAAGAAAGTCTGTAGTGGTATGTTGTCTAGGGGGTTTTATAGGCAGTTGAGTATTTTTCGAGAAGATGAAAAAACTTAGGGGTGGGGACTTGTTAAGTGGTACCTTAATATTAAAAATTAACTTAACATAAGGAATTTCCTGCATTGATTTCTCTCTGGGACACCGGTGCCTTGGTCTGGGAGCATATCAAAAGGCTGCCTGCCCAGCCCCCAAGGTGGGCTGAAGAATTGTCTACTTGCTAAAGAATCCTGCCTCTTGAACTTCCTGGGTGTTAAAATGCAATTTTATCTTTAAGATGGAATTCTTGCCTTTTACCATGCAGTCTATAGCTGGATCTGCATGCTTAGTTTGCAAAATCACCTTGTCAGATCTGAAGGAGGAAAGACAGCACACAGGCCTGGGCCTTTCAGCATGCTAAAGTGAATTTTACACATGGTTACAAATGATTAGCATAATAAAACACGTGCTACTCTTCTTTATCTGGGGAACGTTAACTGATCTCACTGAAGAATGATTCTAGAGCTTAATGTTTAACGTAGAATTTTAGTAGGGGGGTTTCCTTGCGTGTAGTTATATTGCTCTGACTGCAAATATCCCACTCTGCCCCCTCCAGAGGCCCTCACCCTACTCTGACTACATCCATGGTCCCTGTCTCTCACCCTACTCTGACTACATCCATGGTCCCTGTCTCACCAGAGTACCTGGTACATAGCCGTAGTTTTTAAACACAAAATATACACATACATCCAGCCACATATAAATGAGGGCCAGCTTCCTAAATTTGCCTGCCTCTACTTTCAGTCACTTCAGGTGTGAATTTCTGTCCCAGGTGACTTTCCCCGGTTTCTAGCCATGGAAAGTGGGGTGATCGCGTCCTCCAAGGGCATGGGGACTACTTGACAACCAAGCAACCTAGCGGCAACCCACTAGCACTGGGACACCGGAGCACCACCCACGGAGCGCAGCGGAAACCACTGGCAGCCCGCGTGCGCCTGCGCTCTGTGCAACCCGGGGACGCGCCCCCTACGCGCGCGCGCCGGCGTCCTACCGCTCGCTTAGCCCCGCCCCGCGGCCCGGAAGTGCACGCGTGCCGTCAAGATGGCGGCCTCAGCGGTCCGGCTGCGCGGCCTCTGCCGCCCGTACCACGTTTTGCTGTTCCTCTCCCAGTTCTACATCTTGTCGGGTGGTGGTGAGTGAAAGGCCGGGGTCGTCGCGGGGTCGGGATGAGTGGCAGGCGGACCCGGAGCGCTGCGGTCGCGTCCGAGCTGCGCCCGCGGGCGGAGGGCGGAGGCGGAGTGCCGACCTTGGCGTTTCATTCTTCAGTTTTCTGCGCAGACGAGCTGTGAGGTTTCATAAGCAGTTCTTGGCCTGGTGTGGACCCTGCGTGTTAACCGCAAAAACCAAGGTTTCATATCCCAGGATAACGTATTTCTCTAATTGTAGGATCCTTAGATTTAGAATATTCGCAGCCGCTGGCTCAGTCAATAAAGGATCCGGGCCCAACACGTACTTTCACAGTAGTTCCCAGGGCAGCAGGTACTAGACATTTTCTATTTTAGTAAATGTGTACAGTATATTTACATCTAGTGGTTTCTCAAACTTTTTTTGTGTGGATAAAATCACTTTGCATTTTTGAATATTTCATTGTATTTTAGGTTATGTGAACTAAAGGCAAATACTAGCTATTTTCTGTAGACTGTCTTGATTATTTCAATACCTTTTGACATTCCTGCCTCATCTTTTTCCAGTTCCACACGCCATTTCTGTCTTCTTACCTGTATTGTTTTTCCCCTTCACTCATCAAGATAACCTTCAACCAATGCTTCCTTCCCTTCAGAAAATTTCTTCTACTTTTTGAATCTTGTTGCTGATGTTGGGCATTAATGGCTCCTCCCAAGGCTCTGTGAAAATGGAAGGATCACGGAGGGATTGATAGAGACTTGGAGTCTAGGTCTGGTTGTGTTACTGGGAGCTTGAGCAATTTACTCACCCCTTTGGGGTTCGCTTTCCTTATCTTTAAGGTGGTGAGGTTAGCCTGGTCCTCTAAAGTTATTTTAGCTTTGTGATTCTAAGTGTCCAGCCTCCAGCCACAATAGTAATGAGAAGAAAAGAAATACGGTATTTGTAGAATTGGCAACTTAATACAGCAACTTTAATTGCCTACTTTTAAGTGACTCAGTTTTAAACGAGTATTCCTGTGTTTTGCTAAGTGGACCCTTTGTCCCTGTAATTTATCCCTTTAGAGTTACGTTATTTCAGTGAATTGAAACTGACAGATATTTTGCTGATTCTTATTTGAACATAAAAAGGTTCTAGACAATAGCATCATACTTGATGCTATTTAAAACAGATTTGTTTTATAGAGAAAGCACAAGAAATTTTTACTCGGGTGTTTTCTGAAAGTTCTTCTTCACCAAGAGTCATTGCAATTTGATCCCCTTATAATTGATAAAAGTCTGTTGTACTCCTGGCAAAGCTGACTGGAAAAAAAATTGCAACTCGCTGAACAAGTCATTAATATAGAGAAATATTTTGATCCTTGGTAGTGTAAAACTGTAAATGTTACTAGGAAATTATGGCTTATTGAATTACCAATGTGGAATAATGATAAAGAATGTTTTCTGGAGTTGATACCCTATTGTACTGATTAATTTGGTTACAGGGTCATCAAATTACAAATTAGTGAATTTGAGTGAAAAAACACATTGGGTTGGAAACATTTGGGTTGTAGTTCTAGTTTTGTTACTTCCTCTGTGACCCTGAACAAACCATCTCAAAGCCTTAGTTTTTCACTTGCTACATGGTAGAGTTTTTGAGGCCCTAACATATACCTAGCATAATGTACACATTATATGTACATAAGCACCTTGGATTTTCGTGGTCATTTGGGGGACAGCAATAAAGTCCTTTTCACTTAGCTTTTGGGCTGTTGCACCAGGTTAGGCAACTGGCTGGTGGCAGAACTCTGCCTTAATTTGGGTGTTTCTGATTTCTAACTCTCTGCTTTTCATTCTGGCACAGTATCTCATTGCTAATCATTGTGTCCCTTAACCTTAGAAAATTGTTTTTCTCTGTCATTCTGATCAGTATTATAAGAGAATAAGCTTTTTCCTCTCACTTCTCACAGAAAGTACTGATATCCCACCTTATGTGATGAAGTGTCCAAGCAATGGTTTGTGTAGCAGACTTCCTGCAGATTGTATAGAATGCAAGACAAATTTCTCATGTGTCTACGGGAAGCCTGTCACTTTTGACTGCACAGTCAAACCTTCTGTTACCTGTGTTGTAAGTACTTCAACTTACTTATTCTAAATAAGCTCACTGCAAACCTCGAGTTGAAAGTGGAGTTTAGACTTGACTATGGGGGAAATTATAAAAGTGCTCTGCATTATAAATAATATTTTAGGAAGAAAGTTAACTTTATCCGAATACTGACACTTCCATTTCCAAGAAAGGTTTGGTTGCAAAGGTTCAAATGGCAGTTTTTTTGACATAAGGATAGATTGGAGCACTTACCAGACTCAAGTCAGAAATAGAAACAGTCCAAGGGCACCAATTATTGCCCATTAGGAATGACCTTGTTGCAGTCATGCTACCTACATCGTTTCTGTGATCTTTTGAAAGACAGGAAGGAGCCTCAAAAGGCTTTCATAATTATTGTTCATAGAGTGCTCTAGGGATACATGCTCCTGTTAGAGTCACAGACTGCTGGAGGCAACCGCAGACATGCTGAATGTGAACACGTCAGGGAGGTGCAGGGTATCTGCATTTTTTAACAACTGGACCAGGTAAATTATTGCACACTCCGTTGTTTGGGACTTCTGTCCTACCATCTGAGTGAAATAAAGAATAGAAATGAATATGAAGCGTGTTTTCCTCTTGGTCCTGCCATCACTACTACCTGTGTGATTTATTAATCTGTCTTTTGCTGAATGAGAGGATGGGCCCAAAACACCCTTTCTTGAAGTGTTTCCTTGGAATCCTAGACTTGAGAAACAGTTCAGGAGGAAGACACAGGTTACATACCATGTCCCCTTTTACAGATTTCCTTTGACCCAGCAGTCATAGCATTTCCATCACTTGAACAAGGTCCCTTTCCCTCCATTCTTTAGAACTTGGTCATGAAGGGCTAGGTTGGAAAGTTCCTTCATCGCAGGCAGGGCTTTCTGTAATTTTCCTGAAGTCTAGTGTCAGGGGAGGAGCGAGGGACACTTCACTCAAAGGGGAAATAAGATCTTATGTTGTCTCACTGTGTGAATTTAGTTCTTGTGAACTTAAGTATTTGTCAGAATTTTCATGTATCAGCACAATGGAAAATCAAGCTTACCAGGTAGTCTTCATTATCTTGAATTATCAGTCAGTCTTTGTTGCTGTATCTTAAATAGAATTTTCTCCCTAATTATTTAATTTACTTAATAGCCTATTTATTTGAAATCTTCTAAAAATTTTTACCTTCTGTGTCTGGTATGAGCAGGTACTTAGTGAAAACTGGGATAACTTTGACATCTTTCCAGAATTAGCCTTCTTGTTGTTTGCCTCAACTTTTTTGACAGCCGCCTCCCGAAACTGGTTACTAAGTGAGATATAATTCTCAATTTTGTATTTCTTTAGATGTTCCCAAAGCAAGCTGTTTCATAGTGGACAATAGCAGAGCATAAGAAAAATAACAAAGTTAGAGAAATTACAAAGCTTAGGAAGTTTCTGAACTCCTTGGTCATGGTCCCCGGGCTGTCCTCACCCTGACTGGGAAGTGCTGTGGGTTGGATTCTCCTCTCCTCTCCTCTCCTCCTGCTCCAGGTGCTTTTGTCTTACCTGCTTCCTGTACTAGCCAGAAATAGTGAGCTCTGGAGAACAGCAGGTGCCCAGTCCTCAACAGGGGGAATGGATGTCTGCACCAGGAGAGTCTGGTGGTGTGTTCCTTCTTCAAAATGGAGAACAGGAAATCCGTGAATGGCTGTCAGGGGACATGGGTCCTGGGGCCCCCGGTTGCCAGGGAATCCACAGCAAGTCACAGGTTCTTCCCTTACTTGCTTAAAGAGGATCTGTAGGGTCCCTTCTTGAAAAACTACCATTTCAGGAAGAAAAAATCATGAGCATCACACACACACATGCAAATACTTGCTCTCACTTGAGTGTAACACACTCAAGCCTCCCCCCTTATTTTGAACCTAAAATTAATTAAATACTCTCCTAGTCCTCCTCCATGCATACTGACTATGGACACAGACTAAGAGAATCTCACCTGGATTACACTAGGGAAATTATGAGGGTCCTGTTAAATATGTAAATAGAAGTAAATGTAAAAATCCTGCAACCCCTTCAGTATCAGATTGCTACTGTTCTAATTATAATGGTAACTGTCAAGCCGGTTGATGTCAGCTGGAGATGATCTTGACAGAAGTGTTGCTTTGTATTATGTACAGAAGATAGCAGTCTGCTAGTGTGTCTGAAGCAAGTGTAATTCCTCAGAGGGGTTCTGTGTTCTTGGTAATGACAGCTGTTTTAGAGGGGACGGTAAGAAATATTGTTACTGTAGGTGAGCTTTTGAAGGGCTCTCTTCTCTGTGGTATAAAGATGGATTCTGTAAATACTATGATGTCTGCATGCTATCCGGAAATGGGCAGAATCCCTGTCTTGTCCAGAATAAATTCCAGATAGATCAAAGATTTAATGTGAAAAATGAAACAGTGAACTGCCAGAAAATCATTTGATAGAAGTAGGGAATATTTTCCTAAATATGAAATAAAATTTAGAAGCCATAAAATAAAGAATGGAAAAATAGACTACTAAAAATTGGAGATTCGTCCATGACCTACGAAAGCATAAAGGCAAAAGATAAATGACAAACTAGGAAAAAGTTTTCTGACACACATGACAAATAGTGGACTAATATCCATAAATATAAAGGTTTCCTAAAAACCAGTGAGAAAAAGATGACAAACCTATAGAATCCTGTAGAGAAATGGTGTTAGGCCATGAACAAAGATTCACAGGAAAGAAAGACAAATGGACTTCCAACACATGAAAGAAATGTTTATTCTCATTAAAGAAATACGAATTAATGTATTTTTTGACTTAATCAGATTGGCAAAAAAATGTGAAAGTTTGATTAACACTCTGAGAGCATGAGAGTGTAAGAGACAAACACTCTTATATCTTGTTAATGGGTGGGCAGATTGACCAGCCTCTTGTAGGAGTTTGTCAGGTCTGTGAAACTTACAGGTGCATGTAACCTGTGACCCAGAATTCCAAACCTAGGAATTTATTTTACAGATATTGTTGTATATGGATGCAAATAAATATGCATAAAAGTATTCTTAGGTGCATTTTTCACCAGGCAAAATATTTTAAACAAATTAAGTGTCTGAGAGAGAATTGTTCATGGTCCAGTTTGTTATGAAATAAAAACGTTGCAGCCATAAAGAGAACTAGGCAGTCTAGAGATATTTACGGATACTTACCAAATTAAGTTACAAGTAAAAATCAGTGGGAAAGTTAAATTTTAAAAAAGCAATATATCTGACATAAACATGCCCATGCAAAGAATAGACTCCCTAGAAGGCCAGGGGTAAGCAGTACTTGCTGGG
The DNA here is from genome assembly GCF_040802235.1 of Manis javanica. Classification (NCBI taxonomy): domain Eukaryota; kingdom Metazoa; phylum Chordata; class Mammalia; order Pholidota; family Manidae; genus Manis; species Manis javanica. Next base: position 18,126,844 of record NC_133173.1, read on the forward strand.
GAGGCAGTGGCTGTCGGGGCCCTGGGCCAGGCCGACTTCCTCCTCACGCTCCTTTACTGTCCTGGAATTTGTACACATTATGAAATCTTTCTTAAAAAATTTATAAGAAATGTGTTACAAATGTACCACTAGAAATAGGCAGTTGCTAAAACAGTATTGCCTAAATCAGAGATGTCCTTACCTAATTTTGAATGCTATCCATAAAAGCAGTGTTGCATTGATCAAAAAAATTAATAAATATGATACTTCCAGAGGTGATTGTATAACCATTTAAAATGACAACCAACAGACAGCCCCAGAAAATCACTCTCAACTTAGAAAGAAAAATTATTTTGTAAAAATAATGTATTACGAGACAATGTCACGTGGGGTTAAAAGGATACAAAATGCTTTTGGCATAATTCTACTTAATTAAATCTATGCTGCAGGAAGGAAAAATAAAAGAAGATGAAAAGTGGTTCTCTGGAGAGGTTATAGGGTTTTCTTTGTAATTTCCAAATGTGCAGCATACGAAGAACATGTGCTACTCTTAAAAGCAGAAAACAAAATAATGACTTTTTAAGTGGAACTGAAAAACTGATCTCAAATGCTTGGGGCCAACAATAAATACTTCCTGAGTCTCTACATACAGTTCTAAGTTGAGAGTGATTTTCTGGGGCTGTCTGTTGGTTGATCATGTTAAGTGCTGGTGGAATCTGAGCGGAAGTAACAGCCCTGGGTGCTATGGTGGAGATAAGACGGGAGATATGGGACTTGGTAGCCAGGCAGTACGTACTTCTAGGAGCATCAGGCTGGGGCTGGGGAATCTGAATTCTGCATGTAACTTGCAGCTCAGTGACCTTGAACATATGTACTCATCGCTCCTTTCGGTATCTGACTCTGGATAATACATTTTCCTTTATTCTGTATTATAAAAATACACATGCTCATTATTAAAAATTTAGCCAGGTGAAAGTTCTGAAATAATGTTGCCATCATCAAATAACCTTTGTCATTTTGATGTGAATTTATCTAGACTTTATTTCTTAGGTATGTATTTTTGGATATGTATCTTATGATTATAGGTTCATACATATTTGGTACCTTTTTTCTGCCACTTCCTGTTAGGTCCTAATAATAATAAAATAATTTAGGAACTTTGTGGCATATGTAGTTTTATTGACATTTAACAAACTATTATATTGTGATTGATTAATTCTGTGTCCTTTGGTACATAGGATCAAGACTTCAGATCCCAAAAGAACTTTATCATCAATATGACTTGCAGATTTTGCTGGCAGCTTCCAGAAACCGAATATGAGTGTTCCAACTCCACCAATTGCATGACAGTGTCCTGTCCGCGGCAGCGTTACACTGCCAACTGCACAGTGCGGGACCACGTTCATTGCTTGGGTAAGTCGGAGTTCAAGGAAATTCATGACAAAAATACTCTCTCTAGACTTACCTATGAAACTTTAACCAGAAATTTGAGAATTAAATTTAAATTATTTAAAATCTAAATTGTTTGTTAGCACTTTTTACTTATGCCAAACCTCATCAGTAAATTTGAACTAAAAAAAATCCATATGATTTGCAATTCCCTTATCCTTAATATGTAATATTTGATTAAAAAAAGTGTAAAGTATAATATTTGGTAATTGACTTTCACATAATTAACAACTAAAGCAGTCTGATGCCATCAAAACTGAGTGCTTTTTCTGCACTGGCTGCTCTGCCTCTTCCAAGGTAACTGCCCTTTTGAATTTTTTCCTCACCCCATTTCCTTTTCTTTACATTTTTTTGTAGTTCTAGGGATGACTTAATTACATAGATGTAGTATCTATCATGCATATAATAAAATACTGTATGATGTAATAAAATGCCGTATGATATTCAGTAGTACATGTTTTAAAATTATATAAAATGATAGCAGGCTGTTTTTGGCCTTCTGGGACTTTTTTTTTCCCCTCTCAACTTGATGACTCTACGATTCAGCTGTGTGTTTTATTTATTTTTTACTTTTGTTTAATCCATTGTAAGATAGTATGATCATTTATCCATTCCCATGTGTATTTGGATTATTTAGTATTTTGCTCTTACAGATTGTGCTGCTGTTAAAATTTGTGCACACATCTCCTGGTTCATGTGTGCGGGAGTAGGACTAGCAGACTGTTGAGCGTGTATTAATTTCCAAAGTGGTTTCATCAGTTTACCTTCTCACCAGTAGGACCTGACTGTTCTTGATGATCCACATCCTCTCCAATATTTGTTGTTTCTTAAGTTGTGTCTTTTTCTTAAGCATTTCTAACAATTCTTTTATATTTTGGATAGTAACCTTTTGGTGTCCCTAAAGTCCTTTCCCATATTTAAATTTTTTCCCCAACTTTCTTTTCATTATCTTGATCAGAACTTTAAAATTTTAATTAGTTGAAGTTACTAGTTCTTCATAGCCCTTTTTTGTTGTAAGAAATTGTTTCTTATTCCAGTTTCAAAAAGATAGTTTCCTGTATTTTCTTTTAAAAGTTGTAAGTTTGTCCTTTCACATTTAAGTCTATAATCCACCTGGAATTGGCTTTGGTATATGGTGTGGGGTAGATCGGGCTCACCTTTGTTCCCACCTGGATAGCCAGTGTCTTGGGCCCCTTCCGGGCCAGACTGTGTCACGGGATGTATTGACGTGTGTGTGGCCTGGTCTGTCTGCTTTTCCTTGATTGATTTGTCTACCTCAGGATGATGCTTCTAGATGGGAAGGACTTTGTTTTCACCATTCACTGTGATAACATTAATTATTGTAAAGAGACTTGACTTTTTAGATTTAAATTACAAGTCCACTTGTTACAATTAAGTCTCTGGGTAAGAGTGTATTTCCTAGTAGAGTCTTTTTTTTTTTTTTTTTTTTAAAGGTAACCGTACTTTTCCGAAAATGCTGTTCTGCAATTGGACTGGAGGTTATAAGTGGTCTACAGCTCTGGCTCTGAGGTAAACTTTGTTGCTAGTAAGTTAAAGATGCCATTTGAATTTTGTTGGGATCAGTGGAATGTTCCAGACATTGAACTCACATGTGTTGAGTAGACCATAGGAAACATAGAGCTGTGGGGAATTCTTTAGGTGGTCAGACAAGTACCTTCATAGAGTTTAGGATGTCAGCTTTTCTCCCAAGATGACTGCATTCTAGGATGACTTAATTGAATCATTATTACAGATGACTAGAACCAGTCAGGGTTTCCCATCCTGAACATACTGTGAAACAATGAAAGGCTGTATACTATTCAAAATAGGTAGGCTTATGATGTCTTTTTAATTTTTGTCTTCTTCTTTATTATAAAAAAATAGTATATGCTCAATACTGAAAGCAGGAAAAAAAATGAAAGTCACAGAAACATTAAAATAACCTATATTTCCACCATCCAGAGATAACTTTAGACTTAGAATTTTTACATAAAAACTTTGACTTTCCCACAGCTTGGAAAAACAAAATTGTACCAATTTTTGTCAGCAGAAGGCCAGACAGGTGGGATGCTTGTTAAAAGGTTGTGCCAAGTAGAGTTGGAGGTTTGGGTTCGAGCCTGAGGCTCTGGGGCCTGCGACATGACAAGGGGCAGGCCTTCATAACCTCGCCACTGTTCATTCTTTGTTGTGGGGCAGCTTGAAGTACCATGGTATGTTCAGCAACTGACTTGAAAGTAAGAATAGTTTCTTCTCTAAGCTCAACATAGTTTCTTTGAGGACGGTTGCTGTGAATGTGGTAATGCCCAGGGTTTGCCTCAGCGCTCCGCGGGGCGGGATGGGAGCACAGATGCGGTGGGGTTGGCCACATGGTGGAAGTGTTGGAGCTGGGGCATGGGTACTCTTCTCTTCACTTTTTACTTTCATATGTTTTGAAGTTTTCCATAATAAAACTTTAAAAAGAATAGAATGAGAGGTCAGAATATTGTTAGATCTTTGAACAATTTGAAGGAACCTTAAAAATCATTTATTCCCAACACTAAACTTCTAGAGATGAGTGACTGACAAAGTCAGACAGTTTGATCCAGGGCAGCCAGATGGTCTTGAACTGTCTCATGATGTCAACTTCGGACTCCATGTTTGTGCACTTTGTGTTAGACTGGCTCCCCTCTGTGTTCTTTCAGGCAGACCATTTTCAAGATTTAAAAGCAATGACATCTATTACTTTTTTAAAAAAGATAAACATTAGATTTCAGTACAGCTAGGATTTTTGACATTTAAACAGTCTTCTTGACTATTCATTATTTGGATAGTTCATTATTTGGTTATAAATTTGGGAAGTAGTCATTTGTGTCTTTGAGCGCTATGATCATTTGAGGCCCTTCCATAAGTGACTCAGTGTGGTTATTGAGCACGCCTGGCTGCAGCTGGGGGCCTCTGGTGGGTGACAGGCCTGTTTGCTGTTGCAGCATTACCCTCGGAGGGTTTGGAGCAGACCGTTTCTACCTGGGCCAGTGGCGAGAGGGCCTCGGCAAGCTCTTCAGCTTCGGTGGCCTGGGAATATGGACTCTGATAGACGTCTTGCTAATTGGAGTTGGCTACGTTGGACCAGCAGATGGCTCTTTGTACATTTAGCTGTGGGTATGTGCTTCAGAGAGGAGCGGTGCTTAGAAGGTACTTCCTTTGCCTGTAGGAATTGATGTGCTGTGAGTGATGTATTTTCTGTTTTTAATGTACAGCATCTGTACTTTGCCTGCCTTGATAAAGGTAAAATTTAAAAATACACTGAACCATGCTTATCTGGAATTTGTTTTTATTTGTGTGAAATATTTTTTTCTGTGAAAAAATTTAAACTTAGTCTTAACTAGAAGAACAAATTCTACAATGATTGGAAATCTACTTGATTCCTCTGACTTCAGTTCTGTATTGTGTAAGTCAAAGTGTATCCAGCCCTGAAAAGTGTTTCAGCTGTGATGACAGAAAGTGGGAAGTGTTTTAATCAGTCATCTGTAAGTTTTGTGGTATACTGTCTTATGTCGTCTGGTCTTTTACTTGTGACTGTTTGAAAGTAAACTGCAGAATATTTATGTCCAGTTACTGTGGTTTGAATTTTGTTAGCAATATAAAAGGTTTTGCAAGCATCCTGAAAAATTAATAAAATTACAAGTTACTTTAAGAAATATGTAGATCTGTTTTCTGTATGTTTTTTATATAAAAATAGAAGCTTTAATAATATATATTAAAATTATAGCAACTGTTACCAAGGTAAACTGTTAATTTTTCAGGGCATTACTCCATTCCAGCAGATATTCATGATTAGCTGGTTCATTGACATAGTGGAAGTGTTAAAAAATGTGTTTCACTGTGACTGATGGTTTTGAGTCTTTATATATCTGTTGTAGACCCTTTATTGGAAAGAAAACAATTATTAATTCAAAGTGCGTTCTAAACAAGCTTCTTTTGAAGCATTTAAAAATTATTAGCATTTTTCCTTTCAAATTTGGGTAACTGAGCATTACTTTTTAAACGTAAGCATTAATAGCCAGAAGACTTAACCAGCCTATCTGATCTAGTAGCTTTGAAATATTTTTCAGAAAGTCTCCATAAATCTAGAAGAAAGTCATAATTTTCCTCACGAGATTATTAATTACAGTTTACTTGGAAGGGGATTTAAATCGCTTTGGTGTGACAACTTGCCATTTAAAAATGGTGATACCAAAAAAAAAAAAGAACGGGCTGCTGTTGAAGCTCAGAATCTGCTTAGGTGTCTTGGTGTACAAGTAGCAGTTCCAGTTCTGGGCACTAGGTGGTACATGCTCATTACAATTAGTTTGCATTATATTTCCAGAAGCAGCCAATCTTGTTTTTTCCTGGGAGCATATGCGGGCATAGGCACCACTTCCAGATGGGAGTCCAGTTTGCACATGGACCTTTCTTTCCTAGGGCAAAGACTCCTTCTCATCCACCATGGTACATGAGACTCTTGGTTGAACAGGTTTTTCTTGGGGACCTGACTACCAGGAAGCAGCTTCTTTGCTAACTGTGCCGAAGAGAATCTCCAATAGTTCCCTGTGGGGCTACCACGTGAGGAGGAGCCAGGGAAGCAGTGGGAATTAGTGGCTCTGCATGGTGCTCATGGGGAAAATGGGGAGCAGCTGCCTTGACAATTGGCCATCATTATGGCTTTGGGGCCTGAGTTAAATAATGAAGATCTGGTGTTTGAAAGGTGAAAGCTGAAAGATTCAGAGTCCATGAAAGGAAATGTGTACATAAATTGTTCTCAGATCCTGAGAAACTTGTACAAGGGGATAGCCTTTGGGACCTAAAGAATGCAGGCAAATCAGGGATGCTTCCCATCAAGGATTTGATGGAGCTGATTGCCTCTGAGACGGATAACTAGCAGGAAAATGAGATTTCCAAGTACAGTTTGAACAAATCTGTGAATGGTGAGCTCATACATGGCCCCTTAAAGAAATTGTAATAAAACTGGCTTTCAAAGAGCACCAGAGAGTGGGTGTGGTCACTAGAAAATTCCATAGGCCTTTACTGGCAGCAAAATGTGTTCAGATCTGACTTTCAGACTCTCCCTGTGTGCTGTGAGCTCTGAGTAGGAGCTATTAGATAGGAAACCTCAGCACAGGTTGGGAACCATATCAGACACCCCTATGTTGATGGTTCTCTGGAAATTCAGGATTTATCACCACAGCATGCTGTGTCTTACTTCGTCTTCAGAATCCCTGCCTTGCTTGGTCAGTATTCTTCAACTTGCCCCCATAGTTCCTTCTGGGCGGGTGCTATGTTGTTTATATCTTCCCACGTTGTCCCTAACACAGTGTCTTGCACACAGTGACTCATATTTGTGAACTGAGTTAATGCCATGGGTATCTTAGAGGTATTGAAGTGCGTGGAATTCCAGTTGAGGTGGCTGCAGGGAGGTAACGTAGACATTGGCTTCAAGTAAATATTGGCTGTGGCACCATGTTAATCTGATATCTGTAAATTGCTGAGGAACAGCTCTGGTTTATGGGGCTTATAAAAAGATTTTTTAAAGATCTTATGGTTCCAAGTTTTAAAAATGTCATCTCTATGCCACACAACTTTCTTTCCTTCTGGTTTTTTAGTACATTCTGCCAGAATTGCATCTATTTTTGGCACATCATCAATTAAGGAATTTGCAAATGATTTTAATTCATCCCATAAGCAATGAATGGAAAATGAGCTGTATCTGATGGAGCTTTTTGAATAAAACATCAGGAGCTTAAAAATGAAGGCAAAATCCTTCACTCCTGGTCTTAAGCTTCCCCTCTGCCCATGCATAATCTGATTAAAAAAGGTTTGATAGAGTTTTAAGTGACACAAGAATGTTAGAAAGTATGTAAGTTTATTTTGTAACTTAACATAAATTTGGTGTGAATTCCTATAGCTGAAATATTAAAAATATCTTCTATAAACACAGTTTATGCACAACAAGGAAGATCTGATTGAGACTGGGCATAATTTACCAAAAGACTCCATGACAGGAAGACTCTGATTCTCTGCTGTAGCCAGGATTTGAGAGCACTACCTGGCACACAGTAGGTGCACAGGGACTATTTGTTTGATGAATGAATAATGGAAAATCTCTAGGAGAAAGCTAAACACCTAAAAGTATTGCTAGGAATTTTGGGGTAAAGTGGTAGGATACAGATGGATCATAACAGCCCCCTTCAAATACTTCAGCATGAACACACAGTATGGTAAAAACTGGTGATTTCTTCCCACAAAAAAAAAAAAAAAAAAAAAAAAAGAACCCAATGGGAAATAAGGAAGTAGACAACCAATGTCAAGTATCAAAAAATTGGTGGGTGAAGAAAAAAATTCTTTTCAGAGGTGCCAGGCTATTTCTGCAAATGTTCCTTGTGAAACAGCAAAAATGCAGAAACTGCCTCGCCAGAGGAATAGACTAAACAGGAGATGGCGGATATCCTCATCTTTCCCTTGTTACTGGAGGGTGATGTGAAAAGGGCTGTTGGAAAGAGGGACTAGTGAAACAACCAGAACTGATTCTCTGATGCTTATTGGGGTTCCATGCTGAATCAGAGAAAGGCTCCAAAGCCCAAGATGACCACCTGGGATAGGAAATCCACTTCCTAATTAGGGGAAGAAACCCTTTGGGGCATGTAGAAAATCTTAGTAAAGAGACCAGAGACCAGATACTCCGGTAAAGTTGGTTGAACTTCCCCCCGCCTCACCTCTATTAGGACACAGAACATTGAATAGGACACAGAATAACAACCTTCAAACAGCTCAGAGAGAAAAAACAAATACAGGAATTTATTCACATGATACCATGAAATTGCCCACATTGCACAAGAACTGAAAGAATGACACACCACACCCACTGGAATGACTATAATAAAAAGACCAAATAACAAGTATTGGTGAGGAGGTGGAGAAATTAGAACCTCGTGCATTGCTGGTGGGAATGTAAAATGATTGTAGCTACTTTGGGAAATGGTTTGGCAGTTCTTGAAATCTCTAAATAATTACATGTGACTCAACTATTCTCCTGGATATATGCCCAAGAAAAATGAAAATATATTATGTAAAAAAGCTTGTTTATAACAGCATTATTCATAATAGTCAAAAAGTGGATACAACCCAAGTGTCCATAAACGGATGAATAATACGTAAACCAAATGTGGTATTTCCATACAATGGAATATTACTCAAGTTATAAAAAGGAATGAAGTACTAATACATGGCTGCAACATGGATAAACCTCAAAAACACTGTGCTAAGTGAAAAAAAGTTATATTTTAAGTTGATGAACTTTATGGCATATGAATTATATCTCAAAATTTTTAAAGGAGAGATGGCACAGCAACTGTATATACTGTGTATACTATGACACAGGGATGAGAACACAGAAGAAAGGAAAGGGAGAAAGGAACAGTCTGTGAAAGAAAGATGAAGTGCCCATCTTAAAGAAAACTTAAGAAACAAGAAAGGTCCTTGCAAATTTTTTGTGCTATAGAACATTTACATGTGTTCCTTCAGCAAATAAGTACTGAGCCCCTAATATGTGTCATTCACCTTTCTAGAAGACAGTGGAGATACAGCAATAAACAAGTCCTTCATTTCATGGAACTTACATTCTTGTGTACCAAAGTATAAGCACAAAGATGCAGATTGCATTGACCCCCTTCTATCATGGAGGGGCTATTGATTTATCCTCACTGGTACAGACACACATTCTGAGTATGGATTTGCCTTCCCTAGCTCTCTTCAGTGCTTCACACACGATTGCTTCTAATCAAAGAACTACTTTATAGCAAAATATGGCACCAAATGTGAGTTCACATTAAGAAAGGGAAAAAGAGCTTCAGTAGTAGCCAGGCTGTGATTTTAACCTCTACATATAAAAAAAATGTTCAGAATACAAGCAATGCCTGTCCCTCCCCCGCTTTTCTTCTTTCTTAAGATGGACACTTGGGCCATTGATTAAACATATTTCTCATTTCCTAATATAAGTATTTAATGCTATAAATCTCCCCCTAAGCTTCACACTTTCCAAATTCTGTTGTGTACAATTAAGAATACTTTGTAAATCTTACTGCTTCCTCTTTAACCCAAGGATTATTTTTAAATGTAATATTTTATTTCCACATGTGGGCATTTTCAAGACACAGTTTTGTAATTAGTTTGCAGTTGAATTTTATTGTAGTCAGAGAATAAAATTAATTAATTTAATTTTTAAGAATTGTTGGTTTGTTTCATGGCTCAAAATATGATGTCATGCTCACTGTTACATATGCACTTGAAAAGAGTGTATTCATTCTACTGTTCCAGATAATTGTTTATTAATGTCAGTTAAATCAAGTTGTTTGATGGTATCTTTCAGGATTTCTATGTACTTGCCAATACTCCCATCTGCTTATTCCATCAGTTACTAACAGGAGTACTGTAGTCTACAACCACAATAGTAGATTTATGTATTATTATTTTCAGTTCTATCAATTTCTGTTTATTCTATCAATTTTTGCTGTTAAACATACATATTTGGGATTGGGATGACTTTTTTTTAGTAGTGGCAAAATATAACCAAATATACATGAAAAAATTTAAAAATTTTAGGCCATTTTAAGTGTACCGTTCAGTGGTGTTAAGTACATTCACATTGTTGTGCTACTTGCACCACAACACATTTCCAGGACTTTTTTATCTTTCCAGACTGAAACTCTGCACCCATTAAACGACTCCTTACTACTCTACTGCCCCCCCCACCAGCCCCTGGCAATCACCGTTCTATTTTCCACCCTTATGAATTCGACTACTCTAGGTACCTCATATAAATGGAATCATACAGTATTTGTCTTTTTGTGTCATTTAGCGTGTCTTCAAGGTTCATCCATGTTGTAGCACATGTTAAGATTTCTTTCCTTTTTAAGGCTGAATAATATCCAACTATATACATACCATATTTTGTTTATCCATTCACTTGATGAAAATTTGGGCTTTTTGCACCTTTCACTATTTGAATAAATGCTGCTATAAATAGGCATGTATAAATATTTGAGTTTCTGCTTTCAGTTCTTTTGGGTATATACCCAGAAGTAGGATTGCTGGATCATGTGGTAATTCTGTTTAATTTTTTGAAAAACGTGTGATGTCTTCTTTGTTATGCAATATTATGCACTAATCCCTTTGTTATGCAATGTCCTTTATCCTTGGTAATATTCCTTGTTCTGAAGTCTACTGTGTGACATTAGCATAACTACCTCAACTTTAATTTTATTAGTGTTTGGTATATATGTTTCCATCCTTTTACTTTTGTAACCCCTATGTGTCTTTACATTTAAACTGAATTTCTTTTAGACAGCATATACTGATCTTGGTTTTCCTTTAACCTGGCAATCTCTGCCTTTTAACTGGGGATCTTAGACCATTTACATTAACATCACTAGTAGTATGGTTAAATTTAAATCTATCATCTTGTTAGTTGTTTTATGTTTGTTCCATCTGTTCCTTTCTCTCTTTTTCCTGTTGTCTACTTTTGGATTGGTTGAATTCTTTAAAATGGTTTTCAGCCATTATTCTTCAGATTTTTATTTTAAAGCTCCATACTCTGTTTACTTCTGAGACTCTAATGATATAAATATTTGATTTTTTTTTTTGTTGTTACTGTTCCACAGGTTCCTGATACACTGTTCTTATTTATTTTTAAGTCTAACTTCTCTGGTTGTTTGGATTGGAAGTTTCTACTGAGTGGTCTTTGAGTTCACTGATTCTATCCATTCTCATCTCCAATCTGCTTCTGAGCCTGATGAATTCTATATTATTATTTTTTTAATTTTATTGAAGTATAGATTATATGCAATATACTGGTTTCAGATATACAACACAGTGATTCAATACACAGTAGATCACAATAATTCACATTATTAGATCTGCACCCCAATTAGTGCAGTTACTGTCAACATAAAAAGATGTTATAGAACCACTGACTATATTCTCCATGCTGCACTTCCATCCCTGTGACCCACTTCTGATTGAGAATTTGTGTCTTTATTCCCCTTATCACCCACCCACCCAAACCCTCTCTGGTGGTAACCACCAGTCACTTCTCAGTGTCTATGAGTCTGCTGCTGTTTTGTTCCTTCTGTTTTGCTTTGTTTTTGTACTCCACAAATAAGTGAAATCATATGGTATTTGTCTTCCTCCACCTGGCTTATTTCACTGAGCCTAATACCCTCTAGGTTCGTTCATGTTGTCACAAATGGCAGGATTTCTTTCTTTTTTATGTCTGAATAATATTCTGTTGTGTATATGTAGCATATCTTCTTTATCCATTCATTTACTGACAGATACTTTGATTGCTTCCATATCTTGGCTATTGTAAATTATGCGGCAGTAAACATAAGGGTGATACATCTTTTCAAATCAGAGATTCTGTTTTCTTTGGATTAATTCCTAGAACAAGTTACTGGGTTGTATGGTATTTCTATTTTAGTTTTTTTGAGGAACCTTCATACTGCTTTCCATAGTGGCTGAACCAATTTATGTTCCCACCAACAGTGTAGGAAGGTTCTCTTTTCTTCACATTATCACCAACACTGTTCTTTCTTGGCTTTTGGATAGTGGCCATTCTAACCTGTGTGAGGTGATATCTTATAGTGGTTTTGATTTTCATTTCCCTGATGATTAGCATTGCGGAGCATCTTTTCATGTGCCAGTGGCCATTTGTATTTCTTTTTTGGAAAAGTGTTCAGGTCCTCTGCCCATATTTTAATCAGATTTTTTGTGGGTTTTTTGGTGTTGAGTCATATGAGTTCTTTATATCTTTTGGATGTTATCCCCTTATCAGTTAAATCATTTACAAATATATTCTCCCATGCTGTAGGTTCCTTTTTGTTGTTGATGGTATCCTTTGCTGTATAGAAACTTTTTAGTTTGACATAGACCCACTTGTTCATTTTTGCTTTTGACACAGAGAGGTTACAAAAGTAAAAACCTGGTGTATTTTTTATTTAAATTATTGAAGCTTTAGTTATATAGTTCTCTTTAGCTCATTTAAAAATATCTTTGACTTATTTGCTGAGATTTTTTATTTGTGTTCACAATTGCTCATTGAAACGTTTTTATGATTCCTCCTTTAAAATCCTTGTCAGATAATTCCAACATCCAAGTTCTCTCAATGCTGGCATCTTTTGATATCTTTCCTTATTTAAGCTGTAATTGACCTTAGTTATTAGTATGATGAATTATTTTTTACTGTATCCTGGACATTGTGGGTATTGTGTTGTGAGACCTGTTTGATCTTTTTTTCTTCTCTATAAATATTTCTTCTATTTAGGTGTAGAGTGCAAGTCCAGGTTAGGGTACACGTTCAGTTCCCCCTTGGGCTTCATTCATACTGCCTTGACAAAAGTGGACCACTGATTCATACTGCTCTGTTACAGATGACTGTAACCTAATCACAGTAGTCCTCGAAGAAGCAGGCTGCTATGATATGAACTGTATATTGAGGGCCAAGCTTTTTTTTGAAATTGAATTTTTATTCCAAAGAGTATGATGGCTAGAAAGACAACAGCTAAAACTGAAATGATTTGCTTAACTGGAAATTAGAAGTAGTTGATGTATAGGAGAGCTAACTGAGGTAACAGCCTTGATACTCTGGCAACCATTACAATCAAGAAAGCATAAACATAATGTCCTTCTAATACACAATCTGGATGTGCAGTATTTACAGCAAATACTATAAAAAGAAAAGAAGGGGTAAGGAACAGAAAAGGAAACTGTGGGTGGTTATAGGAGCTGAGGGCCTCAAGATTGGAAGACCCCTAAATCCAGAAAGGAACACCAGCTCCACTGATCCTTGGACTGCAGAATGTGAGACTCTGACAGAGAATCCAGCTAAATCATCCCAGCCTCTTGGTCCACACCTGTCTTAATTCTCTTGTGATTTTTTTATACAACAATAGAAAACTAATACACCCTTTCTATTGCTCTTCATTTCCAATGTTCCAAGTTTCCTTCTGTTAACATTTCTTTCTGTCTGAAGAATTTCTGTTAGCATTTTTTTTTTGGTAGAGCAGGTCTGCCAACAAAAAATGTTATTAGATTCCCTCTATCTGAGAGTACCTTTATTTTACTTTCATTTCTGAAAGATAGTTTTGCTGAATATAGAATTCTGGGTGAGTTTCTTTCAGCACTTGAAAAATGTTATGCCACTTCCTTCTAGGGTTTATGATTTCTGATGAGAACTAGACTGTCATTTGAATAGTTTTACTACTATAGGTAATACATTATTTTTTTTCTTACTGCTTTCAAGATTTTTGTCTTTGTAGTATGATATAAATTTGGTTAAAATTAATCTAAGCATGGATTTCTTTGAGTTTATTCTGCTTGGGATTTGCTTAACTTTTGAACCTACAACTTTATGTCTTTTGCCAATTTGAGAAGTTTTCAATCTATTTCTTGAAAATTTTTTAGCACCATACTCTTTCATTTCTCTTGCTGATCTCTGATGACCTGAATGTTAGATTTTTTGTTATTGTCCCACATGTTTTCTGAGATTCCATTCATCTAAAAAGTCTTTTCTCTGTTCGGATTAGATCATTTCTATTGTTCTATCTTTAGGTTCATTGATTCTTTCTAATGTCATCTCCATCTGCTATTTAGCCCATTCAGTGAGTTTTAATATTTCATTTACCTTATTTTTAAGTTCTCGGTTTTTTTTAATGGGTTCTTTTAAATTCTTTGTTGAACATTTCTGTTAGTTCTTCCCACCCACCCATTCCCACCCAGAGTGCTACTATTTGTCTTTTGGAGAATTTTAATGATAGCTCCTTTAAAATCCTTGTCAGACAATTACAGCATCTTTATCATCTTGGTTTTGATGTCTGTTGATTTTCTTTTGCCTCTCAAGTTGAGATTTTCTTGTATGAGTAACCTGTGGAATGTAACCAGGACATTTTAAGTATTATGTTGTAAGATTCTGGTTTCTATTTAAATCTTCTTTCAGGAGGCAGTCAACCTGTTTAGGGTCAGAGGGCATGTTCTGGCACACTTTTGTGGGCTGTGGTTCAAGTGCTGATTTAGTTAGCACTGCTGTTCTGGTCTACCCAGCTTGTGTGCAGCCTGGAGACCAATCTGAAATGAGTAATATTTATCACTGTAGTTCAGTTCTCCGTCTCTTGAGGTGTGGATTCCTGTTGGTCATGCATGAGCTTGGGAGTCTGCCCAAGACTTCATACACAGATTTAAAGTATCCATCTCCAGTTCTTTTCTTTCTGTACCCACCCACCCCTCTCTCTGATTGGTGCTGCTTCTTTGTTGCTGTTTGTTTAGCACACAGTGTGGATGATCATAGTTCTCATAGATGATACACCAGTGGGTGGGGGAGGAGTACCACCTTTTGCTGACATTTGCTTAGTGTAGGACAGGGATGGTACTCAGGGATCTCCCCACAGTCTCTGCAGCACTAGGTATGGAGGGAGAGGAATGCCACCTCTGTTCATGTTTTTATAGGATAAGAATGGTTTATGGCTTCACTCTGAAGTCTGCCCACAGTCCCAGTGTGGAGGAAGAGGGTCTCCTTCTCATTGGTGAGGGGATGGAATAGTCAACAGGTTTCTGCCTATAGTCCTCGTAACCTGAACCCCAGTGCAGGGGTAGGGTGCCTCCTCCTCAGTGTAGGGCAGGGATGGTGGACAGGGCTCTGCCTCCAGCCCCTGTAGGTGAAGTGTTGTGTGGGGGTGGAGGGTGGGGTAGCTTTCTGTGAGGTGTTCATTTGTCATACAGTAGGTTTCACCCTGCAGGGCTGCCCTTTATCGAGATTTTGGCCAGAAGGAGCAAGCTTTCCTTGCAATTTTTTTTTTATTTTTATTTTTTGGTGTTTGGTCTGTTCCTATTGGCATTTCAGGGTTGTGGCTTCTCTAGTACTCAGGTAAGGATATATAGGATCAAAAAAATCCCAAGGCTCTCACAACCTGGTGGGTCCTCAAATCCCAAAGACCCTGGCCAGTCCACCTTCTCTTCTCCACCTCTCAGAGTCTTCTGATGGTTGCTTTATATGTTTTGGTCAGAATTCTGGTTGAAACAGTGGGGAGAATAGGATGAAATGTTACTCTCTTTTGTATGGAAACAGAAACCATGAATTATCTTTTATTGTGATCAAACATAGTGCTCTTCTTTTTTCTGTGTAGATCCAAGTTCCTATTGGCTATCGTACAGCACATAATAAAGGGTAAGACTCCATTTTTGATGCTTGACCATTTGTAGCTTTCAAACCCACTCCTCCTTCTTCCATTAACAAGCCAATAAGAAAGCTGATAAGAAAATGTGCCCACTTCTTCCAGTGATGTCAGCAGGAAGTCCAAACCACACAAACCCCAGCCCAAGTACCTAAATACCACTCTAAGCCACAATAAAAGGCAAAGTTGAGGGAGGGGGAAAAAGCTGGAGTGTGAGAAGTGAGGCAGAAACCTCCTCCAAAATCACATAAAACATGAAAATGCAGCAAATACAACTAATCCTGAAAAAGTGACCCAAAGACTGCAGGAAGACTGCCTACCTTGGAAAAAAGAGACTCACAGAAAAGGGTAAAGTAGCAAAACTGCAGTCTGGCAGGACCCAAGCCCTCCCCTCAACCCAGATCACTGGCGGGAGGAGGAGAAACAGAGCAGGGAGGGAGTAGAAGCCCAGGACTGTTGAACACCCAGCCCTGGAGATCCCCAGGAGCATGAACCCCCATCACATGGTGGTCTAGAGATTAGCAGGGTTCTAAAGCAAAGACAGGCTGACTACTCAGACTGCTATTCCAGCTGCTTGTGGAGAACAGGTATTCACAACTGGTCCCACTGGGACAAAAGAAGCGGGGGGCAGTTTGAAAGACATCCCAGCAGCAAGAGGGGCACTAAAGGGGCAATGATTAAACAAAGCTCTCTGCTCAGGAAAAGGGACAGGTTGACAAAATCATCCTGGCACACTCAGTCCAGCAGGTTGGGAGCTCTCAGGAGCTTCAGACTCTCTGTTCCCCTGGTGGCCAACACAACCCTGAGGCCCCCCACTGTGATGTGCAGTCTGCCACTCCTTTCTCCTGGCAGGTACTGGTTCTGCTCACCCACTGCCCCAGCCACCATGCCAGGCCAGGTGGAGGGTGGCCCCACCTTCAGCAGATACAGGGGCTTAGCACAGAGGCTCCTCCCTGCATGCCTGGCTCACTGGACCTGTCAGTGAAGGTGGGCATTACAGCTGGGAAGGCAGGAAACCCTCCCAGCTGAGCTCTTTCTGCCCAGCAGGTGCTGGTTCCACTCGCCTGTGACCCACGCCACTGCTGCAGGTGCACGGCAGCTCCAGAGAGGGCGTCTCCTACACAAAGTTATTATCCCATAGGAAACACTAAAAAAATGAAATGGCAATAGTCCGAACAAAATAACAACAAAAAATGGCAGCAAGAGGACATAGTGAAATGGACATCACCAATCTTAGTGATAAAGATTTCAAAATAAAGGCCATAAACCTGCTCACAGAGCTAAAGAAAATACTCAAGATCTCAGGGAGGATTTCGTCAAAGAGACAGAAACTTTGAAAAATACAGTATCTGAAATGAAACATACAATTGAGGGATTTAAAAGTAGATGAGATGAGGTAGACGAGACAGTAAATGATACAGAAATTAGAGAACAGAAAAACAAAGAAGTGGAGGCACAGAAAGAAAAAGGATCTCTAGCAATGAAAGAATAATGAGAGAGCTGTGTGACCAATCCAAACAGAACAATATTCACATTATAGGGATACAGAAGAAGAAGAGAAAACAGTACAAAAAATCTCTTTGAGGTAATAATTGCTGAAAACTTCCCAAATCTGGGGAAGGAAATAGTCTCTCAGGTCATGGAAGTGCAGAGATTTCCCAACACCAGGAATCCTAGGAAGACAACACCAAGACATAATTATTAAAATGGCCAAGATCAAGGACAAGGAGAGAGTGTGGAAAGCAGCCAGAGAGAAAAAAAGATCACTTATAAAGGAAACCCCATCAGGCTATCAGCAGACTTCTCAGCAAAAACTTTTCAGGCCACGAGGGAGTGGCATGATACAGTCAATGCAATGGAACAGAAAGGCTGGCAACCAACAATACTATACCCGGAAAGATTATCATTTACATTTGAAGCAGAGGTTAAACCATTTACAGATAAGCAAAAGTTGAGGGAATACACCACCTTAAACCAACTCTAAAGTGGAACTTAAAGGGACTGCTCTAGATGGAAGTGCTCCTAAGGCTAAATAATTGACACCAGAGAAAATAAAACCATAGTAGAAGAAGACCAATTAATTACTAAGCAAATACAAAATTAAATCAGTTACCCACAAAGTCAGTCAAGGGATGCACAAAGAGTACAGAATATGATACCAAACATATAAAGAGTGGAGGAGGAGGAAGAAGAAGGGGAGGAAAAAAAAAACCCTTTAGATTGTGTTTGAATAGCATAATAAGTGAGTTAAGATAGACTGTTCATAGTAAGGAAGCTGCCTTTGAACCTTTGGTAACCACAAATCTACGCCTACAATGGCAGTACATACATATCTATCGATAATCACCTCAAAGTAAATGGTCTGAATGCACCAATCAAAAGACACAGAGACAGAATGGATTAAAAAAAACAAGACCCATCTATATACTGCCTTCAAGAGACTCACTTCAAACCCAAAGACATACACAAGACTAAAAATTAAAGGATGGAAAGAGATTGTTCATGCAAATAATAGGGAGAAAAATGCAGGAATAGCAGTACTTACATCAGACAAAATAAGATTTTAAAACAAGGTATCGAGACAAAGAAGGACATTGTAAAGCAGTGGCGGCAGCGGCGGCAGCGAGTGGGTCTCTGTAGCCTAGAAAAATTGTGCAAAAATGTCTCTGTACCCGTCTCTTGAAGACCTGAAGGTAGATAAAGTAATTCAGGCTCAAACTGCCTTTTCTGCAAACCCTGCCAACCCAGCAATTCTGTCAGAAGCTTCTGCTCCCATCTCTCAAGATGGAAGTCTCTATCCTAAATTGTATCCAGAGCTTTCTCAGTACATGGGCCTCAGCTTAAATGAAGAAGAAATACATGCAAATATGGCCATGGTCCCTGGAACACAAGTTCAAGGGCTGGTAGCAAGACCTTCTAGTATGAACTATATGGTGGCTTCTGTAACTGGTAATGATGTTGGAATTCGTAGAGCAGAAATTAAGTAAGGGATTCGTGAAGTCATTTTGTGTAAGGATCAAGATGGAAAGATTGGGCTTAGGCTCAAATCAATAGATAATGGTATATTTGTTCAGCTCGTCCAGGCAAATTCTCCAGCCTCGTTGGTTGGTCTGAGATTCGGGGACCAGGTACTCCAGATCAATGGGGAAAACTGTGCCGGCTGGAGTTCTGATAAAGCACACAGGGTGCTCAAGCAGGCTTTTGGAGAGAAGATCACTATGACAATTCGTGACAGGCTCCTTGAATGGACAATTACCATGCATAAAGAAATTACTGGCCATTTTGGCTTTATCTTTAAAAATGGAAAAATAGCATCCATAGTGAAAGATAGTTCTGCAGCTAGAAATGGTCTTCTTACAGAACATAACATCTGTGAAATCAATGGACAGAATGTCATTGGATTGAAGGACTCTCAAATTGCAGACATACTGTCAACATCTGGAACTGTAGTTACTATTACAATCATGCCTGCTTTTATCTTTGAACATATTATTAAACAGATGGCACCAAGTATTATGAAAAACCTGATGGATCACACCATTCCTGAGGTTTAAAAAGTCAAGGCACAGTGGAAACATGGTTGAACTTCTCCAGTTACTTCTTTGGCAACTTACCTTTATATTCTGCACATGAAGCTTTCTAGGAGCCAGAGAGCATATGCTGCATGAGGACCTTTCTGTCTTACATTATGGCTGGGAATCTTACTGTTTGATCTAAATCTTGTTCAGACTTTAAGATAGTTGTAGCCTTATCCTGGTTTTACAGATGTGAAACTTTGTGAAAAGATTTGCTTTCATGGTTTTGTAGTTTCTTTACTGGGAGCCTGTTGCTTTTACAAGCCATTATGGTTAGGATGACTGATAGGAGATTAGCTTTGTGTTAGACCAGTCACCTTTATCCTAGATACCAAGTAGGTTCTTCATATTACTTTAATTCCATGGTATATTTACATTTTTACTGCATTACTATAGTACATTTAGAATGATTCTTTTGACTTTTTTTTTTTTTTTTAGTTTTGTGTGTGTGTAAAACACCAATCAAGTAACACTGGTTTCATTCCATTTAAGCATTATACAGTGTATGTAGGTTGCAGGAGATTGTTATCATTGAAATCATTAAATTTTAACTACCTTCCTTAATATGTTTGAACTGTCGCCTTAACTATGTTAAGCATCTAGAATAAAAGCCAAAATATATTGCTGCCTTTCTAAAACCCAAAATGCAGTTCTGTATTAAACTGAAATGTACTACTAGCCCAGAACAATTTCATGGTACATACCAAGCTATAGTATAGCTGCTTTGTTGCATTTGATATTTTCTAGTCATTGTATAATGGAAACTTCTTCTAAAAGTTATCAGTATCACTTTCTGAGAAATGAATCACTATGTATTTAATGTAAAAATTCCTAGACTAAATAGGATAAGCTTTTGACTCCCTTTTTTCACTTGTAGGTCAAGTGGGGTAATAATCTCATTTGGCTTTTAACTCTTAAC
This sequence comes from Manis javanica, assembly GCF_040802235.1. Classification (NCBI taxonomy): domain Eukaryota; kingdom Metazoa; phylum Chordata; class Mammalia; order Pholidota; family Manidae; genus Manis; species Manis javanica. The sequence continues at coordinate 18,147,000 of NC_133173.1, forward strand.
ATTATGTAACCTAGCTAATTTGAGATGGTGTTAAAATGTTTTCCTGGTGATTTGTTCCATTTCTTGACTCCTCCTTGCAAACAAAATGGCAGTGACATTTTATCCTGATTTTTTTTGTTGTATGCCTCTGCTATTTTAATTAAATATGTATAAATAAATTTAAAAAAAAGAAGGACATTGCATAATGATAAAGGAGTCAGTCTAACAATAAGACGTAAGCATTATAAATATCAATGTACCCAACATAGGAGCACCTAATTATGTAAAACAAGTACTAACAGAATTAAAGGGGGAAATAGAATGCAATGCATACATTTTAGGAGATTTCAACACACCACTCACTCCAAAGGACAGATCAACCAGACAGAAAATAAGGAGACAGAGGCACTGAACAACACATTACAACAGATGGACCTAACAGACATCTACAGAACACTCCACTCAAAATCATCAGGATACACATTCTTCTCAAGTGTACATGGAAATTTTCCAGAACAAATCACATACTAGGCCACAAAAAGAGCCTCAGCAAATTCAAAAAGATTGAAATTGTGCCATCCATCTTCTCAGACCACAAAGGTATGAAACTAGAAAAGTATGCAAAGAAAAGAAGTCCACAAACACATGGAGGCTTAACAACATGCTCCTAAATAATCAATGGATCAATGACCAAAATTAAAACAGAGATAAAGCAATATATGGAGACAAGTGAAAACAACTCAACAGACCAAAACCTGTGGGACAAAGTGAAGGCAATTCTAAGAGGAAAATATTTACCAATACATGCTTACCTCAAAGAAAAAGAACAATCCCAAACGAATAGTCTAAACTCACAATAAAAGAAAAAGAAGAAATGAGGCCCAAAGTCAGCAGAAGGAGGGACGTAATAAAGATCAGAGCAGAAATAAATAAAATTGAGAAGAATGAAACAGTGGAAAGAACCAATGAAACCAAGAGCTGATTCTTTGAGAAAATAAACACAATAGATAAACCCCTAGCCAGACTTATCAAGAAAAAAAAGAGAGTGTATATACATAAACAGAATCAGAAATAAGAAAGGACAAATCACTATAGACACTGCAGAAATACAAAGAATTATTAGAGAATACTATGAAAAATCATATGCCAACAAACTGGATAACCTAGAAGAAATGGACAACTGTCTAGAAAAGTACAACTTCCCAGGACTGACCCAGGAAGAAACAGAAAATCTGAACAGACCAATTACCATCAATGAAATTGAACTGGTAATCAAAAAACTACCTAAGAACAAAATCCCTTACACAGATGGCTTCACTGCTGATTTTTATCAAACATTTTAAGAAGACCTAGTACCCATCCTCCTTAAAGTGTCCAAAAAGTAGAAGAGGAGGGAATACTTCCAAACTCATTCTTTCTATGAGACCAGCATCACTCTAATACCAAAACCAGACAAAGACACCACAAAAAAATATTAAAGACCAATATCCCTGATGAACACAGATGCAAAAATACTGAACAAAATATTAGCAAACTGAATTGAAAAATATGTCAAAAAGATCATCTGTCATGACCAAATGGGATTTATTCTAGGGATGCAGGGATGGTACAATATTCGAAATCCCTCAACATCGTACACCACATCAACAAAAAGGACAAAAATCACATGGTCATCTCCATAGATGCTGAAAAAATATTTGACAAAGTTCAACATCCATTCATGACAAAAACTCTCAACAAAATGGGTATAGAGGGTAAAAAGGCCTCCACATAATAAAGGCCATATATGACAAACCTGCAGTCAACATCATGCTTAACAGTGAAAAGCTGAAAGTTGTCCTCTAAGATCAGGAGCAAGACAAGGGTGCCCACTCTCCCCACTTTTATTCACCATAGTACTGGAGGTCCTCGCCATGACAATCAGATAACACAAAGAAATAAAAGGCATCCAGATTGGTAAGGAAGAAGACAAACTGTCACAGTTTGCAGACAACATGGTATTATACATAAAAACCCCTAACGAATCCACCCCAAAACTACTAGAACTAATAGCTGAATTCAGCAAAGTTGCAGGATACAAAATTAATACACAGAAATCTGTTGTGTTTCCTATATACTAACAATGAACTAGCAGAAAGAGAAATCAGGAAAATAATTCCATTCACAATTGCATCAAAAAGAATATACTACCTAGGAATAAACTAACCAAGGAGGTGAAACAGACCTATTGAAAACTGCAAGACATTCATGAGAGAAAGTAAAGAAGACACCAATAAATGGAAATACATCCCATGCTCATGGGATAGGAAGAATTAAGATTGTCAAAATGGCCATCCTGCCTAAAGCAATCTGCAGTTTCAGTGCAATCCCTATCGAAATACCAATAGCATTCTTCAACGAACCAGAACAAACAGTTCTAAAATTCACATGGAAGCACAAAAGACCCCAATAGCCAAAGCAATCCTGAGGAGGAAGAATAAAGCTTGGGGGGTTATGCCCTCCCCCCAATTTCAAGCTCTACTACAAAGCCACAGTAATCAAGACAATTTGGTACTAGCACAAGAACAGACCCATAGACAAATGGAACAGAATAGAGCCCAGATATAAACCTGCACATATATGGCCAATTAATATGCAATAATAGAGTCATGGACATACAATGGGGAAAAGACAGCATCTTCAACACCTGATGTTGGAAAAATTGGATAGCTCCGTGTAAGGGAATGAAACTGGATTACTGTCTAACTCCATATACAAAAGTAAACTCAAAATGGATCAAAGACCTGAATGTAAGTCATGAAACCATAACACTCATAGAAGAAAACATAGACAAATATCTCCTGAATATAAACATGAGCAACTTTTTCCTGAACACATCTCTTAGTGCTAAAGAAACAAAATAAAAAATGAACAAATGGGACTACATCAAAGTAAAAAGCTACTGTACGGCAAAAGATACCATCCACAGAACAAAAAGGCATCCTACAATATGGGAGAATATATTCATGAATGACTCATCTGATAAGGGCTTAACATTCAAAAAATAAAAAGAACTCACATGCCTCAAACACCCCCCTAAAAAAAATCCCAATTAAAAAATGGGCAGAGGATCTGAATAGACACTTCTCCAAATAAGAAATTTGAATGGCCAGCAGGCACATGAAAAGATGCTCCACATCACAAATCATCAGGGAAATGCAAATTAAACCACAATAAGATATCACCTCATACCAGTTAGGATGGCCAACATCCAACAGACAAGAAACAACAAATGCTGGCAAGGATGCGGAGAAAGGGCAACCCTCCTATACTGCTGGTGGGAATGTAAATTAGTTCATTTATTGTGGAAAGCAACATGGAGTTTCCTCAAAAAAAACTAAAAATAGAAATACCATTTGACCCAGGTATTCCACTCCTGGGAATTTACTCGAAGAAAGCAAGATCCCTAATTCCAAAAGACATATGCACCCCTGTGTTTATCACAGCACTATTTACAATAGCCAAGATATGGAGGCAACCTAAGTGTCCATCAATGGATGAATGGATAAAGAAGATGTGGTATATGTACAAAATGGAATGTTATTCAGCCATAAAAAGAAAAGACAGCCTACCATTTGCAACAACATGGATGGAGCTAGAGGGTATTATGCTCTGCAAAACAAACCAGGTGGAGAAAGACAAGTACCAAATGATTTCACTCATTTGTGGAGTATAAAAACAAAGCAAAACAGAAGAAACAAATCAGCAGCAGACTCATAGACTTCAAGAAGGGATTAGTGGTTACCAAAGGAAAGGGGTTGGGAAAGGTGGGTGGGGAGGGTGGGAAAAGGGGATTAAGGCCATTATAATTAGCACTCACAGTATAGGTAGGTCACAGGGAAGTCGTACAGCACGGATGAGACAAGTAATGACTCTATAACATCTTACTACACTGATAGACAGTGACTGCAATAGGGGGTGGTGTTGAGGACTATGGATGAATGTTGAAACCACAATGTTGTTCATGTGAAATCTTCATAAGATTGTATATCAATGATACTTTTTTTAAAAAAGCCAAAATCAGGGGGCGGAGCCAGGATGGCGGCGTGAGTAGAGCAGTGGAAATCTCCTCCCAAAAACACATAGAGCTATGAAAATATACCAAAGAAAAATCTTCCTAAAATAGAGACCACAGGACACAGGACAACATCCAGACCACATCCACACCTGCAAGAACCCAGCGCCTTGCGAAGGGGGTAAGATACAAGCCCCGGCCCGGCGGGACCCGAGCGCCCCTCCCCCCGGCTCCCGGCGGGTGGAAAGAAACCGGAGCGGTTTTTTTTTTGGCAAGTGCTTTTTGGAAGCCTTAAAGGGACGGGCCCCCGTTGCTAGGGAGGCAGGGTGGCGGGACCGGTGAGCAGGTGCCTGGGACCGGCACCTGAGGACAAAGAATATCCCGCGTTTCTCCCTGCGGGACCGGCGGGCGGGTGCCTGAGACCGGCGCTTGAGGACGGAGGAAATCGCGCATTTTTCCCCCTTTTTTTTTTCTCTTTTTGGCGAGCGCTTTTTGGAAGCCTTAAAGGGACAGGGACCCCGGTGCTAGGGAGGCAGGGTGGCGGGACTGGTGAGCGGGTGCCTGGGACCGGCGCCTGAGGACAAAGAATATCCCACGTTTTTCCCTGCGGGACCGGGGGGTGGGTGCCTGAGACCGGCACTTGAGGACAGAGGAAAACGCGCGTTTTTCCCCCCTTTTTTTTTCTCTTTTTTGCGAGTGCTTTTTGGAAGCCTAAAAGGGACAGGGACCCCGGTGCTAGGGAGGCAGGGCGGCGGGACTGGTGAGCAGGTGCCTGGGACCAGCGCCTGAGGATAAAGAGTATAGAGCGTTCCTTCCCTGCGGGACCGGTGGGTGGGTGCTTTTTGGAAGCCTTGAAAGGACAGGGACCCTGGTGCTAGGGAGACAGGGCAGCAGGACCAGTGAGCGGGTGCCTGGGACCGGCACCTGAGGACAAAAAAAAAAAAAAAAAAATCGCGTGTTTTTTCCTTTTTTTTTTTCCTTTCTGTTCCCTCTCTCATTGCTGCTGTTGTTGTTTTGGTTTGGAGAGTGCTTTTTGGAAGTCTTAAAGGGGCAGGACAGGTCACTTAGACCAGAGGCAGGGAATCTGGGGATCTCTGGGCACTCTAACCCCCTGGGCAGCAGGGAGCACAGAGGCCCCTTACGGAGATAAATAGCCTCCCGGCCGCTCCCCCTCCAACGGGGCTCCACCATTTTGGAGGAACAGCCCCAGCCAGGCCAAGCCCACAGCAACAGCGGAGATAAACCCCAAAGCAACTGGGCAGGAAGCAGAAGCCCTGTCTGCGCACAGCTGCCCAGCACAAGCAACTAGAGGTCGCTATTCTCCCAGGAGAAGGCCACAAACCAACAAGAAGGGAAGCTCTTCCAGCGGTCACTTGTACCAGATCTGCAAACTATCTCTATCACCATGAAAAGGCAAAACTACAGGCAGACAAAGATCACAGAGACAACACCTGAGAGGGAGACAGACCTAACCAGTCCTCCTGAAAAAGAATTCAAAATAAAAGTCATGAACATGCTGACGGAGATGCAGAGAAAAATGCAAGAGCAATGGGATGAGATGCAGAGAAAAATGCAAGAGCAGTGGGATGAAGTCTGGAAGGAGATCACAGATGTCAGGAAGGAGATCACAGAAGTGAAACAATCCCTGGAAGGATTTATAAGCAGAATGGATAAGATGCAAGAGGCCATTGAAGGAATAGAAGCCAGAGAACAGGAACGTATTGAAGCTGACATAGAGAGAGATAAAAGGATCTCCAGGAATGAAACAACACTAAGAGAAATATGTGACCAATACAAAAGGAATAATATTCGTATTATAGGGATACCAGAAGAAGAAGAAAGAGGAAAAGGGATAGAAAGTCTCTTTGAAGAAATAATTGCTGAAAACTTCCCCAAACTGGGGGAGGAAATAATCGAACAGACCATGGAATTACACAGAACTCCCAACAGAAAGGATCCAAGGAGGACAACACCAAGACACATAGTAATTAAAATGGCAAGGATCAAGGACAAGGAAAGAGTTTTAAAGGCAGCTAGAGAGAAAAAGGTCACCTATAAAGGAAAACCCATCAGGCTAACATCAGACTCCTTGACAGAAACCCTACAGGCCAGAAGAGAATGGCATGATATACTTAATGCAATGAAACAGAAGGGCCTTGAACCAAGGATACTGTATCCAGCACGACTATCATTTAAATATGATGGCGGGATTAAACAATTCCCAGACAAGCAAAAGCTGAGGGAATTTGCTTCCCACAAACCACCTCTACAGGGCATCCTACAGGGACTGCTCTAGATGGGAGCACCCCTAAAAAGAGCACAGAACAAAACACACAACATATGAAGAATGGAGGAGGAGGAATAAGAAGGGAGAGAAGAAAAGAATCTCCAGACAGTGTATATAACAGCTCAATAAGCGAGCTAAGTTAGGCAGTAAGATAATAAAGAAGCTAACCTTGAACCTTTGGTAACCACGAATCTAAAGCCTGCAATGGCAATAAGTACATATATCTCAATAGTCACCCTAAATGTAAATGGACTTAATGCACCAATCAAAAGACATAGAGTAATAGAATGGATAAAAAAGCAAGACCCATCTATATGCTGCTTACAAGAAACTCACCTTAAACCCAAAGATAAGCATAGACTAAAAGTCAAGGGATGGAAAAACATATTTCAGGCAAACAACAGTGAGAAGAAAGCAGGGGTTGCAGTACTAATATCAGACAAAATAGACTTCAAAACAAGGAAAGTAATAAGAGATAAAGAAGGATACTACATAATGATAAAGGGCTCAGTCCAACAAGAGGATATAACCATTCTAAATATATATGCACCCAATACAGGAGCACCAGCATATGTGAAGCAGATACTAACAGAACTAAAGACGGAAATAGACTGCAATGCATTCATTGTAGGAGACTTCAACACACCACTCACCCCAAAGGATAGACCCACCGGGCAGAAAATAAGTAAAGACACACAGGCACTGAACAACACACTAGAACAGATGGACCTAATAGACATCTATAGAACTCTACATCCAAAAGCAACAGGATATACATTCTTCTCAAGTGCACATGGAACATTCTCCAGAATAGACCACATACTAGCTCACAAAAAGAGCCTCAGTAAATTCCAAAATATTGAAATTCTACCAACCAATTTTTCAGACCACAAAGGTATGAAAGTAGAAATAAATTCTACAAAGAAAACAAAAAGGCTCACAAACACATGGAGGCTTAACAACATGCTACTAAATAATCAATGGATCAATGAACAAATCAAAATAGAGATCAAGGAATATATAGAAACAAATGACAACAACAACACTAAGCCCCAACTTCTGTGGGATGCAGCGAAAGCAGTCTTAAGAGGAAAGTATATAGCAATCCAGGCACACTTGAAGAAGGAAGAACAATCCCAAATGAATAGTCTAACATCACAATTATTAAAACTGGATAAAGAAGAACAAATGAGGCCTAAAGTCAGCAGAAGGAGGGACATAATAAAGATCAGAGAAGAAATAAACAAAATTGAGAAGAATAAAACAATAGCAAAAATCAACGAAACCAAGAGCTGGTTCTTTGAGAAAATAAACAAAATAGATAAGCCTCTAGCCCAACTTATTAAGAGAAAAAGAGAGTCAACACAAATCAACATAATCAGAAATGAGAATGGAAAAATCACGACAGACTCCACAGAAATACAAAGAATTATTAAAGACTACTATGAAAACCTATATGCCAACAAGCTGGAAAACCTAGAAGAAATGGACAACTTCCTAGAAAAATACAACCTCCCAAGACTGACCAAGGAAGAAACACAAAAGTTAAACAAACCAATTACAAGCAAAGAAATTGAAACAGTAATCAAAAAACTACCCAAGAACAAAACCCCGGGGCCGGACGGATTTACCTCGGAATTTTATGAGACACACAGAGAAGACATAATACCCATTCTCCTTAAAGTGTTCCACAAAATAGAAGAAGAGGGTATACTCCCAAACTCATTCTATGAGGCCAACATCACCCTAATACCAAAACCAGGCAAAGACCCCACCAAAAAAGAAAATTACAGACCAATATCCCTGATGAATGTAGATGCAAAAATACTCAATAAAATATTAGCAAACAGAATTCAACAGTATATCAAAAGGATCATACACCATGACCAAGTGGGGTTCATCCCAGGGATGCAAGGATGGTACAACATTCGAAAATCCATCAACATCATCCACCACATCAACAAAAAGAAAGACAAAAACCACATGATCATCTCCATAGATGCTGAAAAAGCATTTGACAAAATTCAACATCCATTCATGATAAAAACTCTCAGCAAAATGGGAATAGAGGGCAAGTACCTCAACATAATAAAGGCCATATATGATAAACCCACAGCCAGCATTATACTGAACAGCGAGAAGCTGAAAGCATTTCCTCTGAGATCGGGAACCAGACAGGGATGCCCACTCTCCCCACTGTTATTTAACATAGTACTGGAGGTCCTAGCCACGGCAATCAGACAAAACAAAGAAACACAAGGAATCCAGATTGGTAAAGAAGAAGTTAAACTGTCACTATTTGCAGATGATATGATACTGTACATAAAAAACCCTAAAGACTCCACTCCAAAACTACTAGAACTGATATCAGAATACAGCAAAGTTGCAGGATACAAAATTAACACACAGAAATCTGTAGCTTTCCTATACACTAACAACGAATCAATAGAAAGAGAAATCAAGAAAACAATTCCATTCACCATTGCATCAAAAAGAATAAAATACCTAGGAATAAACCTAACCAAAGAAGTGAAAGACTTATACTCTGGAAACTACAAGTCACTCTTAAGAGAAATTAAAGGGGACACTAATAAATGGAAACTCATCCCATGCTCATGGCTAGGAAGAATTAATATCATCAAAATGGCCATCCTGCCCAAAGCAATATACAGATTTGATACAATCCCTCTCAAATTACCAGCAACATTCTTCAATGAATTGGAACAAATAATTCAAACATTCATATGGAAACACCAAAGACCCCGAATAGCCAAAGCAATCCTGAAAAAGAAGAATAAAGTAGGGGGGATCTCACTCCCCAACTTCAAGCTCTACTACAAAGCCATAGTAATCAAGACAATTTGGTACTGGCACAAGAACAGAGCCACAGACCAGTGGAACAGATTAGAGACCCCAGAAATTAACCCAAACATATATGGTCAATTAATATTTGATAAAGGAGCCATGGACATACAATGGCAAAATGACAGTCTCTTCAACAGATGGTGCTGGCAAAACTGGACAGCTACATGTAGGAGAATGAAACTGGACCATTGTCTAACCCCATATACAAAGGTAAACTCAAAATGGATCAAAGACCTGAATGTAAGTCATGAAACCATTAAACTCTTGGAAAAAAACATAGGCAAAAACCTCTTAGACATAAACATGAGTGATCTCTTCTTGAACATATCTCCCCGGGCAAGGAAAACAACAGCAAAAATGAGCAAGTGGGACTACATTAAGCTGAAAAGCTTCTGTACAGCGAAAGACACCATCAATAGAACAAAAAGGAACCCTACAGTATGGGAGAATATATTTGAAAATGACAGATCCGATAAAGGCTTGACGTCCAGAATATATAAAGAGCTCACACACCTCAACAAACAAAAAACAAATAACCCAATTAAAAAATGGGCAGAGGAACTGAACAGACAGTTCTCCAAAAAAGAAATACAGATGGCCAAGAGACACATGAAAAGATGCTCCACATCACTAATTATCAGAGAAACGCAAATTAAAACTACAATGAGGTATCACCTCACACCAGTAAGGATAGCTGCCATCCAAAAGACAAACAACAACAAATGTTGGCGAGGCTGTGGAGAAAGGGGAACCCTCCTACACTGCTGGTGGGAATGTAAATTAGTTCAACCATTGTGGAAAGCAGTATGGAGGTGCGTCAAAATGCTCAAAACAGACCTACCATTTGACCCAGGAATTCCACTCCTAGGAATTTACCCTAAGAACGCAGCAATCAAGTTTGAGAAAGACAGATGCACTCCTATGTTTATCGCAGCACTATTTACAATAGCCAAGAATTGGAAGCAACCTAAATGTCCATCGGTAGATGAATGGATAAAGAAGATGTGGTACATATACACAATGGAATACTACTCAGCCATAAGAAGTGGAAAAATCCAACCATTTGCAGCAACATGGATGGAGCTGGAGAGTATTATGCTCAGTGAAATAAGCCAAGCGGAGAAAGAGAAATACCAAATGAATTCACTCATCTGAGGAGTATAGGAACAAAGGAAAAACTGAAGGAACAAAACAGCAGCAGAATTACAGAACCCAAAAATGGACTAACAGGTACCAAAGGGAAAGGAACTGGGGAGGATGGGTGGGCAGGGAGGGATAAGTGGGGGAAAGAAGAAGGGGGGTATTAAGATTAGCATGCATGGGGGGGAGAAAGGGGAGGGTGGGCTGTACAACACAGAGAGGACAACATTTTGTTAAGCTGATGGACAGTAACCGTAATGTGGTTGTTAGGGGGGACCTGATATAGGGGAGAGCATAGTAAACATAGTATTCTTCATGTAAGTGTAGATTAAAAATTAAAAAAAAAAAAAAAGAAAGAAAGAAAGAAAAGGGGGATTACTCCTTAACAGGATAAAACTATTGGTAAATCAAAGATCAACGCATGCTTTAAATATCCTTAATGTTGGTCACTTAAAGGGTGTCAGATGATCAGCAATGGAGGTACTTTTTTCTGATAATATTCCTTTCTCTTAATTAAAAAAAAAAAAAAAAAGCAGTTATTGTGTGCTGACCTCCAATGAGTTCTGCACAGTGGTATAGAGGGCATGTCAAAGTGTGGGCAAAGGGTCTGTTTGTTTCTATGCAGAAGATCGAGGCCTAGCTTGGATACCCAGAAAACGAACTAAGATACGATATGAGGAGGAGCTTCCGGCATCAGCACTCTCTGGGGGACTTGTGCCGGGGGATGATCATCAAAAAGCCTCCACAGGGATCCGGACGATGCTGCGGTTGTGGCTGCATCCAGCCCACCGTCTCCTGGACTTGCCATAGGAATGAGGAGGGAGATGTCTAGGCTGGCATGTGCATACAGTGAGACAACGAATTTGACCGGATCTGTACTGTTGGAACTCAACCAGGAGTTGGGAGGGGTGCAAGTTGTAGCACTCCAAAATCTCATGACTATAGACTATCTATGGTTAAAAGAACATATGGGATGTGAACAGATCCCAGAAATGGGCTGCTTTAATTTGTCTGATGGTTCAAGTACAGTTGGACAATATCCATCATATCATAGATAAATTTTCACAAATGCCTAGGGTGCCTACATGGTTTTCTTGGCTTCACTGGAGATGGATGGTAATTATAGATTTGCTTTGTTTATGTCACCGTATTCCTATTATGTTAATATGTGTGTGCAAATTAGTTAGTAGTTTAAAACCTATACATACTTAAGGTACTCTACAAGAAGATATGTCAAAGAAATAATCAATCCTCCCATGTTTCCTTCATATGCTACATCTATAGCTTTTCTTCTTCCTTCCTAATTACAACCCTTAAATAGAATTCGTGCCTCATATCGAATTTACCGAGTATCATAATTCCTCCAGGTGGTAAAGATACCTCGAGACAAGTGCTGGGCATAGAAGCCACAGGGCATAAATGTGCAAAGAAGTAAAAAGCTAACCTTTGCAAACAATATGGCTTCTCTCTCACTTACCAACTTTACATTTCCCTGTATGGCCCCGGAAGATGACTGGTTAGCCAGAGACGGGTAAGATTCCTCAAGGGAGGAACAACCTAAGACAGGCACAGTCGCAGGGGGGCCATCAGGTGAGAATTTGGGGATCAACAGAGGTGAGGCTCAGAACCTCACCCCCCCTGCTTTGAGAGAAATCTTCTGCATCCGTGGATGTCTTGCTGCCCTTGTCTAGCCTGGATTAATACTTGGTCCATAGGCACACACCTGATCATCTGATCATCTACATTTGCCCTCTTACAGCACTAAACTATGTTTTCTACCTTTATCTTGCATCTACCTACCACTTCAGCATTTTATTAAAAATAACAATAATAATAATAATAGGAGAAATGTGGGATCAACATATAAATCAAGTACAAAAATCAAACGAATATTCATATTTGACCTGATTGTTTATAGGTCATAATGCATGATCAAAACCGAAAGTTTCTGTGATGAATGCCCTTGTACTGTTCACCATGTAAGAATTTATTCACTGTGCAAGTATTCGTTCACCATGTAAGAACTTGTTTGTTATGCTTCAGAAGATTGGAGACTGACGAGAATTAGGCTTGAGATGGATTAATGATTGTACATTGAGCATTGACCCCCCTATACTGAATTTTATTGTTGTTAACAACCATTTGATCAATAAATATGAGAGATGCCCTCTCAACAAAAAAAAAAAGCCAAAATCACTGCCCGCACTTCGCTCTTGCCATTTAGACTGGCTTGCCCCTGCCTTTGTATCCTCAGGAAATCTCGTGTATAATAATTTTTTCCACATAATCTTGGTGCATGTGGCATTATCAGTACCCTCATCTCAAGAATTCCATTGGGAGAAGGTCTAGCCCCCCTCCTTGTGGTGTCCATCAAACACTCCTTCTGCCTCAAGAACTCTAACATTTTTTGTAACCCATGTCTGCTGTCAGTGAATTTTCTCAGCTTCCTTTTTTTGAAAATGTTGTCATTTGCCTTAATTTTGGAAGATATTTTCACTGAGTATAGAATTCCGAGCTGATTTTTTTTTTCTTTTCAGCACTTTAAAGATGCCACTCTATTGTCTTTTGGCTTGCACAGTTTCTGACTGGTAGTGTTCTGTAATCCTTATCTTTGCTCTTCTCTGTGTGATGTTCCTTCCTTTCTCTGGCTGCCTTCCAGGTTTTCTCTTTATCTTCATCTTTAAGAAGTTTGACGACTATGATGTGTATAAGGGTGTGTGTCTGTGTGTGGGGGGGAATAATATATAAATCAAGTATAGAAGTCAAATGTATAATCATATAGGACTTGATTATTTTTCCTGTAATTCCTGATAAGTGATCAAGAACAGAACAAACAAGACCAAAACAGTTCCTGTGACCTAATTGCCCTTGCTATTGTTTCAATACCTTGTAAGACTTCGCGCCCCAGGAGACTGGAGACTCTGAGGAATAAGTTTAGAGTTAGTTAATGGTTATCTATTAAGTCCCCAACACAGAATTCTATTGTTGTTATCTTGCATTTGCTCAGTAAATACAAAGGGTGCCCTCTCAGCACCACTCTTGCGCTGTTACGCCTCGAGTCCCCTGGCTGGTACTTCCAGATCTTCAGTATCTCATCGCGTCTCCTCCCTTGTCTGCGGGTCAGAAGCAGGGAGGGACCATTCTTCTTTTCTTTTTGGTATTTATTCTGCTTGGAGTTCCCTGAATTCCTGTGGTTAAATATTTTTTTTGGAACATTCTTTGGAAAATTATCTTCTTCAAGTATTTCTTCCTTTCAAATTATTTTCAAGTTCTCTCTCTCCTTTGACTCCAATTACACGTGTGTGGGACCAGTGGATGATGTCCTACCTTCAGTACTTGAATGCTGTGATTTGCTTTCACCACTTTTTTCTCTTTGTTTTGATTTGCATTGTATCTATTGACTTATCTATAAGTTTGATTTTTTCAAAGCTATATTCATTCTACTTATGTGCCTGGCATAAGAATTCTTCACCTATGATAGCACATATTTTATTTCTAGCATTCCTGTTTTACTTCTTCCTATAGTTTTTATCTATCGTGAAATTCCGCAACTTTCATGTTTGTTGCCCCCACTTTCCAATGGATGCATTAACATATTAATTATAGTTATTTTAAAATCCCTATCTGATAGTTCCAACTATTTCTGTTCATTGCTTTATATCTATATTGCTTTCTCATATTTTTTTTAACTTGTAATTTTTTTATTGTATGCCCAGCTTTGTGTATATAAGAACAGTACAGACTGTGGCAAATTATATTTACCCCTGCAAATCAGCATGCCTCTTCTTTCTGGCTTTTAGTATGTGAAGTTCAGTCAATGTAGTTAGGAGCTGAAGCAGATTTAGGTTTTATTGTTGTTACTGTTACCATCAGTACACCTGAGGCTTCCAGTTTCTCCGAATGTGGAATGTCTTTACCTTGTGCTTACAGTGAGGACTGGGGTACCAGGTGGTTTTTCTGTGTTCCCTATACTCCCTTTACCTTTCAGCCTTTCCTGCATGCCTGTGGCACTGAGAGGCTCTTTCTGTTTTCTTGTCTCTCCTTCAGAGGTGGTGCTATTACCTGTTCCTCAGCACTAGGCTTACTTATAGTGAGAGGGGGCTCCTCTGCTCCTGGTCCAGCCCCATTCTTAGACAGATCTTAAACCTCAAGAGTGGGGCTTTCTCAGCATTCCTGCCCTTGCTTCCCATTGCAGTTCAGTTCTGCCCAGCATCTAAATTATGGTTTTGGACAGGAATCTATTGCCTCTCTCCTCTCAATGATAGCAGACCTCTGCTTGCTATTGGTGTGGGATGCCAAGCCCCAAATGGTTTCTTACCTTCCCCCCAGAAGCAGGACCTTTTTGTTCTTACCCCTCTCACTGTAGCAGTGAGTTTTTCCCTGTGTCCTGGGGGTAAGAGGTTTCCTATACCTGTCCCAGAGGCAAATGGGTTTGTGTTCTACTCTTTCTTCAAAAGCAGTGGATTTGTTTCTGTGCCCTGTGGGTGGGAGGATTTGATGTCCCTGCTTCAGTGTCTCAGGCTCTTGCCCCAAAGGAGGAATGGATCTGGGGAAGGGGTGGGGCTTTGCACCTGTCCTTCAGTAGCAGCTGGTCTCTTCCTGCACACTCGCATGCCGTTCCCTCCCTGGCCTCCTGTTCTGCTCCTAGTATTTCGAGAGCACTCAAAGGTCTTGCAAGTCAGAGCAAATTCCGCTAAATCTGGACTCCTCAGCTATTCCACATCTAACCATACTGGTCCTTGGCCTTTAGTGATTTGCTAAAACGCTAGCTGATGTCTTTGTACCTCGTGGTGGTCATGCGTGTGTCCTGAGCTCCATGAAGGTTCTGCCCCATCCTGGCAATTCACCTTATTTGGTTGCATTGTAACCTCACATCTCTGACTGACCCAAGAAAAATGATAATTGCTGTAGACGACCCAGATTTTTCTCATTGCTCTTTACAACCCTCTATATCCTGCATGAAGGCAGAAATTGGATGTTTTAAATCAAAATTACTAACTCATTCTAATTTGTCTGTAGAGTCATCTATCAAGAATACTTCATGAATTTGTTCTCAGTTATGTACTTCTGTATTTATAAGACAACTTTAAAAGTGTTTCCGAGCCATATTTAAAAGCTAAAAGCTGTGAATAATCTGCTTTTATTCTTATTTTGTAACCTTTTAACCAAGGTCACTACTGAATATCACAGTTAAACTTTTTCCCTTTGAAAAAACTTAAAAGAGTCAACAGCAAAATCAGAAGGTTAATTTCTTTTCCCTCTTTATTTTGGAAGTCCTTTCATTACCTTCTTTTAAATTCATATAAGCTCTCTATAACCAATTAGGAGAGCATCTCCTATTGATTTTAAGAGACATGATAATCTGATTTATTTTTCTTTTGCATTAGGTTTGTTTATCTAGGGTAGTTAGTTCTGGAGTGCGCACAGAATGACCGAACATTTTTGCGACTTCCATGGCTGCGTAGCAAATTACCTCAGCGCTCAGTAGCATAGAACTATCACATATTTTCACAGATAGAGTGGATCAGAATTTGGACAAGGCACAGAACGGTTCATTCTGTTCCATGATGCCTGGGGCTGCAGCTGGAAGACTCTGAGGAGGGGCTCCTGAGTCACCTGAAGGCTCGTTCTTCACATGCCCTCCACGTGGACCCCTCCACGTGGACCCCTCCACGTGGTCTGTGCGTGGGTCTGGCTGGGCTTGCGTATGGCACGGTGGTTGGCTGCATGGAAGCTGGATCACACGTCGTAACCTCGCTCCACAAGTCTCTTCAGCATTGCTTCTACCACAGTTAGTAATGGAATCAGTTACAAAGGGGAATGGACATAAACACTCATCTCTTATTGTGGGACCAAGATGACTAAGGAAAAACATATGAAATTAGAAATATTGTAGTAGACATTTTTAGAAAATACAATCTACTGCAATTAATTTCCAGAGTCTTCAAGAAGATGGGGGAAAAAAGGGAGATAGGGGAAGAAGATGAGATGGAGCTGTCTGCAGTCTTGCTTGGAGCCGCTTTGGAATATTTTGGAACTTTCTAGTTTCTTTTTCTTTATGGGAGGACCATTAATTTCCAGTTACTCTCTTGTTTTCAGTATTGACAAGTGTCCCGATTAGAAGTTTTTACTTTGTGTTTTTAAGAATTTGTTGGACCTCTGTCCCTTTTAGGGTCATGCCAACTAGCTTTCTCATCCAAAGCTTGGCATCTCCTGGCCCTGCCACAGATAGACTGGCTGGAGGAGGTGGGAAAAACCTGGAGTGTATATGCAGAGCATAAATCTGAACTCGTCACTGAAATATGTTCTTACTGACCTTGGATTTGGGAAATCTACATAGACAACTTCAGAATTTAAACTGAGTTTAGAAGTCTCTTCATGTCAAGTAAAGAATGTCAACTATTGGCTAGTCAGGACTTTTTTTTGTTTGTTTTCAGATGCCTATCAAAATAACAATTCTGTCTACATCAAAAGTTAACCAAAGTGGCCACCATGACTTAAAATTGTACTTGGAGAAGTAATGTCATTTCCGTGAATGTGTTCTTGCAATGTGGAATCTGTTCTTGCAGGCACTTGGCCTGATAGGGGTCCAGACTCGGACCAAGGTGACCCCTCGAGAACTAGAGTGGTTTGTACAATGATGTGCCTGCAAACCCAGGTCTCCAGAACCTGGCCCAGAGCCATCTGGCTGCAACTGTGGAGCCAAGGACCCTCCTAGTGCCTGTCTTCTCGTCCACGTCTTGAGTGTTGGTCACCTGTACGAAGACCTCTGTATGAAGAGGGTAGATATGGCTCAAGGAGGGACTTACTGGACCTGTATTTGCCTCTCTTCTGTCTCACAGACAACACCAGTTCACTGATGGGCTTAGTGAGCTCTTTGGAGTTCAGACTCACACTTGCCTTCTTGTTGCAGGCAGGGTGGCCTCCAACACAGGGAGGCTCACGGTGTCTTAGATGTGCTTCTGGGTCAGGGACCTGATCTGCAGGACTGAGGGTTTTGGCTGAACCAGGTGGAACCTCCACTTGTTGCAGCCCACCACCCTGAGGCACATCAGTGACCAAAAAGGTAAGCTTATTTAGCTGGAAACTTCCCCCATGATGCACCAGAACCTTCAGTGGTTCTGGCTTCATTGCGTTGCTGTACTTCTGTGTGAATATAGCAAGAGAGGCCCCAGGGAACCCCTGCTGGTCTGCAGCAGAGGACAGCCGAGGCTTTGTTTGTTCAGGTGCTCCTGGGGTCAGCCTCACTTGCCCAGAGGCTCAGCACTGCCCTCTTTTGAGCTCCTATGTTTGGCCACACCGCCTCTTATTCCCCAGCCCTAGGATTCAGTGTCATTTCTTGCAGTGCCCACGGTGACCTGCGCATCCACATTTGCTCCTTTTCCTCTTTCCACATTCCGGCTCCCTGTGTTAGCCTCCTTTTGATTGACATACTAAGTGTAGTTTCTGAGTGTTTTGGTTTTTGACTGGGATCCTGACAAATGTGGGAAAGAGCACGTTTCCTTTCTGCCTGCTCCTTCTTTCCTCTTGCCTTCTGGCTGGAATGGGGCTGTGGTGACCTTTATGACAGAGCTGCACACTGAGGAAGGCAGAGCAGAGAGACGGAAGGTCCCTGAGGATGCTGTGAACTCAGCCTTCCTTCCCCAAGAGACAGCCCAAGTGTTCCCCTGTTGATGCCACAGTCTGTCCCCAGGAGCCAGGTGCTGCTGCCAACTGGCCTGCCCTGCAGCACCCGCTGCAGCATCTGGTAGGAAAGGGCACAGCTGGTGTCCAGGCTATGGAAGTAAGGAAATTCCTTGAGAAGTGAGTAACTCAGGTACTTTTTGTGTAATAATCATGAAGATGTTTTGTGAGTAGATAATGAGAAGAGATTTTCTAAAAACCTTTGCTGGTCTGTGACGCACAGGAGAGAGGCTGAGGGTTCAGGCAGGAGCCAGGGGCCAGCCGCTACTCTCTCTCTCCTGAGCCAGAATGCAGGGACGACGGGTCCGTGGGGTCGGGGCATTGTTGCTACCCCACTGGGTTGATGGGGAGTCCAAATGAGACCATCTATCTAAAAGTTAGCACGATGTGTGATCTCCACATTTGATCTTTATCATCCACTCTAAGTTACCAATCAGTTGGGAACTTTTGTGATTTTACATAGCCTGCATTACCCTCCAGGGTGACAGTCACTGTGAGCTGGCCTTTGGGCCTCAATTCTGCAGCTCCTGGCCCTCAGTTTATGAAGTCCTAAAGGGGAATCAGGGTCCCGGGACCAAGTCAGCCAGCCACCTCCTGGAGACTTGCAGATCTGAACAGCGCACATTGCTGGCCTTCCTGTGGGGAGCATGGCCCACGTTCTGCAGGCATCCCTCCCCTGGCAGGTGGCAGGGGGTGGGCAGAGGCCTGCCTGGTGGCAAGTGGCCCAAGCATAGAGCTGTGAGAAGTTTCCACTTCAACTCCTCCATGGAAGATGGGGTAAAAGCCAACCAGCAAACTGACAGAGCTTAAACATGGGCCCCAGCCAAAGCTGAGCAGGGGAGGGTGCCCAGGCCCTGGCTCCCAATCCCCTGGGGCTAGGAGACGGGTGCGTGTGTCTGCTTCCTCGACCCGGCTCCAGCCTTTCCCCACTTTCGCAAATCCAGCCTTTCCCCCCTTTCACAAATCTGGACAGGATATGATGCAGTTGGTCATGTGTCAGCTCAGCCAGAGCAATTCAGTTGATTATGACGTTAACCTTGGCCAGTTGGCTGTAAGTGATCCCCATTGGCCTTTGCAAATCGCTCCCGCCACACTGTAGATGTGAGACGGAAAGGCAGAGTGACCTGGAGTCGTTCTCTGTAGGGGCCGAATGGTCACACTGCTGAAATCATCTCTTTGCAGCCCATGGAATGACCAGTTCCACAGGGAGGGCCCTGAGCTACCAAAGGAAAATTAAACTGGAATACTGTGGTTATGGATAAAAATGTTTCTGATAAAAGGCTAATTTGCAAGTTTGAGTGATTACAGGAGCAACCCAAGTTACCTGGAAAAACTAGATTTCATTGTTTCCTGCCAGGGCTGAATTAATGAGCTACCACTGCATGAACTCACTCTTTGACAAGATGTCCTTTATGATGTATAATCTGAAGTTGATGGACCCAAGGCATCCAGAGCCATTCATCCTGCAATTAACACATGTGTCTGTGTTTCTACAAATCATGTATTTTCTTTGACACAGGATAAGGGGCCGTTGTTTATCCTGCATCATCACCATAACACACTGGGGGTAAAGTGCAGTATTTCCAGAATCTCTCGCCTGGCTTTAGTGCATCTCCATATTAACAGGTGTTTCTAAGGGGTGGAGATAAGTAGTTCATCTCCATATCAATGGGTAATTACCTAGGCAAGACCTAGGGCTCATCTGAATCTGAGAGGTTGGGGGGAGCATTTGCTTGCTTCTGCCTTGGCAGGAGACAGGCAGATGCCTGACAGCTTTTTGTAAGCAGTAAACAGGTTTTAAACTTTATTTCTCCCTTTGACTGATTTTGGTTTCAGCTAGGTATGTTGCCCCGGGATTTCCTCTCCCCGGAGTTACATACACAG
This sequence comes from Manis javanica, assembly GCF_040802235.1. Taxonomy (NCBI): domain Eukaryota; kingdom Metazoa; phylum Chordata; class Mammalia; order Pholidota; family Manidae; genus Manis; species Manis javanica. Next base: position 18,166,892 of record NC_133173.1, read on the forward strand.
ACATACACAGACATACACACATTTGCACACAACTCACATACACACACACTCACACGTTGGGCCTCCCCTGGGTTGTAAGTTAGGTTTTATTCTGTCTACCTAGTAGTGACTGATCAGATACACATGTCATACACACGTTGTATATGTTTGTTTTTCAAGTCCTGCTTGCAGTTCTGGACAGTGACAATGGCGAGGTTTTATAAAGCAGCCGCAAAAGTTTACCGAGGGCCGAAAGGGTGAAGAGGCCTTGGGGGCAGGCGGGAGGGTAGGAAGTCTTGAAATGAGCCTGATTCCTGGTGGGAATGAGTTACATTGCTCTTTCCTGAGGGGCTTAAACGTGACTCTTTAACACGTATCACACATGTGATATTTTGTCCAATAGTCTGACACTACCAGGCGCATCTTCTGGGGCTGCTAGGCATTACTTGAAAATGCTAAATGATTTAATTTGGCACCTGTCTGTTTAAAAATCTGGCTTCCCGATACAAGGCCCGCCTCATGTTGCCTCCTTCAAGGTCAGACCGTAACCACAGTGGGCTGGCAAGGCGGGAGAGGAAAGAGGGTTTTTGGTGAGTTGTGGGTTTTGTAAGTGAAAGGAAAGGAGTGACACACAGCAGCAATTCACCGGAGAATTCCGCTTTATTAGGGAAAGGTGCTGGGTTATATAGGAAGGGGCATAGGGTGATTGTGGTGTTACTTCTACGGGGCTGGTGGCTGTTGGCTAGGTGCTGGGATTGGGAGGGGGGCGAGAGGTGATTGGGCTTCAGGTGGCACCAGCGGGAACTGAGGACCCCGAAAAGAAGCCAGAAGTTTGCCATCTTACTGGTGGGGACCCTTCATTCCCCCCTTTCTCCTCTATGGGTTTGTGGGCATTGCTTTCTCTCTGACTGCTTCTTGCTGAACAGGGGCGTAGAAGGGAGTGAGGGCTTGAGGATTGGGAGGAAAGGGTTGATAGAACTCCCCACAGTAAGGATGAGTAGATATGGACTTCTTCAGGTTGGAAATCAATGAAGGTTCCCTGTAACCATAGGTCGAGTACCTGTTGATTCCAATGGTGCCAAGAGGATATGGGTGTCAGGAGCCAGGCATCTGCGGCCATTGTTTCCAGGAACAGTTTCCAGTGGAGAGAGGGGTCCATCTCAGCATGTGGTGAGGAGGTCACGTGAGGGTGAGGGATCTTCTGTGGCCAGAAGCTGGTAGTTCCTGAGTAAAAGCTGGTTGAAAGCTTGATTAGAGATTTTTCCGACTTGGGATTTCATGAACTTTATTATACAGGGTAAGAGACAGACAAGAAGAATGACTATTATGGGGCCTGCAATGGGCCAGACCCAGGTAAGGAGGGGGTTTGTTAGTATTGAAGAGAATGGGTTGGAATTGGAAGCAGAGTGGAGACTGGAGGCAAGGTCGGTGAGTTTGGTGATGTCAGTTTCTACAATGCCGGATTCGTTGATGTAATAGCAGCACTCTTCCCAGAGGAAGACGCAGGTGCCGCCCTTCTCAGCTGTAAGCAGATCTAGGGCCCGCCGGTTTTGAAGGGTGACTTTAGCTAGTGAAGTGACCTGTCTTTGGAGAGAGGCTAGGGAATCGGCAGTGGATGTCAGGGCTCCCTCAAGTTTGGCGTCGAGATCTCTAACTGCCCATAGAGAGTGACCCAAGGCTCCTCCTGAAAACCCTGCCCCAATGGCTGAGGTGATCAAAGAGATACCGACCATGATGGGAAGGAAAGCAGCCCTTTTTGTGCGTGAGGGCAAGGGAGGTTGGAGCTCAAGGAATTCTGCCATGCTGTAAAGTGTAAGCTGTGGGATTAGGGTGACAAGAATGCAGGGTGTATCGGAGTTGAGAGGCAGTGAGTTGAAAAGACTGCCATTACACCAAAAGAAGTGTCCCGGTTGCGTGAAAGTCTTAGAGCCGGAGGTAGGGGTGTAGATAGAGAGGCAGTGAAGTGCGCTGGAGGTGGGTGGAGTTGGGCCTACACAGTGGTGGATGGTGAGATTATCTGCGTATTCTGGTTCCCATAGGGGTATGTCTGCCAGGGGGCGGAGGGGTTGTCCTTCTGCATGGAAAGAGTAGTTGGAAATATTGAGGGGCACGGCGGCCAGCAGTGGGTGCTGTAGTGATGCGCACAAGAAACAATTGGCGGTGTTGAGGGTGTGGTTGAGAAAGATGGTGGTGTCCTGAATGAGCTATAATGAAGAGTAGGAGAAATGGGAAGAGGGGTGGGGATAAGAAGATGAAGAGGTGCCATCAAGAGTTTGGATAATGACTTTTTCGGAATGTCTGATATCTGATGCAACTTGAGAGATCTGGGAGCGAGAGGGAACATACTCTCGAGAGATATGAAGGGTACCATGGGGGGTCGAGGACCCCCTGTAGTAAACTGAGGCTGTTACTCCAGCGGCCCATCGAGAGTCCCAGGGATCTGGGATTGATAAGGAGAATGAGCCGTTGGGATATTTCATGAAACGGTTGGAGGAGTAATACTGTGGGTACTGGAAGTCACCCATGTAGTGAATGGCGCAGGACCAGTAGGGACATCCCCCGTAGGTGTCTTGCCATCGCCTGCAATAGGCTTGTCTTTGGTCATAGAGGAAGCAGAGGTAGGGAGAATAAGGGTAGCTGCTAGTGAACACTTCGGTGGAGGGAGGAAAGTGGAGGTACAAAGGCTCAGAGCAGCCTTTCAGAGGGCAGTCTGATGTGGCAATGAGGGCAGTAACTTTTGTTTGATGCTGTGTGTAAGTCTGCCTGACTTTGAATCGCCATACAAAGGAGGGTGGGGCGGTGGGGAAGACTATAGGAATGAGGGAAAAAAGCGAGAGAGCAGTAAAGGAGGAAAAAGTCATGATTCGGGTATGGATGGCAAAGGGGGTGCACAGGAGATGCGGAGCTTCAAGGGATCAGAGGGATGAGGCATGGTAGCGTAGACAGCATCTTGGGCTGTATCCGAAGGACTCTGGATTGTGACTGATGCGTCTTGGGTGTCCAGAGAAGGTGGGTCTTGGGTATTTGGTTTCAACCTGGAGATATGAATCCAAGGGGTGACAGAGTTATCAGGCAGTGAGAGCTTGGCGGCCGAGGGGGTGCAGAGAATAACTGGGTGTGGACCTTCCCATTTCGGGGTGAGAGAGGGCCGATCCTCTGGTGGCTTATGAAACACTAGTTGGCCGGGCTGTAAGACAGGAGGATTTTGGGAGGCGGATGGATCAGGAAGGATCCAATCCTGATATTTCCACAATTCAGTGCGGAGGAGAGAGAGTAGTGGAAGGGCTATATTGGGAGGAATTGGTCCTTTGTGGGAAGGGAGACCTAGGGGTAGAATCGGGCGGCCGTGGGAAGGGAGACCTGGGGGTAGAATCGGGGGGCCGTACATGATCTCAAAGGGCGACAAGAAGGAAGGTTTCTTTGGGAGGGCCCGAATGCGGAGTAGAGCTAAGGGAAGTAAGCGAACCCAGTCAAGGCGTAGTTCTAGAGATAGTTTGGTCAGGATGTCTTTTAGAGTCCTATTGGCTCTTTCTACTTTTCCTGAAGCTTGTGGTCGATAAGGACAATGTAAATGCCAGGGGAGCGAGAGCGACTTGGAGAGGTTCTGGATAATTTGGGCAGTGAACTCAGGGCCGTTATCTGATTGGAGGGAAGTGGGCATCCCGAACCTAGGAAAGATCTGGGTGAGGAGGATAGAGGCAACCGTGGACGCTCGTTTGTTAGTGGTGGGGAAAGCTTTGACCCATCCTGAAAATGTATCTACTAACACGAGTAGGTATCTGGTGCGTCGTACAGGGGGCATATTAGTGAAGTCTATTTGCCAATCAGCAGCGGGGACATTACCCCTTGCTTGATGAGCCGGGAAGGGTCGGGCTTTGAGGGGGGTATTAGGGTTAGTGCGTTGGCAGATGGTGCACTTGCAGGTGATTTGGTTAAGTAGGGTTTTGTCTTCAGGAAAGAGAGGAAAAAAAGATTGTAAAAAATGGATCAAGGATTGGGGGCTGGGATGGAACAGGTCATGTAAGAGGCGGAAGAGAGACTCTTTGTCCTGGGAGCAGAGGGTGTCTTGTGATAAGGCTAAAACCGCAAGGGCAGATGGATTGTTGTCTGGTGTGTCTTCTGATAGGGCAACTGACCGGGCTACTCTGTTGGCCTTGTTGTTACCTCTTCCAATGGGGGAGTCATCCTTTTGATGTGATTTGCAGTGGACTATGCCTAGTCGGTGTGGGAGTTGTGAAGCCTCTAGAAGTTTAGTAATTAAGGCTGAATTAGTTATGGAATTCCCTTTTGTGGTGAGGAGGCCTCGTTCTTTCCATACTGCCGCGTAAGACAAGAGAATGTGGAATACGTACTTGGAGTCAGTGTACAATGTGAGAGACATGTCCCGGGCCAGAGTGCAAGCTCTGGTGGCTGCAATGAGTTCAGCCTGCTGATTGGTAGTACCAGGGGGTAGGGCTCATGCCTCAATGACATCTTCGAGGGATACTACTGCGTATCCTGCGTAGTAGGTGCCCTCATGTTTAAAGGAGGACCCATCAGTAAACCAGATGAGGTTGGAGTGTGAGAGGGCTCCTTCAGAGATCGTGGAGTGGCACGGAAGGAAGTTGTGAAGGGCTTCTAGGCAATCATGCGAGGGAGTATGAGGAGAGTAGGGCAGAGGAAGAAGAGTGACCGGATTCAGGGGTGGGCAGGGGAGGAAAGAAATGTTTGGATTTTGGAGGAAAGAGAATAGTAAGTTCAGGAGTCTGGAGGGAGGGAGAGTCTGTAAACTTTTGTAGGTTAAGAGATCTTTTAGGTGATGTGGGGACAGAATGGTAAGGGGCACCCCGAATGTTAGTTTATGAGCTTCTTTCTGCAAGAGCTGTCCAGCGGCTAATGCTCGTAGGCAGGGGGCCCATCCCCGAACTGTGGGGTCTAATTGCTTGGAGAGATAAGCTACTGGGGCAAAGGATGGGCCATAATATTGGCCTAGGACTCCTAGAGCTTGACTGGACCTCTCATGAATGTATAATGAGAAGGGTTTTGACAAATCAGGGAGATGGAGAGCTGGAGCTTCCACAAGGGCTTGACGGAGCTTAATGAAGGAGTGTCGGGGTGAGGATGATAATGGTTCTTCAGGGGGCCCCTTGCTGAGGTCGTATAGGGGTCTTGCCAACAGGGAGAAGTTAGGGATCCACGCTCTAAAATACCCAGCCAGGCCTAGAAAGGAAAGGATTTCTGTCTTGGTTTTGGGAACGGGCAGGTCAGAGAGGAGTCGTTTTCTGTCTAAGGTAATGGACTTTCTTTGTTGAGACAGAAGGAATCCAAGGTAAGTGACAGAAGGGGAAGAGATTTGAGCTTTGACGGGGGATACCCGGTAACCTCTGGAAGCTAGAAGGTTAAGTAGAGATGCAGTGTCAAGTTGAGACTGTTCCCACGAGGGACTAGAGAGTAGAAGATCATCTACATATTGTAATAAAGTGGACTTGGGGTGATCATGATGAAACTGTTTGAGGTCTTCAGCTAGGACTTGTCCAAAAATATGGGGACTATCTCGGAAGCCTTGTGGCAAAACTGTCCAAGTAAGTTGTACAGAATGTCTGGTGTATGGGTCTGTCCAGGTGAAGGCAAAAAAGTCTTGGGAGGAGGGGTCTAGAGGGATAGAAAAAAATGCGTCCTTGAGATCTAGGACTGAGAAGTGGGATGCTGAGGCAGGGATCTGCTATAAAAGGGTGTATGGATTTGGAACTAAGGGATGAATAGGGACAATGGCCATGTTGATGAGGCGAAGGTCTTGGACAAGGCGGAAAGATCCATTGGTTTTTTTAACAGCTAATATGGGGGTATTAAATGGGGAGTGAGTGGGTCTGAGGTAGTTTTTGTTTAATAGATCTTGAATGATGGGTTGGAGGCCTATGAGGGCTGAAGTGGTTAGGGGGTATTGGGCCTGACAGATATACTGAGAGGGGCCACGTAATTTGATAGAGGCAGGGGGACATAGGGCCACAGAGGGGCTTGTAATGTCCCAAACTTTGGGATTTACAGGGTGTATGAGGGTGGAACCAGAGCTTTCATTGGGTAGAGGGGGGTTGTCGGCTATGAGGGCCATCAGAAAGGGAGTACTGGGGGCTGTGGGAGTGGATATAGTTATGGAAACGTGGAGGAGGGAAAGGATGTCTCGTCCTAGTAAAGGGATGGGACACTGGGGCATAACTAGGAAGGAGTGGGAGAAAGGTATAGGATTGTCTAGGATTGTGCAAAAAAGGGGGGGGGTTTAATGGGAAAATCTGTTTACCTCCTACCCCGACTATAGGAGTAATGGCTGGCGTGGTAGGGCCCCAGTATTCTCGCAAGACTGAGAAGGTGGCTCCTGTATCTAGGAGGAAGGAGATGGGGCGACCGTCTACTGTTAAAGTAACCCTGGGCTCCTGTTTGGTGATGGAAATGGTCGGGTGAGAAGCCCCTGGGCCCCGTCAATCTTCTTCTGCCAGCCCCACTACGGCGGGCTTAGGATGGGGGGTGTTCGTCCAGCCTCCCCTTCGGGTGGTTGGGCAATCAGACCCCCAGTGGCCCTTTTTGTGGCATCTGGGGCATGGGGTGGTAGGAGATCTGGGGGAGGGGCATGCCCTTGACCAATGTCCCTCTTTTCCACACTTGAAACAAGCTCCTGGGGGAGGCTTGTCTGTAGAGGGGCACCCAGGTTGTGGTTTTATCAGCTGGGCCAACATCTGGAAATTGGCCTGATCAGCCTTTTGTTTACGGCGTTCTTTCTCCTCCTCCCGGTTATGGAAGACTTTAAAGGCCACTGTTAGGATCTCAGTCTGTGGGGTAGCAGGGCCCTGTTCTAACTTTTTGAGTTTAGCTTTAATGGCGGGGTAGATTTGAGCTAGGAAGTATGTCATAAGGACCTGTCTTCCTTCAGGTGTTTCTGGGTCCAGGCTGGTATACTGTAATAGGGCTTGAGTTAGTCTGTCTAAGAACTCGGACGGGGTTTCATCTCTCTTTTGAATTATGTCTTGGAGCTTTTGAAAATTGACTACTTTATGAGCTCCCTTTTTCAGACCTGCTATTAAGCAGGAGGCAAAAATATCTCGAGAGTGGAGACCCACGGCGGTGTTATAATCCCAGTGTGGGTCTTGTTCAGGGACAGCAGTGGGGCCAGGGGGACAGGTGGGGTCAGTCCTGTGGGTTTTGGTAGCATGCATTTGGGCGAAGTCCCAAGCTCGTCTATGCTCTTCAGGGAGGAGAGTATTGGCCAGGAGCATGAAAATGTCATGATGCGTGAGGCTGTAAGACTGGAGGGTCCATTGAAAATCCCTGATGTATGTCGTGGGATCAGTGGAAAGACTTTAAAGTCTTTCCTAGGCATTTCTCTAGTTGGGCTAAATCTCCTAAGGAGAAAGGGACGTGAATGCGCATGATGCTTTTGGATCCTACTTCCCGGAGGGGGGCGATAATTTTGGGAGGCCCTCGGACCGAGTCTGAGGGGGACTGAAGGGTTCTGGCTTAGTCTGTGCGGGGGAAACAGGTGATGGGGCAAAGCTGCGATAATTTTGGAAGGCCCTCGGGACCGAATCTGAGGGGGCAAAGATGGACGAGGCTCCTGGAACTTAGTTAGAGGGGGGCTGAAAGGCTCAGGCTCGATCTGTGGGAGGGGGGGAGGTGAGGGGGACGGAGGAGGAGGGGTGAGGTGCAGGAGGAGATGGTGGAGGAGTGGGGAGGGAGAGGATGGGAGGCTTCCGCCGCGGGGAAAGAGGCAGCGGTGGCGGCGGTAGAGGAAGGGGGAGGGGCTGTTGTAGGAGAAGAAGGGGAAGGGAGAGGACGGGAGGCTTCTGCCGGGGTGGGGAGGCAGCGGCAGCGTCGGAGGGTGGAGGGGTTGTAGGAGGGGGAGGGGCCGAAGGGGGAAGTCTGTATGGCAGAGGCTCCTCGGCTAGGTCAAAGGTAATTGAAGAGGGACTGGGAGTGTGTGGAGGGGAGGGAGACGGCTTGCAGGCTAGGAGAACTTGGGGCAGGGAGCAGGTGGTGCAGAGGCTGGGATTTTGAGCTAGGAGGCGAAAAGCTTCGATATAGGGAATCTCCTTCCATTTTTTCAGGCGCTGGCAGTAGTTAAAGAGATTGCGAGTGATGTTAGGATCAAGAGTTCCCCCTGCAGGCTATTGGTTGTTATTGTCTAGGGGGTATGTCGGCCAATCTTGGGAGCAATATTTACGGAGAAGTTTTGGTTTTATATCAGGCGTCGGGGAGAGGGTAGCCAGATGCTTAAGCAGGCATTCAAGAGGTGAACTTTCAGGGAGGGATGAGGAGGCTCCCATGGCAAACGGACAGAGAAGGAGACAAACAGGGGAAGACGAACGGAGATCCTCGGACTGGAAGCAGACCGCAAGGAGACAAAGGGCATCCCTGATGATCCTTGGTGGTCTGCGGAAACTCGTATACGAGTCGGAGTTTCTTAGGAAGTGTGGGTCGTCACCCAGACTTCCCTAAGAAGGCAGAGTGCCGGAGTCACGAGGTACCTAGCGCTAGGCGTTTTCGGCAGACAGAACAGATTTCGGCGAACGGAACAGAAGGGGGGGGGGGAGGGAGCGTTCTCATCCGCAAAGGAGTCACCTCTTTTATGGCTGTTGGAGGGGGGGGGGGCCTGAGAGTCTGCTGCAGCTATGAAGGCCTGAGGCGGGGATTTATGGCTGTCGGAGGAGGGGCCTGAGGGTCCGCCGCAGCCGTGAAGGCCTGAGGCGGGGAGAGTTTCCCTCTTCGTCCCCGAACATCAGGGCCTTGCCGGACGATCACAGTCAATGGCACTGCGATAGCTCGGAGAAGAGTGGCCCACTCCGGGGAAATTTTGCTTAAAAAGTTTCAGCACTGATGGAAGGGATGGTGAATGCGTTTATGGCTTTTGGAGGAGGGGCCTGAGGGTCCGCCGCAGCCGTGAAGGCCTGAGGCGGAGAGCATTCCCTCCTCGTCCCCGAGCGTCAGGGCCTTGCCGGACGATCACGGTCAATGGCACTGCCATAGCTCGGGGAAGAGTGGTCCACTCCCGGGGGAAAACTTACCTAAAGGCCAGAGAGGAGTGGTGAGTGTGATGAGCCAGCGCCAGAAAAAGAGGACGAGGGCAAGCTGCTCCTGGTGTCGGGGGCAAGACGGGGCCCAGTTGGGGTGTCCCGTCTCCTGGGTTTCGGCACCAATGAAAGGAAAGGAGCGACACACAGCAGCAATTCACCGGAGAAATCCACTTTATTAGGGAAAGGTGCTGGGTTATATGGGAAGGGGCATGGGGTGATTGTGGTGTTACTTCTACGGGGCTGGTGGCTGTTGGCTAGGTGCTGGGATTGGGGGGGGAGCGCGAGAGGTGATTGGGCTTCAGGTGGTGCCGGCAGGAACCGAGGACCCCGAAAAGAAGCCGGAAGTTTGCCATCTTACTGGTGGGGACCCTTCAGTAAGTACATTAATTTACATAGTCATTTATCTGTTGTTATAATCCTTATTTTGTCCCCAAGTTCCCTGTATAAACTTCTGTTCTGGGTTCCCCACTGAGATTTGAGGCTGAAGAAAGTGCAGCCACTTGGTCTGGGAGAGGCAGAGGCCTGTGGGCTGGGCCCTCGGCTTGCTGGGGGGTGCCAAGCAGTCTCCTCGTCAAGGGGCTCCCTCCATGGCAGCTCCCGCGCTGCCCATTCAGCTCCGCGGAGTCATCAGGCACAGCTATGCCCCAAGGGGGTGTGGGGCTGGCTGGGGCGCCCCAAGCCGGAGACCCACGGGGCAGCGGCATCCCTTCGCCGACGCAGACGCAAACTCGTTTCCTTGCTGCCTGGCTCTTCCTCTCGTGGAAGTTCTGAGCGATGAATGGCTCACTGGAGGGGCTGCGGGGCTGCTGAGACCTGCCCGCGCCAGCGCTCAGGGGGCACTGGCTACCCTGGCAGGACCCAGCCCAGGCTGGGGGCTGTAGGTCCAGGCAAGCTGCCACTCCAGCGGCCGGAGGACACAGGGCCACAGGGCTGCACACCCCCTCCTACGCGTCCCCCAGCTTCCCCCCGTTTCCGTGGCCGCCAGACGGGGCCGCCACCACCCTGCACTAGCCTTCCGTGTCCCCACCCGGCCTCTCTGGTGGGGTGTACGTCGCCCTTAGCATAAAATCCCCCTGTGGCTTCTCTTGGCTCTTAGCACAAAGTCAGAAATTCCCGATGGAGCCCACAGCCCTGCTCCCCCAGCCCTCCCGCCCTCCCAGGGGTCTCGAATGCAACGGCCTCTTCACGCCACACGCACAGGCTGCGCCACGTTCACGCGTCCCATACCCTGTTCCCACTGCCTGGAACCTCCTCCCTGCTTGGCTCGGCTGGAACCGCAGGTCGCCGTGTCTGGGGCCCCTGCATGGGCGCCCAGACGTGCTCACCCCCGGGGCCTTTCTTCACAAGGTTGTTCATTGTTGGTGTGGTGGCTCAAGTGCTACTGTCACCCACCTGCCTGGGAGCCCACATGGGCAGGGCCACATCCAGCCTGGCCACCAGCGACTGTCAGTGGCTACCACCGTGCTCAGCGGCACCAAGCGCTTGATAGCGTTGGGACGGCAGGAGCCCAGGGAAGGCCCGTCCGGCTGGCCTGGCCCTCCTCCAGCAGCCCGCCAAGGTGGACACAGCAGTGCCACCTGCCTTCCTGGTGGGTGACACCCTCCCCATAGTCACAAACTGGACTGGGTATATTGTTGAGCAATGAGAAGAATGGAACTGAAGAAAGGGCAGAAATGGTGGCTCTGGACCCCTGCAGCACCGTGAGGTGGGATTTTTCTGGGGAGTTTGACTCAGCCTGCAGGCAGGGAGCCCCAGGACCATGGGATCCGAGAGGATGTTTCTGTGCCCAGGGCCGCCTCCCTGGGTGGTGTCCTGAACCACCCACGGGTCTCGCTCCCAGATCTCCACTGGGGACAGGAGCCTGCTCCACTGACGCCTCAGCCCTTGACCGATGTTTCCCTGCTTTCCTCCCCTGAGCCAGGTCGGGCAGCCAGCACCATGTTGCCCTTAGTCTTTGTTAATTTGCTGCCATCCTGTTGCCACATTCAAATGGAAACCGGGGCCCCAGATGGCCTGACTTCCGCAGACACCCATGTGCCACCAGGTCTGAGTCTCAAGAGTCAAAAACTCCCAGAGGAATAGGGATCATCTTGTCTCACACTTAACCTCCCAGCCGCAGCCTTCTCCTAAAATGAAGCTGATGATAATTGAAAAATACTCCATGAGCCACCCAGTTGGGCTATTACAACCACGAGGGGGACTTAGCCGATGAGAGGAAGAGGCCCAGGCTCTGTCTGGGCAGATGGGGCAGCTGCTGGAGACCCTGGCACCTTAGTTGCGGATCATCAGTAACAGGGCAGCAGGGTGCCCACCCCGGAGCTGTAGCGGGCCTGGTGCACCCGTGACCCCAGGGTCACTTCATCAGCTGACTCTAAGACCCTCAACCCTCTCCTCCCCCGAATCCCACCCCGCGCCCTGCCCTGCACCTGGCCTGGCTCTCAAAGGCATCAGCGTGACGTCGTCTTAATTGCTGCGCTGCGCTGTGGTTGGTGACTGAAGAACCAGGTCCAGACTCGGTTCCGGACCGGCTGCTGCCTCGTGGCCGGGCCCAGCGTCTCCAGGACTGCAGCCTGATGGAGGGAGGGCTGTGAATTGCAGGTTTGTGGGTCCACCTGGGATCCCCTCCTGTGGGCCCCGATGTCCTCTCTCAGACGCACCTCAGAGGATGAGAAATAAGCAAGGAGCCCCCCGCCCCTCGGGAGTCAGGAACTTTAGTTATTTTATGACGTTTGGAGAAGGCAGTGTCCTGAGCAGCTGGCGGAATCGCCTTGTCTGGGGAGCAGGGGCAAGACCGGAGCAGCACGTAGAGGAAGCCGGACTGGGCAAGGGCTCCTGCAGGTGCGGGATGCGGCAGACAGGGTGCGGGGGTCATCACAGGAGGGGGCGCAGGTGCCGGCTGGTGGCGTGGGGGCTGAAGGGAGGGCCCCACGCACGGAGGACAGGTTCTGGAGGGGTTGAGGTTGTCCAGTGCGTGGGAGGCAGACTGCGGGCTGCTGTGAGCGTTATGCAGGGGCATTTCTGTTGGGGCAGGGAGCCCCTGAGGAGAAGACGAGCAATGGGACAGCCGGTCCCTCTCCCAACTGCTCTGCCTGAGTGCTTCTTTCATGACCTGCCCTGGGCTCGGCCGGCCTCTCCCAGGGTCTGCCATTCATTCCACACTGATGACTGCTCCTTGCCAGCCCCCAGGACGGGAGGGAGTCTTACTGGACAGACAGACAGGTTGGTGAGGACAGAGGCAACCCGTGCAGGACAGTCTGGCTACATGAGCGCACACGAGGTGGTGGTGCCGGCGAGTGTCCTGAGGGGGAATGCGCTCAGGGGGCCTCTCCCCACCTGCTGCCTTTGGGTTCTCTGCTCCCCAGGCCTCTGTGGGGCCGAGCCCTTCCTCACAGCTCCCTGGGCCAACCGGGTGCTCACACGGGCACTCCAAACTCCCACTTGTACCTCTGGGGACATCTGAGTGTGAGCCAGGCCTCTGGGACTTGGAGAGACCCGGTCCTGCACGTCCTCCCTGCCGGGCCCCGCCTCCCAAGCTCTGTGCACCCACCCTGGGGACCGTGACAGCCCTCACCTGCCAGCCAGCTCTTGTCTCACACTTAACCTCCCAGCCGCAGCCTTCTCCTAAAATGAAGCTGATGATAATTGAAAAATACTCCATGAGCCACCCAGTTGGGCTATTACAACCATGAGGGGGACTTAGCCGATGAGAGGAAGAGGCCCAGGCTCTGTCTGGGCAGATGGGGCAGCTGCTGGAGACCCTGGTCTTGATTCCTAGTCCACCGTGTCCCTGGCGCAGCTGAGCAGGGGCAGGGCACCCTCCACACCCAGAAATCAAAGCCCCTGCAAAGCCAGGCAGGGCCTCCACGGAGGCCCACACCGAGCAGCGTGTCCGGGTGGCCCCCGAGCTGCGGTCACCTTTGTTTAGTTAGCTTGGCATTTTACCCAAGTCTGAATCTGCTGCTGACATTTAAATACTGGGAGATTTGAGATGAACCCTGGCTTCAGTGCTGCATTCCTCCATCCTCTGTCCCTGACTCCCCTTCCCTGAGCCTCTCATCCCTCATCCCTGCATGACTCATCTTTGCATTCTCCTCCTCACACCCTCACAGCCCGAATCCCTGGATTCCCACACGGCTAGAGCCCCGCACCCCTGCATCTCTCATCCCTGCATCCTGCATCTGTCCAGCCTTCACCCCTGCACCCGCGTGCCCTGTGCTCTTCAGCACTGCACCTCTGCCCCCACGCCTGCATCCTTACACCCTTAGCCCTGCACCTGCCTCTCTGCACCCCTGCACTGTTCTGCCTCCCCTCTGCACCCCTCATTCCTCTTCCCTCCCCCCCTGCATCCCTCCATCTCACAGCCTCATCTCTGCGCCCTCCTTACCCCTTCGCCCCTTCTTCCTCTTCTGGCTTCACTTCCTCCTCCGCTCAGACTGTTCCCAGCTGCTCAGCAGAGGATATGGGCATTGTTACTCCTCCAGCAGATGCAAAGCTGTCTGTCTCTTTCTTGTGGTGAACTTTGAGGGATTCTCCAGGGACCTCTTTTCTGGGTCCTAGGGTGTGGGTGCAGTTCCCATAGCCTCTTGCCTGCTGGCAGCCCCACTCCTGCAGGCCGTTTCTTGAGCAGAGTCTGGCCAGGATGTCCTGAGCTCAGACAATGTCTGCAGTGCCTCCTTCATTCTGCTGAGGGTGGGCGGATAGGCTGTTCCCAGCACAGCACACTGCCAACCAGTCTCCCCCTTTGGAGGGTCAAGATCCAGTCCTGGTGCCCCAGCCCCAGGGCCCTCTGTGGGCTCCCCAGGATCTCCATGCTCTCCTTCCTGCCCCGGTGGTTCTGAGACCCTCGGAGCCTCTCCGCTGGGCTTGAGATGGGCCAGGAGTGGGCAGCCTCTCCACTCCCCACTGTGGGGCAGAGATGATGTCACAGCGCTCCTGCCAAATTGTCCCAAAGTTCTCTACAAGGAGCCCTTCCCAGCATCCTGAGCACACAGCCTTCCAGAAGGCCTCCAAGTGGTTTGAGGACCTCTCGGCAAGCCTTCCTGAATGGGGTAGTCCCTGATGGTCCAGCACTCCCAGGCTGCCTGTGCCAGTGTACTGCCCTTAGGATGGGGGGCACTCAGCTCTCCCAGCCCTCGGGGCACTGGCCTCAGCCGGGGCCACATCACATCCTGCTAGATGCTATGTGCACTTCTCTGAAGCTCACTTCTGGGATGTAATGCATCTTAGCACCATTCATGTGTCTCTGGTGTGCTCTGTTCTAATGGCTGTGCAGGTCTCCATGACACTGTTCATAATATATTTAACCAGCCACCATTAATGGTATGTACTTTTGCCATCATAAGTCACTGGAATGAGAACCCTGTGCCTCCGCCCATGTGAGCAGGTGTGAGGAGGCCTGTAGGAGACAGTCCTGAGAGCACCTCCTTATTTTGTTTGCACCCCATGAGTTACACACCTTCCACTAATGCAAAGGCTGATAAACCACAGCGGTCTCCTGGTCCGACCTGGCTGAGCCAGAGTCACAGACAGAGTCCTGCACCCGGGAAGGGGGTAAGGTCAGCATATCTGCCTTCAAGGAGCACTGCTCCGCCCTGCCCGCTCTCGCAGCCATGCTCACGCAGAAACAGCCTTCTGACTCCCGACCCTGAGTGACCCCCAAGAGGGGGGAGGGTAGTCAATGCATTGGGGGTAGAGAGAGGAAGACGCTGTTGCAGGGGGCAGGAACCCCGCTGGGCAGCTCCCCGGAGGTGGAGTGGGCAAGGGACATTCACCCTCCTGGCCTGGCCCGTGTAGCTCTCACCTGCCTCACGTGATGTGCGCTCACCTCGCTGGCTCCTGGTCTTGAGTGTAGGGTGGACAACGCCTTGGTGCTGGACCAGATGACTGGTCAGGCAGAGCCTTGGGCATTTACAGTAGCTGCCACCACATATATATGCTTCTACATATCTGTATATATGTACCTATGTATGAATCTTTGTATACACATACACACATGTATACACACATGCATATACACTTACACATTGCACAATACATATATATAGTGTGTATGTATATCAGTGTATCTGTTTATTTGTAATTTCATTTCTCTGTTTCTAGAATAGCCATCAAGGGAATTAAACTTAAGTTTTATTTTTTCATTGACTTTTCACTCATGAGACCAAGAAAATTTGCATGTAAATGCCAAGTTGCTAGTCATGCCTGTGGGTCCCATGACTTGGCGATGCTCTGTATAAGCAAAGGGGGCCCCCAGACCAGACTCCCCAGAAATGGAGCCACAAGGCCCCTGACTGGCCTGCCCGTGGGTCGGAAGCTGTCTTGGACTAGGTCAGACTTCAGAAGCTGTTAGGGAAGAAAGGTTGTGGAATTGGGGAAGGGGAGTGGAGGGGGTTGGAAGTGAGTAAGCCAGGAGGAGCAGTAGGAGAGAGGGCAGCCGATGAACGGTGTTAGAGTTACTGTGTCGCATAAAAGAGTCTCTGCAAAGAGAGGCACCTCCGGGCATGAGTTTTGAGTTGCTAGAGTAAAATCTCACCAAGAATGCAATGTGGAACTTTGCCAAGGCCTTGGCCCGAGTCAGGGGCCGGCCTGAGCGGGAAGACCTGTGGGCAGAAGGGGCCAGCAGGAGAGGAAGGGCTGCAGCTGCAGGCCGGGTGCTCTACCAGCTGGATCCTGGGCCAGGGAACCACTTGCCCTGAGTCTTTGTGTGTCTGTCTGCCCTTCAGCCCCTGCAGCATCACTCTGACCTAGAGATGTCCTGGACTTCCACTTAGCTTTTTGGGACTTCCACTTAGCTCCTTAACTCTGAGGGCTTTTGGTCCTCTCTGCACACTGTACCATGGGACCCCTGCCCCACACTGTCCCCCACTGTAGGGAAGTCTCCAAAGCAGAGTGTAGCTCTGTCCTCTTACTAGTGAAGGAGATAGGCAGCCAGTCTGGGACCCTGACCCAGCCAGCTCACCTCTCCGTGAAAGGGGCAGCTCCCTCCCCGAGACTGCCCCCTCCTGGAGAGCTTCTGGGGCTCCCTGCCAACACCAACAGTTGCCCAGAGGCAGCAGGGGGAGAATTTTGTCTCTGGGGAGGCCCTGTCTCCTCTGGGTTTATTATAGAGACCTTGGTCCCTGGGAAAGTGGGAAAGGAAAATCCTATGTCCTGCCTGTGTTTTGTTTTCTCTGAGAGAAGGCTGAGCTGTCCGCTGGCGGGTCCCATGACCAGGGCCCTTGGCCAGTTCCCAGAGATACGCTCTCCCAGCAGGACCCCAGCAGCTGCATGTGCTGCTCAGCCCCTGGAATCTGTGGGGTCCACACATTGTCCTGCCGTCAAGTAGACCTGCAGCCATGCTCTGCCCTGGAGCTGGAAGAAGGCACGAGTCCACCCCTCGTTGTACAGGTGGGCATCAGGCCAAGTCCCTCGGCCAGCCAGTCGTGAGGTTAGAACTAGAACCCTGGCTCTCAGACCTGCATGCCCAAGGTCACTTCCCCAGGGTCCCCTTCAGTGACTGAGTGAGAGCAAAACAGCACGACCATGACAATGACAAATGACAGAATGAGGTCTGACCCTGCTGGAAGCCTTCACATTCAGGGCATGAGATGAGGGGTTGTCAAGGTCCAGCTGAAGACAGGGGCAATGGGGAGATGATGCATGAAGCCTACACCTGCCACCAGGCCCCCAGTGGCACACCAGACCTAGGACCGTCTCCTGCCTAGCAGGTGCCAGTCCCGGCCCGAAGAATGCTTAGCGCTCCGGGCTTGTTTCTGGGGCCCTTCATTCCAGAGCTGTGCTGGAGCCACCTGGTGCCACTCAGCAAGAACCAGCTATGAAATGTTCTGGAATTTTGTGAGCCAGTCATGAAACATAGATGTTAATAACAATGAGTTAAATGCATTTATAATTAAATGTTATATTAAAAACAAAACCACTTCCTAATTATTTTACTGAATTTTACTGTTATCTATGTTTGGGGGTTATTTACATCTGCTATATCTACAGAGTGGAAACACTGCGTAATGGGGGCCACTGGGTGTCTCTTCCCCACCGCAGTCTGTGATGTCACGTTGGCAGCTTGAAATCGGCCACGGGGGGAGTACTGACACCATGGAAATTGGAAAAGTGCAATCAGGGTTCGGATTTGTAGCAGTCTGGGTCCAATCAGGAGCCAGAAATCACACAGTAGGTTAAACAGGGGACATTTAGTGTAAAATGAACTAAATAAAAAGGTAACTATAAGACATAAAGGATCTCTGTGTGGTCCCCCGGGGCTGAGGGAACTACTCAAGGAGGCCGGAGCTGGTCTAGAGTTGCCGGGTGAGCAATAGCCACCTCCAGGGTGCAGGTGCGTTGCAGGTGATCAGCGACTGATGGTGTGTTCGTGGCTGCAGGGGGAACCTGAAGGTCTGTCTCCCCGCTCCCCTGGGGTGCAGAAGGCCCTGAGTGCTCAAGTGGGGATGGGAAGATTCCAGAAGGAATCCAGCACTCTGTGTGGTCTCCCAGGCTTTAGGCAGGCTGGTGTGGGAGTGAGGCTGGTTTCTGTACTGAGAGGGCTGTAGACTGTCATCACCAAGCACGTGGTAGAGGGCTAGTGTTCTGGGCCTGGTGCTCCAACAGACCCCACCAGATGTCCTCACACCCACATGGTGACCCCACTCCAGCTACCTTGGAAACTGGGGGCAGTCTCTTCCTTCTGCAGTGTCTCTCCAGCGCCGTCTACTGAGAAAGCCTAGCTTTGCCTCAGTTTAAAGGAGATGTGCTTAAATGGTTTCTTTGTCCTAAAGCATTTATTGAATGGTGCGTTTGAAACTGAAACACAATACATTGATAATTGACTGTATTAGTTTCTTACGGCTGCTGTAAGCAATTAACACCAATTTGCTGGCTTAGAGCAGTGCACACTTATTCTTTCACAGTTCTGGAGGTCAGAAGTCTGAAATCAGTTTCCCTGGGCCCAGGTGTCATCAGGGCCACACTCCTTCAGGTGGCTGGGGAGGGGTCCATTTCCCTGCCTTTTCCAGCTTCTAAAGCTGCATTTCTTAGCTCATGGTCCCTTCTCCATCTTCAAAGCCAGCCGCTTAACATCCCCAAATCTCTCCCTGCTTTGTCTTCACGTTGCCTTCTCCTGTGTTTCTTACAAGGACACCTGTGATTGCATATGGGGCCGGGATAATGTCTCCATCTCAGGGTCCTTCACTTCATTACAGCTGCAAGGTCCCTTTTGCCATGTAAGGCAACATCCATGGGCTTCATGGATTAGGAGCTGGGTCTCTTTAGGGGCTATTACTTAGCCTACCACGCCGATACACTGTTGTATTGTGACTAGCACACAAAAAAAGGGAAGAAATGGTCTTGCAGAATTCAAAAACTATTATGGGATTCAGCAAAGAAGTTACGACATTGGATGGATAAGTGAATTTCCAACATTTGTCTTCACTGTCTTATTTTGTCTGGTGAAAATATCAAACAGCACTCATGTCTGAGGATTAGTCATCAAATGTGGCCATAGGTTGGTCATGGATACAAGAGTTAGGAAAATTCAACAAAGGTGTTCTGTGAGAGTCAATTGGCTATAAAGAATTTATGATAAAGCATATTATATGGTTTATTATTATTTGTAAACTATGTGCTATGTATTCTTTATATCAGTAAAATTTATAATGAACTTGTGTGTGTAGCCCTCTCTTTATATCTATTCATCTATACATATATTTGGCATATATACACATACAAATTCAGATACATCCCTGAGACCCAGTTGTTAAGCACTTACCAGCCCACGACTACTTAGTGCTTACCTCCAATAGGAAAGGGAAGGAGGGCAGTCAGGCAGCTGCAGTAGACGAGGCGTGTTCTTTGCAAACCAACATTGGAGTTTGCAGCCTCCCCCCATGGTGTGAATCTGTCACCCGTGATAGTCAGCTTCCATCCATAAAGGGTTAAATGGATCTGGGACAACCACCTCCAAGTATGACTGTGTTTCCATAGAAAATTAGGCTTTGAGTTTTCTGCAACCCTTTCAAATTAAACCCACTGCTGGGATGGGCTCTCTACATTTCAATTTGTGGCTGACTCTTGTGCTTACCGCCTCCCACCCAGCACAGCCCTCAGCTGCTTGCCCAACTTCCTGGACCTTGAGTCCAGCCTGCCTTTCCTGTCTTGGGCTCAGGATGACACAGATAATGTCTATGGAGTGAACTGTTGACAGGATCAATGGGATGTGGGCTTAGGTGGGCTTTGGGCTGCAAGCTCTAACTGTGCTTTCTCTGCTCTAAAAAACACTTAGGCTTAATTGGACTTAGAGCTGACGCAAAAAGCCTTCAGGACAAGGAAAAAAGATGGGCTGTGCTACAAATGGAACATACTAGAATGCCTGTCTATACTTCCCACCCCTTGACCACGGCAGACATCACTAGCTGATCACCACTCAGGGTGTGAACTTGGCCTTGCCATCCTCCTCAGCAGCTAGTCCCACTGGAACACAACCTGATGCTTTTTTGTTATTCCTGGATATACTTTGAAACTTACAGTGCAGAATTACTTCAGCTGAGTCTGGTTTGTGGATTGCTTGGCCGGAGTTCTGTCTGCCTCATGCAGTGATCACATGAGATATGTGAGAAGATCGGCATTCTCATGAAGTCACCCTCTGGGGCCAGGCTGAGACCTGCTGTCTCCTGTGGGGTCTCCTGGGTCTGAGACTGGAAAGCCTAGGAACATAAAAGAAAAGGGAGCTCTCAAAGTTACTCTAGGACATGCAAGTAGGAAATCAGGACATTAGTAGATACCGATTCCTTGTCTAAACTCTGATGAGCTCAGTTGAGTTTATCTTGATGACATAAAAAGTGGAGGAAATTACCTTTGTAAAGTGATCATCTTCGTAAAGAGCAAACTTTGCTTGTGTTCTGGGACCCCCTTGAGGAAGGCACAGATTTATCCCACAAAGCCCAGAACATGAGAGTTAAGGTGGAAAACTCTGAAGCTTAAACAGGGCAAGGTTTAGATCATAGAAGAGACATGTATTATCTGTCTATTGCTGTGAAAAAATTACCCCCAAACTTAAAAAAACAAACATTTATTATCTCACAGTTTCTCTGGGTCAGAAATCTGGGCATAGCTTTCTTCTGCTGGTTCTGACTCGTGTCCCTGACAACGCTGTGGTCAACATGTTGTCTGAGATGATGGTCTCATCAGAAGGCCCGACCAGGGAGGGCACATTTCTATGATATTGTCACATAATAAGAAACATATACTTTGGTCTTTGTCCTTGGTTCCTGGCACACAGCTTCCAAAACCCTCAGTGTTTTCATAAGTGATTAGAACAATAGGAACATCTTTTGCTATAAAATTTGGTTTTTGTCTCTGGTTCTTGAAATCACTCCTGAGTGCTAAAGGTGAAATGGATGTCTTTTGTTATTCACAACAAACCTCTGTCGACCACACATGAGTTTATGTTAATGAGATGACTTTTGGAAAGCCCCTGGGTAATCACAGGATGGGGGCCAGTTGCCAGGAGAACCAGCCATGTGACCATAGGTTTGGAACTATTACCCCCACCCCTTGACCACTAGGGAGGGGAAGGGGGCTGGAGGTTGAATTAATCACCAGTTGTCAATTATTTAATCAACCATTTCTACATAAGGAAGCCTCCATAAAACCCAAAAGAATGAGGCTTACAAAGCTTGTAGGTCGATGAACCTGCGGAGATTTGGGTAAGTGGAGTGGTCCAAGAGGCCCTGGAAGCTGTGTGTCCTTTCCTCATACCTAGCCTTGTGCATCTCTTCCATCTGCCTATTCCAGAGTTGGATCCTTTTATAATAAACCAGTAATTTAGAAAAAAAAAGAATGCATTCATGTGCCAGGAGGGTGGCACACCCCAAAGAGGACAGAAACTCCTTTTCTTGGGAGTTTCTCCTGATTTCACCTGTGTATCTCTTCATCCGCCTATTCATTGGTGTCCTCTAATATCCTTTGTAGTAAACCTGCAATCTTGTAAGTGAATCATTTTCCTGAATTCTGTGAGCTGTTTAGGAAATGATCAAAGCCAAGGAGGAGGTCAGGGGAACCTCCACTCTGTAGTTGTTCAGAAGCAAGGGTGACAGCCTGGACTTGTGTTTGGTGTCTGAACTGGGGGGGGGGGGTCTTGTGGGTCAGAGCCCTGAACCTGCAGGCTCTGATGCTTTCTCAAGGTCGACAGGGTCAGGATTCACTGTAGGACACCGAGCTGGTTTCTGCGAGATCCAGAGAATTACTTGGCATGGAAAACCCACAGATCTGGTGACCAGGTGTCAGATATGAAATATTGAGTGGAATAGTGAGTAGAGGAAGAAAACAGGAGGTTTTTCTTTAAAACTTCCAATCTCACTCCAGAGGTAGATGGAAGGCCTTGTGTCAGAGAGACCAGCTTCTGCCAGGGAACAATAGTAAGAGGCCTGGGAACTCAGGAGGGCCGACCCAGGAGCCTGTGGAGTAGCTGAGCCTGGGGAGAGAACCAGAGGAGGACACAGTCCCAGGAGTCCAGGAGGAAAGTGGTGCACATGGGAGGGAGAAACCAGCTGGGTCCCCTGTGCCAACGGGTCATGGGAGACAAAGTCTGAGAGCTGACTTTGGGAGTGGCCACAGGTCTCTACTGATTTGCTAGAACCATTTCCACAGGGGCGTGTAAAGGAGGGAAGCTGACCGTCCTGGGCTCCGAACATCCACAGGCAAAACTGGAAGGACCGTGCCCGTCAGTGCCCTGTGGTTGTGCCAGCAAGGGGGGCGGAGGAGGGCTTGCTGGGGGGACTAGCTGCAGAAAGGTTTCACGTTCTGAGAGACAGCATCACGTGCATGTCCGATGGGACTGGTACTGTACAGGGAAAATGAATAATGCAGGAGAGAAAGAAAAGAGTTTCTGGGTGTGTCCTGGGGTGGGCAATAGAGGAAATCTGTGGCCACGGCAGAGGACTGGCTTTGGGCAGAACAGATGGGTGGGCAGGCCAAGTGGGGCACAAGAGGTGAGCGGGTGGGGACTTGCAGGAGCACTTTTCTGATTATATCAGCTTTTCCCTGAGGTGGGGAGCCAGGTTGTGATAGTAGCCACCTTAGAGTGAAGCAAAGAGGGTGACCTGAGATGACGCAGGAACAGGAATGCTCGGTGTCCATCACAGAGTTAAGGTCTCAGTAAATACATTGTCATCTTTCTCATCTCAACATTACAGTGACTACATTTTCCAGAGCAAATATCCCAACCTATTACCTGGCTTGCAGACTTCAGGGGTTGAAAGGCATGACTGATTAAAAAAGCAGAATGACTCAGAAACACCTAGTCCTGTTATTTCTAAACAATAGACAAGATTGGTATCTGGCATCTGCCATGCATGCTATACCACAGATGCTACTTTCCTTAGCAAAACACTCAACTGAGTCAGCAGCATCTTTTTATCTGCCTCTTGTTGTCCTTGGGAATCTCTCCTGTGGCCTTTATATTTGAAATAACTATTACTGTTTACCCCAGGACACCTTCTTTCCCCATCCTTGATTACAGAAACAATGCTCCTAACAGATGCTCTACATTTCATCTGCTGGAGGATTATTTTGTGAAATATTACTTACATTTTTCATTTGTTGATCTTTAGGTAGAGACAAAGTTAGAGACTCTAAAAGAACACATTAATTTGTATTCTATGATTATGGTGGTGAGGGAAGAAGAGGCGGTTTGATATATATTTTAGGTTTTTAAACTCTCCCTTTTTTCCCACAAATGTGATGAGATGTAACATATACCAGTAACTGAGAATTCCTCAGGAGCGACATCAGCAACTGATATTCTAAGCCAGAGATTGTCCTTCACAGGGCCTGAGAGGCCAGTCTTGGCTCTGCTCCCTCCAAATAAACCAGTTAGAGGATTGTCAAGGTCAGTGGCTGTGTCATCTTAGAAAACTCAGTCTGAGAGTTGTTAGGGGCACCTGTTGCCAGAGCCCTTGTGTTCTCTTTTGGGATATCTAGCATGAGTTTCTCCCCCATGCTCCTGGAAACATGGGAGTTGGGTCCCTGCCTTATTTACTTGTCTATACCTGGAACCCTATGGATTCTTGTCATGCAGTAGGTGTGATGGACATTCTTTACCAGATATACTCATAATTTTTTTCAACACTCTCTACATGTTTATCATCCTCCATGCTGTGAATCCTGCCCTCCAAACCAACTTCCCTTCCAAGACTGGATTGGTGTTTGCCCAACAGATACCACATGAATATCTCAGAAGGGGGCCTGTGAAGCATCAGCAAGGCAGACATCCACTGAGAACCTGCCAGAGGTAGCTGAGGCAAGTGCCCTGGGTCAGCGGCAAGTTGGGTGCCTGCTGCACCGGGTAGAGGTGGGGTGGTACTGAGGTCAGCAAGCCCAGCTCTGTGGCTCCTGAGAGCGCTATGAGACTTCTCATACCTGTCAATAAATCTGCTCCTGCCTAAACCAAACGGAGTGTTTCTGTGGGTGTTCAGGGACCAGAAGAGTGACCTCCACATGGGCAGATCTGTGGTTTATGGGACTCAAAGCTTACATAATTGGGAGACCCTTTAAAAAAGAACATAAAATTATACAAACAAAACTAGTGCAAAGGTGAATAGTTATTTAATGGGAAATCACAAGAAATTATAAATTTAAAATTTCAAATATCACAACATTCTGAAAATAACATAAATTTAAAAATTAATTTTCTACCCTAATATACCTTTAGGATACTTCTTTTCTGTCTTTTTTGATGATGATTTTGTAATGACACTTTCTATAGAGAGAATTAAAAGATGAAAGTAATTTTCCTTTTGCATCATTGATTAAAAATTGATTTTTTTATAGTTTACAGTTATTTTCAGGTTCACAATTTGTCATTACTGAAATGTCATATAAAGTTTTGGATTATTTCCAGTTTGGTGAAATCTTCAAGTTCCCATCATATAACTTATGAGATTACAAGTCATTTCAAGTCTTCTTGTGCAGTGGCCAATCTGAAATTATTTTCAACTGGTAACATTTATTATTCAGTTAGCCATCAATATTTTCTTGTCACTTGTTAGGTGAGTCAACACTGGGCAGTAAAAAAATTTTTGAAAGCCATTCCTGTATCAGATGATGTTCAATAATTTAACTATACATTGAGGTATTTATGAATCACATAAATATATTGCACTAAAATTAAATGAGTCCCCATCTCACTTCTTCTTAACAGATCTGCAGCCACCCCAAAATATCAGTAGCTACCCCAAAATCACCCAACAAGATGGGATATATAACAGAGGGTAAATCAGAGTGGAAACAGAGTGATCATAACCAATTACAATTAAAACCCCTTATTCTTGCAAACTTTATAAAACGTGAAACCATGTGAGCACCGACACTTTCCCTCATTGGGACTCAGAAGGATTCATGCAAGTTGAGGCAGAGGGAAATGTCCAGATATGTAGTGTGATAGGCATCAGTCTACTTCTGCTTCAGTCTTCAGTAATGCTAATAATAATGCAACTGAGTCTCAAATTTGTGTAAAGGCCAAGTGACAAAAAGCAAATTAGTATACTAAAATCCTTAAATTACCTGAACATTTTCATGGATTTTTCACCAAATCTCTACAACATAATTAGAATAGTTTCTGTCCTGCAAATTCTCTTCAGAAGCAAAACAATATACTAGGTTTTGGAGACTTGCAAAATATTTAAAGGTTAACCTCTTTGACCTGTGATAAATAAACTTAGGTTCCTGATTGTGAGTAAATAAAGAAAAATTCACATCTAAAAATGAAAATTGTCCAGGAAGATGGCATAGACATAATTCTCCTATTCCCGGCACTACATACAATTAAACACTGGATATTATATGTTAAAGCAAGAAAAGAAGCCTCTGAAATGTTGAGAGAAGTAGGCAGACTTGCTAGGGTTCTCAGGACCTAAGGACCAACAAGGCGATGAGTTCCCTGGGCTCTCCTTTTGCCTTACATATCCCAGACGTAATGCTGAAGAAGCAGGCAACCTAGAAACACCAATGAGTGCAAACAAAAAATGCCCAACAAGAGCCTGCTATCTCTAGCCAAAGGACAGCAAGGGAGTGGTCTAGTAAGACAGAAAACTTTTTGTAACTGCTCTACTCCAGCCAAACACCCTGGGAAAACTATGGCACCTCCCCTACCGATGCCAAGTAGTTGAGCCTATCCTTCCACCCTAGCCATATTACACAGCAAAGCACTCCAGCTTCTCTAGTGGGATGGTGTCAGACTAGGCTGAGTACGGAGCTACGGCTTTAATCCATGCCAGGTAATTGTGAGACACCCCGTCTCCTGACCTATGGTATCAGTAAAGGCCATGTGGACAACAGTAATGAAACACTCCTACCTCTCCCAGGAAGGCCCAGTAGAGAGCCAGAATTCTGACCCACGGTCAGCAGTACAAGGAGTCCTTCCCCTACTTAGTGGTAATGGAGGCCAAGTGGGGAACCTGGATGTCTATCCCTACTTGGCAGTAACAAGGCAGTGCCTTCTGTTCATCTGGCAGAGTGGTGTCAGAGAAGCCAGCTAAAGCAGAAAGTTTAAATAACACCCAGAGTTTCATAATTAATACCCAAACATCCTACTTTCAACTGAAAATCATTTGTTATACCATGATGAACCTGGATAATCTCAACTTGGATGAACACAATTAATACATGCTAACACAGAAATGACAGAGATGTTAACATTATCTGAAAATGATTTTAAAGCAGGCACTATAAAAATGTTTTGAAAACCAATTATGAACTCATTTGAAACCAATGAAAAACAGAAAGTCTTAGTAAAGAAACAGAAAATCTCAGGAAAGAAATAAAAATATAAAGAAGAAAATTGGATTTTTAGAATGGAAAAATATGACAATGGAAATGAAAATTTCAGTGAATGGGCTCAACAGCAGAATGGAGGAGAAAAAAGAAAGAGTCAGTGAATGTGAAGACAGAACAATGAAAATTACCCAATCTAAACTACAGAGACAAAATAAACTGGAAAGAAAAAACAGAGTCTCAGGGACCTGAGGGACTAAAACAAAAGATATAATGATTGTGTTATTGGACTTCCAGAAAGATAGAGAAAAAAGATAAGACTTGAAGAAATAATGGCTGAAAACACCCCATTTTAGCAAAAGACAAAAAGATTCAAGAAGCTTCAGATTCAAGAAGATGAATGATTTCCAAATTAGATGAATTAATGAAATTCATGCCAGGACATATCATAATTCAATATCTGAAAACTAAAGACAGAGGAAAAAAATATTGAAAGCAGCAAGAGAGAAACAACACCTCACTTACAAGGAAGAAAATCTATCAAATGACAGGAAATTTCTCCTTAGAAACCATGGAGACCAGAAGGAAGTGGCATGACATTTCCCAAATGCTGAAAGAAAAGAACGGTCAACCCAGAATTTTGTATCTAGAGAAAATATTCTTCAGCAATGAGTGGGGAAATCAAGCCATTCTCAGATGAAGGAAAATTAAGAAAATTTGTTGTCAGCAGGCCTTCCCTAAAAGAATGGTAAAAGGAAGATCTGTAACAGAAAGAAAATGATAAAAGAAGGAATCTTGAAGCATCAGGAAAGAAGAAAGAACAATGGAATGAGTGAAGATAAGGTTAACTATAATTTTGCTTCACCTTTTGAGTTTTCTGAGTTATGTTTGAAAGTTGAAGTAATAGTTATAATACTATTTGATGAAGTTCTAAATGTATGTAGGAAACATATTTAAGACATATAACTATAAACAGCAAAGGAAAAGGAATGTAAAGGAAGGTAATATTTCTATGTTTCACTCAAACAGGCAGAATGTTGAGATTGGTAGACTGATATGTATGTATAATTCACAACCACTAAAAAAGTTATACAAAGAGATTCACTCAAAAACACTGTAGATAACTTGGGATTCCAAAAAATGTTCAAGCAATACACAGGAAAATAGGAAAAAGAAAACAGAAAAACTCAAAACAGAAATAACATAAAATAAAACAAATGACTTAAATTCTAACATATTAACAATCATATTAAATGTAAATGATATACATACATTGATTAAAGACAGAAATTTGCAAAGCATATTAATAAATATGACAACTATATGTTAATTTTTTCTAATGTAATTATATAGGTAGGTTGAAAATTAAAGAATGGAGAAAGATATTACATACACTTTAATCAAAAAAAGCATGCACAGCTACATTAATGTCAGATAAAGTAGACTTCAGAGAAAAGAAAATTACAAAGCCAGAGAAATTATGTAGTGATAAAAGGGTCAATGCACTAAGAAGGCACAGCACATTAAATGTGCATGCAAAATACAACAGAGCTGTAAAAATATGTGAAGCAAAAATGGATAGATCTCAAAACAGAAACAGACAAATTCACAACCATAGTTGGAAACTGCAACTGGTAGGACAATTAGAGAGAATATTAGCAAGGATGCAGAAGAACTCAATAATACCATCAACCAACAGGATCTTAACATTTATAGAACACTCCACCCAGCAATGACATAGTACACATTCTTTTCTAGTGCCCACAGAAAAAATACCAACATAGATCATATCCTGGCTCATTATAATAAAAACTCAAAAAATGTAAAAGAATTAAAATCATATAGAGTGTTTTCTCCAATCACAGTGGAATTAAATTAGAAATCAATAACAGAAAGACAACAGGAAAATCTCCAGATATTTGGAACGTAAAGAGAATACTTCTAAATAATCTTTGGATCACAGAAAATGTCACCAAAGAAAATACTTTGAGCTGAATGAAAATAAAAATACATTGAAATGTAGCTAAGTAAGTGCTAATAAGGAAATACATAGTACTGAATACTTGCATTAGAAAAGAGGGAAATCTCAAATTTATAATCTAAGCTCCTAGTCCAGAATCTAGAAAAAGGCGATCAAAATAAAGCCAAGGCATGTAAAAGGAAGGAAATAAAAAATATGGCAGAAATTAATGAAATTAAAAACAGAAAAATTTTAGAAAAAATCAACTGAACAAAAATCTGCTTCTTTGAAAAGATCAGTATAACATACATTTTTTCAAAGAACCAATAAAAAACAATATTGATCCAAAAATCAATAAAAGGTCAATAAAATTAATAAACCTTTAGCAAGACTGGCAAAAAAGAGAGAGAGGAGACATAAACTACCAATATCAGGAATCAAACAGTGATATCACTATAGATTTTAAAGATATCAAAAGGAAAATTTTTTAAATGCTGCAAACAACTGTACACATAACTTTGGTAAGATGAAAAGTATAAATTCCCTAAAACTGTACCAACTACTACACTTCACCCAACTTTAATTAAATAATTTAAATAGTCATATAACTATTAAGGAAATTGAATTTTTAAAAATTACTAGACTTCTCCTTTTAAAGAAGTTTTAGGTTTACAGAAAAATTGAAAAGTACAGTCTTCATCTACCCCCCTCCTCTCCCACAGTTTTCCCCATTATTAACATCTTTCATTAGTGTAGTACTTATGTTACAATTGTTGAACCAATATTGAGATGTTATTATTGACTAAATTCTATAATTTGTGTTAGGGTTCACACTTTTTAAAATTAATTAGTTTTTTATTTTGGTATCATTAATATACAATTACATAAACAACAGTGTGGTTACTAGATTCCCCCCATTATAAAGTCCCCACCACATACCCCATTACAGTCACTGTCCATCAGTGTAGTAAGACGCTATATAGAGTCACTACTTGTCTTCTCTGTGCTGTACTGCCTTCCCCATGCCCCCACCCCCTACATTAGTGTGCTAATTGTAATGCCCCTTATTCCCCTTATCCCTCCCTTCCCACCCGCCCACCCAGTCCCTTTCCCTTTGGTAACTGTTAGTCCATTCTTGGGTTCTGTGAGTCTGCTGCTGTTTTGTTCCTTAGTTTTTGCTTTCTTCTTATACTTCACAGATGAGTGAAATCCTTTGATACTTGTTTTTTTCCACCTGACTTATTTCACTGAGGATAATACCCTCTAGCTCCATCCATGTTGTTGCAAATGGTAGGATTTGTGTTCTTCTTATGGCTGAATAATTTTCCATTGTGTATATGTACCACATCTTTATCCATTCATCTACTGATGGACACTTTGGTTGCCTCCATTTCTTGGCTATTGTAAATAGTGCTGCGATAAACATAAGGGTGCATCTGTCTTTTTCAAACTGGGATCCTGCATTCTTAGGGTAAATTCCTAGGAGTGGAATTCCTGGGTCAAATGGTATTTCTCGGCTGGTTAGCCGTGTGCAGGGAGAAGCCTCTGTGTTAAGCTGTGTGGTTGCTGTGGGCAGGGCTGCTCCCTGGCTATTCCACAGCAATGCCGGGTCAGCCGGTTTGCTTGCAGTGCCAGTGGGGGAGAAGGAACGGCAGGCTGCTTATCACTGTGAGGGGCGTTCAGAGCTGCGTTGCCACCCAGGGGGTTAGGGCGCCTGAAGTTCCTTAAAGTTCCCAGCCTGCTGGACTGAGTGTGCCAGGACATCTGGTAAACCCTTGTCCCTTTAAAACTTTTAAAGCACCTGTTTTTCTTTTGTCCCAGGGCAGCCAGCTTTGGGAACCTGTTCGGCAGTCTTAATCTCGGATTTTGCTCTTCCCCTCCTCTAATATCCAGTGCACCATGCACTGTGCATCTGTGCTCCTGGGGCAGTTACTAGGGCTGGTTATTTAGCAGTCCTGTGCTTCCACTCCCTCCCTACTCGGATTCTTTTCCTCTCGCTGGTGAGCTAGGGTGTGGGGAGTGCTCGGGTCCTGCCAGGCCATGGCTTTGTATCTTACCGTTTTCCGTGAGATGCCGGGTTCTTGCAGATGTAGCCTGACTCGTGTACTATATCTTCTGGTCACTCTTTTAGGAATAGTTGTATTTGCCGTATTTTCAAAATATGTATGGTTTTGGGAGGACATTTCTGCCACCCTACTCATGCTGCCTTCTTGAGACTCCCCCTGGGGTTCACTCTTTGTGCTGTATAGTTCTGTGGTTTTGTTTTTTTTTTTTAAAGATAGGCTCATTTTTAGAGCAGTTTTATGTTAAAAGAAAACCTGAGCAGAAAGTACAAGAGCTCCAATTCACCCTCTCTCCTCACACATTCACAGATTCTTCCACTATCAAATTACCATGCCACACTGGTATTCTTATCACAATTGATGAACCTACACTGACACATTCTAATCATCCAAAGCCCATAGTTTATGTTAGGGTTCACTCTTGGTGGTGTACTTTCTATGAGTTTGGACAGATAACAATCACATGTATCCACCATTATAGTGTCATATCGAATAGTTCCACTGCCACCAAATCCTCGGTGCTCTGCCCATTCATCCCACCCTCCTCCCTGACCCCTGGCAACCCATGGATCTTTTTGCTATCTCCATAGTTTTCCCTTTTCCAAAATGTCACGTAGCTGGAATCACATGGTGTAGCCTTGTCAGATTGGCTTCTTTCACTTGATAATATGCACTGAAGTTTCTTCCATGTATTTCATAGCTTGATAGCTCATTTCTTTTTAGTGTTCAGTAATATTCCATTATATGGATGTGCCACAATACATGTAGCCACTGCCATACTGCAGGATAGCTTGGTTGTTCCCATGTTTTAGCAATTATGAATGAAGCTGCTCTAGACATATCTGTGCAGGTTTTCGCATGGATGTATGTTTTCAGTTCATTTGGGTAAATATCAAGAAGTGCAATTACTGCACTGAACAGTAAGATTAGCTCTGTAAGAAGCTGCCAAACTGCCTTCCAAAGTGACTGTACCATTTTGATATCCATCAGCAATAAATGAGAATTCACAATTCTTCACATCCTCACCAGTATTTGGATTTTCAGGGTTTTGGATTTTAGCCATTCTAATATGCATGCAGGGGTACTTTATTATTATTTTAATGTAAGATTAATGATGTGATGTTGAGCACCTTTTCATATATTTACTTGCCATAAGTGTATCTTTGGTGAGGTGATTGTTCAGATTTTTTTTTGCCAACTTTTTCATTGGGTAGTTTACTTTCTTAGTGTTGAATTTGGAGAATTCTTTGTGTATTTTGGATATATTCAATTGCCTTATCAGTTATGTATTTTGCAAATATTTCCTCTTAGTCTGTGGCTTGTTTTTTCATTCTCTTAACAGTGTCCTTCACAGGATAAAAGTTTTTAAAAAAATTGTAATGAAACTCATCATTATTTTCATTTATGGATTGTACTTTTGGTGTTGTATCAAAAAGTCATTGCCAAACTGAGGCCACCTAGATTTTCTCTTAGTTATTCTAATATGCATGTAGCCTAGAAGTTTTATGTTTTTGTGCTTTACATTAAGGTCTGTGATCCACTTTGAGTTAATTTTTGTGAAATATGTAAGATCCATGTCTAGGTTCATTTTTGTGTGTGCTCCATTTTCCTAGCAACTAAAGACTGTCTTGTCTCCATTAAATTGCCTTTGCTCCCCTTTGTCAAAGAGCAGTTGACTATATATGTGTGTATCTATTTCTGAGTTATTGATTCTGCTCCACTGATCTATTTGCCTATTCTTTCACCAATACCATTCTGCCTTGACTACTGTACCTTCACAATAAATCTTTAAGTTGGATACTGTTAGCCCTCAGACCTTTGTTCCTTTTTTCAATATTGTATTGACTATTCTAGGTATTTTTCTTTTCATATAAACTTTAGAACTGGTTTATCTGTATTCACAAAATACCTTGCTAGGATTTGGTTGGGATTCTGTTGAAACTATACATCAACTACAGTTGTGAAGGATAACATCTTAACAACATTAAGTCTTTGTATAAATGAACATGATTATCTCTCCACTTACTTAGTCTTCTCTGATTTCTTTTACCAAACATTTGTAGTTTTCCTGATATATATCTTGTATATATTTTGTTAGATTTATGCCTAAGTATTTCATTTTCTGGTGCTAATGTAAATGTTAATTTAAATCCAAATGTTCATTGCTAGTATATAGGAAAGCAGTAAGGTTTTTTTGTATATGAATCTTGTATCTTGCAACCTTGCCTTGCTCTAATTGCTTACTAGTTGTAGGAATTTTTGTTTGCTTGTTTAAATCCCAAGAAAGAAATTACCAGGAGTAGATGGTTTCACTGGAGAATTCTACCAAGTGTTTCA
The DNA here is from genome assembly GCF_040802235.1 of Manis javanica. Classification (NCBI taxonomy): domain Eukaryota; kingdom Metazoa; phylum Chordata; class Mammalia; order Pholidota; family Manidae; genus Manis; species Manis javanica. The sequence goes on from NC_133173.1 coordinate 18,199,027, forward strand.
AAATACATTCTACACCATCTTTCCAAACATAGAAGAGAAAGCAAAACATTCCACAAAGACAGTACAAAAGAAGAAAACTACAAACAAATATCCTTCCCTAATATAGATGCAAAAATTCTTAACAAGGTATTAACAAATAGAATTTGGCAATATATAAAAAAAGTTATATATCATGACCATGTAGGGTTTATTCCAAGGATGCAGGCTGGTTCAATATTCAAAAATCAATCAATGTAATCCACCATACATACAGGCTAAGGAAGAAAAATCATATGATCATATCAATCAATGCAGAAAAGCATTTAACAAAATTCATAATTTTAAAACTCTCAGAAAACTAGGAATGGAGGAGAACCTTCTTTACTGGACAAAGATCATCTACAAAAAGCCTACAACTAACATTGTACTCAATACTTAATTGAAACACTGAATACTCTCCCTCTAAGGGTGGAAATAAGGCAAGGATGTCCTTTCTCACCACTCTCAACATAGCGGGGAAGTCCTAGCCAGTACAATAAGGTAATAAAAGGAAATAGATGTTACACAAATGGAAAAGAAGAGCTAAAAATGTCCCTATTTGCAGATGATATAATTGTCTATGTAGAAAATCTAAGAAATCTACCCCCCAAAAATGGGGGAACTAATAAATGCATTCTTTAAGGACACAGGAAGATGACCCTACAGAAATCAATTGTATTTCTGTATACTGTTAATAAATACATGGATGCTGAAAATTCAAATTCAGTACTGCTTACAACTGATAAGAAAAAGAAAACCATATGTAAATCTAGCAAAATATGTATAGGATTTGTATGCTGAAAACCATAGAACAATGATGATAGAACTCAGAGAAGCTTTAAATAAATGGTGAGACATACCATGTTCACATATTGGAGGACAACTATGCAGTAAATATACTGTTTCCAATTCGTCTGTTGGTTAAATGCAATTCCTTCCAAAATCCCAGGAGTTTTTTTTGTAGAGATAGACATTGATACAGATATGCAAATTCTAATTTATATGTAAAGGCAAAGGAACTGGAAGAGATAAAAGAATTTTGAGAACGAAGAATAAATTGGGAGGAATCAGTCTATCCAGTTTCCTGACCTATTATTTAGCAAGAGTAATCAAGACTGTGTGTACTGGGGGCAGGACAGACACATAGATCAATGGAACAGAACAGAGAACCCAGAAAAAGACCCCCTATGCTGGATCTTTAATTGATTTTTGACAAAGGTGCAGAATAATTCAGTGGAGGGAAAATAGTCTTTTCAATTAATGGTGCTGGAGAAATTAGGCACCCTTGGCCTTATACAAACCAACTTGGCCTTATACAAAAGTAAGTCAAAACAGATCATAGATGTAAATGTAAAATGTAAAACTGTAACATTTTTAGAAAAAAATCATAGGAGGAAATCTTTGGGATGTAGAACCACATAAAGAGATCTTAAACTTAATATCAAAAGCACAACCCATAAAGAAAAAGTTGATAAATCTGGCTCCATCAAAATTTAAAACTTTTGCTCCATGAAAGGCCCTGGCTGAAGGGCCCCCACCCGTAAGATGGTGAACTTCCGGCTTCTCTTCCGGGTCCTCGGTTCCCGACGGTGCCACCTGAAGCCCAATCACCCCTCGCCCCCCTCCCAATCCGAGCACCTAGCCAATAGCCACCAGCCCCATAGAAGTAACACCACAATCACCCCATGCCCCTTCCTATATAACCCAGCACCTTTCCCTAATAAAGCGGAATTCTCCGGTGAATTGCTGCTGTGTGTCGCTCCTTCCTTTCACTGGCAAAAGATGAAAAAGACAAGCTGCTGCAGACTGAAATGAAATATTGCAAACCACAGAAATGACAAAGGACTAGTCTCTATAATATTTCAACAACTTTTGAAACTCAACAATAAAAATGTAAACAATTCAATTAGAAAATGGGCAAAAGAAGTGAACAGAGATTTCACCAAAGGGGATTTACAGGCGGCAGATAAGCACATGAAAAGATGTTCAGCACTACAACCATTAGAGAAATGCAATCGAAACCACCATGTGATATTACTGCACACCTATCAGAATGACTAAAATAAAAAATAGCGACAGCACCAAATACTATTAAGGATTCAGAGAAACGATATCTAATTTATACACTGCTGGCAGGAATGTGAATGGTACAGCCTCCCTGGAAAACAATTGGGAGTTGTTAAGAAAATAAACATGCAGCTATCATACCTCTCAGCCATTGTGATCCTAGGTATTTATCCTGGAGAAATCGAGAGAGACTTACGTTCACACAATAACTTGTACCTGACTGTTCATAGCAGCTTTATTCATAGTAGCCCAAACCTGGGAAACCATCCAGATGTTTTTCCATGAGCAAACAGTTAAACTGGGGTACATCCATATATAGAATACTGCTCAGCAGCAAAAAGGAATGAACTGCTGATACATGCAACAACATGCTTGAATCTCCAGGGAATTATATGGAGTGGAAAAACAAACAAACAATAGGTTATCTACTGTATGAGTTCATTGACCTAACATTATTGAAATAATTAAATTATATGAATGAAGAACATATAATGGATTAAGGGTTGTCAGGGGTTAAAGATGTTGGGGTGGGAGGAAAGTGGGTGTGGCTGTAAAGGACAATAGGAGGGATCCCCACTGCTGGAACTGCTGTTTCTTGATTGTATCAATGTCAATGTCCTGGTAGTTTTGCAAGATATTACCTACCATTGCAGAAACTAGGTAAGAGTACATTGTATCTCTCTGTATTATTCTTAACAACTGTAAAAGAACCTGCAGTGATTTAAAAATAGAAAGTTTCATTTTTAAAAAGCAAGAAAACTACACATTACCTAGCAGTGCTAAATTGTGTCACAAAAGGCTATGGTGGTTGTCAGGCATTCTTCCTGACAATTCCAAATGTGATCCAAGCTGTGACCCCGATGGGGGTGCATGTCAATTGCTTGGTGCAAGTTCCAAGTGGGGCTGGAAAACCTTTAAACGTGGAATTCCAAGAAAGCAGAATGAGCATTGGCCTGGCATCTTATCCAGGTTCTGCCCCAAGCCAGTTGGGAGACTGAGCCTGTTGCTTTGAGCAGCAAGTAACAGAATATAATACAAATATAATCTAACCACAGGAAGCAGGTGTAGGCAGTTGCATGATGGATCAGTGCCTCTAAATGGACTTTTCTGAGATCCTCTGGTCTGACAGTCTTGGCATCTTTAAGCAGCACAGGCTGATAGCATGTATATAAAGTCAGAGGAAAAAGGGACAGCAAAAGAAAAAAACTGTTCTCGTGCCCCTCTCTAACGCTTTCACAATTTCCTAGCTGACTTCTCATGTTTCATTGGCCAGAAATGGTCACATGGCTGCCTCTACCACCAATCACCAGTGCTGGGACTCGTGATTCTTTCCTTGTTGCTGGGCCCATTGACACTCAGAAACAATGGGAGTTCGGTTAGCAAGGGAGAATGGAGAAACGCTGTTGGATGCGCAAGCAACAGGCCTGCCACAGTGCCTTGGCCCCTGTCCCATAAAACGTTCGAGCCTTCTTGGTTCAGGGTCTGTGCTGCTCACTGTCTTCCCTCTGCAGTCTCGGAGAGGTTTTCCATTGGGGCAGCGGGGTCTGGGTCTTGTGGGCAACCCTAACCTTGTCTCCTGTCATCCATCCTGTGAAAGAGTGGTTACACCAAAAACGATCCTCCTTGGTAAGAGGTCTGGCCCAGGTATTTGCCCCACCACCGGGATCTCTAAGCCAGAGAAACAGAAACTCTCTGACTTCCTCAGAACTTTTCTGTAGCAATAACGGGCCTGCTGAAGTGGTCTGGGGACCCCGTAATGAATGAGCATCAGTGAGGTCAGCAGAAATAAGGAAGAGACGAGCTGACTGCCGGCAAGCACACCTTACTTCTCTATCTCAAGCAAGATCTTTGAGACATTCTTCATCCGTTCCCCGGGGAACTAGAAAAATGCCCAGATTCCCCCTGCAAGTGTGTGGTTTAATATAAGTGCCTGTTAAATATCCCCTGCAATTTAGGGGATCATCTGTGGTTGGCTGTCTTGGTCAGCTTCAGGATATTGGTTTGAAAAAGGGTCATAAATTTTATTTTCAATTTTGTTTCTGTGGTTTTTATACTTTAATATGCCCCTGCAGACTTTCTCAGCCTGACAGTCAGGTGAAGGAGAGAAAAGGGTAATGGAGAAGTGTCCTCCACCCTATGAGAGGAGTTTGTGGGTCCCAGGCCAATTTGGGGCTTAAATAGTGTGTGATGTAGGGCTGAAGGTGCAGATTTTGTCCAACCACCCCTCTTGGTGAGATTACCCTCCTTCCCTCTCTCTGTTGGGGCTGACTCACCCTCCAGCTAGAGGGCTTGACATGTGACCCAGATCCAGCCAATCAGAGAACTCTTCCCCTTTGGAAAGGGGAGGAGCAACCAAGGCGGGGCCAGTCATAGCCTTAACTGGAGCTGCCGGGCAACAGGCTGCCCATCCCCTGGGTCCAGCTATGCCTGAAGCTAGATGCTCCCTTGGAAGTCCCCAGTACCCAAGCCAGTAAATTCCCTCACCCCTCTTGCCCCACTTCTCCCGCACCTTGAACAGAGGGGAGACAACAGTCCTACCCAAAAAGACAGCCCAGCCCAGGAGAGCCTGGGGGAGACTTCAGGCTTGTTTAGGTCAAGGAGTGGACAAATAGGAGAAGGGAGATTGTTTACCATAGAGCAGGTCTTATTCAGGCCAAAGACGAAGGGCTCGTGGAAAGGCCTGGGGGTGAGATGTGGGCCTGGGACACCACAAGAGCAGCGAGAGGCTGGAACAGAGAATGAAGACAGCTGGGGGAGACTTACCCCACTCTCCTCATAGCTGACTTAAAAGTTAGCTGCAGCTGGGAATCAGCCTATCCATCCATCTATAATTTGAATAAATAAGCCCTCAAATAAAATGAAGTTGAAATGGTTTCACCTGCTATGCTCCTATGATTAACTGTAGATCATTAAATTGGTCCATCATTTTCCATTCATCATTACTGTTTTTTCCTGATGAGTTTACATTTGCTGAATTTTTTTCAAGTTTTTTAATATTATTAAGGTATCATTGATGTACAATCACATGAGCAACATTGTGATTACTAGATTTCCCCCATTATCAAGTCCCCACCACATACCCCATTACAGTCACTGTCCATCAGTGTAGTAAGATGCTATAGAGTCACTACTTGTCTTCTCTGTGCTATACTGCCTTCCCCAAGCCCCCCCTACATTATGTGTGCTAATCATAGTGCCCCTTAATCCCCTTATCCTTCCCTACCACCCCCACCCTCCCCAGTCCCTTTCCCTTTGGTAACTATTAGTCCATTCTTGGGTTCTGTGAGTCTACTGCTGTTTTGTTCCTTCAGTTTTTGCTTTGTTCTTATATTCCACAGATGAGGGAAATCATTTGATACTTGTCTTTCTCCGCCTGGCTTATTTCACGAGAATAATACCATCTAGCTCCATCCATGTTGTTGCAAATGGTAGGATTTGTTTTCTTCTTATGGCTGAGTAATATTCCATTGTGTATATGTACCACATCTTCTTTATCCATTCATCTACTGATGGACACTTAGGTTGCTTCCATCTCTTGGCTATTGTAAATAGTGCTGCTATAAACATAGGGGTGCATCTGTCTTTTTCAAAATGGGCTGCTGCATTCTTAGGGTAAATTCCTAGAAGTGGAATTCCTGTGTCAAATGATATTTCTATTTTGAGCTTTTTGAGGAACCTCCATACTGCTTTCCACAATGGTTGAACTAGTTTACATTCCAACCAGCAGTGTAGGAGGGCTCCCCTTTCTCCACATCTTTGCCAGCATTTGTTGTTGTTTGTCCTTTGGATGGTGGCCATCCTTACTGCTGTGAGGTGATATTTCATTGTGGTTTTAATTTGCATTTCTCTGATAATTAGTGATGTGGAGCATCATTCATGTGCTTGTTGGCCATCTGAATTTCTTCTTTGAAGAAGTGTCCAGCTCCTCTGCCCATTTTTTAATTGGATTATTTGCTTTTTGTTTGTTGAGGCGTGTGAGCTCTTTACATATTTTGGATGTCAACCTCTTATCAGATATGTCATTTATGAATATATTCTCCCATACTGTAGGATGCCTTTTTGTTCTACTGATGGTGTCCTTTGCTGTACAGAAACTTTTTAGTTTGATATAGTCTCACTTGTTCATTTTTTATTTTGTTTCCTTTGCCCAGGGAGATATGTTCATGAAAAAGTTGCTCATGTTTATATTCAAGAGAGTTTTGCCTATGTTTTCTTCTAAGAGTTTTATGGTTTCATGAGTTACATTCAGATCTTTGATCGCCCTGTCACAAAGCTCTTACGTGTGCCACAGGCTGGGTCTTCATTCAGCATTGCCATGGACAGCAAGTCAGACAGCTGGCAGCACAAAAGTGATTGACTCAGTGCTTTCCGAAGCCACCCAGGGCCCAGGCCGCTGTGCCAGCCACAGCTGGTCACACTCCATGGTTTGGACAGTAGGTGGCAGGAAGGAGAGGACCTGCTTCAAAAGGTGCCCTTCTTACTGGGGCTGTTAGAATTCAAAGTGTCCTTTCGCCTTCAGGAAGTTTTCTGGGCCTTTCTGGCCTTTGGTGACCTCTCCTGCCTCTGGAAAGCTGCTACCCATGCCCAGCTTTTACCATTTGCTGCCTTGCTGATGTTTAAAATATCATTTTGTAAAGCATTTAGTATGTCCCAGGTACTGTGTTAAGGGCTTTACATACATTATTGACTTAATCCTTCTAATAACTCTGTGAAGGGATATGATTATACCCATTTCACAGATGAGGAAGCAGTAGCTTAGAAAATTCAAATAATGTGTCTCCTGCCTCTCTGTCATTTTTGTCCCCGTGGGAGTGTGTCTTTATATGCATCAGAGCACAAACTCACGGCAGCTGGGGTGATACTCACACTTCCTTCCGTCCTCCGAGCACCCAGGCACCTGGTCGGACCCTGGACGACTGACTGTTAGTATCTCCACATGCGGCGACCAAGCAGCCTTAATTAGCCCAGAGGTGGCATTAATGAATAAACAGTGGTCAACCATGTGCCAGTATTGCTGTGTAATATCTTAATTACCAAGAAAAATCCGTGCTTAAGCTGCATATTAACTATGAGGAGGCTCTACTGGAATGTGCTTCCTTTATTTCCTTGGGTGCTGAGGAGCTGAGGCCCTGTAGAAACAACATGTGGATGGGCCTGAAACCCCCTGATGCGTGAGCGGCACTGACTGGGCGGCCTTTCGGGGGGTCGCTGGAGTGGGTCGCCAGCCAAGGGCACTGGGGTCAAACTGTAGGCACAGGGAGGCTCTACTGGCCCCAAACAGCGCGGCCCCAGGAAGGTCTCCGTGGGAGCGAAGGCGCAGGCCTCACCTTTGGTGGCACACGCCTCGGCCATGGCCCGCCACCAGGAGGGGGGGGATGCCTGTCAGTCACTGGGCCCCCCTGGGCATACATGTTGAGAGCTTCTTTATAATCGTCTTCCGCGCAATCCAACTTGGCCATGAGCAGATTGGGTTCTTGTAGGAACTCCGACTTGAGGTTCCCTCGGTCCAGGGCGGCGGCCGGATGCGTGCGGACCTCCATGGACCTCCGTGGACCTCCTTCAGCTGGGGCTGGGGCCCTGAGGACTGGTGCCCAGCCACAGGGGCTGATCCTGCAGGTACTGTTCCAGCTCCGAACCCCCGAGAAGCAGCTCCGCCATGTCGCCGCTGGCGATGGGCATGGCCCACAGCTGCCCGGCGAGCTTGGGATCCGCTCCTACTGGCCCTTGGAGCGGTGGCGCTCAGGCCCGGCCCCAGCTGAGGAAGGTCTACGCTTGCTGGATTTTTAACAAGTCTTTTTGGTGGCAGACATGGTATTGCTGCCGTCTTCCCACCCCCGTTTCCTCCTTCTGCTGCTGCCCTGGCAGGGGCGTGTGTGGCAGGGGACCTGATGGGGCTCAGGCGAGCTGGGACGGGGCAGGAGCGCGGGGCTTCTCTGCTTCTGGAGGGAGATGCGAAAGGGCAGTGTGGGGAGGGCTGCGAGGGAGAAAAACCGGGCGCCTTTGTCCTAACGGGCCCTGTCATCCACCCCCTTGCTCACTGCCAGCTGCCACGATGGGACAGGCAGCAGCCCTGCCACCGTGGGCTTCCCCCAGACTTCCTTGCTGGGAAGGCCCAGGACCGTGAGGCCCACAGCTCCCCAGCCCCACAGCCTGGCGCTGACCCTGCAGACCAGCAGGCAAGCCCATCAGCCCCCCTCGTTTTCAGGGGAGGTCTCTCCTTGGCTTTCTGCTGCCCTCCGCCCCAGCGACCATTTAAATTTGACCATTCTGATGGGTCTCTTGGTGTCTCCCTTAAACTTTCTAAGGATTTTTTTTATTGAGGTATCACTGATAGACAATCTTCTTTGGTTTCAAGTATACAACACAGTGATCCAGCAGTTACCCACATTATTAAATCCTCACCCCAACTAGTACAGTTACTATCTGTCAACATAGAAAAATGTTATAGGACCACTGACTATATTCTCCATGCTGCATTTCCATCCCCATGACCAACTTATGGTGCCTCTTGATATTAAGCATCTTTTCATGTGTTTATAAGCAGCTGGAGTTCTTTTGTGAATTGCCTACTACGTCCTTTGTTCACTTTCTAATAAGTTGTTTCTTTCTTTGCCAATATGCAGAGCTTCTTCGTATATTACGGATATGAATCCTTTTGTCTACTGTATATACCAAATGTTTTCTCTCCAGCTGTCCCCTATATTTTTGCTTTTTGTTAGTGGCAGTTTTTTTTGTGTGTGTAATAAACAATTTACATTTTTACGTAAATAAATCTCCCTATCTTTTCCTTCTATGTATCCTAGGTCTGGTTCTTGGTTAGGAATTCTTTCCCAATCCCAACATTATAAGAATATTCTTCTATATTTTCTTCTGACTCTTTCATGATTTTGATTTTTACATTTAAATCTTTAGTCTATCTGAAATTTACTTTTAGGTGTGCTATGTGAGATAGGAATCTTATTTTTTTCTCCAAAACATCCAAACACTCTTTTTTGATAAGTCATTTTTTCTTACTGTTTTCAATATTGGAAATCTATTAATGTAATTTACTAGCGTATTAAGGGGAAGATACACATTCATGTTGGTACATTTCTTAAATTTAAAAACCTGATTCCCAGCATGATCAAAGTCCTCAATAAGCTAATGATGTCAGGAAACTTTCTCACCTAAAAAACCAAGCCACAGGTTTGTATTGGCTCATCAATTTTAACACATGTCCCACGCTAATATAAGATGTTTAAAATAGGGGAAATTGGTGGAGATTGAGGGTTTTATGGGAACTCTGTACTTTCCACCCACTTTTTTTTCTGTAAACATGAAACTGTTCAAAAATAAAATAAAATAAAAAATAACAAGCCACAGCAAGAATAATATTTACTGATGAAACTTTGTATGCAAGCATTCCTATTAAAATCAGAATAAGACGTTTAAGTGATATAAATATCTTGTCTATATTGTTTTTTTATTCTAGCAACTATAGTCCATGTTTCTTGATTCCTCATTCTGGGAATGAGGACATTATGCCTCCAGCCAGTTCTGCTTCCAGCTTCTGTCAACACATCTTCACTCTTACATTGTTGAGATTGATAGGGTTTATCTGGAGCTGTATTTGTAGATTGATTCTCAAAGGTGAAAAACAACAGACAAGCAGAAAACCAAGATAACGTGATTTTGAATGTGTAAATTTTATCGCTGCTGAGCTGAATCATGGGCCAGAATTATGTTTCCCTTTTAAATGGATCCTCTCTCAGTATCCTTGGGTCACTGAAAGAAGTTTCATATGGACTGTGTTTCACACTGTCAGTTACTCAAAATCATGATATATTTTGGGTTGTTTCCTATTTGGATCTTATGTTCAGTTTGATTTTCTTTGGGAGAGTGGAAACATATGCCTTTTTCGACAAGTACTTGTTAATTTCCAGCTTCTTATAATTCTCTATTGCTTAGAATCCATTCCATCCTAATTCTTGAATGCCATCCAAACCTCGTGCTGATTTGGATCAGATACTTTGTGTATAGATTGTGACCCTACATCCTTTGACTTTTCATGGGGTACATTGATGCGGGTTTCTGTCTTACATTGTCAAGACTTGCTGTAACTCCCAGTGCACAGAGCTCCTTTTTTCGCAGGTCTTCCCTCCCAGGCCTCTGACCTCCTGCTCCTGTGTAAAGCTTTGCTGTTCAGATGTACACCTGGAGCTTCTGTGGACTGCTATTTTGGGTTACAAAGCATTGTTTCCTGGAGTCTCTGTTTGTCTGTTTCTTGGTTCATTCTCTTACTTGGCTGAAATATTCTTTTTGGTTATTTCCTTAAGGAAGAAAAATCCATTGAGGTTAACTTTTTGAATTCACAAGTGTCCACAAATTTCTTGAGTGTGTCCTTACATTTGACAGTCACTTTGGCTGGACTTTCAGATTAAAACCTGTTTCCTTCTGCATTTGCAGGCTCTGTTCTATCCAGCGAAGCTGACAAGCTACTGCGTGTCTGACTCATTCCTTTGAGGACCATCTGTCTTTTCCCTCTCTTGAAGCTTTTTAGGATTTATTTTTGATCCTGGCTATTGTGAAAATGCATCATGTGTGTTTAGATATGGGTCTTTGTATCATTCAAGGTGCTTTCAGCTACAAGCACTAGAACTCCCAACACACAGCTGCTTAAGAGACAAGGAGATTTATTAGCTCACATGAGTCTCAAGTAGAGGAGCTCCAGAATTGGCTTACTCTTGCCATCAAGGCCCTGCTTTCTCTTTACCTTCTGTCTCTGCTGACCTCGACATGTCAGGCAGCTGCGGGGCGGCTGCAGTGACCCCAGGCATGACATTCCTGTCCTGCAGTGTTCAGAAAAGGAGAGAGAACCATCTTATCCTGGTGTCTTATTTTAAAAACTAAGAAATATATCACAGACTCCCTCCTGGGAGACTTTTCTAATACATCATCAGCTAAAAGTGGGTCGTATCCCTCTTCCTACGCCTATGGCCAGAATTACCATGATTGGATTAGACTGATACAGAGCCAGTCTCTGGGCTCAGGCTGCACAGAGGAATATGAAAACTTATAACACTCAAGATTCTGTTGAGTGTTTCTTCCTCTCAAGGAAGAAAGAGGAGATGAATAGGAGGCCATCTCCTCTCCTATTTTTTTCTATTTTTATCTCATCTTTCCAAATTAGAAAAATTTTTAGTTCTGACACCAATCATCCTTAAACTATGCAAAGCTACTCAAAATTTTTATAAGTATTTCTAATTTTTCTTCTTTAAGCAATGGTGTGATCAACATAGTATGGTTTCCTTGGAGAGATATAGAGGCAAAGAGACAGACAGGTATTAGAAAACCAGAAACAATTCATCAGAAAGCGTATCACTATTAATTCTTCCAACCCATCTTCTACACTTCTAACAGGAAAAGAGGATGGCCATTGACCAAGAGCAGGTTTTTTGTTTCCAAATTGTGCAGAAACTATATTTCTGCTTTACACCCATAGTTCTTAATCATCTATGATCAGTGTACCAGTCTCATTGCTCCTATTCTAAAAGCTTGACCACAGGGTATCTAGGGGCAGGTGTGCTGAAAATTGAGCTCAACCCCCACACAGTACATCTGTGCCAGCTGATGCCCTTAAAAGGAGAGAAGCCTGGTTGTTCACACAACCCCAAGGATTAAAGGATAGTTTTCCCATTGTTATGTGTGGACAGATTGCTTCAGTAGGAACATTTTGATGGCCCTTTCAAGAGTCTTTTAGTTTCATTTTACTAAGTTGGTATGTGTTAAGAATAACCTATGCAGAATTGAGGTAGACAGCGATCCTTTTCTGCATAAGTGATTGTCGCCTTTAGGTCGAGGGACATTTCTTGTATTATTTTTTGAGAAGTACTCTACATGAACTAAATTATAGACGGTAAGTGTGGGAGAGAGTGAGAGAGCCTGAGATTCTTTGAAAAGAGATTATACATTCTTTTATATAACCATGGAATAATCTTCACCTTGCTAATGAAATAGTAGGTGTATTTTTTTAAAAACGTAAGTTTACTTAGGCTAATAATGAAAAGCAGTCTTTTCCTGCCTCCTCCATATAACTTCTAATTCTTACTCCTTGGAAGCACATGTTTTAAACTATGTTAGCTATTTTTTTTCCCCTGGCGTTCATATCCATATTTCTATATAAATTGACTATACTATTTCTTGAGTTTTCCATTTTAGATATTATGTACTGACAGTCCCTTTCCACTCCTTGGCCACAAACATACATATACTTCCCCTCCTGCCAATATGGTTAGATCAGCGTGTAGGTATGGAAGTGTGTGTACTTACATTCTGAACATGGGACTGTTAGTCACAGCTGAGTCATACAGTGTACTAAGGTTACTTCTTTTTTTATTTTGCTCAGTTTTTTTCTCTTTTCTAAGATTTATTTATTTTTCTGATTTTTCCATTTGTTTTCTATGTACTACTAATCACTAATTTACCACCAAACTGATTATAAAATTCCTTTGAATATGTTCAAATCCAGCAACACTGGCTTCAGTTTTGTTTTGGAGACATCTTGCTCAGAGTCCTCTGCCTGCTCTTCAAATCTGGCATCGTTACTTCGCAGACCCTCTGCACAGCTCTCGTCCTGGGACCTGAAGAGTCCGCGGCATTCCCCTTGCCTCTCTTAGGTTGAAGCCCTTGTTTTCTGAATCTCCACAATTTTTCTCTTTCAATTTACATATTCATTTTTAATTGAAATATAATTCATATACCATGAAAGTCATCCTTTGGAAGTGTACAATTCAGTAGTTTTATTATATTCACAGAATTGTGCCACTGTCTGGTTCTAGAATATTTTCATCCCCCCAGAAAGAAACCCAATATCCATTAACAGACACTCCCCATTGCTCCCTCCGCCAGGCTCTGGAAACCTTTACTCTATTTTCTGTCTCTATGGATTTGCCTATTCTGGACATTAGAAATAAATAGACTGTGTCATATGTGGTCTTTTCTGTCTGGCTTCTTTCACGTAGCATGATGTGTCCGAGGTACACCACGTAGTGGTTTGTGTCAGTGCTTTGTTCCTTTTTATGGCTGAATAATATTCCATTGTATGGTTAAAGCACACTTTGTTTATCCATTCATTCATTGATGGGCATTTGGTCTGTTTTCCGTCCTGGCTATTTTGAATAATACTGCTATGAAATTTGTGCATAAGTTTTTATGTAAATGTTGTTTTCAATTCTCTTGGGTAAGTTTAAGCATACAAACCCAAGTACACTTAACCTATAAGTAAGCAAAAATACACTGCTGATGCGTTTTGATGAGGCACATCCTCCAGTAGCTTTCAGAGAAAGGATGCATGGCTGCATATTTTTGGGACCTTGAATACCTGCAAATGTCTTTATTATACCTCACACTTGGTCAGTAATTTGAATATTGACTTGTCATGCGGAAACTGTTCCCTCTGAATCTTGAAGGCATTTTCTCCATTTTCTTTAGCTTCCAAGGTAGTCAATGAGAAGTCCAAATGATATTTTATTCCAGATTCTATTTGTATGACTATTTTTCATTTCTGAAAGTTTATAGGAACTTCTCTTTTCCCCTAGCATTCTAATTTCACAAGGTGGTCCTTAACACAGAATTTTTTTTCACACTCTAGAGTGGAAATTTAGTGGACTCTTTTAACCTGGAAACTCATCTTTTAAGTTTGGGAAGTTTTCTTGGTATATGACTACAGCAATTTCCTTCTCTTTTTTGCCTTTGTTCTTGTTTCTTGACACTTCAGTAATTGAGATACTAGTCTTCCTTGACTGATGCTCTGTAAGTTAGGTGTTGCTGTGTCGTAAATTACCCCTAAAGGTAGTGGCAAAAACAACTACTTATTTAGCTGAAGGTTCTGGAGGCCAGACATTTGGTTTGGGCTTAGATGGGGGGCCTTTCTCATGTTGGCTGGACTCATTCATGCATCAGTGGTCAGCTGCTGGGCTTGCCGGGGGTTGGCTGGTATAAGATGGTCTCAGCTAGGATTGCTCATCTCCCTCCGAGTGCTCCCATCATCCAGCAGACGAGTGTGTGTCTGTTCACATGGCCACTGTGCAGGAGTTCAAGAGAGCAAGCAGGAGTGTACAATGACTCAAGGCCCTGGCTCAGAACTTGTATGTCGCTTCTGCCGTATTTTGCCATTGGCTGAAGCTAATTACAAGGCCAGCCTAGATTCAAGGGGAGGGGGATTAGACTCCACCTTTTGTAGGCAGGAGCCCCTATCATATTTCAAATGGCATATGCTATGGACTGAATTTTATTCATATGCTGAAGCCCTAACCCCCAGTGTAATGGTATTTAGACGTGAGGCTGTTAGGACGTGATTAAGTCATGAGTGTGGCGCTCTCATGATGGGATCAGTGCCCTTATAAGAAGAGACGTGAGAAATCGTGATTCAGCTCTCTCCTGCCCTGTGAGGACAGAATGAGAAGATGGTCATCTGTAAGCCAGGAAATGGGCTCTCACCAGGCACCAGGTCAGCATCACCTTGGTCTTGGATATCCCAGTCTCTTGAACTGTGAGGAAATATTTATTTAAGCATTTAAGCCATCCAGCCTATGATATATTTTTCATAGCAGCTTGAACTGACTAAAACAGTGTGGATACAGGGAGGGGTGGAGAATTGTGGCCATTTTTGCAGTCAACTGCATGCTCCAGGTTGCTTCTTTTCCTCTGTTTTTTTAAAATACCTTTGTCTTTTAGTCTTCTTGGAATATTTCTCCACTTGATCTTTTAAGCCTTCTGTTGAGTTTTTAATTTCTACATTATATTTGTAATTTCTAAGGATAATTTCTTGTTTTCTGATAATTTAAAAAAGTTATGATTCTGATCTAGAACACATCTTCCCCTTATTACAGATCCACACCTTGGTTACCTGAAACTTGCAGCATTAGCTGCTCAGCAGTTACTGGCAAGCTTCAGCCGAGGCCCAGCCCAGCATACTTAGCCAGCGCCTCTCTGATGGAAGAAAGTGTAGTCACTTTGTGCTCTTCCATCCGCTGAGCCCTCTCGCCCACCTTCAGCTCCGGTCCTCATACCCACACCGTGGGCAGGGAAGGCTGATGCGGCAGAGAGTGTCAGACACAGGAAGGCCCCTGCCCTCAGGGGTCATCCTCCCCCCGTCCCTTCTCCCAGCTTCTCTCTCTGTTTTTAAATTGATTCAATACAAGTAGGATTTGCGAACCTTAGTTCGGTCTGTGCGTCTTTCTGCTCCATGCCTCTGTGCTGGCCTCTCCCTGGCAGGCTTGAGATGCCCTTCCTCCATGACAGACTCTCCCTGCCTCTCATCTCTTCTCATAACTCTGTGTCTCTGGCACTTTTGTTCTGCTTTATATTCTTTTGCTCTTCACTCAAGAAGTCCTGTTGTCATTGTATGTTCCTTCTACGTGCTTGTGCATCAGGCTCACCTCGCCCTTAGAAGCGGCATTAGTAGTTGCCAGCGATCACTGGGACCCTTTGAGAGTGTCCTGGGTGGTGGCTTTTTTCATGCCCTCACTCTGCTGCCCGTGGCCAGGCTCAGGGTTGCCCACTCAGCCTGTTGGGTGGAGGTGGTCTGATCCTGTAGGGAAGCCCCTCCATCCACCGGGGGGAAGAAGTTCTAAGGAAGCAATACGACTTCCTATCCTCTTGCGAGAAATGGTTGGACAGTGCCACCAGCACCCATTTGAGAAAAGACGTTTAAAGAAAGTTTTTAGTTTCTGCAACTCTGGGTTGTTCTGGCAAAGATAAATAGGTGGTTAAGGTCTACATTAAAGTATGAGATCCACTGTTTCTAAAATATCCAATTGCAAGACCTCTGAAGAGGCTGTTGAACTCAGTGTTATTCTTTAATACACGACAGAGAACTTGCATCTCCTGGAAGCTGACATTGTTATTGTTCTCCAGTCTGGAGAGAATTAAGACAAACCTTGTGCAGCTACTGTTATTTCAAACACTGATTCTCTTCCTGTTTGGTTGACTCTATGAAATACCATCCATCTCCAGAAGATACATTAGGTAAGAAGCAGCTCTTCTCATTTTTCAATGATTTGCCCAAAACAAAGTCATTGTTTCTTTATTTTTCTACTGTGATGGAATGAATTTTCAGTAGTGTTTGTGCCAGGAATGGCCGCCCTTCCTGGCTGGTTGCTGACCTCATTTATACTCAAGTTCCTGTAAATACTGGATGGATGTCCAAAGGCAGGTTTACCCCTGTGTGCCTGCACGGCCTCTCAGAGGCACCACAGGAAGGGCAGTCCATGACTGCTGTCTGTCCATCCAGTTCCGCAGCAGCTTCCCTTGCCGTGACAAATATCTCCATATATGATAATTGCTACGGACTGTTCCCATGCTTTGCTTTAAAAAAAAAAAGCTTCTATTTGAGGAGTGTCTTTCAGGAAGAAGCAAATCTTCTCTGGGCAGAAACTTTGTGAGCCTGTTAGATACATTAGTCTAATATGTGTGAAGGGTTGCATGAAAAAAATCTTACCCGGTGCGGGTAGTGCCAGCAGTGGGCAAGAGGTAAGAACAGATGTGGACTCATTCCCTTCCCTATAACTTGATAGCTCCCTGCAGAAAAAGAATAATACACAAGGATACAGCCAAAGGCATCTTTCATAAATCCATTCTTCTGACTTCTAATTCTGCCAGCATGGTTGTAAATAAAAATATGTGAGGCCCTGTCATCTTTTCTTCTGTTGTTTCTGGCGAAGTCACAAGCTCTGAAATCTTAGCCTCCAGAGATAGCGAGCTGTGGGGGCGAAACAAGACTAGTATCCAGTGGTACAGCTTCTAGTTATAACCCTGTTATTATTCGTGTGTATTCAAGCAACACTCTGGACCTATTGTTCTCATAACTCAAGGAGCACACTAGAACTAATGGCCAAATGACAATGAGTATTTTCATTTTAAATACTTTTTATTTTAAACCTCTTATCAGGTGAAGTTTCGGTGATTCAGTGTTTCTCAAAAGTCAGTTAGCTTGGGTCACTCACACATTTCTCACTTGGTAAAAATGAAATTTCAGATATTTTAACCTAAATATTTTAACCTACTGTCAGAGCTGCCTGAAAATAGAAACATCTATTATTTGGATAAAAGAGTTTTTTCCAACCCATTTCAAGGTGTTTTTTTTTAAATCATCCATTTGGCAATTGTATTAAGACTATACTATTTTGCTTGCAAGTGACATACCAAGTCAAACTATCAACAATAGGAATCTGTTATTGTCATGTGTATAAATCAGGCTTAGTGGCAGACTACAGAATCCACTGCAGTTTATTTAAGAGAAAGGAATTTATTGCAGCATATTATGTGGTTGACAGAATTTCTAGGTAGGTCCAGTACCCAAGCTCATGTCCTTCAGCCTGGAGGGATGCCTGACCAGATCACAGAATTGATCTTCTGAAAACCCACTGCTACTTCTGCTCCTGACCACGACTTAGGACTAAGACAATAGAGCCTCCACCTCAGCCACTCAGGAGAGCTGAGCACCTAGCCTATGCTAATTGTAGAAGCTCTGAACCCCCTGTGTGCCCACCACCCTGGGGTGCTCATTTCTACCTTCTAAGGGTCCTACAGGTGTGTGTGCCTGATGGATCCTTGGTCATAAGTGATACCTTCACTGCAAGGGAGACTGGGAAACATAGACTTTAGGTTTCCATGCTGCAGCTCACTCAATAAGAGTTGGGTGTGTTGTAAGGGTGCCAATCTGCAGGACCTGCCATGGCAGCATCCTGGGGCTCCTCAGAATCTAGGGGAGACATGGTTTTGGGCCTCAGCTACAGAGATGTGCATGTACACTCTAAGGAAGAGAGAAAATTCTATCTCCATGTTTCCTCTGATTATCTATGTCCAACTGCTACCTGGACAGTAGCAGCTTTTGTAGTACTTCTATTTAATAGCTTCTTAATTTTATATGTTAATGTCCAGGTCCCAGAGGTGTCCAAGTCCTAGTCCAACCTTCTAGGAAAGTGATGGGTTATTCCAGTCATGGTCAGCTGCCCACCCTTGACAGGAGCAGGGCCACAGTGCACCAAACAGCCATTGATTTGGAAGCAGAGGAAAACAATTTTTGGAAGAGTAACCTGGGGGATAGTGGGCTGGGGGTGTCCGGGGAAACTAGACAATATCAAGAGGATAAGAATCTTGTTGAAGCAATGTTATCCCTCAGTTCTTATCAGCTGAGTCCAACTCTGTCTCCTTGCTGGTTGGGAGTGTGGTTTTCTCAGACTGTTGCATGTTCTCTGTTGTTCCACATTATAGCTGCTGAGAACAAAGCAGGGTGGTGATAGCAAGTCAGCAGGGCGGTGATAGCAAGTCAGCAGGGCTCAGCTAACTGACACCTAGCCTCACTGTCGCCCAGATTGCTGGCCTTGGATAAACCACTTCAGTCCTCTGTCTTTGCTGTATGCAAGATGAGCTGGTCATAGCAGATCTGGAGGCCATGAAATTTATACTAGAGATACAGTGATCACCTTCCTGAGATTTATTTAAAAGAACTGAACATCAATGAATAAGTATAATCAAGAACCCAATTAGCAGCTCAAGAAAGGAAAAGATAAGGAAGGAACACCTACAGATCCCAGATAATTTGGGGTCTGCAGACTCAACTTCACTGCTGAAAACTAAAAAAATGTGGGTAAGATTTGCATAACATAAAATTAACCATTTTAAGTGAACAACTAGTGGCATTCAGTACATACATGATGTTACGCAACCATCATCTCTATCCAGTTCTAAAACACGTTCAACATCCCCAAAGGAAACCCCATACCCATTAAGCAGTTGCTCCCCATTCCCCCATTTCCCCATCCTGTCAGTCACTGAAAATTACCAATCTGCTTTCTTTTCTCTATAGATTTACTTATTCTGAGCATTTTGTACAAATGAAATCATGCAATAAATGACCTTTTGTGTCCAGATTTTTTTCATTGATGCTTCACTTAGCATAATATTTTTGAGGTTCATTCACATTGTACCATGTATCATTTTCAAACAGCAGAAAATTAGAGAAAACATCCTGAAAGAAGCCAGATTGGAAAAAAATGTCTTTCCTGTAGAAGAACAAGGATAAGAATTACATCTGACTTCTCAGAAACGATGTAAGTGAGAAGGGAGTGGAATGAAATGTTTAGTGTTGAGAGAAAAAACTGCCAGTCTAAATTTCTGTTCCTTGCAAAAGTGTCCTCCCAAAGTTAAGGAGATATAAAGACTTTCTTGGATAAATAAAAATTGAGGGAATTTGTTGCCAGTGTACCTCCCTTATACAAATATTAAAGTTGTTCTTTAGAGAGAAGGAAAATAATATAGATCATAAACTCAGATCTACATACAGTAAGGAAGAACACTGGGGAAGGAGTGAGTGAAGATAAAATAAAAACACTAATTTTTCTTATTCTTAATTGACCTAACAGGTAGTTTGTTTAAAATAATAGCAGCAATGTATTTGAATATGTATGCTTATGTATATGTCATATATATATGCTTAAGTATGCTTATATATAAATGAAATGATCACGGTGATTATACATGATGTAGAAGGGAAGAATTAGGATTATTGTTATTATAAGGTACTCACACTACCCATGAGGTGGTATAGTATTATTTTGAACGTGGACTTGGATTAGTTGTAAATGTATTCTGAAAACTGTAGAGCAACCACTAAAAATATTTTAAAAAGAAGTATAACTGGTATTCTAAGTAAGGACAGAAAATAGAATCATAAAGGGATCAGTTAAAACCACAAAAGGGAGAAAAAGAGTGGGAGACAAAAATAGGAACAAAGATCAAGGGCAACAAATAGAAAATAGTCATGAATATGGTAGATATTAATCCAATTATATTAATAATCACTTTGAATGTCAATGGTCTAAATGTACCAATTAAAAGACAGATATTATTAGAGTGGATCAAAGTATAAGACCCAACTATATGTTGCCTACAAGAAATCCACCTTAAAAAGCACATATGTATTTAAAGTAAAGGGATGGGAGAAAATATACTATGCTAACAGTAATCAAAAGAGAGAAGGAGTAGCTGTATCAATTTCAGACTGAGCAGACTTAAAATCAAGGGAAGTTATCAGATATAAATAATAATAAAGGGTCAATTCTCCAAGAAGACATAATAATCCTTTAGCGTGTATGTGTCTAACAACAGAGTGCCAAACTATCTGAGCTAACAGTTAATAGAACTGCAACAAGAAATAGTTGAATCCACTATCATAGTTGGAGACTTCAATACCTATCTATCATAAATGGAGAGATTCATCAGACAGAGAATCAGTAAGGACATAGTTAAACTCAACAGCACCATCAATCACCTGGATTTAATTGACATGTATACAATACTTCATCTAAAGCAGCAGAATACACATTCTTCTTAAATTCACATAGAACATTCACTGAGGTAGATCACATTCTGGGCCATAAAATACACTTTAACAAATTTAAAAGGATAGAAATCATACAATGTCTGGTCTCAAACCACAGTGGAATTAAACTAGAAATCAATAACAGAAAGCAACTGGAAAATTCTAAACTACATGGAGATTAAACAACACACTTCTAAATAACACATGGGTCAAAAAAAATTTAAAAATATTTTAAGCTAAATGAAAAAGAAAACACAGCTTATCAATATTTGTGGGATGCAGTGAATTACAGAGCTTACAGGGAAATTTATAGCATTGGATGCATATATTACAAAAGAAGAAAGAGCTCAAATCTATGGTCCAAACTTACACCTTAGGGAAAAAAGAGCAAATTAAATCCAAAGTAAGCAGAAGAAAAGAAACAATAAGAATTAGAGCAGAGATCAATGAAACTGAAAACAGGAAATCAAAAGGGAAAATCAACAAAACCAAAAGCCAGTTCTTAGAAAAGATTAATAGAATTAATAAGCCTCTAGCCAGGCTAACTGGTTGAGTTAAGAAAAAAAAGAGAGAGGTTATAAATTACTATTATCAGAAATGAAAGATGGGCACCATAGCAGATCCTATGTATATTAAAAGGCTAATAGACGAATGCTATGAACAACTATGCTCACAAATTCAGTGACCTAGATGAAATGGAGCAATTCCTTGAAAGTATCTACTGAATCTCACATAAGGGGAAATTGTTCAATGAGGCATCTATTTAAAATATGGAATCAGTAATTAGAAACTTTCCAAACAGAAAGCACAAGGCCCAGAATTCACTGGTGAATTCTACTGAATATTTAAGAAAGAAATGATATCAATTCTTTGCAGTCTTTTTCAGAAGATACAAGCAGAGGGAATACTTCCTAATTCATTCCAAAAGGCCAATATTACCCTAATACCAAAACCAGACAAGTACATTAGAAGAAAAGAAAGCTACAGTCTAATATCTCTCATAAACACAGATGCAAAGATCCTCAACAATATATTAACAAGTTGAACTCAACAATGTATTTTAAGAACTATATGCCATGATCAAGGAGGACTTATCCAGGTATGGATGGCCAATTCAAAATTTGAAAATCAGAAATGTCAAGATATCAGTTCCTCCCAACTTCATCTCTAGATTCAATGCAATCCCAATCAAAATTCCAGCAAGTTATTTTGTAGATATTGACAAACTGACTCCAAAGCTTATACAGAGAGTGTGGCTCTGGGAGGAAGGGGGTTCCCTGCCTGGGAAAGTTCCTCATGAATGCTGTATGACCGAGGGAAGATAAGTGAAAGGGTAGGTTAGGGATTAATGGCTTTCTATTCTCATGGCTCAGTCTCTGTCCTGGCAAACGGAGGCTGCTCTGCCCCCTCTCACCTGGTGTGCTCCCAAGTCCTCACTCTCTGGCTGCTGCATGCTCTCCTTCCCACCACCCCTTCTGGGAAGAACTCTGTGTGTGGGTCCCAGGTGACTGGTGGGTGTCTGACCAATTATATACCAGGAATAGAGGGGAGGAGGGAATGGCTGCCACTCTCCACCCCTTACCCCATACTGGCAATTCTGTGACAGACTGGCAGCTCTGCTGTGGTAAACATCACATTGGTGTGAAAACAGGCCCTTATATGCATATCACTGTCACAGCCAGGTGAGAATTCTGGCTGAAACTTCCATTTACCCAACAATCCATCCCTTCAGAATTCTTGCCTCACAATCTATGTGCCCCAGTCTTCTGCAGTGGCCCCTGTAACCAGATTAACAACATACAAATAACAACAGAAATCATGATACAGATGACAATAAAACAATGACAGTCCTCAGGCCTGATATCCATCTACATTCAAAGTCCTACTCAGAATGAGTTCATAGCTCACACATTCCTTGGAAGGCCAGAAGCTGAACCGGAAGGGGGCCCTGGGCATGCTTAGCAGGCAGCAGCTGTGGCTGGGGGGTGTGCCCACTCCACAAAGACTGCAGAAGAGAATAATTAAGGGCAATAAGACACGTTTTAATGTTACTAACATAGGCTAATCTTGTCTGTCAGGTAGGATGCACACAAGAGAGTGGTCCTGTGATAAGAAAGTGGCAAGAATGGGGTCCCGTCCTGGTCTACCAGACCTTCACCCGTCTCCCTGCGGGAGTTACAGATGGGTCACTATGCAGAGCTACATGAGGCACATGTACTGGCCACACTGATAAGACAAAACTCCCCTGTAAGATGCTTTTATGTTCTGGCCATTTGGGGTACAGTACTTTGATCTTTGGGGGGGGTCACTGCTGTTACTCCAGGAACACACAGGAAACCAACTTCCAGGCCTTGTCCCCAAGGTGCAGAAGGGCCAGCCATCACTGGTCCACATGTTAAGCTGTCCAAGGCCATGTAGTCTCAGGTTTGCTGTGGCACTCAGTCACACAGTGCACTCCTGCCAGGCTCTACTGACTTCTCTGAATGGCAGAGGTGGGCCTCACAGACAGGCTGCAGCCCATGTTGTCCTCTTCCCTGAACCAAGTCATCTGCTTCATCATTCCCTGTGGATGCCAAGGCAAATGGCTTGCAGAGCACTGCCAGAGGCCCCAGTCACAGCCATCGCCAGCCACATGGACATCCAGCTCACAGGGCCTTGACAGCTCCATCTCCAAGGCCCTGATTGTCCGTTTTGCAATGGTGGAGGTAAAGGCACACATTTTATCCCAGCCCCAGCTGGTACCCTTACATGTCAAGCAGCACAAGGACCTCAGGATTTGTGCTAAATTCAGGATAAACACTCTCCAGTAGCCTACAAGACCCAAAACCTCTTGCAATAATGCCACATTTATCTGTAAGGGAATCAGAGGTGAGCATAACATCATGTACAATATTAGATTCCTTATTCTCAAGGGGATTTGGGCTTGTTCCACTTCAAAGGCTCTACTCCTGCAACCATTTATAATAGTGGGGGGTTTCAGGAAACTGCTCAGGGTCTCAATAAATCAGGGAGCATTCAGCCCCTGTGTTCACCAGACCAGGACACACCACACATTCACTGGGGACTAATAATCTACTAAATTATTCAATATGTGGCCTCAGTCGCAAGAGGCCCCAGCCACTCCCCTAAGGTAGGTGCCTTGACCCTCCCCTCAAACAGTAACCCCCAACTGTCATCCAGCAGGGGTCCAGGCAGGGACTGCACATCCTCCCCCAGGAAGCCCTGCAGACACATGGGCCAGACATGTGGCTTTGCCTCCAGCTTCTGTGTCTGACCTCAGAAGCTGGAACCATTGTTCCAGCTTTAATTGTTGCCACAGCTCTAGCAAGATTTTATTGGGCTGTCCATCAAGTTTCTCTTTCACTGCCCCAGCTTTATCAAATCAACCCACGTCTGTGTCCTTGAGACCTTCATGGGCCCTTTAAACCTATTCTCTCAGTAGCAGATCGTATCTCATTCTGTAACCTTATTGTTTCAACCTCTCCCAGATCTGTTATGGTATGAGTAACCTCATTTATGGGTTGCCCTAAGTGAGGGGCAAGAATAGTCACTAAGGACGCAAAGAGAGATTGGAGAGCTGTATGGAGTTCCAGATTTCTCATCCCCATGGTGAATAACTCCTCATCTGGGCCCCGATGATCCATGTTGTAGTTGATATTTTTCATTCCCAACTTCTGCAGCACCTGCTGGAGCTCAGCATATGTCTGCCCTCTAGCAGGGAAATATGGAAAATAACTCTGATTAGGCCACGTGGCACAGAGTGCCACTGTTAGCCAATCCAGAAGCACATGATTACCTGGGTTCTGATTAGCATTTTGTAACCTCTGTCAGAGAGAGGGGTGAGTTACCAGGAAGCCAGTTTCCCCATTTCTGGCCCATATAGAACAATGCCATCTATTTCTGAATTCCAAAGATGCAAAAGCCACATGGGCAGAGACTGAGGGTTTCTGCTGAAACCGGGAGTTCAAATCCACCAGCTCAGACTGGGTACCAGGTGGAGCATGGAGTGCCCCACCACCTTGGGAGGGGTCTGCCTCTCCTGGAGGAACCCGCAGTTGCTGGGTCTTTACTTTCTTAACTGCAACTGGGCAGGCTTTCAATAGGGGAGGGGCTTGTGCCTCCAGTGGCAGCAGGGCAGCGGCTCTGTCCTCAGCCCCTCCCACTCATCCTTCCCCCGCTTCTCCTCCCCTGGCTCTTCCTCCCCTGATATCTCATCTTCCATTTCCAGAGCTGAAGTCACCACCCCTTCCTCTACCTCCTCTGTGGCATCTTGCAGCCTGCCTTCTCCTGCTGCTCCTTCCCACACCATTAGTGTCTTTCAGCAGCCCAATCTCAGTTTTTAATAG
The DNA here is from genome assembly GCF_040802235.1 of Manis javanica. Lineage (NCBI taxonomy): Eukaryota > Metazoa > Chordata > Mammalia > Pholidota > Manidae > Manis > Manis javanica. The sequence continues at coordinate 18,223,822 of NC_133173.1, forward strand.
GCCTCTTTCCTTCCTTACACCATCCCACAGCTCACATTCCTGTTCTGCTACTTCTGCTGAAGCACATCTCTCCCCTTGGTAACGCTTTCCAGTGCTGCGAGAAACAACCAGCCCATAGTTCCTGCCACTGCATGGACACTCAGTTCCCCTAAGGAGTCCCCTATTTTCTGGAGGGCCAACTCCACTGTCTCCAGTGCCCCCACCCTTCCCCAATTCTGGGGAGGGGCCCACTCCTCTAGGAGGCAAACACCCCAGACCAAATCCCCACTGGGGAATCTCTGGGGGTTTCCTGTCCATCTATAGGAGGATCCCCAGGTATTTCCCCACCATCCATGGTGGGAGGGAGTGTCCCAAGATATTTCCTTACTATACATAGAGGGATCCCCAGGTGTCTCCCCACCATTCATAGGGGCAGCCCACTGAAACGCTGTATCCATGAGGACAGTTCTTTGGGTTCACCAGCTCCTTCTGACTCTCATCAAAGTGTGGCTCTGGGAGGAAGGAGATTCCCTGCCTTGGGCAAGTTCTTTATGAATCTAAAGAGACTGGTGGGAAGGGGAGAGGAGGTTGGGGGTTAGAGGTTTTTTATTCTTGCAGCTCAGGGTCTCTCCTGGCAACCCTAGGCTGCTCTGCTCCTTCCCACCCAGCATGCTCCTCAGTCCTCCCTCTCTGGCTGTGGCTGCACTCTCCTTCCCCTGCCCCTCCTGTGGGTGGGTCCCAGGGGACTGGTGGGCACCTGACCAATTACATACCAGGAATGGAGAGGAAGAGAGAATGGCTGCTACTCTCCAGCCCTTACCCCAGAGCAGCAATCCTGTGAAGAATCAGAGGCTCTGCTGCGGTAAACATCACACTGATGTGCAAACAAGCCCTTATGAGCATATCACTATCACAGCCAAGTGAGAATTCTGGGTGAAAACTTCCACTCACCCAACAGAGAGACAAAGACCCAGAAGAGCCAACCCACTGAGGGAGAAGAACAAAGTTGAATGATTGACACTACCTGACTTCAAGACTTAATATAAAGTTACAGTAATCAAGACAGTATAGTATTAGTAAAATAATAGGCAACCTGGTGGATGGAACAGCATAGAGAGCCCAGAAATATATCCACATAAATATAGTCAACTGACCTTTGACAAAGAAACAAAGAAAATGCAATGGAGCAAAATAGTCTTTTCAACAAATGTTGCTGGAACAAATGTATGCCCCCCCCCCCCCACACACAAATGACTCTAGGCACAGACTTTATACCTTTAAGAAACATTAACTCAAAATGGGTTATGGACTAAATGTAAAACATGAAAGTATTAAACTCCTAAAATGTAACATAGAAGAAAACCTAGATAACCTTGGGTGTGGCAGTGACTTTTTAGATACAACACCAAAGACATGATCCATGAAAGAAAAAATTGATAAGCTGGACTTCATTAAAATTAAAAACTTCAGCTCTGCAGAAGATAATGTCAAAGGTATGAGAACACAAGCCATAGATTTGGAGAAAATATTTATAGAAGCTGTACCCCATAAAGGGTTGTTTATCCAAAATATAAAAAGAATCCTTCAAAGTTAATAAGGAAACAAACAACCTGGTTAAACACTGGGCCAAAACCCTAACAAACACTTTACCAAATGAGATATAATAGATGGTAAATAAGCTTATGCAAAGGTGCTCCACATCATGTCATCAGGCAAATGCAAATTAAAGCAACAAAAAGATACCACTCTGTACCTATTAGAATGACCACAATTGAGAACACTGATAACATCTGAAGGGCCACCACCAGTAAGATGGCGAACTTCTGGCTTCTCTTCGGGGTCCTCAGTTCCCGCCAGCGCCACCTGAAGCCCAATCACCTCTCGCCCCCCTCCCAATCCCAGCACCTAGCCAATAGCCACCAGCCCCATAGAAGTGACACCTCAATCAATTCATGCCGCTTCCTATATAACCCAGCACCTTTCCCTAATAAAGCGGAACTCTCCGGTGAATTGCTGCTGTGTGTTGTTCCTTTCCTTTCATTGGTGCTGAAACCTGGGAGACGGGACACCCCAACTGGGTCCCATCTTCCCCCCAACACCAGCAGCAGCTTGCCCTCGTCCTCTTTTTCCGGTTCTGGCTCATCACACTCACCACTCCTCCCTGGCCTTTAGGTAAGTTTTCCCCCTGAGTGGGCCACTCTTCCCCGAGCTATCGCAGTGCCATTGACCATGATCGTCTGGCAAGGCTCTGATGCTCAGGGATGAGGAAGGAACTCTCCCCGCCTCCGGCCTTCGCGGCTGCAGCAGACCCTCAGGCCCAACTCCAACAGCCATAAACCCCGCCTCAGGCCTTCACAGCTGCGACAGGCCCTCAGGCCCCTCCTCCAACAGCCATACATGAGGTGACTCCTTTGTGGATGAGAACACTCCCTTTTCCCCCTTCGTTCTTCCATTCTGTCTGCCGAAAATTCCTAGCGCTAGGTACCTCATGACTCCCGGCACTCTGCCTTCTTAGGGAAGTCTGGGTGACGACCCACACTTACTAAGAAATTCCAACTCATATATGAGTTTCCGCAGACCACCAAGGATCATCAGGGATGCCCTTTGTCTCCTTGCTGTCTGCCTCCGGTCCAAGGATTCCCCTTTGTCTTCCTCTGTTTGTCTCCTTCTCTGTCCTTTAGCCATGGGAGCCTCCTCATCCCTCCCTGAAAGTTCACCTCTTGAATGCCTGCTTAAGCATCTGGCTACCCTCTCCCTGACGCCTGATATAAAACCAAAACTTCTCTGTAAATACTGCTCCCAAGATTGGCTGACATACCCCCTAGACAATAACAACCAATAGCCCGCAGGGGAAACTCTTGATCCTAACATCACTCGCGATCTCTTTAACTACTGCCAGCACCTGAAAAAATGGAAGGAGATTCCCTATATCGAAGCTTTCCGCCTCCTCCTCCCCCCGCTCCCCCAAGTTCTCCTAGCCTGCAAGCCGCTGCCCCCGCAGAAGCCTCCCGTTCACTCCCTTCCCCTTCTTCTCCTACAACAGCCCTTCTCCCTTCCTCCCCCACCATCTCCTCCCCCATCTCACCTCCTCCGCCTTCGTTCCCTGCAGATTAAGCCTGAGCCTTTCAGCCCCCATTTAACTAAGTCCTGGGAGCCTCTTCCGTCTTTGCCCTCATCACCTGTTTCTTCCCTGTTAGAGACCATCTTTGTCTTCTCACATATTTGTAAGCAGAATAAGAAAGCACCTTCCCCGAATGCAGCATGAAAAAGCACAAGCTTGAGAACAACCGGTGCAGTCCTTCGAAGTTATCTGTCCACAAAAACATATCTTGTCTTCGAAAATGAGCCAAGACTCCTCACTCTGAAAATAGAGAGACCTTGAAGATGTATAGAAACACCGCCCCTGCTTCTAGCTATGCCCTTCCCCTACTCGCCGATGTAGCAAGAATAGAAAACAAAGAACATTCTGTTTATGCATTCCATAAGTAACTAACAGGAGCCCTGCTGTAGCTCAGTTAGCAGAGCATGGGACTCTTAACCTCAGAGTTGTGAGTTTAAGCCCAAGTGGAGCGGCAGAGGTAAGCAGCTGGGCTGCTGGCTAGCGACGCATGAGAGCATCAGCCCTCCCAGTTCTTTCTTTCTTTCTTTATTTTCTTTGCCCCCCCTTTTCCGCACTTCAGGACCTGCTCAACTAGGCGCGGCTGGACCGCATCACTCCCCGACAGACTGAGCCAGAAACCTTCAGTCCCCCTCAGACTTGGTCCCAAAGGCCTCCCAAAATTATCGCCCCACCTCTGGGACATAGCTTAGACAGACTCACTCAAGCCCTATTACAGTATACCAGCCTAGACCCAGAAATGACTGACAGAAGACAGGTCCTTATGACATACTTCCTAGCTCAAAGCTACCCTGACATTAAAGCTAAACTCAAAAAGTAGGAACAGGGCCCCGCTACCCCACAGACTGAGATCCTAACAGTGGCCTTTAAAGTCTTCCATAACCGAGACGAGGAGAGAGAATGCCGTAAACAAAAGGCTGATCAGGCCAATTTCCAAATGTTAGCCCAGCTGATAAAACCACAACCTGGGTGCCCTTCTACAAACAAGCCCCCCCAGGAGATTGTTTCAAGTGCGGAAAAGAGGGACATTGGTCAAGGGTGTCCCTCCCCCAGATCTCCTATCACCCCATGCCCCAGATGCCACAAAAAGGGCCACTGGGGGTCTGATTGCCCAGCCACCCAAAGGGAAGGCTGGATGAACAACCCCCATCCTAAGCCCGCCGTAGTGGGGCTGGCAGAAGAAGACTGAAGGGGCTCGGGGGCTTCTCGCCCGACCATTTCCATCGCCAAACAGGAGCCCAGGGTTACTTTAATAGTAGATGGTCGCCCATCGCCTTCCTCCTAGATACAGGAGCCACCTTCTCAGTCTTGCGAGAATACTGGGGCCCTACCATGCCTGCCATTACTCCTGTAGTCGGGATAGGAAGTAAACAGATTTTCCCATTAAACCCCCCCCACCTTTTATTCACAATCCAAGACAATTCCATACCTTTCTCCCACTCCTTCCTAGTTATGCCCCAGTGTCCCATCCCTTTACTAAGACGGAACATCCTTTCCCTCCTCCATGTTTCCATAACTATATCCACTCCCACAGCCCCCAGTACTCCCTTTCTGATGGCCCTCATAGCCAACGACCCTCCTCTACCCAATGAAAGCTCCGGTTCTGCCCTCATACACCCTGTAAATCCCAAAGTTTGGGACATTACAAGCCCCTCCGTAGCTCTATGTCCCCCTGCCTCTATCAAATTACGTGACCCCTCTCAGTATATGTGTCAGGCCCAATACCCCCTAACCACTTCAGCCCTCATAGGCCTCCAACCCATCATTCAAGATCTCTTAAACAAAAATTACCTCAGACCCACTCACTCCCCACTTAATACCCCCATATTAGCTGTTAAAAAAACCAACGGATCTTTCCGCCTTGTCCAAGACCTTCGCCTCATCAACATGGCTGTTGTCCCTATCCATCCCTTAGTTCCAAATCCATACACCCTTTTATCACAGATCCCTGCCTTGGCATCCCACTTCTCAGTCCTAAATCTCAAGGATGCATTTTTCTATCCCTCTAGACCCCTCCTCCCAAGATTTTTTCATCTTCACCTGGATGGACCCATACACAAGACATTCTGAACAACTCACTTGGACAGTTTTGCCACAAGGCTTCCGAGATAGTCTCCATATTTTTAGACAGGTCCTAGCTCAGGACCTCAAACAGTTTCATCATGATCATTCAGAGTCCACCTTATTACAATACGTGGACGATCTTCTACTCTGCAGTCCCTCGTGGGAACAGTCTCATCTTGACACTGCCTCTCTACTTAACCTTTTAGCTTCCAGAAGTTACTGAGTATCCCCCGTCAAAGCTCAAATCTCTTCCCCTTCTGTCACTTACCTCAGATTCCTTCTGTCTCAACAAAGAAAGTCCATTACCTTAGACAGAAAATGGCTCCTCTCTGACCTGCCCATTCCCAAAACCAAGACAGAAATTCTTTCCTTTCTAAGCCTGGATGGGTATTTTAGAGCGTGGATCCCTAACCTCTCCCTGTTAGCAAGACCCCTATACAACCTCAGCAAGGGCCCCCCTGAAGAACCATTATCCTCCTCACCCCGACACTCCTTCATTAAGCTCCATCAAGCCCTTGTGGAAGCCCCAGCTCTCCATCTTCCTGATTTATTGAAGCCCTTCTCATTATACATTCATGAGAGGTCCAGTCAAGCTCTAGGAGTCCTAGGCCAATATTATGGCCCATCCTTTGCCCCAGTAGCTTATCTCTCCAAGCAATTAGACCCCACAGTTTGGGGATGGCCCCCTGCCTACGGGCATTAGCCGCTAGACAGCTCTTGCAGAAAGAAGCTCATAAACTGACATTCAAGGCACCCCTTACCATTCTGTCCCCACATCACCTAAAAGATCTCTTAACCTACAAAAGTTTACAGACTCTCCCTCACTCCAGACTACTGACCTTACTGTCGTCTTTCCTCCAAAATCCCATTCACCCCCTTTGCCATCCATACCCGAATCATGACTTTTTCCTCCTTTACTGCTCTCTTGCCTTTTTTCCTCATTTCTATTGTCTTCCCCGCGACCCCAGCCTCCTTTGTATGGCGATTCAAAGTCAGACAGACTTACACACAGCATCAAACAAAAGTTACTGCCCTCATTACCATATCAGACTGCCCTCTGAAAAGCTGCTCTGAGCCTTTATACCTCCACTTTCCTCCCTCCACCGAAGTGTTCACTAGCAGCTACCCTTATTCTCCCTACCTCTGCTTCCTCTATGACCAAAAACAAGCCTATTGCAGGCAATGGCCAGACACCTACAGGAGATGTCCCTACTGGTCTTGCGCCATTCACTACATGGGTGACTTCCAGTACCCACAGTATTACTCCTCCAACCGTTTCATGAAATATCCCAACGGCTCATTCTCCTTATCAATCCCAGATCCCTGGGACTCTCGATGGGCTGCCGGAGTCACAGCCTCAGTTTACTATGGGGGGGTCCTCGACCCCCCACGGTACCCTTCATATCTCTCGAGAGTATGTTCCCTCTCATTCCCAGATCTCTCAAGTTGCATCAGATATCAGACATTCCGAAAAAGTCATTATCCAAACTCTTGACGGCGCCTCTTCATCTTCTTATTCCTCCTACTCTTGGTTACAGCTCATTCAGGACACCACCATCTTTCCCAACCACACCCTCAACACCGCCAATTGTTTCTTGTGCGCATCACTACAGCGGCCACTGCTGGCCGCCGTGCCCCTCAATATTTCCAACTACTCTTTCCATGCAGAAGGACAACCCGTCTGCCCCCTGGCAGACATACCCCTATGGGAACCAGAATACGCAGATAATCTCACCATCCACCACTGTGTAGGCCCAACTCCACCCCCCTCCAGCGCACTTCACTGCCTCTCTATCTACACCCCTACCTCCGGCTCTAAGACTTTTACACAACCGGGACACTTCTTTTGGTGTAATGGCAGTCTTTTCAACTCACTGCCTCCCAACTCTGATACACCCTGCATTCTCGTCACCCTAATCCCACAGCTTACACTTCACAGCATGGCAGAATTCCTTGAGCTCCAACCTCTCTTGCCCTCACGCACAAAAAGGGCTGCTTTCCTTCCCATCATGGTCGGTATCTCTTTGACCACCTCAGCCATTGAGGCAGGGTTTTCGAGAAGAGCCTTGGGTCACTCTCTATGGGCAGTTAGAGATCTCAATGCCAAACTTGAGGGAGCCCTGACATCCACTGCCGATTCCCTAGCCTCTCTCCAAAGACAGGTCACTTCGCTAGCTAAAGTCACCCTTCAAAACCGGCGGGCCTTAGATCTGCTTACAGCCGAGAAGGGCGGCACCTGCGTCTTCCTCTGGGAAGAGTGCTGCTATTACATCAACGAATCCGGCATTGTAGAAACTGACATTACCAAACTCACCGACCTTGCCTCCAGCCTCCACTCTGCTTCCAATTCCAACCCATTCTCTTCAATACTAACAAACCCCCTCCTCACCTGGCTCTGGTCCATTGCAGGCCCCATAATAATCATTCTTCTTGCCTGTCTCTTCTTACCCTGTATAATAAAGTTCATCAAATCCCAAGTCGAAAAAAATCTCTAATCAAGCTTTCAACCAGCTTTTACTCAGGAACTACCAGCTTCTGGCCACAGAAGATCCCTCACCCTCACGTGACCTCCTCACCACATGCTGAGATGGACCCCTCTCTCTGCTGGAAACTGTTCCTAGAAACAATGGCTGCAGACACCTGGCTCCTGACACCCATATCCTCTTGGCACCATTGGAATCAACAAGTCTTCGACCTATGGTTACAGGGAACCTTCATTGATTTCCAACCTGAAGAAGTCCACATCTACCCGTCCTTACTGTGGGGAGTCCTATCAACCCTTTCCTCCCAATCCTCAAGCCCTCACTCCCTTCTTTGCCCATGTTCAGCAGGAAGCAGTCAGAGAGAAAGCAACGTCCACAACCCCATAGAGGAGAAAGGGGGGAATGAAGGGCCCCCACCAGTAAGATGGCGAACTTCCGGCTTCTCTTGGGGGGGTCCTCAGTTCCCGCCGGCACCACCTGAAGCCCAATCACCTCTCGCCCCCCTCCCAATCCCAGCACCTAGCCAATAGCCACCAGCCCCATAGAAGTAACACCACAATCACCCCATGCCCCTTCCTATATAACCCAGCACCTTTCCCTAATAAAGCGGAATTCTCCGGTGAATTGCTGCTGTGTGTCGCTCCTTTCCTTTCAACATCAAACACTGGTGAGGCTGTGGAGCAACAGGCATTCTCATTCATTGCTAGTGGGCATGCAAAATGGTTCAGCCGACAGTTCTGCAGTTTCTTACAAAGCCAAGCATATTTGTGCCATACAATCAGCCAATCAACAGTTGTGCTCCTTGGTATTAATTTACCCAAATGAATTGAAAACTCATGTCCACACAAAAGCCTGCACACGGACATCCACAGCAGCTTTATTCATAACTGCCAAACTTGGAAACAACCAAGGTGTCCTTCAGCAGGTGAATGGAAAAAGAAACCATGGTACATCCAGACAGTAGAATGTTATCTAGAACTGAAAGGAAATGAATTATCAAGCCATGAAATATATGGAGAAACCTTAAATGTATGTTGCTAAGTGAAAGCAGCCAATCTGAAAAAACTACATTCTATATGATTCTCACTATATGACTCCTGGAAAAGGCAAAACTATGGAGACAGTAAAAATATCCATGGTTTCCAGGGTTGGAGGTGGGGGAAGGGTTAAATAGGCAAAGCATAAAGGATTTTTAGGGCAGTAAAATACTCTATATGATTCCATTATGGTGAATACACGTCATTACACATTTATCCCACCTATGGAATGTACAACACCAGGAGTGAACCCTAACATCAGCTATGGGCTTTGGGTATGATGATGTGTCAATCTAAGTTCACCAATTTCAGTCAATGGACCACTCCGGTGGGAGAAGCTGATGGTGGGGGAGACTGTGTGTGGGATCAGAGGATATGTATGAACTCTCTGTACCTTTCTCTCAAAATTTCAGTGAACCTTAAACTGCTCTAAAAGGAACAGTCCTATTTTTTTAAAAGGAGTCTAGCTTTTTAGACTCCGGAATCTGATTTACTGGACTTGAAACCAGGTTCATGTGGGCTTAAACAAGTTAATTAACTTTGCTGTGGCTCAGTTTCCACATCTGTAAGGCAGAGATCAAACTAGGACTGACCCATGGAATGTCTGTGAATGTTAACAGGACAATGCATGAAAAGCATGTAGCCACATGCCTGTTGAAATAGAATAGATTTGAGGTGATTATTTAAAAGTGGTTTGTGGAATAGATTGCACCAGTCAGGAAAAAACAGGAAATGGCTTGATTTTCCTTCCACTCCAGCCTTCAAGTAAGTTCTTTCTGTCTTGCCAATGGGTTTCAGCCTTGGGTGAGTTCGCTATGGATTCATGTGACCAAAGAAATTGACAGCAAAACGGTTTTTTTGGTGAAAGGGTTTATTACCCGGCTTGTTCACCTGGTGGTAGGTCAAGCACTAGCTTCTCTGCTTCCTCCCAGAGCACTGGGCTGAACTCTCTGTTTAGTGCAATAATAGCTTATTGCCTAAAGGTGTGGAAGCAGTAGCCTAGCAACAGGCCAATTACATCATCAGGTGGTTTAAGTTCAGTGAGGATCCTGGCAATAGGAACCCCAACTTCCCCACACTTTGACATCTTCTTTCCCTGCCCCTTAACAATATCTCAGCAACCAGCTCACTTCAGTTTTCCAGACATTTTCAATTCTAAGAACAAACCCTGAGTTCAACCTTTGTGGAAAGCAATATGGAAGTTCCTCAAAAAACTAAACATAGAAATACCATTTGACCGGGCAATTCCACTCCTAGGAATTTACTGAAAATAAACAACTTCTCAGATTCAAAAAGACATATGCACCCCTATGTTTATCACAGCACTTTTTACAATAGCCAAGATACGGAAGCAACCTAAGTGTCCATCAGTAGATGAATGAATAAAGAAGAGGTGGTGCATATACACAATGGAATACTATTTAGCCATAAGAAAGAAACAAATCCCACCATATGTAACAACATGGATGTAGCTGGAGACTGTTGTGTTGGGTGAGGTGGGTCAGGCGGAGGTGGATGGGTGCCAGGTGGTTTCCCTCATTTGTGGGGTGTAACAGTGGGGTGGGGCTGGGAGAGCGAGTAGGCTGCCGACTCACAGACTCCAGGAGGGGACTGGTGGTTGCTGGGGGGATGGGGTGGGGCTAGCGGGTTTGGGGGATTTGGGGGTACTGTGATTAGTATGCATGGTGTGTGTGGGGTCGCCAGGGGAGTGGTGTGGTGCTGGGGGGCAGGGGGGACTCTGGCATCTTGCTGCACTGATGGACGGTGACTGCAGTGGGGTGCAGGGGTGGGCTCATGGTGGGGGTGAATGTAGTAACCGCATCATTTTTCTTGTGGGGCCTTCGTAAGAGTGTCTATCAATGATACCTTAATAAAAAAGAACAAACCTTGTTTCTGTAAAGATGACTCCCATTCGGGTGCTCATCCCAGTTTAGTCTCTATCATGAGTCCTGTCTCACTGTGAGTCTGAATATCACACCTGTTCCAAACTCTTCCTCCTTCCTGTCTTCTTCTTGCGCCCAGAGGCTGATTCCCGTGGACTGCACCTTTTGGGATTCCTTGATGACTTGTGGGTTCAGCCAGTGGAACCCCACCAACAGATCAGAGGGTGGGAATTGAAGGGGGTTGGAGGTCTTTTTCCCCACCCATCCCTGCTGTAGAGCTGCTCCTGGCAGTAGTGGGTCCCTCATGACCACAAAGCTGGACCAACAGAGGTGGGACAGCAAAGACATGATGTGTCCTTTTCCTGTCTCCATCCCACTCTTCCCGTCCCTCTTCTGGGTCTTCAGTGGACATTAGAGAAGGGGAGCAAAAGATCTCTGTTCTTTTAACTTCGCTAGTTCTGCTGATATAGTCCTTGCTTGCCAACCCTCCAAATGCTGGCTTGCTCAAGGACCACATTTTGTGGGTTCTCCAGAGGCTGTGTAATTTCTTAACCTGGGAGAGTCAGTCTGCATCATCTCCTGCAGCTCCTCTTTGCTGGTTGATTTCTGCTGCAGCCCCTCCCCACGCCTCCTCCTTCCTGTCTTCTTCTTGCGCCCAGAGGCTGATTCCCGTGGACTGCACCTTTTGGGATTCCTTGATGACTTGTGGGTTCAGCCAGTGGAACCCCACCAACAGATCAGAGGGTGGGAATTGAAGGGGGTTGGAGGTCTTTTTCCCCACCCATCCCTGCTGTAGAGCTGCTCCTGGCAGTAGTGGGTCCCTCGTGACCACAAAGCTGGCTGGGCTTCCCTGCCTCCCAGCACCAGCCCTCTCTGGGCTCAGGTAGTACTGTTTCGTCCCCTTGGCCTTTATCCTTGCAGTGGGAATGGCTCCCTGCTGTCACTAGTCCTGTGTGCCTCAACACCCCACCTGAAGTAGTGCCCTCAGAAAATTCTTCAAAAGGCAGCACATAGAGCAAGGTGGCAGAAATAGCTAACAGCAGTATCTAAGTCTGACAAAGGGCGTGTATACAGTATATGTACATAACTCGTACACACCAATATGAAACAAGACATAACCTAACATAAAAGCAAACAGCAGACTTAAATAGATACATCATAAAAGAATATATCAAAATACCCCCTTTCATGTGGTTCATAAGCAACCTTCCTAGTCATCAGGAAATTGCAAATGAAAACCTGCAATGAGATATCACTGAACACTCTCCTGAATAGCTAGAGTTTAAAAATAGTGCAAAATGCCAAGTGTTAATGAGGATGTGGAGCAACTAGAAATCTGCTTGCTGGAGGAAGGCGTGTAAAGTGGTGTGAGCAATTTGGCAAAGTCTTTGATGTGTCCACTAAAGCTGAACGTATGCAAAACCTACGCCTCAGCAACACCATTCCGAGGAATACACCCAATTAAAATGGGTGCATATGTTCACTAAAGGTCATGTACTAGAATGTTCATGGCAACTAATCATAATAGCTCCAAACTGGACACCTGAATATTAACAAAAAGACTGGATAAGTGAATTGTGGTATAGTCATTCCATAGACCTTGGCACAGCAATGAGGATCAATGATCTGCAATGATCGCCAACACCATGTATCAATTTTACAAATACAATGTTGAATGAAAGGATACAGCCTTAAAAGATATGCTGGATCATTCCATTTATATAAAGTTTAAAAACAGGCAAAACTAGCTATAGCTGTCAGAAGTCAGGGTGGCGGTTATCAGGGCATGGGGCGGCCAGTGAGTGGTGACTGGAGGGGGTTCTCAGGAGCTAGAAATTGTTTCCTGATCTGGAACTGATAACACATGTGTATTCAGTTTGTGAAAATTTGTTGAGCTCTACACTTAATGATATATGTGTTTTTCTGCAAGTATTTTATTCTTCAATAAAAAAGAACTGTTTGTAATTTTCAACAAACAGTACCATAACAACTGGATATCCATAAGGAATGAACCTCAACCCTCACCCCATACCATATTTTAGAATTACCTTGAAGTGGATCATAGACCTAAACGTAGAGCTAAAACGATGAAACTGAGAAGAAAAGACAGAAGAATATCCATGTAAACTTGCACTAGGCAAAGATTTACTAGCTGTATCATAAAGAGCACTAAGTAGAAAAGAAAAAAATGATAAGTGAGATGTCAAAAAATGTAAAACGTTTGTTCTTCAAAAGACACTTAGAAAATTGAAAAGACGTGTCACAGACTGGGAGAAAAAATATTTGCAAAGTATATATCTGACTTATGTATAAAGGACTTATTCAAATTAAATAAAGAATTCTTTAACTCAATAAGAAGATGAACAACTCAATTAAAAACTGGCAAAATATTGGAATGAATGCTTCACCAAAGACATATGGATGGCAAACAAGCCCATGAAAAATACTCTACATCATCAGTCATTAGGGAAATGAAAATTAAAACCTCATGAGATACCACTACACACTTATTAGAATGGCTAAAATCCAAAAGACTGACAATACTAAGTATTAACAAGAATGTGGAGGAACTGGAACTCTCACACCCAAAGAATGCAAAATGATGCAACCATTCTGGGAAAAGTTTGCCAGTTTCTTAGAAAGTTAAACATACACCTACCATATGACCCAGCATTTCCACGCCTAGATATTTACCCAAGAGAAATGAAAGTACATACATACACAAAGACCTGTATGTGAATATTACTTCAGTGTTACTCATAATCACCAAAAAATATAATTTATTTAGCAGTGTTATTTAGTAATCACCAAAAAATACAATCAAAATGTCCTTCAAAAGATGAATGAATAAATAAACAAAGGTATATCCATATAATGGAACATTGTCCAGAAATAAAAAACAACAAATCCCTGACACATGCAACAACATAGACAAATTTCAAAAGCACGATGCTCAGTGAAAGAAGCCATATAGAAAGGCTACACATGGCTAAACTCTGAGGGCAGAGAACCTGCTGGTGGCAACCAGGAACTGGAGGTAGGGGAGAGGATTGGCTGCAGAAGGTATGAGGGGACTTTGTGGGCAATGTAAATATTCTGTTTGTGTGTGGTGGTGGTTACACAACTGTAAACATTTGGGAAAACTCATTAAGTGGTACATCTCTAAAGGATGAATTTTACTTTACATGCATTTTATCTCAGTAAACCTGATTTTTACAAATCTCTTCATTTTAACCACCTGGGGTGAATTTTGGTTGAGCCCTTAACCAGCACAGTTCCCTGACCTCCTGCACCTGGCCGGTCCTCCTGAGCTTCTACTCACTCAGGATGAGTGGCCCCTCATCTCAGCAGACCACCCTCTGGGACAAGGAGCTTCCAGGATGGCTCCAGCTGGTCCCCTTCTGCGGCCACCTGCGGCACCCCCCTCACCCTGTGGCCTGAGCCTGGGCCGTTGCACCACTGCCCGCTGCCCTCATCCTGCAGCTTGGCGGGACCAGCCAGTCTCCTGTCCTCGGAGTTTTCCAGGACAAAAGCAGGCACTGTTCCCTCTGCTCATTTCTACTTTAAAGAGCCAGGGAATACTCACCAAGCATCTCCCAGGAATGCTGCCACCAGGGACTGCTTGGCGGATTGCACCCAGTGCGCAAAACCAGGAAACGCAGTGCCCATTTCCCTCTGTCAAGCACCCTGATGGCTAAAGAAATCTGCTGACACCACTTCATGCGGTTTGAGGGACTCCTGTCCACACTCTCCACCAGGTGGTGACGGCACTGCTCCTCTCAAATCCGTAGCTTGACCCCCATCCCCTCAACTTTCTACAGTTTGTTGGCTGGTGCCACTGGGGTAAGGGCCACAAAACCTGTTCAGATTCCTCAGCAAATCCTAGAATGGATTTCTGGTAGCTGCTTGGTGCTCTTTGGAAAATGTGGGAGGTACTGCGTTCCTGTTGTCCTTGGCTTTGGGGCCTTAGCCCAAATTCAGACACTCCAAGGAACATTTCAACTCAGCTGATGGCTGGCTGTGTGCCCGCATTTGTCCCCAGCTGTGGGTGCATCCACAGAGACCCACCTTACACAGCCATCAGCTGTTCAGGCAGTTTTCAAAAATAGCTGTTAGGTTGGTTGAATCAGACCAGACAGCTTCCGCTGGAAAGTTGCAGGGAATAAATACCAACCACAGTGCACTTGACCGTAAATACTAACCATTTCCTGCCCAGCTTGTGGGGTTCTGGGAAGATTAAAGAATTGTTTGCCATGTCCCTAATGTGCCCAGAAAGAGACCCCTGATTTATACAGAAAATATTTTCCTAAGAATATTTATCTTTGGTGGACACAAGAGTATAATCCTGGAAAAGTTGGCTTTTTTGTGCCATGGCAACATTCAGGGAGGATTAATATTTTTAAAGCTGAAGGTATCTGACCACTGGTTCCTTGATAAAAGCTACTTCCCTTTCTAATGGGCTACTGGGAAAAGAGAATCTACCAAAACCCGGACTCTGTCCCTTAAAATCTGAAGGACCTCTGCCATCTTGCCATGACCAGTGTGTTCTTTAGTGTGGCTGCGGGGCCTGGGTTCTGGTCATAAGCCCAAGGACTCTGGCAGAGCCAGGGGTGGGCCAAGAAAGGTGCGGCGCATCATAGAGGTATCCGTCCAGAACCCAGATGCTAGAATCAGGGTGCATGAATTGAGTGGCTACATCTCCAGGAGCAGCAAAGGTTTTTCTCAGATCCACTCACTGTTAGGACCAGCCTGGAGACTTCAAAGTGAGTGAGAGAGAGACGTGCCGGCGGGATCACAAAGGGCCTGCTTCAGCCTCACACCCATTGGTGGGCTTCTGAGCACCAGACATGCGTCCTTCACAGTTGAGCTGGAAGTGTCTGCTTGTTCCCCCCAGGAAAGGTGACTTGTCGGACATAACGTAGCACCCTCAAACACCTCTAGCGCTGATTCTAAGGCCGTCCATTTAAAAGCACACTCCCATTCCAAGTATGAACGGAGAGTTCCTAATGATCGCACATCGGGTTTTTGACTTGGCCAGCACCCAGCTCGCCTTTGGCCCTTCCTGGAATGGGAGACCACCTCCAGGCAGATGAGGCCCTCTGCCATCACTGGTTGTCTGAAATTCTTGCTGCTTCCTCTCAAGTAAGACCTGGGCTTGTCCAGTAAACCCATTTACTAGTTAACTAGTTCTTGACAACCTCTCGTATGACTAGTTGTTGCGATATTAGATGGAAGTTTCTCTTTCAAGTGTAAATAGTTCCTAGCAGGACAAGAATTTCAAATGGCGTCTAAAATAAAATAATTTAAATCCGTAGGGATTTTAGTCCTGTTCAGTTTCCATTCCTGACGTTTCCAAAGCTGGGAAGTTAAGGACCAGGGAGACAGCTAACACATCGCCTCGTGGGCTGCTGACCCAAGTCCCTCCATGTAGTCCTCTGCTCAGCTGCCAAAGGCGTCTAGGTTTGGTTTGGTTTTTTAACCCTGATCTGACCACACTCACCATCTGCCGATAACTTCGGACAAAGTCCAATATCTTCATTCGAGGCCTTCCACAAGCAGACTCAAAGACACTGCTTCGCCCGGTCATTTGTCCACATGCTGCTTCATCGCCGTCCCCGCCACGCAGCCTGCACGCCACTGTTGCGTGTCAGTGATTAGTCCCTTTTCATTTCTGGAAAGGGTTCCAGAGGATGTACCTTTGCTCATCCATCCACCTGTTGGAGGACATTTTGATTATTTGTGTATTTTGGTGATTATGAATGCTGCTGCTATAAACATTCATATACAGCTCTTTGAATATGAACATGTTTTCATTTCCCTTGAATGAATGTCTAGGAGTGGAAATGCTGGGTCATATGGTAAATGTCTCTTAACTTTCTAAGAAACTGGCCAAAAGAATTCAATGCCACTCAGCAGCTGCCCATGACGTGAATGCCTTCCTGTGCCCTCAGCTTCCCCACCTGACACCCTGGTTTGGAAGGGGCCTCTGTTATGCCCTCCTTTGCATGCCTAAAGCATCTCATACATTATTCTGTGAAGCCTGGGTGTCAGCTAAGGTCAGCCTGTTCTTTGAAGTTCACAAAAATCGCCTTGTGCCCATGTTCTGTCGGACACTGGACGCTCTCCTCTGGGGGCTGTGTCCATACCTGCTGTCTCCAAGGGCGCCGATGTTCTGATCCTGGTCCTGACTCCTCCATTGCCTGTGGGACCTGCTCTTCCCTCGGCCCTGCATGGCCCAGAAGTGAAGTTCAGCCACCTTTGTCTGATTTTCCCAGTTCACAGGGATCCATGCTGCATAGCAGTCTTTGTTGAAGCTGGGGGCCAAGCAAAGGTTTATGCTTCATTGTTTATCTGGAATTCGATCCAAATCATATTTATTTGAGTGTCTTTCCTCTCCCCACCCCCCTGAAACCTGGTGACCCTACTCCTCAGGGACGTCAATGTCACCTCATTTTAGGTCCTCAGAGGAAGAGAAAGTTCACCTACCCTGGATGGACCGGGGAACCACTTAGACTTGTTCCTTTTATGTTTGCTGTATTCCCCCTGCTGGACAGTGACCCCAGGTCTGGGGCACACAGTTCTTCTTCCTGGAAGCTGCATTCCAGTCTCTACTGTGTTGGGGCCAAGACGATGGGCTTAACTTCCATGGGCACAGACAGGAGACTGTCGAGAAGCCTTCGCTGAAGCAGAGTAAGACTGGTTTCATTCCAACAGATGGGAGATGGGTCCCTCAGGGCCCCCCTTTTGTAGGTACCCCACCTAAAGCTTTCCCAAGCACTCTTTGGGCTTTGTAAGTCACACACAGCCATGTCTGGTTCCTTGGACAGTAAGCTATGCTTGGCAAGACGGTGGTTTAGTGGTCAGGGGTGGTTATGCCTGGCTCAGCTCAACAGCCTTTCAGAAGAGGATTTCATAACCCTTTACAAACACTGTGGATTAAAAACAGAGTTGGGCAACTCAGTGTTTATAAACAGAAATTCCCCAGAAAGTTCTGGATCCATGTGAAGGTTTTTCAAAGTTGTGTTTAAAAAAGCAAATAA
Organism: Manis javanica; assembly: GCF_040802235.1. NCBI lineage: Eukaryota > Metazoa > Chordata > Mammalia > Pholidota > Manidae > Manis > Manis javanica. Next base: position 18,241,426 of record NC_133173.1, read on the forward strand.
TGTCAGAAGGCTCATAGTTCCCGCTGACTTGTATTGCTCCTGAGAATTGGCCTCTACTTCTAAACCATGGTGCTTGGCCTCGGTTTCCCCATCTGTCCAGTGAGGATGAATAATTGTAACAGCCTAATGGATCTGGGGCTGGGTTACATATGACATTCATTTCCTGTAAAATGCTTCATTCAACACAGACGATACCAACTACTTAACAAATCGTTGGGTTTTCATGCACTAGACAGAATAATGCCCACCACCACCAAAGATGGCCACAAGCTTATTCTGGTGCCTGTGACTCTGTTAAATCACAGGGCAAAGGGGACTTCGCAGGTGTGATTGAGGTCAAGGACCTTGAGATGGGAGCACTATCCTGGATTTTCCAGGAGGGGCCGATGTGGTCACATAGATCCTTAGACCTGAAGATCCTTCCTGGTTGGGATCAAAGGAAGTTGTTGCTATGGAAGAGGCACAGAGAGATGCAATGCTTCTGTCATGAAGATGGGGTAGGGGGCCAGAGCCAAGGAAGCTTCTAGAAGCTAGAAATGCCTAGGGAGTGAATTGTCCCCTAGAGCCTCTAGGAAGGAATGCAGCCTTCCAAGATCTCGGTTTTAATCCTTGGAGCATGTCAGGTCTTAACCTGCAAAACTGTAAGAATAAATGTGTGTTGTTATAAGCCACTCTGTCTGTGGCAATTTATCATAGCATCAATGGAAAACCAGTCCAATAAAAATCATGATTAATAAGATTGTAGTCTCCTTGGAGATGAGAGCCACACATACGTGTTTTGGGTCCTCCCGGAAACGTGGGCATGCAGTAAATACTTGTTGGCCTGAAAGAGAATAAACTTCATGATAGTAACTGGGGCAAGCGTGGTACCAGAAAAATGACTAAGCAGAGTGTTCAGGACAAGATAATTTGTAGAAGTATTACAGGAAAGAGTAAAATAATTGTCAATGGCAAAAGAATTTTCAGAGTAATTTTCAATTTAAATGCCCAACAATTGAATATTCACTCAATTATAATAATCAAATAGAATACTATACAGTCAAAAGTGTTGAAGAACATTGAATAACATGGAATTTTCATGACACTGAGTGAAAGAAGCAAAATACATAACCGCTTATTAAGAATAAGCTTGCTTTTCTAAAAAAGATATTAAAAAGCTAAGTGTGGGTATAATTCACATACAGGAAAAATCTCTGAAAGGATAAATACTGAGAGCATTAGGAAGGATTTATTTTTTAGCTTGTTGCTTCTCCATATTTCAAATGTTTTCTACCACCATCTGTAATACTATAGATTTAAGGAAATGTTTATTAAAAACAGGCTACCCCTGAGAGCTACAAAACAGGATGACACGGAGAGGATGGAGCAAGACCCCCCGGCGTGTGGTGGGGAGTAGGAGCCCCATGGCCCAGACACCCAGAGGATGGAGCCACTGGATAAGGCCACGGAATCTGGGCTTCCCAGGCCCTTCTTCTGAGGGAATAAAAGGGACTTAAAGTTCCAAGGGATTGTCTGAGAATGACCCTCCCTCCTCCCGTAGTTTCAGGGTGTCTGTGCAGCAGCCCTGGAATTTTACAGTTGCCCCTGGCTACAGGACCCAGTGGTGCAACAGGGGGTTTGTGCCTTTCTTCAAAGATGCATAGGCTTTACCCACCTCTGAGCTTCCTTGCCCCCAACAACGGCCACCAACGCGGGTGGTAAGTCTGGTATCACTCCTGATGCCTCTCCCCTCCCCAGGCTGAAAGGAGAGCCCCAGGGGCAGAGAGGCTGTGCGTGTGCACAAAGCTGGTCAGGAGCTGGGGACACTCTGTGTGGCCACCCAACACTGCTGTTAGTTACTGTCTGCCACCACCTGCCTGGCCCCGCAGACACACCCGAGTGGCACAGGAGCCTGGCTAGGAGCCTGGGGCCTCACACCGTGGCACAAACCTCTGAGGGCCTCTTCCGTCCCAGCCCTGTTCTCTGACAACCTCCTGGAGTTCCGCCGCTCCTGTCCCAAAAGGCTGTGTCTAGGCTAGTGTTCTTCTTGGGGAGAGTGGCCACTGGTTGTCTAGGGCTCATTCTTTGCATCTTAGCTATGGTGACACCCCCTGACTGCCTCTCAAACATCTGCACCCCCTTCTATGGTCGGAGTACTCTCTCCACGCCTGATGTGCCCGCACAGCCTCCAAAGTCTGGAAGAACCTGCGTGCCCCGAGGCTGGGAGTCCACACAGGCTTCTCCTCCCTTTCTCATCCAGATGGTGCTTCCTGGTCTCAAGGGAAGTCAGGATCTCATGGCTAATCATGATGCTTGCAGTAGGATTCTCCTGTGGGTACTCTTTATCTGATAAGAAATTCCCTTTTATCCTAAGCTTATGTAGATTCTCCATTATGAATAGGTGTTGGATTTTACCAAACACCTTTGCTTCACACAGTGAGATAATTATAGGACTTCCTTCTTTATTCAGTTAGTGGTGAATTACATTGCCTTTTTTACATATTACACCTAGTTTATGTTCCTGGAATACCTTTCTCTACATCCTGGACTTGGCCGACTTGTATTTTGTTTGAGATATTTGCACTTATGTTTATGAGCATGATTTACCTGTAATTTTGCTTTTTTGCAATAATTTTGTTAGGTCTTGGCATCAAGGTTATACTTGCTTCATGATAACTGGGCAGTTTCCTCATTTTCTATTCTGTGGAGGAATCTGGGGAAGATTGGTAATATATCTACCTTAAACATTTGGAAGAAAATACTGGCAGAGCCATCTGGAGCTGGAGTTTTCTGTAGAGGAAGGTTTTCTAGTTACTTAATTAACAGATGCCCAGATTATTCACATTTTCCATTTCTTCTATGTCAGTTTTGAAAAATGGTTTTGGGGAGGATTTGTCGATTTCATCTGCATTTCCAAATGCATTGGTGTAAATCTGCCCATGAGGCCCTCTTGCTTTCTCAGCCCCCTCTGCGGACTCCTCAATGGGAGGCAGCCACCTCACCCAGGCCCACACGGCCTCCCCAGGCCACAGACCACGGCAGACCTCCATGGGCTCTGAAGGACTGATCTCTGGTCCTAACCTGGGGCAATGCTTCAGAGTCTTTTAGCCTCAGACTGACCTAGATGTTTGGCTAAGGCCTCTTTTAAGACTGATTTGCAGCTCAGCTTCCCCTCTGCCCGGTTCTGCTTTCTTCCCGGCCCTTCCGGTCCCCAGGTGAGGCTCCCTGCGGCACCCCCAGCAAGGCTCCTAAGTGCTCATCTTCATCTCAGAATCTGCTTCTCAGGAAGCCCAACCTGCTATTGATTTTATTACTCATTTAAAAGGAAGAACAAAACAACTTCAGCTTTGTTGATCACCTCTAATTGTGAATTTGTTTTCCATTTAATTCATTTCTACTGTATATTTTCTTTTTCTTTACACTTAATTCCTTGTTTTTACAACGTCTTGAGATGGATGCTCAGCTCATTAATTTAAATCTTTGTTAAACTGTGGTAAATCACATATGACATAAAGTGTACCATCTTAACCATTTTTAACCATACAGTTGAGGAATGCTAAATACATGCACGTTATTGCACTACCATCACCACCATCCATCCACAGAATTCTTTTCGTCTTGCAAAACTGAAACTCTGTACCCATTAAACAACAGCTACCCATCCTCAGTCCATTCTGCTTCCTAGGTCTATAATTTTGACTGCATGCAGTATCTATAAAGGTGGAATCATACAGTATTTGTCTTAGGTCATTAAGTATTAGCCTTTTTATTTCTCTACCATATCCATTCAGGATAGCTTTAGTCACATCTTTGTTCTGTTATGTAACAACTATCATTCAGTTAAAATTGTTTTCTAAATTTCATTATGAGTCCCTTTTTGACCTATGGGTTATTTAGAAGCATATTACTTAATGTAAAATCATTTGGGGGATTTCTACTTATTGATTTCCGGCTTAGTTTAACAGTGGTTACGGAATATACTCTGCATGATTTCAGTGACTGGAAATGTGTTGAGATTTGCATCATGTCCCAGAATATGGTCAAATGAGCCAATGTTCCATGTGCAATGAAAAGAATGCACATTCTGCCATTTGGAAGTGCAGAGTTCTGCATGTATCAATGAGATCACTTGTTACATGTGTTGTTTTAATCTTGTATATTGTTACTTACTTTTTTGGGGGGGTTCTACTTGTTTCTTTAGTTACCAAATGAGGTTTGTTAACTTCCCATTATCATGGTGGTTTCATCTTTTGTTGGTTTGTTTTAGTTGTCAAGTTTGCTTCACAATTTTGGATAATTTAGAATTATTATGTCTTCCTGGTGGATGGACCCTTCATCATTAAGAAGTGTCATTTCATGTCCCCAAGAAATCATTATTACTGTTTTATGCAGTCCAGCTTCATTCACTCACATTCTTTCTATTTCTTCTCCTTTTCCTGTATCCGTATTCTTTCATCTGGGATCCTTTTCTTCCTGCCTAAAGAGCTCTTAGTTTCTTGAATGCAAGTGCTCTGGGTAAAAATTCTCTTCATTTTAACTTATCTGAAAATGTCTTCATACTATCTTCCCTTTGAGGAATATTCTTGCTGGACATAGAATTCTATGTTGGCAGAAATTTACTCTCAGTTCTTTGAAGATACGATTCTACAGTCCTCTAGCTTTCATTGATTCCTTTGAAAGAAATATGTTTTTTTTTCTATGACTGCTTCTAGAATTTCTCTTTGGTTTTCAGCAGTTGTATCAGGCCGTGTCTAGGTTGGTTTTCTTTCATTTATACTTCCTGGGCTTTATAGCTCTTCTTCAATATGTGGCTTTCTGTCTTTCATTATTTTTGGATAACTCACAACCATTACTTCTTCAAATATTACTTCTTGTCCCCATTTCTCTCTCTTCTCCTTACATATATTTCTCTTAAATTCTTTTCTGTACTTTACTTTTTTGTTCCAGCCTATATATTTTTCTAACCTACCTTCACAATCATTCATTTTCTTCAACTGCATCTACTCTTTAGTCAAATTTAACTAGTGCCTTAGTTTTAGCTACTGTATTTTTAAGTCCTTGAATTTCCAATTTTTGCTTACAGGATGCTACTGAATATTTTCAACTTGTCATTTAATTTCTGTAATATTTTAATATAATCTATTTTTAAGTTTTTTTAAGCCTGGCAATACCAATATCAGAATCTCCAGTGGGTCTGTTTCTATTGTCTATTTTTTCTCTTGCTGCAACCTTGTCATTTTTCAGACCTGGTTGTTTTTTATTGAATGTTAGACATTGTATATGACAACTGAAGAGAAAATCTAAGACCCTGGGTGATACCTTTCTCCAGAGAAGATTTGCTTTTGCTTCTGGCAGGCATCAAGAAAGGGGCAGATCACATAATATTATCAGGGACTAAGTTGTTTTGAAGCTGGGCTTTAGCATTAGTCCCAGGGTGCACCAAGGGTGAGCAAGCAACCATCCTGGTTTGCCTTGAACTGAGGGGCTTCCTGAGATAAGGGATTTGTAGTGCTAAGGCCGAGATAGTCCCAGACAAAGCAGGATGGTTGGTTATCTTAGAGAGCTCCAAATCAAGACTCCTTTTTTGCATACCCTCTACTGCATATTTTGTCCCCTGTCCTATGAGATTGCCAATAGTTCTGCTTAATTTTTTGATTAGCTTTTCAGCCTCTCAGCCAAAGCTTATGAATTAGCAAGTACCCCAAGAAAGAAAGAGGCACCAGGTATCAGGTTTATCCTCTGTGTTTCTTTGTCTCCAGGATCTTGGCCTTTCAAACTCTCACTATCCTGGGGTTACTCCAATGCCTTCAAGCAGTGTTTTATTTATTTTTGTTCATCTTGTCTAGTTCTTGATGGAAGGGTTAGTCTGAATCAAGCTAGTCCAACACTATTGGAAGTATAAATTCATTTGCATATTTTAAGGCTTTTGAAAATATTTCCAAAATGCCCTCCAGAAAGGTGGCAGCAATCCTTGCTCTTAGCTGTGGACGTGAAAGTCCGTTCTCCACGTCTCACCAATACTGGGTCGTCACCATGTATGCCAAAGACACCTTATCATTGCGTCTTTACCATATGCTATGTTTAGAACAGCTTGGCGTTAAAAATTTTACCTTTCTTTGACCTCTTATGAGGTGGAGTCTTATTTCTTATGCTTACTGGACATTTGTATTTACTAAACAGAAAAGTTTTAGTGTGAACCTTCATTTGAGCCATACATACTGAGCATTGCCAAACAGATCTGATGGATGGAAATTGGAAAGCTGTTCATGAGTTTACAGACAGCAGCCCCTCTGTCTTAAGTTCACTTAGTGAACCAACCAATTAAAACATTTCAAAATCATCAGGATTCACTCCTTATTAAGGACTCCAACATCAGTGACCCTACTGATGGGCACCATTTCATATGTAAGGCCCAATGGAAGGCTGACCATACAGACTGGGTCCCGGCATGAAGGAGTGCCAGGTTCTGCAAGGTCATGGACTCTGCAATAAGTGCAGTGGTAATGGAAGAAGCGGGTTCAAAATCCTGCACAGAAGAGAAATGACCCAGGCTCAGAGTGGGCAGGCAGTCTCATTTCCACTGTTCTTTCTGGGTCAGCGGCCATCATCACAATGGGCAAGGGAGAATGTTGCTTTTGCAAGAAGATTATTTTGACCCTGACTGCAGCCTGTGTTGAGCGACTCATGTGGGATATACGGTCTTGCAGCCCCTCTCATACAAAACGTGTGTTGGCAGCATCTTCTGCAGTACTGGAGTTTGTTCCTGGGCTTCTTTTAGGTGTTTGCTTTCTAAATCATTCCTTTGCCATGTGTCCAAGCAGTTATACTGGGGCATTTAATTCATAATTTTTAAAATAAGGGGGTGGGTCAAAACCTTCTTAATTTCAGAGGAGGGAAAGAAAACTTCCTGCTCCCCTCAATCCCACAGCAATTCTCACTGGGCTCCTTGGTGGTCACGAAGGTGGTGGTTCTGGGGCCAGGTTTGGGCATCCCACAATGGGAGGTTCAAAGAGGGATTTTCAGTTAATGACCCCCCAGGCAGCCCCCATGCATTTATCCAGTAAATGTATAATTGCAAGTTCCTGTTTGGGGACTGGACTCTCTGTCGACAGAAACTTGAAGATCGGCTTCCCACTGGTTCTCAATGGGCTTTTATAGCTGAGACTCTAGATACAGGGCTTTTCTCAAAGGCTTTATACAGCAATTAATGGCTGCAAGTAAACAGCCAAACCTCAGATCTTGACCAAATGCCAAATTCTTCACTGCTAGAGAGACTCTAACAGCAGCGTTTGTTCTCTGAAGTTACTCTAAACGGGGAATATTTTACAGCCATAAATAACTGCTTTTTTGGGAGGGGATAGGTGGGGACAGGTGAGCCACAGCGAGATTGATTTTTTTTTTAAGAAGAGGAACAGTAAACTTATTATGCCTCAAGAAATTTCCAAGGATGTCCATATATTCCTTGCAGGAAATACCCTGTAATTTTCCTTACTTCCATGCCAATTTTCCTTAGTTTTTATTTTAATGAATGAGGCTTGCAGCATTCTCATGTCAGTCTTCATCTCTTTAACATTTTTTCCATATTGTTATTTGGAGGTTGGCTTTCCCTGCGGACCCCTTTCCACCCACACATACGGCTGCTTGAAACTGGCCGTCCAGACGTTCTCCTTGGGCAGGGGGTTCTGTGAGTGGGGAGCAGGCCTCCGGCCACAGTGGCTGAGACGTACAGAGCAGCACAGACAGCCACAGGCCTGAACTCACCCGGACGGGGGTGGGGTAGGGGTGAGGGCTTGGGGAGCATCAGACCCTCAGTCTTTTTCGTACTATAAGGCTCTCCTGTTATCCTGCTGGGAAGTGAGGAAGTCCTGTGTCACCCATTGTCATCCTGCACGACAGCCACTTAGGAGCACAGGGGTGGGTGGGAGGTGCGGCAGGTGGCATGGACAGAGGGGCAGTACAACCTGCATGCCTAGGGAGGCAGCGGTGGGACTGGGCTCCTGCAAGTGACATGTTCGTATTAACTGCGGGCGTCATCAGAAATCCTCTGGCTTCAGGCACTACTGTGAACCAGGCAACTGAATATGGCGTGAGCTTTGCCCAGGACTGGGTGTGTTGGGGTTCTCGGTCATTGTTATAATCCTCCGTTCCAACCTAATACCGTTGGCTTCACTGCTGGGGGACCTAGAGGGACAGCTACCCAGGACCACATAAAAATAAAAGGCCTCCAGACCATTTACTTTTTTGAGCAAAATAAGAAATACCCAGCCACAGGCTCCAGGGAGTGCGGAGGCTGGGCGTGCTACGTGGGCCCAGTCTCTTCCACTGGGGCCGCTCGCCATCCCGGCCTTGGCGTCCTGTCTGGGAAAGGCAACAGGAGCTCTGGCTCAGGGTGAGGGGCAGGGGGAGGAAGAGGGCCCGGCACGCAGTATGACAGTGGGCGGCAGCTGCTGCCAGCGCTTCACTTGTTCAGGTAAGAATCAGGAACACACCCATGACGGGATGATGCCGGAGAGTGAGGGAAGCTGAGGCAGGAGACAGTGAGAAGGTCTGGAGGTAGGAGGAGGAGATGGTGACACTGGGCCAGGGGCTGCTCCTCAGGAGCAGAAGGGAGAGCCAGAAGGTTCCAGAATCCCCACCCAGGCTCCACCTTCCTCACCAGCACCTGCTCTTCCACTCCTGCCCTGCCCTGCCCTGTTTTCCAGGCCCAGTGGGGCAGGCTGTTCCCCAAGCTCTCCTCACGGGCAGAGTCCTCCTAGGACTGGCTGGGCAGCTCTTCACCCGGCGTTCCTGGCTGCAGGCTCAGGTGAGGCCCCCTCATGTCAGGGCAAGGGCTCCGGGCTCCGGCTTGGGGTGGGCCCTGCAGCTGCACGCGAGCCTCTGAGGTGTGTGCTGCTTTCTACACACATACCCCTGGACAGGAGGACGGGCTGGCATAGAGTCCACCCGAGACCAGCACCATCCCTCTGAACACCCATGAGCTCCCAGACACCCCAGACGCCGATGTTCCCTGGCCTGGGCACTGGCTGGGCAGGGGCACACTTAGAGGGAAGGCTGCCTTCCCCTCAGGACAAGGGGCAGAGTGTGTGGCAAAGGCAGGTGACCGGAGGCCCCTGGCGCCTGCACTCCACCCCTCTCGAGGCTACAGACTATAGCCACCAAACCAGGCATTTGCCCACACTGGCCTTCCCAGCCCAGGATGCTGGTTTTGGGTGCTGGGCAGGGCAGAGGAGGAGGGTGGGGGAGGAGTGTTGGGGGCAGGATGGGGGCCAGGTGAGGTCCTTCAGCCTCAGGCAGGGGACAGGGTTGGAATGAGGGTCTAGGCCATGTGTGCAGTGACCTTGGTCAGGCCCCAGGGCTGGTGCAGAGCAGGGCACTCTCTCTGCAAACCTGGGGGCATGGGTGGCAGGTGCTGTGTCCACCTTATCCTGATAGAGTGCAGCCCTGGGGTTCAGGCAGAGGCCAGTGGCCAGCAGAGGGAGGGAGGCCGGGGTAGGTTCAGGAGGGTGCTCAGGAGGAGAGGTGGGACATAAAGGGGGCCTTCGAGCATGCAGGGAAACCAGTGACAGTAGGAAGGGGGCCCAGATAAACCAGCACTGGGCAGCTGGCTGCAGCATACCCAGCCAAGGTGGCCCCAGCTATGCACTGTGCCACTCCCGCACCTGCTTCCTGCCTGTGGGAGCCCCACCCAGAGGCTCTGAGGCCGGCCCGCACACCCCAGAGCCCAGCCTCAGGGCTGCCCTCTGTGGGATTTAACTGGCTCTTTGCCCTCGGCTCCTGCCCTTTAGGGATCTGGGGCTGTGTGTGGTTTGTCACTGTATCAGCAGCCCCCACCTGGGACCCCAGGGTCACCTCTCACTCTCTCCATGAACGAGGGTGGCAGGAGCCCGGCCAGGCGACAGGGACTGAGACTTTGGGCAGGGAAAGCCCTGGCTGGGAGGTCCTGTCCTTGCCAAGCTGACATCCTAGAGGGGAGCTGGACTGTAACACAGGTAGATCGGACGTCTCAAGGCGTGGGAAGGGCCACGAGACCGACAGACAGAACGACACACAGGACAACACCGAGGAGGTCTGCCTGAGTGGTCAGGCCTGGCCTGAGCTAAAATGAGCACAGTGAGAGGACAAGGTGCTCGGCGACCTGGCCACGGGACTGACGACGAGGGGCAGCACCCTGAGCCCTGCCCTCCCACAGGGAAAGCACGTCCTGCCCCTGCGCCTGCATCGGTGACTACCAGGTACTCCCCGCAGGGGCTCGTCCTGCTCCAGGACACAGTGCTCCCGACCCACGGGGAGAGGCTGGTGCCCTCAGGAAAGGACGAAGGGAGGGTGCGCATGTCCTCCTGCAGAGCGGGTGTCGGCCTACACTGAGGCCGGGGTCTGGCCGAGACAGAGCTGTGATGCGCAGCCCTTCGGGTCCTACGCTCTCCCTGGGGCCCCCCATGCCATTTCCAACATGAGGCCCCGAGATATGTGTCTACCAGGGAGGAGAGAGTCTAAGAATGAGATGCCGGCCACACCGGGCACCTTGGGGCCCTGGACTGTGCCAACAGTAAGGGGACACCAAATGCCACCGGTGGCCCTGCACCAGCACAGAAAACCCAGCCCGGTCTTCCCCCTGGGGAGGGGCCCAGGGCATCCAGGGGATCCTGTCTCAGAGACCCACAGCCCTGTCAAGCCTGCATCCTCTTGTCCTGCTCCCATTCCTCAGCCACGAGGCCCCGCGACAGTCTGGTGGTCTCTCCATCTGGCTCTTGAGCTCCAAAGAGCAGTCTAGATCCTTGTTCTCACCTGCCTGTCCTCAGAGCTGCTTCCTAGGGCCGTGGGAGGGCATCTGTTCAGCGATGCACGGGGCTCCTCCGTCATAGTCATCTGACTTCTGCAGTACACAGCAGGAGTGGGGACAGGGTCTCCTGGTGGGCCACCCCCAATCAGCTGATTCCCCCAGCTGTCCGTGGAGATTTCTCCCCTCTTTGCCTGCCCTCTGGAAGACCAGCCCTGTTCAGGTCCACTCTGGTTTCCTAGGTTCTGCCCTATGAACAGTGCCACTCCCCAGATCCAGGCCTGCTTGGATCAGGGTCCCCAGCCCTGAGCTGGTCCTGGCCCTCAGTGGTTCCAGGTTGCCTTCTTCACCAGGACTCTGATGCCCCTTGAGCCTCAGCAGACGTGTGTGTTCCTGCCCCCAGGATGGCCCTGATGCCGCCCGTCCCTAAGCGAGATCCCTTCTCTGTAGGGCTGGCTCCTGGCAGTCCCCTGCCCGTTCTTGCCCTCTTTGCTGGAGAGCCGTGACCCTTGGCCCTCCCCATCAACCCCCACTGGTCCTCCAGTGAGCAGGACTCCTGGCAGCCCACCATGACATGCTGGTGAGGCTCCCCCGCCCCTCCCTGCCCCCAGGATCATCCCTGCAGTCCGCCTCTAGAGTCCCAGGTGGAAGCCAACAGGACAGCCATCCTCCTGCCTCTGCTTCATACCAGGATTTAGACCAAGAACAAACCCCCCCTGGACTGGGTCAGGTTCTTCGGAAAGTCAAGCTGTGGTAAATAGAGGCTGAAGAGTAAAGAAGGAGGGAGAGAGGAGGGCTTAGCTCTCCTGTTTCTGTTGAAGTATGAATCCTAAACAAAGAGCTGTCCCTTGGTTAACAAACTTTGAATGAGTCACTATTTAGTACCATCACTGAGGAGAAAGAAAGTCTCCTCTCTGGGAGGAATGGGGAGGGGAGAGGAATGGGACGCAGCACCGCCCTGGTTTAGGGGCAAAAGGGCAAGGGCCTCTTTGTCCCCTTGCTTCTCCAGACACTGCAAGGCAGGCCCTGGCCTGGACATCATTATTCTAAGGGCCGGGGATATGCTGAACGCACAGTATTCGCGGTAAAGTGTGTCCCATCATCCGGCAATTTGCATTCATCTAACTCGAAATATTAGTGTTTATATGAATATTGTAATACTGTTCTTAGATGCAGCATTTGAGGGTAGGCCCCTCAGTTTGCTTGATTTTTGGAAGGTGTTGGGGAAGAAACATTCAGCCAGGAATGCATGATGGGTCCGCAGGAGCCCCTCCCTCCTCATCCACAGGCCCCTCCTGCCACAGCCACTCCCCTAGGCTGACCGCTGTCCAGCAGACACAGGTGCGGAGATCACGCTGCTGGAGCAGGGGCTGCAGCCTAAGTTCCTCTGCCGGAGCTCGCTCTGTCCCCCTGGACTCTTCCATGGACTTGCCGCCATGCCAGGAGGGCAGCAGGGCGCTGGCTGACCTGGCATGGCACCCTTGAATATATGCTGCAGTCATGTTTCCGTTCGAGAAATTCATCCGTATTGTTTTAAGTTCTATTTTCATGGCATGAATAGTACCCCAGCATATTGTAGAAACATTAGAAAATGTGGGAAGACAGTACGTGAATAGTGGCTGTAACACCTCTTTTCACCTATTCAGAAACTGCCTCCAGTTATCTGCACACACACACACACACACACACACACACGACTATACGTTTCTGGTTATGATGCTTACTTCTGCTGTGGTCTCAGGGCCTGTGTCCCCCCAGACTTATATGTTGAAACCTCCTCCCCAGTGTGATGGTAGTTGGAGGTGGGACCTTTGGGATGATTAGGCCGCTAGGGTAGAGCCTCATGAGGGTGGGATTAGTGTCCTTTTAAAAGAGGCCCAGATAACTCTTCCTTCCCTTTCTCCGTGTGAACACACAGTGAGAAGGTGCTGGCTGTGAACCGGAAGTCCTCACGAGACACTGATTCTATCAGCATCTTGATCTTGGACTCCCCAGTCTCCAGAAACAGAAGAAACAGATGTTGTTCATAAGCCACCCAGCTTCTGGTATTTTTTTGTTATAGCAGCCTGAACAGTCTACAGCAGCCACATAACAAATTATCCCTAAAACTTTGTGGCATAAAGAGCCATTTATTATTCTGTGGGTCAGGAAAGGAATGTGGATCGGCACCATGGGGATGGCTGGTATCTGTTCAGTGACGTCTGGGATTTCAGCTGGAGATCTGGAAGGCTGGGGTACAAAGTCACAGGAAACCCTGTTCCCTCACAGGGCCAGACATTAGTGTCATCTGTCAGCGGTTGTTCAAATGGCCAGAGCTCCCTCACATCGTGGTGGCTGGTTCCCCAGGGCATGTGTCCTGAGAGATGGAGAGCCAGGTGAGAACAGCTTTTCTGACTCAGCCCATGTGACAGCATTTCCAGCACATACTGTTAGTGGAAGCTGTCACAAAGGCATAACAGGTTCAAGGACAGGGGAGATAGACCCCACCTCTGGATGGCATTCAGGAAGAGCATGCAGGATCTGAAATATTGCCATGGCCAGTTTGGGAAAATATAATCTGTGAAATTAAAATTTTTTTAAACATTCATACTAGACAATTTTGCAAACTACTTCAGTTTGCTACTTTTTATGGAGGTGTAACATTCATGCTGTGAAGTGCTCTAAATGCAAGTATGCAGCTCAGTAATTTTGTAAGTATCGACTCATATGTACCCACCACCCAATCAAGATCGAGGTCATTCCCAGCAGCTAGAAGGTTCCCAGGGCCCCTTGCTTATCAACACCCTCACACCCCCAAAGGAGTATCCTGCACTAATCAATCACCAAAGATGAGACTTTTAGCCTATGTTTTTCCTAGATGTACTCCTAAGGGCTTCCCATGCCGGTCTTCACTTTCGATGGCTGCATAGTTCACAAATATATGGAAATATCATAGTTTATTTAACCAATTTAACCTATGGCAGGACCTTTAGGGGTTCTGATTTACACTAAGAAAAACTGAGTGATCCTGGCCTGAGGTCCTGCTCAGTATACCACTACCCCTGACTTACCTCATGAGAAGAGCTGGAGAGCCTTCACCCCAGCCTGGACTTTTAGGGGGACCATATGGGGCAACAAGACAGCATTGGTTATGAGTGGAGAGGGGTCCTTGGCCATGAGGGTTGACCATCTTCAGGTTGGCCAGAATGACTTGGAAGGGGGATTTCTTTCTGTCACCGTTTTGACATCTATGAAATATGAACAAGAGGCCCAGGCTGAACATACGCATTAACGTGGCAGCTTGCTGTTGCCTTTTCCACACACGCATTCCTGTTGTTACCTACTTTCTCATAGCAGAGGGTGTGCCCCTCTTGTGCTGAAATTTATTTTGCAATTAAGTGACAGCAGCTCGCTTTATAGACTCTCATCATCCCTTAGCTCTAAGTATTTCCCATAAGGTGTTGTCTCATTGCCCACATCATCAGAGGAAGAAAGGGAGAAAAGGAGAGAACGTGAAGACAGATGGAGAGAGGGGAAGGCTGGGAGGAGGAAGAGAGGACCATTGTTCTAAGTTTGCTAGGAGGGAAGCGTGGGCTGGTGGAGTCATGTATCAGCATGTTTACAAATAAAGACGAGGCCCCTGGTGCTCAAATACAGGATGCAGACTCTCTGTCTGCGAGTCATCTTTTTCTAAGGAAAATTAAAGTCCAAAAATATTTGTGCTGACTTAAAAAAAAAAAGGTTTCTCCTCACGTCTCCCATTTTTAGCTACATTCCTCATTTGTATTCTAGTTGGAGTTCCTTTTTTAAAAGTTTAAATAGGAATGGAAGCTATCCACTAAAGTCGAAGCCAAGATTGGAGAAAACATCATGGAAATGGAAATAACACACTAAGCAGGGAGATAGAAAAAGGGGAAAGGAAAACCCCTTTCCTCATTTAAATGGCGTTGGTGGCGGCCCCTGTGGATCAGCAGGCTCCCCCCGGCAGACAGGCATGGAGGGTACAGTCTAAGGGGTGCTGTCTGGGGGAGGCAGGTGGGACCAGCATGAAGGGGATGCCTGGATGGTAACTCTAGCCTCACCTGCTAGAATGAGGAGGCAGGAGGGAAAGCAAACGTGTGGCGTTGCATCCTGACCCGAGTCCTTCCAGATTTGCAAGGGCATCAGCAGGCAGCACCTTTTGGAAACACAGCAACAAATTGCAATTGCCTTCTAGCTGGGAGTGACAGCAGGAGAGGACGCCCTTGGGCTAAGCAGACTGCAGCAGCCGGCTGGCCCGGTGGGCCTGACCTTGAGCTGTGGTGGTGGTGGCTGCTGTGGCATGCTGGGTGGCAGCGCCACTGACACAGGACCCCTCTGACATGCTGGGCAGTCAGTGCATCCCTCCCTCCTGCCAGACACTGTGGGCTGCCTTCCCACAGGAGACCTCAATGTGGGCACCGCCGGCCACTTCCTCCTTGGCTCAGAACAGGAGGGGTTTGCGTATGAGCCCCCAGCGGTCCCTTTCTGCCCAGTTAGAGGATGGAGCTGGTGGGAATGGGGAGACCCCGATGCTGGGCCCAGACCCCCCACTCCCGAGTCCTGGCCGGAAGCCTTCGCCTCTTCCTCCAGCGTCTCCTTTTGGTCCCAGATCCCACTTCTTGGCCCTGGGACGTCCCTCCAGCAAGCCTCCCTCTCCGGCACCAGCAGTTTTAATTCCCTCCTGGGTCATGTCCTCCAGCTAGAAGCAGGTGGTTCTTGCTCTTTCTTCATGTCTTAAAGAACAACTCAAACAAACAAAAAAATCCTCCCTTGACTCACTTCCCCTCCAGTTACGCTTTTCTCTCTTTCTTTGCCAGGAAATTCCTTGAAGAGTTATCTACACCCACTGTCTCCAGTTCCATGGCTTGACTCTCTGGAGGGCTGCCAACTTGCAGCCCCTGCACTCCACTCAACTGCTCTGGTCAGTGGGGGGCGCTGTCCTCCCCTCAGCCTCCCCCCTCCACGCCCCTCAGCGCTCCCGTCCCTAACCTGCCCTCTGAGCAGCCCTGGGCCCAGCGCATGGTCCTTTCCCACACGCACTTTCTTCGTGGCATCCACCTGATCTTCCTTCTCTGCCTCCTGCTGGGCCCCCTCGCCTCTCAGAGCCTCTTCTTTTTTGATCAGCATTTCCTCCCTTGGCGAGCCCACCCGTCTCCTGGCCTTGAATGGCATGCCCCCTGCGTGTATATCTCCCACCAACCTCTCCTCCTGCACCTACCTGCTGCCCATGTATCCAGCATGGAGTCTAAGAGCACCTGGAACCCAGTGTGCCCATGACCGACCCTCCACCGCACCCCTGCTGCTCCTGGGAAATGGCGTTGCTGTCACACAGGCCACACATGTGCTTCCTCTGGACTCCCCTTCTTTTGTACGCTACTGTACCCACCATGGAACCACTGTCCCCAGCACCACAGCCACTGCGCTGGTCCCTGTCATCCCTGCCTCCTGCCTGGATGATTGCCAACAGCCTGCACCTGCCTCCCGCATCCCCCTGTGCCCTGGGGTCTCACCTCGAAGCACAGAAAGAGTGACCTTTTCACACAGAGGCCCCCATGGCCCACTGCTGTTCCTGGGCCCCTATGGCTCCCTGGCCCACGCAGAGACGGAGCCTAGACCCCTTCAACATGTGTGCATGGTGACATGACCAGCCCTGCTCTGTCCACCACCTGCCCCCGGGGCCCTCTGCCTGGATGGCCTCCTGGCTTGCCCCTGCCTCAGGACCTCGCTGTCCCTCTCAGGGCTCCCTGACTCATTTCCTTCAGTGTTTACTCAGATTTCCCCATCCTGGAGAGCCCCTCCACCTGCCACAGACCTATTTAAACCACACATTGGTGGGGGCACTTCCTCTAGCCTCTTTTCCTGCTTAATTTTCCTCCTTATCACGTATCTCTGTGTGTGTGTATCTTACTTAAGTGTCCTGTTTATGTCAGCCTCCCCCACTGGAGTAACAGAATGTCCTCTGCATGAAAACAGGGCCTTGCATCTGTTTTGTACACCCCTGCACCCCCAGGGCCAAGATGCGGGTGCTGCAAAGCTAGCCACACGGGGCCCAGCGATCCGCCCAGAAGTCACTCTCTGGCTGGACAATTCCTGGGTCATTCATGGGCAAGCACAGCACAACACAGGGCAGACACCAAACGGTTCAGAATGAGGGCCCAGAGGCAGGCCTGTTAGCGTCAGAGGAGAGAATGGACGAGGACAACGGAGGGCCCAGTAGACACTTCCAAAGAGCACAGTCTCAAAGACACTGCGCTCAGAGAGGCCCTGGGGGAACTGGTCAGGCCTCTGAGGTTTTGCAAAGCTGCCCCTCTTCATGATTGGGATGCACAGGAAGTGAAGGGGGCAACAGAGTCAGGCAGGACGTGCTGGCCCCGCGGTCCTGCTGACACTCGCTGTGTGGGCTGGCAAGTCACCTGACCTTTAGGCACCTAGTCTTCTTGTCTGTAAAATGGGATAGTAATGGTATTTGTCTCAAATGATTGTTGTGAGCATTAAATGAGTAGATATGGAGATATATATATATATATATATATAATACACATACACACACACACACACACACACACACACACACACACACACACACACACACACACACACATATATATACACATCCTGTAGACTGGTCTTTATGTATGTATGTCGTCTGTGTTTGTTTACATCTGTAGGTGAGAACAGTGCCCGGCATATAGTAAATGCCGTAGCAGTATTTGCAATGAATATTGTACAAGCTTATAAAATTATGACAAAAATTAACAATAGGTTCCTTCATCTTTCATCCTAAGAAGTAGCTCATAGTTGCATATCAGGTAATTTTTTAAAACAAAGGACAATATGAACTCTTTATTTATGAATCTTTATACATTTTCACAATTGTTTCATTTTTTAAGAAGGTTTCAGTCAAGCCCTTTGTTTGGACTGTTGGCTGTGAAACACGGTCTACCTTTAAGTGGATTCCTGTTTGGTAACTTTATCCAGGCCCAGTCATCCTCGACCTGGCCAGGTGCGTCAGGGCTGACAGGGCAGCGCTCTCAGGAGGGGGCAGAGCTGCGGACGGGGCAGTAAGGAGGCCCGGGCTGTGGGAGGTCCTCCAGTGGGTGCTAAGGGTTGCTCATTGTGGGTCCCCCCGCTGCTCCATTCATTTATTCATCCAACACCCTCTATGCGCTCTCCCCAGGGAGTCTAGCTGCACTTGGGGGAGGATACAATGACAGACAGCAGTCTCCTGGGTCCGGACAAGATGGAGAACAAGCAGGAGCTACACCTGACCCCTACCTGGATCAACATCAGCAAACCCTCAGGAGAGGGAGGGAACACAAAACTAGAAAGTTCTAGGGAGACCCCAGGCTGACAGGTACCATGGGAGGTGGTGAGGGGGTGGCTGTGAGACAGGCACAGCATTAGGGCAGAGGGCAGAGGGCAGCAGAGGAGGTGGCGTGGTGGGGAGAGCTTGGAAGTTGTGTTTCTGTCTCTGCCCTACTTTTACTTGAGAGGTCCATTCCTCAGAGCTAGAGGCCAGCAGCCCAGCTCAACAGCCTTGTATTAGGTGGGTGGTCAGGGTCTGGTGAGGATGGGCCCCAGTCCTGGGTGAGGAGCACTGTCAGAGGTGGGTGAGGAGAATCCCTCAGACACCCCTCCGTCCTTCCCCAAGGGCTGGTGGGCTGCCCCTGGAAAGCCTACGTCCTCCTCAAGCCACTGACGTCTACTAATTAAAAGAAAATTTGGGTGGCGCAACAGCAAATAAGAGTGGTTGGCAGTGATTCTGTGGGTTCAGCCCTCCCTCTTGTCAACCCCTCTGGGAGGGACACAGACATCTGGATCAGGGCCTGGGCATCAGCCCCACCCCTACTGCCTGTCCCCAAACAGGGTGACAATGCCCGAGGAGAAGAGAAGCACACAGGCCAAAGGTAAATAGAAGTCCAAGAGGCACAGCATCTCATATGGACACTATGCACTGAACAGCAATCACCTGGTGGGGCAGAATATTTGGGCAGATCTAGAATTTAAAATCAGTATCATAAAATTCTCAGTCAAGGGAGAGTATTAATAATATAAAGCAGAAACAAGGAGTCATAAAAAGAATGAAAGGGTGGAAAATATAAACATGAAAAGAAAGATCATGATGGCTGGGGCCTGCATGCAGATGTTTTCGGCAGGATTGTTGGCGGTGGGGAGGGGTCGGCATGTCGGAGCTGTCACGGGGAAGGGGTGAGTCCCTGGTGCAGGGTGCACCTGGGATTCTAGGCTCCTGTTAGAAGCAAACACCAAGTTGTACACATGGAACAGGAATTAATCTTAAGGTCATAGTGCTAAGTAAAATAAGAAACCCAAAGCCAATGGAGTAATATAATTTATGTAAATTAAAAATACAAAATGATACTACGTGTCAACAGAAGAGTGGATGACCAAAATGTGGTCTATCTGTGCAAGGGGCTGTTGCTCAGCTCCAAAGAGGACGGCAAGTTCAACACCTGCCACAATAGGGAGGAATCTTAAGACACTGTGATAAAATTATGCCAAATAAATCAGTCATAAAAGGACAAGCGCTGTGCAAGTCCACTTATAGGAGGTGCCCAGAGTGGTCGGACTCATACAGACAGAAAGTGAAATGGCGGTTGTCAGGGCCTGGTGGCAGTGGGGGTGAGGACTTGGTGTGTAACGGGTGCAGTTTCAGTCTGAGAACATGAGAACATGAGAACGTTCTAGAGATGGACGGTGGTGATGGTGGCATAACAATGGGAAGGTGCTTAATACCACTGAACTGTACACTTAAAAATGTTAGGTATGTTTACCACAATAAAATTAAAAAATTTTTTCAATAAAGATTATTTAAAAACCCAATACTATTATACATGGACACATATAAAAAGGATGCACATCAAACATATAACGATATTGAGGGCAGAGAAGGGAATAAACAGACCAACGAGCCGGAGGGTAGCTGTGCAGGGCAGCTGCCCAATCCAGAGAGTGGCACCCACGTCCTGGTCAAGGAGCAAGCAGCCAGCTAGTTGGGAAGGACATCTCAGGAGTAGCCCAGAGAGGCTGCAGTTGGCTGCCTGGCTGGTGCAGGACGGGGTGGCTGCCTGCACTCACGGGCCCTTTCCAGTGCCAGTACCCACAGATGCCTCTGCTGCTATCTGGGGTTTAGCCTGGATCCTAAATACCAGCTGTGCAGTCTGGCTCTCTGGCTCTGGTTCAGCCTCCGGAAAAGGAAAGTAGAAAGCCGTTTATATACAATGGCTAAAATAAGAGTTTGCTA
This sequence comes from Manis javanica, assembly GCF_040802235.1. Taxonomy (NCBI): domain Eukaryota; kingdom Metazoa; phylum Chordata; class Mammalia; order Pholidota; family Manidae; genus Manis; species Manis javanica. The sequence goes on from NC_133173.1 coordinate 18,261,444, forward strand.
GAGCCCTTCCAGGCTTGCAATCCTGTTTTCAGCCCACTGTGATAGACACACAGGGGCTGCTCCCCATCCTTCATGAGCATGCTGCCAAATTTTGATGGATGTTTGCAATTTTTGGAACACCTGAGTCTGTCAGAATGGCCAGGTGGGAGGGGTGGGAGGCGGTGGAGGCCAGGCTGCAAAGAGGAGAGAACATGAGCTTTATATCAAGCTGGCCGCTTTGAACAGGAGCACTGCCAGGACAGGGAGGGTCTCCCTCCAACAGCAGTGTGGGGCTGAACCGTGACCGCGCGGACCAGAGCTCCTGGCTACAACGACTCTGAGTAATCATCACGAGAAGCATTTATTCAGAGGCCGGAGAATCATTTTGGGAAAATGATCAGGAACCCAGAGGTGCTGGGGGAACACAACCTTACCCCAAGTCCCTCCACAGGATGTGATTGGCACATGCTTGGTGCCAAGCACACCACTTCTCCCTGCCCCCAGGGCCCTGTTGGGGCATCTGCTGGGCCCTGCTCCCCTTCCAGGAATAAGGGAGAGCACATTTCTGGTTTTGTAGGTCTTTGTAGAGGGAAGCAGGGTCTTGCCTCCCACCAAAATGGCTGATACCCCAAAATTGAGCAGGCCATTCTGACGCTTTATGTGGCTAAAATAAACATTATCCACAAGAATGACCAAGTGACCACTTAGTGGCCGTGGATGGTTCTAGACTATGGGCCTGTCTTTTGATGAGTAGAATAATTACTGATGGTTGTTCTGATTATTTTTTTTTACCCCTTTCAAGTGTCCTTTCAGATTTCTAGTTTTTTGACCCATGCTGCGAACACAGAAAAGTTTCTCCCAATACTGAGATAGTCTCTTGCCAGTGGTTCTCAGAATATAAGAATCCACTTAGGCTGGAAAACCCAGGGTTAAATAACTACCCAAACATTGTCTCTATTAAACCAAAAGCTTAATTCTTGTACGGATTTGCCAGCGTGGGAACTGTTCGGCATTTCATCCCTTATAACAAACGGCCAGGTGTGTAAACAGGTGTTTGGAGAGCGAGCCGCGGGTCAGGGCCAACTGCAGACCGGGCAGGATGGGCAGTGGCATGCCGGGAGGAGCCCGGGCTGCAGGTGTACAGTGGGGCAACTTCACATCGATGCCCTGGACGGTGGTGAAACAGGGAGTGTGTTTCTTCCACGGCCTCCACGTGGCTCCTTGGAGACCAGCGTCAGCAGTGAGGAGAGCAGCGTTTCTGTCCTGACCTGGAACTTCATGCCCAGCTGAACCCAGGAGTGACCAGTGTAGAGCAGCTCCCCGAAGCCTATGTGATTTTTGTGTGTGTGACGACTAAATGGTGGGAAGATGGGCCCAGGGGGACTAAGGCTTGAGGTTAATGGATTATTCTTCACTCCTGGCCTGATTTATCCAAACTGGGTGGAGATATTCACGTTCGTGGAGGCCTGACACACAGTAAGTGGAAAAGTACTCCTGTCCTGCAGTCCCTGAAAATAGGCTGGCTTGTCATCACGGGAAACTGTCGGCCTAGTCCCTGGAGGCCCAAGTGTGGGCCGATGGACTTTAAAGCAAGCTCGTGGTTCATCTCCACAAGCTCGAGCCTCTGCAAGCACCTGCCTCTGTCATGTGGAGTCTGCAAGGAGTCCTCTGAGGACAGCACGTGCAGCCGGAGGGACACCCCCGGCCAGGGGCTGCAGGGTGCAGCTGCCCGAGCGAGGGGCTGGCCGGCGAGCCGTGAGCCACCTCCCAGGCCCAGCTGCAGGGCTGGGTTTCCGGCAAGCCGCGGCTCTGCAGCAGGCCGCCAACCCCATGACGCGTGTTTATGGTTTTCGCCGCCCCCCAGGGACGGCCATGAGCCTCCCCACCCCCGGAGCCTCCGTGTGGAGCGGTCCACATCTAGTACCGTTATGCTCTAGACACACCAGCAGCTGCCTGTCCCCTAGGGTCTCCCTCCAGCTTTGAGCAATCTGGGCTGTTTGTTAATCTCTCCTGTAAACAGTTGTTTTCCCAGTGGCTGCCCGGATCATGTTAAATGTTAACAAAGAGCCGCCTCCACAGCCGCTCCCAGGGCCTCTGCTTTAAATATGGAAGTTATTGCCGTCCTGTCCCTGAGTGGCTGTTTGGCTCAAACTGCTCCCTAACTGCCCTTGCCCCCCTGGTTATTGGTCAGCATGAATGTCAGACATTCTACCCTCTCCTTCCTCGCCCATTGCTCTCTCCCCTTCTCCTTCCTCTTGTTCTCTGTCTCTCTCTGTGACTTGTGCTAAACACGGCAGCTGCCTCCACACCTCCAGGAACACCGAGGGACACGTTTGCTTCCGGGGCGTGCTCTGTGCTCCCAGGGAAGCAGGTTGTCCTTCCATATGGACATCTCTCAGGCGCTCCGTCAGATGTGAACAGCCGGAATGCACCCCGATTCACCTCTCAAGTCTGGGGGTGCGTGTGGGTGCCTGTGTGAGGGTTCCCATGCTCATGTGCCCAGTGGGGTCTGGAAACTCATCACTGAGATTACAGTTCCCTTCTAAGCCTTCCTCATTGCTTTCACTCTTCATTCCCATCAAGGCTGTGTGAGAAATGTCAGTTTTCTTCCACAGGCTGATTGTGAAGCTCAGAAAAGAGGATTAAGAGCTCAGAGAGCTGATGACCCACAGGGGTCTGGGCCCCACAGCAGGGGCGGCCCAGAGGCCTCCCCAGCAGGAGAAGGGGAGAGGGGGCTGACCTCAGGTGGGCGGGCACGGAACAGCAGAGGCTCTTGGGGGCTGGGGCCACACTGGGGGTTTCAGTCCCTGTGTGGCATTTGGTCCTGGCCACGGGATTTTGGAACATTCTCCTTAAGACCACATTTTTACCCAGACTCAGCTGTGAAAACATTTGTGATTCTGGCCCCAAACTGGCATTTGGTGGAGGAGGATCACAGGGCAATGATTTCTGTATATTCCCCATTTCTTGGCTGAGGGCTGGGGATGAAAACACCGTGGAAGTTCTCTCTGTAAACGGGTAGGAGAGCCAAGCAGCCTCCCTTGACTAGAGGAACAGGCAGGTGCTCCCATCCTGGTTTCTCGTGCCCTTGACGGCCCAATTAAGAATTCCAAGGGAGGCCTTCGGTGGAAGACAGAATTATTTTTCTCCAGCTTGGGCCAGAGATTTCTAACCTAGTTTTGTGAGACCCCAAGAGAATTACGGAATATCCTAAAATCTATTGAGATTGTCTTAAAGCTAAACTAATTTAAATTCACTTAATCTCAAGAGCTACTGTGAAGCTCTCAGAATAAATGAACTTTAATTCCCTTTTTATATACATCTTTTTTTTAAAAACACTTTTTTTTTTTTTTAAACAGGGAGGAATTCTAGTTAGAAAGCTGCAATTCCCACTTGGTGCAGTGGGGGCGCCATGCACATCCTGGGCTCCCTGGCAGCATGATTGGAAAGGACTGGTGTGGCCTAGTGCACAAGCTTGCAGGGGAGTCCGGGGCCCCTAGTGGTGTGTCTCCCCGCATCACACACTGTTCACTTCTAAATGGGGAAAATGATAGTGCCTATGTCCTAGTGTTCTAAGAGAGCGCCTCAGCCCTGCCAGTGAAGAGTATCTGCACACAGTAAGCCAGCAACACATGTGCTAGACCTGCAACCATTAACTAGAGGCTGGCACAAAGCGCCTTGTCAGGAGAGCAGGAAAGCATCCAGTGGGCACCCTGGGTTGGTGGCAGATGAGCAGGCTTCGCAAGGCTGGCCTGGGGATAGGGTCCTTAGCGGCCAAAGCATTTGGAAAAGCAATTCTGCAGTCTGGAAAGCAAATGGTGGATATGGATGGAGGAGAAAGGCAAAACCTGCAGCCTGGAGCCCGTCAGATGGAGCCCGCAGACCACTCCTGGAACCCCAGAGGGCATGGACTGTGAGTGGGCCTGTGCAGGAAAGGGCAGGACTGTTTGGAAATCTGTTTATAAAGCTGCTCAGTCAGTTGGCCTCCCTGGCTGCTCAAGGCACAGAGCATTACAATATTAGGTCAAAAAAGGGCACGTTTTTAGAGAAATTAGATAAATTTCCCAAGAAGAACTAGACTTCCAATGTGGCTGATTTGCTCTAAAGCTGTGATTCTCAAGATACATCTTTCAACCAGTAAAATCAGCATCACCTGGGAACTTAATAGAAATGCAGTTTCTCAGGCCCACCACCCAGGTCTTCCGAATCAGAAACTCTTGCAGTGGGGGCACAGCCATCCATGTTTGCACAAGACCCCCAGAAGACGCCAAGTCTAAACTAAAGGTGAGATCCAGGATAGTCATTGCTCGGGAGCAGAGCTTCTCAGTCTCAGTTATGCACTGGAATCCCTGGGAAAACTTTTTTAAATGTTGATGCCTGGACCCCAACCCCCAGAAATTCTGACTTAATGGATTCTGAATATAGTCTAGGCATCAGGATTCAAATAATGTAACAAGACTCTCCAGGACGGAGAACCCCTGTTTTAGAACAAGATATCCCACAGTTAGCGAGCACCAGCCATCTACCCAATTGCTCATTCCAAAATGAAGCTTCTAGTCCACAAGCCCTGCCCATTGATACAGAAGCTCCCCGTCACGCTCCGCAGTCAAGGGAGAGGCCTCGTCATGTACAGACCGACTGCAGCCGCAGGGGAACTACACACCAGACACCCAGAACAGTCAGCCTGGAGCTTCTCTCTCAAATATGAACGGAGGACCATGGAGAGCCAGACAGCAAGCCAGACAGGGGCAGGAAAGGGAAGTATGAACATCAGTGAGCAAAACAATCAACCCCTTCTGGGTTATTTATTTATTTGTTTTTACAAGCAAAATGGGTTTATTCAGGAGTAACAAAAATTGCAGTTTGGGACAAGCGAGCTATAGCAAAAACCACGGGCAAGCCAACAAGCACAGGAGAAGACTATCACTTTATGGAGAAAAAGGGAAGAGTTGGGAGGGGTTGTTTTGAACCCAAGTCCATTGGAGGAAAGAGAGGGCTTGGGTGGTGATGGATTCTCATGGGCTGAGTTGCTGGGCAAGAAGAGAAATCTCGTTTCCTTCTGCTGTAGTAGTAAAATAGTTTTTCTTGGCTTCCAAGGTGAGTCTCTTGTCTTATGGGTTATTTACAAGAAATTTACTGCTCTGATTTCCTCCCAGAATAGCAGCTTCCTGGTCTGGGAGCATATCACTTAAGACCACCAGCTCTGCTCCCAAGGCAGGCCAAGTTATTGTCTGTTTGTTAAAGAGTATGTTAAGAAAGTTATTTTTTAACAAATTGGATTTTAAAATGAATCTTATTTTCAAGATGGAATCCTTCCTGTTTGTTTTGGGCTTGCTTGTTAAACTGCCCAGATGGCAACTCACTGGACTAGGGCGGCAGGAAGAAAGGCAGCACCTGAGTAAAGTCAGAAAAACAAGCTGGGCCCCCCAGCAGCCAAAGCAAATCCCACAATGGATTGTCCTGCTTTGTTCTTTCCAGAGGCCCTCCCCCTACTCTGTCCAAGCCCAAGGTCCCTGTCTCAGCAGGACCATGGATTGCCTCTCCTGCCCTCATACCTTCCCACCATATCAGTAACAATGTTGTCGTCAGTAATAATCAGTAATCCGGGTACTAACCAGAGAATACAACTGAAATACCTTATTTAACAAATCTCTAGGGAACCCAAAGACAAAAACCAGAGAAAATTTTAGCCTCTAACCCCGACAGCTGGAGCAAGCAGTGACACAGCCCAATGCTGGGCCTGATAAACATAAACCTCCCAGTAAAGGCCTACTTACCTCGGCGCCTTTTATCTGATCCATCATATCTGGCTTTCAACAAAAAATTAGAAGGCATACTGAAACACAAAACACACAGTTGAAAGAGAGAGCAAGCATCAGAAACAGACTCAGATATAGCAGAAATTTTGGAATTATCAGAGCAGGAATTCAAAACTAGAATGATTAATATGCTAATGAAAACTACAGTAGAGAACATGCCACAACAGATTGATAATGCAAATACAGAGATGGAAACTCTAGGAAAGAATGAAAAAGAAATGGTAGAAATCAAAAACACCACGACAGAAATGAAGAATGCTTCCGACAGAGCTCATCAATAGAATGGACATGGCCAAGAAGAGAATCAGTGAACTTGAAGAAATGTCCATAGAAACTTCCAAAACTGAAGTGCAAAGAGAAAAAAAAAAGAAGTATTGAAAGGTCAGAGGAGCAAAAATAGGAAGTGGATATTATCCAGCATATTAGTCTGCTGGGGCTGTCATAACAAAATACCACATACTGGGTGGCTTACACAGTATTTCCTCAAAGTTCTGGAGGCTGGAAGTACAAGATCAAGGTGTTGGCAGTTTGGTTTCTGGTAAGAACCCTCTTTCTTCCTGGCTTGCAGACCACCACCTTCTCGTGTCCGCACTTGGCCTTTCCTCTATGCGTGTGTGTGGAAAAAGAGAGGTCTCTGGGGTCTTTTCCTCTTCTTATAAGGATACCAGCCATACTGGATAAAGTCTCCACCCTTATGGCTTCATTTAACTATAACTACCTTTTTAAAAACCCTACCTCCAAATACATTCACATGGGGCTAGGACTTCAACATATGTATTTTAGAAAGACACAATTCAGTCCACACCATCCAGACATCAGTAGCTACGGGTAGCTACGGGAGGCCACTGACTCCTAGGACTGGAGGAATGAAATGGAAATCAGGGCTACCCAGAGTTTTGAGTGCTACTGCCACTCATCCAGAAGCCAGGAGTTGGCTGGCTGGCTGCTGCTGCAGAGACTGGAACCCACAGCCTCACCACTATTGCCATGCCCATAACTAATACACAGGCTGTGGTCAGATACGGCAGCCTGGGGCCGTCACCGGAGCCAGAAGCAGGGGAAGTGCGTTCTCCCATCCAGCCTCTAGTACCTGTCAGTAGCAGAACGTTCATGGGAAACACAGTTCACAGGCTTCCAGCCCTGGCAATACAGGTGGGAATACAGAATGGCAGGTTGGGAACCATGGATAAATATATAGCACGGATGGCAGGATGGAGAAGCTTGGCAATCAGGAGGCTTTGTCAATAAGAAAAAAAAGAAAGGTGTCCAAAGAAAGGTCGCTGAAATCACCTTGAAATAAAAACAGTTTCAAATATGAGAGATACCCTCTCAAAAAAAAAAAAAGCAGTTCCATTTAAGCGACACTGAGGACTAGCCTAGGAGACACAGTCTTGCAGAAGTGTTCTGAAGGGCTATGGTCACATGCAGGTTTTATAGCCTCCAGGAGGCAGCTAAGAAAGACTTCAAAGGAGTACATTCCATTTATGTAAGACGTGTGATGCAAAGAAAAGAGCGGGGGTGCAATATACAGCCTGGCACCAAAAGGAAATAAGGAGAACGGTAGACATTTTTGCTTGTCTTTTAGCTGGAATCTGGATGTCAATGATTTAGCTCTTAATTAACAGATGATATTTGCATTTTCACAGATGGCCATTTTGAGCCTTCCAGAGTTAATGAAACTGTCCGTGCTTAGGCCTTAGCAATTTTTGGTGGTCCCTGGTAGGGTGGTCGGCTTTTCTTCAGTTCACAGAGGCAATTAGAACATCCAGGAAGAAACCAAAAAGTTGGTCCACAAAAACCATGACCTAATCATGAACAAATGAAAAATGTGGCTCATGATTTTGAGCAAGATGAATGTGTATGAGAAAAAGAACCAATGCTACGTTATGCTAAAATCATTCTCTTGTGTGTGGCCTGGGAAAGCCATCAGCCTATATAGTAGGAAGCCACTCATCTGCTAGGAATAGTACTTGTAGACATGTTACAATGCAAATGCCGTTTGCTTGTTTTGACACATAGATAAAACTTAATGAAGAACAGAAAACTTAATTACGCCTGTCAAAAAGAACATTATAAATGTTTGGCGCTGTGAAAGGTAAACCGAGCTGATGGAGGGAGAAAGAGGGAAGGGGGAGAGGGGAGGTGAAGGACGCAGGGCTCCCTCACTAGCTCTCTACAGTGGCTGGAAAAGCGATCTGTGTTCAAGTCCATATTTATAGCTATAACAGTAACAAATGTGAAAACTAAATACCATGATTGGGAGGAGGTGCGGCTAGGGTAGAAGAATGAAATTCTCAGTTTTTAGTGGTGTAAAATAGGTAGATATTGTCTAAAGAGGACAAATGAAGAAGTAAAGATAGAGGCATGTTCACAACATTTGTGATGGTGAATAATAAACGGATCTTAAATAAAAGAATAGAAACGAGGCCAGGAGCTGCAGAACTGTGTCACGGGTGTCCTTCGGTGCACAGCCCCCAGCAAGGGGCTGGCTGCCCCCATCAGCTCTGGACGGCACTCTGCTCTCTTCTGTTTTTATCCTTTGCCATTTGCTTCTGAAGTTATTTTCACAAGGTTTTGTTTCCTTAAGCTGTAAGAGGTTGCTAGGGATTTTTCTGGGCCTGTTTGCTCAGAAGCACCACAAATTTCTAATTTGTGTGTATCTTCACAAATTAGATGTTTGTTTAACTTCTCAGTTTAAGCTTTTGGCCAAAGGCATGTTTGCGTTCTCTTGCTTGTCCCGGGCAATAAAGGGAGCCTGGGTACAGCTTCAGATGCCTTCCTGGGCAAGCGGGCCATACCCCAGGTCCCTGGCTGTTGTCTGCAGAGCAGTGGCCAGCATGCGCTGAGGAGGCCCTGGCTGTGTCTAGCTGAGCACAGAGACAGGAGAGCTGGGGCACTGCCAGCGGCTGGTTGCAGGTCTGATGGGACCAGCAGGATGGGCCAGCTAGCCATTGCCAGGCACTCACGTCCCTGGTGGCCCATAGCTGCAGGACCCTGGACAAATTTCCCCACCGGCCCAGCGTCCACGTGCCAGCCTCATGGGGTCAATGGTGCTGTGTCCTGTACGGGCAGCTAGGAGGCAGCAGCGCCTTCACCACCCCTAACATGGGGTCTCCTTGAGGCCCCACCTCCACCAAGGGCTGCCTGGGTTACCAGTCACCCCGCTTCACCCCCACCAGGGAGCGGGCTGCTGGGCCCCTCCTCTTCCTCCAGGTGCTGCGTGCCAGGACTCTCTGGCACCTGTTCTGTCCTCCAGTATCTGCATTCCAACCCGGCCACAGTGTCTCCACACCCTGCCTCCCCTGGTCCTCACTCTGTATACACCTCGCTGTTGGCTTCTCTTGCCTGGCTTTGACTTCTGACCTCGCTGTAGCTTCTTGTTATAACTTGATCCTTCTGGCCCCGGGTCCACCCACCCTTTAATATAGGCAATTAGGTGACCCAGTGTAGCCATGCTGTAAACAAAGGGACAAACAAGACATTGAAAGATAAGACCATTCTCATTCTTAGGAAGCACTGACAGTGTGCCAGATATTGTTCTAGAATTTATATGTTAACTCATTCATCCCTCATAATGACCCAAATTCTTCAGATGAGAGACTATTGAGGCACAGAGAGGTTAAGTGACTTGCCTGAAATCACACAGCCAGGACGGGGCAGAGAAGGTGTTTGAATTCAGGCTCCAGAGTCCAGCTCTTAACTCCTAATACGGTACTGCCTCTCCCTGGGGGTTGCTGTTGACCTTGGCCTGGCGTAGAGACAAATTCCATGGGACACAACCACCCAGTATCCTGCTAAGGCCTGGGTGCTTCCATATTATTATCTGTGCCAGCTTCCGAGGGCTGGTGTAACAGGATACCACAAACTGGGCTACTTAAAACAACAGAAATCTGTTTCTCACAGTTCTGGAGGCTATGTCCAAAACCAAGGTGTCAGGGCCACACTGTCTGGAAGCCTCTGGGGAGAATCCTTCCTTGTTTCATCCAGCTGCCGGTGGGTCCCTGTGTTACCTGACTTGCAGCTGTGGCTCTGCAGTCGCTGTCCCCCTTACCCCCTGGCCTCCTCCCGGTGTGTGTGTGTTTGCCCCCTCTTCTTGTAAGGACACCAGTCGTTGGATTGTGGTCCACCCTAGTGCAATATGCCCCCATGTTGACTTAATCACATCTGCAAAGATTCTGTTTCCAGGTAAGGTCATGTTCACAGGTACCGGGGGGTTAGGATTGAGCCTATCATTTTAGGGGCAGTTCAATCCACAGCACACTTATCCCTGGACTGGGTTATTCTTCTTTGTGTGTGATAGATAACTAGCATAATTTTCAGTCTATGCAGCAATGCCACATCCAACATATGACTACCATCTTGGAGGAATCCTATTTTCCTTACAAGCTTTTCATTTTTGAAACAAGCCAACAAAACTCTGCTGGGGCATCTCATTCAGGCAGATGGAATGGAAACATGGAACCTTGACTTTCTCAGCTGGGAAGGATCTGCTGGGTCTGCTGCCCAGCTGCACCACTGGAGTGAACAGGAGGTCAAGCCCTCCGATGACTGGTCAGAAGACACCCCCAAGTCCTGGACCTCAGCCCCCTGTTTTTTTCACCGAATGGTCCTCACTGGCTCTCAGAGGTACTGGCACAGTGTACAGAAGCTCTCAGATGTATTGACAGAGACTGTGTCCCTTGCACCCCTGAAGATCTGGGGAGAATGGCTTCTAGAGTGGCCAAATCCTCCTTTCCTCTGCCTGCCCTGTAGGTCAGGTGACCGTGTTTGGACCAATGAGACATAAGGGGACGTTTCGTTTCACTCCCTGTTAAACTGAGGATCATCTGGAGAGGATGCACAGAACTGGGGAAACGATGGCTGAGGGGACAGAATGGGAGGGTGGAGAAGAGGCCCTCGGTGACACTGCTGAGCACAGACAGTGCCTGGGGACTGCTTGCCTCCTGGATTCTCATTTTTTTGTGAAGTAACACAATGTGTTCATTGTCCAAGCCACTGCCAATTGGATGATCCAGCAGCCAAAGTCCCCAGTCGGTCCAGGGGCCTCACCTTGGCCAGAGCGCCTCCTGCAGCATGGTCTGCAGTTTAGCTGGCCCTGTGAAAGGTTGCACAGGCTTTGTGGTCCTTGGATCAGCTCTTGTTTCTCAGGTCAACCCAGCTGGCTGTCAGGCCTGCTCCCAGTGACCACCACAGGCAAGATAGGAGGTGCTCTGTGAATTCATTCATTCATTCATTCATGTACTGGTTCACTCCACAAACAAGTGTTGAATAGCCACAATAGTAAGCTTATTAAGCTTAAAGTGAACAAGCCCTTAAGGTAGGCTTTGTGTCCTCTTGTCACACACACCCCATACCACACTGGGTGGCGCTGACACCATTGTCTGTCTTCCCAACCAGCTCTGAGCTTCCAGAGGACAGGACTGCAGCCTGCGTGACGCAGATCCTCAGCAGACAGCCTGGGGAGCTGCTCACGGTCTGGCAGCAGGAGGGGCACCAGTGAGGCCATAGCCAGAGCTCATGGGTGGTGACAGTAACCTCCAAGCAAGGTGCTCTCATTGCCTTCCCAGCTCTCGGTTGAGCCAGGTGCCCGGCAGCAGGTGGAGACATGTAACTCTGTGGCTGCTGCTTCAGCCTGTGTCACCTCACCCAGTCTGGCACTTCTGACCAGAGTATACTTTATTTCAGGACTTCGCCACCCCATGGGGCTCTGCCGCCTCCCCCACCTCTCCATCTGGGCAGCTTTCCCCATTCCTTCTGACTCTCTCCTTCACTCTATCTGGGGGGCACTGATGAAAGGCATCCTTGGGGACATGTGGGCCTTGTGTCCTCCATTCAAATTCACTGGCGCGAAGTTCACTTAATTTACTCCACCTGGTTTCTGGAGTCCCAGTTTCCATCAGGAATAAATGTAGAAAAGGATGTCCAGAGAGTGTTTGTCCCCGGAGTGCGGGCAGGTGGCGCCTGTGGTGGGACTCTGGGGCACTCAAGCCTTCTGCGGCACTGCTGTGTTCTGTGTCTTGGTCTGGATGCTGTTTACAGGGCTGGATTATTTGTGAAAATGCATCAAACCATGCCCTTACGATGTGTGCACTTTTCTGGATATGTACAACATATCGGTGAAAAGTGCTTTGTTTTTGGTTTTAATAAAGGGAACAACGAGATTAGCGTTTGGCTGCAGGGAACAAAGAGAACACGAGTGAGTGTTCTTGGAGCTCCAGGTGCTGGGAGCCGAGTCCACACCCTGGCCGGTTCTGGTAGGGGTGGCTGGAGGGAACCTGCGGGGACCCAGATGCCTTTGCTAGTCTCCTTGCCTTTTTCCCTTGCTGACTTCCGGGACTCTCCCGGCTCTGCGTTCTGCCTGCTTACTGCTCTGGAATTTCCATCCTGATGGTTTTGTCGGGTGGTTGCTGCGGGCCTGGGGCTGTTGGGGGTGGGTTTCAGCCAGCCAAGTAATGTTTATATCCAGCCATAGCCCTGCAACATTTATATGAAGAGAATTAAAACATGATAAACGTCCGTACCCTTGGCTCTTTCTAGACCTTCTGGTAGAACTGGAGCCTGGATTGGTTCCAAGAAGGATAAACTTAATATTAATGGTAATAATACTTTGCACTTGGTCTAGTGAAAATATTTTGAATACAGGAGAGGCGAGGACATGAATGTTTGCTTGGCGCTATTTATCAGGAAGTGCTTCTGCTTCTTTATTATGTTAGGGCTTTGTATACAGAACCTATTTTTTCCCCTCTCACCACCGGGGGCCATATTTCTCACTGGTTGCTACATCCAAAGTTTAGCAGGAAGTTGCCATTCATATTTAAAAGGTATGTGTTTGAAACATATCTGTAAATAGCTGAAGACAGAACCACTGAAAGTGTGGAGTTGTTTAATATTCTCCCTGACAGATATTTTTGCACTTGAAATCACATCTTGGTAGCTGTGAAACAGGAAATTCAAGAGCACCGTGTCCAGGAGATGGTGGCTTTTTAATACATATCCATCTTTGAATCTGTGGAGGTTCAGAGATACTCGATGAATAAGGATTTTTTTTTTAATTGGAGCATGGATCTGAAGAATTACTCTTAGTTCTAGCCAAACATATTAAACAAGAGCAGAAGGTAACCTGGGAGAAGCAAAGGGAATGTGTCTATATTCTCTCCTGGTTGATGGGGGCTGGGGGGAATTTTTACATGTGGCGTGGTAGCTGTCTTTTCTGCAGTAATTATTAAGAGTTTTTTCACAGATCTTTCATTTCCTCCAGAGGCCATCTCCTGATGTTTAATACATTGCCTATAGGGACCCTCTGGCATCAATAAAACAACAGCATCAAGATGATGGGTTGGAGCTGTGAACACCTGAGCAACAGGTTCCTCAGACACGTATTGCAGAGGGCCTCGGGGAATGTATTATTCGCAGGATAGAATTACCCAAGGACCAATCTGCTCAGGATCTAACTTAGTTTAATTCCAAGATGCAGCTTCTGGTTGCTTATTGGGTCTACACAGCAATAATTCAGTATTTTGTAATGCTTTGGAATCACAGATCTTGTTACAGAAAATCTGACTTAGAATCCATCCCAGCGGACTATGCTACCCCCACAAGCCGGTGGACCTAAAGTCTGTGCATCACAGACACACTGAACTGGTTGGCTCAAGCATGTGGAAGGTTTTTTGACTCCTGCTTAGACATTTCCCTAGGTTAAGGGAAAACTAATTAAGTGTTTATTCTGCAAAAGCTTAAGGGCTCATAAAACTGAGGGAAAGCAGACTTCTGGTTTAAGATGGGGGACTTTGCACAGAGATTTTTCTTTTTCCTTTTAGATTCCAATAAAGAGGTACAAAATGAAACGATCTTGCAAAACAGGAAGGGAGGTTGAAGAAAGGGTTATAGGTAATTAAGACTTTAAAGTGGATACAGGGACATGGAGAGCAGAGAGCACAAGTCACAGAAGAGACAGAGCCAAGGACGGCTGCTCAGAGAACACAGCAGTGGGTAATAGCAGTGGGCAACCCTTGCAACAGAGCATGGGATTCCAGCTGGAAAGTGAAGGAGGAACTAAAACAGGATGTTTAATTAAAGGTTTGTTAATAAAAAATGCTGTGCCAATCAGTCCTTTCCCTAAAGCCCTCCCCACTTCACCAGGAGAGATTGACAGTTAGGTATTTACTACTAAGCAAACTGACAAACCAGCAGACCAGAAGGCTCTTCCTAAAGACATGTGGCCAGAGACACCCAAGGTGCTAATGTAGGTGCTGGTGCCCTCCATTCTAACAGCCAAGGGTGGTCCCAGGAGCACCACAAATCTTATTTGTGAGCCCCAAAGCAGAGCCTACTGGTGAACAGAGCCAGTCCTCCGCAGGAAGCCCCTACTCAAGACCTTCGTTGACTCAGGGGTGAGGCCTGTTGAAGAGACACCACATGCCAGCTACTATAAATATGGTCCTTCATCCTCAGATATAAATGCAGGGCCAAGGATGACCAGACACATGGGAAGGCTGAAGGAAAAAGGCCAAAAATATTGAATAGAAGAGCTGGTGCCATAGGAACAAAAGATAACTCAGGAAATAGAGAACAAGAGAAATCTAGTCAGTATCCTCAGAGTGATTTGTGGGAGGCTTTGAACCCATGAAATCAGAAGTGGATGCTATAAAAAAAAGGATAAGGGGTTCTTTTTTTAATTTAAAAAATTGTGGCTTAGAACAACAGGAATTTGTTCTCTCTCAGTTCTGGAAGGTGTTGGGGAAATCAAGTTGAAATCAAGGGCTGTGCTCCCTGTGAAAGCTCTGGGGAAAACCAAGACGCTCTTGGAAGCTAAACATTCAATAGAAGGGCTGAGAGACAGTCAAGGAAATCTCTCAGAAGGAAGCATGGCAAAGAGATTAAAACTATGAGAGAAAAAAAAAATAAGAGATGTAAAGGATTACTCCAAGAGGGGAGAACCCAACTAACAGGTTTGGGGATAGAAAATGGAGAGGAGGATATTATGAAAGGAAAAATGGAGATATTCTAGAAAGAGATCTATCTTCTGGTGTAACATGGCATGGGAAATGTCTGAATTTAGGGCTGCTTCCTCAAAAAGCTTCAGTAAAATGAGAATGAGGGGATAAATCTGTAAGGGCAAAGAAATGGGAGGAAAGATTGAAGCAATCCATTTGGAAGGTGGGAGGCAGACGGATAAGGGGTAACCATTAACTCAAGTGGTAACTGTTCAACTCAAGAAAGATGAAGCTTACACTAGCTCTGGGGAAATACAGAAACTGAAGAACTCTGAAAAGACTCAGCAGTTGGAAGCGCCAGTTGACTCTGAACAAAGGGATTGGGTGAGGCTCAAATGAGGAACATTGAAAATCCATACAAGAAGTAGGCAGACCTCCCAGGATCCTCTCCTTCACCCTGTGTATCCAGGTGAGCGTGGCTCCCCCCTTGCTAGCAGACCAGCGCATCCTTCTCTGAGAAGCTCAATCATGGAGACTCTAGATTCAGGGACACCAGACACCAAGAAGGTGGGGTATTAACACTGAAGAGGGGAAGGTTTGGACAGAGCCTACATACTGAAGGCTGAGACTTCCCAGTTCCCTTATTTTCTTCTATTCCAGGAATACTGGCACCCAAGATGATACAGAAAATGCAGAAGAAAGGAGAATTCACTGTGGACCATGAGCAGAAAAGGAGATAACATCTCCAGACATTGACAACTGGGGCTTCCCCAATAAAATAGACCTGCCAAGTCACCCATTGTGAATCCCAGTATTTGGCAAGCCCTGTCAGTCAGATTCTTAGCGCTTCCCTCTTATACATGAGCAAGCAAGCAGGGATCACCCACCATGTGAAGAAAACCTGTAACAAGAAAGACAGAGACCAAAGACAAGCAGAAGCAGAAAGAAAAATGAAACATGGAAGAAAGAGAAACAATACAACAAGCATAGGAAGTTTAAAAAATAATTGAAATCTCAGAAAGAAATCCGTCTAGGAAACAAAATTATTTGGGTTCTGTTTCAGGTGATGATAATGTTTCTGGAGCCAGACTTATCCACGGTCCTGAAACTGCTAAAATTCTGAAAAAATAGATGAAACTGATCTTCAGACATTAGACATCAGGCGACATGGGGGATAAACAACCAAGAGAGGGAAACAGAAGAAGTGAGCTCTCCGATGGCCCCGTGGAACCGTCCAGGCAGAGGTTCCAGGCTGCAGCCCCTGGGAGCGGCAGTGCAAGCTGGGGTTGGTGGCAGCTCTGAATGGAGATGATGGAGCCGGGAGTCTGGCAACGCTGAAGGAGGCAGAACCCTCAGGGCAGATACCGGAGAAGAGAGAGCTGCACAGATGGAGAGATTTAGAGGTCTTCCAAGTGCCCCAGGAGTAAGTCTTCAGCAGAGTACTGACAAGTACATGCATGTGAGGAAGTGACCTGAGGCCAGGGAAAGAGCTGCCCAAAAAGAGCAGAGGCAGCAATGACTCTGGAACTTTCTCAGGGCTGGAAATAGCTCATCTTGTCACCAGCCAGAGTGGAGACCATCATGATTCACAGGGAACTGGGTAGAGCATTCTGGTGCAGCCTAACAAAGCTTAAAACAAACCTCAAAAATATCAAACTGTTTCCAAGTAACTTAACTGCATCCAAGAACAATGTTTAAGAATATTTATACAAATAGAAAAGCATTCATTACCCAATAAGGTAAAATTCACAGTGTCTGGAATGAAGTAACAATTTTATCAAACATGCAAAGAAATATAACCTATAATAAAAAGAAAAATCACTATAAATAGACCCAGAAATGACCATGATGATAAAATTAGACAGTAGTTGTTATACGCAATAAAATATAGTTATACCCATATAAATCTATATGTTCAAGGAGGTAGAGGAAAGATGTTTGTTAAGTACAGATATCAGTCATAAAATAGAACCACATCAAAAATCCAAGAGTTGAAAAATATAATGCCTAAAATAAAAAATACACTTCATGGGATTAATAACAGAATAGATACGTAAGAAGAAGTGCTGAGCACATAACAAAAGAAATTGCCCCAGTGAAAAAAAGACAAACAAAACAAAACAAAACAAAAAAACCAACCCTGAAGAGAGCATCAGTAAATTGTGGGACAATTTGAAGTGGCATATTATGCATGTAACTGGAACTCCAGAAGGAGATGATAATCGGGGTGAGGTGGAGCTAGAAGACAGAAAAAGTGTTTAAAGAAATAATATCTATAAGCACCCTAAATCTGATGAAAATTATAAACCCACAGATCTAAGGAACACAATAAACCCCAAGCAAAAGAAACAAAGAAAACTGCACAAAGGTACACCATACTCAAATTGCTTAAAGTCAAAGATGAAAAGAAAATCTTAAGAACAGCCAGAAAAAAAAATATGTTGCATTTAAATAAAAGTGATAGTGACTTCTTATTGAAAACAAAGCTATCCAGAAGACAATGAAGCAACATATTTAAGTACTAAAAGGAAAAAAACCTTTAAACTAGAATTCTATACCTGGTGAAAATCTACTTCAAGGACAAAGGCAAAATAAATACTTTTTTGGACATACTGAAATGAAAAGAATTTATCACTATCAGACATACTCTCTGAGAAATTATGGAAGTAGAAAGAAAATGATACTATGTGTAAAATGGTTCTGAACAAAAGAATAAGGAACACCAAAAATGATATGTGAATAAATATGACTTCCTTTCTTATTTTTAAAAACAGATTTATTTTTAACTGAAATAGAGTTGATATACAGTATTGTATTGCTTTCAGGGGTACAGCATAGATTTGACAATTATATACATTACTAAATGCTCACCATGATACATGTAGTTATTACCAACTGTAAACATACAGTGATATTGCAATATTATTGACTATATTACCTATGCTGTACTTTCATTCCTGTGACTAATTTATTTTATAAATAAATATGAAAATTTAATTTTAAAAAGTGCTCTTTACTTTTTAAATATAAAAATGGTAACCATAGAGGGTAAAGTTCATAACATATATAAAAGGTAGGAGAATAATAGCACAAAAGTCAGGAAAGGGAGAATAGAAATATACCATTGTAAAGTTCTCATACATAAAGTAGTATAATATCATCTTACGTTAAACTATGATAAGTTAAAGATGTATACTATGAACCCTTAGGCAACCACTAAAATAATAAAGCAGCATGATAGCTAATAAGCCAATATGGGAGATAAAATCAAATCACAAAAATACTCAATCCAAAGGAAAACAGAAGAGAAAATGGGAACAAAGAAAAGATGGAACAAACAGGAAACAAGTACCAAGATGATATTTTGAAACCCAAACGTATCAATTATCACACAAAATGTAAATGGTATAAACACTCCCAATCAAAAGGCAGAAATAGTAAAAATGGATACAAAAGCAAGAACCAACTATGTGTTTCCTACAAGAATCCTATTAACATAGAAAGACATAAACAAATTAAAAATAAAAGTTGAAAGGAGACATAAAAGGTAAAAAACAGACAAAAATGATACACTCTAACACTAGTCCAAAGAAAGCAGAAGCACATATCAGATAAATTTCAGAACAAAGAATATTATCAGGGATAAAAAGCGTAATTTCACAATGAAAAAGAAGCATTTTACAAAGTGTATACAAAACAAACATAAATATTAATGCATATTGTAATATTGCTTCAAAATAAATGAAAGGCAAGAATGAACAGAACTATAAGAAAAAGATGGACAAATCCAAATTATATTAGACATTTTAATATCCTACTCTCAATAATTTGTAGAAAAAGTAGACACAAAATCAGCAAAGATATAGAAGAATTGCCCAATACTTTCAACCAACATGATCTAATTGATATTTATAGGAGATATTTACAGAATATCTAACAGCAAAGGAATATATACTCTTTTGAGGTGCATATATAGAACATCTGCTAAAATAGATTGTATTCTGGGAAATTTTAAAAAATCTCAATAAATGTATATAGATTTAAATCAAAATATATTCTCTGATCACAATGAAATTAAATGAAAAGTTAATAACACAAAGATAGCTGGAATAGTCCCCATTGTTTGGAAATCAAATAACACATTTAAAACTAACTCATGAGTTGAAGAAGGAATCAAAAGAGAATTGAACAAAAATGAAAATGCAACATATCAAAATTTGTGAGATGCAGCTAAAATAGTAGGCAGAGGGAAATTTATAGTACTGAGTGCTTATATTAGAAAAAAGAGAAGTCTCAAATAAATTACTTCAGCTTATAACAAATAAGAGGAAGAAGAACAAATTAAACTCAAAGCAGAAGAAACAATAGGAATAAGAGTATAAATGAATGAAATACAGAATAGGAAAACCAAAGAAAAAAATCAATGACACCCAAAATTTGTTTTGTGATAAAATCAATGAAATTGTTAAGCTTCTTTCAAAAAGTGTCAGTAAAAGAGGAGATACAAGTGATCAATATCAGGAATGAGAGAGGTGTCATTACTACAGACTTTAGAAATGTTGAAAGGAAAATTAGAAAATATTATAGACAACTTCATGCCGATCAATAAAAAATACTAATTCCTTGAAAGACATAAGCTATAAAAGTTGTCTAAACAGAAATAGGTAGCTATAATAAGGAATGAAATTCTCATATGTGCTACAACACGAATGAGCCTCTATAATGTTCTGCTAAGTGAATAAGCCAGGCACAAAAGGATGAATATTTTATGGTTCTATTTCTATGAAATACCTAGAATAAGCAAATTCATAGAGAGGAATAGAGGTTACCAGGGGGTGGGAGGAGGGAGAAAAGGGGATTTGCTGTTTAAGGGGTACAGAGTATCTGTTAGGGATGATGAAAATGATAGATACATAGACAGACATAGATGATGATGGTATCAGATGTATCAGACGGTATCACTAGACAGTAACAGATGTTAGAGGGCATTGTGAATGTGCTTAATGTCAAGGAGTTGTACATTTACATTTTAAAGTGGTGAATTGTATGTTATGAATATTTTATCACCATAAAAAATTTTTAAATAATCTGAATTTGAAATAGATCATCTAAATCAGAAATACATTTTCTGAATATGAATCTATTTATAAAGATGTAATTTGTAAGTAAAAACCTTCCCAAAATGATGACTGCAGGCCCAGATGGCTTCACTGATATACTCTGCAGTACATATAAGGAAGAAAAAATACCAATTCTATACAAACTCTTCCAGAAAATTGAAAAGGAGGAAATACTTTTCAGTTTATTCTATGAGGCCAGCATTACCCGGACACTAAAACAAAGACATTATAAGAAAATAAAACCACAGACAAATATTCTTCATAGACATTGATGCAAAAATTCTTAACTAAATTTGGCAAACTGAATCTAACAGATAAAAATGATGATATATCATTGTCAAGTGGGGTTTATCCCAGGAATGCAATGGTTAACTCTTGAAAATGAGTCAATGTAACTCATCAACTTAGCAAACTAAAAAAGAAAAATCAAATTACTATCTCAATAGACACAGAACAGTATTTAACAAAATCCAACATCCATTCCTAATAAAACTCTCAGCAAACTAAAAACAGAAGAGAACTTACTCACCCGATAAAGGGTGTCTATGAAAAACCTATAGCTAACAACAAACTTAATGGTGAAAAACTGAATGTTTTAAACAACAAGAATACCGAACACTTATTAGAATTCAAATCCAAAACACTGACGACATCAAATGCTGGTGAGGATGTGGAGCAACATTAACCCTCATTCACTGCTGGTGGGAATGCAAAATAGTACATCTGCTTTGGAAGACAGTTTGGTAGTTTCTTATCAAACTAAACTAAACATACTCTTACCGTACAATTTAGCAGTTGTGCTCATTGGTATTTATTTACCCAAAAGAATTGAAAACTTAAGTCCACACAAAATCCTGCACACAGATGTTTGTAGCAGCTTTATCCATAATTGCCAAAACTAGGGGACAACCCAGGGGTACTTCAGTAGGTGAACAGATCAAGAAACTGTGGTACATCCAGACAATGGAATATTATTCTGCTCTAAAGAGAAATAAGCATACTGAAAAGGTATGGAGGAACTTTAAATGCATATTACTAAGTGAAGGAATCCAACCTGAAAAGGCTACATTCTGTATGATATTCTAGAAAAGGAAACTGTGGTGACAATAAAAAGACAGTAACAGATGTAACATTCTGGTGCAGAATGCTGATGGTGGGCAAGGCTGTGCATGCATGGGGGTAGAGGATGCATGTGTATTTTACACTTTCTGCTCAGCTTTTTTGTGAATCTACAACTGCCCTGAGAAATAAAGTCCATTAAAAAGAAGGGAAAGCAGCCACATTTTATGTTTCATCAAGTTGTGTTTTGTCACTACAATTCACCTCACCCTCACATGATTTCTTTTATAATTACTCTTTGTATTTCCAATGAAAGGATCTTTTAAATTAAAAAAAAATACTGAATGCTTTCCCTCTTAGACTAAGAACAATCTAAGATGTCTGCTTTCACTACTTCTTTTCAACCTTGTCCTGGAAGTTCTGGCTCATTCAATAAGGCAAGGAAAAGATAAAAGGCATCCCAGATGGGGGAAAAAAAGAAAAAGCTGTCTTTCTTTGCAGACATGATCATATGTAAATCCTTAAAGTGTCCACAAAAAAACTACTAGAATTAAGAAGTGATTATACAGGATATTAGGATATAAGATCGACATACAAAAAAATTAAATGTGTACCTATATACTAGCCGTGAATAATTAGAGACTGGAATTTCCAAAACAACACCATTTGCAGTAGCACCAAAAATGAAAAATAGGAATAAATTTGACAAAAGATGTACAAGACTTTTACACTGAAAACTACAACACAATGCTGAGAGAAATTAAGGAAGTTCAAAACAAATGGAGGGTGTGCTTCTTCCATGGGTGACATTATTATCATTACTGTAAATTATCAAGATATTGTTAAGGTGACAATTCTCTCCAAATTTATATATAGATTTAACAAAATCACAATCAAAATCCCAGCTCATTGTTTTGTAGATACTGATGAGCTATTTATAAAATGTATATGGAAATGCAAAGGACCCAGTATAGCCAAAACAACTTTGAAAAGAAAATAAATGTGGAGAGTTTCCACTACCTGATTTTAAGACTTACGATATAGCTACAGTAATCAAGCAGTGCAGTATTGGTGTAAAGACAGACAAGCGGATCAGTGGAAGAGAGTAGACAGTGTAGACATAGCCACACAATACGGGCAACTGATTTTTGAAAATAATGCCAAGGCATTCGGGGGGAAAAGGATAGACTTTTCAGCAAGTGGCACTGAAAAAATTAGATATACATATGCCAAGAAAAATGAACCTTGATTATTGGTTCACATTGGATCACAGATCTAAATGTAAAGCCTAAGGCTACAAATCTTCTAGACTAAGAAAACATAGAAAAATCTTGTGAGCTTGAGTCAGGTAAAGAGTTTTCAGATATGGCATCAAAAGCACAATCCCTATAAGAAAAAAACTGATTGCTTTTATTGCATTAAAGTTAAAATCTTTTCTTTGCAAGACGCTGTTGAGAATAAACTGATAAACCACCGACTTGGAGAAAACATTTACAAGTCTATATCTGATCAAAGCTTGTATCCAGAATATATAAAGCAGCCTTGAAACATGGTAATAATAAAACAAACAACCCATATTTTTAAAAAATGGGCAAAAAATTTAAACAGATGCCTCACTAAGAAAATACACAGATAGAAAATAAGCACATAAAAAGGTGTTCAATATCATTAGTCTTTGGGGAAATGAACATTAAAATCCCTATTAGATACCACTACATACTTTTTAGAATGGTTAAAATTAAAAAGTCAGATGACTCAAGATGTTGGTGAGTATAGGAGAACTGGAACTCTCACAAGCTTCTGGTGGGAATGGAAAATGATGCAACCACATTGGAAAACTGTTGGCATCAGGTGACAGGGCATCCAGTGACCCCTACTTCATAACAGTCATGGCTTGTGTAATCCCCTCCCCTAACCCATACAACACAACACTGAAGGGACGTCACTTCCAGGACTAGGTTACACGAGATTGTAACTGCCCCTTGGGAACAGACTCTGTCCCTTGCTAGCTTTGATAAAGCAAGTCACCATATTGGAAAGGCCTCTGTAGCAAGAAACTTATGGGACCTCCCAGCCAACAACAGTGAAGTGAGGTTGCCAGTCCAATCATTCTCAAGGAGCCAAATCCTTCCAACAACTGTATAAGGGACTCTGGAAGCTGATCCTTCGGCAGTGAGTCTTCAGATGAAACCTCAGGGCTGGCCAATGACTTGATTGCACCCAAACTATGCTTGGATTCCTGACCTCCAAACATCCTGAGATAATACATTGGCATTGTTTCAAGACTACAAGTTTTGGGATAATCAGTTACACAGCAATAGATTATGAATTATGAATACTGGCAGTTCCTTAAAAAGTTAAATGCACATACCTACCATATGGTATAGCCATTCTACTGGTGGTTATTTACACAAGAGAAATGAAAATGTATGTCCACACAAAGTCTTGTACATGAATACTCATGGCAGCTATATTTGTAATAGCTCCAAACAGGAGACAATCCAAATGTCTACCAACAGGTGAATAAATAGATAAACAAATTGTGGTATAAGCAATATATAATATAATACACACAGCAGTTAAAAAGAATGAATCACTGATGCATGGAACATGGGTGAATATTACAATCATGCTGAGTGAAAGAAGCCACTACATTCTGTATGATTCCATTTATATGAAGTCCTAGAAAATGCCAACTAATCTGCAGTGACAGAAAGCAGATTAGTGTTATCTGAGGATGGGGTTGGGGGGCGGGTTGCAGGGAGGATTACAAAACCATGAGAAACTTTTGGAAGTGATCAATATGTTGATTCTATTATTGTGGTGATGGTTTCATGGGCACAAACATATATCAAACTTACCACGTTGTATACTTCAAATGATGTAGACAATTAGATATTCATTCTACTTCCAGAAGGCTGATAAGAGTATTGCTAGAGAAAGGAACATTTAAAAAACAAATGGATTTTGGATATTAAAAATAAAAAAGCAGAACTAAAAAATTTAGCAGAAGCCCAGAAAGAAAGTTGAGCAAATCTCTCAATAATTAGAACAATTCCAACAAAGAGATGGAAAATAGAAGCTTGAAAGAAAAGTAAGCAAGAAGCAGAACAGCTTCAATAACAGGACTTCCAAAAACAGAAGAAAACAACAGAGTAGAGCCATTTACCAAAGAAACAACCCAAGAACATTTCTTAGACACAAAGGACATGGGTTTCCAGACTGAGAGCTTTACCAAGTGCTCAGCACAATGAATGGAAACAAGACCACATAAAGGACATGAGTGAAAGGTTTCTAAATAATGGGGACAAAGAGATGGTACTAAAGCTCCTGAGAGAAAAAACAGATGGCATACAAAGGCCTAGTATCAGCTCTCCATCAGACTTCCCAACAGCAAAGCTACAAGCTCAAAGATCCTTACTGACAATGATTTCCTACTTAGAATTCCATATTCTCAGGCAGACTCTCAGCCTGCTGTTAGACAGAATAAAGACTACTGGATATTTTCAGACATGTGACATCTTGAATTATTTTTTAATTCTCAGGAAAGAGGAGATTTTTCTCTTCTGTTGAAGAAGAGTCTGGGGATGTATTAGTGATAGGTAACATGAGCTAAACAAATGGAGAAAACATTGGTGCCAGTGAAAACATAAAAATTGTATAAGAAAGGAAAGGAAATGTTAATGTACTACCTGGCTACAGCCTCAAATAATATTTACATCATCATCATAATATAAATGCCAAATATTAATTTGCCCCCAAATTGATACCATTCTATTAGAAGACTAGGAAGCAAAAGAAATGTACTTAAGGGTGTGGTCATAGAGAAAGAAAGCTAAGTTCTTACAGCTCATTGCTTGAAGTAAATGTATTACGTTGAAAACAAACAAATCAATAAGTAGGAATTTAAGCATGTTATGTAGAAATATTCAGGATATACCAGAAGGCGAAATGCATGGCAAGTAGTGGCTTCTGGGGAGTGGGAAGGAAACTGCTAGCTTCATTGTAGAACTATTCAAATTTTTAAATCATGTAAAGGTACAACTTTTATTAAAATCAAAATAATAAACACATGATAGGAGAAAGTTTCCCAGAGCTGAAGATGGCTACCTCCAGACTAAAAGCCCCTCCAAGCAGGATGAAGAACAAAAGACTCAAGCTTTCAAACAGACTCAAGACTTTAGAACATCAGACATAAACAGAAACTCTTAAATCTTCCAAGAAAAGAAAAAGTTGCCATGAAAAGAGCAAAAATAATACTGGCTTCATACATCTTAGTAGGAACATTGGATACTAGAAGAAAAAGTTCTGGGAAACATAATTTGAAATCCAATATTCTATACCCAGAAAAATGTTATGCATGTAACCAAAACAGAGTTTTAGATTTTAAGTACTCAGAAAATTTATCTCCAAACCATTCTTTCTGTTCACAGGATAATATTCCACCCAATGGCCTTCATGGAATAGTTTGACTAAGAGGTCTGGCAATCATAAAGATGTAGCAAAGACACGTTTCTTTTGTTAACAGAGAAAAGGCAAAGTTAATAAAAATCCCAAGAAAAACAAAAACCTATGTAAGAAACTCATGTCTGTTTAAACATTAAGGAAACAAAAATGTGACATTAATGATTGACCCTTCATGTGGCTTGTAGTTAATGACAATAGACCCACAGAGAAGGAAATAAAACCCTACCATCCCAACTGATTTAAAGGGACAATATTTACAAAGTCAGAATAACATAAATAATGTTTATTGCTTTTTAAGTTTTTAGAATCAACCTGTAGACAAATCATGAAAGACTAAGTTATGTTCATAAAGTAATATATAAAATTATCAACTTGGCAAGGTAAAAATTGTCAACGTATACTTGAGATAAGTCCATATGCTGTCTGGAAATAATAGAACAAGAAATGAGATTTAGGTGTGAGACTTAAAGTTACAAGGGTAACCAAAATAAAAACTAAAAATAATAACTGTCAAAGTTTAGGAGAAAATGTAGTATAAGTCAGTTAAAGCCTTATGCATCACAGCAGAAGTGAGCAGATAGTGCCTAAGTTGAATATCAAGATAGAGATGTAAGGATGCCTTAGGAGCTACGATGCTGATCAACAGAAACTCCAAATGCAGAATGGCTAAAGGTGGTATCTTCTGGGACTATGGGTGGGAAAAGGGAATGGAGCAGGTGGTTTTTGCTTTTCATTATATGCACTCTACGACCATGCAGATTCAAGAAACATTTTGAAATGCTTTAAGTGAATAAAATAGAATGTCAAATTGTGACTACATCTACAGTCTGGAAACTGGATACAAAAACTTATTAATAATGAAAAGCAGTTTCTTAAACCATCAGGACACAAGAGTATCCATTTGTCATCAGGCTCCAGGATGTTGGCCTTGTTAGGGGAACAGTTCCTTTCTCATTTGTACTTCCGACCCAAAAACTAAGGATAAGCTTACAGTGGGCATAGGGTATTATTATTTCAAGGGCTGTGTGTGTATGTGTGTTGGGGGTTTATGAGAAAAGTTGTGTCTAAGTTACAAATCAAAATTGCCAAGTTGTTTTGCAACATGTGATTCAGCAGACCTAAAAAAATGGCTAAGCCTAAGTTAAAGTCCATTATTGTGACCTTTAGTGACAGAGCCAACTGCCAGTTGGGACCCTCCATTCTGACAGATTTTTACAATGGCCTCTGGTTGTCCCTAGTATGCTGGCCTTATGAGGGAATTATGTAAGAAAGCCCAGTTCGGTTTTAGGGACTTGGAGACCCTTTTTGCTTCCTGTTTGCATAACCACCCAGCCACCTCTGGGTCCTGACACAAAGACCCCTGTTGAGTTGGTTGGTGGGTTGAGTTGGTGCATGACCTGTCAACAAATGGCCTTCTGTTCTCCCAGTTCTTCCTACCCTCTAGGTATGGGAGGAAGTTCCTATTCTGTGTGGCTTCCTTCATGGCAAGCAAAACCTCATGTGGACTATGTCTAACACAGGCACAGAGGCCCATGGACTCTGAAATAGCAGGT
Source organism: Manis javanica (assembly GCF_040802235.1). Taxonomy (NCBI): domain Eukaryota; kingdom Metazoa; phylum Chordata; class Mammalia; order Pholidota; family Manidae; genus Manis; species Manis javanica. Next base: position 18,288,374 of record NC_133173.1, read on the forward strand.
GCATGGGCACAAGCCCCCAGAGCGATCTTCTCCCCAAGCTCCCACCTGCTATCCTATAACTGGGGTACATCAGGATGGCCTGTGCAGCCTGGGGACCCCTGACTTTCAGCATCAGTGAAATCAAATCTGGTTTAAATCAAATCTGGTGTTTCAGGGGAATGATAGAATCCTGTAGATCACTTACGTATTTCATATGAAAAACATTCTCACCTGGTCAAAAATGCAGGCCATCTTACTAACTCCTTGAAGCTATTTTCAGTGTCATTGTTTTCTCTACTAACACTTAGGATTTTCCCACAATCAGAGGTTTTAATGACCACTTGGTTATCTTTCCCTTGGGGGCTGCAGGTTGAACTCTATGCCTGGTCCATGGCAAAAGCTCTGAGTAAAGTGTATTTGCATGGAGGTCAATGTGCATTACTGCGTCATTTAAAGCAGAAAATCACATCACCCTCATGTGAAGCATACTGGGATGATAAGGGCAGAATCACCGGGGTACAAGAGAATTGCTGGGGTCAGGATGGCTGTTAATGCGTGATCTAAAAGGTTCCCAGACACTCACTGACATGACACACCCGACGGCTCCTTAGACACTGGGACTAATCCACCCTGTCCGAGTGTGACGCATGTCTCCAGCGATGGTCAGCAGGAAGCCCCGCCTTGCCCAATGGCCTGGGGAAGGGGGTGTGTCATTGCTGATGTGTTCAGCTGGAAAAGCGTTAATTTGATGGGCTGGTAGCAAAAGTCTCTGTCATTTCCATAGCGCTTTGCCTTTTAACGTGCTCATTTGGGGGCCTGCTTCTCTGCTTTGATCCATCATTTTACTCAGGGCAAAAGCACAAAATAACACAGAACAGATGAATTCTGGGTCCAGAGCTCAGCAGGTGTAGCCAGCTCTCTGCTAAGCTGACAAAGTGTAGATCAGTCAAAACTTGTGGTTGGCACGATATTACCATGTATGGCACATGGGGACAACAACCAATTTTCAAACAATTAGAGAAGAGTTCAGTAAAATACTTTACAATGGATTCTATTTGATCCATGACTCAGACAGCTCTGGGACTGCTTACAACGTTGCTGTCGATGGCCTGAACGCCGTCACTGATATATAGATCCTCAGAAGGGCTGGTTAATATAGAACTACAGTGAATAGCCCCAACCATGTCCTTTCCCTCTTTTCTTCAGCAACTTAACATTTGGAAGTAGAGAATAGTGTTGTTGAGTCTCCTCCACTGTGCTGGACTCCGTGCAGCAAAGAACGGTGTGTGTCCGTCCCCATGGCCCCCTGCCTGGTGTCGGAGCTGCCCCATGAATTGTTTCTCACATGCTAAGTGTTTCTCCCCACGGGTGCTGTGGAGGAATAAATGGCTGTCCTATTTTTAGCTGCTCTTTCCGAAGTTCATGGAAAAGTTCATTGGCACCTAGTCTCACAGGGAGGAAAGAGCAACAGATGGGAGATTCACACTGGGTTATGCCTAGGGATAAGTGTACTGCTGACTATCAGAAAAACATTTTGGGGGAGAAAATAAGCAACAAGGAAATGGAGAAAAACAAAATTGAAAACTCAAGTAGGACAGATATTAAAGGGAATGACAAAATAGAAGAAATAATAATTGTTTGGGGGTGCCTCTGACTTGGACCTCCTGCTGAGGTGTCTGGGGTTGATGGTGGGAGCAGAGAGGGAGGCTAAGAGGGGGGTGAGGAATGGGTAGAGCCAATGGTGGTGGTCCTGGGGGCCCTCACTGGTTCCAGGAACGGGCCCTTCTCACCTCTGCTCTTCCCCACCATGGGGCCCATTGAGGCCAGGTAGGACGGCAGATGGGCAGGCAAAGGGGTTCAGCCTGGGTCACCCAAACCCTTCCTGATATAAAGCTTCTCAAACAGGAGGGGCAGTTTCCCAGCCAGCACTTCTCCTGTGGCTGCTTCTGCCAGAGACCCCACGGTTATTATGATTGTCTCAAATGTTCCATTTTTGTCTTGATCTCCCTCCACCTCCATCTCTTTGTTTAAAAAAAAAAATTTTTTTTTAGTTTAATCTGTCTAGATGCTTAATGGACTGTATATGAGCTAGCAAGACACTTTGAATGGTTTGAGTTGCTTTGATTTCTGGCCCCATCAGAAACTGTTCTGAATTTTTACACCAAAACTTTAACCTGACACTTCTTTTTAAAATATCAGTGACGCATTGCCCTTCCCAATTCCAGTTGGAGCATTTAACCCCTGTCAAGGGTTGCCAGATGTAGCAAATAAAAATACAGGACAGCCAGGTAAGTCTGAACTTCAGATAAATAACAAATCATTTTATTAGCATAAGTATATCCCAAATATTATGTGGGCTATAGTTACACTTAAAATTTTTTTCATTGTTTATCTGAAATTCAAGTTTAATTGAGTATCTAGTATTTTTCTGGCAACACTACCAACTTCAACCATTCTATGAAAACATGTAACCCCACTAAGGCTTGTATACAATAAACATATTTAGCCATATTTATTGTCTAGCGATTGTTTTGTTCGTTCATGGTGTGCATGTCTCTCTATGTTGGACGCATCAGGAAGGCCTCAGGCAGTAGGCTCCAGAGGAAGCCCTTCCTTCACAGGGTGGCACTTAAAATGCTGCCCTCACCATAGGAGGTTAAAGGCACAGGTTGCTTCGGGCCAGAGGTGAGTCCACCGGAGGGGACGACATGGGGCATTTGCCAGTTTTGCCAGAGGCGGGGAAGGGCTCGGGGAGGAGTGGGATTTGACGCTGGTCACACTGACTTCTGGAAGGCAGAGTTGGCCCTGGAGTCTCTGTGAGTTGTGCTCCCCAGAGGGCGAAGGCAGCCTTTCCTCAAGTGTCTCTAACAGGAGCCCTTGGCCCTTCTAGATTCCCTCCCAGTTCAGGAGGCCAACCAGCTTCCAGGCAGGGCAGCAGGTGTGGGAGCAGTGCTATGTTGGTTTACCCCTGGCAGCCCAACCCCTTGGTTTTCCAGCTGACGAAGGCCCGGCCATGAGGCAGCGGGACTCGCTCTCAAAGCAGGAAATCTTGGTGAGGACTTCGGCTTTCTCATCCTGCCCCCTTTTCCACAGAACTCTGCTTTTTCTCTTCTCCAACTTTTTTTTTTTTTTTTTGCCTGTTAGAAGACCATAAACAGTTGTTGTTTTCACGTCAAAAAGGACATGTGTTCCAAAGATGTGATTCGAGAGGGCGCCAGGATTCATGTGTATGTGTGGCAGGGGAGTGGGAGGGCAGGGCCAGTCCTGAGAAGCAAAGGGCGACAGCTCTCTCCGGTACCGGGCGTGTAATTCCTGGCTCTGCCTGCTCCCCGCCGCTGGCCTGTCAAGGGGAGAGCACAGTGACTGACAGAGGATTTATTTCTGCCAGTGACAGAATGGCTCATAATTTACAGCCTGCTGAGGCAGCTTCCACCATGCCGGTAGAGTCTTCTTTTTGTAGACAGTAATAAATTGTCTTGTCACCCGTGCTGACATAACATGCTCCTTTTTAAGTGCACCATAATTTTGATTTTTAAGAGGATATTCATATTCGATGGTGGCACTCATGGGCATCTGAATGCCACCTCAGAGAGAAGACTTTTTCTTAAAAACAAAAAAAAGAAGGTATAATTCAATTCCCAAATGCCACTGGCAGGGGTAGGTTTGACTTCCAAATGGACATGGGGCAGAAAGACATTTCTAGACCTTTGATAGACACGGTGACTTGTCCTTCAGCAGGGAGGCACCGAAAGGATGAAAGTAAGTGACTTTTAGTGGCATGAGTTGCCTTGATTCCTGGCCTCATTAGAAAGTGTTCTGGATTTTTAACCCAAAACCTTAGCCTAGTACTTTTCAAAATATTAATGCTACACTGACCTTCCCAATTCTACTTGGAGCATTTGGCCCCCATCTAGGGTTGCCAGATAAGCAAATAAAAATGCAGGACAGTCTGGAAGGTTTGAACTCAGATAAATAACAAATCATTTGATTAGTATAAGCACATCCCAATGATGTATGGGATATACTTGAAATTTTTTCATTGTTTATCTGAAACTCAAATTTAACTGGGCATCTAGTATTTATCTGGTAACACTACCAACTTAACCATTCTATGAACACATTTTTACCACCATGCTCACAGGCAATGCACATCTTCAGGTGTGGCCAAGCTGCTGCTTTTGGAAGAAGGTAATGAGAGCGTTTGGTGCATCCTTGGGCTTTCTGTCTGTCCCAAAGGACCAGTTTTGCTACACCCAAGGGACTCACTTTCTTGAGTTACCCCTGACAGGAGGTCTGGGGGATGACACAGACAGAGTTGGGGCAGCTCCTGGGTCGGTAGCCCACCCAGGTGGCTCTGAGCTGGGAAGCCCTGGCCTCCCTCTGGGCCTCACTGGGCTGGACAGTCTAGGCACCACCTCTCCCTCCTTCTGCCTCCTCTAGAGGCCAACAGTGCAGACTGCTGATCCCCAGGGTGCAGGTCTGTGGAGCTTGGAGTGCCCCAGGGGCACAGCCCTGGGATGGGGATGCCACAGATGGTCACTGCTGGCCAGTGACTCCCCAGGCCTGTCCTCTGTTTCTACGGACCCACAGGTGCACCCACCAGACTTCTGCTTCCCTACCTCCAGGCCTCTCGTTCCTTGATTGCTGTCCAAGGATCTCCCTCACTGTTCGGCAGGAGGTGGCAGGGCTGCTGTCACTGCTCGGCTTTCTCCCTGTCCTTGGCTTGTACCTTTGCCAACGCCCCTTCCACCCCAGCTCAGCTGACCTTGAGTGGGTCAGAGGCCTTATTCAGGGCCTTTCATTCCTCTGAGCCTTGACTTTTTTTATTTGTAAAACAGGAGAACTGATAACTGCACAGGGTGGTTTTAAAAACAAATGAGATGTACATGTATGTGGAAGCCTTACAGGGGCCTCTGTAAGTCAGAGTGGGGTTCTCTTCCTCAGCCACTCCTTTCTTCTTTCTTCCTTGCCTGCTTCCCTCCTTATCATGCACATATCAAGATACTGCCTGGTCTGTGTGCGCCTTCTAGATCTGGGATGTGGAGGGTTTCTTTTGATGGAGGTGCAAGGACAGCCCAGAGCTCATATGTGCTAACACATCTGCACACATACACTTCCTGCACCATCTCCACTTTTTAAGTAGCAATCAGCTATTACCAAACCTTTGGCTTCATAATCATAGCATTTACATGTTGCTGCCTAAGTGCAAGGCACAAGTTAGAGCACTTTACACTGATTCATTCCAGGTGACCATGTGTATTATGTTCCTTTTATGCTTGGTTGGGAAAACCAAGGCCCAGAGAGGTTAACTGACTTGCCCAAGGTCACACAGCTAGGACGTGGAAGAGCTGGAATGAGAACCCAGATGGTCAGTTCAAGAATCTCTACTCTAACCACAGTTCTATGCCTCTCATATTCCTGTCTGGGCAATTCTGCTCCGTTTGGATGGTTCCCTACCTATTCCATGGGACAGAACCCGAGCATCCCTTCCCATCATGCTATCTTGGGGCCCACAAGTCCTTCATGATATTTGACCTGAGAGGCACAGCATCTTGGCTGTGAGCGAGAAGGTTCCCCAGAGTGAGGACTGATTGGGTTTTCTTCTTAATGATAGTGACCACCTGTGACCTGTGATGGCTACAACCTCAGGAGGTAGTATGGTGCTCCATTTTGCTGGTTTCTAATGAGAGATCAATTTCAAAGGCTGGAGAGAGAAAGGGCTCAGAAAGAGAAAGAAAAAGAATATGGGAATTGGTCCCAATCCAGATGAAGAAAGCCAGATGTGAAATCACTTGGGCCACAGAAACGTTCGGTTACCAAAATTTCAACCTTTTAAAAATGACAATGCCTGGGATAGAATGGCAGTAATCAGCAGCATTGCAGAGACCCTCCGAGTGGGAGGAACTGGACACGATGGCAGGCCACCCCAAGGTTTCAGCGTGCAGAGCCTGCAAAGGGCAGAGGTGTTGCTCTGTCTCACTCCTGGAGTAAAACGTCAGAGGTTTGTTGGGGCCACGGGTCACAGAGCTACGTTTGCTGCTGGTGAGTTTGGGTGGAGAGAAAACATTGCAGGAAAGAGTTGGGCCGGATTGGGGATTTGGGAGACTGTACGCTATAAATAGCGAGGAGTATACAAAAAGCCTCGAGTGCATTTTTGGAAGCCCTAAATCCACCACGAAGATCCAAGCCAGATAGCAGGAACCATTTAGGTGTCAGTAACTTGGCACAACGCCCCACCACCCCATGCTTCTGCTGTCACCACAGCCCTTGCCGGTGTTTGCCAAACCCAGGACACATGCTGCAGGGAGATTTGCTGCCAGCTTGTGATCTGTGAGCACCATCCCAGTCCTGTGTGGATGACTCACTCCCTCACAACCAGGAGGTACCACTTTTAAGTCTCTTCTGTGGTGGGGGAAACTGAGGCACATGAGGCTAAGTGACCTGTCCAAAGTGACACAGCCAGCAGAGGCTGAACTGGGTTCCATGCTCAGCCCAGCATTCATAGCCCTGACCACTGCCCCGGCCTGCCTCAGAGACGGGGCTGCAGAGACCCACACTTCAGCAATCCTGCAGGGAGTTAGGCCCAAATCAGAAAATCACCACCACTTGTGGAAAGGAACACGAATGCCTCGTGTCTTGCTTTTTAGGGTGCTGTGGTGACCAGCCTTCTCTCGTCTACCAGCCCTTGTTATCTCATTGTAAAGCTCCTTGGCACGTCTGCAGCCGTGGCTCAGCAAGCTTGACCTGCCCAGTCTCAGGGCTGTTCAGCATAAACCAAGAAAAATCCAGAGCTCTGATGGATTTGTTTTGAAACCTATTGGATTATTTCACAGCCCTGTCTGTCAGACTAGCCAGTAACCTCCCCAAGGAAGAAGCTGCTGTAGGAAGATACTAGCTCGGACGTTCTAGTTTCAACAGGGGTAAAGCAAGACCACCAGGCCCAAGGCTTTCATCTTACCAGTGAAGAAAGTGGAGCCCAGGGAACCGTGTGAGATGAAAAGCAGCTGCTGAGACTCTATCCCCAGTTGGACACCAAGCTGGTGTGAGAGATTCTATGACCAGTAATCATAATGGGGCCCCCAAAACATAAGGCAGTACAGCAAGTGTGAGCAATTCTGCCTGGGGACAAAGAGCAGGAGAGATGGGGCACAGGAGGGGGACTTCTGGCTATGGAAGGCTTCACAGAGGAGGTGACCTGATGCACAGGCTTGTGCGAAAGAATCTGGGCGTGTGGGAGGAGACAAGAAAGGCATGCCCAGGGTGGAAGTGGTGACAGACAAGCTGCTCGGGCCTGAATGGCTAGTCCATCTGGGAGTAACGTTTGGCCTCATGGTGGGGCAGGAAGAGCAAGAAAGACAGTGCCAGCTTGCCACTGTTGTAAGGGCTATGCCCCTGAGTTTGGTCTCTACCCTGTTGGTTGCAAAGACTCACATGAGTAGGTTTATAGTGGTGCTTGGAAACCAGCCTCAGGTTGGTGGGTGGAGTGGCAGCATGCTGGAGCCAGAGGGGCCGTGTGGTAAGTTCTCAGGACAGCCTGCGGGTACCTGATGAAGACCCTCTCTTGGACAGGAGCCATAGGCATGGGGAGAAGGGGACAGGGCAGAGACGTAGGAATCAGGCAGCGAATACCTGGGGTCAGGAGCCTGGGGCTGGTGTAGGTTGCTCTGGGTTGAAGAGGCCAGAGACAGTGAGTATGTTGAGTGAAGAGCTAAAGATGTGGGAGCCATGGTGTGGCTTCGAAAGACAGAGGAAGGCTGCAGATACAGGTCTGAGAGCCACTGAGGCTAGGCTGGTTGAAGAGTGGGATTGCTGCTCCTCTACTTTCCTCTCTTGCGATCAGGTTCAAATTCTTGCCCGGTTGATGAAGGTATCACAGCCCAGCCTCTGGCTGTCCCTCCTGTCCCCTTTCACGCCACCCCCCTCTCACTACCCATGCTCCTGCCCCTCTGCCTGTCCTCTACCTCTTCCTCCATGCCACTTTCCTCTTACCTCAGGACCTTTGCACATGTGGTCCCACTGCCAGGCACTCTGCCTGGAGCTGGGAACAGCCAGCCTGGGAGTAAGGGAGACTGCTAATCTCAGGTTTCTCCATCCCCCATTCCAGCATCTCCATCACCTGTGTCACCAATTCCCTTCATTGTAAATACTTGGTGTGGTTTCTGTGTTCCTACTTAGACCTGACTGATGGCCCACTCATCTGGGTATTTCCTGTTTATTTTTTTGAGCCCAGTTTAAAAGTCACTTCATTGAGGAAGCCTGGACCATCCAGTTCAATGTTCTTCTAGTAGTTGACAGATGGTAGGGTGGAAATCATGTGGGACCTTTGTTGCGGACGGGGGGTGAGTATTGTCAGGACTCTGACTACAAGCCATGTGAGACTGGGCCATGGGAGAATTTCGAGCCAATGAGTGGTCACTGTGACTTTCATTTCCACAGGACCCTCTGTGCTGAGGACTGAGTCAAGAGGGCAAGGACAGAAGAGGGAAGGCATTTAGGGGGCTACTGAGTCACACCAGGTGGGAGGTGAGGGTGGCCTGGCCCATAAGTGGTAGCAGTGGGAGTGCTGAGAGGTAGTCAGACTCTGGACAGACTTCAAAAGTAGAAACAACCAGATTCATTGCCAGCCCAGATATGGGAGGAGGGGAAACCTGGGGAGGGGGCGCTGGGTGGAGGGGATCGGGAGCTCCGTTTTGGGATGTGCCTAGACCTCCACTTGGAGAAGCCCTCAGCCTCTGGAGCTCAGGAGCTAGGGAAGCCGGTGATGCACGATGGCAGCCATCAGCACGAAACAGGCACACGCGGTTACAAGCATGCCTGACACCACCAGGGCAGGGGGGTGGGGTAGAGAGGAAAGGAAGCCCAAGAACGTGGGCTTGGGGTGCCCAAGGCTAAGAGGGAACAGGCAATGGAGACTGAGGCAGGAGGAGAACCAGAGGGTGGGGAGGGCGTCCCAGAGGCCACATGAGCAATGGTTCAAGTACAAGTAGCACTCAGCCATGTCCTTGCTGCAGGAATGGCTCCCAGCACTAGGACTGAGAAGTGACCCCCGGATTTAGCACCTCGGGGGCTGCTGGTGACAGTGATGGGTTATGGGGTGTGGCCTGACTGCAGCGGGTCTCAGAGAGCAGGAGGGAAATGGAAACAGTGGGTGAAAACAGCTCTTTGTTTTGGGAGTTTTGTTTTGCTGTGAGGGAAGAAGAGAAATGGAAGGTAGCCGGGGGAGGGGTTTTTTGGTTGGTTTGTTTTTTTGTTTTTTAAGATGGTTGTACTAACAGCATGTTTGTAAGTGAACAGAGATAAATCAGCAGGAGAAATGCATCAGGGACAAGTCGACTCAGGGACCCTGAATAATGGCTGGAGGGGAGGCTGAAACAGGAGTACGCGCACCCTATGGCCGTGGCGGCTGGCAGGACGGGCAGGACGGGCAGGGCTTTGCTGAGGAAGCCCAGAAGCATCAGCAGGTGGCTGCTGAGCTTGAAGCTCAGTGGGGGATGGGGTGGAAGTGGAGAAGGAAAGGTAGAAATGGTCACTGAGCGGAGTGGGGACTCGCCTGTCTGCCGACGTGTGTGACCCAGGAGACCAGGACGCCTTTGTTTCTTCTGCAACTGCAGTGGGCCACGGGGGCAGCTGCCACATCCCCAGAGGGCTGGGCCCAGAGTGACTCTCAGGTGAAGACCTTTTTGAGGACCTAGTTGTTGTGAAGGCAGGAGAGAGAGCTGGGTGGTGTGAGGCCTTAGTAAGGTGGGGAGCTCGGGGACAGTGCAAGGAAAAGATGCACGGGTCAGGAGGGTGGGCCACTGCCAGGGCACGGTCCCTGAGAGGGGGTGCTCTGCCGACAGGGCGGCCAGGGGGACAGGGAAGGCGCGGTGTCTGTGCTTTTTGGCCTGTTTCCAGTGGGGGAGAGAAAAGTGACCAGGTGGCATCTACTTTCTAGGAAGGGGGACTTTCCAGGAAAAGCCTGAGCAGCCAGTGGCTCTGCCCCACACAGCCAGGCCACTTCATTTACGTCCCTGAGCTGCTCTCTCACCATGATCTGTTTAGGCACTCAGGCTCCCCAAGGGAGTCTTGTCCAGAAAGGACTTATTTTCTAGCTGCTCTTCTCTCCGGCTTGCGACTGCAAACCCCCATTCCCAGCCAGCCCATATTCTGCCTCCTAAGATGGTCAAACATCCCCCGAGAAAAGAATAGAGCCCAATATGAGTCAGGAGGTGGAGACAATGAGATTAACGGGCATTGACAGAGTGTAAGGCAGAGAGAGGGCAGAGGAGGATGGGGAAGGGGAAGACCACTGATCTGTGCCAGCTGCTCGGTTGGATTTGGGATGAATAAAAAGGGAAGAAAAGTCTGAAAGGGAGATAAGGGGAGTCAGCTGGGGGGTCCTTGGCTTGTAGAAACCCAGGGCCTGAGTAAAGGTTCCTCTGAGATGAAGTGGAGGGGCCGGAGGGGGGCAGAGGCTCACTCTCTCCTGGGCCCTCCCTCGTCTCAGGCCCACATGCTGAGTGTGGCCTCTGTGCCAGCGTCTTCTGTCCCCCAGGCTAGGGATGGTAGGTCTCATCAGAGACTGAACGTCTGAACACTCTGCAGTCCAAAGCACCCAAATGTTTGCTGAACAGAGAGGGGGCATTTGACAAGCCAAACTAACCAGGCACAGAAGAGCCTTTGCCTTGCTGAAGGATCACCACAGGTTTTCATTACAAATATTGTACTTCTGTATCTTTGCTGTAGGATATTAATAGATGATAACAATAATACCAGGAAAACAGTCAAATACATTTGAGGGAGTTAAACAGGTATCTTTGCTGCAAGATGTCTTAAAGCATTGAGAACATAAGTCTTCGAATCTGAGAGACAACTCCAATTGGAAGATGCCTCAGTATCGTACATATGACAAAGAAAACATGTCCAAGTTGGAAGCATCATAGGATTCTTGCATAAAGCTGCCATGGTGCAAGGCTACACTGCCAGTGCCAAACCCGAGAAAGAGCCCACCACACAGAGAGGACAGCAAGGAACCCTCCTCCGCTCTCTACCTTGGCCCAGGTGGAAGGGAGGTGAAATGCCCTGCGCTGGTCATTGGAGCCATAAACTTGTTCTCAGTCTGGGGTCACACTCTCAGTTGGTCTCCAGGAGTCTCAGGAGCTGGTGCCTCAGATCACCCACAGAAGCAAACACAAACCCTCTTTGGAAGAGCTCTGTTTCAGTCTGGGCCAGTGGCGATTGCAAAATACCAACTGTGAGATGTTCCCCGATTTCAGGGATGTTAGAATGTGAGAAAATTTGCAACTGGGCATGGCTACAGGAACATTTACAGGCCTGTGAAGCCCACAGAGGCACAGCGTGGGCAGCCTTGCCCATTCCACCCCACTGGAGGGCTCCCGGTGCCCAGCAGCAGCAGTGGCTCCCATTGTCACCACTGTTGAGTGCTTATTTGGTGCCAGCAGCAGGGCAGGGGCTTCTCATGCATCAGTTCCCACTGGGCTCCAGCACCCCTGTCCTGTCCAGAACAGCACCACTACTGTGAGTTCCAGCAGAGGATACTGGGCAGCTTACCTGAGGTTGCACATGAAGAGTGGGGGTGAAGCTGGGCTTTGAGTGCATGCTCTTCTCCAAAATACGGAAGATGGTGCCTGTCAGACATTGTTTGAGGGATGCCATGGTGGCCCAGGGAACCTGGCGCATTTCCCAAACTGCTGTTTTTCACTGACGTGCCTATTGCCTAAACGGAGGCAATTTCTGGATCAACTTCAGTTTCAACACACCCCAAGAGGTTCTGTAAAGTTTTTGCTGTCCGGCATTCCTTGGTACCAGCTGTGCAATCCTACACTTTCTATAAAGAGATCACCTGTGGGCATGAGACCACAATTCAATGGCATTTTCCCAGTTGCGCTGCTGCTCTTGTCTGATCTGGGAAGATGCTAGTATAAATATCACATCTCTGGATTAGCAATTTCTAAAACTTCTGAAATATGAGCGGGCTCCAATCACCTTTCTAATCCTGTCCACCCTTAGGCCTGCTGCCCTAGGCAAGCAACGGACCCCCATTCCCTTCAGCCTCCAGAGCTGTGCGGGCCCCTCCAGGGACATCTAGAGAGCTGGAGCTGGAATGGTAGTAAATCCCCTCCCTGCAGGGAGATGAGCCACATTTTATTACAGATTCTACCACAATGCTAAGGGCTGGTACTTCTGTGATTGAGCTAATCCTGTCACTGTGTAAATCAACTGGAAACCCACAGGTGATTTGATTTAGGATGTTCATTTTGGGAAGCTGGTCTTCCTACAACATTGAAGCCAAGGAAAGTTTAGTCCCAAAGGACCAGATCTATTAATAAAATGAATTCAGATCCCTCCAAATAAAAATTCAGATGCATTTTAGTCTCCTTGCAGTTCAGTGGGTTGAATCCCTTAATCTACTAAATTACTATGGAAAAACCCTTCTCTCTCTGCCTGTCAAAATCACCGCTGTTGTGAGGGTGCCTTCTTGGTAGGCATAAACTACTTTGTGGTAACTTTATGTGCAGGGTGGCTTTATTGTGAAGAGGGCCACATACTTGAAGAAGTACAACACAGTCCAGCCAATGGCCAGAAAGGTGACAGGTGTCACCCAGTTTATACTGCTGGTAAGTGATAGAATGAGGTCTCTAATCCAGCCCCCTGAACCCGTCCAGTGCTCCTCCTCCATGCACAGCCAGGATGACACTGGGAAAGACAGGCTGATGGTTCTGGGCACTGTTTTCTGCCCAACAGCGTGGTGCGGTTTTCATCAGTGCAGCCCAGTTTGTATCAGGGCCTCCTGTCTCTCAAGTGGGGAGAGGCGGGCGAGAGAGGAGACGGTTCCGTAGGAGGGGCCTGCATTCTGCACTGTGGGGTAGGCCCAGAGGATCTGCCCAGTGAGCTGACTCCACTTGGCCAGAGGAGGGAAGTGGGAGAGGTTGCATCTAGTGCCGCCATGGGAAGACGTGGGCAATCAATCACCAAGTTCCAAGAGGGGTCCCTGCAGGAGCCCTTGGGAACAAGGATTTGCTTGTCCCTGTTGTGCCTCCCACTACGCCTCCCGTTCTCCCACCTCCATTTGAGCTGACTCATACCTGCAGAAAGCATGAATCATGTAGGTTATGAAACCAAAGGGCTCCTGAGAGGGAGGCTGGAAAGGCCTGAGAAAGCCCTCCCCACTGATCCTGCTCTCTTCCCATCCCTTCTGGCTCCCCACCACCCAGCCTCTACCTGCCAAGTCACAGACTCAGGTGAGTTTCCTATTGCACTCTGAGCAAAAGGAATGCTCCTGGAAATAAGCATCAGGCCAGCAGTTTCTTTCCGACCTCAGGGCTTTCTTGGTCTGTTTTATGTTTCCTCTCCTGTGTTAATCAGAGTAAAGGCTTGCTTTCCACATGGGACTAACTGGGACCAATGGATCCTGGGAGGAAAGGGTGAAGAGATACAGAAGCAACCCTCACCTCTCACCATTTGCTTGTTCTCAGCGTGAATATTTCTGTAACCCTCTAGGGTGCACCAGTGATTATCTTCTGGACTCCAGGCTGCCCCAGGCAGCACCGGTGATGGTGATTCAACGCACTTGCCCACTGACGGCTCCCAGCTCATTGGGAGCTTCTGAGTCTACACAACCAGTGAATCCCTGCCATGTGGCCGGCCCTGGGCTTATAAAAACAAACGTTCATCGACAGCTTATTGTGGCAAGAGCTGTGTCATCCTCAAAAGAGCACTAGGAGTAGATACTCTTAATCATCCCCATTTACAGGTGGGGCCCTGTCTCAACAAGGGCAGCAACTTGCCCAAGATCACACAGCTACGAAGTGGACAGCTTGGGGATTCACCTGAACTGCCCACCTTCCGAGGGGGCTGTGTCGAGGGGCTAGGTTTCTCTTAAACACCCTTAGAACCCAGCGTCTGTGTCCAATGGCTCTGCCCTACATAATGTACCCCTACAATAAGGCCCAGTTTGGGACAGGGCCACAACCCCGTCTTGCCTGTGGTTTCTTTGCGCTGGAGCCCCTAATCCCTTCAGGCTCGCTGCCTCACGCTGAGATGGGCAAGGCTGCCTGTGAAGGAGGTCGGACGGCTCCTGGTGGGTGAGGCCGCCAGGGCGCCCGACAGGTGGGAGGGCGCCGCCCGAGACCACCCGTCTGGGAACAGGGACTCACCTGGGATGTCCCCGGAGCCCTCGGGGCTCCTGATAGAACCCACGGAGCCAAGGCCGCCGCTCGGGGCCGCCCTGGCCTGTGTCCTGAGAGCCCAAAAGTCTGCGGGAAGTTCCCCCAGTGGGGGGCGTCTGGGCCTCCCCTGCGGCCAGCCCCGCGCCGGCCCCGCTGCCAGCTGCTGCCGTGCGGGCCGCACCGGCGCTGGCCCGGGGGCGCCACCGGGCCGCGCGGGCGGGGACGCGCCGCGGCCGCCTCCTCCTCCCTCGCTCCCGCCCGCAGCGGCGGCGGCGGCGGCGGCGGCGCTTCCCCGGCGCGGAGCGGCTTTAAAAGGCGGCACCCCACCCCCCGGCGCACTCGCCGCTCGGGCGCCGCGCGAGCCTGCCGCTGCCATGCCTCCGCGCGCGCCGCCTGCGCCCGGGCCCCGGCCGCCGCCCCGGGCCTCGTCCGCCCCCGCCGCCGCGGACGCGGGGGGCGCCGGCGGGCCCGGGCTCCGGCCTCTCGCGCCGCGCCCCTGGCGCTGGCTGCTGCTGCTCGCGCTTCCCGCCGCCTGCTCAGCGCCGCCGCCGCGCGCCGTCTACACCAACCACTGGGCAGTGCAAGTGCTGGGCGGCCGGGCCGAGGCGGACCGCGTGGCCGCGGCGCACGGCTACCTCAACTTGGGCCAGGTGAGTGCAGCCGACCCAGCGCACTGAAAACTTTCTCGGCCGCCGGCGGGCACCGCGCGAGGGGGCGCCTCCTCCGGGCCCGCGGTGCCGCAGCCGCGCGTGGCCAGGCGTCCGGCACAGCTCTGCCCTCGAGATCTGCGCGGCTCGAGGCGCCATGCGGGGAGTCCACGAGAGCGTGGCGCGCGGGACACTGGGCAGGACGACCAGGAGGTCCGCGTGGGCGCCAGGGCAGGCCCGGCGCACCGGGGGGACGCTCTTCGGGCAGGGCGGCAGGGCGTGGGCACCTGCGCGGGAGTGGGAGCCGGTCTCTGGCGCCGCGCTTTGCCCGCGGGCGCTGTTCTCAGTGCCCACCGAGCTCTCCCTGGTCTCCGAGCCCAGCTCCGCCACTCCGGGCCCTTTGCCTTCGACGGGCGGTGGGGATCCAGACCCTGAGCGCGCGCCTGTACGGTTGGCTACTTGATGGGTGACATGAGAATGGCCTGGCGTCCGAGGGACCTGCTCCCTTGGTGTCCTCAGCTTCTGGAGGACGGGCTGCCTGGTGCCTGCGCCGGAGAGCTGTTAGGGACAGTGTTGGACCCAGCAGCAACGTGGGGAGCTGGAGGCAGGATCCTGCGTTTAAAGCCCCACTGCACACTGGGGACTTTGCTTTGTTTCTGGGCTTGTGCCATGGTTTGAAAGGCAGCTCTTCACATACTAGTTGCGTGACCTTAGATAAGTCATTTCCCACTCTTCTGTATCTGCAGGGGTGATGACAGAGTGTGCCGTGTGCAACTGTTGGGAACATCCAGTGTTACCTGATAGCAAAGCCCTGGGCAGGGGCCTGGCTCTGGTCATTGAGCCAGGAGGCCTCGGTTGTCACTCCTGCTTTCAGTTAGCAAGAGGGCAAGCCCTGGGCATGGCAGTAGCGTAACTCCAAAGGACTGCTTAGGCAGGTCCATGTATCCCGGCCCAAGCCCTCAGTGTGGCAGTGGGGTGGGTGTTGATTTATGGCCAGTGGAGAGGCTGCAGCAGACTGAAGTGTGCCACCCACCAGGAGACCTCTCAGGGAAGTTAACAAATCTCCCGCAGACTACACACTTACAAGGATCAAGTGAGGTGGCAGGGAAGCATGGGCTCATAACTCAAACCATAGTGTCAGGGAGTGTTAAATTTAGTTCCATCATTATCCGTGACAGAAGGCAGCAAAGTGTGGAGCGGCCCTAATATAAATAGGACATTTCTTCTGCATCCTAAGTCTAACTTGGATGCTGCTAACGTGAGATATGTGGCCTGCCACTTGAACTGTACTTTACAGAGGCAGGTCAGACTGTGTCTGAAAGAACGTGATCACAGCTTTTGTATATCTCTCTTTATATTCGGACCACTTAAGTCTCTCCAAACATCGCGTGACTGAAGATTTTGCCTTTGAGCAGCGCTTGCCTTGTTTCTCTCTGTTGTTCCTAAGTCTCCCTGGCTGATGGGCCTTCCTGAAGAAGGTGCTTCTCAGCATTCCATTCCGTTCATCGGTTCTCTCATTTGGTAGGGCCCTGCCACACTTCGCTGCTCTGCCCAGGTGGCCCAGCAATTTGTCTTCAGCTAAAAGTGACTCTTAAACTGCACGGTAAATTACAAAGTGTCTGGTTTCTGGCTCCTATAGTTAAATGAGCAGGGGGAAACTGAGCTGAGCTGTGAGCTGGACCAACAAGACAGGAACTGGAACCCCCCGCACCTCCCCCCAACAAAGGTTGGGTCATTGAAACACCTTCTATCAGGATCACTGAATTGAGCCTTATACACAAAGTCTGCTGTCCTCATTTTGCCAGTGGGGGAGAAGTTTCCTCCTGGCATGCACCCCCTTCACCCAGGATGTTTTGGGCATGTCAATGTCTCCCCAGCTCTGTTCTGTGCAGCCAAAGTGGACTCCACATAACCTGGTTGCTCAGCTTGGTGGGCATGGTGCTGGGGGTGGCACTGTGGAGACATTCACAGACTGACAGCTGAATTGGTTGGGGATCCGAGCCGTCTCAGAGGCGTGTGTGTGATTACTCAGGGAGGGCCTATTACTCTTTATTCCAAAACCAGCTTTTCTCCCTCACGCTCCCTGGGTTCTCTTAATGTGGAAAAGGCCTGGAGCATTCCAACCTCTACCTACTCAATAAGAACTCTTTAAAAATCTTATTTGCTTTTCTCAGCCAGGAGAATATGTGACTCATAAATAGGTTGTAGATATTATTAGCTTTGATTTATGGATGAGTAAACCAAGGTGAAGCGAGCGATGGAAGCTTTTTGCGTCCACACAGAAGGCGTGGGTCCCCTCTGACAATTACGCTCCCTTCTTTTTGTTTCCTGTTAGTTCTCTGGTCTAAAGTCTCCATTGTGTGCCTCTTTCCCCCAAACTCTTAATGGGCAATTAGTGTTCTGCCGGGTACCTGCCCGGGCTCACAGCCCTGCTTTTCATGGGTCTTCGTAGTGCTCTAAGTTCGGGGTGGCTTGTTTTACTTTCTTTCCTACAACTGATAACGTGATTCCGTTTATTTTACGTGGGTAGAAAGGTAATTTAGACCAGTGGTTTATTCACCTTTCTTGACTCGTGGATCCCTTTCACTGGTCTGATCAGGTTCTGCACCCTCTCCACTGAAATATGCATCACCAAGAACAAGACGAACCAGCCTCTTTTTGCTCCTCTTTTCATCACGATACTAGATATCCCAAATAATATATGATGCTCTATGAGAAAAAAGGAATAAAAATGTGGAAGAGCCACATGTCATTATGGACAAATGACATAATTAACTACATGAATAATTTGAGAGAACCTAGAGACTAACTAGTAGAACTCCTAAAAGTTCAAGGGGTTGCTTGATCAACAAAAGCTACCTATACAACAATATCCAAGAAGATAAAACTATAATCCACTCTAGCATAAAAGCTGTTAGATACTTAGGGATAGCTAGGTCTTTAAAAAAAGTGACTTTCAGGGAGAGAATTACAAAATATTTGAAAGAAGTATTGAAAAAAAGTTCTGAA
Source organism: Manis javanica (assembly GCF_040802235.1). NCBI lineage: Eukaryota > Metazoa > Chordata > Mammalia > Pholidota > Manidae > Manis > Manis javanica. The sequence continues at coordinate 18,306,177 of NC_133173.1, forward strand.
TAATGGAGAGGTAGATTAGGTCGTGGATGGGAGGTCACCGCAAATTAATCTGTAAATTTGATGTAATCTAGTTGAAGCACCAACAGAATTTTATATGGAATATGAAATCACACAAATTCTGAAATTCATATGGAAGAGTAAGGTCCCTGAATACCTGAGATAAGTCTGAGAAGGAAGAACAAGAGGGGTGTGTGCTCTGCCAGAGAGCAAAACTTACCATAAAGTTGTGGTGATCAGGACAGTTTGATGACTGGCTCAGTGATAGTACTGTCGGGCAGGACCCAGGCATATATGGGAACTTGCGTACGTGAGAAGAGTTACAAACGAATGGGGAAGGATGGGCATTTCAATAAATGGTGCTGAGAGAATGACTCTCCACAAGGAAAACCAAACAGATCCTCACCTCACAGTACACAACAGTAAATTCCAGCTCAGGTGAAAGCCCTGAATGTGTATGTGACACTTCCACAAATATAGCGGATGCCTTTATGGCATGGGGAAAGGAAAGAACACAAACCGAGATACAGAAATAACAAAAAAAGGGAAGAGATTGATATATGAACATTTTTGTATAACAAAAGGCATTATAACAGCTCAAAAGCAGGTAAAGACTAGGAAAATTATTATGATGCATAACAAATTGTGTGCATAGATTATTTAAAAAGCTGTAAATCAGTAAGAAAAAGAGAAATGCCAGATAGAAAAAGGAAACGCAAATGGCCAATAAACATGAGAAATGACATTCAGCCTCCCCTGGGAGTTCCTGGAGCAGGGAACCTAGGGCAATAAGGAGATGGCATTTCATACCATCTGACTGGCAAAATGTGGAAAAGTGTTAGTATCAGATGGAAGTGGAAATCGGTACAACTACTTTGGAGAGCAATTTGGCAGGCCACGTAAGGTCAGATTGCATTAGCAAATTCACTTTCAGGCTTCTCACTGGAGAGCTGCTTTGCACAAGTGTACACACAGCCTTGCGTAGGGATGTCACAAAGCATTTTTTAAATGAAGGGAAACAACCTGTTATCCACCAGCAGAAGCAGAGAGAAATAAGTCAAAATAATCATACTGTGGAATACTATACAGTAGTCAGAAAGGAATTCACTAGATAAATCTCAAAAATAATGTTAAGTGAAAGAGGCAAGAGGTAGATGCACAATATAATAGTATTTCTGTAAACTTTAAAAAAACACAGTAAGCCATTATACACTATTTATGAATGCTTATACACGTAGGAAGGAACTGCATCAAATTCTAGTTAGTAGCCTTTGAGAAGGGAGAAAGGGGAAAGAAACTGGGGAGAAGAATGTCAAAGCTTATCCGTAATGTTCCAATTCATAATAAACACATATAGGTGTGCATATATGTATATCTATATGTAGTATATATGTTATAAACAAAATTGTGTTTAAGCAATTGCACTTTCTTTGTGTCAGAACACCTTATGTCTATATGTATATGGACATGTATACGGACCTGCATGTACACACATACACTCTTACACACACAGAAATGTTAGATACACATGAAATGTTAAAGGAGAAAAAGGAAAAGAAAAATGCATATCATGTGCACACATCACAGTCTTCCTGGATCATCTGAAGCACATATGTGGACATACATTTGCCTGTGGGCCCTGGATAGGAAGTCCCTGCTTTAGGTATGCCAGGTCAGGCCAACCTATGTGCAAAGGAATTGGTGACCCAGAGGAAAAGAATGCCTACCTTCAGATCACAGGGCTATTCGGACAAAGCTGGACCCACAGCCTAGGAACCCAGCTCCCAGGCATCACCCTTTCCTTCAACCAAGCTTCTTTGTCCTGTGAGTCATCTCATGGCAGAAGTGGCCTTCACTCTAGCCTATGTACATTGTTACCTTTGACCCTGAAGACTCAGAGAAAAGACAAGTGGTATATGTTAAAAGAATGACAACAAGATACTCTCCCAAGCCAGATCACAACAGCTCAGCATCTACAGCCCTTGGAAGTGATGTTTATCTTAAGGGTGGCGCTTAGACATCATACTTGCCCTTGCATTTTTGCTGTGCCTGGGGTATTGAGCCAATTTGTTGGTTCTGAGTCTGTACATAAAAAGGCAGGCTTATTGCCAGGGCCCTAAAAGATCTAAGAGCCTAAATGATTTTGAACTTGCCTTGAACAGTTTTACTTAAAATAACTACTGATTGGGACATACCTGGCCCAGAATTTCAGGTGGGCCTGTGTGATTCACTTGTCAGCAGAGGTAAATTGTTGTATTACAGACAGCTTGTGACACAGTGAAAAAACAAGCTGAAGCTCTAGCCAGGTGTTAAAATAATGGCTAGAACTTTTTCTAACCAGAGTGTTGGGGGTTTGGAAGAGACAAGGGGAAGCCCGGAAGAGCAGTCACCTGTGACCTAGTTCTCTCATACTGATTTTTGGTCCGAGGATGTCATGATTTCATGCGCTGAACCAGATGCGTAAAAATGCACACAGCTGATCTGGGAGTGGAAAGGGGGCAGTTCTGAGTCTGAGCTCAGGGGTACAGACAGGGCTGGGATCATGAAGTTCAAACCCTCTCATTTGACATCTTTATTCAGATGGTGGCATCTGTAAGTGTACAGGGTTTATCTGAGTGTTCTGCCGCCTTAAGTCTTTGGGGCTGCAGTGGAGAGAGGTGACTGAAGCTGAGAGGCAGTGCATGGTGTCAGAGGAGACTCAGAATGCAGCCAGAGTGGGTGACCCAGCTGACTGGCCCATTGGAAGAGTTTGCGGTTCTCTAGGCAGAAGGCAAGGGTGCTAATCAGAAACATAGAGCTGCTGATGGGGTGGGAGAGCCTGAAGAACCTGTCTGAGGCCTCCTGTCTGGCTTTGGGCTTTGGGTGGAACAGGGTCATACAGGACCATTCACACACTGGGGAACATCCCAGGCTCCTTTGGGTCTCCGGACCTCTGCACAGATACTGCCTCTAAAAAGCAGTTCCTCTGATCTTCCACAGTCCAAGCCAGGCCAGGCCAGGTGGCCAACGGGTCTCCCCATCCCTCTCCCAGGGCCCTGCACAGAAAAGCCTTCTGCATTGTACTTGTTGAGCATGCCCATCTCCCTCCTGGATCTCAGAGTGTGGCTTGGCCTTGGCATTGGCTAGAGGCCCTGGCATGTACTTGTGCCCAGGTTTCCCATGTGGGTGCTCTCATTCATGGAGCCTCGAATCAACCCTGCAGAGACGTTGCCAGGCCTGTACTACAATGAGGAGAACTCAGGTCTTGTTAGGTTCTGACTCACCCAAATTGTGACTGACAGGCCAGGACCCAGACCTCCCAGCTGCCTTCCACCACCATCCTCTTGGGCGATGGACCTCATTCCTGCTTCTCAGGCATGCGTAAGCCAGCAGGCAAGGCCTTTCCTCTCTGCCACTACTGACAGTGAGCCCATAAGGACCGCACCATGTGCAGATTCTCCTTCCCTCCACCTGGCTGCATGTTAGCATTGTTCTGTGCAGAATAGAGGGCACCGGCTCCCCCTCATTAGTACTGAAACTTACTTGTATCTCTCAATATGGAGGGAAAAAAAAAACCTATTCCCTTCCAGTCTTCCTTAAATGCCACCCTCAGTGGCTCAGTCTGCACACCATCAGCTGGATGGGTCATCCGTTGCTGCAAACCTCCTCCTCGCTGTGTGGTGCCTTCTGTAGAGGGGATCATCTACCCTGCGGCCTGCGCTCGAGACCTGGCAGACACCTGCTGCCCTTTTCCTGTGCCCCCTGCATGGTCCATGACCAAGCCCATCTTTTTGTTCTCCTGAGTGGCTCTCAGATGCCCCTGTTCTCTCCTGCCAGTGCAGCACAGGCCAGGGCTCGTGGCCTCACTGTGTGAGCCACTGCAGGGCCTCTCCTGCCCCGACCCTGCCCTGGCCCCTGCTTCAGCTACACTGTCCCACTTCATGTCTTCTTTAACTGTTAAGTCTTCTTTATGTTGTTGTCTTTTTGCTTAGGATGGCTTTCCCATGTACCTGGTTGGTCCCTCATCCTTCCTGGCCATCTACAGGCCTGTGGCAATTTCTGCAGCCCACAGACACTCCTTTCTTGGTTTCCAAGCGCCCCTCACCCTGACATTTCCTGTTGGCTGGTCCATTTCTGCCATTAAGATCTGGGCTCCTGGGTGAGTCAGTCCACCGTTGGCCTTTGGGCTGCTGTCTATAGTCAGGTCCCATTCTGCCATTTTTCTGATGGCGGAGGAGTCACACCAGGCAGCTTGCAGGGAGGATGTGCACTCGGTTCTGTAGTGAAGGTTGCATGCTGTCCCTGGTGCTGGGCCCTCCGAGATAAGTACGATGGGGAGGGAAGGGTGTGAGCATTTGTGAACAGCAAGGTCAGCAAAGTTGACTCCTACACCTCTGGGTCAGTAGGCTGAACCACCTCCGCCCAACACTTTTTTATCTTAATCCCTTGCTTTTTAGAGTCACATTCAGCTGACTAGCTGGCTCCTTTGGGGTTTGTGCCTGTGCATGTGGAGGGCCCTCCCTGTGACACTGTAGTGTGCCTGTAGGTTAGGTCAGGTATACACAGAGCGTGGCCCCACTGTGCCCTGGAGCCTCCCAACCCTGCGGGTCCCCTCATCCTGAAAATCCCAGGTCTTCCTGATGTTCTTGTGCCTCTGTTCTTGGAGGATTTTGAAGACCTGGTGGCAGGCGCAAGGCCCTCTGTCCAGGACTGTGAAGAACTGGGATGAATAGCCGTCAGCTGTTGGGACAGAGCCTTGTGCTTGATGGGATAGGATTGGCAGCTCAGGTTCCCATGGAAACCAGCCTATCAATGCCCTCAGTGTCAAGACAGTGGCACTGCTGAGAGGAAGAAACAGTCTCATTGTCTTCCATTTGGCTGCTTGGGCACAAACCAACAGCGCTCCGCAGGGCGCCATGGCCTGGCCAATGTGTGGGGTGCCCCACTGCACACAGATCCACTCTCTACATCGGGCCAGGGAGCGGCTGTCAACTCAGCCTCCTACCCCTCCTTGTGACCTTTGGAATTCCTGCCGTGGCCAACATCAGTTCTTATGGCGTCCTTGGGTGAATCCACCTTCTCAGTGGGAAGGAAGAACCCACCTGGATCAGGGTCTGAAGCTCCTAGTGAGGAGCAGACTGCATTTGCCACAGGGGTGGATAAATCGTGTCCCGTGTTGGCAGCCAGGTTTCTGAAAGGCACCTTGACTTCCAGACTGTCTCCCTTTTGTTTCAAATCACCATGCAGACAACTCTCAGAAATGACCTCCTGTGTCCATTCACCCGGAACCTCCTGCTTGCCCCTGGAGGGCTCAGGTCCACCCCAGTGATCTTTGTCAGGCTTCTGGGTGGAAGGTATGGGAAGGCGGCTGAGGGCGGATGGGGCTGGCCTCTTGCTGATAAGGGCCTGCAGGTCCCCCTGGCTGGGAGCAGGCCCAGCTGTCCCCTGCTCACGTGTCTTGTCTGCCGTCCTCCAAGCTGGAAACAAGGTCACTGCTCTGGATTCCCTTGTGTCCCTGCTCACTGGCCGCAGCCGGGTGCACTGTGTCTCCAAGTCCTCCGGCAGCCCCGTGTGTTCCTCACATGCTCGCACTCCCCAGGAACACCTGAATACTGCCTCACTGCTTGCCCTGCCTCATTCCAGGCCAATTTCCACATTGCTGACTGCATGGTGCTTCAGAGCCACAAAGGTCATGCTGTCCTTTCGCCACCTGAAAACTGGCAGAGGCTCCTGCCCAGCTGAGCCTGATACCTTCCCCGCTTGGGAGTGAGCTGCGCCTCCTTCCTGCTCCGTCCTCAACCCAGAACCTCCCACTTTTGCCAAGTGCTCCAGCCATTTCAGAAACCTGCCATCTTGGAAACTTCCCACACGCCTTTTCTTGGTTTTGCACTTGCTCTTTATTGCTGTCGTTGTGACCCGGGTGCCCATTCCCTGTGTGGTAGAGCCCTGTTCTTCTTCAGTATTAGCTAAAGTGGTATTTTTTGGCCTGTCTGCTGCCAGGCAGGCCTGAGAGCCACACTCTCAAGAGCTCCATGGAGGGCTCAGCCCGTGCACAGACCTGGCATTCCCTGGTGTCTCTCTCTCCGCTAGAGAGAGCATCTTTGTTCATTTTTGTTTCCTGGAGCCCTAGTCCCCCTCACCACCCCCACATCACCTCCCAGGTGCACCTGGTGATGGTGTTTCCTTAGAAGGGTAACTGGGTCACCAGGTTCCAGCACCCTCACCATGACCACTACCAGCCAGCTCCTATGCCATCATCCTTACCCATCTCCAAGCACTGCTCTGATAATCTCCCTAGAGCCCGAGTAGTAATTCCATTACACAGAAGGGTAAACTGAGGTACGGAGTGGCTGAGTCACTTACTGCAACTTAGTAAATGTCAGAACAAGGCCTACAGGTGGGACAACTGGCCTTGATTCCAGAACTGGCCTCGATTCCAGGCCTGCTCGTAGACGGTGCCCATGTCCACCTTAGGAAGGGCTTTGGAGAGCAGGTGGCAGCTGAGCTGGCCGGGAGCTTGAGCTGGGGTGTTCTAACGGGTGAAGCGGAGGGTACAGTCCAGGCAGAGGGAGGGCTGAGACAGAAGGGCAGCCTGGGAAGGTCCCTGCACAGTCCTGTCTAGAGGGAGGGTGGCTAGATTGTAGGACCCTCCCTTCTTATCAGGTCTCTGGCCTGGAGCTTTACTTCAAAGGCTTATCTGTGCAGGAATGGCAGCAGCAATCTTGACTGTGGAGTTTAAGAATCTCAAGGACAGGGAGCTTTCCTTGAACACACTCCTCCCAGCCCACCAGAGCCCCTTGTATTTCCCATCCTGAGAGGAGAGTGGGACCCTGTGGATGAGAAAACCGGGACCCTAAGAGGAGAGAAGGGGCAGCATGAGGACCCAAGGATGGATAGAGGGGCACAGCTTCATTATAAAACCGTGTCATTCCTTGATTTTTCTTGGCTTAATACAAGAGGAATACACATATGTAGAAAATTTGGAAAATGTGGAAAGGAACAATAAAAGATTTTTGGAACAGAGGTATAGTAAGAGGGTGATTCAGAAGGTGCTGGAAGAGATGGGAACTAAGGAGTGGCCAGAAAAGTTTAATTAATTAATTAATTAATTTTTATGGGAATATTAACTGGAATTAATTGCTTTTACTGGATACATACTCAAATACAGAATTTATTATGTCACATTTTTACAACTTAGAAGGGCAAGTGGGTACCGGGATTGCAAATGCAAAATTTGGGTTGGAGGCATTCATATCTCTATGGAGGAACAAAGCAAACTCCAAAAAATCATTTATAATCCTACCACCCAAAAATAATCACTTAATTTTTTTTGGACCATGCCCTTTCATTGTTTTGTTTTGTTTTAAACTCTGTGTGTGTGTGTGTGTGTGTGTGTGTGTGTGTCTGTCTGTCTGAGTCTGTGTGCACACATATGAGCATTGGTGTATATGAGAGTGTGTACATGCATACATGTGTATGCACATACACGCACATATATGTGAATGTCATACAAATAGAAGTGTACAGTTTTGTATCTTGTACCTCCCAAGTCTCTAACTGCTCTATGACATAATGTTTAGTGGCTGCTCAGTGTGTCATTTAGCGGCAGGCCATATCTTTCCCCTGATACTTACGTCAGTGGGTTCTTTGCAGCTCCTTGGGGAGATGGCTATTGTTGCAGCTGGTCTGGAATGTCAGCATCATGTGGGGAGGTGGAGGGGGCTCCATCGCTGCCTAGTCCCCCACCTGGTGCCCCTGGTTACTGTGTACCCTCACATTCCGCTGCATCTCCCCGTCCCTTCCTGTGCCATCAGCTTGGCAGAGGATCCAGGACTTAACATTTGTTCAGTTCAACTCAGAAGGATTTTACTGAGCATTTTTTTCTTATTTTATAATGTTATACATGTATTACATAAATATTTTCCTCTTATAAATAAGTCAAACAGTGATGTATAAAGAGGAAATACCCCAAATCTCCTTCTTCCCCTCATCCTATCCCCAACTTGCTCTTTTCCTCAGATTCCCCCACAGTCCACATTAGTATATGTGTGTCCTGTGTCAGAAACATAAATGCACATACATACATATATATAGGTTTTATTATTTACATAAATGGGATCATGCTAAACATGTGTCTTTGCACCTAGCTTTTCTTAGCCTAATAATATATCTTGGAAAGCTTTCCATGCTAATATATGGAGATCTACCTCATTCTTTTAAAATAGTTTTAAGCTGTTCTATGCATGTGACACTTTGTTACACAGTTTGCCCATTAATCTTTGTTTCATTTGCCTCTTGTGTTTTTTGTGTGTTATAAATGAGTTTGCAGTGATCATCCTTATTCATGTCTCTCTGCACATGTATGAGAATTTCTGTAGGACATATAATAGCAAAAATAAATAATAGTCATAACAATAAATTATGACCGCAGACATCTGTCTGGCCGTTGTTAGGTGCCAGATAATTTTCCATGTGTGCTTTCCTGGTACTGATTCATTTAATCTTCTTAGAAATCCAAGCAAGTAGGTGGTATTATTAAGCCTATTTTACAGTTGAGGATATCAAGGCACAGAGAGGTTAAGTAACTTGTCCATGGTTACACAGCTTGTAAGGGTTGGAGCCACGATTTGAACTGCAGTTGGCTTCAGAGATTGGGGAACTGCTGAGGCCACATATACTTGCACATGTTACACTGTGCTTGGCATCAGCAGGCAGAGCCGATGACACCACCCCAGAAGAGTGTGAGTGGCCGTCACCAATCTTGGGTGGAGATTTTCAATTGCTATAGCACCTGCCAGTTTGTACAGGTGAAAATGAGATCTCATGGTTGTTTACATTTGCTTTCTTCTGATTACTATTAAAGGTCAATGCCTCTTTATAAATTTATTAGTCATTTTAATTCTTCTCTGAATTGCTTATTTATATTCTTTGCCCATGTTTCAATTGGGTTATTTTTCTTTTATCTTGATGATTTGTAGTGCTGTCCCTGTATTGTGGATATTAATTGCTTGTTTGTAAATATATTGCAGATCTTTTTCTCCCATCTGTCATTTTTCTTTGAACACTGTTCAGAGGGCTTGTTTGCTTGCTTGTTTTCTGAAGTAAAATCTGCACTTCCATTTGCTTGCAAGGATTTGGGCTCATCACTTGTATAATTCAGAGATGAGTGAGGCAGGCTCCCTCCCTCCAACAGACAGGAACTTCAGTAACTATTGCAAGAGGAGTAGTGAAAATAACATAGAGATGGAACTCAGATGCGTTAGGATAACAAGAGAGTGAGGCTGATTCTTACCTGGGACGTTCAGGGAAGGCTTTATGACCAGTGACATCTGAGCCAGACCCTGAAGGGTCCACAGGATTTTCATAGAGGAACAGCGGCGAGGAGTGGTATTGGACAGGTGGATCATGAGTGAGTGCACTGATCGCATCGCATCAGGGAAACAGCTCACCTTGATGCCTCAGGTAGAGGGACTGCCATGAAGGGGCTAGTTATGGAGATGAGATGAGGGAATTAATAAAGGGCTTTTAGGCACCAGCAGTAGTGGGGAGCCGCTCCTGCCTCGGGCTGCAAAGGGAGAAAACCGGGCTCGAGCCCCATGTGAGCTGGAGCTGTGGCAGATGCAGCCTCCTCCTGGTGTCCTGTACTGGTGGAACCCTCAGGAAGCATGGCCAGGTGGGGTTGTCTGGAGGGGCACAGGGCAGGGCAGTGAAAGTTAAGGATAAGATAGACAACTTCTGAGCGTATTAAGAGCTCAGCCAACACCCTGATGTCATTAAGGCTGCTTTTATTCAGCAAGAATTTATTGGGTGCTGGCTCAAAGCCTGGCACTGTGCAGGGTACCGGGTAGCAAAGATGCACCAGGCTGGCTTTGCACTCGGTGATGTGTGCCTTGGTGCCAGTTTTAGCTTTCCGTGTGTCCTCTTGCAGGGTCAGAGCAGAGACATGTGGTTTCATTTCTATTAGACCCCACATACCTGGATCTATGCCTCCTTGTCCCAGTCGGAGTTTACTTAGGTGTGTCTGTCTGAGGACAGATTTTAGCATGGAAAAATAAGTCCATTTCTGGCTACCACTGCACTCCATCTAACATATCTTGATCTTCTGCTGTTTTCTTAAACAAACAAAACACCACTATTCGTGTTTCTCTTGATAAAGCCTAATTTCTGTAAAGAAAAAAATAAGCTTATTTCTATCTTTCTATCAAAGTAACTGTTCATAACCGAAGTCATTAGCAGTTATCTTACACATGTCTCTTAACTTCCCATTTGTAGGAACATGACATGATTAGCCATGAACAAGAAGCAGGATTTGTTTCAGTGGCTTAAATAAGTTTACGTTTCACAACTTCGGCAATTCAAGACCCTCCCAGCCCTTCATCTTAGCACAAGATGCAAAAGCCCATTTGTGGGAATGAATATTTTCTGTTCCCATAGTTTTGTATTCTTGTACAAAATGAACTTGTTATACTTTCTAGGTTTTTTTTTTTTTTTCCAAGGAATGTGGGTTTCTACCTTCCTCTGATATCTGGCCATACTGGGAATATTGTAAAACCAAACTGATTCCTCTTCACACGAAATTGCCTTCAAATCCAAAGGAACCCCAGAAGTAGATGTGGATCCCTAGAAGACTATCTTCATGGTGCTGTCTCATGTCTCTGTGTTCGACAGCCAGAACTCATCACCCCACATAATAACAAGCTGGGTGTTAACAGCATTTCTATTCTAAGTAAATAAGTACATTCTCAGAACCTAACCGAGAGAATCTTTCCCCTTTCCATTTTGATTCTCACTCACAAAGAGCTTTGGGTGTGTTCCTGTTTTCTTCTTGAGTCAGAAGTTCAGTAGCTGCATAGAACTACTGGAAATCCTATCTTCAAGGCAATTTGTTTGTCTTATTACAGGTTGGTTTTACTTTCCAGCAATCGGTTCCTTTCCTGAAGTTAGTCACTTAGGGTGCTTTGTACTGGTGTGTGCCTCTGGCTGTGCCAGCCTAGGCTCGCCTTCTTGCCAGGCAGCTGCCTGGCCTCCTCCCTGGGTCCTTCGTGCATACCGACCTCTGCAGTGACCAGCCCTGCCACAGAGAGATCATTTTTCCCCCAAAAGCTGAGGAAATTTGTTGGTACACTCGCTGTGACTTTTCTTCCCTCGGTGTCCGAGTTTTATGATGTGAATCGTACGGTCAGTCTGCATGAATTAGACGTCAAGCAGGGCTGTGTTTCTGCATGCATCGTGGGCATGACAGTGATGCTCAGAGATGGCTAGGGACCATGCACGCAGCTGGGAGGGAACAGCCATCTCGTCAAACCTGCCCCTTCCATTCTAAATGATGTGCCTTTGTTCTGAGGTCTTTTCAGGGAGGTTTGTTGGCATTGAGTCCAGTTTGATTTCTGAGTCAGCCTTTCATAGCAAAAGACGATATGTTGACTGCAGTGACCAGGCCTGCCTATGGCCAGCAGGAGCCGTTGCCGTGGCTTCCCTGGTGGGTTGTGGTGCTTGGATGAGAGATCAAACCAACAAGTGCTTTCATTGATCAAAGCATGTCACCTGTCTGCCCGTCCCCTGCTGGTTTCTCAGGAGTCTGGGGTGCTGCCTGTGTTTGGCTTTTTTTTTTGCCCAGAGGAGTATGGGGTTTCCTGGGTTGTTCAGCTTATGTATCATAATTTTTGAAAGTTTCTTAGCCCCATTGATAGGAGACTAGATAAACAAATATGACACCCATAATAACATGGATGAATCTCATAGGCATTATGTGGAGTGAAAGGATCCTTAGGTGAAAGAGCTATCTGACTTCATTTACGGGAAGTTCTAGAACAGGCAAAACAAATCTGCAGTGGAATAAAATCTAACCTAGAGGGGTGGAGATTGCCTGGGAAGGTGCATGGGGAACCTTCTGGTGCCGTGGCTATGCTCTGCACCACGATAGGGGGTTCGGGTTACACAGGTGTACCTATTTATCAAAGTTCAACATATCTATAATTAACATTTGATCATTTCATCATATGTAAACTCTGCTTCAAAAGAGAAAATCTATAAGCAGATATTGAACCTCCACAATGATGTATATGTTGGAGTACTTTGGGGGAAGTATACCGATACTGCAGTTGACTTTGCACCAAAAATAAGAAGGCTTGGCAGGTGGATAGAGGCATGGATAGATGGAGGGAACTGTAATATGGTAATTTTAGTGATTTTGTTAATGGTAGAATCAAGGTGGTGGTGTGTGGGTGTTTGCTGTACAGTTCTTTTAACTTTGATGCATATTTGAAATTTTCATAATAAAATGTTGGGGGGAAAAGTTCTTAGGTTTGTGGCAAGGATAGGAAGGATTTGGGAGTAATCCCCTACTGTCCTTGAGACATAATCATAAATTTGAGTTTAGAGATGAGGATTAGAAGGCTAGGGATTGAATGGGGCAAATGATGCCATCAAAGAAGTCCCCATGGAATCTGGATGTGAGGGACATAAGGCTTCTACAAGGTGTGTTCTGGGGTCAACTGGCATCTGAAAAGGTTCCTGTGACTCTCTAAGCCCCTAACTTGATAGTTTTCCAAGGACAGAGAGGTGCAGCACCAGGGAGAGGCATCCCAGCAAATGGAGATGAGGGGAGCCCGGCGGTTTCAGGACTTCCTGCACAGGGAAGGGAAGCTGGCAGCAGATGCTCCTGGCACAGCACTGGTGGTCTAGGTCACTTGCCTTCTAGTTATCTTTTCTGTCTTGCTGTGTGGTGTTTTTCTGGTTCCAGGGTTTGAGTTACTGACTTTATGTAGTATTTTCAGCCTCTTTTGAGTCATCTAATTGAAGAGAGGGGCCAGCAGCTATTCTGTACAGAGTCCTAACAAATGGGTGTCCTAAAGTGGAATCCTGCCCCTGTATTCCCTGGGGTCTGTCCCAGACCAGAGGCAGCAGATGCACAGCCACCAGCCTCCTTGTAGGAGAACCTCTGCCTGAGAGAGGAAGCTCCTGGTCTGTTGGCAAATTTAGGGCATGTGTGAGAAGTGGGGGAAGGGAGATGGGAGAAGAATGAAAGCATTATTCTAAGAAACTGCTTTTATTTATAGATTCTCCTGATTCTATTAAAATGAATGCCAGAGGGATATAAAACTAGGAACACGTAACACATAATAGAAATGAAAGGCTGTTAAGCTAAAACAGGGAACAATGGTAAAATGAGAAGACAGTCTTAGTACCAAGAGGAAGATGTGACATTTTTCTGAAATAAAATCAGCTTAGAGCACACTGCAGGGAAAGTGCAGGGAATTAAAATAAGGACTCAGGAGAGAACTTGGAAGGAAACATGAAATATTTCATAATGAAAAGGCGTAAGGGTTAAACTGACTCAAGGGAAAAACAAAGAGATTATCCTAATTACATTAGAGAGACAAATAAATAAAATGTCATTGTTGTAAAAAGGAAATAAACCTAATTGAATACTTAATGTGCTTTAAGAGGAGCTGGCAAAATAAAATGTATTAAGTATGATAAAATATGTAAAAAAAAGGAAATAAACCTAATTGAATACTTAATGTGCTTTAAGAGGAGCTGGCAAAATAAAATGTATTAAGTATGATAAAATATGTAAATAGCCATAATTTGCCTGCTTTGTTCCAACAGCCAGTACAGCGCCTTACCTCCTGAGTACAGAACAAGGGATTTTTGATTCCGGAGATTACACATTCATGAGACAAGACAGAAAGTAAATAATCACTTATATTAGAAACACTGCAATCAAAGGGATGCTTTTAAATGAACTGATGAATGAATGAAGATTCCTTAAAGTAAGGAGTTTAAAAACAAACAGGGATCAAAAGGGAAGCAACAGAAATACCTTCTAAAATGAAAGTCTAGCAAATTAGGGCATAAAACAAGGTGCATGTTTGCACTGCCAGTAATTTAACTGCTTTGCGCCACAGTTCTTTCAATGAAAACGAGAGTTACCAGCATCTCCACCAGTCAAATGCTTGGAATAATGCCACACCCAAGGTGGATCCTCAGTGCATAGTAACACTAATTATCTTATCATCATAGCAATTATTGTTAATACCAAAAAAGAAGGAAATAGAATGTCTTTTCAGTGGTAGACATTGGAGTCAGACTAGTAAAGCCCTCTCTGTGTTTGAAGCAGGAATTCAAAGCTAGTAAAAGATAACATGGAGGAGATTTCAGATACATGGTTTGTTTTACCATTCCTCTTTTTGGGGAGATAAACTGATGTAAAAGCTATGATGGGAAAGGCAGAGGTTAAGCCAGATGAAGGAATAAGCGATGAGGCCGGGCTTTACAAAGCCAGGGCGTGCTCACGGGCTGCAGGCGAGGTGCTGCGTCTGTAACCACTGCACCCAGCAGCACGCGGGATGTACCCTCCTTAGCCCTTCCACCTGCCCGGTGTGCTCAGCCGGGTTCGTGCCCACCACCACAGAGGCAAAAGAGGACCCTCTTGCTTGAAATTAGTTAATGATCCTTTCTGAAAGATAAAAGAAAATAGAGTTTTGGATTAAGTAAAATTGCATCTGGGAGCCAGCATAGAAGCTTATCAAGGCAGAGTGTGTTGCTTGAGTGTGGCCAAATAGGGCCTAGGGCAGCTCTTTATAATGTGCATTTGCCTATTAATTACAATGGACACACGTCCACTTTTATTCCCCAAAGAAAATGATATGTCTGGAGATGGAGGATTTTTTTGCTTTTTCCAAACTTTTTTTAGTCCGGGCATACTAGTTAAATGAGCAAGTGTCATAATGGGACTCTGGGGACAAGCAGGCAAGAGGTGGGTTTTGTTTTATCCTATGATCTCCCCCCCATATTAGCCATATTTCCCCATGAAGAATGAAGACATGTGTTTTCCACTTCATAGGGCTATTATTTTTAAGGTATCATTGATATACACTCTTATGAAGGTTTCACAAGAAAAGCAATGTGGTTACTACATTCACCCTTATTATCGAGTCCCCCCCAATACCCCACTGCACTCACTGTCCATCAGTGTAGTAAGATGTCACAAGAGTCCCTACTTGTCTTTTCTGTGCTACACTGTCTTCCCCGTGACCCCAAACACACCATGTGCACCAATCATGAAACCCCACAATCTCCTTCTCACTCCCTCCCCACCCACCCTTCCCTATCCCTTTCCTTTGGTAACCACTAGTCCCTTCTTGGAGTCTGTGAGTCTGCTGCTATTTTGTTCCTTCAGTTTTGCTTCATTGTTATACTCCACAAATGAAGGAAATCATTTGGCATTTGTTTTTCTCTGCCTGACTTATTTCACTGAGCATAATACCCTCTAGCTCCATCCATGTTGTTGCAAACGGTAGGATTTCTTTCTTTCTTATAGTTGAATAGTATTCCATTGTGTATATGCCCCACATCTTCTTTATCCATTCATCTACTGATGGACACTTAGAATACTTCCATATCTTGGCTATTGTAAATAGTGCTGTGATAAACAGGGGTGCATATGTCTTCTTGAATCTTATATCTTGCTTTCTTTGGGTAAATTCCTAGGAGTGGAATTCCTGGGTCCAATGATATTTCTATTTTTAGTTTTTTGAGGAACCTCCATATTGTTTTTCACAATGGTTGAACTAGTTTACATTCCCACCAGCAGTGGAGGAGGGTTCCCCTTTCTCCTCATCCTCGCCAGCATTTGTTGTTCCTTGTCTTTTCTATGTTGGCCATCCTGACTGGTGTGAGGTGATATCTCATTGTGATTTTAATTTGCATTTCCCTGATAATTAGTGATATGGAGCATCTTTTCACATGCCTGTTGGCCATCTGAATTTCTTTTTTGGAGAAGTGTCAGTTCTTATACTCTGCCCATTTTTTAATAGGGTTATTTGCCTTTTGGGTGTTGAGGCATGTGAGTTCTTTGTATATTTTGAATGTTAAGCCCTTGTTGGATATGTCATTTACAAATATATTCTCCCATACTGGAGGATGCCTTTTTGTTCTGCTGATGGTGTCCTTTGCTGTACAGAAGCTTTTCAGCTTGATGTAGTCCCATTGGCTCATTTTTGCTTTTGTTTCCCTTGCCCGAGGGGATGCATTCAGGCAAAAGTTGCTCATGTTTATATTCAAGAGATTTTTGCCTATGTTTTTTTCTAAGAGTTTTATGGTTTCATGACTTACATTCAGGTCTTTGATCCATTTTTGAGTTTACTTTTGTGTTTGGGGTTAGACAATAATCCAGTTTTGTTCTCTTGCGTGTAGCTGTCCAGTTTTGCCAACACCAGCTGTTGAAGAGGCTGTCATTTTCCCACTGTATATCCATGGCTCCTTTATCATATATTAATTGGCCATATATGCTTGAGTTTGTATCTGGGCTCTCTGGTCTGTTCCATTAGTCTATGGGTCTGTTCTTGTGCCAGTACCAAATTGTCTTGATTATGTGGCTTTGTAATAGAGCTTGAAGTAGGGGAACGTAATCCACCCCACTTTATTCTTCCTTCTCAGGATTGCTTTGGCTATTCGGAGTCTTTTGTGGTTCCATATGAATTTTACAACTATTTGCTCTAGTTCATTGAAGAATGCTGTTGGTATTTTGATAGGGATTGCATTGAATCTGTAGATTGCTTTAGGCAGGATGGCCATTTTGGCAATATTAATTCTTATTATCCATGAGCACAGGATGTGTTTCCATTTATTGGTATCTTCTTTAATTTCTCTCATGAATGTCTTGTAGTTTTCATGGTATAGGTGTGAGTAAAATTGTAACATTTCCAGAATATCTTGCCTGACTTTGGTGCATTTGCCATATCCTCAGGGGTGGAGAGAAGTTCATCTCCATGTCAATGGATAATTACCTGGGCAACAAAGGACATGTTTGAACCTGAGAGGTTAAGGGGAGGGTCTTGCTTGTTTGCTTCCTCCTGAGCATGGGAGGGAGATGGCGCTGGACTACAGTTTGTAAGCAATAAAATGGGTTTTAAACTTTATTTCTCCCTTTGAGAAATAAACTAATTTCGGTTTTTAGAGGTATTTTGCCCTGGGATTTCTGTTTCCACACTTACATCTGACGGAAGTCGACAAGATTCCTCTGAATCCGAAATCTATCATAATGGGTTCAATCTTTGGGAGGGCTGCTCCTGTGGATGGTGGGGACGTCCCAGTGGATGCAGAGGGTGCCGCTTCACCTGTTATTATCCCTCCAGCTGTGGGGCTTCCAATTTGAGAACCCCTAGTGGGGAATTGGTCTAGGATAAAGTACCTCCTAGAGGGGTGGGGCCTTTTGCAGAACTGGGGAAGGGTGGAAACACCGGAAGCTGCAGAATTAGCCCTCCGTGAGTTGTTA
Source organism: Manis javanica (assembly GCF_040802235.1). NCBI lineage: Eukaryota > Metazoa > Chordata > Mammalia > Pholidota > Manidae > Manis > Manis javanica. The sequence goes on from NC_133173.1 coordinate 18,323,434, forward strand.
GACTGCTTGGAGACCTTAGGGGGCCGTGTAGCAGCTGGCATTGTAGGGCCTCTTTTCATCAGATAGTGGAAAATGTAATATGGGATAAGAGGAGGAGGCGGGGTCATTGGCAGATCTGCTACCCAGGCCACTGCCAGAGGTACCATCTTCTCCTGTTTTAAAGGCCCGCCCCGCTGTAATTAAGAAAATAAAAACAAAACAACCGTGGTCTCCTCAGGGGGAGGAGCAGCCCCCTCCCCAGGTTGTGGAGCATTCCATGCTTTGCCCCTATACCCAGGATGAGCTGGTGGACATGAGCGTCCAGTATAGGCAGAGGCCATCCGAATCTCTGCCTACATGGATTTTACGTCTGTGGGATATGGGGGTGGAGAACATTGTTATGTTAGGTACTGAGATGAGTAGATGGCTTCCCTGATGACACCCTTCCCTCCGGCAGCAGTTGTGAAATGCCCGTCATGCCTCAGGGAAGCAGACACTCCTCAAATGGCTGACAGCTGTCATCAGGGTCGTTTGGCCTAATCAGGGTGATTTACCATATTTTCCCAGTAGTTGGAAAATGTATGCAGAGCTCCAACAGGCACTGTGGGAATTGGGTATGAAAAACATCATCTATAATATGGACCCCCAGGGCCCTGGTGAGGAGGTGTTCACTGTAGGAATGAGAAATCTGGTGCTGCAAACAGTTCCCACCTCTCTCTTTGGGTCCCTAGTGAATACTCTTGCCCCCCCCACCTAGGGCAACCCATAAGTGAGGCTACTTGTACTTTAGCAGATCTGGGGGAGGTTGAAACAATAAGGGCACGGAGGGAAGTACGGGCCACAACTGAAAGGAGATGTGCAAAAGGCCCCATGAAGGTCTCGAGGACCCAGATGTGGGTTGATTTGATAATGGCTGGGGTAGTGAAAGAAAAACTGGGTGGGCAGCCCAATAGTATATTTTTACAAGTGGGCACCAACTAAAGCCAGAGCAGCAGTTCCAGCCGCTGAGGTCCAGGGCATGGAAACCAGAGTCAAGGCCTCATGCCCGGCCTGTGTCCCTGCAGAACTTAATGGGAGGCAGTACTCAGGATTCGCCTGAGCCCTCACCCCCGCAGGAGGATGATTGGGCATCATGGTTAGACTGAGGGGGGTGGTCAAAGTCCCCACCTTGGGGGACATGGTGGGGACCAGAGGCCACATGTAGAATTAGCAATTCATTGGTCCCCTATGAATGTGCACATGTCCTGGTGCTGGTGGACACAGGAGCTGAGTGTTCTCTGATCCATGGCAACCCTGAGCGTTTTCCTGGGACCCCTGCTGTGATAGACGGCTATGGGGGTGAGGCAGTTAGGGTGAGGAAAGCCCAAATCCCATTGGGGACAGGGTGTTTATACCCCAAAGGAGCATACATGCACATTTCTCCCATCCCTGAATATATTTTGGGGGTAGATATCCTGCAGGGCCTGTGGTTACACACCACTGCAGGTGGGTTCAGACTGAGGGTACATGTGGTAAAGGCAATTCTGAGGGGACATGCTAAGCACCCACCTGTAGCTCTGCCTGTACCTCAGCAGCTGACAAATATTAAGCAGTATAAATTGCCTGGGGGGCACAAGGAAATTAGAGAAACTCTACAGGAGTTGGAGAGGGTGGGCATCATAAAGCCTACTCATAGTCCTTTTAATTCTCCAGTGTGGCCAGTGAGAAAGCCAGACGGCTCCTGGCCTATGACTGTGGACTATAGGGAACTGAATAAAGTCACACCCCCTTTGCACTCTGCTGTCCCCTCTATAGCAGCCATTCTGGACACCCTCAGCCATGAGCTGGGAACATATCATTCTGTAGTAGACCTTGCTAATGCTTTCTTCTCTATTGACATAGCACAGGAAACCAGAAGCAGTTTGCCTTCACGTGGGAAGGCCAGCAGTGCACATTCACTGTCCTTCCACAGGGATACCTCCACAGTCCCACCATCTGTCATGGACTTGTAGCCCAGGACTTGGCCACATGGAGGAAACCGCACACAGTGTGGTTGTATCACTACATTGATGACATTATGCTCACATCTGATTCTCCTTCAGATTTAGAAGGGGGCAGTTCCTAGACTGTTGCAACATCTACAGGAGAAAGGATGGGCTGTGAACAAACAGCACCAAGGTTCAGGAACCCGGTTTGTCTCTGAAGTTCTTGGGGGTTGTCTCGTCAGGTAAAACTAAAGTTGTTCCTGACGCAGCCATAGACAAGTCCAGGCTTTCCCCGCCCCACCACTGTGGCAGTATTACAAGAGTTTTTGGGTCTTTTGGGCTGCTGGAGAGTGTTTATCCCACACTTAGTACAAATTCTGAAGCCATTATACTGCTTGGTATGAAAGGGCTATGGTGGGACTGGGATGAGACATGTGCAGCTGCTTTTACTGCTGCCAAGCAGGCAGTCAAGGCCGTACAGGCTTTGAATGTAATGGACTCATCAAGGCCTTGTAAACTACATGTTCATGTAACCGAAGATGGTTATGGCACACCTTGATAGAGAAGCAACTGGCTGCTGTGTACCACGCCTTGTTGGCTACAGAACCCATTGCTGGAACAGCTCCGACCAAGGTAATAACCACCTATCCCATCACAGGGTGGGTGCAAGACTGGACCCAAAGAGCATGGAGTGGCGTGGCTCAGACACCTGCATTGGCCAAATAGGGTGCATATTTACAGCAGCACAGCACCTTCTCTACTAGCCCCTTAAGTGGAGAACTCCAACGCTTACTGGGGTCAGTGACCTATACCAGTGGAAAGCAGGAAGAACTTGCTTTTCAGCCCTTGGTAGCCAAGACTCCTTATCAGGAGGGAAAAGCCCGTATATGTGAAGATGCTTGATATACAGACGTCTCCAGTCATGGACAGCCCCCGAAATGGAGGGCTGTGGCTTTCCATCCTAAGACTAGACAATATAGATGGGAGATGGGGAGGGGAAGAGCAGTCAATGGGCTGAGTTGCAGGTAGTATGGTTCGTGTTCACCCAGGAGCCTTCCCTGATAGTTGTCTGCACTGACAGCTGGGCCATCTTTCGGGGCTTGACCCTGTGGCTACCAACATGGTACCATGCCAACTGGATGGTTGGTCACTGTCCCCTTTGGGGGTGAGAGTTGTGGCAAGGCCTGTGGGCCTCTGGTCAGATTAAGGCTGTTACTGAATATCATGTGACTGGCCATTTGCCTTTGGCATCCCCAGGGAATGATGAAGCAGACACACTGGCCCAGGTGCGCTGGCTAGAAGGAAAGCCTGCCTCTGATGTGGCCCAATGGCTACACCAGCATTTGTTGCATGTGGGGCAAAAGACAATGTGGACTGTAGCCCGTAGGTGGGGCTTGCCATTGACCTTTGAAGAAGTCAGCAGAGCCCGGAAGGAGTGCCTTGTGTGCTTTAAGAGGAACTTACACTGAGTCCCACAGCAACATGGGACTATAGTAAAGGGGCCGATACCCCTTGTCAGGTGACAGATAGACTATATTGGACCTCTGCCCATATCAGGAGGATATCAGTATGCCATGACTTGGGTGGACACGGCTACTGGACTATTGGTTGCTTTTCCTGCATGTCATACAGATCAGCAAACCACCAAGAGGGGCCTGGAGCATCTCTTTGCAGCCTATGGCCGACCACAGGTGATTGAGGGCGATCAAGGCACCCACTTTACTGGACATGCGTTACAAGAATGGGGCAGCAAATTTCATGTACCATAATCCTACCGGGGCAGGATGATAGAGAGGTACAATGGTCTGTTGAAATCTGGCCTGAAGCCGGACACCAATAGTCTGTGGGGTTGGTCAGTTCGCCTATGGACGGTGCTGCGGTGTTTGAATGAGAAGCCCTGTAAAGGAGCTTTGAGCCCTGTGGGTGTGCTCAGACACCTTGCTGCCTCTCCTATACAATTGTACGTCCAAAACAGAGTTACTGAAGCCAGGAAATGGCCAGCAGAGCAACATCCTGCCGCCAGCCCTACTGCATTAAGCCCTGGAGACACTGTTGAATGGACCTGACCCTGGACATTTTGACACACGGACCAGAGATGGCCGGCCCTTCTGGTACATTGGGGGAAAGGCCTGGAAGCTGGCCTCCTGTCTATTCTTGGAGTAACAGCTGAATGGCCCCCAAAGGTCATGGTAGTGTACCCAAAATGTCCAGGAGGTCAGAGCATCTTAGGGGGAAGTTTTGTTTTATCTTTATGGCCAGTGCATGTACCTGGTCTAGTATCCCAGTCCCATACTAGACCAGGACGAGATCCCATTCCTGCCACTTTTATCACAGGACCACTCTCTTGCATGTATCCTACCTGATGGACAAGATTTGCCTATACTGGTGTCATTAAAACGTGTATCTTATCACCCTTAAGGTTATTTTCTCCTGCAGTCCTGGTGGCCTGAATGCGCCCCCTGGCTGCAGCTGCTGGTGATGATTGCTCTGAACCCTCAGCTGCTGCCTGCCTATGGAATGGACAAGCTATGGACTTAATCTGCATAAAAACTTTGAACCTAGCTGAACCCTCTGGCTTGAGGATTGTCATGATTTTATTGCTGTTGCTATTTTTATGTCATTAGTCTGGTCACAATGCTCCAGTTCTCTCCCCCAGGGACCATTGCGGGAAGAAGGGGAACGAGTAGATTGTAAGACGCAATTTCTGGAGGGGTGGCCTGTGGGTAAAATTGTAACATTTCAAGAATGTCTCACCTGGCTTTGGTGCGTTTACATATCCTTGGTGGTGGAGAGAAGTTAATCTCCATGTCAATGAGTAATTACCTGGACAACTGAGGGTGTGTCTGTAAGGTGAGGGGCTGGCTTGTTTGCTTCTTCCAGAGCAGGGGAGAGAGACAGCACTGGACTGCAGTTTGTAAGCAATAAATGGGTTTTAAACTTTATTTCTCCCTCCGACTGATTTCGGTTTTTAGAGGTATTTTGCCCTGGGATTTCTGGCTCTGGACTTACAATAGGTCTTTCACATCATTGGTTAGGTTTTTTCCTAGGTATTTTATTCTTTTTGATGCAATTGTGAATGGAATTGTTTTCCTGATTTCTTTTTCTGCTAGTTCATTGTTCGTGTATAGGAAAGCAACAGATTTCTGTGTATTAATTTTGTATCCTGCAACTTTGCTGAATTCGGATATTATTCTAGTAGTTTTGGAGTGAATTCTTTAGGGTTTTTCATGTGCAATATCATGTCATCCTCAACAGGGACAGTTTAACTTCTTCCTTACCAATCTGGATGCCTTTTATTTCTTTGTGCTGTCTGATTGCTGTGGTGAGGACCTCCAGAACTATGTTGAATAAAGGTAAAAGTGGGAAGAGTGGGCATCCTTGTCTTTTCCTGATCTTAGGGGAAAAGCTTTCAGATTCTCGCTGTTAAGTGTGATATTGGCTGTGGGTTTGTCATCTATGACCTTTATTATGTTGAGGTACTTGCCCTCTATACCTATTTTGTTGAGAGTTTTTATCGTGAATGGATGTTGAATTTTGTCAAATGCTTTTTCAGCATCTATGGAGATGATCATGTGGTTTTTGTCCTTGTTTTTGTTGATATGGTGGATGATGTTGATGGATTTTTCGAATGTTGTACCATCCTTGCATCCCTGGAATAAATCCTACTTGATTATGATGGATGATCTTTTTGAGGTATTTTTGAGTTTGCTAATATTTTGTTGAGTATTTTTTAATTATGTTCATCAGGGATATTGGTCTGTAATTTTCTTTTTTTGTGGTGTCTTTGTCTGATTTTGGTATTAAAGTGATGCTGGCCTTGTAGAATGAGTTTGGGAGTATTCCCTCCCCTTCTACTTTTTGGAAAACTTTAAAGAGGGTGGGTTTTAGGTCTTCACTAAATGGTTGATAAACTTGAGGGGTGAAACCATCTGGTCCAGGAGTTTTGTTCTTAGGTAGTTTTTTGATTACCTGTTCAATTTCATTGCTGGTAATTAGTCTATTTAGACTTTCTATTTCTTCCTGGGTCAGCCTTCGAAGGTTATATTGTCCTAGAAAGTTGTCCATTTCTTCTAGTTTATCCAGTTTGTTAGCATGTAAGTTTTTATAGTATTCTCTCATAATTCTTTGTATTTCTGTGGTGTCCATAGTGATTTTTCCTTTCTCATTTCTGATTCTGTTTATGTGTGTAGACTCTCTTTCTTGATATTTCTGGCTACGTGTTTATGTATTTTGTTTATTTTCTCAAAGAACTAGCTCCTGCTTTCATTGATTCTTTCTGTTGTTTTATTCTTCTCGATTTTATTTATTTATGCTCTCATCTTTACTGTGTCCTTCTTCTACTGACTTTGGGCCTCATTTGTTCTTCTTTTTCTAGTTTTGTTAATTGTGAGTTTAGACTGTTCATATGGGATTGTTCTTCTCCCCTGAGGTAGGCCTGTATTGTAGTATACTTCCCTCTTAGTTTATAGGGCTATTTTGATCTGGTAGCTGTTGCAGGAAGAGCCAGTGGCAAAAACACAGAGGTTAGAATCTGAAGAGCTAGGTTCTAACACTTTTTCAACAAAGTGGTCAACAGTTGGCAAGCTTAACGTGTCTGGATGTCAAATCAGGCATTCATCTGTAAAGTCTGATTGTGATAATCAGTGCCCTGTAGTGTTTTCACCTGGCTGTTGACTTAAACCTCCACAAAACTGAAAGGAATGGTGGTTGTTAGAACAAATGTGAAGTGGTGTCCTTGATGGATAAGAAACCACACAGGCACTCATGTGTAGGTGCCGAACACCAGCTATGCCCTGACCACCAGCCCGGGACTTAGGAGGGTAGGTGGCCACTCCCATTTACTAGAACTCACTCAGCCCCTTCCCGTGCATCTGCCTCGGTTGGTTCCCTCTTGGATTTTGGAGGAGCTGTGGAAATGTGGGTGTTTGTGGAGTCCTGGAGTCACAGCCCACCCTCTAAATATGAGAGCCAGATTTGAAATGATCAAATTGCTGCAATTTCACCAGTAATCTAAAAGCTTCCTCTCTGAGAGTGGGTAGCTTGCATTTTGCTGGGGAATAATACAACTGATGGCACCAATTTCAGAACATTGTCAGATAGCTAGAAATGCATTCAGATGCAAAACCAGGAGATGGTGGCTTAAGCAAAGTGGGGTTCATGTTTTTCACACAGGAAGTCTGGAGATGGGCCCTCCAGGGCTAGCACTGTGCCTGGTGGTGTCTCGTATGTCCACTCTGCCATGCTCAGCAGGGAGGTCTCTGTCCCTGTGGCCATTGCCTTTAGAAGCATGATGACTAGTGCACCTTCAGACCTCTTGTCCAAGTTCCAGGCAGGAGATGGGGCTGGGGGCAAAGGTGGAAGAATGAAGGTCTTCCCCTTTTCACTGAGGAAAGGTCACCTTCCCCAAAGTGCTGACATCTCATGGGACAAACTGTGTCTGTGACTACACTAATTGCAAGGGAGTCTGGGAAAGCTGGAGTTTAGATTCTACCTATGAAAGAGGTGGGCAGAGGAAAAAGGTTGTAAACAGAGGTAAGATCGGCCAACCACAGTATCCCAATGACTGTATTATGTTTCTGATGTCCTAAGGATGATGGGATAACCGCCTCCAGCCCCACAGGGCAACCACTGTTGAAATGGTGTGTGTATCACAGGTATAGGTAAGCCTAGACAGTATGTTGCTTAGTTTTGTTTTTGAGCTCTATAAAAATGATGTAGTGTGTGTGGTGTTCTGGGACTTGCTCTTTCCCACTTCAGTCTCTGTCTGTAAGGCTCAGACACACTGTAGCCATAGCTCCAGTCTAGCTGTGATTCCTTTCTTTTCACTGATAGACAATATTCATTGGCCGACAAATTACCATTCTCCTGGCAATGAATCTTTGTGATTTTTATTAAGAGCATTGTGGCTAAGAACAGCCTTATATGTGACCTCTGGTGCACAAATGCCAGAGTTTCTCATGAGTACTGCCTTAAATTCAGATGACTGGGTTTGTATATACTAGATAACAATCCTTTGTCAGTTACAAGTGTGGGAAGCAGCATTTCCCAGTTTGTGAATTTTCAAAAATCCTGTATAGGTGTCTTCTGATTAAACAGGAGAATTAACTTTTACATAATTGTGTATATTAATCTTTTTTTAATAGCAGTTTTGTTAAGATATAATTCATATACCATATGATTTACCTATTTAAAATGTACAATTCAATGGTTTTTAGTATATTCATAGAGTTATGCAACTGTCACTGCCTTCAGTTTTAGAGCATTTCACCACTCCAGAAAGAAACCCATACCCATTAACCAGTCACTCCCCATTCCCTCCTCACCCAGCCGTAGGCAACCGCTTAACTACTTTCTGTCTCTGAATCTGCCTGTTCTATTTCAAATCATGAAATCATGTAATATGTGGTCTTTCTTATAAGTGGCTTCTTTCTCTTAGCATCTTTTCAAGGTTCATTCATTTTGTAACATGTATCATTTTATTTCCTAGTAATATTCCATAGCATGGATATACTAATATATGGTTATTATTTTGTCTATCAATCGACAGACGTTGAGGTTGCTTCCAACCTTTTGGCTATTATGAAGAATGTTGCTATGTATGTTTGTAATCCTCTGGGAGTATACTTGTTGTGGAATTGCTGGTCATTTGGTAACTCTATCTTTGACCTATTGAGAAACGGTGGGAATGTTTTCCAAAGTGGCTCCACCATTTCACAATCTCTCCAGCAGGGTCCGAGGGTGCAATTTCTCCTCATCCTCATCAACCCTTATTATTCTGTCTTTTTTTATTGTGCCCCATCTTTGTGCTCAGTGCGGTTTTTGGTGTGCATCTCCCTGATGGCTCATGCTGCTGAGCGTCTTTTCATGTGCGGTTGGCCTTTAGTAAGCCTTCTTTAGAGAAGCGTCTGCTCAGATTCTTTCCCCAGTGATCATTGGTTCTGTTACTATATTGTATATTCTAGATGCAAGTCCTTCCCAGTATATGTGATTTGAGAATACTCTCTCCCATTCTCTGGGCTGTCTTTTCACATTCTTGATGGTGCCTTTTGCAGCACCAAAGTTTTTCCTTTCTTCCCATCCATTCTTTCTTTCTCTGTCTTTTAATTGGTATATTTAGACATTGACATTTACAGTGATTGTTAACACCATAGGTTAATATCTAGCATGTTTTCTATCTGTTGCATTTGTTCTTTGGTTCCCCTCCCTTTCTTCTACCTTCTCTGATTATACTAGAACGTTTTAGATAATTTCATTTATCTCCTCACATAGCATATGAATGATGCTTTAAAAATATATAGTGGTTTCCTTAGAATTTCTGATATACACTTTTAACTTATGTAATCCATCTTCAACTAACACTGTGCCACTTCCCGGCAGCGCAGGGACCTCTGGCAGTCTTCCCAGTTTCTCCCTCTGGTCCTTGGTCATGCCAGGCTTGGATTGGGCTTCCCTGTTCTTGCTGAAGAAAGCCTTCCGTGCCCAGGGTCAGAAAGATGCCCCCTGGTGTCAGTCAGTGTCATGGAAGGCCACAGATGGTACCATGGCCCTCTGTGTACAATGGCCCTCAGCCCACCACTCTAGAGCCAGTGTCTTGAGCCAGTCATCCCCTGGTATGACTATGAGCATTCTGTGTTCTGGAGCTGGGAAGTGACTCAGGAGTGGCTTCCCGCTGCACTGGCCATGCCATCAGGTGGACCTGGTTGAGCAGAATTCAAGGACAGTTTATATCAGGGGAAGGACCCGTGGGCCACAGAGGCGTTCCAGGTTGTGTGAGGAATGTGGAGTCAGAGCCTGCATCTAATAGCCCCCACGAGGTCTGGGTGTCCCCTTTCTCCAGTGCACAGCCACCTGGGAAGTGGCTGCAAGTGTCTCTGGGGAAGGTGTGAGGAAAGGCTCCACATGTACACCCCTTGCCTCTCGTAGGGCCTCCTTAAAGGCACCCAGTCTTCTTATTGGTTGGAGGGCTCCATCTAAGATACTATGAATCCCCACTGCAGGTTCTGACCAGCATCTGGGTGGTTTTCAGCTTCCATGTGTCCAGCAGCATTTTGTGAGGTTGTCTGTCTTTACTTTCTCCTGGTAGCACCTCTTCCTTTTGCTTGGGGTCCTCACTGCACCCCACCTCTCTGCCTCTGTCTGGTATGCCCACTCCTGACCTCTCTCTCTGAGGCTCCTGACAGCAGGGAAGGGGCCCGGAACCTTGGGAGCATCCTTTGGTCATCTGCAGGCTAGAGAGGACAGCATCGTGGAGCTCTTTAAGGAAGCTGCTATGCCTCTTCTAGACATGTTCTTCCATCCCTGGGGGAGGGAGGGTTGCGGGGGGTGGCTAAACAGATTGGACGTAATAGAGCACTCCAGCACTGCCATTTCCCTGCATTCCCCCCTGCCCAGCAGTGTTGCTGGGACCTGTGGGCCCCACACAGGCCTACTCCATCAGAAACTCGGTGGGTGGGCGGCCATAGGGTTTGAATGAGCCCTCCGGGAGGTTCAGGGGCTGCTGGAGTTTGGAGAGCCACTGCTCAGCAGGGTGTTGGGAAGCTCCAGCAGGTGGACCTCATCACTACCGGTTTTTGTTTATTTTTGATGTTGATTATAATCTTACAGACTTTAAATACCTGCTATGTATTTGAGTTACCCACTAAATAACCTGATTGTGGGGAAAACACCCATGTCCTCAAATTTGGCCAGATCTGGCCTGTTTATATCTCATCCCCATTTCTCTCACATTCATAGATTCCAGACTGTATGCACTGGCCCTCTCCTCTCAAAGCAGATGCTGGACCTACAGGGCCCCCCTCGGTTTATGGGCCGAGGGGTGTAGGCTGGATTATGAAGGAAAAAGGGCACCAGCTCGTAAGGCAGTGGCTCAGGGGCAGCCAGTGGAGGGCTTCCCCTCACATGGGGTGGGAGGCTTGTTTCCACAGATGAGAAAGGTCAGTGTTCTTTTGCAGCCAGTGGTGGCCCCATGTTTGATGATGGGCCCACTTCTTCCCCATCTTCCCTAACTGTAAGAGACCTAGGCTTTTTGACCCTGGAACCTTATACTCACACCCTTGGGCTGCTTTGGGGGGGCCTTCTGGTTCACCACATGTGTTCTTAATTGAATGTTTTTAGCTTTTAATTTGTCTTTCTCCCAATTTATGCTCTCTAGGGCCATAAGCAGACTCTACCTGTCCTTATAACCTTTGCAGTTACTGTTGCTGCCACAGCCGCTATTCTCCCAGTGCTTCACCCTCCTCCCGCACTTTATCCCGTGTATCATGTAATAATGAACACTCTGGATTTGCACATAATCCAAATGCTGTGGATTATCTTTTTCACACATACACCCACGCTCCCAGCAAGGTGATTATCCTAGTTGCTTCTGAAATATATATGCACAGCCCAAATCCAGAATCCTGTTTTGAGGATCTGTTTTAGGACACTTCCAGTAACAATTACATTATCAGTCACTGTCCAAATAGGAAAGATACAGCACACTCAATTTAGGGTACTTTGGGAAAGGTTAATAGATAGATTAACCTTTTCCAAAGGTGTGGGCGGAGTTCAGGGAAACTACTAGGGACTGTTAACAGCAGAGTTTTTCCCACCCCAAGGCCTCAGAGGAACAGGGAAGAAGAGATTGTATTGATTGAGAAGAGAATGGCCTTCAGGCGGGACAACCAGCCTTAAGCAGCTGGTAGGGAGTGTCCAGGGAGTAAATAGGCCAGTTTCACCCTCTGCGCTGTCTGAGCTGTCTGAGCGCTTCCCAGGTTTCTCCGTTACCAAACCAACCCACAGCCAGAGGGTAAAGGAGCGCACGACGCAGTTCATATTCTTGGTGCAGAGCTGGATGGAGAAATTGGAAAGTAGGTTTAGAGGGGAAAATAGAGATATTTGGCCCACTCTCATATATTTTTAAAGTTTTTGTTTTACTTTTCACATTTAAGTACTTAGTCTAGCTCAGTTGTGTGTTTGTATTCAATACAAAGTAGGAATTTAGTTTTTTTCTACCATGTGAATTTCCCAGCATCATCAGTTGATAAGTCCCTCTTTCCCTTGATGTTCTATCACAAATCAGGTTTTGTATTTGCATGAATTTATCTCTTTTTTCTGTTTCGTGGGTTAGGTTGTCTGTCCCCGACCCAGTGCCTCACAAACTTTAGTTCTGCAGTGTTGCAGGAACTGCAGGAACTACGAACAAGGAGTCCGGACAGTAGACGTTTGGCTGGAAGCAGTATTATAGTGCCGGCACCGGCTCAGCGGATTCCTACCCAAAGGCTGAGCCCGGAGCGTAGCTGGGCCGTGCCCTTCACACGTTTATTACAGGGTAAAGGGCAGTCAGCCCCCAGGCATGCTGCAGTGGGAGCTGTTAGTGTCCTATAGGTTCAGCCAGGATGCTAGTTGTGTTTTAACCTATCTCAATAAAGGGTACCCGGATACTCTGTTGTAAACTAATGGGCCTACATGACTATGATCAACAAGCTGTTTCAGATCGATGGGTCCTGGTGGGAGTTCCATTGTTAAATTGCTTTAAACTCAAGCACCCTGGTATTTTTCTGCGTTCTTAAAACCTTAAAGAAACATTGTCCCTTTTCTTGGCTTGGCTTCCTACCACAGTAACTTTATAGTAAGGCTTGGTTTCCCATAGGGCAAGTCTTTTTCTTTTTATAGGAGTATCTAGACTATTCTTGGCCCTTTTTTCTTCCATATTAACTTTGAATTGGTTTGACAAGTTCTACAACATGAACAAATGAAAACTGTTGGAAACTTAAATGAAATTTTATTTAATGTATAAATTTAATATATCTTTGATATGGGGGCTTTCTATCTATGAACATGTTATGTCCATTTCTTAAAATCTTCTTTAATGTATATTAGTAAAGTTTTATGATTTCCTATGTGTAGGACATCTTTTTTTATATGTATAAGTACCTTAAGCCTTCTAACAGTTGCTGCTGGTTTGTAGAAATCCAGTTGAATTTTTTAATATTGGTCTTGTATCCAGCCACCCTGCTGTAAACCCCCCTTATTTTTTCTTATAATTTGTCTATAGATTTGTTATGGTTTCCTATGTCGATGGCCCTATTGCCTGTGAGTAATGTCAGCTTTCTTCCTGAGCAATATTTAAGCTAATTACTTATTTATTCTTTGTGGTACTGGCTAGGACCTTCAGTATGATGAGAAATTAAAGTGTTTATTATAGCAATGTCCTTGATATTTGCTGTTTGTTTTTTGTAGATAGCATTTTAACAGGCTAAGGAAAGTCCCTTCTCTTTCTACCTTGCTGAGAGTTTTTTGCTGTATGAGTTTTGAAGTTTGTCAGTACCTTTTTGTGCATCTCCTTTGATCTGTTAATGTGATCAATTACATTTAATGGTTTTTAAATGCTCAAATACCCTTGTGTTTCTGGAATAAACCCAACTTGGACATGGTGGATTATCTTTTTTACTCATTGCTGAATTTAGTTTTCTAATTTTCTAGTTAGGAACTTTGACTCTATTTATGAGTAAAATGGACCCATAATTTTTCTTTCTTAATCTGTCCTTGTCTGGTTTTAATATTAAAGATAATCTGACTTCATTAAATATTACTCTTTTTCTTTTCTCTGGAAGAGTTTATGCAAGACTGGGATGACCTATACCTTGACATGTTGGTAGAGCTTACCTGGAGAACTGTCTAGGCCTGTTTGGTGTGAAAGAATTAGCAAAGATGTTTAACTACTGCTTCAGTTTCTTTAATGGGAAGTCTGACTAGTAGTATAAATATTTGATTTTTAATTGGTTTTTATAAGCTAAAATTTTCCAAGGATTTGTTCATGTTGTCTGAGTTTTCAAATTTGTTAGCATAACATCATTGATAATGTTTCCTTATTATTTTTTAATTCTCTGCTTTATCTGTAGTTATATCTCTTTTCATTTACATTGTTACTTTGTGCCTTCTCTCATTTTTTCTTTATAAATGTTGCCATGGGTTTGTGCATCTTGCTAGATTTTTTAAAAATTTCTTTGGCTTTGTTTAGTCTCTTTATTATAAATATATTTTCTATTTTAGAGTTCTGCTCCCAACTTTATTATCTCCTTTCTTCTCTGGTTTACTTCTATTTAACTTTTTTGTCAGACACATAATCTCATGAATTTTCAATATGTCTACTTCTACAATTGAACACCTAAGGTTGTACACTTCCCTTCCAGTGTCATGTTCATGAGCTGTCCTATGTAGTATTTTCACTCATTCCGTTTTAAGTATTTTAAATTACCATTATGCTATTTTCTTTGAGTCACAAGCTATATAAGCACGTGTTTTTTAATTTCCAAATGTGTGGGATTTTTAAACCCCTCTTTATGGTATTGACATCTAACTTAATTGCACCATGATCAGAGACTATGCTGTCTCAGAAATCAGTTCTTTTGACACTGCGCAGAAGTCATTTGCTTTTAGCCCTGGTACTGGGTCAGTTTTTGAAAATAATATCTCACATGTGTGGAGTATGGTGTCATCCTATGTTGTTGGGTAGTTCTAAGACTACCAGAGCATGCCTCTGGATAGAGCTGCTTAGATTCTGTTGAACTTTTTGTCAGTGTGACCATCTGTGGCTCAGGGACACCCTTGTGCCTTATGGCCCCTGGAGTTGAGGCACGCATTCAGGAGGAGCAGGTATTTGGGCTGACCCTGGAGGACGAGGAGAATTTTGCCTCATGGAGATAGGAGGAAGCCCTGGGCAGAAGGAACAACATAAATACTGGGGAGAGAAGACCAGGAAAGAGGGCCAGCAAGAAGCACGGTATGGGTGCAAGGACAGAAGGCCCTGGGAAGGGCTGTTGTTGAGAAGAGAGGCAGGAAAGAGTTGTCTGAGGGGGAAGCCAGAGGAGGACTCACAGAGGGGGAGGAGGAGGCCTTTGTGGTTTGCGCTGGGTGAGTCTGGCCCGGGGGTGGCATGACTGTGTGCTGAGGGTGTCCTCAGCCATGCCTGGGCACTGGAAAGAGAGGGGACAAGTAGTCTAGGGTTCTAAGGAGCACATGATTGCAGCAGCTGCCCCAAAGGACCAGGTTGGGCTAGAGGAACAGGTGGGAAGAGTGGGCCAAAGACTGGAAGCACTCAAAATCATGAGAGGAGGGAGGAGAGTATCATGGCGAGGGAGGGCATCTGGGTTTGGGGCCCTCAGTGAAAGACTGAAAATCCATGAATACTAATGCAGAAACATAAGACTGAGCAAACCAGGACACACTACTTATTGGGGAGGGTTATCAGGCAAGTGTAAGTTTTCAACTTGGACAAGAGTATATAAGGAGGGAGATTCTCAAGATAGCTGTGTGAGTAGTGTGGCAGAAATCTCCTCCCAAAACCATATATATTTTAAAAATACAGAAAATACAACTATTCCTAAAAGAGTGAGCAGAAGATACAGTACACCAGCCAGGCTACATCTGCAAGAATCCAACATCTCAAGGAAAAGGGTCAAAGCCATGGCCCAGCGGAACCTGAGCACTCCCCCTACCTCAGCTTACTGGTGGGAGGAAAAGAATCCGAGTGGGGAGGGAGTGGAAGCACAGGACTGCTAAATAACCAGCCCTGGTAACTGACCCAGGAGCACAGACACACACTGCATGGTGCACTGATATTAGAGGAGCAGAAAAGCAAAATCCGAGATTAAGACTGCGAACAGGTTCCCATAGCTGGCTGCCCTGGTACAAAAGAAAAGCAGGCACTTTAATAGTCTTAAAGGGACAAGGGTTAACAGGTGGACAAAATTGGCCTGGGCACACTCAGCACAGCAGGCTGGAAACTTTAAGGAACTTCAGGCGCCCTTACACTCTGGGTGGCAGCAGAGCTCCGAAACCCCTTACGGCGATAAGCAGCCTGCTTGCTGTTCCATCCCCCCTGCTGGCACTATAAGCAAACCGGCTGACTCGCCATTGCTGCAGAACAGCCAGGGAGCTGCCCTGCCTACAGCAACCACACAGCTTAACACACACAGAGGCTTCTCCCTGCATGTGGCTAACCAGCTCAGACCCAGAGGCTGCTCCCTGTGTGTGGTTGACCAGCACAGACAATGGAGATGGGCACAGAGTCTGGAAGGCATGAAGGGGCTCTGTTCTCACAACAGAACACATGCCACTCACTGGCAACCCCTGTCAGTGCCCTAGTCCATCCTGAGGGTGCCCTGCCCACGACAGTTTAGGGGATTAACCCAGAGGCTACTCCCTGCACATGGTTGACCGGCACAGACAGCTGAGACAGGCAAGGTGACTGCAAGCAGGAAGGGACTTTGTTATTCCAGCTGACACACACACCACTCACCAGTAACCACTCCCATCTCCATGAAAGGGCAGAAGAACATTCATTGTTCAGTCCCAAATCCCTCAAACACTAGAGAGAGGGCTTGAGGAGTCTGAAATCACCAATCTTTCTGAAAAAGAATTCAAAATAAAAGTCGCAAGCATGCTGACGGAGCTACAGAGAAATATTCAAGAGCTAAGGGATGAATTCAGGAGGGAGAAATGAAACAAACAATGGAGGAATTAAGATCAGACTGGATGAGGTGGAAGAGACTGTTAAGGAATAGAAATCAGAACAGGAATACAGAGAAGCTGAGGCAGAGAATTAAAAAAGGATCTCTAGGAATGAAAGAATGTTAAGAGAACTGTTTGACCAATCCAAACGGAACAATATTCGCATTATAGGGGTACCAGAAGAAGAGAGAGAAAAAGGGATAGAAAGTGTCTTTGAAGAAATTGCTGAAAACCTCCCCAGGCTGGGGGAGGAAATAGTCTCTGAGAGCATGGAAGCCCACAGATCTCCCAACACAAGGGACCCAAGGAGGACAATACCAAGACATATAATAATTAAAATGGTAAAGATCAAAGACAAGGTAAAAACATAAAAACATCCAGAGAGAGAAAAAAGATCACCTACAAAGGAAAACCCATCAGGCTATCATCAGACTTCTCAGCAGAAACCTTACAGGCCAGAAGGGAGTGGCATGATATATACAATGCAATGAAACAGAAGGGCCTCGAACCAAGAATACTGTATCCAGCAAGATTATCATTTAAATTTGAAGGAGGGATTAAACAGTTTCCAAATAAGCAAAAGTTGATGGAATTTACCTCCAACAAACCATCTCTACAATGTATTTTAAAGGAACTGCTCTAGATGGAAGTATGCTTAAGGGTAAATAGCTGTCGCAAGAGAAAATAAAACCACAGCAAAAAAAGTAGACAAACCAAATACTAACTAAATGCAAAATAAAATAAGCTATCCACAAAATCAGTCAAGGGAATCACAAAGAGTACAGAATAAAACGCCTAACATATAAATGGAGGAGGAGGAAAAAGAAGGCAGAGAAATAAAGAATCATCAGACTGTGTTTATAATAGTGTAATAAGTGAGTTAAGTTAGATGGTTAGATAGTAAAGAAGCTGCCCTTGAAACTTTGGTAACCACGAATCCAAAGCCTGCAATGGCAATAAGTACATATCTATCAATAATCACCCTAAATGTAAATAGACTGAATACACCAATCAAAAGACACAGGGAAATAGAATGGATAAAAAAGTAAGACCCATCTATATGCTGCCTACAAGAGACTCACTTCAAACCCAAAGACATACACAGACTTAAAGTGAAGGGATGGAAAAAGACATTTCATGCAAATAATAGGGAGAAAAAAGCAGGTGTTGCAGTACTTGTATCAGACAAAATAGACTTCAAAACAAGGACAGTAACAAGAGACAAAGAAGGACATTAGATAATGATAAAAGGGTCAGTCCAACAAGAGGATATAACCATTATAAGTATCTATGCACCCAACACAGGAGCACATGCATATGTGAAACAAATACTAACATAATTAAAGGGGTAAACAGAATGCAATGCATTCATTTTAGGAGACTTCAACACACCACTCACTCCAAAGGACAGATCAACCAGACAGAAAATAAGTAAGGCCACAGAGGCACTGAACAACACATTAGAACAGATGGGCCTAACAGACATCTACAGAACTCTCCATCCAAAAGCAGCAGGATACACATTCTTCTCAAGTGCACATGGAACATTTTCCAGAATAGACCACATACAGGGCCACAAAAAGAGCCTCTGTAAATTAAAAAAGATTGAAGTTCTATCAACAAACTTCTCAGATCACAAAGGTATAAAACTAGAAATAAATTGTACAAAGAAAACAAAAAGGCTCACAAACACATGAAGGCTTGACAAACATGCTCCTAAATAATCAGTGGATCAAAGACCAAATTAAAACAGACATCAAGCAATATATGGAAACAAATGAAAATGAGAGCACAAAGCCCCAACTTCTATGGGACACAGCGAAGGCAGTTCTAAGAGGAAAATATATAGCAATCCAGGCCTATTTAAAGAAGGAATAACGATCCCAAATGAATAATCTAAATTCACAATTATTGAAACTGGAAAAAGAAGAATAAATGATGCCCAAAGTCAGAAGAAGGAGAGACATAATAAAGATCGGAGAAGAAATAAATAAAATTGAGAATAAAACAATAGAAAAAAATCAGTGAAACCAAGAGCTGATTCTATGAGAAAATAAACAAAATAGATAAACCTCTAGCCAGATTTATTAAGAAAAAAAGACAATCTACACACATAAACAGAATCAGAAATGAGAAAGGAAAAATCACAACGGAAACCACTGAAATACAAAGAATTATTAGAGAATACTATGAAAATCTATATGCTAACAAACTGGATAACCTAGAATGGTTATCTTCTTTCTTTGGACAACTTTCTAGAAAAATACAACCTTCCAAGACTGACCCAGGAAATCTAAGAAACAGAAAATCTAAACAGACCAATTACCAGCAAGGAAATTGAATCAGTAATAAAAAAAAACTATGCAAGAACAAAACCCCTCGGTCAGATGAATTCACCACTGAATTTTATTAGATATTTAGAGAAGACGTAATCCCCATTCTCCTTAACGTTTTCTAAAAAATGGAAGAGGAGGGAATACTTGCAAAGTCATTCTATGAAGCCAGCATCACTCTAATAACAAAACCAGTCAAAAACATCTCAAAAAAAGAAAACTACCAATAGCCCTGATGCACATAGATGAAAAAATACTCAACAAACTATTAGCAAACCAAATTCAAAAATACATCAAGAGGATCATACACCATGATCATGTGGGATTCATCTTAGGGATGCCAGGATGGTACAACATTCGAAAATCCATCAACATCATCCACCACATCAACAAAAAGAAGGACAAAAATCACATGATCATCTTGATAGGTGCTGAAAAAGCATTCGAGAAAATTCAATATCCATTCGTGTTAAAAACTCTCAAGAAAATGGGTATAGAGGGCAAATACGTCAACATAATAAAGGCCATGTATGACAAACCTACAGCCAAAATTATACTTAACAGCGAGAAGCTGAAAGCTTTCCCCCTCAGATCAGGAACAAGACAAGGATGCCCATTCTCTCCACTTTTATTCAGCATAGTACTGGAGGTCCTAGCCACGGCAATCAGACAACACAAAGAAATAAAAGGCATCCAGATTGGCAAAGAAGAAGTTAAACTATCACTGTTTGCAGAAGACATGATATTGTACATAACAAACCCTAAGGAATCCACTCCAGAACTACTAGAACTAATATCTGAATTCAGCAAAGTTGCAGGATACAAAATCAATACACAGAAATCTGTTGCATTCCTATACACTAATGATGAACTAGCAGAAAGAGAAATCAGGAAAACAATTCCATTCACAATCGCATTAAGAAGAATAAAATACCTAGGAATAAACCTAACCAAGGAAGTGAAAGACCTATAATCTGAAAACTACAAGATACTCTTAAGAGAAATTAAAGAGAACACTAACAAATGGAAACTCATCCCATGCTCTTGGCTAGGAACAATTAATATTGTCAAAATGGCCATCCTGTCTAAAACAATCTACAGATTCAATGCAATCCCTATCAAAATACATTGAGGAACAGCATTCCTCAACGAACTGGAAGAAATAGTTCTAAAATTCATATGGAACCACAAAAGACTGAATAGCCAAAGGAATCCTGAGAATGAAGAATAAAGCAGGGGGTATCTCACTTCCCAACTTCAGGCTCTACTACAAAGTCACAGTAATCAAGACAATTTGGTACTGGCATAAGAACATACCCATAGACCAGTGGAACAGAATAGAGAGTCCAGATATTAACCCAAGCATATATGGCCAATTAATATATGATAAAGGAGCCATGGATATAGAATGGGGAAATGATAGCCTCTTGAACAGCTGATGTTGGTAAAACTGGACAGCTACATGTAAGAGAATGAAACTGGATCACTGTCTAACACCATATACAAAAGTAAACTCAAAATGGATCAAAGAACTGAATGTAAGTCATGAAACCATAAAACTCTTAGAAGATCACATAGGCAAAACTCTCTTGGACATAAGCATGAGCAACTTCTTCATGAACATATCTCCCTGGGTAAGGGAAAGAAAAGCAAAAATGAACAAGTGGGACTATATCAACTGAAAAGATTCTGTACAGCAAAGGACACCATCAGTAGAACAAAAAGACATCCTACAGTATGGGAGAATATATTCATGAATGACATATACAATAAGGGGTTCACATAAAAAATATAGAAAGATCTCACACACCCCAACAAACAAAAAGCAAATGATCCAATTAAAAAATGGACAGATGAGCTGAACAGACAGTTCTCCAAAGAAGAAATTCAGATGACCAACAGGCACATGAAAAGATGTTCCACATCACTAGTCATCAGAGAAATGCAAATTAAAACCACAGTGAAGTATCACCTCACACCAGTAAGGATGGCCAACATCCAAAAGACAAACAACAGGAAATGTTGGCAAGGATGTGGAGAAAGGGGAACCCTCCTACTGCTGGTGGGAATGTAAATTAGTTCAACCATTGTGGAAAGCAGTATGGAGGCTCCTCAAAAAACTCAAAATAGAAATACCATTTGACCCAGGAATTCCATTCTTAGGAATTTACCCTAATAATACAGGAGCCCAGTTTGAAAAGGACATATGCACCCCTATGTTTATCACAGCACTATTTACAGTGGCCAAGATATGGAAGCAACCTAAGTGTCCATCAGTAGATGAATGGATAAAGAAGATGTGGTACATATACACAATGGAATATTATTCAGTCATAAGAAGAAAACAAGTCCTACCATTTGCAACAACATGGATGGAGCTAGAGGGTATTAGGTTCAGTGAAATAAGCCAGGTGGAGAAGCTCAAGTGCCAAATGATTTCATTCATCTGTGGAGTAGAAGAACAAAGAAAAACTGCAGGAACAAAACAGCAGTAGACTCACAGAATCCAAGAATGGACTAACAGTTACCAAAGAGAGAGGGACTAGGGAGGATGGGAGGGAAGGGAGGAATAAGGGGAAAAGGGGGCATTATGATTAGCATGTATAATGTAGGGGTGGTGTGGGACATGGGGAAGAAAATAAAGCACAGAGAAAACAAGTATTGACTCTATAGCATCTTACTACATTGATGGACAGTGACTGTAATGGGGTATGTGGTGGGGACTTGATAATGGGGGGAATTTAGTAACCACAGTGTTGCTCATGTAATTGTATATTAATGATGCCAAAAAAAGAAAAAAAGAAAACTGTACATAAGGAAATACTGAAGAGGTAGGAGAGTTTTTTTTTGCTTGTCTGAGGCCTTTAAAAAAAAATCCATAGTAAAATACATGGAGCATAAAACTTACCATCTTAACCATTTTTCAGTGTACATGTGGCTGAGTGGCATTAATTACATTCACACAGTTGTGCAGAGGGCATCACCATCCATCTCCATAATCTTCATCTTGCAAAGCTGAAACTCTGTATCTATTAAACACTAACTCCCCATTCTCCTCTCCCTCCAGCTTCTTGCAGCCACCATTTCTACTTTCCATCTCTCTGAATGTGAGTTCTCTAGTTGCCTCATATAGGTACATTCTTATAATATTTTTCTTTTTGTAATTAGCTTATTTCCCTTAGTTTAATGTCATCAAGGTTCATCCATGTTGTCTCTTGCTTTTTAAGGCTGAATAATATTCCATTATATATACATACCACACTTGGGTTGTCAATTCATCTATCACTGAATACTTATTTCTCACTTTTTGGCTTTTGTGAATAATGCTTCTATGAACATGGGTGTACATAGATATTAGTGTGCATCCAGTTCTTTTGCATATATACTCAGAAATGCAATTGCTGGTTGTATGGTAAACTCATGTTTATGTTTTTTGAGAAACTACCATATTGCACCATTTTTGTCCCCACTGGCAGTGCCCAAGTGTTCTAATTTATCCACATCCTTGCTTTGACTGGTTTTGTGTTTTTTGGACAGTAGCCATCCTTATGGATGGGATATGTTATCTTTTTGTGTTTTTCATCTCCATTTCCCTAACAATTAGTAGTGTTGAATATATTTTAATGAGTTTATTGGCCATTTGTATATCTTCTTTGGAAAAATGTGTATCCAAGTCCTTTGCCCATTTAAAACTCTTTTGTTTGTGTTGTTTAGTTGTAAGAACTCTTTATATATTCTGGCTCTTAGCCCTTTTTCAGATATATGATCTGTGAATATTTTTTTCCCATCCCACTTTTTAAAAATTAATAAATAGGGATTCCTAAAGTTCAGTGGGAGGAGCTAGTAGTGGGGCAGGTGAGGAGATTTAGGGGTTGAGGTACAGAGAGATGACCAGGAGAGGGTTTGAGTGTATGGACTGAGTGAGTAGCAGTTGGTGTCTGAAGTTGTGTGGCTGGGCTGTTGTGTTGAATGGGCAGCACAGAAGGCTGGTAGCTCAAGCAGTGGCTGTAAGAGGAGCCAAGCAGCCTGGGCTTGCCCAGCATGCTGATATCACTTACAGGGATCTCCTGATGCCGGGAGCATGATGGCGATGGTTCCTGTTACTTGGGGTCAGGATAGCTTGTCAAAGAAGTTGAGTTTTAGTTTATTTTTCTGATCCTTCCTTCTGTCTGAAAGCCTTTCTCCCTTGGCTCAGGGAAGCACTACTGTTCTCTGTGAATGTGTGGCTTGCAGAACCATGGCAGCAGAATTGCTGGTAGTAGTAAATAGCAGGTGCATGAAATAATTTCTGGGGAGAACTATGTGGGCTCATAGGGGTGAACAAATGAAGTGGAAGGCAATTGGTGTCTTTCCAAGTGAGCAGATAGGTAGGAATTTTGTAGAAGGTGACAGAGATACATACCAAAAGCTACTAAACTTAGCCTGGATTTGGGAAAGAAAGGTTGGCAAGGTGGTGTGTTGAGGGATTAGACCCTGAGAATTTGAGTGATCATTTGGCAAAGTTTGTGTCTGTAGTTGTCCCTGGGGAGAAATAGATCATTAGTCTTTGACAGAAGCGATCTACCTAGAACTCTGGAGTCTCTGGGGCTGTGAAATGCTCCCTGGATTTTGGAGCCTGTTGCCTGTAGAGGGGAGTGTAGAGCAGGGCAGGGGCCCCAGAGAGGAGTGGTGGTCTGTAGGTGGGGGAGCCAGAGTGGCCAGGAGCCTTGCCCAGGGCTGCTGCACTGAGTCCTCCAGGGAAGTCAGGTCACATGGTGGTCCAGGGGTGAGGATAGCCCCCGGGTGTATTTCATTTGCCTAGAATGCTTTTAGAAAATTGGAATCATTATCAATATATACATATTGGGAAATTTCAGCTAGGACTATGAATTTGAATTTCTTGAAAACAATAAGAATTGGCCCTTTTCCTACAGGGCCACAGGCAGTGCAAGGGAGAAAGTGGCCACAGCATGCTGCTGCCCTGTTAGGTTTCATGACAGACATTCCTTTTGCCACACCCTGCGCCCACCCTCACAGGAATAGCTGGTGGAAATAGTTGGGTGAGGGTGGGGGTGGGGCATCATGGTCTGCTGGCATTCTCTGGGAGGGAGCAGCCCAATCAGGTCCTCACGGGTCACCCAGCTCATGAATAGCCACCAGACCCTCAGAGAGCAGATGTGTGCCCATTGGGTTATGTGTGTGCTGGACCTAGTTTCAGCTGTCAAGGGTACGTGTCATGGAGTATCTGTCAGTGAAGGCATTGGAAATAACCAGTTCTCAGCTCTAGTAAGTGGTGACCATGAATCAGACAGAATCTCACAGAACCTAATGAGCCTATCTCTCACTTGAAGTGAGTTTGTCTTTACTGATTTGTGAACATGAATGATGACATGAGGCATGAATTCGTTTTACAGAATCAGAAGCCTAGAACTTAAAAAATGTCTCAGCCTGGAATCAATCATATATTGCAGCCTCATTTTATAAGAGTCCATAAAAGTCAAAGGGACAAGAGACAAATTAGTTTCAGGGAAGTGAAGAATCCAGTGGATTGTCAGACATAGGGGAATACTGCATGCCCACAAGATGATGGGAAGGCCCCTTGTATCTGGCGCTGCCATCCCCGAAGGCCTGTGTTCCTGGACTCCTGGAGCTCAGCTCCTGCGCCCACATGGCCTGCAGGCACCAGCCTGGCCAGCAAGGTGACATTGTTTACACTGACCTTTCTGGTCTCTCTGGGGGGATTGCTTTCCCTTTAGGAACCACTGGTAAAGAAGTACACTATCTTTTTTAAGTTGAAATCAGAGGGCAAATGGGATTTGCTATCAAACTGACTTTACAACTGGCTTGGTTGCAATCCATTTTTCCTCATAAAGTGAGATAGACTCACATTCTTTTCTTTAAGGAGTAATACGAAAAACGGAGTAATACGAAAAAAGCCACCTGATGACACACCTGGTGTGTCCTTCCTCTCTTTGCCTTGTCTTGTCTTTCCTTGCAAGCCCAGTAGAAAAGAAAGCAGGACAACAGCCCTCCAAATGCTGTTCCCTGTTTCTATCTCAGGATAGGTGACTTTGGGCAAGTTGTTCACAGTTTAGCAGCTGAGCAGAAGGGCTTCTGTTAGGCCTCTTCCCTTGCTCTGTGGAACTCACTCCCACTGACCTATCCCCGGGAGGCAGGTCCTGGGCCCGTGTGAACCTGGGTGAGCCCTGCCGGATGCCCCTTGTCTAGAATGGTGCCTGGCTCAGAAAGCTGCTGATACTTGTTGGGAGAAGGAAGGAGTGGGCAGTTGCCAGCAATAAACACACGATAAGGTGACAGCAGGAGCGCCTGCTCCTGTGGGTGGGCATTCACCCGGTCTGCCATTCAGAAGACAGTGCCACGTGTATTGTCTTAATGCATCACGGGCAGGGTGAGAGGACAGAGAATAGGGTGGTCTGTTTTCTCCTGCTTCCCTTTCAAACAATTATTTCTTGCGTATGAATGAGTGCTTTTGAAGTTTTACTTTGAACACGAAAGTTCTGTTGAAATTGTTTATTGCCAAATATTCCATAAACCATCATGTTAGTATGAAAGGGAGACAGAAAAAGCAGATTCATCTGCTCTCCTGAGAGAGTAGAAAGAGGCCCATGAGGGGCAGAGACAGGCAGCCACTGGTCCCCCAACTCCATAGCACAAACACCTGTGTGAGAAGTCCCAGATGCCACAGTAAAAGGGCTGACATGAAAATAATTGCCCAAAGCCCTGTGTTTAGCTTACAAACCAAGATGTGCTTTGCCACTGGGAAAGGGTGTCCTCCAAGTTGTATTTTGGTGAAATCATGACAGCTGCCTCATCGGTAGCTCCTTCATTCTTAATTACTGGCTTGGGTTTGGGTCACAGAAGCCAAAAGACAGTGCATGTTTTCCTCTACGTCTGTTTTTAATTGGCGTTATTGAGTTTGGGCACTAATTTCGTTAGGCTAAAGTTTCTGTGTCTTCATGAAAAGTAAGCTGCCTTTCTCAGTGGGGTCAGAACCTGAGAGGTCAGCTTAGGAGATTGGTCACCGGGACGCCTGGTCAGCAGATCTTCAAGGCCGTCCCCTGGGGATGGGGCACCAGGATGAGAGGAAGCTGGGACAGCTGGGTCGGGTGAAGTCGGGCCATCTCCAAGAGCATCGCCACCCCCATGCTGGTATCTTTCACCCTTTGGGGGAAACCACATAATAGAGGACACGCGAGGGGGACGAGCTGCCTGGAGCAGTTAGTAACCAACGTTGGGCAGCATTGCTGTGCTCTGGTTCCTAATCTCTGTTCCTGCTCAGGTCTCTACATGCTGCTGTCACTAGAGCTGAGGTCCCCAGCACCTTGAGTGACATGGGACAGTTGGTTTCAGGAAAGGTGGGGAGAGAAAGCAGAGGACATACATATTTTTTTTCCTCATGGTAAAATATATATGATAAAATTTACCATCTTTTATAACTGAAGTATAGTAGACATACAATATTATATTGGTCTTAAGTATACAACAAAATGTACCATCTTAACCATCTGTAAGTTCAGTGGCATTAAGTACATTCACATTGCTGTGCAGCCATTGCCACCATGCATCTCTAGAATGTTTTCATCTCCCCCAGCTGAAACCTTGCACCCGTGAAACCCTAACTCCCCATTTCCCCTCTACCAGCCGCTGGCCCCACTCTTTTACTTTATGCCTCTGTAAAGTTGATGACTTTAGGACCTCACATAAGTGGACTCATACATTATTCGTCCTTTCTGACTGGTTTATTTCACTTAGGGTAGTGTCCTCAAGGGTCATCCATGCTTGTAGCAGGTGTCAGGAGTTCCTTCCATTTCAAGGGGGAATGGTATTCCGCTGTGGGTACAGGCCTCATTGCTCATCCACAGACCCACCCACAGGCACGCGGCTGCCTCCTCCTGTTGGCTGGGAGGACTATGCCGCTGAGAGCGTGCATGTACAAATGTGTGCTCGAGGCCTTGCTTTCAGTTCTTTTGGGTACAGGAGCTATTTATTTTTGAAGTGAGAATTTGGGGGGCTCTCTTGTCCCCTCTTGGTGCCAGCCAGGAGCTCTGTCTTCCCACTCTATCTCTAAATAAAAGCCTCTCACTTGCTCTCCCACCTTGAGTGTTTGCGACGTTCATTCTTTGACTCTGTGAACAAGAACCCCGGCATCATTTTTGGGGGCTCGTCCGAGATAAGCTCAGAGATGGGAGCATCCTCTTCAAGTTTAAAGCTAGACCCGCCTCTGGCATGCATTCTAAAGAGTTGGGAGCAATTTGATCTGCAAACCCTGAAAAAAGTACCTTATTTTCTGCACACAAGCCTGGCCTCAATACAAATGCTCTGATTAGAGAGGCTTGGCCCCTGAGAGAAGTGTACAATAATATAATCAGGTTATGCATATAAGTTTATTTGGCCACAAGGAAGGAAAATGGTCAAAAGTCCTGTGGACTACTACAGTATGGAACTGGTTTTCTAAATCCTTTTATTGGAAATCTATTCTACTTATGGGGTTCTTAATTATCCTCAAAAATTGGGAGGTTTTTAAACTAGACTCCCTGAGACAGAAATTTATCTTCTGCAATACAGCCTGGCTTAAATCTTTCAGAAGAAAAAAATGCTTAAAGAGAGAAAGGCTTGACTTTGTCATGTTTAGTGAAGGTTTTGTTAAGTAATCTTGCATGGTTGTTAAGAATGAATGATCTAACTAAGTGTAGTAACTGAACTTCTTAATAATTGTGTGTTTCAGTGTGTATACCAACATATGGCTTGAAGATCTTTATAGTAACCTAAAATCTTAAAGTTTTGCTAAGTAGACATATTTTGTGCTTATTGAGAAATTGTACTGTAAAGCACATTTCCAGGAGTTATAAAATGTGTTCATAAATTTGTCAATCTAAAGAATGCTAGCATTACAGTTTATAATAGCTTCTTAGTGTTCACTGAAAACTAATGGTTTTAAGTTCTGATTAAAACTACTTAAAACAATAAGGAAAACATCTCTGCATGCTAAAAATCATGTGTTTTAATAAGAGAAGCTATAAGGAATGAAAATGCATTTTATTAAGGGTAAAAGAAGGTAACTGTTTTTACAGTACAGCTGGTTATTTAAAGAGGGAGAACTCTAAAAAAAGTTGTAGAAAGTTTGTGGATGAATTGTTATGGTCATGCTATGTGAAATTAAGCAAATGAGTCTTGATATTAAGTACACAGCAAAGTTAGAATTTTCTTTTCTGTTAAAAGGACAAAGTTTTCTTAAACTATTAGTCTGTTCTTGATGTTGAAAGATTGCAAAGCATTTTTTAATTGTTTTATCAAAGCAGAGTTTCTCATGCCTAAAGTCTCCATGTTTAAGGGCATAAATTCCCTTTCTGTGATGCTACAAAGAATTTAACTACCATTATAGCTCTACTTCAACTGCAAAATGCCTCCAATGTGCCAATTCTCAATGCAAATAATCATAGATATAAAGGTAGATTTTTTTCAGATCTGGGACGAGTACATTTGGGTTACTCCAACTGCAGGATGCTTAAATCAAAACGCTCCCCTCTGCTGGGAGCAAAGAAACCGTTCTAACAACCATTGCCCAAGCTTCACCTGATATTTAGGCTGGCTTCCTAAAGACCACTGTTCATGTGTAATAACTTGACAGGGTACAGATTGGCTTGCCACAGATTGTACAACCCGCCCTGGTATCCGTTGGCCAGCCCCAAACGGCATTCACTAGCTGTGTGGAACTAATCCCTGGTCCTGGCTCATTCCACAGTGGATCGAGAGGTGCACTTTGGGATTTCCTTGGTTGCAAGGATGTTGGGCTAAGAATATCCCACATCCTGCAAAATTCCCAAGCCTTCAACATCAATGGACAAGGAGTGTTTTTCATTGACATGATCACCTACCTCCGTTTTTATATCATCTCTTGGTTTAGAAGATGCAATTTGGCATATCAAATCCTTAACCAATTTTACTCACAAGGCCTTTAATGGTACTATTGAAGGAATAGCTCTCCTAAATACTAAAATTAACTAATGCACCAAGCAGTTGTACAAAATAGAATGGCACTAGACATCTGCAGCACAGAGTGGGACCTGTGCTATAATTAAAGTTGAATGTTGTGTGTACATTCCATATTATTCACAAAATGTCTCATTCACTCCAGGACATCTGAAAGCTAGTCCAAGCTATGTCAGGCCCAGAAGTCCCATGGACTACTACGACATGGAGCTGGTTTTCTAAATCCTTTTGAAGCCATAAAACTGCAAATGGGGATGGAAATGGGACCCCAGATAGAAGTGCCCATCTTCCGAGGCCCTCTGGACTGACCAGTGATGGAGACCTAGCTGCACTCTTCACTGCACCCCCTCTCGGCTTGAAGCAGCCAGAGCGGTCGTTGCCCCCTTTCCCTAGCAGCAGCTAGGGTCTCCATCTGTAGAGGGGGGAATGAGACAGGGACCATGAGCTTTTAGACAGAGTAGGGGGAGAGCCTCTGGAAGAAACAAAGCAGGACAATCCATTGTGGGATTTGCTTTGGCTGCTGGGGGGCCCAGATTGTTTTTCTGACTTTACCCAGGTGCTGCCTTTCTTCCTGCCGCCCTAGTCAAGTGCTGCGCCACCTGGGCAGTTTCTAACAAGCAAGCCCAAACCAAACAGGAAGGATTCCATCTTGAAAATCATTTTAAAACCCAATTAGTTATAAAGTAAGTTTCTTAATATACTCTTTAACAAACAGACAAAAACTCAGCCCACCTTGGGAGCAAAGCAGGCAGTCTTGAGTGATAAGCTCCCAGACCAGGAAACTGCTATCCTGGGAGGAAATCAGAGCAGTTAATTTCTTATAAATAACCAGGAAGACTAATAAGAAACTTAATGTCTCTTCAAAGATAAACATTTTGGGACCACTTAGCAGGTGTGCATCCCTAGCCCTTTGTCTCTCAACTGCCTGTAAAACCCCTAGACAGTGCATCGCCCGGGGGCTCTCTCGTTCCCTCCTGGCCTGAGCCAGGAGCTCTGTCCTCTCACTTTATCTCCAAATGAAAGGGTCTACCTTGCTCTCCTAAAAAAAAAATTTGGAAGATTAATTTTGCTAACATATTTTTAAATTTCCCTTAGGATAACTGCTCTCAAGTGAGAATGTTTTAGATACTAACACTAGAATTTTTAACATTTCCTTCATAAAGACAAAAATCCATTTTTCCCCCCCCCCCAAACCTTGCAGCCTCCTGACCTTCAGTCATGCAGCCTCAAACTGCAGGCCAGCTCTGGCCCTTCTTTCTGGGGAACCTGGGCTCCCCCCAGTTTTTTTGGGTGCTCAGCGTAGCTTTCCTATTAGATCCACGGTGTCACTGGCCTGCCCAGGTGAGCTGTGCATGGCCACTGGTGGTGAGGGTCATATACCTCCTACTTTGCTCCGTTCACAAGCCGAAATGCTCTTTGCTAAGAGCAAATCTGGGCATGGCCCAGAGCATCTCTTGCCTGGTGAATTTTCCAGATGAGACTTTTGAGGATAAGGGTATGACCCTGCATCTTCCATACTCAAAGAAAAAAGTGAGCAGCAGGCTTCATAGAGTAAGGAAAGTCTGAACCAAATGTCTGCATCCTCCCTTGCAAGGACCGTGGGCTACCTGTGGTCTGTAGGCCATGCAGTGGTGTTAACATTTTAAAATTAGTTGCCAATATTAAAAACTTGGACGCTCATGTAGAATCTGAGTGTCAGCTTCTCTGGAATAGCTCAAGAGATCTGGTTGTGCTGGTTTCTGTGAGCCTCTACCCACCTACGTCCTCTCCATCAGGGGGCCCCTGCCTGGGCCCTGTAGGCACTGGGGTTACCTCTCCCAACTAGAGACCAAATAGCCTCAAGCAGCCTACTGACCCCAGAGGTCATCTGCCCTTGAAATACAGCCCACTGTCTGTCTGTCTCTTTTACAAAGTAGCTTGTGGGCACCAGGAATTCTGCTTTCATGGGCATAAGGAATGGCAGTGTGTTTCCAAGAAGCAGCCTGCCATTTGCAACACAGTGTTAGAGGATGCTCTCCATGAGAGGAGTGCATGCGATTTGGGTTTGTCTCGGGTTCTGGACATCTTTAAGCTTTATTTGAGAAAGGGTGGAAGTGGGGCTTTCTGGTTACCTTG
Organism: Manis javanica; assembly: GCF_040802235.1. NCBI lineage: Eukaryota > Metazoa > Chordata > Mammalia > Pholidota > Manidae > Manis > Manis javanica. The sequence continues at coordinate 18,354,308 of NC_133173.1, forward strand.
TAATGCAATGAAAACATTCTTTAAAATTTTTTTGAAACAATCACAAACGCACAAAAAAGTTCAAAGCAGTACACCACTTGTTCTGAACCCTTTGGGAGTGCATGGCTGATTTGACTCCATCACCCCTCATGCTTATAGTATTGTATAAACAAGGACGGTCTCTCTAGAAACATGGCACAACTTCAGAAACAGGGAATTATGGGTGGTACATTGTCACCAACTGATCCTCCTGCCCCAGTTGCTTTCACCAGTAGCTCAGCAGTGGTCTTCACAGAAAAGGGTCCTGCTCAGTCAGGTGTTGCAGTCAGTCCTTGGCCCTTGCACGTGGAATTGGGACTAAGGTAAGGGGAGGGAGGTGCAAACTATAAGGGGATGCAAAAAAACAAACAAACAAAACTCTCAGTATGCAAGATAAATAATGTTTTAATATAATATTTTTAAATTTAAAATTAACCCATAAAATCCCCAATGAACAAAATACCGGACAGGTAAATAAAGGCAGGCTCAGTGTTACTGATTCTTTCTTTGCCTGGGGCTCCAACATGGCTCCACACAGCCCTGCTCTTTTTCTCCTGGAAGTCTGTGGCTGTTCCTTGCTGATTTCTTGACTTTCATGATCTCAGCACTTTCCAGCGTCAGGCCAGTATCCATCCCTCCATCTGGGTTTGTCTGCTATTCGCTCATGATGAGGTTCAGGTCCTGCACCTTTGACTGGAGCCTCACAGAAGGGACACCTAATTCTCTGAATCTGACTGCATGGCCCACATTTCAGTTTCTCCCATTGCTGGGGAGGCTCTTGTAGATCCCTCGATTAAGGGGGTTTGTCTGCCTAGATTCCCATTATAAAGTTTCTCTTTTCCCCTTTATAATTAGTAAGCATTTTGTGGAAGGTACTTTGAAACTATGTAAAAATGCCTATTCCTATGAAACTTGGAAGGTATTACTTATTTTATTTATATGGACTCATGGTTTCTTATTTTATTCATGGATTATGACAGACTAGGGAGATCATTTATTTGATGCTCACTTGTCCCCAGTTTGGCCCATGGGTGCCCTTCAGTCTTTTTTCTGTGTCTTGGAATTCTTCGAGCCTTTTCCTGTTCTCTGCCCAAATGGGGATTTATAAGTCCCTGTTGAACTTTCCCACCCTAATCCTGGAATCTGCCATTTCTCCAAGGAACCCTGGTTTCTTTTAGTAGAAGTGGTGTTCAGAAAGCAAGACCTAGATTCTGGGCTGGCTCATTGCTATTGGGGTATCCCTGCTCACAGGCCTGTCCAGGGGGAGATGGGGATGTATGTCTGTGTTGCACGTACACTCTTGCATGCGTATTTATTTCTCCATCTATGTATGAACATGGAGATCCAATGCCAGTTCAGCACCACAGACTTCTTTCTAGTTTTCCCCCTTCCATGTACCACTTTCTTCTCCAACAGTGAGAAATCTGGCCCCCATTGCCCTAATGTATTACATATTTGATCAGTCCCCCTGCAGGTAACCAGCCTGCCCTGTGTTCTGTCTATACCTGCCTGTGTGGACACCCTCCTCACCCTGCTTGGGTTCTGACTCCCAGAGTAGGCTGCCCACACCCCTTTCCCAGCATGGACATCTTCCTTGTCTGCTCTGGGCCACCCTCATTTCCTCCCCCTACCACCTACAAAGAATCTGTGCTTTGTCCCTTGATGGCTTTGGGACAGATCTTTTTTGGGAGGAGGTGTCTTAGCTTTTCTTCTTCTTTTTCTTTTTTTATTAAGGTATTGTTGATATACACTCTTATGAAGGTTTCCCATGAAATAACATTGTGATTACTACATTCCTCCATATTATCGTGTCCCCCCCCATATACCTGATTGCAGTCACTGTTCATCAGTGTAGTAAGGTGCTACAGTGTCACTATCTATAGCTTTTATTTTTCAATCAAAATAAAAATAAAAGGGAAGCTGGGTTTTGAAATCTGGCAAACTAATTCTGGACAACTGTAAAGAAATCTTTAATAGTAGGTGGTTTAAAATGAAAGATCTTCAAAGTAAACATTGTAGAGTTTTTCAGATGGCTCTTCATGGACATTAAAAGTATAGGTTGAGGCCATATAAATAAAAAGCATCCTCATCTGCAGTCAGACCATTTGGTCTGGCAACTTCTGTGAAGAGAAGATGAAGTCTATTAAGTAAAAATTAATGATTTTTCAGGAGTTTGTAGGAAGTTGAGCAGCTTAATTGCATGCTTTGGGTGGATCTGTGTTGAAGAAAGCAATTTTAGGAGAGTAGGAAATTGTGCAATAATCTTAACTTGGGTCAGAATTGTAATTATTGCAGTAGCAGAATGTTGTGTGTATATGTGATCGAAATGGGAAGCAGGGTTGTTTTTTAAAAAATGCTTTTAAAAATAACAAAATGTCCATTCTCTCTTTCTGGACCTCCTTAATTATAAATACCAGGTAACCCAGTGCTGGCTAAATATAGGTTCAGTGGCCATCTATGTTTATACCTTTTTTCAGGCGGAAGCCACCAGAGCAAGACAGAATTAATTTGGTGTGTAGGTTTTTATAGGCTCTAATTAGTTATGTTTTCCTTAAGCAGACCAACTGGGATCAATAACATTATATAACTGAACTATGACGCCTGTGACTTTTAAACATAGCCACTTCCCCAAAAGCCAAGGCCCTCAGAAGATGCTGGTCCTGAAAATCAGCAGCTCCGGAAGCCAGCATGCAGCTGTGGACAGACAGGGTTTGGAACATATGTTTCCAACCAAGGGCAGGCTTTGGGACTGATAAAGTGAATAGTTTTTTGCAAAGTCAGAAGCCTCATCTACAGCCCATTCATTTCTGAGACCTTGAATTGTGACATTTCATGGCTGCTTATCAGCTGTTCCCATGAGGCAGGTTTAACTGTCCTGGCCTGGGGAGGGGTGGTGGCCTTTTTGTACACTGACTGAAGTATGTGCTGAGCCAACCCCCCACCAAAACCCAGCTTGCTGACTCTAGGGCTTCCAGAACTGCACCTGTGTCTGAGGTCACGTCCACTGGAGGGCTGAGTGGGCGGGTGGACCTTTGGAACGATCAGATGTCCTTTGGGGTGGGCTCAGCATGTTCATCAGTGACTTTGCTGCAAATCAAACATGATAAATTAGATGGGGCTCCCTTCCCACATTCCTCAGGATCTGCAAAAAAATGCCACATTTTCTTTTCCTTTGGGAAGGCAGGGTGTGCCTTAGCTACTGGCACCCACTGGTCCCTCAGACCTCACACCTGCCCTGTGTAAGTAGGGAGGGAATTTGAAGCTGGCTGTACTCAGATTTACAGGAAAAAACAAAACAAAACAGGACAAGAGAGGCTCTTTCTGTAAACATCCCCAGCCCAGTCCTCTCCCCCACCGCACTTAGTTTCGGGCCCCTTCCTTGTTTGGCTTTGCAAGCTGTTTACACTCGTCCCCACGTGGGGTCACCGAGATGCTTCCCCTCGATGCTTCCCCTCCTCGACTCGTTTGCTCACCATGAGGGAAGGGTGCTGGGCCGCTTGGACGGAACCCAGAGCCATGCACTGCTTGCCTTGCTCAGCCCGCGTCCCTGGGAGTGCAGGCCGGCTGGGCCTCACCCAGGCCACACAGCTGATGGGCGGTCTGCCTGACTCCGCAGCCTCAGGCCTGGCCTGGGAAGAGGCCATAGAGAGCCCAAGAGCCCAAAAGGCAAGACAGCACCCTGGTCTGGGAGGCAGGGGGTCTCAGCCAGATCTGGCCTTGGACTAGGGCCGTGCAGAACAGTTGTGCATAGGTGGAAATGGAATGACGTATGTGTCCTTCCGGGGTCACGTGAAGTCTGTTCATTTCACCAGACATTTTTGGAGTTCCTGCCATGCACCAGATGCTGCCAGGACTAGGATTTACAGATGAGAGTCTCTGCCTTTGAGAGCTTACTGTGGAAAGTGGGAGTGGGGATGGGCTGTGATAGCCACATGTGGCAGACCTGGGTGGGTGGCGGTGGGTGGTGGGCAGGGTCAGGAGGGGTTCTGGGAGGGGTTCCTGGAGACAGTGGTAGCTGAAGTGATGGATAAAAATGGGTGGGAGCTAGACTTGTTAGTGTGAGGCAGCTGGTGTGAGCAGGCTCGAGGGTGTGCAACAGCAATATGTGAAACACATACGTCCAGCTTCACGGGAAGACAGAGGTGAGGCTGTCAGGCCTGGCCTGGCCTGGGGAACCTTTCTGCACCACCTGGGGGCTCATGCTTCACCCTCTAAGAGGAAACAAGCTCCAGTGGGAATGGCAGGGCAGTGCTGCAGACTAGGAGGCCAGCAAGGGCTCTGCCTGTGGTTGGAGCCGCGTGATGGGGCTGCCTGCACTAGGGTGGGGAAGGTGGGGTGCAGCCAGCTGGGAACCATTCAAGTCGTTCCCAGAGAGTTTGGTGGTCCTGGATGCACACAGAGGTTGGAGATGCCACTCATGAAGACAGGGAACTCCTCCAGAGGAGGAAGAGATTCGGCGGGTTGGTGAGGGAGGCACAGTGAGGTTGACCTCAGGGTGGCTGCTCTGTCTGTGGCGGGAGTCATCGGGGGACACACACATTGGATGCTTGCATCCCAGACACTCTGCCACAAGTAGAGCAAAGTCGGCCTGACCTCTGAAGGACTCAGCCTTTGGAGAACAGTGTGCATGAGACCTGGGGTGGGAGCGGCTCCACAGAGGAGCCAGTCTGAGCAGAGCCTGGATGGCCAGCAGGAGTGGCCAGGCAGGGAATTGGACATGTTCCCTGGATGTTCTCCATGTCTCCTGGGGAGAAGTTTCAGAATCCACATGCCCAGTGGCAGCCCAGACCTCTGCAACCAGAACCTCCCTCTGGGGGCAGATTTGTTCATGCTGTCAGGTGATTCTGACCAAGGCCGTGAGCCATGGACTCAGAGGTTCTGAATTTTGGCAACTAGCAGCGGCCCACTCAGATGCTGCCCACTCAGGAGGTCCACTCGGGTGTGAGGGCTGTGGGAAAACCCAAGACTTGCCCGGCTGCATTTCAGAGCCATTTACTTGTGAATCTTGCATAAACACACACCTATGCATGCTTATGTATATACACATATCTGAATATATACACAAGTGTACATATACAGACACATCTATATACATACATAAATATACACACTTATTTATCCATATTCACACACATATACACAAACCTGAATATATACATGTATATGCACACCCATATATCCATATACATACATTCATGTATAAACACATATCTGAATAGACACACAAACATGCACCATCCATATACATACATACATACACACAAATACTCGAATACAGACATATATACACACACAAATACATGTACATTCATATGTGTAAATACAAACATACGTATGTACACATCTGTATACATATGCTCACATGATGATATAATGGGATACATATGACCTGGAATATAGTATATGTCTCCCATGTTTTCTGAACTGGAGTGAAGGAAAGTGAACAATCATGGAGGCTCTAGGTTGTACAGGAACAAAACTGCTTCTGAGGACGAGACCCAAGGAGAGTAGCATTTTCCCTGTGGCAGCTAATATTGTACGTGTGGCAAGAGGCATGTGTGATGGTTAAGAATGTGGACTCTTAAGTTCAAACCCTAACTGTGCAACCTATTGAAGATGTCTTGACTACCCTGTGCCTCAGTTTCCCTATCTGTAAATGATAATCATAGCATCTACCTCGTGAGGCTGTTGATAGTCAAACAAGTTAACACATCTAAACTCTGAGCTTGCTACCTAGGATGGGGTACCTAGGTGTGCTCAGCAAGCATCAGCTGCTCTTGCTTTAAGCCAGGAGCATCCAGTTAAAGTTGGGGTCCTTGATGGCTGGGAGACAGGAGGAGGGGGAATTGCTGCTCCCTGCTAACTCTGTATACCATCCATATTTTATACTGGGTGCATATATTGCCTAGACCTTTTAAAATATCTAATAGAGTGTTCTATTAAAGAGGAACCATATTCAGCTCTCTTCACTGTGGTTCTTTGATCTCATTTCTTCCAGTGTTTTGGCCGAGAACATTTAGCAAGGTTTTTAATGATGTTTTAATGTGACCAATTTTATCCACTAATGTGTATAATTACATATCAGTGTTGAGTAAAGAGACATAAGCATTACATATTCAGCAGATTGTTCATTTTCTTGGATGGTGTGTTAAGAGACTGGCTCTCATTAGTATTGTGAAAATACCACAGAGAAGAAAGAGAAAAAATACTTACCGACATTTTACTATGTGACTTTTAAAAAAAACAAACTCTTGGAGACTAGAGATGGGATGGGATCCATGGGCGAGGAGCAGACTGAGGTTCCGGAAGGGCTCAGAGCTGAGCACCATGGTTGGCAGCTTGGGATGTGGGGGGAGAATTTCTCTTCCAGTGTCAGGGAGGGCAGAAAGAGGAGGCTGCCAAGACTCTCAAGCAGCAGCATTCTGTTGAAGCCACTGCCCCCTCTGAGTATAAAGGCAGGCGGCTTAGACGCTGGTTTGAGAAGTGGTGTGTAGGGCACATGAGTGGTGACCACAGGAAAACAGGGGGCCCTGGTGTAAATACTGCCCCCGGCCATGGACAAGGCATAGCAGCCCAGGATGGCCAGGGCTGCTGAGCTAGAGGGAGTACCTGCTTTATGTCAAATAAAAATAAGACTATTTCTTACTCAGGAGGTTACTTTGAATTTAAAAAGTCTTTCTGCTGCCCCCACTATTCAATTTATTTATGATTCCAGCTCTTGCCAGTGTGACCCTGAAGGCGTACCAAAAGTGTAACAATAATCTGAAGCCCTAATTTGTATATCTGTGTGTCATTGGACGTCAGATGTTGTCACTTACTTGGGCAGACTGGGGAGATTGTTGGTTCAGGAATCAAGAGCTCCTGAGTATAAGAGGCTTAACTTCCCTGGGCCTTATCTTCCCATCTGCAAAATGAGTCCGTCTTTGTGGTTCTTTCCCACACCCCTATCTGTGAATCAGGGCTAGTGGCCACATCTGCAGAGTGACCCTGCCAGAGAATGGGGGGGCCTTCCAGCCTGCCATCCTGTCCTACCCTCATGAAGCACCCAGAGATTGGAAGGAGCAACTCTGTGAGTTGGGAAGGGCGTAACTGGTGCTGACACTGCTGTGGTAGGTAACTGAGAACCTGGGAAGGACTGAGACGGGTCGGGGAGGAGGAGGGGGCTCTATTGTAAATGCTGCATCATCCAAGCAGAGACGGCGCTCACTGGGCTACGTCCCATGTGCAGTCAGGCTGCGCCTGTCTCCTGCTCTGCTTCCCCTTGATCTTTTCTGACCTTTTGTCCATGATAAAAACCACACATTCCTGACCCATGCCTATTGTTGAGGGAGAGCTGTGGCAGGAGGCAGTGCAGAGTGACTTAGACAGGTGGGAGTGACCTCCTGGGGCAGTAGGCAAGGGAGGGTCCTGGAGAAAGGACACTTGAACGACTAAATGAGATGCTGAAGGTGCTGGGATGGCAGCTGCACCTGTGTTTCTGAGCAGAGCCCCAGGTGTAGACTGGTAGTCCCCAGCTGTAGAGAAGCACGTTCAACATTAGAGACTTTGGTGGACTCCCAAAACATGCTCAGCAGTGAATGTTCTAAATCACAGGTTGGCACCCTTTTTCTGTAAAGTCCATGTATGAAACATTTGAGGCTTGTGGGCCAGAGGGTCTCTGTAGCAACTACCCAACTGCTATCATAGTATGAAAACAGCCATGGGCAGTTGTAAATGAATGGCTGTGGCTGTGCTCCTATAAAGCTTTATTTATAAAAACAGGAAGTGCTTATATGCCCAACAGAATTGAAAGCAGATCATCAGTAGATGTTATACACCCGTGTTCATAGCAGCATTTTTCTCAATAGCCAAATGTAGAAGTGACCCAAGTACCCATTAGTGGGTGAATGGGTAAACAAAATGTGGTCCACCTATGCAATGGAATATGACCTAACCTTAAAAAGGAAGGAAATTCTGACACCTGCTACAATGGGATGAACCTTGAGGACATCAGGTTAAGTGAGATAAGCCAGATACAAAAGGGTAAAATGATCCCACTTATATGCGCTACCCAGAGTCAACAAGTTCATAGAGATGGAAAGTTGAATGGTGGTTGCCAGGGGCTGGGGGAGGAAGGAATGGAGACTTAGTGTTCAATGAATACAGAGCTTCAGTTTGGGGAGATGAAAAAGTTCTGGGGATGATAATGGTGATAGCTATACAACATTGTGAATGTATTCAGTCCCGCTGAATTATACACTTCAAAATGATTAAAATGGTAAAAGTAATGTAAATATTGCTGCAATTGAAAAAATTAAGATAAAGAACAAGGTGGGCCAGATTTGGCCCATGGACCATAGTTTGTTGACCCCTGCCCTGATTGAATTAGTGTTTTATTAACCACAGCATGTGTTTAACAGACAGGCTTTGGGAGGACAGTGTAGCCCCCCTGCTCTGAGGATGTCAGTCAGTGGTCTGCAGGCAGTGCCTTGGCGCCAGTGAATCAGGGCCTCTCGGTGTCTCAGCTCCCTCCCCGGATCTGGGCCCTTCTTCCTTCTCTCCTTTTCTTCTCTTTGCAGTATTTCTAGTATGTGGCAACCCTTTCTGTCCCGGGCCTTGCATCAAACTGTCTGGCTTATAATTTGCCTGACTCTCAAATCTTTGGTTGTGAGAAAGAAATGTGGCTGCTTCCCATGCCCTCAGTCCTGCTCCATGGTGACCAGAGGGTGGATGGCGGCACACAGAACCTCAGAGGGACCCGGGGGCCACTTTCAGATTGAAGAATGGCCAAAGACCTGATCCCTATTTTTTTTCTGAAACAGATTCCAGCTTCTTCTGCAGCTGACTCTGTAAGGGCAGGAGGACAGCCCTGGCTGGTGTCCCTTGTCCCCTATGTTGTGAGTGGTCCTTCCCAGGCCCTCAGCCCCCATGCTAGGCTGGACATGTTTCCAAACAGAGGGGACACTGGCCACTGCTGCCCCTGGGGGTGATTTGCCTGGTTCGCTTGGTGATGACCATCTGTCCTTCCCTTGGATTGCTCGAAGAGAACAACTCTCAAGCTCAGACCCTTTGAGGCATTGCTAAGCATGGTCACGGTGGCCTAGAGGCAGGGGGCCGGATGGCGTTCAGATTGACCTTTGGAGAGAGGGTTGGCTGCCTCTGGCCTGTCTTGGCTGCCCTAAGGCCAGGTGCTGCCCTGAATGGCTTACAGAGCTGCCTTGACTTAGGTCTGCTTAGGGTCAGCAACTCCACAATTAATCCACTCTCTTGCCAGCAAATTTGATTCATCTATGAGTTTCCCCACATCCCTGAATAGGAATTGACTGGAATGCCCAGAGGTAAAAGACCAAAAGTTGTGAAACATCTCCCAGGGATGGTGGCAGCCTATAAGCGAACATGCTGATCAAACACTGCTGTAAATTAAGACTCCACAATTGCTTCTGTTGCTAAATAACAGCTCTGGCATTCTTTAGGAGGAGATTTTTGACATATATAGCAATTAACTTTGTTGAAGAAGTGAGCAAGGTGATTTATCTGTAGGAGGATAAATCAAAGTGCTTTTGTGCAAAATAGGGCAGAAATAATGAGGTTTATGATGGCAGAAACATGTCTTGAGGTAGAAAATGAACTGAGAATCATAATTGCAGAAAGCCATTTATTGAGCACTTATTACCTGCTTGGTGCTCTGCTAAGCTCTTCATATATATTTAGTAAGTCTTGGAGCAACCCTTCAAGGTGGTAGTTACTAATCTCATAAGGAAGGTGAGACTCAGAGAGCATCTCAACGCCAGTTCATCCTACAGGAAGGGGTCAAGTGGGAATGCAGACCCAGATTTCACCAAAATCCAAAGCATTCTGGACCTGGTGAGGAATGGAGGAGGCTTAGAAAGGAGCCAGACAGAGAATTCCAGCTCCCTGTACCAGCAAGCATTTGCTGAGCACCCTCTAAACTAGGCACTATGTGGATGATACCTACTGATATTTCGTGACTATCATAGTATTCAATATTCTGTGGTTGTATGTGACAGAAATGCCCTGGAACAAGCTTCAGTGGAAAAGGAGGGTCTTCATTTCAAGGGCAAAGGGGTGTCTCCTGAAACCCAAGAACAGGAGGCAGCCAGGCTGCCGGGCTTGCTGGAAATGAGGGCTGATGTGTTGTAAAAAGTCTGGAGCGTTCTCTTTGTACAGATCTGCTTTATCTTCTGGTGGAAAGATGTGAAAATAGCCACTTATAGCATCCACATCCCTTCACATCTCTGCCTGGGCTGTTCAACTTCCTGGGGTCAGGCTGTGGCAGACAAAAGGCTGTGAGTGAAGCGGGGGCGGCTAAAGGTTGTTATGAGTGGGGCAGACTTTTAGTCCTCCTTAACTCCAAGAGCTAAGTAATTTTATCCGCATTTTACACATTAAGATTACCAGGGGTTAAATATCCTTGGCCAAGATCACATGGCCAGTGGTGGGGAAGGGAGTGGGCAGAGTTTGCGTCAGGTTTATCTGACTGAAAACCAGTGCTCATGATCTCTACATATCACAGTTGTCACAAATGCACCCTTTAATCAGAAGCTGGAAAAGAAACTAGGATGATTTAGCCTGAGGAGGACAACTTGAAGGTCTGTATATTGGTCCGACTTCCTTTAAAGAGCTATGCATTCAAGGATGGTGACCAACTAGCTATTTTCAACAACCAGTGAAAGTAAGACACAGGTCTTGTGAGAACAATGTCCTGATACTCAAGGGTCATCAGACATGAGGGCCTATCGGTGCTACAGGGTGAGCCAGGGAGGGCCAGCCAGTCCTGAAGGCCACGGCCATTGCCTCTCGAGGTTCCTTCCAGCCCTCAAGTTGAAATCTGTCTTGACAAACTGCACTTGGCAGGAAACTGGGACACCCTGGGGGTTTGAATGTTCTCGTCTGACCTTTCCACAATCCCCAAGCAGATGGATCTGCGTGTTTTCCTTGGCTCCTTGTACTTGTGAGTGAACATTCATTCTTAGATATTTCAGTTTACCCATGGGGTGGAGAGGAAGGAGTTTGTTTACAAATGAATATTTTGGTGTGGACCTGACTTGACACTAACTTAGCTACTTCAGGGATGCTTGACCCAAAATGAACATTAATCCATGTCTAAAAAACTTGGCCAAGATAGTACAAACTTATAGTGATGTGAATTTACCACGAGATTTGGGGGACTGCATGCTTTATCAGCAATATTACCTCCTGTTGCTTACCCAAAAAGGAGTATCTAAATCTGCCTTCATGTTCATAAACACTGAACAGGTACCAGAGATGTGACTGGGGGAGCATAGTGGAGGGTACGTTTCCTATGAGAGCAGAATGAACCCCTCAGAGAAAGAGCTGGTTGTGGGATGGAGGATTTGGGAAGCTGTTTGTAAGACTGTATTAACTGATGATATTCTGCTTCTTGTTTTGCAGATTGGAAACCTCGAAAATTACTACCATTTTTATCATAGCAAAACCTTTAAGAGATCGACTTTGAGTAGCAGAGGCCCTCACACCTTCCTCAGAATGGACCCCCAGGTACAGATCTCTGCCCCTGGGGCAGGATACTTTCCTAAGGCCTAGAGTGCTGTTTGCTTTTTTGTTTGAGTCTGTAGTTCTACGCATGGCTGGGTCTGGATTTTCATGGGATTCTAGATAGCCGTTGGTTTTCCATATCCATCTCGAATACAGCAAGGCAGATGTTTAGCTACGCATCAGACCGTCTGAGAACTCCAAGTCCTTGGGTCCCCTGTCAGACTTGAGAATTTAAATTCTTGTCTTCAGTTGGAAACAACAATTAAGTAAGGTTAGATCTGCTGACATTTAAATCTTAAAAAAAAATCAACAAAATACTGAGTAATTAGAAGAGATAAATATGTGAACCTTACCATAAAGGCAAAAAGCTAGCTGGTTGAAACTAGTGTTTTAGTAATGAAATGAGAGATAGGGCAGATGGGTATTTTTGTGGTTGTCCTAACACATATCCTAATGGTTACCATGAGTTTAAAAGCCTGGGTGGTAATCATAACTTTTTTTCCCTTAAAAATGCATGTGATCTTTGAGATTATAACAAATGTAATTTGGAGGAGAGGCTCCAGGGTTCAACATTTCAAGTTTTAACATAATTTGTACTTATTGGGTGTTAATTATAATGTCCTTTCTGCATGGATCTAAGATTACTATTTGACAAATATTAGTCAACAGATCCTCGGTCCAGTTAAAAACTTAAGATGGTCAAGTGAGCCTTTGATGACTTCAGCAGGTGTTCTATGTGTCGGGCTCTGGCCATTGAACGGCAGGTAGGGCTGACAAAAAGTGAAGCAGTCAATAGAATACTATGTGACGTATCACAGGGCCATGTGTGCTCCGGGGGGAAATGAAATTCATGCAAGAAGCAGTAGCAGCCCCAACAAAGAAACGGGGCCACTGGGAAATGGTAGTTTTAGAATATGGATCCACCTTCCCTTCAGAGCAGGGTGCTCATTGTTAGTTTGGGCTTCCAAACTGGCACACAATAGTATTTCTACTATTCCCAGAGAATATTTATAATAAAGTTTCCACGGAGAAATGGATTCTTGCTTTTGTCCCAGGCTGCTCCACTGGGCTGTGATGAGGCACCTATGTATATATTCTGAATTTATTTTATAGGTGGGTAGGTGGCTAGGGGGATGGATGGATGGGTGGGTGGGTAGACAGAAAGGTAGATAGATTGAAGGAGATAGGTATAAAACATTATGCTAATCCCATTGTTTCTTCTCTGCAGAGAAAGGAATGTAATGTTTGTCAAGGGACTACTGTGTGCTTGAGCACTCTGATAGATAGCATTTCACCTGACAGTGGGGCTGTGATTATTACCTCTATTTGTTCACACCACGGAATTTGAAGGAATATTTTTCAAAGGGGCTAGCATATTTTTTTCTCCTCTTGGAAGCAAAGCCAGGTTGTAGTTGCTGATTCCCACAGAGAGGGGTAGTTGGAGAGGTCAAGCGGACCCCATGCTTCTATCAGTGTAAAACAGAGTAGACTGCAGGCTGCTCACCTGTGGGTCCTGTGCAGGGCTGAGGTTCACAGTGGTCCCTCTTCTGTCAAAGTGTGGAGAAACTTCTGAGCTTGGAAGGGGGTTGCTGCGGCCCTCTCCAAATGTCACTTCAGGCAGGCAGCGCTCTCTATCTTGTGAAGACAACAACTTGTTCTTCATGTGAAGTCTTTGGAGTTGTTAAATTGTTACCGCACAGATAGTTGCAGCGAGGGGCAAGCTGGTTGCATTGAGGAACCCCTGTCCCCCAACATAGGTCTGCAATGAGAAGATGATGGGACAGTGGATTTGTTAGTCCCCTTTCCATAGGGGCTTCTAAGAATTAAGTTGTCTCAATTCTTAGACCTAAGGCAGAGATGAAATAGGACGTGTGTTTTGTTCTCTTTTTCAGTAACTAAATTTTAAAACTTTCAAAGATATTAAACTCGACGGTTATTTCCTTCCTTCCAAAAATATTAATTGTGCACCTGCTGGGTGTGAGGCCCTGTGCCCCAGGGGATGCAGAAATGCCCACCCAGCAGGTCTCTGCCCTGAGTGAGCCCCCAACAGAGCAGGGCATGGGAGCGCTGGGTGTGAGATTGCGGGAAGCGGCAGAGAAGGATTCCAGGCGGCTTGAGCACCCAGGGTGGGCGTGCCCCGGACCCACCCTCTCCCTAGCACCCGAGGTGCTGAGCTTATACATTTCAGGTACAGTCAGAGCACTATATTTAGGTTGGGTCTGAGGGCAAAATATTCCCAGTAATCATATGTGGCCTTAAAGGAGAGAGAAGGAAGAATAGACTTCCTAGGCAAAGGCTATGGCGGTTAAGTTTTGTCAAATAAAAATCCCTTTTATACAGAGCTTCTTGATAAGCTCCTGGCAGGGCTACTATCAAAGCATCCTTGCCAATAAAAGAGAGAGAGAAAAGGTAAACAGCCTGCTCCTTCCAGCCCTGCCTGTGACTTGCATGTGATTGGCCAATTGTTTCTCACAGTTCTAATTAAATTTTTAGCCCCAGGGAAAGCATATAGACATCTGAACCAATTATGAATTCAGAATCACAACTGAAATACCTCTGTTTAAATCAGTCTAGTTTAATGCAAACCAAATCAATTAGCTGTCAGTCTGATTAATATTTACTCTGTCTAGTCATTCTGATTAAATATCGGGCAAAATGAGCTCTTTTACAGGAGTATTTAGTGTTATCTTCCCTTGCAGGGCACCAGAACATTCTCCACATTAGCACAGCACATTTCTGACACCTAAGCATTTGGAGAGTTGTGTAATTAATATTATTAAGGAAAGGAAAAGATGATTTAATATTATTCAGAGACATTGGAATGCAAAGTCGCCTTAGTGTTTGAATGACCGAACTAGAAATGAATGTTACAGGGTTTAGGATGAAGTTCAATCGAATGCAGATGGTATTTTATTTTAATTAGCTCCAGTCCCTATTGTACAAAAGTGCTTTGATAAATGATGGAATTTACAATCCACCCTTACCTCACATAAAAGTTGATAGAGTGTACATTTGTTAAAACACAACACAAATGTGAAGGGAAGATTTAAGACTTGTTTAGTCACACACACGCATTTATTAAGCATCTTTTGCACAGATCCTTTACCAGAATTGTTCAGTCCTTACATTCTTAATTACCTTTTATTTGATGTTTTTGTTTTTTTCTACCATTTTTGAAAAGGGCCATTTTGCTCAGGGTGCTTTGTTGATCAGCCCTCTCCTTGGGAGAACAGCCTGCCTGTTCTCAGCGTGCGGTATCAGTCACTGGGTTTTTTCAAGGGCTGTCATTTAAACAAACTGAAAGCATTTGTTGTTAACTTGTTCTTTTGCCAAAAGTCTGGAGAAGGGTGGATGTTACAGATGCATCGGCCAATAGCTGTAAGGACTCACAAATTTTTTTAAAATTACTTGTTCTGGTTATGTTCCAAGCTGGCTTATAGTTCGGTGTTGCTGTCTGCATCTTCCAACCCTTACATTTTAATATGATGACTGGTTCAGCTGTTCCCTTCCCTTCAGTTCTCAGCCAGATTGATGACGGAAATGGAAAGATAAAGATATTGTTAGGGAGGCCCTCAGTGGCTCCTTCCGGGGCGGAGGGAGCCTTCAGTCTGAGGCTTCATTTCAGCTTTGAAGCTCAGAAGTTGGGAAATGATTTCCAGGACCAGAGTAGGCGCTCTGTTTTGTAGGATGGGACTTTGCCCCCAGAGTTTAATCAAAGCTCAGGTTCCTTTCCAGCTGTGATGCAACGTTTAAGCAGATCTTTCCATTAACCACAGATGGAACTTTATCTGACAGTTTCGTGTGCTAGAGCCATTCAGAGTGCAAACAAACAAAAAGTTCCTGGCAAATGCAAGGACATAGGCAGTAAGTGACCCAGCTGATCTCGGGGTTGATGAACTCTGTAATGGGCTGGGGGCAGGGGAGGGCTGCTGCCTGGGCTCGATGGATTTGCCCACATGGGGACGGGGGAATCTCCAGCTGTTGCTTCACATTCTCAGCACAACTGGGTGCTGTGGAGTGGCTGCTCTGAATTGGTGAAAAGTTAGAACTTTTAAAATATATTTTAAAAGGTGGTGCTTTATTATTTTACAAGCACTCAGCACTCCCACTTAGACACCTCAAAGTCAGCATACCTGCCTCTGACCCCACCTCTGTCTCAGAGAGATGCACCATTGGCCATCTGCATTTCCTGGCCTGAGCAGCTGCCCCTCTTGTGCCACACTTGTCCCCTCATCACCTCAGTGCACAGTTCTCCCACCTGCACCCCTGCTCCTGTCATCTGCCCCCCTGGACCACTGTACTGCCCTCCTCACTGGCCTGCTGTGAGCATCCTTGCCCACCCCCCCCGCCACCCCAATGTGCTTTCCTCCTTCTTGAGGGCCTATGAAATTCACATGTGATGCCATCACCCCTTGGGAAGTCCCGCCCAGGAGCCTGGTCTGCCCTCCCTGTGGTCCCTGGACCCCAGCCACACTGGCCTTTAAAAACCCTCCTTGGGTGATGTTCGCTTTTGCTCCCCTTGCACAGCCTGTGCACAGACTCCTTCCCACTCGGTCTGTCTCCTCCCCACTCTCCCGTCCAGGCTCCTGAGTCCCTGCCACCTGGCAGCTGGCTCAGCGTCCTCGACATGACTTGCCCTTCCTAGCAGTTGTATGTTTATAGTCTAGACTTATGACATTATTCCCTTAGCATCTGTCTTCCCCACTGGACTCCATGAGCAGCAGAATCAAATCCATTTAGCTCACCGATCTTGTCCTGGCATGACCCTGGCAGTGGCAGGGCCAGAGAGCATCCAGGCAGGGGCTTCCACGTCTGGCACCCATCCCAGACTGACCACGACCACAGTCCGTGTGCCATCTTAGAGGGCTTAGTGATGGAGAAATTTTGCTATCCCTGCTTTTTGAGGTTCCCAGAGAGAACCCCGTGAGGCTGGTAAAGAAGCCTGTCTAGTTTGTTTGGCAGCTGTCAGACTTGCTTGACCAGAGTCCCCTCCCTTTTGTTCTTGTGACATCTATTTCCTGGCTACATGGGAAGTAGTGACAAGACTACAGGCCGTAGAAGGAGCACCCAGGAGCACAGGACAGGGTTTGGTGGAGGAGGTGAGTCGTTCAGTTTGCCCGGCATCCAGTAGGGAACAGGGGCAGGGCTGGGGAGACTGCAGATGCTCCCAGGAAACCTCGAGTGTAAGCCTGGGGAGAGTGCTCCATTTTGCAGAACCCAAGGAGAGACAACTAGGAGGTGAGCTGGCCCAGGTAGAGCAGCTTGTAAGCATGCAGGCCCCTCTCTTGCCAGCAGAGTATAAAGATCTCAAGAGCCAAGGCCACACTGCAGTTGTTTTTACAGCCTTACAAGCCCAGCAGACTACCCAGTAGATAGTAGGTGGACGCTTAGTAAATGTTTATTGAAACATACCTCCATCTTCACTTTTTCATCATTTGCTTATCCACTTCTTTTTGTGTATCTACTTTAGAAATAAATTGTGGCCCACCTTGATTAAAGTATGACAAAAATCCGAAATAGGGCCCAAATTAATCAAGCTGTCTCCTATGTTGCTAAAACCCTCCTATGTCTCCTATGTACTGAATGATGGCGGGACACCCGGCAGTTGGCCCGAGTCTGATTGGTGAGCAATGGGGAAACTAGGCAATGGCCACCCGTCCTGTTGTCCATCAGTGGAGGCAGGTGATGCTTAAGGAGGAGCCAGGAGCACCTCGTACCCCTTTCAGTGAAGAACTGACTGACACGTGACTACATCTGATTTCCCGAAGTGCTTTTGCACCCACTGTTTCCCACAGTTGGCAGGAGAGTGCTGCCATCTCTCACCGCGTTTGGCAGTCATTGTTTGGCCCATGAAATTCAGCTCTGGTAGAAAGAATTCGAGAAGTGGCCTCTGCATTGTTTTGATCATGGCTGCCGGTGAGGACATGGGGACAGCACCAGGGTCCCAGGTGCCTCCATGACGTGGGGGATGGGGTGGGTTTCTAGGCTGAGTTAGAGTGTCTTTCATTTTTCGGCTGGTCTTCCTTCTCTCCCTCTACCATTGCCCTGGGTCATGGATCTCCAGCTGCACAGTTGCCATAGCAGCCTGGCGTCCTCCACCCTGTCCCATGTGATACCCTCAGGTGGGCCTGGGTGTCTCTCTGAGAGAGACTCTAAGGAGGCTGTCCAACCATTGTTTGCTTGGGGAGAAGGTCCCCTCGGCCCTCGAGGAGGCATGTGCAGCAGCATCAGTTCCTCGCCTGGGAAGTCCTGACCCGCTTTCTCCCTCCATGAGCCCGGGTAAATTGGATGGTTCTTAACCACTGTGGAACCACAGGCCTCTTTGAAAAGCTGATGAAACTTATGGACTCTCTATCCAGAGGAAAAAAGAAATCTGTGCTCATGTCCACACTACTTTGCATAATATTTGAGGAATTTCCTAGGACTTAAGCCCACCCTCCCATTCCTTGAAGGACCCTGGGCCCTGGAGCAAGAAGTTCCCAGCTGAATACCCGACCCAGTCCTACATGCATTCACCATTGCCTGTCATGAGAGAAGGACCACCTTGTAAACTGTAAGGTGACCGACATTTGTCAGGGAGTATTACTTTTCTTCCTTTGAATTCACCACTCAAGTGAGTTAGCTTCTTACTTAGCTCTTCAACTGGTTGAAAGTTGTCCCAAGTGTTGGGACAAGATGTTGAGAGCAGTCAGTCTTGATAAGAACTGAGTTCTAAGCATCACAGACTATTGAGTGCAAGGTGTCTCAGAAATGGGCTGATCCGACCCCCTAACTTCACAGGATGGAGACTGAGGCACAGGCAGGCTGCCAAGCCCCACTCAGGGACAGTCAGAGGGTCACCTCCACCACGCCCCCTGGTGTGACTGTTCTCTCCTGGGGAAGGCCTTAGCATTTGGTGGCACCAGGACACCCCGGGGGCCTGGCCTCTGGCTTCGTCCAGACTTGCCCTGGTCTGCAGGCAGGGCGGCCTTACTTAAGAGCAAACAGTAGGATAATTCCCCCACTTTAGAATTACACAATTAAAAATAAAGCCTCCTTCCCTTGGATGATGCCAAGAGAAAAAGTAGAGATTGCTGATGGGAGCTGTCTCCCTTGCTCTGGATGCAAATGTGCATGGAACATAGAACCTATAGAGAATTAACTCTCAACGAACTGTGCCAGTGGGTACTTGAAGGAAGTTTAGCATCTTCATTCAAATGCACACGCTTCCGCTGAGGACATGGGGACCAGAGAGGGTGAAGGATTAAGGATATCATGAATGGCCTTTGTTGCCTGTGGAAAAAATGAGAGTCCCTGTTGCCAGGATTCTCACCTGGCCCTGGTTGACTAGGTCACTGCACACCTGTGGGCAAATACATGGCTGCTGACTCTCTACAAAGAGCTCTGCCCAGTGCTCTGGGTGCAACATGGTGGCATGGCTGCAAGGCTGCAGGAGAGCAGAGCAGAGGCTGGAGTGGTGGCAGCACCAAGGATGGAGGCCCAGAGGACGGCTGTGCAGAGAGGCCAGAGTACAGCTGTGCGGACAGAGGGGCCCAGAGGCAGAGACCAGCTCGCTGCACACAGACTCGCTCTGAGTGAATGGGATTTTAGTGACTGACCTGCCACCTGGGAAATAAAGTTGCGTATAACCCTTTCACCCCAAGAACGTTTCAGGTCAATTTCTTTGGTCACATTGAATCCATAGTGAACTTGCCCAGGGTTGAAACCCATTGGCAAGACAAGTGGGGAAAGTCAGCAGGGTTCATTGACCAAGGTAAAAGACAGGCTGCCCTTACGGGAGGGGTGCTTCAGCAGGCTGCCCCTGTGAATGGGGAGACAGTGGATTGTCCCCCAATGGGTATGTGGTCTGAGGTGGCTTGCCTCCTGGAGGACTGGACCCCACCCCAGGACTGGAGGCAAGTGGAGGTGATACCGGAGGCAGTGGGGACTGTAGTTTGGCTGCTTCTCACAGTATTAAAAAGGTCTACAGAAAAGACCCAAGAAATGGCGGCACGAGAACACAAGTTGCAAACTTCTGTGGATTCCCTGAAGAAAGAGATGACACTGATACGAGAGGAGGCAGCACAAGAGTGCCACAGCAAGTTGCCACTGGAGACGAGACAGCAGCGCTGCCAGGTGTTCTGAATGACAAAGAGGCCATCAGGGAAAAAGACAAACTCCTGAGGGAAGCACAGGTGGAGGTGCTATAAGAACGTCAGCTGCGGAGCATTGCGGTAAGAGAGCTTTTGAAGACTGAGCTGGCATTGTTGTGAGGCACTGTAACAGAGGAGGCACTTGGGGGAGGGGAGAGAAGGGTGCCATCAGCCCCAGAAATGGAGGAGCTGGGGAAGGATGAAGGGGTGGTGCCGGAGGCACTGGTACCTCCTGTATTGAGAGCATGCCCAGTGGTTGTAAAGAAAATAAAGACCCAGCAGCTGAAAGCTCCCAAGGAGAGGAGCAGCCCCCTCCCCAGGTCGTGGAGCAGCCCCCTCCCCAGGTCGTGGAGCACTCTATGCTCCGCCCCTATACTCAGGATGAGCTGGTGGATTTGAGCTCCCGGTTTGGGCAGAAGCCCTCGGAGCCAATATCAGCTTGGCTCCTGCACCTGTGGGACTTAAGGGTGGATGGAATCGTTCTGTCGGGATCAGAGATGGGAAAGCTGGCTTCCCTGACAGTGCAGCCTGCCTTGAGGCAGTGATTACAAAATGCACATCAGACCCCAGGAAGTCACTCCCTCCTTGATTGGCTTATGGCTGCACTTCGTGCTGTGTGGCCCAATCTGGGTGATCTGCCATCCTCTCCTGTTAGATGGCAGACATGTGCTGAGCTCCAACAGTTGTTACAAGAGCTAGGCATAAGAAATGCCATCTATAGTCCAGAGAATTATGGCCCAGATGAAGAGATTTTCACTACTGGATGACAAATATTGTGCTTCAAATGGCTCCAACATCCCTACATCCCTCTTTGGTTCTCTAGTGGCCATTCTTTCCCCTCACTTAGGGCAGCCCATAAGCGAGGTGATATGTACAGTAGCAGACTTAGGAGAGGCTGAAGCAATGAGAATCCGGAAAGAAAGACCTGTTACTCACAAGAAGAATTTGAAGGGTCCCATGAAGGTTACAAGGACCCAGATGTGGGTCGATTGAATAAGGGCAGGAGTAGATGGAAGGAAATTAGACGGGAAGTCAAATAGGATCTCACTGGAGCTATGGCAACAACTGAAACCAGAGCGGCAGTTCCAGCCATTAAGACCAAAGAGACAGAGCCATGAGTCCGGCCTGTAAGTCTGCAAGACTTTTTGCTGGAGAGGCTGGAGAACAATGTTCGAGCTTCCTTGCACAGGGACCATTGCAGAGGACTAAGGGCACATAGACTGAGAGGAAAGAATCCTGATGGGGTGGAGTGTGGATAAAATGAGAGTTCCTGTGGCCAGGATTCTCACCTGGCCCTGGGTGACTAGCTCACTGCACACCTGTGGGCAATACATGGCTGTTGACTCTATATAAAGAGCTCTGCCCCACGCTCTGGGCATGACATGGTGGCAGGGCTGCAAAGCTGCAGGAGAGCAGAGCAGAGGCTGGAGTGGTGGCAGCACCGAGGACAGAGGCCCAGAGGACAGCTGTGTGGGATGACTGTGCAGGCAGAGAGGCCCAGAGAACGGCTGTGCAGGACGGCTGTTCAGGCAGAGAGGACTGGAGGACGGCTGTGTGGACAGAGGGGCCCAGAGGCAGAGACTGGCTTGCTGCATGCAGACTCACTCTGAGTGAATGGGATTTTAGTGACTGACCTGCCACCTGGGAATAAAGTTGGATATAACCCTTTCACCTCAAGAATGTTTTGCTGTCAATTCTTTGGTCACATTGAATCCATAGCGAACTTGCCCAGGGCTGAAATCCACAGGCAATTCATTGCCTTAGTTCTGTCTCAGAGCAAAGACCCTGGAACCCCCTTTTAGGCC
This sequence comes from Manis javanica, assembly GCF_040802235.1. NCBI lineage: Eukaryota > Metazoa > Chordata > Mammalia > Pholidota > Manidae > Manis > Manis javanica. Next base: position 18,375,777 of record NC_133173.1, read on the forward strand.
TTTCCAGTTCCCACCAGCTTCCTAGGGCTTCCAAGTAGCAGGGCCCCTGTGAGCAGGTGAGGGCCTTACAGCAAGGGACAGGCACGTGGTGGCCTTGGATAGAATGCACGTGGGCTGTCATCCTCTCCCTGGTGACATTGCTCATGGGTGGAAGCTTTAAAATAACCCCCTTGATCACTTGTCACACCTAGGACTGATGTGCCAGGCCAGCTTCTGGCCTGCCAGGAAGAGGACATGGTCAGGGCTGCCCAAGGCATGCCTGTCAAGAGGACACATGGACAGTTTTACAACTCAGTGGCATTGATAACATATGCAGGCCATTTAGTGGGATCTTGCTCTTTTATGTTGCCTCTTCATAAGCATCTTTAAATTTTACCTCACCTTATCTACAGAATGACATTCCACAGATGCCTAATTTTAATTTGACTTCTCAAAAAGAAAGCTGGGGGGGGAGCATTCCCTCCAAAGAAAGTGCTGCTGTTCCTGTAATCTTGAGAAGATTATGAAGTCTTTGTGACTAGAATTCTCTTTCCCAGAGCAAATAAACTTCTATCACAAATACGCTGCATGTTTAGCAGGAAACACACAGAAAACAGATAAAAGTAAAAGGGGCAGAGTGACGTTCTACCTTCAAAGTATGGCTTTAAAGCAATCAAGGCAGTTTATACAGGTTTGCTAAGAGAGATGATTTGCATTTGGGCTGGAAGTGACATTTGGCAAACCTTGCTCCTGCCCCAAATAATCTAATTACCTTCCACAAAAAGTCACCAAGGGTCATCTGTCGGTCATTCAGACCCAATGGCATTTTCTACACCAAAGTATGCTTTTAAAAGTCTCTTTGTGTTTGTAACCCATGTGTAATCTGACGTGTAGTCAGTCATTTAGCTCCATTCGTTTGTTCAAGGAGCAAATAGTGAATTCCTACTGTATGCCATGCATTGCCCGGCACACTGAAATACAGTGGCGAGCGGAACACAGCCCACAGGGAAGAACAGGCCAGTAGGAAGCCAAGGGTAAGCAGACCGAGCCCCAGATACACCCAGTCACAGACTCTGGCCGGTGCTGGAAGCACCAACCGCGAGGCAAACCCTCCACCTCTGACAGAGACACAGCTGACTTGCATTCATCCCGCAGCTATTTTTAATTTGCGTTTTCAGTGAGAAAGAGGATGATATTTGAGTCCAGCAAATCTTTGTTGAGGCAGTACCTGTTACAAAGTAGGTGTTTGCTAAGGGCTGAAATAAGGATGACTGAGACACATCTCTTCCTCTGAGGGGAAAGCTGAGCTTCTAAATAGGAACTGTCCACATATTGGGGTTAAGGCCATGGCAAAAATATATGTAGGGGGGCACAGGAGTCCAGAGAGGGCCCCCTCTTGAACAGCCTGGATGGCTGAGAAGGTTTCCCAGGTGGTCAGGGTTAAAAGATTAATGTGAGTAAATTGGCCCAGTGTAAGGGGTGGTTGCTCCAATCAGAAGGCAGAGGACCCTGAGACAGCCCAGTGTGTGGGACTGTAAGAACTCAGGCCTGCTGGTCAGGGAGGTAGAAAGCAAGTCTTGACAGGGCCTTGGAGGTATAGAGGGTGGAGGGTCAGATCTGCATCATGCATGATCATGTGGCAGGGGCATCCTCATAGTCAGGTGACCATCCAGCTACAAAGGGATGCAGGCCACAGAGATAATGGCAGGAATGGGACCCTGACACCTTTAGGAGATGAATGTGAGACATTGGTGTTGGAGAGGATTCAGCTTTGTTCTGACTTGGGAAATGGGCTTTCCTGCCACTGATTTAGCTAGGAGAATCACAAGGTTGAGTGGGACCTGGGTGGGGAGCAGGACTCAACTTGGGGCAGCTTTAACTTGAGAGGACAGTGGGGAGAGGTGTCCAGTGCCTGGCAATGTGCAAGGAGAGAGAGACGGGTCTGAGTACCGGGTGGTTTTAGCCAGAACTGGCACTGATGGTGTGGGGCAGTTGGAGTTCCTATGGCCGGGATCTGCAGTGAACTTAAGCCACTTGATGATGTAACTGGCTTGTTGCTAGGCTACTGCTTCCACACCCATAGGCAATAAACTATTATTGCACTAGATACAGAGCTCGGCCCAGTGCTCTGGGTGGAGGCAGAAATGCTAGTGCTTGACCTACTGCTGGGAGAACAAACCGGAAGCTGAAACCCATTGGCAAGACAATTGGCATCATCAGCAGGATTCATTGTTGACCAAGGAAAAAGACAGGCTGCCCTTATGGGAGGGGTGCTTCAGCGGGCTGCCCCTGTGAATGGGGAGACAGTGGATTGTCCCCCAGTAGGTATGTGGTCTGAGGTCGCTTGCCTCCTAGAGGACTGGGCCCCACCCTAGGACTGGAGACAAGTGGAGGTGATACCTGAGGCAGTAGGGGTGGCCCTTGGTATAGTAATAGGTCTTTTGAGAGACAGAGTGCCCGTGAGGCAGCGGGGACTGTGGGTTGGCTGCTTCTCACAGTATTAGAAAATTCTGCAGAAGAGAAGGACATGCTCTTGAAAAAGACCCAAGAAATAGTGGCATGGGAACACGAGCTGCAAACTTCTGTGGATTCACTAAAGAAGGAAATGGCATTGATACGAGAGGAGGCAGCACGAAAGCTGGCAGCAAGGTACCATTGAGGTGGTAAAAGATTCCTTATAGAATGAGACAGCAGCACCGCCAGGTGCTCTGAAGGAGGAAAAAGGCCATAAAGGAAAAGGACAGACTTCTGAGGGAAGCACAGGCAGAGGCGGCATGAGAATGCCAGCTGCGAAGCATTGCGATGAAGGTAAGAGCTGCTGAAGGCTGAGCTGGCGTTGCTGTGAGGCCCTGTAGGAAAGGTAAAGGATGTAGCAGAGGAGGCACTCGGGGGAGGGGAGAGAAAGGTGCCATCAGCCCCGGAAATGGAGGAGCTGGGGAAGGATGAAGGGGTGGTGCCGGGGGCACTGACTCCTGCTGTATTAAAAGCGCACCCACAACGAATTTGACCGGATCTGTACTGTTGGAACTCAACCAGGAGTTGGGAGGGGTGCAAGTTGTGGCGCTCCAAAATCTTACGACTATAGACTATCTACGGTTAAAAGAACATATGGGATGTGAACAGATCCCAGAAATGGGCTGCTTTAATTTGTCTGATTTTTCACAGACGGTTCAAGTACAGTTGGACAATATCCATCATATCATAGACTAATTTTCACAAATGCCTAGGGTGCCTAAATGGTTTTCTTGGCTTCACTGGAGATGGATGGTAATTATAGATTTGCTTTGTTTATGTCACCGTATTCCTATTATGTTAATATGTGTGTGCAAATTAGTTAGTAGTTTAAAACCTATACATGCTTAAGGTACTCTACAAGACGATATGTCAAAGAAATAATCAATCCTCCCATGTTTCCTTCCATCTGCTACATCTATAGCTTTTCTTCTTCCTTCCTAATTACAACCCTTAAATAGAATTCGTGCCTCATATCGAATTTACCGAGTATCATAATTCCTCCAGGTGGTAAAGATACCTCGAGACAAGTGCTGGGCATAGAAGCCACAGGGCATAAATCTGCAAAGAAGTAAAAAGCTAACCTTTTCAAACAATATGGCTTCTCTCTCACTTACCAACTTTACATTTCCCTGTATGGCCCCGGAAGATGACTGGTTAGCCAGAGACGGGTAAGATTCCTCAAGGGAGGAACAACCTAAGACAGGCACAGTCGCAGGGGGGCCATCAGGTGAGAAATTGGGGATCAACAGAGGTGAGGCTCAGAACCTCATCCCCCCTGCTTTGAGAGAAATCTTCTGCATCCGTGGATGTTTTGCTGCCCTTATCTAGCTTGGATTAATACTTAGTCCATAGGCACACACCTGATCATCTACATTTGCCCTCTTACAGCACTAAACTATGTTTTCTACCTTTATCTTGCATCTACCTACCACTTCAGCATTTTATTAAAAATAATAATAATAATAAAGGGAGAAATGTGGGATCCACATATAAATCAAGTATAAAAATCAAACGAATATTCATATTTGACCTGATTGTTTATAGTTCATAATGCGTGATCAAAACCAAAAGTTTCTGTGATGAATGCCCTTTTACTGTTCACCATGTAAGAATTTATTCACTATGTAAGAATTCGTTCACTATGTAAGAACTTGTTTGTTATGCTTCAGAAGATTGGAGACTGACGAGAATTAGGCTTGAGATGGATTAATGATTGTGCATTGAGCATTGACCCCCCTATACTGAATTTTATTGTTGTCAACAACCATTTGATCAATAAATATGAGAGATGCCCTCTCAAAAAAAAAAAAAAAAGAAAGAGAAAATAAAAGTCCTCCATAACAAAACAAAAAACAAACAAAAAAAAAACGCGCCCAGTGTTTGTAAAGAAAATAAAGACCCAGCAGTTGAAAGTTCCCTGAGAGAAGCAGCTACCTCCCCAGGTTGTGGAGCACTCTATGGTCCACCCCTATGCTCATGCTGAGTGGATTTGAGTTCCGTCCAGGTTTAGGCAGAAGCCCTTGGAGTCAATATCAGCTTGACTCCTGCTAAGTCTGTGGGACTTAGGGGTGGATGGAATTGTTCTGTTGGGATCAGAGATGGAAAAGCTGGCTTCCCTGACAGTGCAGCCTGCCTGGAGGCAGCAGGTACAAAGTACACATCAGACCCCAGGGAATCACTCCCTCCTCAATTGGCTTATGGCTGCACTTCGTGCTGTGTAGCCCAATCTGGATGATCTACCATCCTCTCCTGCTAGATGGCAGATGTATGCTGAGCTCCAACAGTTGTTATGAGAGCGAGGCATGAGAAATGCCATCTATAGTCCAGAGAATCATGGCCAAGATGAAGAACCTTTCACTACTGGGATGAGAAATATTGTACTTCAAACAGCTCCCACATTCCTCTTTGGGTCTCTAGTGGTCATTCTTTCCCTTCACTTAGGGCAGCCCATAAGTGAGGTTACACATACAGTAGTGGACTTAGGAGAAGCTGAAGCAATGAGAACACAGAGGGAAATAAGGTCTTCTACTCACAAAAAGAATTTGAAGGGTCCCATGAAGGTTACAAGGACCCAGATGTGGGTTGATTTAATACGGGCAGGAGCAGATGGAAGGAAATTAGGTGGGAAGCCAAATAGGATCTTACTGGCGCTATGGCAACAACTGAAACCAGAGCAGCAATTCCAGCCACTAACACCAAAGAGGCAGAGGCCAGAGACAGAGCCACAAGTCTGGCCTGTGTCTTTGCAAGACTTCCTGCTGGAGAGTGAGCCAACTTCACTTGAGCTCACACAAGAAGATGATTGGGGAACACGGTTCTACTGAAGGGAAGTTCAAGGTACCTGCCTTGAGGGACCAGGGGGTGACAGGAGGCCACATGTTGGAATAGCTATCCATTGGTTCCCAGTGAACATACAATGTATCCTGGCTGTGGTGGACACAGGAGCTGAATGTTCACTGATTCATGGCAACCCTGAGCAGTTCCCCGGGACCCCCACTGTGATAGATGGATATGGGGGTAAGGCTATCAGAGTGAAACAAGCCCAAATCCCTTTGGGAATACAGCATCTACCCCCAAAAGAGTATACTGTGTATATATCTCCTAGTCCTACAACTGTAGCACTGCTATAGAAGTTTTTGGGTCTTCTAGGCTGCTGGAGAGTGTTTATCCCGCACTTGGCACAAATTCTGAAGCCCTTATACCAGTTAGTATGAAAGGGCATTAGGTGGGACTGGGATGAGACATGTGCATCTGCCTTTACTACAGCAAAATGGGCAGTTAAGGCTGCGCAGGCCTTGAATGTGATAGAACCATCAAGGCCCTGTGAGCTGGATATTCATGTGACTTAAGACGGTTATGGCTGGGGTCTCTGGCAGCAGCTTGAATGAACTCACCAACCTATTGGATTCTGTTCACAACTCTGAAAAGGGGCAGATGTATGATATACTTTGATAGAAAAATAACTGGCTGCCGTGTATCACGTCTTGCTGGCTACAGAACCTATCACTGGAATGGCCCCGATAAAGGTAATAACTACCTATCCCATCCTGGGGTAGGTACAAAATTGGACCCAAAAGCTAAGGAGTGCTGTGGCAGAAAAGCCCACACTGGCCAAGTGGGATGCTTACCTACAGCAGCATAGTGCCCTCTCTAGTAGTCCGTTAAGTGAAGAACTCCAATGCTTATTGGGGCTGGTGACATATACTAGTGAAAAGCAGGAAGAACTTGCTTTTGAACCATTAGTAGCAGAGAGTCCCTATCGGAGGGAAAGCCCCTATACCTGAAGTTGCATGGTACACAGACAGCTCCAGCCTTGGGCAGCCCCCACAATGGAGGGCCACAGCTTTCCATCCTAAGACTGAGACAATATGGATGGAAGATGGTGAGGGGAAGAGCAGCCAATGGACAGAGTTGTGGGCTGTGTGGCTTGTGATCAGCCAGGAGCCCTCCCCTATAATTGTCTGCACTGACAGCTGGGCTGTCTTATTGGGGCTTGACCCTGTGGCTACCAACCTGGTACCATGCCAGCTCACTGGTCACTGCCCCCTTTGGGGGCAAGAATTGTGGCAAGATTTATGGGCCTGTTTTCAGACTAAAATAATTACAGTATACTATGTGACAGGTCATTTGCCACTGGTATCCCCAGGAAATGATGAAGCAGATAAATTGGCCCAGATACACTGGTTAGAAGGAAAGCCTGTCTCTGATGTAGCCCAATGGCTACATCAGCGTTTGTTGCATGCAGGGCAAAAGACATTGTGGGCTGTAGCCTGTCAGTGGGGCTTGCCTTTGACCTTTGAAGAAGTTAGTAGAGCCTGGCAGGAGTGTGTCATATGCTCTAAAAGGGACTTAACACCGAGTTCCACAGCAACATGGGACAATAGCTAAGGGCCTGTACCCCTCATCAGGTGGCAGATAGACTATATTGGGCCTCTACCTGTGTCAGAAGGATATCAGTATGCCATGACTTGTGTGGACACAGCTACTGGACTTCTGGTTGCTTTTCCTACCCATTGTGCAGACCAGCAGACGACCAAAAGAGGCCTGGAGTTTCTGCCTATGGCCAACCACAGTTAATTGAGAGTGATCAGGGCACCCATTTTACTGGCAATGCACTGTAAGAATGGGTGGGACAGCTGGGAATCAAGTGGAAGTTTCATGTGCCATACAATCCTACCGCAGCAGGCATGATAGAGAGACACAATGGCTTGTTAAAATCTGGACTGAAATCAGATACCAATAGTCTGTGGAGATGGTCAGTTCGCTTACGGACTGTGCTACGGCAGCCCTGAAAGGGAGCCCTGAGTCCTATAGACATGTTCACAGATATGGCTGCCTCCCCTATACAACTGCAAGTACAAACCAAGCAAGAATCACTGAAGCTGAGGTTCGGCCACCAGGATAACATCTTGCTGCCAGCACCAACTGCACTGAACCCCAGAGACTCCACTGAGTGGATGTGGCCTTGGACCTTCTGACACATGGACCAACGATGGCTGGCTCTCCTGGCACCTTGGGGACAAGGCCTGGAAGCTGACCTCTTGTGTGTTTGTGGAATAACAGCAGAGTGGCCCCCAAAGGTCACAGTAGTATATCCTGAACAGCCAGAACATAGGAGCATCTTACTGGGGAGATTTGTTTTATCATGGCCAGTACATGCACCTCCAGTAACACTATATAGAGACCCTTCAGTAATCCCCACAGGGAGAGGAATAAAAGTGGTATATTAGACCTGGATGGGACCCCCTTCCTGCTACAGCCCTACCACAGGACAACTCTCTTGCATGCATCCTACCTGATGGACAAGGTTTACGTATGTTGGTGTTTTATCACCCCTAAGGTCTTTGTGGATTGGGAACCTCCTCTGGCTTGGGAATTATTATAATTTTTGTTGCCTCTGTCAAAATCTTTTTGTATCTTAATTTTTGCTATAGTCTCTAAATTGTTGTTAGCCTCTGCTGCTGTTGTGGAATCTGGTTACAGTGCTCCAGCTTTCTCGCACAGGGACCATTGCGTAAGATTGAGAGCATGTAGATTGTAAGGCGAGAATCTTAGAGGGGTGGAGGGTGGGCAAGTTGGGGTTCCTATGGCCAGGATCCTCACTGAACTTAAACCACTTGGTGATGTAACTGGCCTGTTGCTAGGCTATTGCTTCCACACCAGTAGGCAATAAGCTATTATTACACTATATAGAGAGCTCGGCCCAGTGCTCTGGGCAGAGGCAGAGATACTAGTGCTCCACCTACCACCAGGAGAACAAGCCGGGGGCTGAAACCCATTGGCAAGACAGATGGGTACACTGGGATGGCTGTTCCAGTTTTTAAATGTTGGTAAAGAGTTGCTGCCCTGAGACCCCCTACCCCCACCCCAGTGCACCTCCCTGCAGCCACAATAGGCCCTCCTCTGGGGTCTTGCATGTCCCCTTCATCCGCAGTGAGAGGGAAGGCCTGGCTGAGCCAGGGCTTCCAGGTCCTCCTTTAGCAGGACAACCTTGTAGATTCACAAACATTTAAAATCTCAACCCTGATTAAGGCCATGCCTTAAACCAGGATTAGACTCTTAGGGCTGCTGTAACAAATTACCACAAGCTGGGGGGGGGGGGCTTAAAACACAGGAATTCATTGTCTCACAGTTCTGGAGTCCAGATGTCCAAAAGTAAGGTGTCAGCAGGGTGGGGGCCCTGCGGGGCCCCCTCCAAGGGCTCCTGGGGAGACTCCTTCCCTGCCTCTTCTGGTTCCTAGAGGCTCCAGGCATTCCGTGGCTTGTGGCTGTGCCCTCCAGGCTCTGTCTCTGTCTTCACGTGACCTTCTCCTCCTGTGTGTCTAATCTCCTCAGCCTCTCTTTTATAAGGACACTAATCATTGGATTTAGGGCATACCCAAATCACCCAGGATGATCACAAGTTAGGATCCTTAGCATAATTATATTTGTAAAAGACCCAGTTTCCAAAATGAGGTCACACTCACAGGTTCTGGGGGGACATGCCTTTTGAGAGGCCACCAGCCAACCTGCTATAAAGCCTAAGGAGAGTGGAGTAGAATGAGCAGGAACTTCCTTGGGAGCAATCTTTCCCCTTCCTTCAGTCCAATAATTTGAAGCCTTTGAAAATTTCTCCTTCATAAAAAGGTTGACGATCCCTCTGGTAGAGTTCAACTCTTACCATGCATACCTAAGCACAAAGTGCATTTTATTTTGCTCCAGGCCCTCTCATTTGCAGGCTTACTTGAGTTTATTTAGGACTTATTCTTCAAGTTATGTGTCTGTGGCCTAGAAAGGCAGACAGTGTGTGCTGCTCTCTCTTCCCGTACGTTCTTCTCCAAGGGGAAAAAGTCTGAGCATCTCCTTGAACGTTCTGAGGGATCTAGTGGGCAGAATGTAAAGTGGCGATCCGGGTAAACGATCCAGAGAGGTATTATGATTTCCCGCTTGTACTAGTCCTCTCAGGAGAGGAAGAGAACTTTACATCTCCCGGAGCATCTGAGGTTGCTTTTTCTAATAAAGATGATCACATGCATAAGGGAAAAGAGTCACAGCTAAGTGTGCCGCCAAGCCTTGGTTCTAGCCATTGGCACCGGTTCACCGTTTGTGTTCTAGCCCTGCGGGGGAATCAGTTCCAGGAGGGACATGCTCTCTGTAGTGCTATTCCTTTCCCATCTATAGCATCGCTGTCCATGGTTGGAAGCCCTCGAGTGTGCCTCTGTAGGGCAGTCCTTTAGCAAGGACAGGTGCGGATAGTATTTGATGGGGAACTAAAGTTTCGGGCACTTGCTTTTGGGTCAGTGGCACCCCTCACCTTCCCAGAGAGGTCAGGTGGCTCCTGGGTTCCAGCCTGAGGGCCATCTGGAAGCAGAGCTGTGCGTCCGTTCTGGGGTGCAGGAGAGGGTGCTTTGGTCCTGGATGGTCAGTGCTGGTCATGTGCTGTTCCCAGAAGCTAGCATCTGACACAGAGTAAAACTCAAGGCAGCTTTGTTGGATGAGCAACTGGATGAGTGAACACAGTGGCTGGATTATCCTCAGAAATCGGGCAGGTAGGCTTGGAAAATGGCAGGATGTGGGGATCCACGATCCCCTGTACTTGTCTGAGCCTGGGTGAGAATCAAGCAGTGATTAGAGCCCAGAGATGGGAATGGGAAGCAGGCCCAGACCAAGTGACCGCTGGCTGAAGCATCCTCTGTGAGCCATGTCCACAGAGTCTGGGCCCAGAGGGCCCCAGCCTGGAAAATAATCTATTATATTCAGTTCCATTGGCCTGACATCACCTTGGTGGCTGTCAAGGATCAGAATGACCTGCCCCTGAGACCCCACCAGAGGGAGCGCTCCAGACAGTGGCATGGACCCTGTGCCATCACAACCCACCCTCAGAACTGGATGCTAACACTGGATTTTTACCCAGAGCCCAGCAACCATTGGGGCCAGGAAGCCCTCACTCACCTTGCTAGAAGACTGTCTTGTGACTTCAGGCAGCACGCTTTCCCATGTCACCTAACTGGTTTGGGGTTGTCCCCTGCTGAGCCTTGGAAGAGGAGAGTTCCCCTCCTCTGTGACTGGAAGTATGGCCTGGTGGCTACGGTAATTGGAAGGCACCCAGTGTTAGTAAGGTGGGTGGTCAGTCAGCTGGGCAAGGTGGACGGGAACATCCCCAGGAGTACGGATCATTAGTGATGTACATACCACTGTACTTGAGAATAGGATGTTTAGCAGAACAGGAAACACTGTCTTTGGTATTTTATATCCCCAGCAGAAAGCTTTCTGGTTCTGGCACTAACCTGGGGAAGTGGCAGAGTGCCATCAGAGAGTGTCATGAACAAAATACCTTATTGCATAGTTTTATTTTCCTTGGAAATGTCTATCAGTGGCCATTTAAAATTATCTAGGACTAGTGGCTGAGGCTTATTTCAGTGCCACCCCTGAACTATGTTTAAGTTCCTTGTGGTGTGGAGGTGGGGCAGCCTGCATTCCTTTCTAAGCATTTTCTCCTGTTACACATGGACGCCTCTGAGGTCAGTCCCCACCCTTACGGGCAAGGGGCTGTCCTACTCTCCTCCCTCAGGACGGTGTGGGGAGGTTGAGGCTGAGAGAGGTCTGAGACAGGCTTCCTGTCCCTGGGCCCTTGAACGCCTTCATTCCTCGTGAACTGCTGCAGGTGGCTCCTGTAGTGACCACTCCAGCCTTGGCGCCCAGCCTGGGGTCACCAGCCTTGGCCTGGCCTCCAGGTCACCTTGGGCCTCCACGGACCCTGCCCTGGAGGCTCCCATCCCCCTGCTCCTCCTCCCTTCACCTTCTTGGTGGGAGCCCCCAACTAACGCACAGACTCTGAGAGCAGGGCCCATGTGCCTGCATCGTGTCCATCTTAGCCCCACTGCCAGGCTGAGTCCCAGTGGGAGTGGTTACTGAGTCAGTGGGGACGTGGCAGCAGGACCAAGAAAATGTATCAGTCAGAGCAGGGGAATTATTTTACCCATGATCTTTTAAAAGTGAAAAAAAACACGTCTTCTGCCTTGAAATACTCTTACACACACACACACACACACACACACACACACACACACATGATGATAATACAGATGTGTGCTAGTCACACTGATGTGATGAGTACTTTATTTAAACCAATTTGTATACCAGTGCCCCCTCATGACAACCCACACCAGTGCCCATTGTACAGATGAATAAACTGAGGTCAGGAAGGTTAGCTGGCCACTCTAAATCACACAGCTGGTGATGGTAGAGCTGTGTTTTGAATTCAGGGAGCAAGGGTCCTGGTTTCCTGCTCCTAAATATCGTTCATACTGCCTCTCAAACTTTTTCCTTATTTGTGAAGGCAGATCGTGCCTATTGAAAGAAATTTATAAAACCCTGAAAATAATTTAAAAATTTTAAATTAACAGTAATAGAACCAGCAAGGAATTGCTACTATTAATAATTTTGCTTTATCCCTTTCTGGACTTTTCTCTGTTTTGGTACCATGTTTCGAGCAGCTGCTAAAAATTCCAACATATAGGTTATCATAATTTACTTAATTCATGTCCTCACTGTAAAGCATCTTGCTCCAACTTCCAATAACCATCTGACCAATTTCTCCCCTCCTCAGTCTTTCCATCCTATGTATGTATTTCTTTTTAACTTGGGACGGGACAGGGGTCACCAGACAATTTATCAGCAGTTTCACAAGGCCTTTTTTTTTTTTTTAGTAGAATGATTACAAAACCTATCCGAATGGTACTATTTTCCCCTGCACACACACATTTCAAATGTGGTCACTTTGAAGTGAAAATATCTCCTTGGAACTTAGCATCCAACACATCTAATACAACACAAATGAAAAAGGACACCTATAGCACCTCTAGAGAGGCTACATAAAATCAGGAGATCATTTTAAAAATAAACAGTAACTGCATTTCTCCCTGGTAGGTGAAATGGCTCCAACAACAAGAAGTTAAACGCAGGGTGAAGAGACAGGTGCGGAGTGACCCTCAGGCGCTTTATTTCAATGACCCCATTTGGTCCAACATGTGGTACATGGTGAGTAGGACATGAGCCTCTCGGTCCCAGAGCATCCGCAGTGCTGTTTCTGGGGTGGGTTAATTTCTCCCAACAAAACAACTTTCATGCTAACTCCGTAAACAGACACACTTAATCTCTTAATCTGAGTGTAAGATCCCTACTTTAGGACTGTGTAGCACAAGCTTTCTTGTGAATTTTTAAAAGATTAGATGAAAGTGTTGGTTGGGTGAGGGGTGTCCTTGAGCAGTGTGTTGATTTGATGTGAGCTAGAGCACTGCCTGACTGCCCAGGTCGTGAACAGAGCCCCTTGAAGGGGGATGATGCCCTAGGAGAATGACAGACAGGTTGCCAGGTGCAGGAAAATCATGTGGAACCCAACACATTTACGGTTCCTGGAAATGGGTGGGAGAAAGAGGATCTCTACTCTGTAAGGCCTGAGAAAGTGTTTCCTCTTTTCTTGCAAGTGTAAAAGCACCTGTGTCTGGCTTGTGTGGTTTGTCTGTTCTGCATCAGGAGTGTCCGTATTGGGGGGCTTTGTGTCTTCTGTGCCTACAGCATTGTGGGGACAAGAACGGTCGCTGCCGATCGGAAATGAATGTCCAGGCGGCATGGAAGAGGGGCTACACGGGAAAAAACGTTGTGGTCACCATCCTTGATGATGGAATAGAGAGGAATCACCCCGACCTGGCCCCAAATTATGTAAGTCAAGCCTTGTAACTGACATGCAAAGATAGTCACCCATGCCAGTCATTAAATAAATACAAAATTGAAAAAACAATAAGGTGCCATTTCCCCCCTTTTACATTAGACAATTCAGAAAATTTCCCCTGCCTTCCTGGAGCCAGGGGATTTGTAGAGGGATCTGTCCGCATGTTTGAGGAGTCACATGTACTCTTAGGAATGGGTCCTAAAGAACCCAGAAATACATGCATGGAGATTGTCATCAGACCAACATTAATGACGTGAAAAATAACGGGATTAAAACACGGCTCTGGATCCGAGTTACCTGGGTTCCTATCCTGGCTGTGGGGTTTATTAGCTCCGGAACCTCGGGCATGTTGCTTAGCTTCTCTGTTCCTCAGTGTCACCTTCCATAAAATGGGGTTACTAATAGAACTACTATCTCATAAGGTTGTTGTGAGGATTAACTGTTTTCAGAAATGTAAAGAGGAGAGCCTGGCACATAGTAAATATATGATAAAGTGTTCTAAGGAACCTGGGTACCTCACAATAGTTAAATCAATCATAGTTTCCATTTGATAGATAATCATACAGACCTTAAAGGTGACAGTTTTGAAGTCAACAATTCCAGAGAGCTTTTATGATATGCTTTAAAGGGAGGATACAAAAATATATGAATAAGTATAGAAACAAAAACATATATTAAAAATGTAAGATGAAGGAAATTCTGACATATGCTATCACATTGATGAACCTTGAAGACTTTATCTAAATGAAATGAGCCAGTCACGGAAGAACAAATACTGTGTGATTCTATTTATGTGAGGTCCCAGAATGGTCACATTCATAAAGAAAGAAAGTGGAATGGTGGTGGCCAGGGACTGGGGGGAGAAGGGAAAGGGCAGGTCGTGCATAACGGGCATAGAGTTTCATTTTTCAAGCTGCAAACAGTTCTGTGAATGGATCGTGGGATGGTTGCAAAGCAGTGGGAATGTATTTAATACCACTGAACTGTACACTTTAAAATGGTTAGGATAGTAAATTTTGTTATGTGTATTTGATCACAATAAAAAATACATATAGGATGATCATTACAGTAAGAGTGTATCAACTGTTTTCCCCTCTACTCCAAAAGAGGCATAAAAATAGTCTAAAATAGGGCTGTAATACTCAGTGCCAGTTCTCTTCAGTCTCTAAGATCTCATTTCTTAGGATTCCTATGCAAGCTACGATGTCAATGGAAACGATTATGACCCATCTCCACGATACGATGCCAGCAATGAGAATAAGTATGTCACTCATTCTCCTTTGCTTTCCTTTTCCTCTCCCTGAGGAATCTCTGGGTTGGACCACAGCTGGGATCCTTGGAGGGTGATGGGGCGGTGGTCGCCTCTCCTGTGGCCTGGCCAGCGACATCGGGAGCCAGCCCTGGCACGCCCCTTCAGGCACAAGGCAGCTTCTGTGGATTTAGCCTCCTCCTTAGGTCACCAGCCCACCCTGCTCAGCTAGAAATGAATGTTTGACCAACATTGAACCAGTTTCCAACCTTACTGGAATATTTTAAAAGAATGACCCTTAAATCTAGCAGTACTCACGCCCACCTGTGTTAAAATAGCAGTTTGGCCTATTTGCGTACACAGGTCACATGCCTGATCTTTTTTGACTCTGTCCCTGACCTTATGATGCGATGGAGGGGGGAGTGAGTAATGTTGGATTCCTGGCTGAGCGGCTTTGCGCCTGCTGAGTGACCTTACTGAGGCTCTTGGTATCTTAGAGACTTTTCCGTGGAGATGATATTCCCTCCGCCCCAGGGTTGCGGGAGGGCTGAGGTAACAGGTGGTGAACACACGCAGGGGATGCTCAGTCAAGGTACTTGTTACCAGCACTTTGCAAATGAAGGCAGCAGGGTCTGGAGAGATTGGGTGACTTGTGTGCCGTGAATGGCAGCCCTGGGATTGGAATCACTTCCCAAACCAGGTCCTGGGAGTCCATTTGCCGTGTCCTGAGTGTCCTTCTCTGGCAGCACGCCCCAGGCATTGAGCTCTCACCATTCTTTCAAAAATATGTAGAGGAAGAGAACGGAAGCCCTTTCATTCTTTCTCACTGTTGACCTGTCACTTGCCAAGGTGCATCCTCCCTCCATAGTGTTTCAGTTTTCGGCAGCTTCGGTTCTGAGGTTCCAACGCGGGCGCCCCACAGTGCTGTGCATGCAGGCATGGCCTGGGAGTTGCTTTGCCTGCCTCACATCCCAAGGTGCCCTTCCTGCTCAGCAGTGAGCACGCCTGGGGTGCGGGGCACCTCGTTTCCTGGACACACGTCCAGGGGCAGGGAGGAGTGATCCAGACACCCACAGTGACCCATGAAGGGCAGGATCGAATCCCAGGTGACATTTGGAGCTCCGTGACTGTGCACAGCCCTGGGTCCAGAGGACAGACGACTCCCTGACGGAGGGCTGACACACAGACCCAGGACTATTTTTAAAGGTGGTATTAAATTGGAATCAATGATTCCCATTCTCTGTGGACTCTTCTCAAAGATGTGCTATTTAAATTTGCCCCTATTTTGGCCTCTGCTGGAGGAATTGCCCTGATGCAGCACATTGGAAAATCGGGTCATAACTGTAGGAAGGAATTTGTTTTTCTGGTAATTTCTTCATAGTCCCTCTGCTGCTTTAGAGTGTTCAATTTAGAGAAATCTTCCTTGGCTCCTGCGTGAATGGCCATTGACAACGGTGGGAGGGCTTCCCAAGGTGAGCCTGGGGCTGGTAGGTACACAGGGGACACCCTGATTCTTCCCAACCTCCTGCCAGCCAGCCAGGTGTGTACACTGCGCCTGTGCATGCCATGCAATGTGTTTTCAGTCACACGGATGCAGCCTGGGCGGAGGGGAGCATGGAGCTGTGGAAGAGTGGCAACTGCGCACCCTTTGCTGAGGGGCGGGAAGGGCTTGTCAGCCTGCAGGTGTGGCAGGGGCAGGACTGCCCAGGGCTGTGCAACGTCTGGCTTGATGCTCCCTCCTGGACAAGCCGTCAGAGGAGAGGCAGCAAGGACAGGGGATGCAGGAAATGGGCTTCAGTATCATGACCCGGCCTAGGGAAAACTGACTTCTTGCATGAGAACTGAACAATGCGCTAAACTTGCTGGGCTGAGTCCTCACTTCCTTTTTTCCTTTGCTCCAGACACGGTACTCGTTGTGCAGGAGAAGTTGCAGCTTCGGCCAACAATTCTTACTGCATCGTGGGCATAGCATACAATGCAAAAATAGGAGGTAAGGTCTGGGGCGTGGGGCATGGGAATCTTGGGAATTGGGGCCAGAAGCAGCCCTTTCCACAAGTCTCAACAGCTTTACCTCCATTCGCCTCTGCTGGCTGCATCAGACCCCTGGTCCTGAGCTTATGCCATGGCCTGGCAGCCAGCACACAGCGATGGGCCTGGAGGCTGAGGAATTGCTCACTGTTTTGCCTGAAAGCCATCGCAGGTGTCATCAGAAAGGCACTCTCTTTCTTCTAGCCCTGCTAGTCTGGCTGCTGTTTCATCACTGTCAATCTGATCACTTCTCCTAAAGGCCGCCTTGGGTCTCTCCTGCTCCCAGCTCTGCAGTGGCAGCCTGTCACCTCTCCAACAGAACTTAGAGCCTGTGCCTGAGACCAAGGCCTTTCCTCGGCACCCACTCCTCAGTTCTCCAGGTCCTGCCCTCGGCTTTGGCCAGAGAACATCTGTCATAGCAACCCAGACACACCTGATCTTCCCCCTTTATGCCTGGGCTTGGAGCATTCCTTCTCACTGCCTGAAAGCTTCTCTCTGCCTTCCATTTGATTTAGTCCACCCATGACCTACGGCCAGCTCGCAGCCACTGTGCTCCATGAAATGTCCCCGAATTTAGCTGCCTCCCCTGTCTCATTTGCCGGGGAGATGGGCAGTTCCAGGTCCCTGTCAGGAGCAAGGCCTGACCCCAGGCATCTCTGGCTCTGTTGCTTAGCGCCTCCAATTTAGTTAAGCTTCCCTTGCTAGGATGGGGCTTCAGAGCAGAGTCACACCTCTTCCTGTGCCTCAACCAAGCCTGGCAGTTTGACAACTCAAACCAGCAGATGGTGAACGAGTACTCTAAAGGGCTTGTTAGGTGCACATCACTGAGCTGGGACCTGAGCAAGTGTGTGCATGGGTACAGGTGCTCTGTGACTGTTCAGATAGCCCTGGGGCACTGCTGTCCTTACTGGGGACACTGTCTCTCAGTTTGGAGGTGTTCATGCTCATTCTGGTGGCATGCTGGGTAGCCACCTTCCCAGTGCACTGCCTTCTCTGCTGCTTGGCCTTGTGGGGGCAGCTAGGCCCCCTCAACTTTATGATAAGCAGCACTGGTGGGGAGTTTGGGCCAGGGGTTCTATGCATCCTCTAGTCCTGGGGGAACTTCTTGAGTTTTAAAAAGAGGGTCCCCAGCTTTTACTTAGTTAGGACTCTATGCCTGCCTTTTCCCTTGGAAATCTTTGAAATGGCTAGGATTTGTCACCTATGACAGCATTAACTGCCAAGGGCATGTTCCTCAGGTCAGGGAACTCTGTCACCCAGCCTTGCTCCTTTGTGGATACTTCTTTTACACTGAGATATGTGAGTCCTCCCTGAAGGTTCTGATGAGTGAAGACCCCTGAGAAGTCTGTCCATGAGCTGTAGGGCCAAGTTGACCTGGGTACCAATCCCATTCCTACCACTCATGGGCTGTGTGTCCTTGAACAACTGATGTAACCTCTCTGAGCCTATATTCCTTCACCTGTAGGGGATGAAAGGCAATGATACAGCTGCTTCCCCAGGTCTGTTGTGGCGATGAGGCCAATGTCATGTATGAAAGCATTGTCTCAGGATTAAGTCTGTAGGGAGCCTCTGAGCAACTCCATCCTACCTGCAGAAACCCTCCGAGGTAGAATAAAAATGATCTGCATTGCTTTGAGTGAGGGTAGACCCCACCTTTGGGGTTGTCTGAGCCTTGCTTCCCAAAGTCCCTGGAGTCAGACTTCCCAGGCCTACCGAGTCACAATCTATGTTATAACAAGATCCCAAGAAGGTGTGACAACAAACAACAGCTTGAGAGAAGTGCTGGCTTAGGGGGTCTGGAGTCAGGCAGGTAGGTAACTACCTGGCCTGTGATGAGCAGTCATTGGAGCACTAAAGGTAAAGAGCAACCTAAGAAATTGCACAGTGAATATGGTTCTCACTAGATCTGCTCTAAGGTCATTGCAAAATTGTATAGCTACGTTTCCCAAACTCTGGGAGACCATCTCTACTGCAAGGGCTTGGGAACAGGAACCTGTTTAAATTAATGTATTTAATATCTCTGAGCATGAACTGCACATATAATCTTGTGCCACTGAGGGAGTATAAAAAGAGACAGAAAAAATGTGGTACCTCCAGGAGCTCAGCCTGTTTTTGGGGTGAATGATGCCAACACAAAAGACAGTATAGGACCAAGTACTGAAATGTCAGAGGGTGACAGGGAACCCCAGGCGTGGCAGAGCAAGCACTCAGTGAGAGCGGAAGCCAGAAGACACAGCATGAGCTCAACACAGGAGGGTTCAGCTGGAAGTGGACGAAGTGCTGAGGATGCAGAGGGAGAGGTGCCATGGAGTGGAGCTGGCTGTGGACAGGCAAAAAGGGCATTTAGGCTGGCACTGACCCAGGAAAACTGACAGCCGTGTCTCCAAACTGCTGTTCACAGCTTCAGCCTCTCTGCACAGGCAGCCACCCCTTCTTCCTGCCCCTCTCTCCAAGCCTACCCCTGGGCAGGATAAACTTCAGGCCCTCTGAAGCCTGCCTCTGAGTGTGCTGGCACACAGAAGGGGATTTCTCTGAGATGCCCCTGGAGCTGACCATGAGCTATACATTTTTATATCTTTTTTAAGTTGTGGTTCAAGAGATTTAATGTAGGTCCTAACTTATTTCAGTCTATCTGAGATTAATATTATAATACTTTATGTACTACATACGAAGCTAAAACAGATTTGACTTCATACTCTCATCCTTTCTGCTGTTATTTTATGTTTTACTTCATATGTTTGTAAAACCACAGTGCATTATTATTCTTGCTTTAATGGTTGACTTTAAAATATTTATGAAGGGAAACATACTTGCCTATGTAGTTACCATTCCTAGTGCTCTCCCTTACTTTCTAGCTTCAGATTTCCATCTGGTTTCAGTTTTTCTTCAGCCTGAGAATTTCTTCTTGCATTTCTTGAAGTGCAGGTATGCTAGTAAGAAAATATTTCAGCTTTTATCTGAAAGTGTCTTTATATCATCTTCATTATTGAAATAAATTTTGCTGAACATAGCATTCCACATAACATGTTTCTCTTTCAGTACTTTGAAGATGTATTCCCTCATCTTCTGGCATCCATTGTTTTTTATGATAAGTCTGTTGTCATCCTTATTGTTGTTCCCTATTAAGGATTTGTTCCTCTAGCTGTTTTGATAATGGTTTTTTTTAAATCTGTGTTTTTCCTGTGATTATAATGTCCTTCTTGTAATTTTCTTCATATTTGTCCACTGTGGGACTTGTGTGCTTTCTAGTGGGTTTTTTCCCTTCCTAAAGCAAATTTGGAAAATATTTGTCAATAGTTTCTAAAAACAATTTTCAGTCTTCTTTTTTCTCTCTTCTCCATAGGCACCAATTATAGTTAGATTGCTTGATATATCTCATAGGTTATTAAGGGTGTTCCATTTTTTTAAATCTATTTTTTGTTCATGTGCTTCAATTTGGATGATTTTTATTGCATTACCTTCAGGCTCATTAATCCTTTCCTTTGTTGTGTCCAATCTGTTATTAATCCTGTCCAAGAAGTACACATTTTTGTACCTTTCAGTTTTTGTGCTTTTCTGTCTTGATTTCCATTTGGCTTTTTTTTTAACTCTTTCCAAATCTTTCCTGAGATGATTCTTCTCTTAGCCATTATATCTATTTTTCACCTTAGATTCTATAATATATTTATAAGAGCTACTTTAAAATCTTTTGTATTAATTTCAATATCTGTACATTCATGGGTATGTTTCTAATGATTGAGTATCCTCTTTACAATCAGTCACATATTCCTGTCTGTCTATAATTTTGCACAATTTATTTGCATGTGTCTAGTAATTTTTTATTGTACTCTATACATTGTTATGCTACATTGTAGAGACTGAATTCTGTTATCTTTGTCTGAATACTGTTCAGTTTTGTTTTAGCAGCCAGCTCAATTTGAACTTGTGAAGGCTTAGTTATTATTATTTTTTTATGGTTGATCTCTCTGATTTGCCTTTAGCCTTAAGGAAAATCCTTCAACCCAAGTGCATAGTCTTTAGTCTTAGAATATGACCCTTCTGACACTTCAATGGAAAGATTGACATGTTTATGAAGACTTCTAACTTGGCAAGAATCAAACATCAAATTGACTCCCCTGTGATGGGCAGCAGATGAGATATATGCTCATCTCATTCATCCTCTAGCTGTTTTTTTCCTTTCCAAGACTCTACTTCTTGGAGTCTTGCCCAAACATGATTAGCCCAGGAGTTAGCTACGTGTTTGAAGGGAGTTTCTAAGTCCTGTTCTGTAGCTCTCTTCTTTCTGAGATTTCTCTCAATTGCTAGATGCTCTAGAAGTCCCAAACTCCATTCCATGACTCCCCAGGAGAATAAGATTGCACTTTCCTGATGCGTTCTAGGCTCTCTGTACTAAGAGAAATAGGGACTTCCCTCAGAGGAAAAGTCATATAAACTTGGATCATACCTGGTATGGTTCCCTTATTTCAAGAATTGAATCCCTTGACTGCCTCTGCCTTCTTCTCATTGTTTTTCAATGTCCTTAAGAAGTTGTGTTTTCTTTTTTTCTTTATTTTCTTTATTTTTTAATTTTGCTATTATTAATGTACAGCTACATGAGCAATATTATGGTTACTAGACTCCCCCTATTATCAAGTGTCCACCACATGCCCCATTACAGTCACTGTCCATCAGCGTAGTAAGATGCTATAGAGTCACTACTTGTCTTCTCTGTGTTATACTGCCTTCCCCATACCCCCACTGTACTACATTATGTGGGCTAATCATAATACCCCTTTTTCCCCTTATCCCTCCCTTCCCACCCAACTTCCCCAGTTCCTTTCCCTTTGGTAACTGTTAGTCCATTCTTGGGTTCTGTGACTCTGCTACTGTTTTGTTCCTTCAGTTTTTTCTTTGTTCTTATACTCCACAGATGAGGGAAATCATTTGGTACTTGTCTTTCTCTGCCTGGCTTATTTCACTGAGCATAATACCCTCTAGCTCCATCCATGTTGTTGCAAATAGTAGGATTTGTTTTCTTCTTATGGCTGAATAATATTCCATTGTGTATATGTACCACACCTTCTTTATCCATTCATATACAAAAGTTGTGTTTTCTTTTTAATAAATATTTTGTCCAGAGTTTGTAATTCTTATTTTTAGAAGACTTAGTCTGATAGAGCTACTCTGCCATTACTGGAACTAAAAGTTGTGTTTTATATTTGGTGTATTGGATTTAGTTTATATAATGTTGTATTAGTTATCTATTGCTGCATAATAGTTACTCCAAACTAGCTGCTTAAAGCAATAGCATTTGTTATCTAGCACAGATAGTGGCTCAGCTGAGTGATTCTGGCTCAGGGGCACTCACGAGGGTGCAATCAAGTTGTTGGTTGTAACTATATTCTGAAAGCTTGACTGGGGCTGGAGGATCCACTTCTAAGATGGGTCACTTATTTGGCTGTTGGCTGGAGTCTTCAGTTCCTTGCTGGCTGTTGGCAAGAAGCCTTGTTTCTTCACCATGTACCTCTCCATAGGGTTCTTACACTATCCTGATAACATGGTAGCTAGCTTCTCTCACTGCAAGTGATTCAAGAGAAAATAAGAAGGAAACAGCAATGTTGTTTTATGACACAGTCTTAGAAGTCACATACCATCACTTCAATCATTCTCTGTTCTTTGGAAATGGATCAGTAAGTCTAACATATAGTCAAGGGAAGATAAATTAGGCTTTACTTTTTGAATGGAAAAGTGTCAGAGAATTTATGGATATGGTTTAAAATCACCACAGATGGGCTGCTAAAATTTTGATTACATATTTATACAAATGGAATATCTTTTTCTACCAACCTTCTTTGTAAAATTGCATGTTTCTTATGTGTTTTATCACATAAAAATTAAGTCCAATGAAAGAAATAGTGGCACTGTCCAAATTATATATTTAAAATATTCTTCTTACTAGAACATTACTAGTAAGTCAGGTTAACTCCAAAATATATGGAATGTTTTATCAAGTACAGAAGAATACAAAGAAGGTCAATATCATTTGGGGTGAAAATAAGAATAAACTGCTTACTAGTGCTTGCTAGATAATAGGGTCTAGACTAATGGCTCTATATGTATTATCTTATATGCCCTCCACAAAACACTATATATTATAGATGCTGCCTTTGTCCCCATTTTACCAATGTGAGCCAGAAGGGTTAAATAACTTGCTTAAGCTCAAACCAAGCTTACTCCAGGCCCCAGTTCTTAATCTCTACTCTTTAACTGAAATCTTTAAACCATATATACAGATGAATGGATAGATGGATGAATGGATATTATTTCTTTAACATCTGATCACATGCAAACTTAAAACAAGAGGAACTAAGTCAAACAATAATTGCTCAACTTCAGATTTAGTTTTATGTTTTATTTTGTTTGTTTAATGTTTAGTTTTATGTTTAATTTATTTGATTTATGTGAATTTAGTAGAAGAAAAAGAAATAAGTTGATAAGAAGGAATTGCTGACCTTCACATAAATATTTCATTATAAGGAAGTATTTTCTCAAATATCTCTCTAAGGTTATTTAGAAAAACAACAAGATTATGAAGATCTTTAAGAGGTCAGAGTTCCTTTTTCTGTAATTATGTTTCCCATCTAACGTGATAGGCATTTCAGTTTTTTTCTCACCTCTTCAGCCCCACACCTCAAATTTTAGTTAGTTTTATATTGTCAGGATTCAATATTAACCGTCTGTCACTGTGCTTTCACAGTTGTTTTGTCTTGGTTCACCGCCATCATTTTCTACACAGCTTTTCCATTCCTAAATTATTTATTTTGATTAATCTCTTAATTCACTGGATTTTTTTCACTGAGTGACTTTTTTAAGAAAGGCTAACAAGATGCTGTGTTTCCTGAAATCTTTAATCTTTGAGAACGTCTGAAGGTTGCCTTTACACTTGAATTATGTCTGTGTTACGTATTGTATTTTTACAGAACTTGGTCAAGAATGCCCGTTTGTCCTCTGGATTCAGCATTGCTTGGAGAAATTTTGAGACCAGGCTGATTTCTCCCCGTTGTACGTGACTGGGCTTTTTGACTTTTTTTGATAGAATTCTTCCTTTATTTTTAAAGTCCAGTAGCTTTGCTGGGCCACCTCTGGGTGAGAATTATTCTATCGCAGCTGTTGTCCAGACTCAGTTTACTTAAAAAGAATCTGGGTTTGTTTTCATTTTTGCTTTTTTAAATTTCAGGTAATTTTTTTTCTATTTTAGTTTTGAGTATTTTGGGTTCCATCTGTTCAGTTCTAGTCTTCATGTGTACCACGTATACATATATTGGGCTTCTATTTACTGACTTCTATATCTCTTTCCAACCATATCTAACCTTTTTGTTTCTTTCCCATTTTACTTTTCCTTAGTTTTTCTCAAGCCTGTCCTCCAAGTCTCTGACAATGTCATCAGTGTCTTTTTTCTCAGAGAAAACTCTTATATGGTTTTCATTTCTAAAAGTCTTTAATTTTTTGCTTCTATTTCTTTCCTGAGGATGAACACACATTGGATCTCTTTCTTTCGTCTTATCTTTTCACTGAAACCTTGTATTTCTTTGAGCTCTTGCTTCAGAAAATCCTATTTTCATTAAATGTTGGATATTATAGAGAAGTGTTTATTTATACTTTTCATCATTTTCTTGCATTTGTTATGCCCCTTTTCCCTTAATTCTTGCAGCATTATTGCATAAATGTCATGCTAGTCACTTTGTGGTTATTGTTAATGACTGGCTGGAGAGGAGGTGAGGGATTGCTCTCTGGGTCAGTAAGATACTAAAATATGGGGAAGGGGAGAGTGAGTTTGGGCTGCAGGCACTGTGGGTTTGAGTTTGTGGACCTGAGTCCTTCTCTTCTGCCAGCCCATTAGCTCTGAGATACCCTGCCCTCACCAGTGAATTAGCATTAACTCATGCTGACCACATAGGGGCACAGCTGATTGTCACTCCCTTTTTCTCCTCCAATAAATCATGCCACAGAAACTGCCTATTCTTGGAAAGATGGTATATCTGTGTGATTATACATTCGGGGAATCGTAAGGGTGTGTGTCTTCATTGTTCTCAGAGGCTGGGGTAGTCCTACATACTTAACTAGAAGCCCCTAAACTTCAATTTATAAAAATTTAACTTTTTAAATTAAGTTGTAAACCTATACATTTATGATTTGTACCCTTTTTCTATATGTAATATTTCCAAAAAGATCTGTTTAAAAATTTCTATGATGTCAGATTTGTTAATCTTCCTTTATGACTCTTGGTTTTGGGATCTTGCTTAACATCACCCAAGATAATAAACCTATTTTCCTGTATTTCCTATAAAAACTTACTTTTAGAATAGCTCATCATAAACTTTTTATGGTTTTGTTTTTTGCATTTAGTTTTTTAATCTATATGGAATTTATTTCCATGAATGGTGTGAAGGGAAGATCTAACTTTATTTTCCCCTAAGATCAATATCTAGTGATCTCCACATGCCCCCCATCAATACTGAATTCCCTCATTTATAACTGCATCCTCTATTATGTTTCATTATTCTACTCATTTTTAATCCCTAAATAATAATTCAGTGTAAGTTATGGTTTAAGAGGAGTTTTTGATAACTAATAGGACAAATTTCCTCTTATGGTTCTTTCTGAAAAATTTCTTGGCTATTATTGCACATTTTCTCTTTCAGATGAACTTGAGAATCTGCTTGTCAAGTTCCATAAAAAATCCTGTTGGGATTTTGATTGGGATTGCATGGAAATTATAGATTAATTGGGGGAGAATTGACATCTTTACAATATTGAGTCTTCCCACCCAGGAACATGGTATGTTTTTATTTATTCAGGTCTTGTTTGACATCAGCTTTTTAAAAGTTTTATCACTGTCTTCATATCAGTCTTATCCATTTCTTGTTAGGTTTTTATCTAGGTTAATTCTTTTTAAAGTATATTTCTCATGGATAATTACTGAAATGAATATAGGAAAACTACTAATTTTTGTGTGTTTGCTTTTTGTATCTGTCTGCCTTAATGAATGAACTCTATTGGTGCTATTATTTTTTATTATTTAGCCTTTCTAGACAGCTGTAAATAAAAGCTGTCTGTAAATATAATGATGGATTTATCTCTTTAATATTAAAAATTCATTTCTTTTCATGTCTTATTTCAATGTAGAGGGACTCCTGATTAATATTAAATAATGGTGGTTTATAGGTTTTGTTGTTTTATTTCTGATTTATACAGGAATGTTCCTAGTGTTACACCATTTGTAGATGTCTTCTGTAGGTTTCCTGTAATTACTCTTTATTAAATTAAGGACATTTAAGGTAGTTATATTGTTTTTCAACTTTACTATTTAGTCTGCTTAATGTAGTAAATTATAGTAATAGATTTCCTAACAGAAATTTCATTTTTTCCATACTTGGAATAAATTCTATTTGATTATGAGTGTTGTTATTTTAATACACCGCTGCACTGAATTGTTAATATTTTATGTATGGTTTTGCATCTTTATTTATAAGCTAGGTTGAGCTACAGTTGCTCTTTTGTTGTGATGTCCCTCTCTAGTTTGGATATCAGCATTATGCTGGTTTTATGGAATGAGTTAGAAAGCTTTCTGTCTCTTCCTGTGCTCTGAAACAGATCATATACTGTGGACATTCCCTGTTTTTTGAAATGTAGGTAGAGCTGATTAATCAATTTAACCAGATATGGTGATTCTTTAAAGGGCTAGGTATATTCAGGTTTTTAATTTCCCCTTGAGGGAATTTTGGTAGTTAAATTTTCCTAGACAATCATTAATTTCTCCAGATTTCTAAATATGTGACATATAAATTTAATATCACAGTCTTATAATCAAATATATCTTCCATGCTTATAGTCATAAGTCTTCCTAATCCTATTTGTGATATCTCTCCTTATTTCCTTGATTAGGCTAATGAAATATTTGCTATTTCCTATAGAATTTTTTTTTTCAGAGAACTAGATATGATTTTTTTGAGTTCTTATGTGTACTTCTAGTTTTATTAAAATTCCTTCAGCTTTTAAATTTTTATTGTTTTTTCCTTTGAATCAGGCTTAGTTCTTTATTTTCAGGCTTTAATATGCTCTAATAAGTAAATAAATGTTTTATATATTTTTTTCTCATTACCTATTTCTGGCCTAATCAAATTTCTGAAATTTTTCTGAATAAGTTTTTATTTCAGGATTGATTTTTCTAACTCAAGTGTTATTTATAAGGCATTACATGTTTTTTTCCAGCTAGATAGCTTTTTTGGTGTTCTTTTTGTTGTTAATCTTTAACTTTATTGTACTGAGATCAGTGACTATATAATTTCTGCTTCTCTGAATCTGTTGAGAATTTCTTTGTGTTCAGTTTTTATAAATAGTCCAACAGGTATTTGAAGAATAGTTTTAGTTTATGCTTATTGAATAAAAAACCTATATAAATTAGATCAAAGGTTGCAACTATTGCCTCACAAGCTGCCTTGGCCTGCAGATGTGTTTGTTTGACCCAAACAAGCGTTTTTTAAAAATTTACGCAAACATTTACAAATCAAGATATATTATGGAAAAATGTGAATTTGGAGTTTTTCTTGAAAAATCAGAAACTCTTTCCATACTGGGCCTTCAGTCCTTCATGGCAACAGTTAGCTGGGGCTGCAGAGACTTCCTTCAAAGGGGAGTTCCCCCTTCCCCTCACAACCTGGTATACTAGACCTGTCCGCCTCAGCCATGTATCCTGCCTGCCTGGCACCTGACACATCTGCATTTGCCACCTGCGAGCTTGGTCAAGCTCATTCAGAAGCTCGGGAGTCTTTTGTATCCATGATGATTGTGGATTTGTCAGTTTCTCTCAGTTTTTGGTGTATCTATTTCATAGCTATGCTATAAGGTACACAAAAATTACCATCTCTTGTGGTGGTGAATCTTTCTTTAATCAATATAAAAATCCTGTCTCATTCTCTTTTTGCCTTTAGTTATTCTTTGGCTGGTGTCAATATTGCCATACCTACTAAGTTATTTTATCATTATTTCCTCACAAATTTTCCATCCTTTTCTTTTTGATCTTAGTTTTATAAGCAAGCAGTGTGCATCTGGCTTCAGTTTTCTCTTTTTGTATGATCTAAGAATTGCTTTAAAGAGTCAATTTGATATATTCGCATATGTTCTGATTTCAGATATATTTATATTTATTTTTGTTTTCGTGTTTTGTTTTCTCTTTTATTAAATAACTATTTATCAATTAATTTAGTTTTACTGTTTTTTTGTATGTTTCTTTTACTTACCTGCCTTTTTGCTAAGTAGATGTAGTTTCTTCTCTCCTCTTTGTTTTCTTCCATTCTAGTGGCTTGAAATTTTTGCATTCAAATCCTGTTCTTCTAATATGCTCAAAAACACATACTTGAATTTGTCATTTTCTATAATGTTGAGCATTAATTCACACCTATTCCCTTCTCCTGAGCAAAACAGGAACTTTATCATAGTTTCACCTCTCTCTGCCATCTTCTCCTCTCCCTCATTACCTGTCCAGACTGGGGCCACCCAGAAGTTTCGATCCATATCGTCATTAACAGTTTTAATTATGCAGCATCAGGTATGTGAGCTTAACTATCAAGGTTGACCAATTTCATTGGTAACCTGTTTCTTTACTCTTAAGTCATTCTTTTATGTTAATTTTTTAAAAACTTTTACTAGATTATATCCTCTACTAAATCATTCATTCTTTCAAAGCCTATTTTAATGTGCTTGCAATATATATGGATGACTACCTAGGTAATAAACTGAGTTCTTAAAGTCTTTATTTTCTCCCAGCACATTTGGCTGGGTTTAAATTTTAAGCTAAAAATAATTTTCACGCAGTTTTGAAAATATTGTCCTATGGTCTTTCAGCATCCCAGTGCTGCTGATGAGAAGTCTGATGCCAATTTTAACTTTTGTTCCTTTTAATATAACTTGATCTTCTCATGGTAACTTCCAGGATTTTTTCTCTTTCATTTTCTCTGTGATTTGACCTCTGTGCAGGTTTGTTTTCATTTTCCTTTCTGGCCCTCAATGCACCTGTAAAAGGTTCCATATTGTTATTACCAGTTTTATGTTGTGCTTCAACAATTACGTGATCTCCACTATAACTATAAAGGTGGACTGGTTTCTGTGGTCACCATTATTTAGATCTGAGATTTGGGATTAAAATCTAAAGACCTGTGTGTTTGACTTCAGGTAATTCTTTGGTTACTTGACTCTTTTGCTCTGTTGTTCATTGTTCCATTTTTCTGGAACTCTTATTAGACAGATACTACAATTTTGCCTGTTAACTTTCTTTCAAGATTTCTATCTCTTTGACCCTTTGTCTTGGGTCTTAGGAGAATTCAGTCTTACAGGTCTGTGATATCCTATGTATTCATTCAGTTTTTAAATTTTGAAAGTAATTTATGTCCTAGGATTTCTAGTTGATATTTTCAAGTAAGTTTTCATTAGAAATAATTGCAGATTCACATGCAGTTGTAAGAAATAATATACAGAGATCCCAAACTTTACCCAGGTTTTCATAGTGGTGCTATCTTGCAAAACCACAATATCACAACCAGGATATCGTCATTGATAGTCAAGATATAGAATAGTTCCATTGCCAAAAGAATTCTTCATGTTGCCCATAACCATGCACATTTTTGCCCCAACTCCTTCTTCAACCCCTGGCAACCACTAATCTGTCCTTCATTTCTATAGTTTTGTCATTTCAAGAATGTTATATAAATGGAACCATATAGTATGTAACCTTTGGGATTGGTGTTTTTCACTCGACATTATTCTTTGGAAAGAAGACATCCAGGTTGTCGTGAGTATCAGTAGTTTGTTCCTCTTCATTGATTAGTCATATCACATGGTATGTACTGTGCCACAGTTTATATAACCATTCACCCACTGATGGACATCTGCCTGTTAACTTTCTTTCAGACTGTCTATCCCTTTGACCCTTTGTTTTGGGTCTTGGGACAATCTCCAAGTTCAGTTTTACAGGTCTATGATATCCTTATGTATTTTAAGCAATGGTAAATGGACATCTGGGTTGTTACTAGTTTTTGGCTATTACAAGTAAAGCACCTAGAAAAGTTCTTGTATAAGAAAAAGGTCTTGTGTATTGATTTTGTCTCAGCATATGTTTTCATTTCTTTGGGATTAATGTCCAGGAGTGCAATTGCTGCGTAGTATAATACTTACATTTTTTTTTTAAGAAATTGGCAAATTGTTTTCCAGAGAAGCTGTGCCATTTTTACATTCCCATTAGCAACATATGAATGATCCAAGTTCTTTGCATGCTTGCCAGTATTTGATATTGTTACTGTTCTTGTTTTTCATTCTGACAGGTATGCAATGGTATCTGATAGATACATAGTGATGTCTCATTAATTAAATTTCCCTAAAGCTAGTGATGTTGCATAGCTTTCCATGTGCTTATTTGCCATCTATATATCCTCTTCAGTGAAATCTCTCTTCATGTCATTTTGTAGACATTGACAAGTTAATGATTGTCTTACTCATTTTCTAATTGTAGTATTTGATTTTTAACTGTTGAGTTAAAAATTGAGTTGAGAGTTTATAAACTCCAGCTACAAGTGCTTTGATAATTATGTTGTTTGTGAAGATTTTCTCCCACTCTGTTAGCTTGTCCTTTCATCCTCTTTATCTTTAACAAGGTCTTTTGTACAGTAAAAGTGTTTAATTTTGATGAACTTAAATTTACCGATTTTTCCTTTTATGGATTATGTTTTTTGCTACTATCAATCTAAGAATTCTTTGTCTTGTCTTAGGTTCTGAAGATATTTTCTTAAAGTTTTATAGGTTTATATTTTACATTTTGAATTCTATTTTGAAAGACCCACTTTGAGTTAATTTTGTGTAAGGTGTGAGACTTAGGCCAAGGTTTTTTGTTTTTTGTTTTGTTTTGCTTTCTTTTGTTTACCTATGAATGCCCAATTGCTCTGGCACCATTTGAAATGCCTGTCTTTCTTCCACTGAGTTCCTTTTGCAGTTCTGTCAAAAACCAGTTAGGCCTATTTGTGTGAGTCTGTTTCTGGGTGCTCTGTTCCATTGATGTATGTATCTGTCCCTTGGCCAGTGAAGCCCAGTCTTGATTATTACAGCTATATTAGAAGTTTTAAACTGGGGTAGCCTGATTGCTCCCACTTTAACTTTCCTTTTTCGAAATTACTTAAGCTATTCTGTTCTTTTGCCTTTCCATACAAGTTTTATAATTATTTTACAAATATCAATATCTACAAAATTAAAAATTGATTTTACCTATCAATACCTACAAAAAATCTTGCTGGCATTTGGTAGGGATTGTGTTAAACCTGCATATCAATTGGAAGAATTACCATTTTTAATATGTTGGGTCTTCCAATTCATGAATACAACATGTACCTCCATTTTAGATCTTTGATTTCTTTCATCAGCATAAAGTAGCTTATACTTCACAAGTCCTATACATATTTGGTTAGATTTACACCTACGTGTTTCATTTTATTTTAAGCAATGGTAAATGGCACTATATTTTTAATTACAATTTTTTCTATATATTAACAATGAATATATCAAGCCATTGTTAATATATAGAAATATACAATTCATTTTTAATATATAGAAATAAAATTGCTTTTTGTATGTTGATCTTATATTATGCAACCTTTCTGAACTCATGTAGTAGTTCTAGGAGTAGATTCCTTGAAATTTAATAGTAAATGTAAATATGGGCAGTTCTGTCTCTTCTTTCTGATCTATATGCTTTTTATTTCCTTTTCTTGCCTGATTTCCCTGGCTAGAACTTCCAACCTAGAGCAGACATCCATTATTGGTCCTGATCTTAGAGGAAAAGCATTCAGACTTTCACCATTAACTGTAATGTTACTTGTAGGTTTTTTTGTAGATGCTTTTAGCAAGTTGACAATGTTTGCTTATATTTCTAGCTTTTTGAAAGTTTTTAAAAAATGAGTGGGTATTGAATTTTGTCACTGCTTTCTCTTCATTGAGTGATATGGCTGAGCGATTTTTCTTCTTTAGCTTGTTAATATAGTGGTTTGTATTGGTTAATTTTTAAATACTGATCCAGTTTTGAATCTGTGGCATAAACTCCA
This sequence comes from Manis javanica, assembly GCF_040802235.1. Taxonomy (NCBI): domain Eukaryota; kingdom Metazoa; phylum Chordata; class Mammalia; order Pholidota; family Manidae; genus Manis; species Manis javanica. Next base: position 18,407,380 of record NC_133173.1, read on the forward strand.
TTTGGTTATGGTGTTTTCTTTTTACATATTATTGAAATCTGTTTGCTAATATTTTGTTAAGTATTTTTGTGTCTTTATTATGAATGTTTTTGGTCTAATTTTCTTTTTTCAGTAACTGTCATTGGATGATTTTGGTATCAGGGCAATACTAGCTTCAGTAAACAAACTGGGAAGCATTCCCTCCTCTTTTGGTTCTGGAATTGTGTAGAATTGGTATTAATCCTTTGAACTTGCAGTAGAGCCTTACAGTAAAACCATGTGGACCTGGAGATCTCTTTTCTGGGAGATTTTTTAAAAATTACATATTCAATTTCTTGAAAAGTCATAGGGCTCTTCAAATAACCTGTTTTATATTGAGTGAGTTGTGGTAGTTTCTGTTTTTTGATCAAGTGGTCCATTTCATCCAAGTTGTCAAACTTATGTGTGTAGAGTTGTTTGTAGTATTTCCTTATTACACTTCTGCTGTTTTAGAGAGTCTGTGTTGATAGCCTTTGTTTCATTCCTGATATTTAATTTGTGTCTTTTTTTCTTTGTCATTCTTGCTAGTTTATCAACTTTATGGATCTTTTAAAAAAACTAGCTCTTTGTTACATTGATTTTTTTCTCTAGTGTTTTTCTGCTTTCAATTTCATTGTTTTCTGCCCTTACCTTCATTATTACCTTCCTTCTTCTTGCTTTGGGCTTATTTAACTTTTCTTTTTCTGGAACCTTTCAGTGGGTGCTGAGGTTATTGATTTGAGACTTTCCCTTTTTTAACATAAGCAATAGTGCTATAAATTTTCCTCTTGGCAGTAGCATAGCCATATCTCACAGATTTCGATATATTTTATATTCATTTTTATTCAATTCATTGAATTTTTTTCCCTTAAGTCTTCTTCTTGGACCCATACATTATTTAGATGTATGATGTTGTTTTCAAGTGTTAGGAGACTTTGGTGTTATCTTTCTATTATTGATTACTAGTTTGATTCCATTGTAGTTCAAGAATACATTCTGTATGAGTTCAGTTCTTTTAATTTTGTTGAGGCTTGTTTTATCTCCCAGGATCTAGTCTGTCTTGGTGTTATGTTCTGTGTTGGTATATGTGAACATTTGAAAAGAATGTGTATCCTCCTGTTGTGGGGTAGAGTGTTCTATAAGTATCATTAGATGATATTTATATAATGATCATTGGATATGTGTATATATCCAATAATCATTAGATCATGTTGGTTGATGGTGGTGTTGATTCTTCAGTATCCTTACTGATTTTCTGTCTAACTGTTCTATCAATTGTTGAGAGACATCCAACTATAATTATGGATTTGTCTATTTTTTCTTTTAAGTTCCATCAGTTTTTGTTCATATACTTTGCAGCTTTGTTATTTGGTGCTTATTCATTTAGGATTACTATATATTTTTGGTGAACCAACCTTCTTATCATTATAAAATGTCTTTTTCTTTAAAAAAACACCAGTTTTTACACAATCATACAGCATAAAACAATGTCCTTTTCTGTCTCTGGTAAATGTTTTTGCTCTGAAGTCTGTCTGATATTACTATAGGTACCAATGTTTTCATTTGATTAACTTTTACATGCTATATCTTTTTCCATCCTTTTACTTTCAACCTGCCCAATATTGCTGTATTTTAAGAGGATTTCTTACAGACAGCTTATATTTAGGCCATATTTTTAAGTCCACCCTGCCAATCTCTCTTCTAATTGCTGTATTTAGACCAATTATACTTAATGTAATTACATTAGAGCCTAAGTCTGCCACTTTATCTTTTGTTTTCTGTTTATCTCTTTTTCCTACCTTTCTGTGGGCTACTTTAATACTTCTTAGAATTCTATTCTGATTGATCTATAGCCATTTTAAGTGTATCCTCTTGTATAGGTGTTTTAGTGACTACTTTGGTATTATATTATATATAGATATTACAGTCTTTGGGTGTTTTTATTTTATCAGCATGAGTGAGGTAAAGAAATCTTACCTCTCCTACATCCTATTACTTTCCCCTGTTTATAATTGTCTTACATATATTTCACCTTCATCTTGCAAGGGTAATGGTCTAGGCTCATAGAGAACCACAACAGAATTATAGTTTTTGCTTCAATCTTCAAACATAATTTAGAAAATTCAAGAGAAGGAAAGCATGTTGTGCCTGTAGAGTTATGTGTCTTGTCAAATTTGGATAAAATTTAGCCATTATTTCTTGTAGTACTTTTTTTAGCCCTGCCCTCTTTCTGCTTTCCTTCTAGCACGCCAATGATGTGAATGTTAGATCTTTTGTTATAGTTCTAGAAGTCTCTGAGATTATTTTTATTGAGTTTTTTTGTTGTTGTTCTGTCTTGTTTTTAATCTACTATCTCTCTGTTGTTCAGATTGGGCAATTTCTGCTGTTCTGTCCTCCAGCTCACTTTTTCCTCTGTCCCTTGCATTCTCTTGTTGAGCTCATTAGCCTATTCACTGAGCTTTTTATTTTGATTATTATATTTTCAATTCTAAAATTTCTGCTTGGTTTTTCTTGATATCTTCTATTTCTTTGTTGGGATTTTCTGTTTCTCTGTTGAGGTTTTGTATTTTTTCATTTGTTTCAAACATACTTGTAGTTATTCATTGAAGCATTCTTATGATGACTGCTTTAAAATTTTTGTAAGATTATTCTGATATCCCTGTTACCTCAGTGTTGGCATCTACTGAGTGTCTTTTATCATCTCAGTTGAGATCTTGCTAATTCTTGGTATGATTTGTGATTTTCAGTTGAAACCTTACATATTTGTGTTATCTTATGAGACTCTGGATTTTATTTAAACCTTCTATTTTAGTTGGCCTTCTCTGACACTGCTAGGTAGGGGAAGGGGCCCCCACTGCTTCATTATTGCCAAGTGTAGGTAGACATCCAAGGCTGGTCACTTGCCCACTGTTGACATCTGAGAGTGGGGGGGTTGATCCTCAGTGCTGAGCAGGAATGAGAGTCTAGCTCCCCGTGTGGCCTCTGCTGACACTGCAGCGGGGTCACCTTGTTACCGTGGTCAACGATGAAAATCCCAATTTTCCCCGAGGCCTCTTGATACAACTCTGTGGGGAGGGAGAGGGTCCCCCTCTTACTGCCAGATAGGGTGGAAGGTCAGGCTTTCTCACAGGGTCTTCACTGACTCCACGGCGGTGAGCTTCTTTTTTTTGGTTGACAGGGAAAAGTCATGCTTCTTACCTGCTCCTTTCCAACATCAGCCAGGAGAAATACTGGGGAGCCTCACAGAGCCTCGTAAGGGTGAAGGTCTAGGTTCCCCCTTGGTCGTTGCTGCTGTGGGTGAGGGTCGTGCCCTGTCATTGGTGTTATTTGGCTGGAGAAGAGTGGTTATTGTGTAAAAAGTTACTGTCTTGCCCTTCTCTTGGTGCTTCGGCTAGAGGGAGCAGGCTTTTGCTGGGACTCTTTTTGGTCTTCCCATTGGCAGTTCTAGGTTGCCAGCATCTTCATCTCCAGATCTGGGTCATCTGAGACGAAAGGCATCCCAGGGACTCACCACCATGTTGGTGCTTGGGCCCTGCGGTCCCTCGCTGACCTGCCTTATTCTCTCCACCTTCAGAGTCTTGTGTTTGTTTTACACATAATGTCCAGTGTTTTGGCTTTTCTCAGGAAGAAAAATGGTACTTCTACTCCATCTTCCTGGAAAAAGAAGCCTTCCGGTTGATTTAAAACAGACGCAATACTACCTTGCATCATTTTAGGGTTATTAATGATACTTATTTTGAAAATGTTGCCCCATTTGCCATCTCCTTGGATTCATCTGATTTTTTTGTTACTGTTTTGTTTAACTTTTCAATTTGGTGGTTCTCTTTTTTTGATGGTTTTCCTAGTATTTGCTGACTCTTGGTTGTTCACTTGTGTTTGTGCTCACAGATCCCTATTTGGCTGTGGTGGTTTTTGGGTCTAATAGGAGGGCTCTGTCTGTGACACGGGGTGGGGATGGACCTGCTGCTGGACAGCATCACTGCTAGGAGGTGGTGGGGGCTCCCTCCTCCCAGGGCCCTGCCTGCCTCTCGGGCCTCAGCATCCTCTCCCACTGTGTTCGCCCCCAAATAAGCCTGCTGCTGCCACCGCCTCAGCTCCTCACCCCCGCGCCTACTCAGGGGCCCCTCTTGTCCTTGCACACCCAGCCTCAGGATTTCAAGCACTTCTGGAATGTCTCCCACCTCAGAGCGTGCTCCCACCTGGGCGCTGCATCTTCCCGCAGGCTGATCCCCTTTCCCTGGTGCCTCAGAACATCTTGTATGCTGATCTTTTTTTCCAGTTGTGGACTTTTTTCTTTCCTTTTCTTTTTCATGTTATTATTTCTAGGGATTTGGGCCCTGAAGAGCAGTAGGCCGAGTGCTCAGTTTTCCTCTGTGGTCCAGTCTCCTTAGCATTTTCCTGAGGAGAGTAACAGCTGTCACTGAGGGCGGTGAGCTGCTGGATACCATACCAAGTACTTAGACTCATTTTTCATCTAATCCTCAGAACAGATCTGAGTTGGATATTATTATGGCCATTTTACACCTGGGGAAATGGACAGAGAAGTTACCTACATCTGGGTCCCCTCAGCTGCTAAGAGGCTGAGCCCAGATGTAAACAGGCCCGCTGACCTGAAGCCTGCATTGCCCCTTTGCAATCCCAGATCTCTGATGCTAGGACACAGATGTGACTGGATAAGGACAGCTACCACCCAGCCCTGTGAGGGGTAGAGGAAGCAGTAAGGAAGGCTCCGTGGTGGGCACATGTATTCTTTTCCTTGACCAAATTCACATTCCTTCCCAACATAATTTGGTCTCGATTCTCTCTCAGCCTAAAATATAATAAGCCATGCTTTTCGACCTTCCTCTGATAATAGAATCACATCAGAACATGGAGAGAAAGGATAGTAGTTGTCATTGCTAGCCTTCTTATTTAACCTTTGGTTTTGTGCTGGGTTCAGCCTATTTACAGTAATGCTGTCTGCTAGAAATGCCTGGAGGAATTACTTGGGACCCAAGAACTTTCCACAGAGAGCTCCCCTTTTCAAACCAGTATTGCAGTTAGACTTAACCCTTGTGGTTCTTATTATGATTGCAAGATGCCCTTTAGCATCAGAAAATTTTGAAAAAATAGAGGCTTATTACTTATGAGGCCTAGAAATTACACAGCACACCTGCAGCCACACAGTGAGGTCACAGATCGATAAAGAGAGGGCATGAGGTTGGGCAAGCAGTTCTGCCTTTATTGGGGTCAAGGGTGGGGACTAGCATTTCATGGGCTCACTCTCTTGGTGAATTTAAAATGTTTAGAGAGGGAGTTTGGAGTGTGGGAAGAGAATAGGCAAGCGGTCCAAATATTCAGCTGTGGAAATCAACCAAGATCTTTAAAATAAAGGAGCCTCCTGTGGGGAGGTGGCCTGTCTCTTTATCTAGCCCTGTGGCTGACAGTGTGTTTATTCATCTCTTTGAGATAGCTCCCTTTGAAGCAGATGCCTCTTTGAAATGGATGCATCAGCAATCAAACCTAAGTCAGGTGCTACAGAAAAAAAAAGAAAACAACCATCAGGGCTTATATTATAGCTTTTGTTACCTTCACGCTCTGGTAACCTTTTTAAAAATTCTCAACATTATGGGTATTTTTCCTCCTCCTCACTCCCTGTAATGCTGCTGCCCTCTTACCTGTCTGCTCTGGTTGGCACTCAGACTGGGCTGCACCACCAGCCATCAGCCTGTCCTCATCATCAACAGCAACTCACCTGCAAGGTGAGGTGGGACAGGGCCCATCCTGCTGGCAGGAGGGAGACGTAAAGGCCCTGCCCAGACTGCAGGCTGAAGGGGGAGCTGGCCACTGCATCAGTCCCTCCTGCTTTGGGGACCCTGCCAGCGCCCTGTGAGACGCCCTCTGGGGAGCCCCGTGTCCACGCTGGCCTGAGCGGAACTTGCTCTGTTAGCGGAGCCGCTCCTGTTGGGTAGGCCCGGGAAGCCCTCACTCTGACTTCAGCTGGCTTTTGGCAAGGTCCTCACCTATGCTGATGCTCAGCAAGATTCAGACATTATCCTGAGGCCAGATGGGGGTTCCCTGGGACACTGCATTTTTAGTACAGCAGGTCCTGTTGTTAGCTTCAGAGAAGCACCCCCGTGCTGAGGGACAGATCCCGGGCCACTTGCGAGCAGCAGTGAGTGTCCCTAGCAGGACAGCTGGGCGCTGCCAGGACTGCCGCAGGGCCTGGCAGATACTTTGAAACAGAAAAGCTCCCCTGCAGGGCCTCATGAAGGAAGTTTTGCGCATCTTTTCAGCCTGTGTTGGCTGTTTCTGGGAAGGAAAGCAAAGCAGCAACAGCCGGATTTCTGGTGGTGTTTTGTTTCGTATTTTGACTGGGACCTGAATCATGGTCTTCCTTTCATAAACACGAACCTGCTAAGTGCATAACAGCTAAATTAATCCATGCCCGTGAATTAGTTAATTATACTAATTCAGAGTCACAGAATTCATTCTCATCAACGTTTCCATTAAGCAGTTTAGGCTTGTGAGCATTTAAGAGTTCAGTTCAAGCTACAGATAATCTTTCAAGGCTCCAAGTGCATTTTCAATTACAGTAGGACTCAAAATGCATTGGGCAGTCTGGGGGGATTCGGTGAATGTGGGCGGCTACTACTTCAGAGCAGTTCTTTCAGGGAACTGGGGGTCTCCACCCCTCACCCCCAATATTCTCATCAAAGGCTCCTGTCTGCTGGGTCTGAGCATCCCTAGGCTAAGTTGGAGCCATGGGAAGGAGGCGATGGACAAGAATCCATGGCTCTTCACCCCTGTATCTTGCCAGTGGCCACACCACCTCCAGGCCACACCCCCCGCCCCAAGGACAGATGAGTCTGGCTCTTGAATGCCATGGGCTGTACAATCTGGGTTCCTGAGATTGTCCTCACAAACACTGATGAGGGGCAGCTTTGCTCCCACATGTGTGAGAAAGATAGGCAGGGTGAGACACGCCCAGGTCTTGAGTGACAAGCTGGTGGCCTTTGTTCACGGTGGTATGATTGTCTTATTTTTACCATGTTCTTGTCTCCTTTAGAGGCCAGTTGAGGGCATGTGCTTGCTTTCTCTGTCACAGGTACACATCCTCTCAGGCTCCCTTGCTGTGGATATAGGGGTACCCCATCTGGCTCAGAAGAATGCTGTCTATCTGATGTCCCAAGCTGCCAACTCTGCCAGAAATGCTGTGTGCCCCTGTGTGATTCCCTGTTGTCCTCTGGCCCCCATCCCTGGCAGGGAGACTATGAAAGTCAGTCTAGATTTCAAATTCTAGATAATTGTTGAGACTCTTACAGTTTTTATCATTCTTTGAAAAATCAGCAGAACCTGAATATAAAAGAGGCCTGTTTTTCTAATAATAACACAGTTTTCATTATTATCTAGGTATGGCAAGGCCAATAGATCAGGAGATAGTGGTCATTGAACAGACTTTGTTACTCACAGTTCCCGAGAGGAGGGAGTGTGCCAAGCTGTGGGGGGCAACGTGGGGAAGCACCAGGGTTGGTCGAGAGGCAGAAGGAGCGAGGGGAGTGGGCTAAAGCCTTTATTGTGGTTTCTGCAGGAAGAAGTGAGCGGGGCAGAGTAAGCAGAGTCAGGACTAGCAGATTTGAATAACTTCAGTGGGCTCTGGGGTTAGTGGCTGTCCCTAGTTGTCTGATACCTGGTTGTGGGGTGATTAGGAAAGGCAAAGAATGGCCCAGAGTGTAAGAGCTCCGTAAAGGAGGTGGTCAGGATGTGGGATATGGATTGGTCAGTTTGCTCAGGAAAGACATGCTCCTGGAAGAGTTCTTTACTGTCTTTAGGAATTGGCCAGGCCTGGGGTGCAGGGGTATCAATCCCTCCAGGGTCAGCAAGCCCTCAGATGTCAAAACGTCAGCATACAGAAAATAAAAAGACATGGTTGATGCAAGACCCTACCGAGTGTTGCCAGGCAGCTGTGTCTGAGGGGGTCTTTCCCTGCACACAAGGTGGAAACCTCAACCTGGATGGTGGAGGATCCTTGACTCTGATTGAGATGAATGCACCAACAGGTCAGACGAGTGTAGGGAAGAAATTCATTAAAAGCAAGAATAGTAGTGAATGGCAGCAGTGGTGCGGGTAGTAGAGAGCAAGGAAGAACAGAGGGAAGAAAGGGAAGTGCATTGAACACCTGCTCAGCCTAGGTCAGATCCCTTGCCAACTCCTGAAGCCAGGGTCACCTGGCGTCCAGCATCCACTTGAATCATTTGTGGGAAGTAGGCCCCTACCCCCCAGGATTTAGGGGAGCTGCAGAGCACTGGATGGAGTGAGATTATGTTCTGAGAACTTCGTAAAGCAAAGAAAGGAGATTTTCAGGCTGACTATGAAAGAGCATGTGGTCAGACAGCTGCAGTCCTGTCAAGGTCACCCAGGTGACAGGAACTTGCAAGCCCAAATCAGAGATCTTAATAGCCCTTCTCTGAAGTAGAGCAGGTAGAGTAAAGACTTGTGCTTAAGTCTGGAAAAGTGAATGAAATAGCTAAGTAACAAAGATGCTTACCGCTGGTTAAAGGTCTCTTATTAACCTCTCAAGAGGTTTGGAAGAGCACGAGACAAAATGCAACAAGTTGAGCAGGAAGAAGACTTTATTTAAGGCAAAGTACACACTCAAAGAAAGGGGAGTGCAGGCCACCTTAAAGAGGAGATGCAACTAAAGGCTTAGAATTCGTGTCTTTTAAGGATTTCAAGAATGGGGTAAAGCGCCAAGGGAGTATAGGTGTTAACATGTGGTCTCATGACGTCTGTCTCCCATGAGACATGATGTCAGCATCCATAGTCAGTCCTCTAGATATTCTGTAAGATAAACTTAAGGAATTTATTGATTCTGTTCTTCTCCAAGATAGCGGTTATCCTCAAGCAGTAGAGACATACGGTTTAGTACTTACTGCTTGCCCCACCTTAAGATAGGGTCGGTTATTGGCTGATTGCCATAAAATATGTTAGGAATCTTACTTCCTAACTCTCTACTTTAAAAAAAAACGAATCTTAGCCTTAAGATGAAGTCCCTCCTGTTCTTACTATGCTATTTATATATTGGCGTTTTTCATCAGAGGCAGGAAAAGTTAACCGTGATGCTTGTCCCCTGTCCCTGCTCTCTCTCACTGGGACAGGCTCATCTCATCTACCAGAGGCCCCCTGGGAGGGCACAGCCATGAGCTTCCTGGGACACCACTGGCTAAGTGGCACTCCCACTAGGAAGGAGATGGCCTGACTGCATCAGGAGATCAGAGAGGCCAAGAGAGACTCCACGGGTCTCCAAGCACTGCATGTGACGGTGGTGAGTGTAGATGTGCCTTGACAACTCGGCAGACCACAGCTCCCTGGGTTTATAGAACAAGGTTGTCTCGTTTGGCCATATTTAGAGATTTAGGAGCCCTGTTATCGTCTGAGGCAGTAATGAGAGTTGACAGAAACCTTTTAGCTTTGTAGCGTTTCTCAACAACTGTTGAAACCTCACTTGGCCCAGAATGGCTGCTAGTAGAACAGAATGTACTGTAGTTTTAGTGGGGAAAAGAACCAAAAACCAATTCTCTAACCAACTAAAATAAACTCCAGATTAATGAGCAGAATTCGTTGGGGAGGCCTGTTTGTTACACTCAGGAAGGCACAATCTAATTTCACTTGCCGCTCTTCGTTGCTCTTGCATCACCATTCATTTGCTGAAGGCAAAAGGCAATATTTCTCAATAAACAAAAGTGGGCCCTGTGCGTCCTGCTCCCCTGCCTTCCTCCAGAAGTTATCAACCCAGGCTGCTAGCTGACTTCTTGTGTTGGGGGCCGTGGCCGGGGCTCAGCATGCATAGGTGTGTTTTCTTCCCATTGCCTTTTATTTTGGGCTTACCAACAGAGCTTTATTGTCTCACAGTTCTGGAGGCTGGAGGCCAAGGTCAGGATGTCAGCAATGTTGGTTTATGCTGATGGCTGCTTGCTGTGTCCTCACATGGTCATACCTCCATCCCTGGGTGTCTGTGTCTGAATTTCCTCTTCTCATAGGGACACCAGTCGTACAGATAAGGGCCATCCATATGACCCCATTTTAGCTTAAACACCTCTTTAAAGACCCTGTCTCCAAAACCAGTCCCACTCTGCTCTCCCCACAGCTTTTTAACATTCAGCTTCCCCAGAAAGTTCTCAGGGCCAGTGCTGTCTCCTGCTGCTTTACAGGTCCACTGCCTGTTGATAGGCTTCCTTGCCTTACACAAGCCTGTAATTTGGAAAGTTGCAGTGTACTTCAGAAGCAAGGGGAGGGCAGGAAGGATGGGTCACTATGAAAAAAGCGGTATTGGGTTCTTAAACTTTACCAAGAGCCTTGTAAAATAATTCGTTTCAGCAAGTTCCCCCAGGGCATTTAAACTATTCTTGGGTGAAGATAATTTTATTAGGAAAGCATGTATGGTATAAAGTGAAGCAAGCCCACGTGACCCTTCCCTGCAGGCAGCTTCTGTGCACAACCAGGGCTGCCCGTTGCCAGATTGAGCCCTGGTAGCAAGCCGAGTTGCTCACACAGACAAATTGGTCAGGTCCTGCGTGGCACCACCCCCTTCTACTCAAGACTCCTTCCGCTTCGTGCCCACCGACTGGTCTCCAGCACGGCCTGCTCAGGCTTGCGTGTCCTGCCGCTGTGAGCTCTGAACCCAGCACGCTGCAGCAACTGTGAGCCTGCGAACAACCAAGCATTAATTTGCCATCCAAATCATGGGTCCAAATTATTTCTGTACCTGACCATTTGTGGTGAATGGGTGTTTCTTTTTTTCATGAGAGAAGTGATTACTGTTTTTCTTCAGTGTGGCCTTTCCGGAAAGGCATTCACATTTAAAGCTAATACTGGAACAGCAGTTTTCTCCTGAAAATATTTACCTTTTCTTTGGTGGCAACTTGTCAGTGTTGGGGAAAATAGATGCTTCATTAAAATCTAAATACATTATGCTTGCTTCCTCACACACCCAGCCCTCTTCTTCCAAGAGGGAAATCATTGTGAGAGGTGTTAGGAAATCATTCTGGTCCTGTGATTTTATTTATTTTTGGATGTCTTCTGGCATCTTGCTCTTCTTGTTCAAAAACCTCTACCTTTCATGGAGCTATCCTAGAAGAGCAGGTGAAATCTCACCATGAGAATCTCAGAACTGGCTCTGGTTGCCTCAGGGGTCTCCTGCCCCAGAAAGTCTGTTGCTGAATTTAAGGGCATGAATTGTGCAATCGCCGTTTCTCCAACAGCACTAAGAGCCAGTGCCTCAACGTATATTTAATCCTCTCAACTACTCCACCAGGTAAATGCTGTGTAAACCAGGGCTCAGCGAGTTTGAAACCCTGGCCTAGTGTCACAGGGAACCCCTGGACTCTGAGACCTGTTCCCTCTCCCCCTCTGCTAGCTGCTCTGCATCTTGCCAGGGCCACACCTTCACCACCTCACGCCGCCAACATCATCTGTGGGTTGCAGCCTCTCGGAGTCTGTGGCTGTGAGAGAACCCGGGCCCGGTACGCCTGATGCGGCCTCGGGGATGGGAGCACGGGCACACAGACCAGCGGGGGCGTTTGGGGCCCCCCGACGCCTCTTGTCCACCCGGAAATCAGAAAGGAGAATGTGCAGTGAGCAAATGTGACAGAGGTGCTCTGCCTCACCTATGAAAGGGAGAAAGAAACCCCACGGTTGATGCCAGCAAACCCGGAGAAGGTCTGGTGCTATCATAGCTCCCTTGATTTTTGAAGAAATGTTGGTTATTTCTCTCCTGAAATTATGAACCTCTGCTTAGCAGAAGATACCATAAGCAAAGCGTGAGAAGTCAAGCTACTGACTGGAAGAAGATATTTGTAATGTGTACAGACAACTGAGGGTCAATTCCCAGTACAAGCAAAATTAAGGGCTGTATTATTTAAGCATGCACACAATTGTGTATTAAAGCACTAGTTTTCAAAAGGCAGTGGAAAGAATACAAAATTCTGAACAATTTCTTCTTTGAAGTTTCCATTATTCCAATAACCCAAAATTCCTCTGGGAAGTTTCCTCTGTGAGGGGCTGAGTATGGGTAGAGGCTCGCTGGGGCATGTTTGTGTTTGCACTGGATGGAGGGTTCATGGGTGTCCATTTTTTTATTAGAACTTATAACTAACATGTATGTGACATACAGTCTTTCATACATGTCAAACAATATGTTTTAAAAAAGGTGAAAAGTAATTGACTACTGTAAACAACCCCTCAAAGTGTCCTAACCCCCATTTCTACAGATGGGGAAACTGAGGCTTTGTGGGATCAAACAAGCCACTAACACGTACACTGAGTGCTTACTGCATTCCAGGCTTTTTACATGAATCATCTGTTTTAGTCTATATGACACCCCTGTAAATACAGTAACTCTCATCATCACGGTTTGCAGAAAGCTGAGGCTTAGTGAGATGGGGTAACTCCTACGTTACTAACCGGTTATAGTTGGTGATCAAGGCCCCATAGCATCCCTCTAGCTGGCTCCCAGGCACATGCAGATGAGAACTCTGCTCCGTGGCCTCTTCTCAGGGGTGGTGACATGGCTCCCACGTCCACTTGCCATGTGGCACCATCTCAGTGCCTGACCTCTGGTGGCTTCCCTGGGCTGTCCTACAGCCAGGCAGTTGGGGTCCAGAATAGGGGGCCATAAGCAAAAGACATTTGTTCCTGACAGTTCTGGAGGCTGGATGTCCTGGGACAAGATGCTGGTGCATTCAGCTGCCCTGGGAGGGTACCCTTCATGACTCAGATGGTTCCTTCTCACAGAGAAGAGACAAAAAAAGCAAGCTCTCTGCTGGCTCTTCTCATAAGGGCACTGATCCCTGGGTGGGGCCACCCCCTGGCTTCATCTAAACCTGATCACGTCCCAAAGGCCCCACCTACTAATACCATCACTTCTGGAGTTGGGGCTCCAACATGTGAATTTGGAGGGACACATTCAGTCATGAAAAGAAGGAAAATAGTTAGCTGAAAGAGGAAATGGGTGGTTTGGGAGTTAAATTCATTTCCACTGCTCATTTTTAAGGCCTTCAAGCTATAAAGAGATGGTTCTTCCTATGACTTTAGCACCATCCCCAGTCCCTGCCCATACCCCCTGGCTGGACACTCCCGAATGGCTGTCAGCACTGTCGCTGGGCTGTTGATGCCTCCCAAACCTCAGTCTCACTGTTGTTTTGCTAAAAATTTCTCTGGCACTGATTTTGAGTATAACTCCCAGGCTTTCTGAGCAGGAGCTGCAAGTTAGCTTGGCTGCCCGCCCAAGGTGCTGTGCTCTAGTGCGGCTGGCCCTCTCACTGCCACCACCACTGTCCTGCTGTGCCTCCTGAGGACCCGCATCTTCTTTCTCAGCTCACAGCTGGTAAGGTTGAGGACAGATGTTAAGGAGAAAAAAACCAGGAAACCTGAACCTTCAAACCTGGGTCAAATGGACTGATGGCATGGAGGAATTTACCATAGTTGTCACCATCACGTTCTTTCCCTGGCAAATCGTCAAGTGCATTGAGCTATTTGTTTACAATCCACGTACTACTGGGTGAGAGATTAGAGGACAAGATCATTTGAAATTGATATGTTAGCATCTCTGTCTACCAATTATCCTTCAAAAACACAGTGGAGTATCCCCACAATTACAGGCTAAATGAATGAGACAGGAGGATTTATTTCACATAAAACTTCAGTCCCTGAGCACCTGGGGAAGTGTCGGGGAGGGTATCTCCTCAAAGAATCTCCTTCTTAGGCTTCAACCTGCTTGAGCCTCCTACCATCTCTTTTTACCTGAGGGGAAAGTCACTATTTTGTTTTTTTTAATCAATTATATTCAGAAGTTCTATTTTTTTGAATACCCGCCATACATGGATGTAGTTTGTGGGATATAGAATGAAAAGATCCAGTGCAGTCTAGGGGAGGTAGGGGCCCTCTGCTTGGTGAGACAAACCCCGGAAAAAATGCTGCCTGGGCTGGGGGTTCACAGGACAGGTGCTGCAACCATTAACAATTATGCGTTGGGAGAGCCTTTAATGGCAGAGGGAAATGTTCTATATAAAGTTCAGTGGGAAAGAGAGAACTTGGAGAGAAAGTATATGATGCAGGCAAAGAAAAATATGAAGAGAAAATAACCAAAATATTATTACCAGTTAGTTCTCTATTTCCCAAACTCTGCAAAAAGCAGATGCTAGTGTTATAATCAGAAGAAGTCCCCTTTTCTGTTGTATCTTAAACAGCTGTAAGATTTAAAATTCATTTTGATGAAAGGAATGGCCATGCACATATGGAGCTGGACTCTTGAGCCAGGTGGCTGTAGGTGCAGAGTGGCCACCCTAGAATGCTGATCTGGGATAGCAGAGGTTTGCTGAGCCCCAGACAGGTCCGACTTTGCATACTTACTAGTGTCCAGGCAGAACGTGCTGGTGGCTGTTCTTACACCTTCTTCCCAGTCCTGTGCCAGCATTGCTGAGAACCCCCCTCCAATCAGCACTGGGTTGGGGGGCGGGGACCACCCCTGGTTGCAGAGTGTGATCAGTAATGGAAAGCAAATGCTGGGAGGGGGTTGGGGGGTCAAGGAGGAAACCCATGGCCGGAGTCAGGTGTTGGGGCCTAGGAATTGGGAGAGGCTTCTGGGAACCTGCTCATTGCCTCTTTAGGGGTTCACTTGAGGAAGCTGTACTCCTCTTAAGGCCCCTCCAAAGACACACAGAGATGAGGTGGCCCCTCCTGGATAGGCTAGGGTGTGGATTTCTGTCCTCCAGGTTAAAAGCTCCTAATTACAAATCAGGGATGGAGTAATATTTTTAAAAAAGAGAAATAAATGTGAAGTATTCACAGCTGGGGAAAGCTGAAGACTCTGGTATTCTGTTATAGAAATGTCCATTTTTAAATATCAGTGTGACATCATAGTATTGAAGAAACTGTTTAAATCCTGGATCTTCCAGGTAGCTTTGCGTCTTCGATGCTGCCATGCCTTGGGAACACCGCGACACGGCCCGAGGTGCCATTTTTATTCTTTCTTTCACATTGGCTGCTGTGGAATGGGAAAAAACATTACCCAAAGGACATTGGAAAACCCACAAGCTATTAGAGGCTCTCTGGCTGTGCCTCTGTACCTGGGATCACCATCCGCGTGCCTCTTCCAAGTGCCGCATGCACACACTCACTGAGCCTGTCTCTGCTTTCAGGCATTCGCATGCTGGATGGCGACGTGACGGATGTAGTCGAGGCCAAGTCACTGGGCATCAGACCCAACTACATCGACATTTACAGTGCCAGCTGGGGGCCAGACGACGACGGGAAGACGGTGGATGGACCAGGCCGGCTGGCAAAGCAGGCCTTTGAGTATGGCATTAAAAAGGTGTGAGTAACCCAGGGCCACGGGGGCAGCTCTTGGGGGCGGGGAGAACAGCAAAATTGTGTTTGAACAGTTAAAAATCAGAGTGGCACAGCCAGAGCTCTACCATAGGCCCAGGAAGGCCCTGCTGTGCCAGGACCAGAGTGTGGGAAAAAGCATTTAGGGCCTCGGGGAAGTGGCTCTCTACCAGCCAGAGCAGAAGTATTTCACCTTGTTACAGAATAGCTGTTCCCACAGGCGCCAACTGGTCACCTGCCAGCCCCAGACTCTGCCTTGGAGCCTGACTGACCCTGGCTGAGGGGTGTGTGCAGGCAGTGCAGGCAGGTGGTAGGGTGTTAGTCTGCCTGTCGGGCCTGTTATTTGGACTGTGCAGGTAGAAGGGGTGTCCACGGTGGAAATACCAGCTGTGGAGCTTTCTACATCCATCGAGGGGCATCCACTAATCCAGCCCTCCCTGCCCCCAGAACAGAAAGTCTTGGTCTTGCCCTCCCTGCCAGCACGCAGCCCAATGTGTTCAGAATTTCCTGAGTAGAACCTTGCCAGGAACTAACAAGAACAAACACCTGGGTGCTGGTTCTCCGCTGACCGGCTGAGGGGAAGCCGAGGAGGCTGGCAGGCTCCTCCCAGGAGGCCGTCCCCATTACTCTGTGGCCTTTGGTGTGCATCAGACAGCTGGGGGAGGGGGAGGGTCGGGACTGGAGATGACCTAGTTCTTACAAGCCAGGTGGAGAGGTGGATTTCTGGGCAAGGAGAGCTTCTTGGAGCAGACAAAACTGTGGTCCAGTGTCCAGGCAGCCCTGGGTGGCCCAAGAAGCCCCAGCCCAGAGCATAAGGTGTGGCCCAGTGATGCTGGCAGGGGTTGGGCAGGAAGACCGGGTGTCTCTGGGGCAGCATTTATACCTCTGACTTGTATGGGAACGGGAGAGAGAGGGGCTGATGAAGCCCATTTTATTGTTTATATATTTTAAAACGTTTTTTAAGTCCTTATATTATTGTAACCCATACACTGTGATCAAAATGTGACTAATAGTGAATGAATAGACCAAATAGAACAGAGGATCGAATGGGAGGCAGGCTTTCTTTGTCTCCCACTTCCCACCACCCAGTCCTCCTCCCAGAGGAACAGTCTTTTTAACGTGATTTCCTTTTTTCTAAATAATATGATTTGATTGCTTTTCTGGATATATTGAGTTTGATCATTTTCTATTAATTTCCTTTTATGGTGGTTGAGTATTTACTTCTTAGGTGGCCCCACCTGGTCACCCGCCCCCTCCTGAATGCCTGGGAGCTTCCCGGTTTCTTCACACTTCCTGGCTCCTGCCCCAGGCCACACTCTCCTGTACCTCCTGACCTCAGGAGCCCAGCTGTGCCTCGGGCTTGCCTGTCTGAGGAGCTAGTGATCAAAAGCAGGACGTCCATTCCTGCAGCCCTCCGGGCTCAGCCGCTCACCCAGACACTCAATGAGAGAAGAAAAGTAAAAGGGCTGAGGGGACAGTGTAGACATACACAACACATCCACAGCATTTGACCTTACCCTTGGGACACCAGACAGCTTCCTTTACTCCTGTGACCCCAAGAAAACACAAAGGTTGCTTCAGTTAGGTACTGACCTGGGGATGCTGGAAGGTTCAGGCGTGACCAAGTCAGCTACTGCCTGCAAGGGGCTGCTGAATAATAAGAAACAAACCTGACTCACCTTCCCAATACTCAGTTCCCACCGGATCACTCAGCTCTCACTCTTGAGATAACAAGTGAAACATCCTAAAAATTAAGTGTCATTTAAGCCTGTAAGTCAGGGACTGCGTTTTCTCCATGAAAGATATTTCTTTAAACAGTGTTGATCCTGAACGTCTGTCATTTCTGTGAGGCAAGTTCTAAAGATTTGAGATCATAGAACAGGGCTCCCTATTTCTGGGAGAGGTAATGATGATTTTCAAATGATGGTTTAGGGTCTCAGCTCCACTTAGGTCTGTGCAGGTTGAACCCACGCAGGATTGCGTTCCGAATTCCAAGCAGCAGCAGGTTCACTGTGCCGGCAGGGCAATGAGGAAGTTGCAGAGAGGACCATGTGGTGGTGCCTTGTCATTCTTGTCACAGTTTCTTGAAAACCTGAGGTCATTTCATTTTTTTTTTGTCATTCTGAAGTAAAATGTGTCACGTAGGGAGCTTTAAATTGCAGCTGTCTAAAATTGTCACTGAAAATCCTTCTAGGAATTTGATTACCCATTACCTCAATCCAAACCAATTCCTGCATCTGTTTCCCTCCTCCACGCCCCATTTGTCACCTGCAGTATTTTTCTGTAAAATCTGACTTCATCTTTGGTAGACAATGTGGTTGGTGGGAGGAGACTTCAAAAGCCATCCTTTTGCATAAAGATCTGCTTCATCTTGTTGCTTATAAAGTCTTACTCCTCGCATGGCTTGTCATCCAGAAAGAAAACTGAAACATCACTGTGGCTGAAAACACTGGCCTTGTCCAGACACCAGGCATTTCCTAGCCCTGAAGCACTGTCTCCTAACGGTACTTCAGCATTCATGGATGAACCTTCACTTCCCAGGCAAGATGCTGAAATATGTTTTGATGGGGTTGGGGCCGTGGCTTTCCTGAACTGAAATGCAAGCTCACGTCTGGAATTGAAATGTCCCCTGCGGCTTCCATCTGAGCAGAAGACCTGCGAAGTGAAAATGCAGTCTTCAGATACAGCTAAAACATCTCTACACCTCGATCTGGGTGTTTCCTCCACCTCATTCCCATGGTTCTCTTTCCAGGAAACTGTTTTCAGAAGGAAAAGAGACTTTTGATGCCATGACGCTGTGGAAACTGACTGGTCTAGTAACTACACAGAGTTAGGTGGAAAATGCAGGCTTTTCGTATTTTAGGTCCTTGTTATTCAAAGCAGCAGTGCTGGCATCTCCTAGGAGCTCACCAGAAATACAAAATCTCAGGCCCACCGCAACCTGCTGAGAGTCTGCGATGTGTCAAGACCCCCGGTGATTCTTGTGTACACCCAAGCGTGAGCCCTGCTCTTTGACGCCACTCTCTGTGCTGCTGGAGCAATAAGGTTGCAGGCTCCCTTTGCCAAATGGCAACCTTTTATAAATAATTGGGAGTAGGCTGGGAGTTACGGGTGACAGTGTCTTAGAGATGATTCCCATGGAATAAAGACAGGCTTGGATGGGTTAAATACCTTTTCATCTGGATTTAAGTTGTTTTGAACTGGTCTCTGATTAACCTTTCCCTACAGACAATTATATGCACGGACACACCCATTTCCTTAGTACTTTGTGCCTTTCTTTGAGAAGTTGACCTTTTTGCTAAATGTGAGCAGCTTTTCCATCCAGCTCTTGGTGATTCAGGTTGGTCCATCTTGGAGCCGTGGGACACAGAGCGAGTGAGGCAGCCTTGAGCAGCGGGACAGAGGGACCTTCCCTGGGGGCTGTTGGGAGCCTCAGCTTGGAAGTGGAGGAAGTGTCAGAGTCAAGACAAATAGGCATAAAAGGGTGGGGAACTGTGGTCCACTTGGTCTACAAAGTGGAATGGCATGGGGCCTCCAGAGCAGGCAGGTTCACTGAGCCCAGGGTGGACTTGAACTCCAAGGGTGAGTGACATCAGTCAGTGGCAAGGCTGCAGCTTGACTCTGCAGGAATTGCAGAATTTTGTTGGAAGTTTTCATTAAATTGGCTAGTTGTTGGGCATAAGTACCCATTTCCTCCCACACATTTGGAAAAGAGGGTCCTTGGCAAGAATGTGGGTCCAGCTTCATGTGGAGACAGGTGTTGGCGCTGCTCTCAGGGGGCCAGTTGTGCACCAACAGGTCCAGCCACTCGAACCAAATGGGTCAGTTCTGTCTTGTCTGAGCTCATCTTTAGCTGGTGTTTATGGTTGGGATGTGCACTTGGTTGGGTCAGAAGTAATTGATGGAACAGAGTTGCAGGAACCTGTCTGGATCCCCTGTTGCCTTTCCTGCAGACATTCTTAAAAGTCCACATAAGTGAGGCCACTAGGCTTGGCTGGCTTGACAGTCTGACCGTCTCAGTGCTTGCCCACCGTGGAGACCCTGGGGAGTTGTCATAGGACAGCCATGAGCCATGGGCGCTCTGGACCTTGACCCTTTCTAGCTGTTCAGTCTTCTCCCAAAATTCAGGGTCCCATCCCTCTTTTCAAAATTAGCTCATTTTCTAAGAAGAGTGCTGCTTCAACTGGGTTTTCAGGAAAATTCACCCTCTTCCCCACAGGACCAACTCTTTTAATCCAGAAAAAAATTAATGTTATAAACTCAGCCATCAACTTTTCATCTCAGTATTACTTGTGGTGCCACTTGGGCTTTTTGATCACAGGTCATTGTAATGGGAATTGCAGGCATAGCTCTGGAGTAGAACAGCTTCTCTGAGGGCTCTTGATTTTCCCACGATGAAAGAAGAGGTGTTTCTGGGCTCTCTCCTCACGACGATCCTGTGATCCTGCAGCTTTAAGGCTGCTGCCACAGGTAGAAATACTCTGATCAAAACAAAGCTTACAAAACCATGTCCTCGTGGCCCCCATATGGTCGGAGCTCATCCTTCTTGGCCCTTTTGGAGGGGCCCTCAGAATGGGGGACCCCAGGCTGGGGCGAGCCCCACCCTGCGAGGTCTGGCTTGCGGGGCTGACGTCTTGTTCTCTTCTCCTTCCAGGGCCGGCAGGGCCTGGGCTCCGTTTTTGTCTGGGCGTCTGGAAACGGTGGGCGAGAAGGGGACTACTGCTCCTGCGATGGCTACACCAACAGCATCTACACCATCTCCGTGAGCAGCACCACCGAGAACGGCTACAAGCCGTGGTACCTGGAGGAGTGCGCATCCACCCTGGCCACCACCTACAGCAGCGGGGCATTTTATGAGCGGAAAATTGTGAGTTCTCTCAGCATGGCGGAGAGCTTAGGCTGTGTGCCTGCAGCCCTTCGGGGACGAGTTTCTTTGCCCCTGAATAAAAGATGAGCGAGGTTGGGCCAGTGTGTGTGGGTCCCACGTTCTCAGCCTCCCCCATCAGTGAATTTGCTGTTCCCCGAGGTAAACCCCATCCCTGGGCAACTCCCTTGAACCCTGCCTTTCTAATTCTTGCATAAAATACCAATTAAAAGGCTCTCTGTCTTTTGAGATCTAAAAATATCATTTAAGAATGGGGTGCCTTCTCAGCACAGTATCTCCTTTTAGCTTCTAAAATTCTGTGGTCACATTGCCTGGAATCCGATTGACTGGTACAGTTTCAACATGCAAAATAGGATAAGAAAAAGTCGCAGTTTTATACGGAAATATTTTAGAAATCCAAGTGCTCTTCTAGGCATCCCCTGGCTAGCAAAAGGAATTTTCCTGGACATTCTAAGTTGAGCAGTGGTTTCTGTCTGTTCCATGGGCTTCAGTGAACATAGGGTTGCTTTAGCTTTTAAAAAGTAACTTTTCGTTTAGTAAGTGTGTGGAATTTGTGCTTCTTCCTTATATATTGTCCTCCTTTAAAAAAAAATAAGAGGGGAGGGTTTCAAGTTGAAATCAGTGCAGAACTCAAAGGCTTTTGAGATCATTAAGTTGGTTTTGAGACATTTAGAAAATGAGACCATGGAACTGGCCAGACGCAGTTTAATTTTAAAGCTCACTAGCATCTTTTCTTTTCTCCCGCTGTTTAGCCACATCCTTAGAAATTATTTGCAAATACATTTTTACACTTTTCTGTGGGGGCATGTAGGCTTCCTGTTTTTCACCTTGCTCTGCACCAGCAGAAAGGTCAGCCACTATTGTTCCGCTGCCAGCATGGCAGTGGCCTATTGGCTGGAGGGGTACGAGGCAGAGATCATGTCACTGGACAGGGGCTGTGTGCTGGCATGACAGTGTTTCCCATCCCTGGGAGCAGGGCTTGCAGCTTTATTTGCTTAATCAATCACACTGTGTGTGCTTGTTTTTATGTGCGTGCACATGTATGCATACCTTAGCTACAAAGGCCTTAATTCCTTTCCCTTTTTTTAAAAAAAAATCTCTTTTCTGAGCAGTAATGTATGGGAAGAAGGGTGAAATGAGAGAAAGATCACAAAGAAAAGATATTTAGTCATAGCTGCTGTTCTGGAACTCCTCTCTGGTAGTGTGGATGGCTTTTATTTTTTTTCCAGATCAACTAGAGCCAATTTTTGCTTTGAGTCCCCTTAGAGACCCTGCAAGGGGATAAATGACTGCTCTGGATGGTCAGCAGCTTACAGTCTGCAGAGTTCAGGCCAGTGTCCAGTGGAAACGCAAGCCGTTCCCTCCGTACTCTCCACTCCTCTCTGTCCACTGAATGCCAACCAGGAGTCACCACAAGTTGGCCAGTGTGAGATGCGACTCTGATCAAAAGTAGCACCTGAAGTGAGCACCTCACTCGTTTGCTCCTTGGCTCTGTCTTTCATTCACTGAACATGAGCTGTGTTCTGTGCACAATGTTTGTTCTCGGGAGTGGGGCTGCCTACCTTAGTTCAAAGCCATCCCCGCCCTGCGGGGAAGCCCCTCACTCACTCTCCAGTAGCCCTTTCTCAGAGGCTGGAGAGCCAGCCACGGGCCTCACCTGCTCCAGAGAGCTTGGCCTCTCGCCCACACCCCCTCAGTTTTGCTCCCAGTCTGTTGCTGGAGAAGGGTCCTTGGTCTGTCTCATTGTGAGAAAGAACTTAAGAGTGGATGCAAAACCAGATGAGCTTTAGAAATTTATTGGAAAATAAGAGTTTCGAGAAAAGCAAAAGCACACACCTAGAGTTGAACGCGGGCAGAGGCAGCGGGGGTTGCCTTGAGGAAACAGTAGGGAGCTATTTTATGTAAAGAGAGGTGAATATTCACTAAGTGGGGATCGGTTTCAAAGGGGACAGTGGGTCTTCATGGAGTTCCGGCTTGCTCCACCTTCACATCAGACAGGAGAGTCTTTGGCTATATTTGGTTCTCATTGCAGCTGTCATGGCGATGGAGGTGTGATTTTTACTATGTTATTGAGGATATAATGTATTTGGGGGTGAAATTTGGGTTAACTTCTCTATGTTGGGACCAGCCAGATTTGGCTGACCTGTTATCTGTATTCTCACTCCGTGCATCCCATGAGAACAACTCAAGTGGACAGAATGGGTAGAATGTAAACAAAGAGTGGGCCAAAGTCCCCCTCTCCCTCTCTGCTCATGTTTGGCTATCTACCTACTCTAACATGGCCACTGTTTCCTGAGTACAAGTATGTTCTGGCTACCAGCTGTGACTTCACAGAAGCCCCATGAAGGACTTACCACTATGCCCATTTGTAGATGAAGATCCCAGGGTCAGAGAGGTTGTGTCCTCATCCCTCCTCCCTTGCCCTCAGCTGCTGTTCCCCAGGTCAAGGTGTTAAACAAATGCCTGCTGACCTGGGTGGAGGAGAAGGCTGGTCTCTGTCAGCATTCCTGTGGAACCCTCTGTGTGTGTATGACGGACTGGATCCCCTCGCACGGGGTGATTAGCAGCCTAGCAAAAAGGTGATGAAGGAAGATGTTCTCCTTGGAAGAGAAACTGGGTGGTTCTAACCGGGGAAAGTCGCTCTCGAGGGTCATGCACGTGGGCTGCCACAGCCTTACGGTTGGTGGGTGGATCAGTTTCCTGCCTCTTTCTCATCACATATCCCAAACTGGGCTGCTTAAAAGAGCACAAGTTTATTATCTTACAGCTCTGTAGCTCAGAAGTGCAGCAGTCTCCAGTGGGTCTCTGTTCTGAGTCTTACGAGGCCGAAATTAGGTGTTGGCTGGGCTGCATTCCTTTCTGAAGGCTGTAGGGAGAATTGGGTTCCATGCTCATTCCAGTTGCTGGCAGGATTTAGTTCCTTGTAGTTACAGGACTGCGTTCCTATGTCCTTGTAGGCTGTCTGCTGAGGGCTGTCCTCAGCTGCCACAGGCCACCCGGATTGCTTGGCTTGTATCCTCCTAATTCCCTCCTCAAAGCCAGCAGCAATGGGTTGTGTCTCTCTTATGCCTCATCCCTCTGACAGACTTCTCTGCCTCCTTCTACTTTTAGGAGCCACTATGATTTATTATTTATGATTTACTATTTATTATGATTTATGATTACATTGGGCGCACTAGATACATGCTCCCTGATGTAAGCTCAGCTGGTTAGCAGCCTGAATTCCCTCTGCCAAGTGCACAGGAATAACACCAGGGTCCAAATGCCATCTAGCACAGTATTTGTTGCACAGCTGGACCTACATGTGCTGATCTGATGATGGCTGTTTCTCCATTTCAGCTCGAAGGCAAGGTGCAGCTCAGGCCGTGTGAGAGTGAGGTCCAGAATCATTCTCCCTCCCAGCCTGGTGTCAGCACCTCCAAGGAGGCATGTAGACCCCTCAGTCAGTAGAACCAACGTCACCTTCCCAAATAGAAGGGCCAGTTTCATAGTCCCACACAGCAGGTCCTGTGAGGTCAGGAATATTGTAGGTTCATCTACTGCTGCAGATAGAACTGGGTGCCTTGAGATAGTCAGGTCTCTGAGGAGGACGTCCTGGTGGAGAATGATCTGTGAGCTCTGGCTAAAAGCATAAATGCTCTCTGGGCTCCCTGGGCACTTCCGCATGTTTCCAGCTGCTCTGAAGTCAGGAGGGTACATGGAGGTCATTCCTGTGGGCTCTTGAAGGTGGTCTTGCCTTGGGGACACTTCCATGGGGGGGCCCCTGTTTGTTTGATGGTGGCTGAGCTTTATGTCTCAGCACACAGAGCACCAGTAGTGAGGGTGTGTGACTTCCAGCGGCTTGTGAGCCCTCTGCCTTGCCCCCCTGTTCCTGCCCTGTAATTAGCCCACTCCCTCAGTGAGTCTGTTGTTTACATAGGAGAGCAAAGGGACTTAGCAGAGACCGTGGCTGCCCAGATGTGTCTGAGCAGTGCCTTTTCCATGGGGCCGAGGATCACACCTGCCAGGAGTGCATCAGGCGTAGCCTCTGCTCTCCTGAGTGCTGACGTGGCCTCTTGCTGCCCTTTCACCCAGGTCACCACAGATCTGCGTCAGCGCTGCACTGATGGCCACACAGGGACCTCGGTGTCAGCCCCCATGGTGGCGGGCATCATCGCCTTGGCTTTAGAAGCAAAGTAAGTTCCCACTTCCCTTCCCTTCCTTTCCTTCCCTTTTCTCTTTTTAAAAGAGTTTTTATTGTAGGAAAATACAGATAACTTAAGATGAGCCTTCTTAACCGTTTCTGAGTATGCAGTTCAGGGCATTAAGCTCGTTCGCATTGCTGTGCACCCGTCTCCACCATCCATTTCCAGAACTCTTTCCACTTCCCAGACTGAAACCCTGTGCCCACTAAACAACAGTCCCCTGTATTAATCGACTAGGGCCACCATAACCAAATGCTGCAGCCTGGGGAGCCTAAAGACAGACATTTATGCTCTCACAGTTCTGGAGGCTGAGGTCCATGACGGAAGTGTCGGCAGGGCAGGGTGGGTTTCTTCTGTGGCCTTGCTTCCCAGCTGGTAAACAGCCACCTTCCTCCTGTGTCCTCTCTGTGTGTGTCTGTCTAGATCTGTTCATAAGGACACGACTGTATTGGATTTGGGCTCATCCTAATGATGCCATTTTACCGTGATTTCCTCTTTAAAGACCCTATCTCAAAATATAGTCACATTCTGAGCTGCTGGTGGTTAGGTCTTCCAAATACGAATCTGGGGGACACAATTCAGCCCTTAATATTCCCTATTTCTCCCGGCCCCCAGAAACCACACTTCTATTTTCTGTCTCTGTGAGTGTGACTACTCTAGGTACCTCATGTAAGTGGGATCACACAGGATTTATCTTTTTGTGATTGGTTTATTTCACTTAACACGATGTCTTTGTGTTGTAGCAGGTGTCAGGGTTTCCTTCCTTAAGGCCTTCCTTAGTGAGCGTGAAGTGGCTCCTTCCCTTCTTCTGCCTTTGAAACCTCACAGTCTCCTACCCTTTGTAAGACCACAGGGAGCTAGATGGGCCCACGCCCCAACCAGCCTCCCATTCTACATCATATACCAAAACCACACTTTAGGGTGTGTCAGCCTTTATAAACTTTAGTTCATAAATGGTGATGGTTTTTCTGTCATAAGCCAAATAAAAAGTCTGGTGGTGTTAACGTGTGGGTGGATCAGAAAGAAAAGAGAGTTTATTGCACATGCAATCATGGTGTCAAAAACCATGTTTAGTTTAGACATCAAAACGGCCTTAGAACAACCCAGAATTTGAAGTAGGAAGTTGTTGTAGACGAGATTTTAAGTGACTCAAATCATGTTTGGGCTGCTTTTAAATCCTGGTAATTAATGTATGTTTGCATGTTGGTTTGCACAAGGCTAGAGAGCATGCAGCTCAAATGCTACCAATTTAGCAAGAGAACAGCTAAAAGTTTTCAATTTTCAGGCCAAAGTATTAGTTTCTGTGACCTGAGGCTCTTTTTAAAAACTCTAAATAATTAGTTACTTGTGTGGAAAGTTGAATTCACATACTTGGCAATTCACTGTTTTATATTTTCTTCCATTCCGTATTGGAAACATGCAAGGAATTTTCTCATCGAAACTAAATAGAAAACAAACCCTGCTTCATGCCAGACTTGTCCCATTAAACGTGGCCTGTGGACACATGCAGACCCTTATAGTCATCTTCCTCACTGCTTTATCTCATCCTCAGAGATGTACAGGTGGCAGATCAAACGCACTTTATTGAAATCAGCGTCAAGTTCGACCATATAAACATAGAGGATTGATCGAGGAAGAAGCTGGTCATAACCAGGGATCCTGCAGGCCTGAGCTGAGAGCTGGAGGCTGGGGTAGCTCATGTGTCCAGGCATGTGGACGGCTTTGACTTCTAGCTATGTTCTCATCTGCTGCAGAAGGAAATGGGGCAAAGCTAGATCGCCCTGGTGGAGGGGGTCTCGGGTCAGGGAGGCCCCTGCACAGCTTGTAGCAGGAATGAAGAGAGACCCTTATGTGTGAGACTTGTCCAAAGGTCATCCCACAGTTTGTGGAAGTCCTGTGATTTCCCATCAATCTTTGCTTCATTGAAAGCCATTTTCAACACTATTTTTTAGACATGTTTTTCATACAACTCTATTTGTGATTTTATTGCCAGAGTCAAAAATAAAATGGAGGTCCTCATAATAAGATGGTTTCTGACATTCTCCCTTTCTGGGCCTATTCTGCCCTCTACTCTGAAGCTCATGCTTCCTGGTACCTTATGCTGAACTTCCAGGGGCACTGGCTTTAGTCATTCTTAAGTAGGCCCCGCTGGCTTGAGCGGTAACTGACCCATCACACACATAGCATCCTCTCTGACTGGACTCTAAAGCCCGTGGCTGTACCCTCTCCCAGGGCAAAGCCTTGGGCCATTCAGGCCCTCCTCTCACAGTGAGGCTGGCTGTGGGCCCTCAGGAGGGGCAGTGGATAAAGTCAGGAGAGCAGGTCAGCCTGTGCACACAAAGGCCTGGAATCCGGACTGATGGACATGGTTGGGGGGAGGCAGTTAGGAGGTCAGTGACTGGCTTGCCACTGACACACAGCAGCAGTAACTGTTAGAGGAACCACAGGAGGCTGGGGCTACAGCCTGGGGAATGTGAGCCCCCAAGGGGGAAGTGCATGTGTACCCCAAGACTCAGACCACGGATGAGCTCCTAGTAGGAGAGCAGGCAAAGAGTGGGCAGTTGGGAATGTAAAGTGGTGTAGCCACTGTGGACAACAGTATGGTGGCTCCTCAGAAAATTAGAGATGTATTATATGGTCCAACAACTCCACCTGAGGGTAGACACCCAAAAAAATTGAAAGCAGAGACTTGAAGAGGTATTCGTATACCATGTTCAGGATAACAGTACACACAATAGCCAAAGGTGGGAACAACCTCAGTGTCCATTGATAGATAAATGAATAAACAAAATGTGGTCTGTATATACCATGGAATATTATTCAGCCTTTAAAAGGAAGGAAATCCCGACACCTGCTACAACATGGACAAGTCTGGAGGACATTATGCTGAGTGAAATAAGCCGGTCACAATAGGACAACACTCTATGGCTCCTCTTACGTGAGAGGTCCTAGAGTCATCAGACTCAGAGACAGAAAATAGAAGCGTGGTTCGAGGGGCAGGGTTAGGGGCAGTGGGGAGGTAGGGTTGGACGGGCACAAGAGTTTCGGTTGGGGAAGATGAGAACAATGATGGCTGCCCAGCAGTGTGACAGGCGTAGCGGCACTGATCTGTGTACTTACAACTTAAAATGTACTTAAGATGGAACATTTTATGTTATGTATCTACGCATGCATATCTACACATACACACAGTGGATGACTGGAGAGACAGCTGTGACCACTGTGGGCTGGCGCAGGCACTGATCAAGAGAGGGTGAAGGCCACCACCGCAGGCACTTCCAGCACTTGTCAGTGACCAGTCCTCACGGGGGGTCACAAGAGCAGCATCATAAGATGATCTTGGTTTCAGAGGAGTTAACGGGTAGGGCGGGGGGGCAATGTTTCTTAGAATCAAAGAAATCTGGTCTGTGCATTTTTGTTAGTGAGAATGTGTTCTTTTTAATGTTTCTACTATGCGCCAAAATGAATGTGTTGTAAATTTAGAATTACTAAAATCTTAAATTATAATCTGCAAGCTGGTGGGTCCCCACGGTGGTAGGGTCTGGGCATTTGGTCATTGTGGTGAAGAATGGCCCAAATACGTATAAATGCTTGCTGTCACCACTCCCACAGTTTCCTATGTAGCCCTTATACAAATCAAGTACAGCTTGCCAGCAAGTCTGGGTTTTTAATGCAGTGGATTTTAGGTCATCCGTTGTACTATTTTATCTCAGGATTTAATTGCTGGGAACCATTCTTTATAAGGAGGCTGTGAAATAAACCCTTGCCAAGGAAATGGAGCCTGTGGGGCTTTCTCAAGTCCAGGCTCAGCGTTGGCTCCCAACACACCACCTCTGATGGGCCAGTGTGGCCATCAGTGGTCTGTCCTTGTGTCATTGCAGCAGCCAGCTAACCTGGAGGGATGTCCAGCACCTGCTGGTGAAGACATCCAGGCCAGCCCACCTGAAAGCGAACGACTGGAAAGTCAACGGTGCTGGTCGTAAAGGTGGGCTGAGCAGGGACAGGTCACCACAGCCTGGCGGGCTCTCTGGGGAACCTCCTGGAATCTGAACTAAGGGTTGTTGTGAATTTCTCAAAAAGAATCACCACACAAATCAACATTAATTTTGTGTGTCCAGAATGAAAAAGGTGTATCTAGAAATTTAAGAAAAGTATCCTGGGAACCTCACACTGACATTAAGGAAGAAATCTAAAGCCACTAGATTCAGGGTTCCCCTGACTTCATGACTTCTACCATGTTCAGGGACCACCTGCACCACTATTGACTTAATAGCTCTTTTTAAATTGACTTGCTTTTTTTTTTTTTTAACAAAAAGAAACCTATTTTATAAGGAAACTTAATTACATTTAGTTAACTGTGGGTTTGATGTATAGTTGTCTTTTGTTTCTAATGAATATTAAAATAAATCCATAATTATTAAGATAGACAATGTTTGCCTATGTGCACCTAAGGGCAACTTGCATTCCCTGCCCTGAGTAGCTGTATGATTTTGAAAGTAGCCCTCAGTTTCTTCATCTGTACAAGGAGGACACTGAGATAGGCATGGAAGTTACTTTCTAACTATAAAAATTTTTTGTCACCAAGACCCCATGTTATAAAAAAACCCATAGGGCAACAAAGCCCCCACCCCCAACACAGCCTGGTGCTGCCCCTGGGTGCCATGAGATCAGCTACAGTCAGGACTTGCAACACAGACACGTGGAGCCTCCCTGGCAGGTAATTACAGAACTGTGCCACTGGCTATCTTTGTCTGGCTTCTTACCAGAGATAATTGGGAAAGATTTCCATTCAGCCATGCTATGTTAGAGAGGACTTTTTTTTTTCCATTTCTGAAACTCAGGTCCAACTATTTTGACACAAGCCTGATACTACTATCTGAAAAATATAGGTCAAGCATTGTTACTGTGAGTTCCAAAGGACATTCCTTTTGATAAGGAGGCCGTTGATTAGGTCTAATGCATCTTTGTTTTGCAGGAATGTTGGGGGTAGTGGTGTGCTGTAACAAGAGCTGGCCTACATTTCAATTTTGGCCTAATTAAATAGGAAAATAGATTGTATCTAGTTCTCAACCTTGCCTCTTAAACTTTGAAACTAACCTGCTTTTGCCAAATTAAGCGGTGGATAAGGCCAGCTCACGAGCACTCACGATCCACGTGCTGTGCCACTTTCCTGGAATACCCTGGGAATTCAGCAGAGCAAGAAAATGGCAAAAAAGATGAGTGCCACCTTGTTTTATGGTTTATTACACATCGTGGTCATGTGAACCAAGGGCTTTAAGGTTTTGTTTCTCTTGCCTGATTTCTGATTCAGGGAGCGCAGATGCTGACGTGTCCCTTTAGCATAGGGAAACCTGTCCTCATCTCAAAAAAATCAAGTAACAGGCCCACCTCTTGACACCCTTTTTGTCACTCTGCACTAAAATGGGACACGCTTCCCAGCCCACACTCCTGACCTGAAGGAGTATAGTTCAGAGAGTAAAGCAGCTGGGATCCTGGAACAGACCGCAGAAGGCCTGGTCCTGCAGCAGGGCCTTCCAGGAGACAGCCCGGGCCCTTCCAGCCCTGGAGTGGTTTGTCCCCAAACCATGGTGGCCACGGATCAGGTGCCTTATGCAGAGTGAGGGAGCCCGCCTTGCTCCATTCCTAGGGGAGGGAGGGGAGCTGGGTCTGAAGGCTCTGTCTTTCCAGTTAGCCACCTCTATGGATTTGGACTGGTGGACGCGGAAGCCCTCGTCATGGAGGCGAAGAAGTGGACGGCAGTACCCGCACAGCATGTGTGTGTCGCTGCCACAGACAAGCGGCCCAGGTGAGGCTCGGCTCTGGCCCCACACTGCTTTACAGGCACGTCAGCTTGGACCCAACTCTGCTGTAAGGTGTTGGCAGGGGAAGGTGTTTACACACGCTTTCCTGTACACCTCAGTGGGAGTCATGTGTGTGCATGTGCATGGCAGTAGGTGTATATACCCATCAGCATTTCCTCCCACGGACTGTGGAGCTGGGAGAGGAAATGCTCCTTCACCCTGACCTTTTTGAGGCTTTTGCTGTCAGTTTTGTTTTCCCTTTTGCAGCAGATTGCTCTGTGGTAGGGAGTCGGTCCTATAGCCTGAACCCGCATCCTCGTATTGGCAATTCTCATCCATAATACTTGGCCTCGCCAACCAGCCCAGGGGTCGGCCCTGCACGGTGGATGTGATGAGCCACAGTGGTGAGGTCTTCCCTGTCGTCACCCTCTAGAGGCCGGAGCCTTGGGCCCGGCCCGACCCTACCTGCCCAGAGAGCCTGCCGGCAGTGACTCCATTGGCCACGAACGGCCGTGGCAGTCTCTGCCCCTTCTCTGTCACAGGAGGGAGTTTATTATCCAAAGCGCGCAGAACACTTACCCTCCACTTCACTTTTATCTGGATGCCAAAAACCTTCTTAAGGCTATATAGCATTGGGAGTTTTCTAACAAGGCTAGAGAAGTACGCTGTAGGGCCCTGGCTTCATCTTTCCTCTGTGGCTAGGACTCCTCGCACATTGCCCTTTGTAGGAAGTTATTCTAAGTCAGTTACATTTGTTCAATGAAATTTTTGTTTAAGAAAGAAATCAGCTATAAAGCCAGATAGCAAGAGCCCTACTCCTTTAGGAGAAGAAATCAGATTATTCCTCTGAATTCTCCCATTACCACTATACTGTTTTAAGAAGGAGAATGATGTTCCTCTAGGGTTCAATATCTGGTAAAGAAGGGAATGCTTTTTTTTCTAGCTGTAACTACTATGTTTGGAAAGGTGTGTTTGGAAAAAGAAACGATGGGATGATTAAAAGTGACCCCTGCTTTACTAACAAATACAGATCACTCTGAGATTGCCTCTTCCTTGAATACATCTACCTCCTACAATACACTCTTTACCTAAAAGATAGTGAGAGAAGTGTTTCTCGCTGATGCGCGGCATGCAGGAGGAATTCAGAAAGTCTTCGTTGGATGAATAGCCATGGAAGGATCTTTTGAAAAATGTCCTTCCCAACCTGCGGCCAGTTGTGGAGACTGACTGCTGGGTGACCCCTCCAAGGCCCAACAGGGTCTTGACATCTTAAAGCATCCTCTTCTCCGGGGAGCCTTAGACTGTCCAGTGCAGAAGAAGTGGGAAGGTCTGTGAAATCAAGGAAGCCTTTGCCTTCTTGCGGTTTGTTTGCTGGCAAACACCTGGAACGTGGATCCTCAAGCTCCAGGTGAGGAGCTGGATCCTGCTCAGCAAGGCTGCTGTCTTCCCCGTGGCCCTGGCGGGGCCTGAGCTCTGCCTTTCCAGTGATTTCCCCGTCAGGGTAGCTCCTCAATGAAGCATTCTTCTCCTGCCAGAAATAGTTTTAAGATGGTTGAGTGGTGCCTAGGTGGCGAAGGGTTGTTTGTATTTTTATTTTATTTTGTTTTCTAAGTGAAAGCACATGAAGTCTAGACAGCACAGGTTGAGGGAACCAGCCATAACATACAGTATGACATTGTTCCTGTCCTTTGAGGAAGGAAAGGACCATACAGATTCCAATAGAGGAGAAGAATCAGACTTCTGTTTCTAAAGAAAAATCATCTTTACATTTAGCAGTTTCAGACTCTTTCTGGAATATTCAGCTAACCTGCTGTCCCAAACCGTGTGTGAGGAACTGCACATTCAATTGTCCCCAGGGGCATAAGGGCCTCCAGAGAGAGATGGGGTGTGGGAGAGAGGCAGGGAGGGGGAGGGGGAGGGAGACACAAACAAGCAATGCCTCCGTGTACCTTGGGGCTTCATCTCCTGGCAGAGCGCCCCAGCCTACCTCCAGGGTCTTTAGAACCAGGGTTGCTGAGCACTCCCAGTGGTGAGGGCCAGTTTCCTTCATCAGGGTTCTAGTCTAGCTGGGCCCAAGCTACTAGGATCATCACGGCTTAAAAATGAAAAGCAAGGGTTCTCACACTACCTGTCCCTCTCCTACTTACTGCCCCCTCTCCGCGTGTGTTTCCTGGTCCAGCTGCCCACTCTCCTGGCCTCATTCTCGTTTCTCCTTGTCCTGGTGGAATCCCAGGACTCTGAGTGTCCCAGACTTGGCCTCAGCTGCATGCCATGGAAAAGAGCAGAAAATGAGAAGGAAGGGGAGAGAGAGCGCCTCTTTATCTGGCTGTCCCATGTGATATGCTTACTCTTTCCTCTTGAGTAGAAGGGCAGTGCCACCCCCATGAGAGGAAGGTCAGAGAACTGTGTTCACTGAGCATTATGTACAGGCTCCTAGAGGTCCTAGAGGAGGCTATGGCCGTGTGTGTCATTCCTGCAGGAATGACATGTGGGGTCTGCATTAGAGAGTGTTGACAGTCATGTGCAGGGGCAGGAATGAATGACGCCCCTCTGCCCTCTCCTGCCCCTCAGGCCTGATCTGTTCTTCCTCTCCTGGGATCTGTCACAGTTCAGGGAGGCTGTCCTGTGGTCATTACGGGGGGAGTCCACGGGCCACCTCTCTGCAGATCCTGCCTGTGCTCAAACAGTAGCATCACACTCACTGTGCCTTGGGACTGCTCAGGGCCCTGTTGGTGTCCCTCTGCTGGGCTGCTCTGTCCAGCGCCTCCTCCACCTGCCCTTGAATCATGCTGAGGCCAAGAGGAGCTGAAACAATAGCACAGCTCAAAAAAGGCTGCAATGGAGAGAATCTGGGCTGCATTACAGACACGAGAAGCGGCCCCACCAGGAGGAAGCTGTGACAAATGGATTTTCTTTAATTTGAAGTAGGGTCATATAGGGACCCCAGGCAATATGCTGGCATTTCTAGTCTGGACGCTGTACATCTAGGGACTGTGGGGCTTATGCATTTAACTTGTCTCCATCTGGGTCTCCCTCCTGAGAGAGAACAAGTAGCCCCTGGGAGTGTGGAGAGGGCCAGGGGGCCCACCAGGAGAGAGGGGCCGCAGGGTTGGGAGTGAGGATGAGGGGATAGGCCCGCTGCCCCCAGGTGCTGTCTGTCAGATGTTGCTGTCTCTTTACCACCATCACCCACCTCCACCCCAAAACAGTCTGAGGCCCCCAGAACAGAGGTCAGGGTGTCTGACCCACCTCTCCAGCACCCACAGCAGGGAAGCACATCACAGGCCACTTTCAGTGAATGATCACAGCAATGCAAAAACAAGCAGTGAATTCTTGAATACAGAACTGTTGCAGAAAACCAGGAAACCTGGACTGGATCGCTAATGGAAGAACCAAGCAGCACTCAGAGATCTTGGAGGGTTGAGGTTTATTTCACATTGGCAGCCTCAGAGGAGAGTGATCTCCAAAGGTCTGAGCCCCAATTACAGGAGGGCCAAGCCTTTTTATACATTTACTACAAAGCTAAGTGGGCAGTCAGCACACAGAAACTGTTGTAGTAGGAGCTATTCGGTCACTATAGGTGTATTCAGGATGCTAGTTATATTTTAATCCATTTCTGTGAATGTTACCGGAACACCGAATTATAAACTAGTGGGTTTCCATGACTATGATTGACAAGCTGTTCCAAACCATTGAGTCCTGGTGGGGGGGTGGGGGGAGGAGTGGAATACGTTGTTACATTGTTTCAATCTCAAGCACCCAAGCACTTTGTGATTCCTTTATATTGTGGAAGCCTTAACAGAAACTTTGTTTCCTTGACTTTCTTAGCTTTCCTGGCTTCCTACCAGACCCCAGGAGGGGAGGGATTTGAGAACTTTCTGTATATTTCCTCATCAGAACCATCACTACAACAGGAAATACAGAATTGGGTTCCTGGGGGCCTCTGGTCTCGTTTTCATCCGTACAGAACTTTGTTTTATGTGTGTTTCTGTTTAAAGACACCTTATTTAGTATTTGGTGCTGATTCATTAACATTGGAACTTTTGGCCAGCAGCACTGTAACTCATGCCTGGTTGAAGCCTATCTAACACATGTTTTCTCTGTAAGGCCCATTGCAACCTTCTGGCACTTAGGGACACTAGGTGGCATTCCAGCTCTAATGCTTGGGGACCATTTAAAATAGGGAAGCCACCAGAAAAGCATTAAAAATGTGAAAAATGTGGCACTAACTAGAACACAAAAAAGATACTTCTTTACAAGTGTTGTATGCTTATTTACAGTTGAAATAAGAAGGCAACATTGTTTTGCTAGAACTCAGCCGGGTTCTAGCAAATGTGTGTATCTGGTGACCCAAATATTTTGCTGC
This sequence comes from Manis javanica, assembly GCF_040802235.1. Taxonomy (NCBI): domain Eukaryota; kingdom Metazoa; phylum Chordata; class Mammalia; order Pholidota; family Manidae; genus Manis; species Manis javanica. The sequence continues at coordinate 18,441,976 of NC_133173.1, forward strand.
TCTGCATATATCTACAAATAACCGCATCTCAAGCGTTAATTTGGGGGTTACAAATAAATCTTAGCAAGTAGGTGAATTTGCAAAGATGGAATCGTGAATCATGAAAGTTGCATAAATGTAAACATTGTACATTAAAACACCTTACAACCTGATTAATCATGGATGGCATTGTCCAAATTAATGTATTGGGTTAGCCTCTTTTTCTTTTTTAAGTTAAATTTCATTTCCAGCCTAAATGATGCACTGTAATTTGTTAATCAAAAGTAATTTCATTGAAGGAAAGCTCTAAATGTGAACTAATAGGAATAAGATAGTTCGTAGAATCTGTTTACCCAACTCAAATGACTGCCCAGTCAAGAAGGTTCCTCCTAGAACATAGATCTAAGAAGTGACTCAGGCTTCTTGCTATCCCCGTTCAGATGGCTCTGTGTTCTGCAACAGACTGAGTCTCTTTCCTACCATTTAATTTAACAAGTCTGTCCCAGTTAACCTCTCCCCACTCCACTGAATACCCTTTAAGAGGTCTGTGAAGGGGTTGCCTGGTTGACCTTGTGATTGACCTGCTATTGTGATGGCCCTTGGCTCTGCAGGCACCTCCTCTCCTCCAGACAGACGCTGCTGCCTTCCCATGCTGGTGGGTCTCCCATTCAGCATGATCTCAGATTTGTCTAATGAGGAATTAGTCTAGCCTACTCTCGCCCCAGCCCTGCAGCTGGGCAAGGTGGCATTGCCCTGGAAATTCTGTGGGCCCCCGTGGCTGAGCTGGAGAGAGATCTTCCAGGTGGGAATGAGAAATACTGACTTGCCATTTTCCAGGTAGGGCAGAAGGATGAGTGGAGTGGTGGAGGGATAGAGGGTTTCTGTCTGGGGCCCACCTTCCCCTACCCTTTCCCCTGACGTGTAGTTCACAAGTATAGCCAACATTTTGAAAGTTTGGGTTATGCAACTTCACTTTTACAAGAGACCTATGTTAGTACCAGTTTTTTCAAACAGAAAGAAATCCGAAGATCAAAGAGGATTTTTACTTTTAGGGAAAAAAGTGAAAATAGCCTTCAGCGTTTGTTCTGCAGCAAGCCATTGCAGAGGAGGGCAGCCCCAGCAGCGAGAGGGACCCTACCGCCCTCCCTCCCTGGGAACCCCACTCAGCATCTGGGCATCCAGCCGCCGGAGCTGCGAAGTGTGTCTTGTGAGCATCTGTGCTTTATATTGATCTATTTTGTGCATCCGTTAGCAAGATGTGACCCCAGGTATCAGAAAAGCCTAAGAGAGTTTTTTTTTGGGGGGTCTGGGGACACTAAAAAAATTTTCACATAAATTAGTGGTGATTGCTTCTTCACTTTATGCCATTTTGGCTCAGGAAAGGTTTCATAGGAACTACTTTCAGACAGCAGAGGAGACCTGTACTTGAAAATATTTCTTTGCTGCTGAATGGTATTCCAATGCCATAAGATTCTAAGTGTTGTGATTTGGCAAGTGCCTTGAATTTAGCAAATTGTGACCTTTTCTACATATTTTCAAGATACGAGATGGTATTATGCGTTGGAGAAAACCAGGTCCTAGGCAGTTGTCATGAAGGCCACTGTCTGTTAACACTCCGCTCCCACAGAAGGGAGCTGTGCAAGGACTTGAGGATGAAAGAAGAACATCTCAGTCTTAGTAATTAAGTCTGAAATGTGGTTCAACAGGAAGTGACAAGTCTCTGTCTGCAGAGATCTTTTCAAAGTAGGGCAGCCTCCATAAGCTTAAATATTGCTGGGTCTCCTTTGGAATCTTTTAAGTCCTTGGGTTCCTTTCGGGCCCTAGGAAAATGGCTTTGTGCCCACAGACAACAATTTTAGACTCGAACAGCGGTGGAACGTTTTCAGTTATCTTGGGAACTTTAAGATCTTTCTAAATCCATTTTCTTGATTGAAATACAGCTGAACTGTGTTCATGGGACAAAGATAATCCCTGCATGTGTTTAATCTAAAAAATAAATTGTGTAGCAGTTGACCTGCATTTTTTGTGTTATCTCTGAAATAAGAGTAGGGTAGGAAATAACTTCTCTTTTTTTTTTTCTTTCTTTCTTTCCACTGATGGTTCTTCATTCATCTTCTGCCTTGGAGTTAATCCCTACAAAGTGATGGCTTTTGATATCACTTCTACTTGGAGTTTCTATCTGAAATACAGGAAATTTTCAGCTTAACATCCTAAAACATTTTGAAGCCTTCCCCACCCTCCTCTTTTAAAGGAAATTCAAAAGCCTCCTGACTTGGAATATTAGGTTATGTATTTCAACAGGAACAGTAGACATTAAACGTGGTGAAGACTAACTGCATATGAGAAAGGTCTCAACTAGCTGTCCTTGAGGGGCTGTCCTGGGCTCCTGCCTTCCCCTAGAACTTGCAGAAATGAGGAGGCCAGCAGGCTTGTTACTATGAGCTTACACAGTTAGAGATTTCATGGAAAAACTAATTGTTATAATTAGCCTTGTTCCCTGGGGGTGAGGGCTCCTTGCCCTCAACTGAGGGTGATGCCTTAGCTTTGAAAACCTAATCAAGCTAAGCCCCTAACTCCTGAAGGAACTCTGTGCTGCCCACCCCAAGCCAGCCACCCTGCTGACAGCAGCAGAGTGGCCCCAGTGCATTAGACCAGCCAACCTTTCTAACCTCCAGTGCCTGACGTCCCTTAGCAGAAGTTAAAAGGTCCAGTACAAGAGACTTAATTATTTCACTGGGCATTTAACACTCTCTGGATATTTTTTCACTGGGTGTTGACACTGGGTGCTGGGCACAGGCAGGCGAGGGTGGGGTTTGATTGCAATTTCTTTCACCCTGTTTCTGTACTCGGAAATCCTTGCACCTTGTTGTTAGGATTAAGGTTTCCTTGCTGGGATACCAAGTCTTTTTCTAGGGCAGAGTGATTGCTCCACCTCCCAATTAGCAAATGGTTGGTGGGGCTGAGACAATGTCTTGCCAATGGGTTTCAGCCCCAGGCAAGTTCACTACGGATTCAGTGAGACCAAGGAATGGCAATGGAACATTCTTGGGGTAAAAGGGTTTATACCCAACTTTATTCCCACGGTGGCAGGTCAGCCACTAGAATCCCGTCCACTCAGAGTAAGTCTGCATGTAGCAAGATGGTCTCTGCCTCTGGGCATCTCTGCCCGTGCAGCCGTCCCAGTCTCTGTCCTCAATACTGCCACCACTCCAGCTTCTGCTCTCCTGTAGCCGTGTAGCCCTGCAGCCCTGCAGCCATGCAGCAGCCCAGAGCACTGGACGGAGCTCTATTTTATATAGAGTCAGTAACAATGTATTGCTCACGTGTGTGTGAGCAAGCCGACCAGGGCCAGGTGAGAATCCTGGCCATAGGAACCTTCACTGTCTCCACAGACAGTGTCTTAAACTTTGCTATGGCTTTCAAACAGGAGTTTGAAACATGAGGCTTATTCCTGGGAGCCACACTTAGTGAGTCTTCACACTGTGAGTCCCTTCTCTCTGACTCACCCACCTTGCCTTCTTAGTGCAGGGGACAGGGAATACTTCACCTGGAGATGTCTGTGGGCCCAGCTGGGCTGGAATGCTCTAGAACTTTCTGTTCTGTTCTGCATCTGCCCCAGCAGGGGTCTGCTGACCAGTAAACATAGACAGTAAAATACAGGAGAAGGCAATGAAAGAAGTCAGCACCTCTAAATCAGTTTATGATGCAGGCAAATCATGTTTTCAAATATTTACAGAGGTTCCTAGGGAATTACATCACTGTTTATAACTGTTTTGATTGCTTTTTTATGGCTCAGGCCCTGTAGAGCCAAGAGATATAATTCCTGAGAGATGTCAAACCCATACTTCAAGCCTCCCCTCCTGAGAGGAAAGTTGGGGCATAATGGGAAAAGTGCGCCTCCTAATAAACTGAGCACTGGCTAGCAGTGGGGGATTATTAATGTGCTGCCGGGCAGTGGGAAGTCCTGTCTTCAGTTTACAAGGCATTGGCGTGAGCCACAGTGGCTCAGCATATGTGGGGGGGCCCAGCCTGGATGTGGGAGCAACTCCCATGTGCAGGCTTTGTGTATGCTTTCTCTGTGGAAGTTGTTGGAAAATTCTGGTGGGACTGACTTGTGAATGGTTGGAACTCGGTGCTTGTCTTCTGATTCCATCCCATATGGTGAAACTGCCCTGCACTTGTAAAGAGAACCCCATGCAATCCTATCAGAGGGCAAGAGAGGAAGGGGATCCCAGTCTTCATGCAGGACAGTCGGGGGCCACTCAGCTCCTATCCATCCTCTGCGTCTCTGGTCCAGACACTACATTCTCAACCCGTCCATTTAGCACCAGGGGCCAGTTCTGTCCTGGGCTCCTTGTCCAACTCTTTCCTGGCATCTTGACACCAGTGTGGGTCCCCACAAGCATTCTTGTGAGGCAGTATGACCCAGAAGTGGAGGCAGTGGGCTCTGGAGCCTCAAACCCCAGCTCTGTTTCTCAGTAGCTGTGTGACCTTGGGCATGATCCTTGACCTCTCTCTGGATTAAATAGATTAATGCTTCTAAATGCTCAGACTGGTGCCTACTGTCCAGTGTCCAGCATGCAGTCAGCTCAGGAAATGTTTGCTGTTGTGATTCAGCATCATGACATATTTTCAAGGCCGATTTTGGAAACAAAGTAGTGGGGTTTTAAAGCCTTGCAGAGCCTAGGTGGTTGAGGAAACGAGCTGGCCGAATGCTGCTTGGGGAGAAGCCACCTCCTGGGCACCAAGGGGGGTGCCGATCACTGGGTGTGTCAGCTGAGTCTTCCCAAGAAGCCATTCTAGAAATCTCTCTAAGCAAATTCCAGAATGACGACCTCTTCTGGGCATGTGATAAAACTCAACTAGTAGCATCTGAGAGCGAGACATACGGTGGAAGCTCTTTCTGGGCTATTCCTGGCACACAGGGAAGGCCTGAATCTACTGCCCTCATGTGAGAGAGACTTAGAGCCTCTGGTGCCCAGTACTAAGCTCCTCCCTCCTCTCCCAGGAGCATCCCTGTGGTGCAGACGCTGCGGACCACCACCCTGACCACCGCCTGCGCCGACCGTTCAGACCAGCGTGTGGGCTACCTGGAACACGTGGTGGCTCGTGTCTCTATCTCCCACCCACGCCGAGGAGACCTCCAGATCCACCTGATTTCTCCCTCGGGAACCAAGTCTCAACTTTTGGCTAAGAGGTAAGGCCAGGCTGGTCCAGGGTCGGATCTGGTGCTCACCATGAGGGCCTGTCCAGGCCAAGGTCACAGCCTCCCTGCAAGACACCCTGGGATGAAGGCTCGTTGGTTCCACTAGCTGCTTCCCCTTGGAGACACTGACATGCAGGGCCCACAAACCTGAAAACGAGCTGCCTGAAACAAGGGCTCCAGCACTCCTGGACAACTCGTTTTTAGGCAGTAACGACAGAGGGTTTGTGGTGGTTCTGCTGTGTGGCAGAGTAATTTATGGAATTCCGGCTATGAGTTAATTGCTCTTAGAAGTGCATTGAAGATGATTTTTATCATATTTATTCGACATTTTAAGTGAGAACGTGTATCAAAGGAGCACTATTTTGTCTCCAGAAGCTTGTCCTGCCCTGTCGGGGGTTGTGCTTTAGGACCTGCATAGGCACAGGCCCTGCTCTGCGGGAGTCACAGCTGGGCCTGTGTGGGGTGCTCAGAGGCTGCTTGCTGCTGCATTCTGGACCATGTGCCTAAAAGGGCCCCCGTTTCCCTGGAGCACTGAGAAACAGGCCTGAATTCTGGAGCTTCAGGCAGTTTGCGGAAAGCAATGAGTCATTAGAAACAAGGAGAAGCACTTTGATGCCATTTATGCGACTTGCAGAAACTTGGAGGGAAGGGACTTCCAGGAGCTTGGGGGAAGTTGGGGGGCTGGAAGTAGGTTTCAGAGACAGATTAGCATTTCTAGCTTCTCTTAAAAAATAGAACTGGCAACTGTGTCCACCACCCTCTCATTAAGCACCCTGAGACTGCCCTGCCTGCTGGACTGCGGCCCCCCTCCCTGCTTGCCCTGTGTGAGCCTATTTGACTCCTCAGTTTCCTGCCTGGGGCTGCTGCGTTGCACAGGCTGTAGGACTCAGAAATGGGGGTTGAGTGTAAGCCTCCATTCAGGACCAGGCAGGCTTCGCATGCATTCTTTCTTAAACCCCTTCTACTCCTCCTCTGCTTTGCATAAGACAGAGATTGCTTGCCCTGCAGCAATGTAAGGCAGACACACCTTTGTCTGAGGGAGTGGGGAGGTGTACTGTGCCCCCAACTCCCCAGCAGCTGGCTGGTGGGACAGTGGGCAGCGGGCAGTGGATTTGTCCTTGGTATGCTGGGACCAGCGCAGAGACCAGACCCTGGCTTCACGGGTTTTCAGACTTGGCCACCAACCTCAGCTCCTACTAGGTTCCACCCTCGTAGCACAAGAGCAACACAAGGCATCTCTCCCTCCTGAAGGTAGGCCGAGGCCACACTCTGCCTTTGCTCACAGGAGATAAGCAAGGGTGTGTGCAGTTTGAATGTACCAGCTGGCAAGCTGCAGCTTAATGCTATTTTGCAACCAGGGTTGTTTTTATTATAGTATTATTATTATTATTATAACTTTTAGAGATTTCATCTAAATGCCTGAATTTCTAACATTTCTTTAAAAACTGGAAGCTCTCCAATATGGATCCTCATTTCCTGCACAAACACTAGGCTGTAGCTGGGCAGATGAGTGATTCTACTTCAGTGCCCCATGTCTCTGTCCTGGCACCAGTACTGAGGCCAGGCACAAGTTCCGTGTCTCTGGGCTCTGGTGAAGTCACCCTGCTGGGGCCCCCCAGGCCAGACACCAGGAGGCAACTGAGGTGGTGACCCCTGACCTCAAGGCAGGACCTAGGTGCTGGTGTCAAATGACTTGGGTTGGCAACAGCCATGGTAAAGCTCAGGGGTCAAGGCGATGGACAGCAAGCAAGCAGGGTAGTAGTGCCCTGCAGGACCTCACACCAGCATCACAGCCCAGCTCCTTCACTTCCCGGCTGGGTCCCCACTTCTCTCTATTCCTCACTCTGGGAATGTCATTTTATCCCCGTCACAGTCAGGAATATTGCAAGAACTGATGTGATGATACAGAGGAAAATGCTTGGCACAGCGCCCTTCCTGTCCTGCTTACTTACATCTATCTGTCTACCTGACATGCGGGAACCTTCCAGCATCCCCCGCGCTCCTCCCCCCAGCCCCGCCCACTCTGTTCTCTTTCCCTTCCCCCAGCCATCCTTCTGCTCAGGCCCAGTGCTGGAGCCCCTGGGATGGCAGAGCGCAGGTCCTGTGGATTCATTTGGCTCATTACTACCCATTTGCTGGGAGTTGCTGTACTTGTGCCACCAAGACCTTCACATGTGCCCCGAGGCCCTTGGGCAGTCCCCTGAGTCTTGGGAAGTTGTTCTTTCCCAAGTCACAGATTATGTGATTATACGATGAGTTTGTGATTTAGGATCTATTACCCTCCACTTTATTTCACATCGTGCTTAATTCGGCAGCTTTTTCAGGTTGCCAGATTTTCTTCACCAGGAGTAAGTTGACATTCTAAGTGCTTCAGACAGTTTGTCTTTGTCCTCTGCCCAGGGCGTTGGATTCAGTTTGGCATTGTGTAAAAATTAGCTTTGACCTTTGCAGTTTCTTCAAAGAGAGTACAGGGTGCCCCCCCTTCTCACTCTTCTCTGTGCAAAGAATGGTCCCTTGATAGACAATTTCATTCATCAGCTGTTCAGAGCACCCCCAAATGGGGAACTGAGGCTTATATCACACAAAACATATGTATCTGAATTTCTAATGAGCAGTAAAGAATATGGGGATGCAGGACATGAGTTGGAGACCTCTTAAATACCTGTTAAAAAAAAAGTTGTTCCAAAGTAGAGATGGAAAATCAGACTGGGAAGGAAGAGGAAAAGATAACAACATGGAATAGTTTTTTCTAAGGAGAGAAAACTGAGGGGGGCCCTCAGTGTTGGAAAGAGAGTGCCCATGAGCTGCTGCCTGTTTCTGCTCAAACCAAACATGAGCAAAGCGGCCAGAGCTGAAATCCCAAGAAAGACCATCAGGTCTGGAAGAACCAAGAGAGGCTCTGCAGGACCTGCCAGGGGAGGTCGCCGGCCGGAGGGAGCTTCTGTTCCTCCCCACCCTCGCCAGCCACCTCCCAACCAGTTAAGCCCTGGAGATAATGGAACAGTACTTTTCCCACAAGTTTGGGTAGTTGTACGTTTTTCCTTCTTTCTGTTCTGGAGGACAGCACCAGAGCTGGCTCTAAGACAAGCGTGCAAGTTTCATTCATACCACAAACCAGGGTTTTTGAAAGGCTTCCTTTGTGATGCCCTTGTTTCTTAAGTAAAAGAATCCTGAGGCCCAGTCTTTGTCTGCTTATATGTGTTCAGGCATTGGCGTCCTGAGCTCCGTAGGATTGCTCTGGGGTGGGAAGGGACCAAGCACATTCTGAAGGAACATGGGGATGGAGGGCATGGGTTGGAGATCTCTTAAATACCTGCTGGTGATGGAAAGACGAACAGGAGTCAGAATGCGGTTCCAGCCCAGCTGGTTCCTGGCTGTTTGACCTGTATAGCAAATCACTACACCTGCATCTCTCCCTGTGTAAGTTAGGATGGGATGGAGGAGACCACCACTGACTTGCCTGCCTCTCAAAGTGTCTAGGAGACCCAGTGAGATAATGGAGGTGAGCCTGCTGTCCAGTGCTGTGTCATAACGCAAGTCACCCTTTCAGCAGCCCCTTCGCATCAGCTGGGGCCAGGCCTCTACCCTGTTCTCACACCTGCTGTCCTTGAGGCACTGTTCAGCAGATCGTACAGTCACCTGAGGAATTCTGAGGCAAGACAGAGCCTCTCTTGAACTTGTCCCCCATCCCCAACCACTTTCAGGACCCCCGTTTTCTAACCCTAGGTCTCCAATTGCAGATTGCTGGATCATTCCAACGAAGGGTTTACAAACTGGGAGTTCATGACTGTGCACTGCTGGGGAGAAAAGGCTGAGGGGGAATGGACCTTGGAAATCCAAGACATGCCATCCCAGGTCCGCAACCCAGAGAAACAAGGTCAGTAGCTCTCAGGAATTTCATGACCACTTCTGTATTTCAACCCTTTTGTTAACTATGGATTTTTATTTAATTTCAGTGTCTCTGGTAATTCTTTTTTTTTTTTTTCAATAGAGGTAAAATGCACATAATACAAACTTCATCATTCATAATTAACTGGCTTTTTAGTACATTCACAATGTTATACAACCATCACCACTACCTAATTCCAGAACCTTTTCATCACTCCAAGGGGAAATCCCATACCCATCTGTGTTCCACAGTGGCTAGACCATTTTATATTCCTAGCACATATATATGAAGGTTTTAATTTCTCTGCATTCTCATCAACACTTGCTATTTCCATTTTTTAAAAATTATAGCCATCCTAGTGGGTGTGAAGTGGTGTATCCCTGTGGCTTTAATTTGCATTTCCCCAATGGCCAGTGATGCTGGGAATCTTTTCATGTGCTTAGTGGCCATTTTTATATCTTCATTGGAGAAATGTCTCTTTAAGTCTTTTGTCCATTTAAAAATTGAGTGGTTTCCCTTTTATTATTAAGTTATAAGAGTTCCTTAAGTATCCTGGGTACTAGATCCTTATCAGATACATGGTTTGCAAACTTTTTCCTCCCATTTTGCGGGTTCTTTCACTTAATCAATACTGTCTTTGATGTACACAAGTTAATTTTGCTGAAATTTCAGTTTATTTTTTCTTTTGTTGCTTGTGCTTTTCATGTCATATTTAAGAAACCATTATCTGATCTGAGGTCACAAAGGTTGAAACTTATGTTCTCCTCTTTTTTTAATATAATTTATAGGTTTTACAGTTTTAACTCTTAGTTTAGGACTTTGATCCATTTTGAATTCATTTTTTTGTAGAGTGTTAGGTAAAAGCCTAAATTCATTGTTTTGCATACAGCTATCCAGTTGTTCTGAGACTGTTGGTTAAAAAGACTATTATTTCCCTCATTTATTAAATGATTTTGGCATCCTTGTGTCATAGATTGTCCATGGATGTATGAGTTTATTTCTGGACTCTCAGATCTGTCCCTACCTATGCCAGTATCACCCTGGTTTGGTCACTGTAGCTTTGTATATATTTTGAAATAGGGCACTAGGAGTCCTCCAATTTTGTTCTTCCTTTTCAAAATTGTTTTGGCTATTTGAGGTCACTTACAATTCCATATGGATTATAGGATCAGCTTGTATCAATCTCTGGAATAAAGGTTGGAATTCTGACAGGGATTTCATGGACTCTATAGGTCAGTTTGGGGAGTATTGCCATCTTAGCAGTACTGAATTTTCTGATCCATGAATAGGGGTGTATTCCCATTTATTTAGATTCTCTAACTTTTTCAGCATTGTTCTGTAGTGTTTGGTACACCTGCCTTATACTTCCTTGGTGAGATTTGTTCCTAAGTACTTTTATTCTTTTCAATGCTGTTGTAAGTGGGATGGTTTTCTTGATTTTGCTTTCAGGTTATTTGTTTCTCTGGTAATTTTACAACCTTTCATACCTCTCCATTTGGTTAATAATCATTTATTTAACTGGTTCTTTACTGAACTTCTACTATGAGCCAGGCATGGACCTAGGTGGCAGGGCTGCAGTAGGGAAGAGAATGAGAATGAGCATCATGTCTCGTTCGGTAGGCACCCACAAGGGCTCTGCGGTCTTCCCGTAGCTCTCTGCCGCACCTGTGGTGATGTCCGTGGACCACACTCCAATCTAGCTTTTCTGGGGGAGCTTCCCAGAGGTTTGCGGGCGCTGCTGTACTGTTTCCCACAGTCTGCTTCATCATCCTAGAACCTTCCCCTGCCCTGGCCTCTTTCTGATTTTCTGTGAAACACAGTTTGGAGGGATTTTTTTTTTTCCCAGAGAGAATAAAAGGGCACTGATTTGTCTTATGTAGAAAATTAACCTTAAATCATCATCTATAAGGTTTCCCTGCCCCCAGAAAAAAAGTCACTTTTTTACCTTGACAATAACAAATAACTTGTGCAAAAATGATACTGTAACAAAGTCGAGAAATATAAAAATGTAAAATTTTAGATCACTTGAAATCCGTGTATTGTAAAAGTAGAAACTCCTAAATTCTTCTAAAAGCCCCAAAGTATACTGGCCTACTGTTAAAAGTAAGGGGTTGACTTCTCATGCTAAGTGCACAGGCAGGCATTCCTTGCTCCCCAGGCACAAGACAGCGTCAGAACACCGGCGCCCACTGCTGCCTGCGTGGGAGGCTGGCTCTAGGAGGCTGGCAGTTGCATCCACGCGGATGGAATGCATCCGTGGATCTGTGCAAACACACGATGCAGCTTGTCCGTCTGCAGCTGAGGCCCACGTCTATAGTGGGGAATTGCATGCACATCATCATGATTCTGGGAAGTGTTTACATTTCTAAGAACTTTGCGGTCCAGAGTCCCCCTCTGGACCTCATTGTCCTCAGCTATGAAATGGAGCCGAGCTAGATGCTGTCTCTGAAGCAGTGGCCCCTGTGGCATGTCACATGCTGGAAGGGGATTCGCTGGCCTGAGGTTACCCCCTTCCCTTTCTCTAGTCTGCCCAGATCTCACTTCTCTTCCAGACCTGGATGGAGACATCCTCCTCCTGCAGGGGTGGGATGGGTGGGGAGCAGGCAGGCACCTAGGAGGCACCCAGACCCGCTAGGCCAGTGCTTTCTCTGGGAGGATTATCAACATGCAGGTGTTAATGCTGTGTGTCTGGTTGTGCCCAAGATCCTGCAAGACCGGCTGTACTATGCTTTGGGGAACATTGAGAGATTGGTGGGGAGCCACTGAGGGATTTACAGCAGAGAAGAGAGATGATCTGAGGTTCATGTTGACAGGCTCATTCTGCCAGCTTGGCCAGCACAGACTGACATGTGGTGGAGGGGGGAGGGGCAGAGGCAGGGAGGCCAGTTAAGAGGCCATTCCAATATGAGTGACAGTGACTTGGGGGCATTTAAAGTGGTCAGATTCCAAAAGTCGGGTTTGGAGGATCTGCTGCCGGGTCAGATGTGGACTGGGAGAGAAGAGAGAGAGCTTTTGGCCTGTGCAGTAGAAGAATGGGGCTGCGGTTTCCTAGACCTGGAACATGGCAGGGGGAGCGGGTGCTGGAAAGTTGATCAGGAGCTCAGTGGGGGCTGGTTAAATTGAAGGTGCCCAAGGCAGGTCCGGGGAGATGTGTGCCTGGAGGTCCAGGGAGGGTGGGACTGGAAATACACACGTACGTGTTTTCATCAAACAGCTGGTATGGAAAGGCACAAGTGTGGACAAGCTGGCTGCAAGGGCAGTGGGGCACCCTGAACCCTCCTGGGTGTGGGCAGTGAGAGGAAGTCTCGTTACGTACATAAAAATGATTTCATGGGGGCAGGTACAAAGCTGTGGGGTCACTTGGGTACCACAGCACAGGCCATGCATCTTCCCCGCACCCTGCCTGCCACCTCGGCTCCCACTCCTGCTTGCACAGCACTCGCCAGCTCTGTGCTCACCTTTCACACTGATCTTTGCTCTCTGGAGCCTTGTCTTTGGGCTCCTGCCATGCCCCCAGTACCTGTATGGGTCCTCATAGGTGCCGAGTAGGTGTTTTGTTGCTGAATGAGCACAGGTGGAACTTTTCATGTCAACACATGACCAGATGCTGTGCACACTGCAGAGGACACATGCTTAGTGATCAATACAAGGGGTACTTCCAGAGGTTGGCCCTGAATTACATCCTGAAACAGGCCAGTGTCCACCCCCGGATATGGTTAGACCCAGGGTCTAGTTGAGACAGGAAAAGGATAAACATCTCCTGGTGTCTACTGGCTCTGACCTTCTGTGACTCACTGGAATTTGGGGGAATGGGATACACTGTCACAGAGAGGGTGCCCATTTCTGCAGCAGCTCCTGCAGTGGCTTAGCCTGAGATTTACTTTGCAGAGAGCTGCTGTGCCTGAGGTGGTCTTTGCAGAAACAAGGTCAGGCAAGTGGCCTGCCACTGTTGATGGGCACTAAGCCTATCTTCCTGTGCAAGGCAACACGGGTCCCTCTCTTGTCACTGCATGCTCAGCACATCCAGGCATTGTGCCTCCTCCCCAGCACAAGACGGAGTCAGGGTCGCGCCACCAGCATCTCTCCAGGGAGGTAGGAGAGAGGGGAAGAAAAAAGAATGAGAACTATCTTACATCCAGTCTGCCTTTCAAAGCAGGCCAATCCCCAACACTGCCGTGTTCAGGTCAGGCTGGTGATGCCTGCTGGGGACCTCAATCCGGGAAGGTGACACCTGGTGACTGAGGTTTCCCACTGTCTCTGGTATTCTGGATCCCAAGGGAAATGCAGGCCAGGAGCTGCCCTCTCAGCTTTGCTTGTGCCGAGGGTGTGATTGACCCCACTGGGTATGTCCTTCCCTCCCTGGTTGTGTGGTCAGGGTGGCCCCTAGCGACCAGGTCACTGCCGGCCTCGGTGCCAGGAATAGTGCCCAAAATAGCAAACAAAAAGGCACTGAACCCAGAAAAAACAGCACCCTTGTCATTTCCTCTACAGTGATTCTGAGAACCTGTTCTTGGGGCGAGGCACTGCATTTCCGTGTTGTTCATTTCAACCTCCCTCAAATCTCTGCAACTTAATTGCTTAAAAAAAAACAAAAAACAAAACCAACTCAGTTTCAATGGTGTGCTGTGTAAAAATACTTGAAGATACCAGCTAAGCCCTAGGAGTTACTAAGTAATTAAATCATCTGAATGATATGCTGCTAGCTCAGATAATATTCATGTCCTGTCAAATTGCACTTGGTTTACGCCATTAGTTTCAAAACTAGTTTTAAAAAACTAAGTAGCAGATTAGTCATCAGTTTTCCTCTTTAGCTCCTGGGCCAAAGGAAGCGTGCGTTTTCTCCCAGGATCACTCTCCTCCGGGAGACAAGTTAGGATTGGAACTAAGTGCACATCCTGTTTTACAGCTGTGTTGCATTTGTGAGTGGCTTTTCATTCATTCCTGCATCCAGCACATGTTTACTGAGCTCTAATCAGTGCCACATCTAGGGACACAAGGACCCTGCCCCTCACTGGGAAAGCAGGCTTGGGTCCAAGTGTGGGAGTGAGGGCTGGGGCAGGGAGCCTGGCATCCGGGGTGGGTGCATGAGCCCAGCAGCCATAGAGAGCCTGTAAGGCCTGAGATGGGTCGCTGGTGACAGTGTAGTCAGAGCAGAGTAAAGGTCCCAAAGTAAAGTTTAGAGAAGTATGGCTGCATTTTAGAAAGTTTCCATCTAGAATGCTCAGTGTTTTAAGTTAGGCTTTCTGAATGCAGAAAGTTTCAGTCTCTGGGAAAACTGCGTGCTTCATTCTGCATCTGGCATGGAATAGGCCCGGGATCAGCCCCTCTTGCCTCCACCTTTCCCAAATCTCCATGCCTTAGTCGGTTCAGGCTGCTATACCAAAGTGCTGTAGATGGGGTGGCAACAGAAATCTCTCTTACAGTTCTGGAGGCTGAGAAGGCTGCCAGCATGATCAGATTCTGCTTGTAGATGGTTGTAGATGGCTGCCTTCTTCTCCTTCTATCCTCACATGGCCAAAGGAGAGCAAGCTAACTCTCTGGGGTACCTTTATCAGGGTGCTAATCCTATTCATGAAGGCTCCACCCTCCAGACCTAATCACCTCCCAGAGGCCCCACCTCCTGACATCATCACATGTGGGGGGAGGTTTCAGCATGTGAATGTTGGGAAGCAGGAACGTTTGGTCCCTAATAACACTGGGCCTCAGTGCTTGGCCTCCTCTCCTGCAAGATGAGACTGAACACACGTTCCTCAGGGGTTATGTGGAAGGTGATGACACAAGTAATTGAGGGTAGGGGTCCCCCCACCCTTTCTTCCCCACCTCAGAGCCCCACTTGGTGGTCACACCTGGGGCACTAGGCAGAGCCCGTGCACCTGGACCACTCAGGCCAGACTCCCTGCCCGGGTGGGCATCCTGCTCAACCCCCAGGGCCAGGGAAGGGCCCAGCACCCGCTCATGGCCTGGAGTCCCTGCAGCACCCTGATACATGTGGTACCGTGGCTCCTCCCCTGCTCAGCTGGGATGAGGCCTGGCTTTGAACTGCCCCAGAGAGGTCTTTGTTCATTCACTCAGCACATGCTGACTTAGACTGCACACCTGCTGCATGCCAGGTCTGCTAGGGCATACGTCATTCTGCACCCGCATTCCGCCCCAGGGACCCAGCACAGTGCCCTGCAGGAGAGCTCAGCCAGGGCTGTGGTTTGTGTCTTTGTGGGGCTCAGACTTCCTTTGTAATCACAAACTCACCTGAATAGCTAGGGCACCTCCCACCATCTTCCCCTGCCAGGAGGAGGTGTGAGGCATCAGCTGTAAATGGCAAACATAATCAAGCATGTTTTCCAATCCTCCTCTGTAATGGATACCATGTATCTTATTTCATGGCCCCAGTGGGCTTTAGTTTTACGTACTTGGTATTCACACAGTAATAAATAAACTGCCTGAGAGAAGTGATGGCATTTTAAAAACTTCTGTGTCTTTCTCTTGAACTCAGAGAATTCACTTTTTCTCCCTGATTAGAATTTCTCATTTTTCTCTAATCCTCCCTCTGTTTCTAAAAGAACAGCAACCCACATGTGCCAGGCTTTTCTTGGTTTTATCAGCATTTCAGATTCCCACTGGTGTAGGGAAGAAGTCAAATTTATCAAAGGAACAAAAGAAGAATAGGATGACAATTAGTGCTTATTATGTATTTTTCACTAGGTGCTGGGTGTAATTTTATCTTATTAAAAATCAGTATAGACTCAGGGTGTCTTAAACAGAGTGATAGCTGTTAATAAGGAGTTAAAGCTTATGAAAAAAATTCTTATTGCCAGTGATACATACTATCATATTTACAAGTGAAGTGTTAATGATGTCTGGGATTTGCTTTCAAGTCCTCTGGGAGGCGTGGGGTGAGGGAGTGGAGTGGCGAGGAGGGGATGGAGGAAAAAACATTGGCGAAACAATGATTGTCGGGATTGCGTGCTGGGGACATAGGGATTCATTGTGCTGTGTCCTCTATTTTGTGTTTTCTTGAAAATCTCCATCATGAGAAGTTTTAAAAAACACATTTCTTCCAAAGAGGTCAGAATGAAAATCTCTCATAGAGATTTAGATTGCACAATTAAATAAAATAGCATACAGATACAGTTGCTTTAGAGGACATATACCTCAATTCTACATATGTGTGTGAGAAAATAAACATGTTCAGTGGGCCACTGAAGAACTGGTTTCTTGGGACTAGTTGACTGGGGCTTTCTTACCTCCAGACAGTCAATCTTAAATTTAGGAATAAGGCAGAGTACCAAACTCTGCGTGTGTGTGTGTGTGTGTGTGTGTGTGTGTGTGTGTGTGTGTGTGCACATGCATTTATGGATGGGAGTAGGTATTAGGTATAAGTATATATATATATATATATATATATATATATATATATATATATGTGAGCATGGGGGTATGTATGCATCTGTAGGTATATGTATACACATGCATGTATATATGTGGGTACTATATATATATATATAAATGTGTGTGCACATATGCCTTCATGGATAGGAGTAGGTATTAGGTGTATCTTTGTGTGTGTGTATGTGGATACATATGTATCTGTGTGTATATGTGGACATGTGTACCCATATCTTGTGTATATGTGGGTATGTGTGTGTGCGTGTGTGAGTGTAGGTGGGTACATATGTGTGTGTGTATTTGATTGTTTTTAAAGAACCAGCATAGCATAGAGGCTGAGCTGTGGAGCCAGCCAGCTCAGCAGATCCACATCCTGCCACTTGCCAGCAATGGTGCTGGTCAGGTCATTTCCATTATCTGAGCCTTGAGTCCCCCTTCTGCATAGAGCATTTTCCCTTTTGGGAGAATTGATTTGAACCGTCATGTTAAGTGCTTAGAGTTATTATTAACATGACTCCTCACAGCGATCATATTGTGAATGTTTTTATCTTCATTTTGTGGAGAGGAAGCTGGTTCCCAGCTCCGTCTAAGAGCTGACTGAGCTCACCCAGCCATCTGGGCACAGCCTGGAGTCAGGTGTGTCCCTTCTAATGGCAGCCAGGCCTCACACTGGCTCCAGCCCATGCGGTGAGCCCTCCCAGGCACGTCCGTGGCAGAGCAGGCAGCCCTGAGGTGATGTTATTCTGTTTAGCCCTGTGGCTGATGGTTTTCACGTGTCTGGCTTTAGGATATTTTTGGCTGGATTTTTTGCTTAAAGTGTTATAATTAGAAGATACAGATCAAATGAAATATTAAAGACTAATAGGTGCCTTGTATGCAGAGCATGTGCTGTGTGCTAGGATCAGGATTCTTAGTAAGTGTTTCTCCTGAGAAGCTGCTCACCTAGGTTGAAATTTGAGACAAGATATGACTTGAGACCTTGGTTTGGCCAGTAGGTGTGGGTGCAGCCCTTTATTTTTTTTTAAACCACCTGAGCACAATAGGCACTTAGAATAGATGGTTATTGATTTTAAGGGTTTTTCCTATGTACTGTGTTCCTGGCTTCACTATCATCAAGATAGCCATTCTTTACAAATTTTAACACAATCCCAGTCAATATCACCATGAAATTAAGGGGGTGAGAGGTGCTTGACTGAATGATTATAAAGCTTATCTGGAAAAGTGAGCACAGAAAGTAGAAATTCTGAAAAAATAAACTGCAGATATTAAACATAATTGGAATCTATAATAATTAAAATGGTATGGCCCTCATGCTAGCATAGACACATAAGTCAGGGAGATCAGAATAGGCAGTCCACAAGTAGAACCATATAGATACACTAAGTGCAGCATTTCAAATTGGAGGGGAAAGGATGAAGTATTGATAAAAGCTATTAACAACTGGCCAACCATTTGGAAAGGAAATCATTATTTTGGAAGATTTGTACATGTAAATTAGAAACTGCTGTCTGGCACAAATACCATAAAATTAGAAAAATATTTATAAAATATTTTGTACAAATTCTAGTAATTCACAGATGGTCTTTTTCACTTCTTGCTAGTCGAAGGGTTACAAACTTTTTCTGTAAAGGGCCAGACAGTTAATATGTTAGGATTTCTGGTCACTGTAATCACTGTTCAACACTGCATTATAGTGTGAAAACAGCCATAGAAAATCTATTAATGATTGGGTGTACCATGTTCTAACATAACTTTACAAAATAGGTGATGGGTCTGGCCACCTGCCATAGCCTATTTTCATGTTCCAGTTGAATTGAGTGCTCTATTACCTGGTAATTAAGAAGCCTGTTTATTTGTGTGTTATTTAAGGCAGCCTATCCCATCCCTATTTTCCCACCCATGGACCCATATTATCCTATGTGCTGATAAATATTTAACACCAGTGCTCCAGGGAAACCTGTGTATGTGTGTGTATATATAAAATTATGTCTGTATATATATATATATCACATAAGTTTATTATAAGTTTCATTAATACAAAGTATGTATAGCACATAATTTACAAATAATAATAAAATATCCACTATTCATATTAAATTTCATATAGCCAATTGATTCTCAGAGAATACTTTCATTGATTTTTGCCAAAGTCTTGTGTCTATAGCCAACCTATGGTTACAGTTGATGAACAACTGTCTTTCCAACATAAATATAGGTCAGAACTTTATTTGTCAGAGACATGAGCAACTTCTTTGCTAAATTGGATGATAGTTTTCAAATATTGGAAGCATATTTCCTCAATTTTTTAATGCTGTTTCCAATGTGGTGGCTACAGACATAACACACTTTTAAGTTTAATTTGCATTATTAACATTTTCTATATCATTTTCTTAAGTCTAGAAAATCAACAAGAAATCAAGACTTTATTTATAGTGTTTGTGAATTTCCATGTACAAATGCTCACACTGTGGCTGATTTCAAGCTACCAACATGACGTCACTGAAAGCCGAGTTGGGAGGAGATAGGCAGTAGCCACCAGTAGATAGTATTTCCATTGTATGAGTTGAATAGATGTAAATAACCCCAAGGCATACATAATGATAAAATATAGTAAAATAATTAGGCAGTGATGATTTTTGAGTATTTGTTACCTTCATTTCCAATATAATTGATTTCATTGTAAGTTTATATAATTTATTTTTAAAAACAGCTATGTTTAACAGTCAGCTCACAGATTTCCTTGAAAATGTTAACAATAAGCTCTATTAAGTCAATGTGAACTGGCCTCACTGCATATTCAGAATCATATAGGTATAGGACTAGTTTTTCTTTTGGGGTGACTGTACTTGAAGGGGGATGATTCAGTGTATGACCAAGACTCAGACCTAACATACCCCCACCCCACCCAGACTCCTCTTTATCTCAACAAAGCCAGCCCATCGCCAAGTAGGGCCTTGGTCTCTCCCCTGTGTCCCCCAGTACTAGACATCACAATCTGGAGCTCTTTCCAGGCCCAGTGAGAGCAGTGAAGACCAGTTTAACTGCTAGTTAATAAATCAGTTATTTTCTTGTCTAAACATTGCTAATCAGTGAACAGTTCTCATCTGAATTCTCAATATTCTAAAAAGTCATTTTTCCAAGGGGAAAATTTTTAAAAACAAACATGGTATTTAAAAATTCAAATACACAGGCAGACCCCCCTTTTTATCTCTAATATCTCAACCCCTGTTGTTAGATGGCTGCAAACAGAGTTTTATAATGTGTTGCAGCCTTCATATATAAAGAGTGCTTACAAATCACTAACATGCAAAAGTAAATTAGAAAAATATGCTAGAATATTACATTAGAAAATATGCACTAGAAAAATAGGCAAAGAACCTGAAAAAGCAATCCATAGAGAAAAAATATAAATAACCAGTAAATGAAAGACATACAATTTTTGTAGTGATTAAAGGAAATATAAATTAAAACACAAGAAAGTAAATTTCATGATAGCAAACCAATAAGCAGAAGTTCCAGAGAGTACAAAACAAGTAACAGTATGTGCATTGTGTTCTGCACTTGGGGCCACAGTGCGATTTTTTTTTTTATTGGTAACGTTAGACTTTCATTTTTTTTTTTTTAAGTATCAGTGGTATACAATATTATGAAGCTGAACAACATTGTGGTTTCAGTATTCACCCATATTATCAAGTCTTCACTCCCCCACTGCAGTCACTGTCTATCAACATAGTAAGATGCTAGAGTCATTACTTGTCTCCTCTGTCCTGTACTGCCTTCCCTGTGACTTACCTATATTGTGACTGCTAATTATAGTGCCCCTTAATCCCCTTATCCCTCCCTCCCCACGCACCCTACCCAACCCCTTCCCTTTGGTAACCGCTAGTCTCTTCTTGGAGTGCCACAGTGTGACTTGATGAAAAGAGCATGAATGTAGAGATAGAAAGCCTGGGTCCCAATGCTGGCTCCACCAGTTACTGGCTGGGAGACCTTGTGAGTAATAATCATTTCCTCATGGGCGTGTTGTGAGCACCTGACGCAAGTGAACACCTGGTAGGTTGTCCTGGAAGCTTAGATCCCTCCCCCACCTCTTCTCACCTGCCTTCTACAAGTGTAGGTCCTAACCACAGCCTTTGGGTGCTGGTCCATTTGCCCTCTGGGAAAGTTCTCTAGAGATAACTGGTGTAGACTTGCCTCAACACCTTTGAGAAAGACTAGATTGGCTGTGATTCTGGAGAACCCAGGAATTTGGAAACAACAGAATCCAGGGTTGCTAAGGACAGACTGGACAGAATGGACCTAAGCCAGCAGGTATATTTCTATTCCTTCTTTTTCTTAAGCAATATTTTTTTCCCAGCAGAAGAAACAAAAATTTGCTAACCACCAGCATGGTTCGGGAACTGCTGTGAAGACGTCACGCCACAAGCTGCCCTGGCTTTTCAGTGGCTTTGGTGTGCACATGGCTCATTCCCCAGGGTCAGACCTGGTTCAGAAATTGCCACTTGTCTTGGCTTTCTTTAGAAATCCGCCCAGGACACCTGACTCTACTGCTTGGAATCCCATCTTTGGTTCTCTCTTTCCCGCAAACCTGAAAGCTGAAGCTGGGGCAGGATCAGAGGTTCAGGCAGAATTTTAGTGCATTTGCCAAAACTTGCAGAGTAAGCTGGAGGGGCACAGGTAAGCTATAAAGTTCAAACCTGAACCACATTTAAGTCCACTGAGAGGAGAAAGTGGGTGGCAGGAGGCTGCTGCCTACATTGAAGGCATGCACAGGATTTGGGTGTTCACCCTGTTTTGGGTGAGCCCAGAGCCAAGTGTCTGGTGGGTGTGGTCTGAGTTCCAACTAGGCCACTTACACAGACACTCAATCTCTGTTCCTACAAATGTATGCTGGGAATGATACTTCATGAGACTTCTTAAAGGTTTCAGGAGTATGATCTCTCTTTGACCACAGTGCCTAAAATATTAAAAGCACCAATAAATATTTCTTGGTGTTAAACTATCTTGGAACTCATCACATGTGTCACTTTCAGGTATCAAATTCTGCAACTCTGCCTTTTACTATTATGTCTTACAAAGGTGCAATGCTCACTTGAATGGATGACTAAAGAAAGCCCAGGAAAATAGGTTCTTTGCAAATATTACTTATGATAGTTTCTACCTTCTACTCCAGTCACATATATTGATTACATTTTACTCCATACATGTCATACTGTACCTGTTACATCGCTCCCCAGATTGGCTCAGACCAGCTGCCCTTGGACCTCGCCTCCTGCCCAGTGGAGAGGCCTGGCTCCCAAATCCAAATCATCTCCTCCACTCCAGCAGTCTCCCCCAAACCCACCCTCCTCTTCCCCCCTGCCCCCTCTCCCCCACCAAGGTGAAGGCCAGCCTAGGGCACCAGTGCCCTTGTTCCCACACTGGTGGGAGCTGTAGTGGCTCCAGGGGGTCAGGTGAAACCCAGCAGGACCTGGCGAGGCCGTGGCTTTTCTCTTCACTTGCAGGAGCTGTACTGGGCCTCCCCAGCATCTGGCTGCTCGGAGCGGGCAGATGGCACAACCCAGAAGCGCATGGGAGGTTTGCCCAGTGAGAGACAGGAGGGAGGTAAAACTCATGCCTTTCCCAGCAGACCCACAAGGCCTATTTGGCAGGGGTCCCTGGCTAAGCACCCTGCCATTCTGTTGTGAAGTTGCAGCCAGCTTGGTGTTTGTTCCCCTCCACCTTACCTACCCTGCCCTTTCCCCCCTCACTCGTGTAGCCCTGGGATTAACCTCCCACTAAAGCCTCAGCCCAGGGACTTTGCCTTGGTTTCTAAGGAACATGGGCTAAAGCACATTTCAGGTGGCAGACTGAACATGAGTGTCAGTCATCTCTATGGAATGTTAGAGAGGTATGTAGATAATCGAGGGCTCCTATATGGAACTGGTCCGTTGTGATTCAGCCGTCAGCCGGCAAAGCTTGCCTTTGGAAGTGCAGGACTAGGTCTTCCTGGGCTCTTCCCCAGTGCTCAGCACTGTTGATGAGCAGTTGTTGACTGACTGAATCAGAGAATGTGCATGCAATCCTGAGGCTTGTTTTAATCAAGAACTCATATAATTTCAGTCATTTTAATCAACTCTGTTTTTGGCTGTGCATTCTCAGTAAAATATTTAATAATCAGTTAAAAGTGGAAGAAATAGTCTCTCCTATGTGACTGGTTTTTCCCTTTTTCATCATAAAAACTCCCATGCTTTCTTTATTTCCTTTCAGTAGCCCTTTCATACATTTCTCTTTCCGTAAGAGCATAGCTGTTCTCATTTTATTGTTAGTTTTATTGACTTATATTTATTGACATCTGCTTGAGCTAATCTTCACTTCAAGGTAAGAGTTGAAATTTTCCAATCTGTGATCGACAGCTCCATCTACTACTGGCAGCTAGAAAGAAAATCAGATTTAAAGCACATGCCTACTGTGTTGGCTTTCAAGTTTGTCATTAAACTCACTTCTGGAAAATGTGATTATAGAATATCCGTCCCACTTCGCTAGAAATAGAATGAAGGTGAGGTTTCCAAACTGTCACCCTATTTCCAACGCTTGGCCAAAAGTTCCGCTTCTCAACCCCTTTGCTTCAATATTATCCTGTCCTTTAGGTGGTCACTTTGCCTCCCTCTGCTCGTTCCGGTTACCAGTATAGTGGCACCATTCCCCAAATCTCCTAGTTCAAGAGAAAAAGATGCAAGTGATCCCCACTTAGGTAGGTGAGGGAGCCGCCCACCACGGCAGGGCAAGCGTGAGTCACGGCCTTGTCCCGTCTGTCTCTACACCTCCTGAGAGTGAGTGTCACAAGAAGCTGGGATTTTTCGTTACTATTTCATTTGCAAATAAAATTCTAAGTGTTGATGAAAATGAGAAATAAAATGATACGGGAGAAGGAGGAGTTCTCAGGTTCCTCCACCGTCAGCATTTCTGTACTGAGGCACGCCCCGTGGTCCTCACGGCCTGCCCCAGTCAGCATTCTGGCAACCAAATCCACCGCAGAATATGGACATGCACTTAGTTTTTGAATATTTGACTTTATTACTTATTTCCAGAAACACTTCATGTTGAAAAGTATGTCTGTATTCCCATTTGGTCTTTTATGTCTTGAATTTTATGGAGTTCTAAGTGTCCTGCACGCATAACTTGGTATTTATTTTTATTACTTGCATTTCAAGCACTTTCTAATGTCATTATGTATCCTTTGTAAGCACCATTTTATATATTTGTATATTGAAGCCATGCCTCTATCCTTAGACGTGTAGATCATTTTTGGTTTTTTTTGCTATTATAAATGGACAGCTTAGTGCAGAAAGCTTTCTCCTAAATTTAAATTTATATCCATTGAGTTCACCAGAAGTAAAATTACTGGAACAATAAGAGGTGGAAAACACAAACACATCTGCTTTTGATACATATTACCAATTTGCTTTTCAAAACAGTTGAACTAATTTATAATCTCACCAGGCCCAGGTAGGTAATTATTGGCCAGTTCCAGAGGAGATACATTATATCTTTCTTAATTTGCCTTGTGATCATTATTAATGAGGGTGAAGTCTTTTCCAAATATTTGTGTACAGAATGTGTTTTTTCTTCTGAAGATGCCCTGTTTTTGTCCTAAGAGGTCTCAGTGTTGTTGTTATCAAGCTAGTAAGTACTCCATGTAGAATACAGATGTAATAACCCTTCACGTGCCATAGTTCCTATAAATGTTTTTTCTGGTGAGCTATTTGACTTTTAATTTTTTAAAGATATTCTTTTAAAAGATATCTTTTTAAAAATAATTCGTAATTTTTTAAAGATATTCCAGAGTGTGGACACTATCTTTTTTTTTTCATTCCAGTTTTGATTTTTTCGTAATCTGATTTTTTTAGCATAAAGCAAATATTTTTTCTAAATTGCTAACGCATTAGCCTAAAACAAACAGAATTAAAATGTCAAAAGAGGTCATGGACTTCTATATCCAGCAATGAAGACACACGTGTTGCTTGCCCACAGACAAGAATTTAAAATGCTGGTTGACATGCCGATAGCCAAAGAGGCCAATGAAGTAATTGTGTGGGCTTTTGCTTTAGGGTAACTTGCAGAATCTGTGGAGCCCACCTTGTGTGGAGAGTTTTATAGCAGACCTCAGAACTGGGACCTCAAAGGCCGAGAGGAAAGAAAAAGACACAGAAATGACAGAATATCTAGAACACACATAACAAGTTTTTAGAAACAAGTCCAACTGTATCAATAGTTTCAATAAAGGGAAATAGACTAATCGTTTCATTTCAGAAGACCAAAATTATGTTAGATTTTTAAAAATATGTTTGCTGTTGTGCCAGGAAATAATCATGTGCCCACCGGACCCACTCTGCTCTCTTCTCCACTCAGCCTTAGGAGGCTGGCCTGTCCTCACGTTCTGCCTGTGGCTCGTGGTTGAGTTCAGCTCATGGGAAACTCCAGTAGGAGAATGCAAAGAGGAAGGAGATATTTATTTATGAGTTAGTCATTCCTACAGCTCCTTTGAGCAGCCAGCAGCCCTCAGGGTGACAGCTCTGCCTGGGCCTTGCCTGTGAAGTAGAGAACACCCGAGGGGCCCAGAACCTCTCCTGTTCCTAGCCCCAGGGAACTACACCATCCCTTTGGCTTTGTTTCACTCAGCACACACCTTTGTAAATAGTCTCTTTATCAAAGCCTCCTTGGATTATCCTAGTTTAATTTTGCTACCTGTGGGACTGACCCACATAACCATACACAAGAATGATATGTAAAACATAAGAAAACAGAAAAGTTAAAATAAAGTGGGTGAGAAAAGATACACCAAGCGAATAGTAGCCAAAAGAAAGCTGGTGTAGTTATATGAACATCATACAAGCAGAAATGCATGATGGTATAAAGCATTACTAGAGTTAAAGAGGGTTGCTATATATTGATAAAAAATTTGGTTCAATTCTAACACGGCCTTAAAATATACAAAACAAAAACTTGTTAAAACCACCAAGAAAAAAAGAGACTCACACACAAGGTAGGAGATGTGGCATACCTCAAATATATTTGATAGAGAAAAAAGCAAAAATCTGTAAGAATGAAGATTTGACCATCACAATGGACAGTTTAGGTCTAATGGACCTATTGGAACACTATAACCCAACAAGTGAAGAATACATATTCTTTTCAAGCACAAGCAGAATATTTATGAAAATTGGCCACATAATGGGCCTTTTGGCAAGCTGCAACATACTTCCAAGGATTAGTAGCATATAAACTCTGTTCTCTGACATTACCCTTAGAAATCAAAATAAAGAGATAACTAGAAAAAGCCTATTCATGTGAAAATTGGAAAACACTTCTTCATAATTCCTGTGTCAAAGGGAAAATATGATAATTTAAATTAGAAAGCATTTAGAATTGGATGGTAATAAAAATACTTATATCCAAAAAAGTGGAATGCAGGTAAAGTAGTGGTAGGAGAGACATTTATAGCCCTAACTTGCATGTGTTAGAAAAAAGGAGAGGCTGAAAAATAATGTGCTAAGCATCCAACTTAAGATGGTAGAAAAAACCAACAACATAAACTCAAAGAAAGCAGAAAGAAGGAATTTTTTAAATAGCATAAATTAATGAAATAGAAAGCAAACTCATGTAGAGAGAATCAGTGAAGCCATAGTTGGTTATTTGAAGAAACTAATAAAATCGTTAAGCCTGTAGGAAAACCAGTCAAGGAAAAAATGGAGACTGTGTAATTTCAGGAATGAAAAAGAAGAACATTATTATAGACCCTGTATACCTTAAGTTTTTTATTTATTTATTTATTTATTTATATTTTTTTGAAGACCATTATGTTTACTAGGCTCTCCCCTACCCGAAGTCCCCCCCACAAACCCCATTACAGTCACTGTCCATCAGCATAGTAAGATGTTGTAGAATCACTACTTGTCTTCTCTGTGTTGCAAAGCCCTCCACTTTCCCCCACCCCCCACATTATACATGCTAATCATAATACCCCCTTTTTTCTTCCCCACCCTTATCCCTTCCTACCCTCCCTTTCTCCCCAGTCCCTTTCCCTTTGGTAACTGTTACTCCATTCTTGGGTTCTGTGATTCTGCTGCTGTTTTGTTCCTTCAGTTTTCCTTTGTTCTTATACTCCACAGATGAGTGAAATCATTTGGTACTTGTCTTTCTCCGCTTGGCTTATTTCACTGAGCATAATACCCTCTAGCTCCATCCATGTTGTTGCAAATGGTAGGATTTGTTTTCTTCTTATGGCTGAACAATATTCCATTGTGTATATGTACCACATCTTCTTTATCCATTCATCTACTGATGGACACTTAGGTTGCTTCCATTTCTTGGCTATTGTAAATAGTGCTGCGATAAACATAAGGGTGCATCTGTCTTTTTCAAACCGGAGTGCTGCATCCTTAGGGTAAATTCCTAGAAGTGGAATTCCTGGGTCAAATGGTATGTCCATTTTGAGCATTCTGAGGAACCTCCATACTGCTTTCCACAATGGTTGAACTAATTTACATTCCCACCAGCAGTGTAGGAGGGTTCCCCTTTCTCTGCAACCTCGCCAACATCTGTTGTTGTTTGTCTTTTGGATGGTGGCGATCCTTACTGGTGTGAGGTGATATCTCATTGTGGTTTTAATTTGCATTTCTCTGATAACTAGCGATGTGGAGCATCTTTTCATGTGTCTGTTGGCCATCTGAATTTCTTCTTTGGAGAACTGTCTGTTCAGCTCCTCTGCCCATTTTTTAATTGGATTATTTGCTTTTTGTTTGTTGAGGAGCATGAGCTCTTTATATATTTTGGATGTCAAGCCTTTATCGGATCTGTCATTTACAAAAATATTCTCCCATACTGGAGGGTTCCTTTTTGTTCTGTTGATGGTGTCCTTTACTGTACAGAAGCTTTTCAGCTTAATATAGTCCCACTTGTTCATTTTTGCTGTTGTTTTCCTTGCCCGGGGAGATATGTTTAAGAAGAGGTCACTCATGTTTATGTCTAAGAGGTTTTTGCCTATGTTTTTTTCCACGAGTTTAATGGTTTCATGACTTACATTCAGGTCTTTGATCCATTTTGAATTTACTTTTGTATATGGGGTTAGACAATGGTCCAGTTTCATTCTCCTACATGTAGCTGTCCAGTTTTGCCAGCACCATCTGTTGAAGAGACTGTCATTTCGCCATTGTATGTCCATGGCTCCTTTATCAAATATTAATTGACCATATATGTTTGGGTTAATGTTTGGAGTGTCTATTCTGTTCCATTGGTCTGTGGCTCTATTCTTGTGCCAGTACCAAATTATCTTGATTACTATGGCTTTGTAGTAGAGCTTGAAGTTGGGGAGTGAGATCCCTACCACTTTAGTCTTCTTTTTCAGGATTGCTTTGGCTATTCATGGTCTTTGGTGTTTCCATATGAATTTTTGAACTATTTGTTCCAGTTTGTTGAAGAATGTTGTTGGTAATTTGATAGGGATTGCATCAAATCTGTATATTGCTTTGGGCAGGATGGCCATTTTGATGATATTAATTCTTCCTAGCCAAGACCATGGCCTTAAGTTTTTTTATGAGAAGATACCTATTAAAGAAATTGATTCTATAATTTAAAAGAAAAAAGGCTAAATAGGTTCACTGGCAGATTCTAAACATTTAAATGTAAAAAATAAATCACTATTCCATAAACTCTTCCAGACAGTAGAGAGAGAAAAATCCCCAGTAGTTTAATGAAACCTGTTTAGAGCAATAACAGAAATGTATATCCTGATAGTAGATCCCAACAGCATAGTATGACAATGGAGAATTTTCAGCCAGGCTCACTTAGAACATAAATATGAAAATTCCAAGTTCAGTATTAACAAACTAAATCCAACAATATTAAAATGATTCCTCTTTTCCTGCCTTTATTTTGGATTGAATTTTTTGAATATTTTCTTATTCAAATGTTTGAACATTTAATTTCCTTTATTGGCCCTTAGCCTTCTTTGTGCGCTTGCTCTAAGGACTATAATATATATCCTGAATGTATCTCAGTTTACTTGGGATTAATATTGAATGGCTTCACACTTCAGAAATATAAAAACGTAGTAACAGTGTCACTCCATCCTCCTCCCCACTTTCTGCTACAGTTGTGTCTATTTTACTTCTTGTAAACATTGCAAACTCCATGTTACAGGAATAGTTTTGCTGTAAGTTTTGCTTAATTCAAAGAAATTAAGAGAAGAAAAAAAGCTACTCTTATGTTTACCTATATATTTACCATTTTTGCTGTTATTTATTCTTTCCTGGAGATCCAGATTTTCTTCTGCAATTATTTTCCTTCTGCCTGAGGAGTTTCCTTTACCATTTCTTATCATGCTGGCCTGCTGGCCATGAATTTGCTCAGCATGAAATTTATTTCAAAATGTCTTTATTATATTTTATTTATTATAGTATAGTATATTATATTTTATTTTGATCTGTTCATTTTTTAAACTGTATTTCTTTGCTCATTGATTGACACATATATTTTGACTCTGCTGAGAGGAAATAGGTGCCCTGACTCCACCCATTTCTGAGTGGCATTTTCACTGCAGGTAGTAGTGTGTGTTGGCAGTATTTTTTGTTATTTCAGCACTTTAAAGATACCACATTTTCTTTGGACCTCTGTTGTCCCTGATGGGAAGCTTGTTTACGTTAATTATGTAAATGTTACTTACATCGGCGCTGCCTGATGTAGTAGGATAACATTTTCTTTCTCATATTGGACAAGCCAGCAAGTTCACTGTATACAAAATGAAGAAACAATTCCCATATTCCCGTGCGCAGGACTCCCAGTCAGCCTTTCTGTGCTCACAACTAGAAAAGGGGCCCCAGGGACCACCAGACAGTTGAGGAAATTATCCAACATGAATGCAGAACAAATTAACAGAGAAGGAACATGGGCAGGAAAGGACAATTCAGGCAGCAAAAGAAAAGTTCAGACAAAAAAATCTACACTTAGTATTCTAAAAATAGAACAACTCAGCTTATCCGTCTTGAGTTTCTTTCCCGTGGGCCTCCCTGACTTCTCACTTCACCTCTGACACTTCTGGTCACCCAGTGTGTTGAACACACAATGCTCTGTGACATCCGCTGGGCATCCTACAGTCTAACTCAGTGCTGACACTGTCTGCCCTGAGATAGCACTGGATCCCGCAGGGTAAGGGCTCGGCCCCACAGGCTGCCCTGCACACTACGCACACTCACTTCAGATGCCAGTTGCAAGCCAGCGTGCTTCTGACCGACCAGCTCTGGGACGGAGGTTCTAACTCCCTCCTTGGATTTGGCTCATTTGCTAGAGGAGCTCAGCAAACTCAGAGAAACACTTCCTTCCATTTACTAGTGTGTTGAGGACATGATAAAGGACGCAGAAGCGCAGCCAGATGAAGAGCTACACCGGGTGAGGGTCCCGAGCACAGAAGCTTCTGTTCCTGTGGAGCTGGGGTGCATCACCCTCCCAGGACATGGATGTCTCCACCAGCCTGGGGGCTCTCTGAACCCCATGCTACTGGGACCTTATGGAGGCCTCGTCACAAAGGCATTATCAATTATTAACTCCATTTTTATCCCCTCTCCCCTCTCTAGAGAATGGGAGGTGGGGCTGAAAATTCCAACCTTCTAATCAGGGCTTGGTCTTTCTCGGGACCAGCCTCCACCCAGGAGCCCACCCAGGGCCACATCAATAGAACAAAAGATGCTCCTAGTGCTCTTAACACTAAGGAATGTCTAAGGGCTTTAGGAGCCCTGTGTCAGGGACAGAGTCAAAGACAAATACTAGAGCAAGAGATGCTCCTAGTGTCTCCTCACTTAGGAGATCACAAGGGTTTCAGGAGCTCAGTACCAGGAATTGAGGACAGAGACCAATAGATGATTTCTCTTATCTCATAAGTAACCTCAGAGAAGATAAAATGTTTCATCTACGAAACAAAAACAGGATGTGGTGTTTTAAAAAACAACATTGGGGGAACCTTGAAAATCGTAATTCCGAGCAAAAATTAGAAAGTCAATAGGTAGGCTAGAAGACTTGAAGTCTCTGAGAAAATTAGGTGGGGGTGGGGGAGGAGACACTCAGCACTGACCCAGGAAGAAATCACGTTGCAGTGCTGAGGACAGTGGGGGGAGGTGGGCGTGGGAGCCGTGGTTGGAAGGGTGAGCATTCCCAGTGTCTCCGGGAAAACATCACTGCCCCGTGTCTGAACTTCAGAAACTAGGACAAAGCAAAACGCGTTTAATCCAGCTGTGTGGTAGTGAACACTTGAACAGTCCGCTCAGACTGGAAGGAGGAGGCTGTGGGGGACTCAGAGAGGCAGAGAGGACTGTCTGCGGTGTAAGCCACATAGTATGACTTGACTTTTGAAACTGTTTGTGTGTCTGAAAAAAACAGAAAAATGTTAGAAGATGCAATGTTAGCATTTCCCACCTAACTTTGAAGGTGCCATTGATGCCAGGGTTCTCGTTCATGGAGTCGAAGAATGAACTTCACAAACACTCAAGGTAGGAGAGCCAGGCAGAGGCTTTTATTTAGAGATAAAGTGAGAGGACAGAGCTCCTGGCCCAGGCCAGGAGGGGACAAGAGAGTCCCCGGGTGGTGCGTTGTCTAGGGGTTTTACAGGCGGTTGAGAGACAGAGGGCTAGGGATGCACACCTGCTAAGTGGTCCCAAAATGTTTATCTTTAAAGAGACATTAAGGTTTTTATTAGTCTTCTGGATTGTTTACAAGGAATGTACTGCTCTGATTTCCTCCCAGGATAGCAGCTTCCTGGTCTGGGAGTGTATCACTGGAGACTGCCTGCATTGCTCCCAAGGTGGGCTGAGTTATTGTCTGTTTGTTAAAGAATATGCTAAGAAACTTAGTTTTTAACTGATTGGGTTTTAAAATGCAATTTTATCTTCAAGATGGAATCCTTTCTGTTTTTACTGTATTGTTTTGGACTTGCTTGCTAAATTGCCCAAGTTGCAAATCACTTAATTAGAGCTGGAGGAAGAAAAGCAGCACCTGGGTAAAGTGAGAAAAATAAGCTGGGCCCCCAGCAGCCAAAGCAAATCCCACAATGGATTGTCTTGCTTTGTTTTTTCCAGAGGCCCTCCCCCTACTCTGTCTAAGCCCATGGTCCCTGTCTCACCATTAAGAAAAGTGCTGTTTTGTGCATTGCCATACAGTGCAAAATTCTTCTTTACCTAATGTGTATTTCTTTCTACACTTCACCCAAACAAACACTGTTGCTTAGGATTCTGAGGTCCTCTGCCTGGTACTGAAAGTACCACCTTTAGGGGTTTTTATAGCTCTTTGCTTAGGATTCTGAGGTCCTCTGCCTGGTACTGAAAGTACCACCTTTAGGGGTTTTTATAGCTCTAAGATCATAGGAAAGATTATCCTATCTCCCCGGTTTTACATCTGGCTCTGAGGATATGCATGCACGTGTGTACGTGTGTGTGTGGGGGGGGGGTTCCGTGTGCATGGGAGGCCATGTGTGTCCACCCTTCCTTGTTCTTTCCAGGCTATTTCCTCAATTTCCTTTATCTTTCTCCCTCTTAATTGCCATAATGTGGACTTAAGTGTATTTTTAACTCTGGATAAATTTATTGAGTAAAGGTTGGTATTTCCATGTATGTGTATATATATATATATATGTGTGTGTGTATATAGGTCACACACACACAGTATTTCACACAATAGCTTTATTGAAATATAATTCACATACCGTAAAATCCCCCCTTAAACTGATTTTGTATATTTTTTATAAACAGATGGAAGCAAACCTTTTTTTGTTCTTTCCACACAAACTTCTTCATTAAACTTTGCAAACTTTGTAACGCAGGTTCACCGACCTCAGAAGTAAAAAACTTCCACCAGGTGTGAGACTGAAACATTGTTTCTTGATTTTCCTAGGCCTGTCTTCTCCTTGTTTTGACTAAAGAATTTCTCCCTGCATGATTTAAGTGTGGGGGTGGGGAAGAATTAATAAAATCTTTATTGTTAATAACTTCTCTTATGGCCAAAGAAAACACAATAATTCAAAAGTATTACCTCAGAGCCTTTAATCTAACAAAACTTCTGCCGGGCTTCTGCTCGCTTTGTCTCCAATTGTAAATTCCCCTCTCAAGGATTTTTTCATGCTGAATCAAAATGTCAGGGAGAGAAAAGCTTTATTACTGCCGGTACTTTGCTATTGGTAAATGCAACCTTAGTTTTGTCTTAATTCTGGTGCTTTCTTTGAATAATAGGAATAATCCTGTTTGTTCATTACAAATTCAATTAATTGAGGGGAAATGCTGTGCTGAAGATAGTGAATGATGATAAAATGGTTTATTGGCAACCTCTGAGGGCATTAGCTTTGGATTATCCTCTGCCTCTCACAGTCACTGTGGCCTGGACTTTGCTGGTGACATCTGGGGCAGAGTCCTGGCTGTGCCAGCCCCACGTGTTTAAGCAGGTGGATTTACCCTTCTTCCTTCTTTTAATTAATTAATTTATTTATTTATTTATTATTTTTTATTTTGGTATCATTAATCTACAATTACATGAAGAACATTATGTTTACTAGGCTCCACCCTTCACCAAGTCTCCCCCACATACCCCTTCACAGTCACTGTCCATCTGCGTAGTAAGATGCTGTAAAATCTCTACTTGTCTTCTCTGTGTTGCACAGCCCTCCCCGTGCCCCCCACGCACTATACATGCTAATCATAATGCCCTTTATCCATTCATCTACTGATGGACACTTAGGTTGCTTCCATTTCTTGGCTATTGTAAATAGTGCAGCGATAAACATAGGGGTGCATCTGTCTTTTTCAAACTGGAGTGCTGCATTCTTAGGGTAAATTCCTAGAAGTGGAATTCTTGGGTCAAATGGTATGTCTATTTTGAGCATTTTAATGTACCTCCATACTGCTTTCCACAATGGTTGAACTAATTTACATTCCCACCAGCAGTGTAGGAGGGTTCCCATTTCTCCACAACCTCGCCAACATTTGTTGTTGTTTGTCTTTTCGATGATGGTGATCCTTACTGGTGTGAGATGATATCTCATTGTGGTTTTAATTTGCATTTTTCTGATCATTAGCGATGTGGAGCATCTTTTCATGTGCCTGTTGGCCATCTGGATTTCTTCTTTAGAGAGCTGTCTATTCAACTCCTCTGCCCATTTTTTAACTGGATTATTTGTTTTTTGTTTGTTGAGGCGTGTGAGCTCTTTATATATTTTGGATGTCAAGCCTTTATCGTATCTGTCATTTATGAATATGTTCTTCCATACTGTAGGATACCTTTTGCTCTATTGATGGTGTCCTTTGCTGTACAGAAGCTTTTTAGCTTGATATAGTCCCACTTGTTCATTTTTGCCTTTGTTTCCCTTGCCCGGGGAGATATGTTCATGAAGAAGTCACTCATGTTTATGTCCATGAGATTTTTGCCTATGTTTTTTTCTAAGAGTTTTATGGTTTCATGACTTATATTCAGGTCTTTAATCCATTTGGAGTTTACTTTTGTGTATGGGGTTAAACAGTGATCCAGTTTCATTGTCTTACATGTAGCTGTCCAGTTTTGCCAGCACCATCTGCTGAAGAGACTGTCATTTCGCCATTGTATGTCCATGGCTCCTTTATCATATATTAGTTGACCATATATGTTTGGGTTAATGTTTGGAGTGTCTATTCTGTTCCATTGGTCTGTGGCTCTGTTCTTGTACCAGTACCAAATTGTCTTGATTACTGTGGCTTTGTAGTAGAGCTTGAAGTTGGGGAGCGAGATTCCCCCCCACTTTATTCTTCCTTCTCAGGATTGCTTTGGCTATTCGGGGTCTTTGGCAGTTCCATATGAATTTTTGAACTGTTTGTTCCAGTTCATTGAAGAATGCTGTTGGTAATTTGATAGAGATTGCATCGAATCTGTATATTGCTTTGGGCAGGATGGCCATTTTGACGATATTAATTCTTCCTAGCCAAGAGCATGGGATGTGTTTCCATTTGTTAGTGACCTCTTTAATTTCTCTTAAGAGTGTCTTGTAGTTTTCAGGGTATAGGTCTTTCACTTCCTTGGTTAGGTTTATTCCTAGGTATTTTTTTCTTTTTGATGCTATTGTGAATGGAATTATTTTCCTGATTTCTCTTTCTATTAGTTCATTGTTAGTGTATAGGAAAGCTACAGATTTATGTGTGTTAATTTTGTATCCTGCAACTTTGCTGAATTCCGATATTAGTTCTAGTAGTTTTGCAGTGGAGTCTTTAGGGTTTTTTATGTACAATATCATGTCATCTGCATATAGTGACAGTTTGACTTCTTCTTTACCAATCTGGATTCCTTGTATTTCTTTGTTTTGTCTAATTGCCATGGCTAGGACCTCCAGTACTATGTTGAATAACAGTGGGGAGAGTGGGCATCATTGACTTGTTCCCGATCACAGAGGAAAAGCTTTCAGCTTCTCACTGTTCAGTATAATGTTGGCTGTGGGTTTATCATATATGGCCTTTATTATGTTGAGGTACTTGCCCTCTATACTCATTTTGTTGAGAGTTTTTTATCATGAATGGATGTTGAATTTTGTCGAATGCTTTTTCAGCATCTATGGAGATGATCATGTGGTTTTTGTCCTTCTTTTTGTTGATGTGGTGGATTATGTTGATGGATTTTCGAATGTTGTACCGTCCTTGCATCCCTGGGATGAATCCCACTTGGTCATGGTGTATGATCCTCTTGATGTATTTTTGAATTCAGTTTGCTAATATTTTGTTGAGTATTTTTGCATGTACACTCATCAGGCATATTGGTCTGTAGTTTCCTTTTTTGTGGGGTCTTTACCTGATTTTGGTATTAGGGTGATGTTGGCTTCATAGAATGAGTTTGGGAGTATTCCCTCCTCTTCTATTTTTTGGAAAACTTTAAGGAGAATGGGTGTTATGTCTTCTCTGTATGTCTGATAAAATTCCAAGGTAAATCCATCTGACCTGGGGTTTTTGTTCTTGGGTAGTTTTTTGATTACTGATTCAATTTTGTTGCTGGTAATTTGTCTGTTTAGATTTTCTGTTTCTTTCTGGGTCAGTCTTGGAAGGTTGTATTTTTCTAGGACATTGTCCATTTTTCCTAGGTTTTCCTGCTTGTTAGCATATAGGTTTTCATAGTATTCTCTAATAATTCTTTGTATTTCTGTGGGGTCCGTCATGAATTTTCGTTTCTCATTTCTGATTCTTTTGATGTGTGTTGATTCTCTTTTTCACTTAATATTTCTGGCTAGGGGCTTATCTATTTTGTTTATTTTCTCAAAGAACCAGCTCTTGGTTTCATTGATTTTTTTCTATTGTTTTATTCTTCTCAATTTTATTTATTTCTTCTCTGATCTTTATTATGTCCTTCCATTTGCTGACCTTAGGCCTCATTTGTTCTTCTTTTTCCAATTTCAATAATTGTGACATTAGACTATTCATTTGGGATTGTTCTTCCTTCTTTAAATATGCCTGGATTGCTATATACTTTCCTCTTAAGACTGCTTTTGCTGCGTCCCACAGAAGGTGGGGCTTTGTGTTGTTGTTGTCATTTGTTTCCATATATTGCTAGATCTCCATTTTAATTTGGTCATTGATCCATTGATTATTTAGGAGCATGTTGTTAAGCCTTCATGTGTTTGTGAGCCTTTTTGCTTTCTTGGTAAAATTTATTTAGTTTTATACCTTTGTGGTCTGAAAAGTTGGTTGGTAGGATTTCAGTCTTTTGGAATTTACTGAGGCTCTTTTTGTGGCCTAGTATGTGGTCTATTCTGGAGAATGTTCCATGTGCACTTGAGAAGAATGTGTATCCTGTTGCTTTTGGGTGTAGAGTTCTATAGATGTCTATTAGGTCCATCTGTTCTAGTGTGTTGTTCAGTGCCTCTGTGTCCTTACTTATTTTCTGTCTGGTGGATCTGTCCTTTGGAGTGAGTGGTGTGTTAAAAATCTCCCAAAATGAATGCATTGCATTCTGTTTCCTCCTTTAATTCTGTTAGTATTTGTTTCACATATATTGGTGCTCCTGTATTGGGTGCATATATGTTTGTAATGGTTATATCCTCTTGTTGGACTGAGCCCTTTATCATTATGTAATGTCCGTGTTTATCTCTTGTTACTTTCTTTATTTTGAAGTCTATTTTGTCTGATGCTAGTATTGCAACACCTGCTTTTTTTTCTCTGTTGTTTGCATGAAATATCTTTTTCCATCCCTTGACTTTTAGTCTGTGCATGTCTTTAGGTTTGAGGTGAGTCTCTTGTAAGCAGCATATAGATGGGTCTTGCTTTTTTATCCATTCTATTACTCTGTGTCTTTTGATTGGTGCATTCAGTCCATTTACATTTAGGGTGATTATTGAAAGGTATGTACTTATTGCCATTGCAGGCTTTAGATTTGTGGTTCCCTAAGGTTCAAGGTTAGCTTGTTTACTACGTTACTGTCTGACTTAACTCACTTATTGAGCTGTTATAAACACAATCTGATGATTATTTCTTTCCATTCTTTTTCCTCCTCCTCCATACTTCATATGTTGGGTGTTTTGTTCTGTGCTCTTTTTAGGAGTGCTCCCATCTAGAGAAGTCCCTCTAAAAAACCCTGTAGAGGTGGTTTGTGGGAGGCAAATTCCCTCAACTTTTGCTTGTCTGGGAATTGTTTAATCCCTCCTTCATATTTAAATAATAATCATGCTGGGTACAGTATCCTTGTTTCAAGGCCCTCTGTTTCATTGCATTATATATATCATGCCATTCTCTTCTGGCCTAGAAGGTTTCTGTTGAGAAGTCTGATTATAGCCTGACGGGTTTCCCTTTGTAGGTGACCTTTTTTCTCTCTCTGGCTGCCTTTAATACTCTGTCCTTGACCTTGATCTTTACCATTTTAATTATTATATGTCTTGGTGTTGTCCTCTTTGGGTCCCATCTCTTGGGAGTTCTGTGTGCCTCTGTAGTCTGAGCATCTATTTCCTCCCCAGGTTTGGGGAAGTTCTCAGCAATTATTTCTTCAAAGACACTTTCTATCCCTTTTTCTCTCTCTTCTTCCTCTGTTACCCCTATAATGTGGATATTGTTCCTTTTGGGTTGGTCACATAGTTCTCTTAATATTGTTTCATTTCTGGAGATCCTTTTATCTCTTTCTGTATCAGCTTCTATGCGTTCCTGTTCTCTGGTTTCTATTCCATCAATGGCCTCTTGCATCTTATCCATTCTACTTATAAATCCTTCCAGAGTTTGTTTCACTTCTGCAATCTCCCTCCAGACATCTGTAATCTCCCTCCAGACTTCATCCCTTAGCTCTTGCATATTTCTCTGCAGCTCTGTCAGCATGTTTATGATTTTTATTTTGAATTCTTTTTCAGGGAGTCTGGTTAGGTCTGCCTTTGCAGATCCTTTCTCAGGTGTTGTTTGAACTATCTAGGAGTGGACTGAATTTTTTGCCTTTTCATAGTGAGAGTAGGCAGGTTGCGGGTGTGTCAGGTGGGAGAAGAAAGTCCTTTCCTGCTTACTGGATACCTTGCCCTTCTCTGCTTCCTGTGTCGGTTACCCGCACTCCTGGAGCAGCCACTGGGTTAATCCCCTAAGCTGCTGTGGGCGGGGTCTCTGTCAGAGCATCACGGAACCCTGTGGGGAGTGGCAGGCATGCCAGGTGCGCTCCTCCGTGCTAGCAGCACCCCTGCTGGGCAGCTGTGTGGCAGCAGCAGCCTTTGGGGCTGGCCTGGGCGGCTGTGCATTAGGCTGGGATTCCGGTCGGCTGCCGGGAGCATGCCTGCTCACTCTGGCTCCACTACAGGTGTGTGCAGGGCTCTCCCGCGCGGGCCTCTACTGGGTTCCTCTGGCTCCACTGCCGCTGGTGCGTGCGAGGTGCGCCTGGGCTGTTCAGTCGCGCCACTGTGGGCTCGCACAAGCCTCCCCTGGTCCCCTCCTGTGCCGTTGGTGCACAGATCTGCTCCTGGTTCCTTCTGGCACCGCTGTCCCTGGCACATGCTGCCACTCTCCCACTACTGGGCCGGTGTGTCAGGGTCCACGCCATTTGGAGAAATGCCTGGCAGGCTGCTTAGTGCTGTGAGGGGCTTCAGAGCTGCACTGTTTTCCTGGGGTTTAGGGCACCTAAGTTTCCCCGGGATTCCCAGTTGCTGGCTATGTGTGCCGGGATGACTTCGTCCAGCTGTGGGGTCCCTGTCTTTTTAAGACTTGCAGAAAGCACTCACTTTTCTTTTGTCTCAGGGGCACTGGTTGCGGGGACCTGCCCACAGGTTTTGCTTTTCTGTTTCTCTAATATCCAGCACCCCATGCACCTTGTGTCTGCGTTCCGGGTGTGGATTTCTAGAGCTGGTTGTTTAGCAGTCCTGGGCTTTCACTCCCTCTGTGTTCTGACTCCTTTCTTCCTGCTGGGTTCTGGGGTGGGGGAGCGTTCGGGTCCCTCCTGGCCACGGCTTGTATCTTACCCCCTTCGTGTGATGTAGGGTTCTCACAGATGTAGATGTATCCTGGCTGTTGTACTGCATCCACTGGTGTCTCTTTTAGGAGTAGTTGTATTTATTGTATTTTCATAAATATATATGTTTTGGGGAGGAGATTTCCTCTGAACTACTCATGCCGCCATCTTCCCATGATCCTTGCCCTTCTTTCTTCTACAGCCCCAGGAAACTGAAAGAGAGAAAGCCACAGAATTTGGACTTGCACATCTTTTAAGAGCCTGTCCTGGAAATTAAGGAATTAATAGTACTAGTTGGGTTTCTGTAAGGGTGAACTTAACAGGCATGCTGAGTATCTTGAATAGTAAATGGCTCCCACTTGTTAAATGCTTTGTCCAAAGCAAGCTGGCCCTCTAAAGTGCCCCTGCGTTTGGATGGCAGTTCCATTGAGTGTGGGCTCTGCCTCTGGCCTGGCGTAGCCCTAGAGGTGTTCCTTTACATCTTCCTGGCTCTGCCACACCCTTGTGTTGCATGTGCCTAAAGTGAGGGCAGACTCCAGGAATGGTGAGCATGGTGGGAGCTGGCACTGGGAACATGGTCCTACTGTGGGCTGGCTGTTCTAGTAAAGGGTGAGTGTTGACTTGCCCAGAGCAGAGGACCACTCTGAAGACTAGAGTCTAGAAGTGGTGGCTTCCTGCATCTCTGCTTCAGTCTGTGAGGCTAACTCACTGATATCTGATCCCTCTGACACTTCAACAGAGGCTGGAGAGGGGTGGGGAAGGGACTGTACCAGGTGGGATTCTGCTGAGGCGACTGCTCCCCCCAGGTGACCTGTGATCTCTCATCTGGCTGTTTCTTGAGTCAAGCCAAACACTGTGAAGGAGTCACTTGGTATTATGTGTTAAGAACCTTCACAGTGTCTTCCCCTCCTTGGGGAATCTATCCAGAGGAAATAGTTCAGATTGCAGCAAATGGTATTTCTCGAAAAATCATTTAAAAATGTAAAAATCAAAAGGAAACTGGAACAAATGTCCTGTTATAACTTATCATAAGAGATTGGGTGAATAAGTGGTTTATGTTTGTGCCATGAAATTTATGCTGCCAAAAAAATGGTGTTGTAAGCTATGCATTCATCACTTTAAGAAACATTTATTGAGCACCTGCAACTTGCCAGGAACTTGCTACCCACTGATGCCAACACATCAAAAGAAAGGCACATTCCCTGCCCACCTAACACCTCTGGTCTGAGAAAGGGAAGAAGACAATAAACAGGAAAATCAATAATTTCTGAATGTGATCAACATGATATAATTTGAAGTGTAGAAAAGGACAAAACAGTGTACTGTGTAATTTCAACTATGTCAAAAATACATATGCCTAGAAAATGAGAAAATATGCCAAACAAATTATAGGTGATTTTTATTTTCTTTTTTATATATTTCAGTGTTTAATAATTGTCCCTCTTTTATAATAGGAAAAATAACAAAAAGAGAATTACACTTCAAGTATATGCCATACACTGGAATACTTACTTTAATACACTGGAATGTATGCTTTATGAAGGCAGAAAAAACAAAGAGACTCCCTAGGTAGAAAAAGTGAAAAGAGAGATGTCCACCTTTAAGGCTAAGAAAAGGGAGAGAGAAATGTATCCAAATTGCCATGGTCTATACCATATTCTTGATCAAGTTTTCTTCTAGCTCCTATTTTATCAAATCAGAAAAGTATCCAGTTCTTTACTGTAGGAGAAGATGCTGCATTTCTCACATCAATAAGAAAATTGCAAAGTAAACTTCTGAGTTATCAGATCGGTGATGCAAGGCTGGCATGGAGCAGGCATGTTGCTACTTCACTGTTAGGAGTGTGAAGTGACCTGACCTCACGGAGGGCAAATTTGACAGTGTCTATCACAATGACAATTCACATTCCTTCTAATCCACAATTCCACTCCTAGGAATATAGCCCACAGATATACTTACACATATAAGAAATGATATGCTCATTAGGTTTTACTTAACATACACTTATGTAGCAACTCCTATATGCCAGTCACTGTAGTTTACCATCATTAAATCACTTCATCTCCCAGATGACACCACAAGGTACATGTTGTTACTGCTATCCTCACTTTACAGGTGAGGAAACTGAAGAACAGAGAGATTAAGTGATCTGCCTGAGGTCACACAGCTAGTAGAGTCAGGATTCAAACCCAGACTGTGTCACGCCAGGGTTCTTGCTCTGCCTACCTGTCACTGGATCCCTCCTCGTGTGGCCAAAGTTACAGCATTGCTTGTAATTGCAAACATTTGGGAAAAATCTAATGCCTGTCAGTAGGAGATTGTTAAGTAAATAACTTGACATCTCTCCAACGTAGTGATGGAAAGATCACCAAGATACATTGTCAATGGAGAAAGCAAAATGCAGAAGGTACTTACCTGGTGTGTTAATGCAAGGAACAGGGCAGACAGAATATATGTCATATTTGCTTGGGAAAGCATAAAATAACTCTGGAAGAATATGCACATAATAAGTAACAGTGTCACCCATGGTGGGAGGGACAGTGGCCAGGGGATGGGCTAGAGAGAGACTTCTGCTATATTCCCTTTTATACTTTGGACTTTGAGTTATTCATATTTATTACTTAAGTCTATCATGCACCCCCCTAGAAACAAACCAAAACCCCTGAGTACCCCTCTCTTCCAAGGCAGCTTCTACTACTGGTTCTTGGGGTTCCTGTCTTTCCTTTCAGCACTGTACAGTTTAAGGTGGACAGCATAATGCCTTGACTTATATATACTGGGAAATGATTACCACAATAAATTTAGTTAACATCTGCCATCTCTTACAGATACGTGCAAAAAAAAAAAAATGCCAGGGTGTGGGTAGTTTCCTCATGATGAGAATCTTTAGGATCTATTCTCTTGGTTTCTTAGAAACCTTTCACTCTCGTTCCATCCACACAGGGCGTGTGCTGATCCTAAGCTCAGAGCAGCGTTTTTTGTCTGTCCTACCAAAACTGCATCTAAAAATAAGAACCTAATTTTAGTGCTAGGGCTTTAGGGGGTGTTTTGGGAGACATCATCTAGGGTTGAAATAAATCTCGGCTCAAATAACAGTGTACAGTGCCCGTGGTCCCTGTCATGTGGTCATTATGCCCCCACCCTAATCACTGCTCCTCACTCTGTGGTCACAACGCCCAGACTTCTCTGTGGGTTTGGAGCATAGCTTTCATGTGGTTCTAAGGAGCTGAGCCCCAACAGTGACTCACAGCCAGGGGCTGCGGTTTCTGCACCTGCGCCCTATGACGTCCTTCTCATGTTGGCATCGCCCTCTGTCTAGGTTGTGTTGGGAACGGGCAGGGAAATGGTCATAGAGGTTTGCACAAACTGGGCCCTGTGGAAGAACGTGTACTAGGAAATAGCTCACGAGTGTTTTTTTAAGTTGAAGGACCTGTATCCTCTAGTCCCAGCCAGGCCAGTCCAGGCGGTACAGGGCTTGACTTGGGGCAGCTTGGGGGCTGCAGGTATTCAAGGCCTGGGACCTTGATTGGCTAAGGCAATGGTTAAAAAGGAAACAGGGCTGCTACGTGCCACATTGTATAACTGAATCTAAGTTATACACCATTTAGGACTGCCCCAGAGTTGGCCTGGTGAGCAGAAGATCAGTTCCACCTCTGTCCACCATGCACCCACCTCGGACAGTGTGGATACAGCCCACAGGCCTACAGGGTATGTGGTTAAGCAGGAACACCCATTCTAGGATTTAGGGAAACCAAGAGATTCCCAGAATTGGAACAAAAAATAGTTACACTGGCAGAGCTGCCCATGCTCAAAAATAGTACATAGACAGATGTCTAAAGACAGATGGCCTGCCATTCAGAGCAAGCACATGGAGTAGTGTGAACAGAGGTCACAATAACACAAATCGACAGCAAAGAATCAGTAAAAATTTCCCTCACCTAAGGCATCTGATTGCCAAGAAACCGGATGGCAGGAAGTGAAGAGGAACCCAGGGATGTTCCCAGGCAGCACAGATGTGAGCTGGCAAAGGTGCTGCCCCAGCTGGGGTGGTGGTGGCCAGTCGTGAGGGTTCATTGAGGTGGCTCAAAGCTGGTATGAGTGTGTTTGTGTCAGCCCAATCCAGTTCTAAATAAGTACTGAGAGGCTGTGAGTCCGTTAGTGTGGGCAGCTTGTCCTCGGGCAGGTCGCCCTGGACCTCGGCCCTCATTTGTATGAGAATGACAGCAGTGACCTCAGCATAGCCATGAATGCCGGGACATAGCAAGCAAGGGGAGTCTGGACCTGTGGCCTGCAGTCGAGCAAGCCCTCAGACATACCTCTGCTGCTAATGTGTTTTACAATGTCAGGGATTTTGCAACGAAACTGCAGGCCAGGCTTTCCATTCCGTTTTACACCTGAGAACACCAACCCACCTCCTTCTCATGGAGGCCTGCTACCTCCCTCCTCCCCAGCCCTCCTTGGCACGTGGGGTGCTCTCCTGTTAGCCCCCATCCTCCCCACGCCCATCCAGCATCGATGCCAGTCATCCTCCTGTCTTTGAGGTTGTCCTCCCTACATGAAGCCTCTGTGGGCTTATGGGATTGCACCGCCACTGCCACCCCACCAGACTTCCCCCACCTGTCCTAGGTTAGTTTTGAAGGAAGGAGCCCCAAACCAGTCTTTCGTGGTCCAAATAGAACTCCTTGGGGTAACCCGGTTGTCCCATTTAGAGCCATATAGGCTAAGGCTCAGGGCCAGGTCTGGTCCCAGATCTACCCACTCAGTATTGCAAGAGGGGAAGGAGGCTGTTGCCAGTCAGGGTGCAGCAAGATTGGGGGTCAGAGAATGTAACCTGGGTGCACCCCTGGTCCTCAGGTCACTGCTAAGTGAGGGGGTGGATGAGAGTCTCTGTGGTGGGAGGAGGTTGGGGGCCTGAGGGGGCAGCTCCTGGCGTGTGTGAGTGATGGGGGCCTTTGGCCAGGTCAATGGACCAGAGTTATTAAGAGCTTGCCAAGGGAGGCTCTTGGCTCTCTGGTGACCCTGTGGGTTTGGTGCCTTGCAGGGAAATTGAAGGAATGGAGCCTCGTCTTGTACGGCACGGCCGAGCACCCATACAACACCTTCAGTGCCCATCAGTCCCGCTCTCGGATGCTGGAGCTCTCGGCCCCAGTGCCAGAACCACCCAAGGCTGCTCTGTCTCCCTCCCAGGCCGAGGTTTCCGAGGATGAAGAGGACTACACAGGTAATGGCCCTGCAGCCAGAGCAGGTGGCTAGCCTGCTGTTTCCCCACTGTAGCTCTTAAGATGTGGGACTGCTCCTGGCAAAAGGTGGGGGTCATGATGGAATGTCTTCCTTCTTTTCTGGAAGTAATAATAATGACAGTAATTTGCACTCACATGACTCCTTCCACCCATGGCTCTCCTAATATTATACAGACCAGTAAGCATTCTCCAGCCTTCCCAGGCTGGGAAACCAAGGTGCTATATGCCCAGCTGGAACTGGGGCTTGCGCCCTGGTTGATGAGCCTCCTTATTTCCTCAAACTCCCCATCTCCCATCTCAGCCTCCTGACACTCTCCCAAATCCATGCACTTGCAGCCCCTGGGGCCAGAATGTGGGGTGGACACGGGTCCTCATGGGGCCCAGGACAGTTGGGTTGAATGAGCATAGCCAGGAACAGAGCAAGCAGTGGAGATCTGGACTGACCTTGAGGGCTGGAACAGACACCCACGCAGGGTGTCAAGACTTAGGTCAGTAGATTCTGACGTTACCCACCAGTGGCTTCAGAACCTCACAGGAAACAAAGATGCCTCGTGCAAATCCTTTTTCTCCAGCTGTAGCATTGCCAGGGTGGCAGAGAGGCAGCAGAGAGCCGCGGCAGCCCAGAGAGGGCTGGGGACGTGCCCGGTTGCTGGGCTGGGTGC
Organism: Manis javanica; assembly: GCF_040802235.1. Classification (NCBI taxonomy): domain Eukaryota; kingdom Metazoa; phylum Chordata; class Mammalia; order Pholidota; family Manidae; genus Manis; species Manis javanica. Next base: position 18,486,766 of record NC_133173.1, read on the forward strand.
AGCCTCCATCAGCAGATCGGGCAGGAAGCCGCTCCTTTCCCTCGGAACCATTCCACAGTGATTTGTGAGAAATAGCATTTCTGTTTGGGCATATTTTCCTTAGCTAAATATTACAGCTTCTTGATAAATGATGGGTGATATCTAAGAATATTGATGCTTTGTGTTATCTAATAGCTTCTGGGAAAAAAATGTAACAAAATGGAGAATTCCATCCATACATATCAAGCATAAATTATGGTCGATTCAATTTTAAATTTCATCTACTGTTCCTTTAAAATGGAGCATTGAATTATGTATGGACTAATCTCCTGTTTCCCCCTGTGATTTATAAACTGTGGCGAGAGTCAGTAATTATTAATAAAGGACGAATTTTTTTTTTCCTAAAATCTGCTACTGACTCTAACCTTACACTATCCTGGAATCTCATGTAAGATGGTCCCGCAGCCCTGGTTTCTCAGTCTTCCCTGAGCACTGCCTAGACGGGTAGAGGGGATCTCCATGGAAATAAGACATGTCCCTGATTCCCAGGAGGCTCCCTGGGGCACATAGGATGGGAAGGCCAGGACCAGCACGGAGAGCAGAGTTAGGGAAGGAGCAAGAGAGGGTGGGAGTGGGAGGGCGCTGGGGTGTGGAAGGCAAGGAGAGAGAAAAGGAGAGAAGTAGGGACGGGGAGGCAGCAGCCATGTTGGGTTCCGTGGTCAAGGGGCATGTGGGTGCGGGTCTCGTGGGTGCCCCCCGTGGAAGCAGTCTCGGTCACCAACAAGCCCAGGTGCAGAAGCCCAGGGAGAGAGAGAGGTGAACATGGGGGTGAAACAGCTTTCTGCAGAGATTTACATAGAGGCCACAGACAAGAGCTTGCAGCGGTGACCGCATGGCAGGGGGGCCTCTCAAGAATGTGGGGAGCTGGTCATGGGCAGAGATGCACAGAGGGTGATGGGCCCAGCCAGGGGAGGCTCCAGCTGGGCCCCACGTGCCAGAGACCAGTTGCCTATCAAGAAGGGGTGGGGGTCTGGGGGAGCAGTGGTCCCCAGGGCCAGCAGCAGGGGGTGCAGCGCAGTACTGAGATGAGGGCCAGCTCTCCCAGGGACAGGAGGCTAAGGAAGGGAAGTGAGCAAGGGTTGGAGGGGGGCCTGGCCACCCACAGATGGCCAGGACCTCAGAATAGGAGCTGGCAAGACGGTCCGTCCCGAGGGAGCGGGGCTCCCGTGGGGGTGTCAGGTGCCTTGCCCGAGCTGGAGGAGAGCTGCCCTGGGGAGAGGGCAGCCCGCAGGCAGGCAGACCTGGGCCCTGTTCTAAGCTAGCATCACTCCCTGGGAATCGGGGCAGAGGGAACGGCCAGTTATTCCCAGGGCCCACTCCTATTCCTTCCCAAACTGGCACGTAAGCACTGAGGCCATTGGGCGCCCCCGAGGCCCAGGTAGTGGTGGAGTCCGGGTTCCTCAAGTAGCTGAGGATGTGGAAATCCACCTTGGTGGGGTTGGGAGATGAGGGGCCTGGGGGTCCAGCAGGGAGGAAGGGCAGCAGCTGCAGGAGCCAGGGGAACGCCAGTGGCCGTGGTGCTGCAGGGGGTGAGCCTGCCGTGGTGGCCAGCCTGCGAGGACAGAGCCGCCTGGTGGCTGAGGGGCAGCGGGAGGCCCTGGAGAGCACCAAGCCTGGCCAAGGGTGAGGCTGCCCTGGTGATTGCTCAGGAAGCTTGGCTGAGGAGCAGGCCTACCCCAGGGATGGATTCAGCAGGTCTGGGAGCGCTCAGAGGCCTTGCTGGGTGATTCCAGGGAGCTCGGGTGGCAGAGGAAACAGGTCGGCTCCTAGGCTGGCTCACGAGGGCGCCCTCAAGGGAGGACGAGCAGAGCCCAGGCCAAGCCACCGAGCAAGAGCCCGGACCTGCAGTGAGAGGGATCTGCGCTCGTGCCCACCTCCTGTCTGCGCTCAGCCACCTCCACCCCTACCAGTGTGCTTGGGGGTTCCAGTTCACTTCTCTTAGATGGCATGAATGGCAGGCAAAAAGCTGATACTTCCTAAATTCTCCTTCCAAACCGGTCTAAGCACATGGGGACTGAGGCCATCGGGAGCTCCCAAGTCACTTTCTAGCGTTTACCTACTGAATTTTTTTATCTTGGATTTGCTCCAGAAAGGACTGTGTCATTCTGACTCCCTGTAGAGGGGAGTCAGCAGCCAGCCACGGGGTCCAGCACACGAATCCCCTTCCCCTTGCGTTGGGAGCTCTGGGAAGTGACATAGGAGGACAGTGGGTCTCTGAGAGACTTTCCTGCTGATGGAGGGAGGAGGACAAGGAGGGGAAGGTACAAATGGCAACGTAAGTACCACACATTCACCCAGAGAACGTGGTACAGCTGTGCCTGAAAACTGCCAGGCCTGCCTGGGAGAGATGGCATGGTCAGGATAAGGTGGACAGCCAGGTGGGTTTAATTCAAGAGTCTTCCTGGAGAGGTGACTCTTGATATTGGGATTTTTGAGACAATTCAAGGAGAGAGCCGTGCTGGGGAGGGTGCCCACAGATAGTTGTCCAATCATCCCTGCACGGGCAGTGTCTTTCCAAGCTTCAGTGGGGGCTGGACACAGCCAGTTACCTAGATGCCCCCTCGGGGTTTTTCTGTCCTTTCTGTGGCATGGAACTCAGCCTTGCTCGGGGCTCCCCTTGGGGTTACTAACCAGCCTCTCTACCATGGAGGAGCCCCCAGAGGGAGAGTGCTTGGAGTGAAGTCCACACACTGTGAACCGTCAGCTGGAAGCCCAGCTCCCAGCCCTTCCCCAAGGCGCTCCCCATCTCGGGGCACTCTAGAGCACCCTGCTCGTGGCTGGTGACGGCACCTGTGCTTTTTCAGCACCCCCACTCTCCTTTTGTTCATTCTCTCACTTCAGCCACTCAGCAAATATTTCTTGAGCACCTGGGCTATGCCAAACGCCTTCCTGGGTACAAGGAATACAGCTGCGAACACTCCAGACCGGATCGTGCCACGTGGGTCTGCTGTGCTGGGAGAGACCGAGGAAATCAGGGTCTCCTCTTTGTCCCTGCAAATCTTAAGGTTGAGGAAAATCGTTCACTTTGTCAAGCCAGGTGGGCCCGCTGCTTCCCTTGGCTTGGAGATAAATCTATCTAGAAGGCAGGTGGTCCTTAAGTTGGTGTGTCCTCCACGCCACTGCAGGCCAGGCTGCCACACAAGGCCAGAACCCAGTTGCCAAACTCACGCCTGTTCTGAACAGTGGGTAATTCAATACAGGGGCGCCTCAAGCAAGGATTTCTGAGGCTATCCCCATAAACAGCCTGGGCAAAGCCAACAGGAATCCAAGCACATGAGAACTGACTCCAAAATAGCCAGTCTGGAGCTGGGAGGGGGTCGGGGTGGGCGTTGGCCCGGTGATGCGCTTCCGCCGTGGCAGGCTGCGTGCTAGCACGCGACCTCCAGCACAGCCCAGGCCAGACTCCAAGATCGCCGTCTCTCAAGACCGCAGGGAAGAATGTGGCTTTGAAAGGGGGACTCACAATGAAAACTCTGGAAATATAAACAACGGTGAACCTTCAGGGAGGGAAACAAAATAAGCAGGGTCTAACACTGGGAAGGTCTGGAGGCCCTTTAGAGGGAATGAAGAGGGCTTTGTGCACCTCAGCAAAGCTCCATTGTGGGCGGCAGACAACGGGGACTTTTGTCTTTCTCTCGCATGCCCGTGAGATGCTGGTGGCCAGCAAATCACCTCCTCTCTGCTTCTGAACTCATTCCCCACCCCCTCCAACAACTAAAACCTTTCGGCTTTATTTTCTTCCAAAGACTAAAAAGCCTTCACCATGCCCCGCTGGGCACTCCCCACACCAGGCGCTTTTCCGGAGCCATTTCCCCAGAGTAGGAGGAACAGGGTGGGGGGTAAGGCAGTCGGGGGGTGGGCGGGTGGTCCTACCACAGTGCCAGCAATGGCACGCCGTGGTCACATTCTACAGACCCGGCAAAGAGGACACCTGTGGACATGCGCCGTGTCGGCCTGAGGGCGATAGACATTTTAAAATGGGTGCGTTGTGCTACACACCTGTAGAGAAAGGACCAAAGGACCTAGACGGGTGAGGCTCTCTGGAGTCCACTGAGCTCCCTGCATTTCTCTCCATCACTTTTCTAGCAACACAGGGGCCTCCCAAGTTAGATTTTGGGGATCTCAGGACTTGAGGGAAGATGGAGTGGACCCCACTGAGGAAGAGAGGGAGGGAAGCTGCAAGGAGGTCTACCGAAAAGGGTCTAACTGCTGTGCAAGGCCAGCCCCCAACCCCAGACCCACCAGGCACAGCCACACAGTGGTCCTGAATCCCATCCTGTACCCCCTGCCTCATGTAGGGAATCCCCACCCACCCCGTCTTTCCTGCTTACTTCCCATCAGATCCTCACTTGGCCACAACTTCCCTAGACCTTAATGCCCTATACCACGTGCTTTGTCCCCTCTGGCCCCCACTGCAGCCTCTCTCCTAGGGTCTCTCGGGGCCCATCTCAGGGCCTGCATCCCCAGCCGGCTGCTGCTTCCCCTTGTTCTCAGGCCGTCTGCTGGAGCCTGGAGCTGGGCTCTGCCCTCAGCTGTGGCCAGAGGCCCTGGAGGTGAGGACTCTGTCCGGCCTTATGGGCTGGCCCACCACTCCACAGGAAAGCTTCTCTTGGCCCTGCCTGGCTGTGAATCCCTGACACAGGGTCCCAAGGGACTGGACTTTACTGAGAAGGCATCTCTATGGATGAAAGAAAATGCTTTTTTCCTTCAGGTATGTGCCATCCAGAGTGCGGTGACGAAGGCTGTGACGGCCCCAGTGCAGACCAGTGCTTGAACTGTGTCCACTTCAGCCTGGGGAACATCAAGACCAGCAGGTAAGGGGCTGGGGCTTCCATCTGCACGCCCTGGAGCCCCTCACGCAGCGCCAAGGTAGCCCTTCTCTTAGCCCCCTACAGCCTGGTGCCCTGCCTGGGAATTAAGGTAGTGCCCCAGAAGAAATTATATTGAAGTTCACTGCTTTGGAATTTTCTGTTTGAGCAATGTTTTGTTCTAATCACACAAGTAATTCAAGTCCATGAGAGAGAAATGAGAAGCTGGGGCATTGTGGTGTCTGTGCTCATCAACTTTTTTCTATTTGTTCTGCTAAACAAAAGTGGACCATATTGCACATGCCAAGGCTGACCCCTGGGGAACTGTAGACACACGTCATTTTAGGGGCCAGTACTGTTCTAAAAGTCACCCGTGTCATCCATGCCCAGGGAGCACCCATCCCTGAGTGCCCAGCCAGGGATGTGGCCATGCACAGGACCCTGGCAGGGGTGTGGCTGTGCAGGGTGCAGATATGACTCCCACGGTGCCCCAGAGGCCGCAGACACAGCCACATGCGCCCTGTGCAGTGCGGAGGCAGCCTTCTTGCTGCCTCGTTCACTCCCAAGGCACAGCGGTGGGGTTTTGTGGAGCTGGAAATTTTGCAGGTCAAATACCATCATCACGGTGTCTGTGGAAACCAAACAGCAGTCTCAGAGTACCTCCCTGGGGAAACGTTGAAAGGAAGGGGCCCCCAGGTTCTTATCCAGTCCCTGGGCCTCTCCTGCACACTTAGGAACCTCTCAGCTGTGCCCACCGAAACAACCCACCCCCACCGGTCCCCACCATGACAGTGGATTAACCTTCACTTCTGGGGTCCTTGTTCTCTCAGGGTTTTACTGCCTGGAAGAGCCAGCTAATGTTTTCTTCCCAGCCAGCTGCCCTGCCTTAGCCTAACCCAGCAGGGTTACGGGCTTCCAGGGGGTCTTGGGGGGGTTCAGTGAGAAGGACCCTCTCCTACTCCGGCTCCTACAGGAAGTGCGTAAGCGCATGCCCTCTGGGCTACTTCGAGGACACAACAGCAAGGCGCTGTCGCCGGTGCCACAAGGGCTGTGAGACCTGCACGGGCAGGAGCCCAGCCCAGTGCCTATCTTGCCGCCGTGGGCTCTATCACCATCAGGAGATGAACACCTGTGTGATGCTCTGTCCTGCCGGATTCTATGCTGACGAAAGTAAGTGCATGTTCAACAGCAGAGAAATGATGAGATAGCCCCCCAGTCTGGATTGGGGTCCTGTCTCCTGGGAGAATTTTCACAGCCTGCTGCTTCCTGGGTACTTTGTCCTTCTGAGAAAGGACCCTTAACAGGAGAGTGAGGGAGAAACAGAGAAATCAAAGCCCCAGGCCCTGTTAGTTCCTAGGGCTTCGCATGTAAACCTGGGCAGAGCAGTTCAGTGATGCTGAAATGAATCCCCAGTAATCCAGGATATTTCATGCATCTGCAAGTCAACGTCCATTATGGAGGATGGGCAGAGAGGTGGCTTGGGCCGGCTGCTCTCAGGCTCAGTCTGATTTCAGATACCAAAAGGGGAAGCTTCTGAGGGTGCCCTGCTGTCTGTCCTGCAATTACTCTTGCAGGAAGACTGCACCATGGGCCACCTGCAGCTGTGGACATGTGCACTGCATGAGTGTCAGGGAATCCAGCACCAGCCTACAGAGATTGGTGTATGCCCTCACAGGAAAAGCTGCCAAGCTGAAATTGGGATTGAAGAAGTACAGAGGGTTTGCGGTCCTCCCCATACATGGAGAGCAGCCTGCTGGCCCGGGGTAACTGGGCTCAGAAGAGATGACTTAGTCTACGTGTACACTTGACCCATAGTGACCACACCCCTCAGAGATGGGTGGGGCCTCTCTCATCTTGCAGGCGGAGAGATGAAGCTCAGACAGGGCAAAGGGCCCACAACCAGCGGTGGCACAGGTTGGACCTGAACCGCAAAGACAGCTGTCCCACCATTCTGCCAGGCCTGGGAAAGTGGGGGGATGAGTGAGGGCTTTGGGTTGCAGGGCCCCATGGCAGGGTTTCTCCAACTCCCCTTGGCCTGGGAGAGACGCAGACAGGGTTTGGGTAAAACTGGTAGAAGACAGTTCTCAAGCACATGAACAGAAGCTACCCTTGTGGCCACAGTGGCTATGCAGGCAGCAGCCTTCCCACAGAGCTCCTCTCGGGCCTGTGTTTTGCAAGAGGGGTCATTGCTCCAGCCTGTCAAGGCATTGCTGTTATTCCTGGGAGAAGGAGCCAAGAAATCTTTAAAGACATACAAAGCCACCAAAACCAGGCTCTGCTTAGAGGCAGAACAAATAGTCATGCAACATACACTTCACAGCCTTTGCCAACACCTGCCCTGGGCTGCCAACCAGGCCTGTTTGGGAGTGGAGGCCCCTTCATCCCCACCTCACTGACCCAGGGAGTCCTCATTGAGCACGTGCTGTATGTGTGTAATGCCACCTGTGGGGCCCTGAGGAGGAGGAGGAACAGAGGCCTAGCAAGCAGCCCTGAGCTTCCAGGCCCAGGGCCAAGGTGGTGCGGAGGTGCGTAAGGAGTGAGCAACACGGCAGCCTAGGCAAGTGCATGCGGGAGTTGAGGTGACCCGCTATTTCCCACGGAGGTCTGATGGGCATCGTAGGTCATGTCTCAGGGTCTGTAACTACCAAGTCTTCAAAAGTCCCCTATGAAGGCATGGGGGGCGGGGGGGATTCAGAGGCATCCTCGGCCTCCATCCTGTCACATTTATAGACTTGCACCTGATCAATCCCCACTTGGTCAGCCAGGAGCTGGCTTCTGTCCCTGCTGAAATGAGCAGAACCATAGCAGTCTCCTGGGGAAAGGGCCCACCTGCAAAGCCTCAAGGAGGCTTTAATTTAATTTTTAAATGTAATTGAATTTATGGTTGGAGGAATTTAATTTACTCCAGAAGAGACAGGGGAGAGACCTGTGATCTGACACTTAGGCCTGCGGCCTCCACGTGGACTCCGGCTGTTTTATGACCACACTGGTCTGTCATTCTGGAGGCTGACGCCCTGTGGCAAGCTGGTCTGTCAGCCCCGCTTTGAAATGCCAGAGCCTCCTTCACCCAGATCTGATTCGCGTGCCTTTTTCCCCTTCTCTTGTCCTCATCTTATTTTTCTCCAGGTCAGAGAAATTGCCTTAAATGTCACCCAAGCTGCAAAAAGTGTGTTGATGAGCCAGAGAAATGCACTGTCTGTAAGGAAGGATTCAGGTAAAACCCTCCCCTTCCAGCCTGAAGAACGGCAAAGTGTTTATGCGTTTAGAGTTCCTGTTCTTGGTTTACTAAGTTTTTGCAACTTTTTCCTAAAAGCTAAAATTTCAGAGACCCAAAGCCTTTCAGGGTAAAGATTCTGAGTCTGTAGAAATCATATTTCCACTCAGAGGCAGGTGCTTAAGAGAGAAAGTTAGATGATGGGTACAGTCTTTACATTATATGCAGCATTCGGAGAACTGGTAATAGCAGGAACTGGTCCCTTCATGTAAAGTCAGGCCGGCTGCTGGAAGGTCAGGGGCTCAAATGGAAGCTCAGGGCTCCCTTTTTTAGGCACCCAAACCCCAACGACTAGTGTCCCTCCAAGTCCGGGCAGGAGGGGGCCGTGGGGAAGCCGCTCTCCTCTGTCACTCTGTCTCTCTCGCTTTTTCCAGCTGTAGTGTCTCCTTCCCGGTTTTCCCTCTTCCACTAAGCACAGCACATGTCTCCTATAAAACACATTTTGCTGGGTTCATGATTCTCACTGGAATACTTGGAAATGTGCATTTAGTCCATTTAATGCAACCAAATATATGTTAGCTGCTCCTCTAAGTTACCGTCTAGGCATTCCGTTTGAAATTATATGGGGACTAGTTCAGGGATTAGAACCAGGGTCTGCATTTTAAGGAAGAAAGGGAAAGTTCAGTGAGAGCAGCAGCTTTTCTCCCCGCCCCAGGCGGTCTCAGGGCTCTTGTTCAAATGCAGATTCCCGTTGGGAAGCTCTGAGCAGAGCCCCACACAGGCCCCCAGGGGGCCAGGATGCTGCTAGTCCTGGAGGGAGCAGCCTTTGCAGGCTGAGGGCTAGAGGCCCGCAAGCCCCCTCCCCGCCTGCCTTCCCAGCCTCCTTTCCAGGGCTGCCTGGACTGGAATCCACCAGCTGAGTTGGATTGTTCGGGTAAAGAGTGAAGGGAGAAAACTTGAGGAGCACTTCCTGCAGGTGCTCCCAGCATCACCACCTCAGTCTTCCGGGCAGCCCGTGGCGTTCGGTGTTATTTGTAGTCACGTCTCATTAACAGAGGAACAGTCTCCGTGGAAGCACACTGTTGCTGCCTTAGTGAGCGTCTCCTTAGCCCATTTTCTCCTCCCAGTGAGGGAGAAGACCAGGAGAGTAGAGGGTCCATTGCCCAAGCATCTGGGAGTCCGGGAGAAGGAAGAGGCATAGGACCCCCAGAGTCAGGTGTCCCACCTGTTGTCATAAACCTGTTATCTGGGCAACGCAGGATTAGGAGTGAAAGGATGAAGTGTTGGAGGCGGGAGACCCCCAAAGAGGAAACGCGACATTGAGCTGGCAGCGGCAGCTGGGGCCTGGGTGGGGGTGGCGGCAGGGGCACCGCCCCCATCAGGCTAGTAACTGAAGGTGTCGGGTTGGAACACATTTCCGGTCGGCGAAGGGCTTGTCGCGTCCCCTGGAGCTCGTTTCTGTGCCCTGGGCTCCTGTGGGAGAACGAAGTCCCTGCTCAGGTCAGGAATGGTGTCACAGCGAGAAACATTTTCCCAGACACAGGCGCACACAAATAGAGGCAGTGGTTCCAGCCACGACAGGCATTCAGAGAGGCGGGCAAACTCTGAAAACATCGCCGGCTGTAATCCACAGAAAGCTCCCTTTTATTGCCCAATATAAGCTGTGGCTTCAAATCATGGTTGTCATGTTAAAATAGTGAGAGCAGCCGAGCCACTGTCTCCGGGACATCTGTCTATTCAGAGGGTAAATGTAGGAAGCTCGCAGGGGAATGTCAGTTATTAAAGACTTGATTTAACTGCCAGTCTCAGCAGCCCTGGTACCGTGATGAGTAGTCCCGGGAGGGAGTATGCCATTGATGTGGAGAGCCTTTCAGATCCTCCAACAGCTCCCCTAAAATGCAGAATTCTCTGACCTCACAAACGCTCCAGAGCATGTGTTTGATGTGTCTCGTCGCAGACCCATTTTACAACGTGTGCATCAAACACAGTGTGATCTCAGGAACTGAAGAAACAATAGCAGCAGACATGTACTCATGCTGCTGTGGGCCGCGGACCGTTCCAACATTTTGCAGGTGTTTGCTCATCTAGTCCTCAAAGCAACCTTATGATGCAGAAGTCATGACTGCCCCAGCGAACAGGAGAGAGAATGGAGGTTCAGAGAGGTCCACTGAGTTGCCTGGGGTCGTGGACATGGCAGGGGCAGGACCCAGAGTGGGCACTCCAGCTCGAGGCTACTCCAGAATCTGTGCCTGTGGCTACCTCGCTAAGCAAGGTGAGGGAAAACTGACCAGACAAGAGAGGAAGGCAGGAGCCACATCAGGGCAGGGCCTGCTGCACCCCAGAATTTCAAGTTCATGGTGATGTCCACAAGTTTGTAAGCAGGGCAGAGGCAGGAGTGGCTTCAGGTTTCAGGATCAGTCTTCTGCTGTCACCCCATTCACACAGCATCACTACTGGCACTTGGTGGAGGGCTCAGACACCGAGACTGAGGCAGTGTGCCACCAGGGGTAACCCACACGTGCCCAAGTTCTCCTCTTGGGGTGTGGATTCAAGAGTGATTGATGTCAGTGAAGAGAAAACAGCACAGACCAGGAGAAAGCCTGAGCAGCTGGCCTCCTGCACCAGGACCGAGGGAGGCCATGGGGCTTTGGGGATGGAGCCCAGGGCCACCAGCCACCTGCAGGCAGAGGTCCTACTTGCAGACCCAGGGCATCCAGTCCAGCTGAGCTCCAGCTGGCTTCCGGACAGCTCTTCCTGCTTCAGTAGCTCGGAGCTTTCTGTGACACAGGGAGCTATATTTCCGCAACTTTCATTTTCTCCCATGAAAGGCATTTGAGGGCAAATCTTAATTTAATTAGACTTTTGGAAGGGATATGACAACATGCCTTCTTTCTCCCTTTCTGACAGCTTTGCACGGGGCAGCTGCATTCCAGACTGTGAACCAGGCACCTATTTTGATTCCGAGCTGATCAAATGTGGGGAATGCCATCACACCTGCCAGACCTGCGTGGGTGAGTTCACTGCCTGCCAGGGCATTGATTTCATTATGATGCCAACAGTTGGAACCTGGGTCAGCCAGGTGGGTGGCTAATTATCTTGAAACCAAAAACCCTAGGACTTCATGGACTTCCATGGATATTGCAGCATTAAATCACAGTGCGCCCCGCTGTAGGTCCTGGGGGGTGGGGAATGAGCAGCCAGTGTAGAACGGGTCAGGGTTTCAGCTGGGGGAGATGACAAGGTCCCGGGGACGGAGGGTGGTGATGGTTGCACTGCAACGTGGATGTATGTGGTTCTACATGCACTCAAAAATGGTTACTGTGGTAAAATTGTATGTTATGTACCTTTTATCACCATTTCAAAAATTAAAAAAAAAAAGAAAAAGTAAAACCACTTTGAATGAAGAGCCTGGGTTTCCCAGCACTAGAAACCCAGCAGGCAGTGGATGCTCACAAGCTGAGTAGCGGTCGTGCCTTGTGAGCTGTACCTGGAGCTCAGTCCTCGCTGCAGAAAGGCAGGCCTAAGAGGCCACGCTACAAAGATTCTAACAGAGGGGCAGAATCTGGTGGTAAAGGGACAGAGGCTTTTTAAACCATAACCGTCTTTCTTTGTACCTATCCTCCCTTATTTTGGATATTTTATACAAAGAGGAAAAGTCCTCTATAAACAGTTTTATGTGTATTATAATTAAAACAGATGTCTTCCAGGCACTGTTTTTATGCCAAATAGCTGAGAAAGCACTCATTCTATTGGGTTTCATGTTGCAGGTTATTTGTACTAGGATGCTGAAGTGCATTATGAGTTGTGGGCCAGATTCATTTTGGGTTAAGTCTTCTCCTCTAGATCATCTTTCCATGCCCAACACTTTGGTCCTTGTTCTAAGAAATGCTTAGATTGAGTTTTTTTTTTTTTTGAGAGGGCATCTCTCATATTTATTGATCAAATGTTTGTTAACAACAATAAAATTCTGTATAGGGGAGTCAATGCTCAATGCACAATCATTAATCCACTCCCAGCCTAATTCTCATCAGTCTCCAATCTTCTGAAGCATAACAAACAAGTTCTTACATGGTGAACAAATTCTTACATAGTGAATAAGTTCCTACATGGTGAACAGTACAAGGGCAGTCATCACAAAAACTTTCGGTTTTGATCACTCATTATGAACTATAAACAATCAGGTCAAATATGAATATTTGTTTGATTTTTATACTTGATTTATATGTGAATCCCACATTTCTCCCTTTATTATTATTATTTTTATTTTTAATAAAATGCTGAAGTGGTAGGTAGATGCAAGATAAAGGTAGAAAACATAGTTTAGTGTTGTTAAGAGAGCAAATGTAGATGATCAGGTGTGTGTCTGTAGACTATGTGTTAATCCAAGCTAGACAAGGGCATTAAAACATCCACGGATGCAGAAGATTTCTCTCAGAAGAGGGGGGGTGAGGTTCTAAGCCTCACCTCTGTTGATCCCCAATTTCTCACCTGATGGCCCCCCTGCAACTGTGCCTGTCTTAGGTTGTTCCTCCCTTGAGGAATCTTACCCGTCTCTGGCTAACCAGTCATCTTCCGGGGCCATACAGGGAAATGTAAAGTTGGTAAGTGAGAGAGAAGCCATATTGTTTGCAAAGGTTAGCTTTTTACTTCTTTGCAGATTTATGCCCTGTGGCTTCTATGCCCAGTATTTGTCTTGAGGTATCTTTACCACTTGGAGGAGTTATGATACTCGGTGAATTCGATATGAGGCATGAATTCTATTTAAGGGTTGTAATTAGGAAGGAAGAAGAAAAGCTATAGAGGTAGCAGATGGAAGAAAACATGGGAAGATTGGTTATTTCTTTGACATATCTTCTTATAGAGTAACTTCAGCATGTATAGGTTTTAAACTACTAATTAAATTGCACACACACATTAACATAATAGGAATACAGTTACATAACCAAAGCAGATCTATAATTACCAGCCATCTCCAGTGAAGCCAAGAAAACCAGTTAGGCACCCTAGGCATTTGTGAAAATTTGTCTATGATATAATGGATATTGTCCAACTGTACCTGAACAGTCTGAGAGAAATCAGACAAATTAAAACAACCCATTCCTGGGAACTGTTCACATCCCATATGTTCTTTTAACAGTAAATAGTCTGTAGTTGTAAGATTTTGGAGCACTACAACTTGCACTTCTCCTAATTCTTGGTTGAGTTCCAACAGTATAGATCCAGTCAAATTTGTTGTTTTACTGTATGCACAGGGCAGCTTAGATATCTCCTTCTTCATTCCAATGGCAAGTCCAGGAACCGATGGGATGAATGCAGCTACAACTGCAGCATCGCCTGGATCTTTGTTGAGGTTTTTTGATGATCATCTTCTGATATGACTCTTCCAGAGAGTGCTGATGTTGGAAGTTCTTCATATCGTATCTTAGTTCATTTTCTGGGTAGCCAAATTAGGCTTTGATCCTCTGTATAAACACAAACAGACCCTTTGCCCACACTTTGATATGCCCTTTATACCATTGTGTAGAACTCATTGGAGGTTACCACACAGGAACTGCTTTTTTTTTTTTTAGTAAGAGAAAGGAATATTATCAGAAAAAGTGTACCTCCATAGCCAATCATCTGACACCCTTTAAGTGATCAAAATTAAGGATATTTAAAGCATTCATTAATCGTTGATTTACAGTTAGTTTTATCCTATCAAGGAGTAATCCCCCTTCTCTTTCTTTCTTTTTTTTTTGTTATCTTTAATCTACACTTACATGAAGAATATTATGTTTACTAGGCTTTCCCCTATACCAGGTCCCCCCTATAAACCCCTTTACAGTCACTGTCCATCAGCATAGCAAAATGTTGTAGAATCACTACTTGTCTTCTCTGTGTTGTACAGCCCTCCCCTTTCTCCCTCCCCCCCATGCATGCTAATCTTAATACACCCCTTCTTCCCCCCACCCCTTATCCCTCCCTATCCACCCATCCTCCCCAGTCCCTTTCCCTTTGGTACCTGTTAGTCCATTCTTGGGTTCTGTGATTCCGCTGCTGTTTTGTTCCTTCAGTTTTTCCTTTGTTCTTATACTCCACAGATGAGTGAAATCATTTATGGTATTTCTCTTTCTCCGCTTCGCTTATTTCACTGAGCATAATACCCTCCAGGTCCATCCAGGTTGCTGCAAATGGTAGGATTTGCCCTCTTCTTATGATTGAGTAGTATTCCATTGTGTATATGTACCACATCTTCTTTATCCATTCATCTACCAATGGACATTTAGGTTGCTTCCAATTCTTGGCTATTGTAAATAGTGCTGCGATAAACATAGGGGTGCATCTGTGTTTCTCAAACCTGATTGCTGTGTCCTTAGGGTAAATTCCGAGGAGTGGAATTCCTGGGTCAAATGGTAAGTCTGTTTTGAGCATTTTGATGAACCTCCATACTGCTTTCCACAATGGTTGAACTAATTTACATTCCCACCAGCAGTGTAGGAGGGTTCCCCTTTCTTCACAGCCTCGCCAACATCTGTTGTTGTTTGTCTTTTGGATGGCAGCCATCCTTACTGGTGTGAGGTGATACCTCATTGTAGTTTTAATTTGCATTTCTCTGATAATTAGTGACGTGGAACATCTTTTCATGTGTCTGTTGACCATCTGGATTTCTTTTTTGAAGAACTGTCTGTTCAGTTCCTCTGCCCATTTTTTAATTGGATTATTTGCTTTTTGTTTGTTGAGGAGCATGAGCTCTTTATATATTTTGGATGTCAAGCCTTTATCGGATCTGTCATTTACAAAAATATTCTCCCATACTGGAGGGTTCCTTTTTGTTCTGTTGATGGTGTCTTTTGCTGTACAGAAGCTTTTCAGCTTAATATAGTCCCACTTGTTCATTTTTGCTGTTGTTTTTCTTGCCCGGGGAGATATGTTCAAGAAGAGGTCATTCATGTTTATGTCTAAGAGGTTTTTGCCTATGTTTTTTTCCACGAGTTTAATGGTTTCATGACTTACATTCAGGTCTTTGATCCATTTTGAATTTACTTTTGTATATGGGGTTAGACAATGGTCCAGTTTCATTCTCCTACATTTAGCTGTCCAGTTTTGCCAGCACCATCTGTTGAAGAGACTGTCATTTCACCATTGTATGTCCATGGCTCTTTTATCGAATATTAATTTACCAAGTATGTTTGGGTTAATGTCTGGAGTCTCTAGTCTGTTCCACTGGTCTGTGGCTCTGTTCTTGTGCCAGTACCAAATTGTCTTGATTACTGTGGCTTTATACTAGAGCTTCAAGTTGGGGAGTGAGATCCCCACCACTTTATTCTTCTTTCTCAGGATTGCTTTGGCTATTCGCGGTCTTTGGTGTTTCCATATGAATTTTTGAATTATTTGTTCCAGTTCATTGAAGAATGTTGCTGGTAATTTGATAGGGATTGCATCAAATCTGTATATTCCTTTGGGCAGGATGGCCATTTTGACGATATTGATTCTTCCTAGCCACGAGCATGGGATGAGTTTCCATTTATTAGTGTCCCCTTTAATTTCTCTTAAGAGTGACTCGTAGTTTTCAGAGTATAGGTCATTCACTTTGATTAGATTTATTCCTAGGTATTTTATTCTTTTTGATGCAATTGTGAATGGAATTGTTTTCCTGATTTCTCTTTCTATTGGTTCATTGTTAGTGTATAGGAAAGCTATAGATTTCTGTGTGTTAATTTTGTATCCTGCAACTTTGCTGTATTCCGATATCAGTTCTAGTAGTTTTGGGGTGGAGTCTTTAGGGTTTTTTATGTACAGTATCATATCATCTGCAAATAGTGACAGTTTAACTTCTTCTTTACCAATCTGGATTCCTTGTATTTCTTTGTTTTGTCTGATTGCCGTGGCTAGGACCTCCAGTACTATGTTAAATAGCAGTGGGGAGAGTGGGCATCCCTGTCTAGTTCCCGATCTCAGAGGAAAAGCTTTCAGCTTCTCACTGTTCAGTATAATGTTGGCTGTGGGTTTATGATATATGGCCTTTATTATGTTGAAGTACTTGCCCTCTATTCCCATTTTGCTGAGAGTTTTTATCATGAATGGATGTTGAATTTTGTCAAATGCTTTTTCAGCATCTATGGAGATGATCATGTGGTTTTTGTCTTTCTTTTTGTTGATGTGGTGGATGATGTTGATGGATTTTCAAATGTTGTACCATCCTTGCATCCCTGGGATGAATCCCACTTGCTCATGGTGTATGATCCTTTTGATATACTTTTGAATTCGATTTGCTAATATTTTATTAAGTATTTTTGCATCTACGTTCATCAGGGATATTGGTCTGTAATTTTCTTTTTTGGTGGGGTCTTTGCCTGGTTTTGGTATTAGGGTGATGTTGGCTTCATAGAATGAGTTTGGGAGTATTCCCTTCTCTTCTATTTTTTGGAACACTTTAAGGAGAATGGATATTATGTCTTCTCTGTGTGTCTGATAAAATTCCAAGGTAAATCCGTCCGGCCTGCAGTTTTTGTTCTTGGGTAGTTTTTTGATTATGGTTTCAATTTCGTTGCTCGTAATTGGTTTGTTTAACTTTTGTGTTTCTTCCTTGGTCAGCCTTGGAAGGTTGTATTTTTCTAGGAAGTTGTCCATTTCTTCTAGGTTTTCCAGGTTGTTGGCATATAGGTTTTCATAGTAGTCTGTAATAATTCTTTGTATTTCTGTGGAGTCTGTCATGATTTTTCCGTTCTCATTTCTGATTCTGTTGATTTGTGTTGATTCTCTTTTTCTCTTAATAAGTTTGGCTAGAGGCATATCTATTTTGTTTATTTTCTCAAGGAACCAGCTCTTGGTTTCATTGATTTTTGCTATTGTTTCATTCTTCTCAATTTTGTTTGTTTATTCTCTGATCTTTATTATGTCCCTCCTTCTGCTGACGTTAGGTCTCATTTGTTCTTCTTTTTCCAATTTTGATAATTGTGATGTTAAACTATTCATTTGGGATTGTTCTTCCTTCTTCAAGTGTGCCTGGATTGCTATATACTTTCCTCTTAAGACTGCTTTCACTGCGTCCCACAGAAGTTGGGGCTTAGTGTTGTTGCTGTCATTTGTTTCTATATATTCCTTGATCTCTATTTTGATTTGTTCATTGATCCATTGATTATTTAGTAGCATGTTGTTAAGCCTCCATGTGTTTGTGAGCCGTTTTTTTTTCTTTGTAGAATTTATTTCTACTTTTATACCTTTGTGGTCTGAAAAATTGGTTGGTAGAATTTCAATATTTTGGATTTTGCTGAGTCTCTTTTTGTGGGCTATTATGTGGTCTATTCTGAAGAATGTTCCATGTGCACTTGAGAAGAATGTATATCCTGTTGCTTTTGGATGTAGAGTTCTATAGATGTTTATTAGGTCCATCTGCTCTACTGTATTGTTCAGTGCTTCCGTGTCCTTACTTATTTTCTGCCCGGTGGATCTATCCTTTGGGGTGAGTGGTGTGTTGAAGTCTCCTAAAATGAATGCATTGCAGTCTGTTTCCCCCTTTAGTTCTGTTAGTATTTGTTTCACATATGCTGGTGCTCCTGTGTTGGGTGCATATATATTTAGAATGGTCATATCCTCTTGTTGGACTGAGCCCTTTATCATTATGTAGTATCCTTCTTTATCTCTTGTTACTTTCTTTGTTTTGAAGTCTATTTTGTCTGATATTAGTACTGCAACCCCTGCTTTCTTCTCACTGTTGTTTGCCTGAAATATGCTTTTCCATTCCTTGACTTTTAGTCTGTTCCTGTCTTTGGGTTTGAGGTGAGTCTCTTGTAAGCAGTATGTAGATGGGTCTTGCTTTTTTATCCATTCTATTACTCTGTATCTTTTGATTTGTGCATTCAGTCCATTTACATTTAGGGTGACTATTGAAAGATATGTTCTTATTGCCATTGCAGGCTTTAAATTCGTGATTACCAAAGGTTCAAGGTTAGCCTCTTTAGTATCTTACCGCCTAACTTAGCTCGCTTATTGTGCTGTTTTATACACTGTCTGGAGATTCTTTTCTTCTCTCCCTTCTTATTCCTCCTCCTCCATTCTTCATATGTTGTGTGTTTTGTTCTGTGCTCTTTTTAGGAGTGCTCCCATCTAGAGCAGTCCCTGTAAGATGCCCTGTAGAGGTGTTTTGTGGGAATCAAATTCCCTCAGCTGTTGCTTGTCTGGGAATTGTTTAATCCCACCATCATATTAAATGATAATTGTGCTGGATACAGTATCCTTGGTTCAAGTCCCTTCTGTTTCATTGCATTAAGTATATCATGCCATTCTCTTCTGGCCTGTAGATTCTCTGTCGAGAAGTCTGATGTTAGCCTGATGGGTTTTCCTTTATAGGTCACCTTTTTCTCTCTAGCTGCCTTTAAAACTCTTTCCTTGTCCGTGATCTTTGCCATTTTAATTATTATGTGTCTTGGTGTTGTCCTCCTTGGGTCCTTTCTGTTGGGGGTTATGTGTATTTCCGTGGTCTGTTCCATTCTTTCCTCCCCCAGGTTGTGGTAGTTTTCAGCAATTATTTCTTCCAAGATACTTTCCGTCCCTTTTCCTCTCTCTTCTTCTGGTACCCCTATAATTTGGATATTGTTCCTTTTGGATCGGTCACACAGTTCTCTTAATATTGTTTCATGCCTGGAGATCCTTTTATCTCTCTCTATGTCAGCTTCTATGTTTTCCTGTTCTCTGGTTTCAATTCCATCAATGGCCTCTTGCATCTTATCCATTCTGCTTATAAATCTTTCCAGAGTTTGTTTCATTTCTGTAATCTCCTTTCTGGCATCTGTGATCTCCCTCCGGACTTCATCCTATTTCTCTTGCATATTTCTCTGCATCTCTGTCAGCATTTTTATGATTTTTATTTTGAATTCTTTGTCAGGAAGACTGGTTAGGTCTGTCTCCTTCTTTGGTGTCTCTGTGATCTTGGTTTGCCTGTAATTTTGTCTTTTCATGGTGATAGGAATAGTTTGCAGAGCTGGGACGAGTGACGGCTAGAAGAACTTCACTTCTTGTTGGTTTGTGGCCTTCCTCTCCTGGGATAACACCGACCTCTAGTGGCTTGTGCTGGGCAGCTGCACGCAGACAGGGCTTCTGCTTCCTGCCCAGCTGCTATGGAGATTATCTCCGCTGTTGCTGTGGGCATGGCCTGGCTGGGGCTGCTGCTCCAAAGTGGTGGAGCCCCGTTGGAGGGGGAGTGGCTGGGAGGCCACTTATCTCCGTGAGGGGCCTCCATGCTCCCTGCAGCCCAGGGGATTAGAGTGCCCAGAGATCCCCGAATTCCGTACCTCTGGACTAAGTGTCCTGCCCTGCCCCTTTAAGACTTCCGTAAAGCACCTGCCAAAACAAAACAATGACCACACACACAGACACACACACACACACACAAAAAGGTGGCCGCTCGCTTTTCTTTTGTTCTCCGGCGCCGGCCTCTGATACCCGCTCGCCAGTCTTGCTGCCCTGTTTCCCTAGTATTGGGGTCCCTGTCCCTTTAAGACTTCCAAAAAGCACTCACCACAACAAAACAACAAGAACAAAAAAAAGATGGCTGCTCAGTTTTCTTTTGTCCTCCGGCACTGGCCTCCGGTACCCGCTCACCGTTCTTGCTGCCCTTTTTCCCTTGTATCTAGGGCCCCGCGCTTGCACTGTGTCTGTGCTCTGGTGCGAATGGCTGGGGCTGGGTGTTCAGCAGTCCTGGGCTCCCTCTCCCTCCAGCTCAGACCTCTCTCCTCCTGCCAGGAGCTGGGGGGAGGGGCGCTCGGGTCCCGCCGGGTTGGGGCTTGTATCTTATCCCCTTTGCGAGGCGCTGGGTTTTCACAGGTGTGGATGTGGTCTGGATGTTTTCTTGTGTCCTCTGGTCTTTATTCTAGGAAGAGTTGTCTTTGTTATATTTTCATAGATATATGTGCTTTTGGGAGGAGATTTCCGCTGCTCTAGTCACGCCGCCATCTTGGCTCTGCCCCCCTAGAATGAATTTTTGCTAAGAGTTAGTCTCTGCTGAGTCACAGTTGCCATAACATGGGTCCTAGAAAATGCAGCAGGCTGAGCACAGCCTTCCTGATGTGGACACATGAGCCCCATGTGGGCATCAGCTGTGTTTTCCAGAAGTGGGCACGACAGAGAAAGCAGTGCAGAGGCTAAAGCCAGCTCCCCGAGAGACTGGGAGGCGAGCCTTCCTGGGACACCCTCCTGGGACCACCCTGAAGATGCTGGGGTTCTCCCTTGGGAAGCATTCTCAGCTGCTGGTAGCCCCCCAGCCTGTCCTAGCATTCGGCCCTCTTGTCTTTGTTTCTTTGACTCACTGTTTAGCCCAAGTAGATCAAGAAGCATCCCTGATGTCGCTTAAGTTTCACAGTCACTTGGATCCATAAAATCCAGGAGTGTACCTTTATAACGCTTTTGATTTCAATAGCTTAATTTACTTTCGATGTATCTGGACTGCCTCTTGGCAAATAGAAGTCATGTATGTGTTCTCTCATCTCAACCCATGACTTCTCAGTCTCCTCAGGCATGTAATTTACAAGTGTGCAGGTCTAAGGCTGTCTGGTGGTCTCCTTCCCTCCATGCCTGTCTGCCTGGGTTCCTTCTAAGCTCCTAGGGTGTGTTTGTGTCCATCTCCTCGCAGCTGTGGGGGGAGGACCCCTCTGCTCCGACCTGAGCCACCTGGAAGCTTCCTGCTCCATGTCAGATGTGGGTCTGTGCTGGAAGCAGCTCTTCTTGCCTGCCAGCTGCCTGTCCCCTAGAGCCCAGGCCTACCTGGCCTTCCCTCCCTGCCCCCCGCCTCAGTGACCACTGCTGCTGCCCCCTGTGCTGGAATCTGGGCACAGGCAGGGGGAGGGCTGGGGTCAGGCACAGGGTGGACATGGTGGCCGTCCCTACCCCAACCTGGCAGTGTGCCAGGGCATTTGGTGGACAACTTGCAGGGAATAAGTCCAGGTACCGAGCATCCTTAATTGTAGGATGTGATCCCTTGGGGTGCCTGTCTGCTGTAGGTTGGTGCAGGGGACCTGTGCCTACCGCTGGCTGGGGCAGGGCACATGGGTCAGCAGCTGACATCCAGAGAGGCACATGCATACCGAGTTGAAGGGTGGCATCCCAGCCACCCATGAGGGTCATCCCTCAACCACGGGTGGTGGCCCTCCCTCATGCCCTTGCTGGAGAGAACAGGACAGGAAATAGCAGATAAAGAAACACCAGAGCAGGCCAGGATAAACAGGTTGCAGAAGAAAGGAAAGCGTTTTTTCCTATCTCACTACCATTAACAACACATCTTTCCTGCTTTCAGAACAAGGGCCCCTCATTTTCACTTTGTACTGAGCCTCACAAGTGGTGTATCAGGTCCTGTATAAGCCTAACCCATTTTGCTGTTATTGTTAGGATCTGTGGGTGCTTTCTAAGTGTCTGAAGCCTTTAAAGCCTTGTGATTTTGTGGAATCCTCAAGAGACTTGGAGTTATAAAGTTCATAACCTTTAGTAATTAGGAGAATATCTTGTCCTGAAAATATGAGTTGAATCAGCTTTTCTTATTGTGGTAAAATACCCATAACATAAAGTTTACCATCTTAACCGTCTTTCACACGTCAGTGGCATTAAGCACACTCACACTGCTGTGCCACCATCACCCCGTTCGTATCCAGAACGTTTGCACCTTTCCCTGCTGAATGTGTTTCATCAGCTTCAAAGGTTAGTACATTGAACATTAAAACAAACACAAGAGTGAGTGTTCTTTCCCATCACAGCAACTCTTCAGGCATCAGGGACCCTGGTGACCAGGGCAGGACCACGTGGGTTCCCGCGCTCAGCAGGCAAGGTTCGAGGTGGGAGACGGCCACAGGCGCCGCACGGGGCTCCCGAGACCCAGCCAGTGCCAGCTGATCGCTGGAGTAGATGGCGATGTGGAGCGGGGGCAATGTTTAGGAGCAGTTTTCTGTCTAGAAGGACACAAACCAGATAGAATCCATATAGGTCTGTGGGGTATTACTGCTAGAGACAGAGGACACCCCATGTGGAGTTGCTGAGCGAGTAGGCAGCTGTCCCTTACTGAGGCCCTGTGGGCCCAAGGGCACCCATTTCTGTCTCCTGTTCTCAGTCCTGGGTGAACTCAGAAGTCCAGTGCAGGTTTGGGGCTGTGGTTCTGAGATGAAGCCCAGCTGTCAGAGCACGGAGCCTGTGGCTGGTGGAACCTCCCTGTAGACCCCTGTCTGCAAGGGGTCCTCTCCCCAACCCAGCCAGGAGGACCCACCTCAATCTAGAAGTTACTCCTTATTCCCACTCCAAGAATAGGGCTTAATATCACTGCCTTAACAATCCGGTCTCAGTCTAAGACCACAGTGAAACTGAAGTGGGGAAGAAGAAGTTTCAGGAAGGACTACGATCACCATAAGCATCCGAGACCATTGTATCCCCTCCAAGCCATCAGCCAGCTGCCATCTCCCTGCCTCTCTCCAACGTCCATCAGACGTTTCTTGGGACCATCTGACCCAGAACAGACCCCAGCACTTGTTGGGATGAATGAACACATAGATGGAGAGACAGACAGACACGGTGTCTTCATTCGAGACCCCTGTTTGCCAGGCTCATGCGTCCTCTGGGCTGAGCCATGGGTTCTCTCCTTCGTGACCCTCGGTCCTTCATGACCCTCAGTCCTTCACTCAGAGCCTTTGTCTCCGTGGTCGCCATCCCCCCTCCCATAATCCCTTAGTCATTTTTCCTCTGTTTTTCAAAATGTCCTGATTGTCTACACCAATTACCTGGCAACACCATTCCCCCCAAATCTCCTGCTCTTTCTTCACGTCATCTCCCATGGTGCTCTGTTCAGAAGAAACAGGATGGAAGCCACAAGGGCAAGCCACTGATGTAATTTTTAATTTCCTGGAGAAGCAGGTAAAAATAATTATAATGACAAATCTCATTTAACCTAGTATATCTAAAATACTATCATTTCAATGTGTAGTCAACATAAAAAAATAAAGGAGCTCCTTCACCTTCTTTTTTTTATGCTAAGTCTTTGAAATCCAACATGTATGTGTTTATACTTGTAGCACGAGCCAATATGATCCAGCCACATTTCAAGGGCTCAGAGCCACACATGGCTGGCTGTGCCAGGAATGGGTTAGAGGCCTGTTGGCAAGGAAACATTTAGAATCAGGGCCACTGGACATGGCCCAGACAGTAGGGAGGTGCACTGTGCTGGGCTCATGCTTCTGTGTCCTCATCTGTGAAATGGGGGTATGATGCCCCCATCTCCAGGGTGGGTGAGGATGGCCCAGTGTAGATGGCAGTGGGCACCTTGAGCCCCAATTGCGGTAGTGGACTGGGGTATCTGAATAGCACCCAGGATCTCACAGCATGCTGCATCAGGCCCAGGACATGGTGAAGGGTGGGCAGTCCCTGATACCTGCTTCTTTCCTGCACCCCTCAGGGCCCAGCAGAGAAGAATGTATTCACTGTGCGAAAAACTTCCACTTCCAAGAATGGAAATGCGTACCAGCCTGTGGCGAGGGCTTCTACCCAGAGGAGATGCCGGGCTTGCCCCACAAAGTGTGCCGAAGGTATGCAGTCCTTTCTGATGGACTTCCCGGCTCAGGCCAAGACAGCCAGAATCCTGGCCACCGATGCCAGCAAAGGAGCAGCAGGGGGTGCCAAGTCTAGCAGCCCCTCCCTGGAGGATGGATGAGGGGTGCATGGGTGCACAGGGGTTACAGGAGCCCAAATACAGAGAAGGGGACCCCCGTAGCTAGTGACTGCCAAGGCCACAAGTTGGTGCTTTCATTCCTTTGTTCATTTAAAAGGATTTGTTGGGTACCTACCGGCACTGTGTAGCTGGAACCCTTGTGACCACCAGAAAGGACTGCACACCCTGGGGACTGCCTGCCCCATTTTCCAGCTCCCAGCTACGGGCCCACAGGGGGGTTGTCCTCCCAGGCTGGGTTTGAGAACTGCTCTGGGTTATAACCCATTCTCTTAAAAAACAAAATCCTACAGTAGGCCCATGAGAGACCTCCCAAGTCCTTGTGCTTTTGAGACCCACAAAGAGGGTCTGGAGGGGGTTACGTACCTGTGCAGGGGTCAGCCCCTTCTAGTGAGCTGCTTTGGAATAGGAAACTTGCCAGCGGCACCCAGCTGAGTCCCACATGCAGCCCTCAGCAGGGGTGCGTGAAGTAAAGTTTTCATTTTAACCAGTCACTCGTTCAGGAGTAATCACACTGAGTCCAGCAGCCCAGGGAGAACGTGAAATAAAACGATGACAAGCACTTTTGTTTGTTGGATAGTTAGATCCCAGAGGATGCTGGGTAGTCCCACAAGTGTGGCAACCAGCCACCCCTCAGGGCATCCAGAAACTATGGCATCCCCGGGCAGAAGGCAGGCGGCCCCCAAGAACCCCTTCTTGGCAGGGGAGGACAGGAACTTCCCGTGTGCTCACCTCCACAGGAGGAGAGGCTTTCAGTCCCAGAGAGGAGTCCAGAGCCGGGGTGACAGCCCAGGTCTTGGAGGTACACCCCCAGGGAAACCCTGCACAAAGCACTGAGCGGGTGAAATGCCAGCTTCCATCTTTAGAGTCCCCTGGCTCTGAAGACCCCTTCGGAGTGAATTCCCCCCGAGGGAAGAATGGCCTTGGTCTCCTGGATTCCGCAGGGCCTCTCCCCTTTCAGGCAGCAGCAGCTTATACAAAGCCTGGCTTCCACCCAGCCCCAGATGCTGAGCGGTGCTCTGACGGGTCCTGGCTGGTGGTCCCGGGTCAGCTCTGACCGATCAAGCAGCCAGGTGGAGGTTTTTGGGCCTGCTGGGTTGGCAATCAGAAGGTGAGAAGCCCTGGGAAGCAGAGACGAAAAGCTGAGAATAGTCCATCATAAGTACCTCAACAATGGTGCTGGAAGACCTCAAGACTTAGTAGGAAGGCCTAGAAGAGCAAGCAAGGGCATCTTTGAGGACAGAGAACACCTCAGGGGCAGACCGACCTCTCACGCCCCAGCCCTCCCCACCATCCCCCACTGCATCGGTCACTTCTCCTGGGTACCACTGGGGACAGAGACTCACAGGCACACCTCCTGCACTCCGTGCCCAGACTTAAGTGTGACAAGACATCTGCCCTCTGACTCTCACCCAGAACAGCCTCGAGACAGCAGGCCAGAGGGCGAGGACCCTGCAGGGGAGCAGGGAGAGAGCCGTGCAGTGGGCACACCGTCTTTCCTGAGTTGGGCAGGGCACAGTTGCCCTCGTGTTTTGGGGGTGAAGCAGGTTCCATAGGAGGTGGCATAACCAGAGGCCTCTTGAAAGCCCCTACCCACGAGGACCACCTGCTGGGCACACCAGCTCTGGCACAAAGGAGGCAGGAGGGTCTTTCAGAGAAGCAGATCCTTAGGGCAGTTGGGGGCTGGCTTTGTGCTGGGGTCTTGCCTGAGCAGGGCCTCCAGACCTAAGCCCCGGCCAGCCAGGACCTTGACGGGGGCCTTGTGGGACCCTGAGCAGAGAACCAGTCTGAGCCTGCCCAGACCTCTCCCTGCAGAGCTGGGAGACACTGAGTGGTAGTGTTTTAAGCCAGTGTGTTTGTAGTCATCTGTCATACAGCCATAGAAAAGAAAAGGACACGTCTGCAGCCCCCAGGGATGGGCAGGGAGACCCCAGGGCTTGGTGAGGTTATGTGTGGAGAAGATTCGTTGTGTGCAGCTGGTTCTCAACTGCAGCACACTCCCCTCACTGTCATAGCTGAAGCAACCCTCAGCATGGCTTGGGAGCGCTGGCCCTGGGCCTCCCAGAAGAATGACCTCCCGTTAAAGAGTTCAGCTCGGCCCTAGCTCCGGTCTCACTGATAGGCATCTGTAAGAGAAGCCCGGAGCCAGGGGTCTTGGGGAAGTCATCCCCTGTGCTGAGGCACCACGGGCCAATGGCTGGGCCCTAGGGACTTCCCAAAAGTGTGTGGGGACAGGTTGCTGCATGGCAGGCCCGGCCTCCCCTCCAGGTGAATGAAGATTGGGGTCAGGCTCTTACTGTGGGAGGAGGAGGTCAGAGGAGGCCCCTGGATGCAGGTTCGTCTATGGAATTGACACATTGATAAGTAAAAGCCACTGACCTGAACTCCAGTGTGGGGGCGTCCTCAGCTGCATCAGGATAACAAGACCACCTCTCATCCAGGCTGAGGGCATGTGGCACCCAGCACACTGGCAGGTGGGACTGGATCCCAGCAGAGGGCCGCTTGGAAGAGGCCTGCAGGAGCCCTGTGGTGGGCATCTAGTCACTGACCAGGCAGGAAGCATCTGTCCTAAGCAAAGAGCTGCTACACAGGGCAGGCCCAGGCATTGGCTGAGCTAGGCTCCTGCCTGGATACCCTGCCCACACACCTGAGCTCCACCTCTGAGGCCCTTCTGCCCATAGTTGGCAGCAGTGGGGAAAGTAGGTGGCAGACTTTAGCTCTGTGGAGGCCCAGGCACCAGAAGCTGGTTTGGGAAAGGCAGCAGGTGCAGGCCCAGATCCACACCAGGCCCAGAGTGGGAGGGGTGCAGATTCGAGGCCCAGGGCAGGAAGGCAAGCTGCTTCTGTACAGGGCCCCACGGCAAGTTGTCTGGGCTTTGCAGGCCTTACGATGTCTGTTGGAGCTGCTCAACTCTGTCACTGCCAAGCACCACAGTTGATGCATAGATGAGCAAGTGACTGTGTTCCAGTAAAACTGCAGATGTGGCCTGTGGCCTGCTGTGCGCCAGCCCTCCCGTGAGGTCATGGTGCTCCACATCAGAGAGCCCTGGGTGCCATCTCCGGGGCAGGAATTGGAAGAGTCCTGGGGGAAGGAGGGCATCAGCACAAAGGCAGCTCAGCCTGGTGGGCAGTGGTGTCCCCAGGCCACCTGGGAATGGGTTTCTCACATGCCTCAGTGGAGCCTGGCCCTGAATCCAAGCCTGTAGCTATTGTAGCTGGGCAGCTGCCCAAGGGTGCGGGTGTTGGCGTTGCTCAGGGAGCCATGTGTGGGGGTGCAACACAGTGCCTCAGAGCGCACCCACGTAAGTCACGGGGTTTCTCAGAGATCCAGGCCGCTCCTGTGCCCCAGGCTTACTCCTGCTATCTCCACTGACCAAGACCGTCTTTGCCCTTCTGGGGTAACAGTGCAGTCAGGAGGAACGGCATACAGACACTGGGCCAGGGTTTTGGGCCCTCTTGGCCAACACAGCTGCAGCTGCGGACCGGGTGTAGGTGGGCGAACAGCAACGGGAACCTCTGTTCTCCTACAGGTGTGACGAGAGGTGCCTGAGCTGTGAAGGTTCCAGCAGAAATTGCAACAGGTGTAAGCCGGGCTTCATGCAGCTGGGGACTTCATGCATCACCAACCACACGTGCAGTAACGGTGAGCACCATGGGGATGAGCCACCCGGGTTACCCTCTGGCTGCCCTTGGACAAGCCCTGCCCACTGGCTTCTGGTCAAAAGAGAAAGAAGAAAATGCAGGAATGCAGCTCCTCTGAACAGGCGTGCTGGGCCATTTGGGGGCTTCTTCCAAGGTCTTCCCTCCCTTTATGCCTTCTACATTGACCAAAGAGGCAGCCCAGCCACCGACCCAGCTACTGCTAGAGAGTTTGTTGAGTGACTCTTAAAAATTATTTTATTCTTGTACCAGTCCCACTCTCATGCCCCAGGTGGCTTTGATGTGGTGACTTCTCTTAGATGAGGCCCAACTTTGGGGATCAAAGCTGGGAAGACTGAAGGGTCTCAGCTTCAGGGAGCCCACAGTCAAGGCCCATGTGTCCTGCAGGGAAGACCATCTGGGCCTCACGAGAGCTTTGGTTCTGTAGGCTGATTGGGAGACCAGGACAGGCCATGAAAACATGAACTCAGGAGACCAAAGACCAGTTTGGGGATCCTGGGCAGCAGGAAGGGTTGGCAGAGGGCTCTGGGGGAGACGTGCTGTGGCAGGGCAGGAGCCTGGGCCCAACGCTGGGCACCTCAAACTGGCATGTAGGAGAGGACAGCCACCAGCTACATGGTGACCCTGAGTGCGGAGCTGTCACTGCCCCTGCCCTGGCAGAGCACAAAGCCTGTAGAAAGTCCTAAACGTGCCCTGCGAACCTGAAGGTGGCTGCCTGGCCTTAGTGTTCAGTTATTTTTTGGTTTGCAGCATTGTGTGCTGTCAGGCTAGGAAGCTCTGTCTCTGCAAAGTCACCTCCTCAGGTTATGTATCCAGCCCAGAAAGGGAGGGTGTCACAGGAGGCTCTCCCAGGTCCCACGGGGACAACGCATCCTCAAAAGCCAGCAGTTGAGCCCGAGTCCATTGCTCTTCCCACCCCTCTGCATTTCCATTGACCTAGACAACTTTCTCCTAGCCCATCTGGTTTGGGGTGCCCCTGGACAAAGGCAGCTGTCCGTATTCCTGCCCCTTTCGGGCCTGCCCTTCTGCCTCCCCCAGAGGTACCCTCCTAAGTTTCCTGCCAGCTCAGCTGTCTGGGAAGATGGGCACACAAATACCGAGGCCCGCTCCATCCTCCAGGCTGTCTCTTGAGTCCCCCCTTCTCCTCTATGTTCAGTGCCAGCCCCTGCATGCTGGGTACCACCTGTGCCACACCAGGCTCTCCACATGTCCTGGGGACTGAGGGCATCCCTGGCCCAGCCCACCCCTGGGGCCCAGCAAAATGGTTGGACTGGAACAATCTTAGCAGACCCAAAGTCTGATGTGTCTCCCCTCTGTCTTTCCCGCCGGGGCCCCAGCGGATGAGACCTTCTGTGACATGGTCAAGTCCAACCGGCTCTGTGAACGGAAGCTCTTCATTCAGTTCTGCTGCCGCACGTGTCTCCTAGCTGGGTAGGGGCACCCTACCACCCACAGAGGGCAGGGCTCCTCCTGTCCGTCTGTCCATCCGCCTTTCTCTGGACTGCCGGCCAAAGCCTGTTTTAGGGGCAGCGCCTGCAGCTGACAGCTTTACCTCCCCAGGAGCAGGGCCTCCACGGCATCTCCGGGCACCCAGACCAGGTGGGTGGTGGGCCTTAAGGAGGTGTTCCTAAAGCAGTGAAGCCTCTCAAAGTCTGCTCGCTGGCTACGTTCTTCTCGTAAACTCAAAATAGGAACAAGGTGAATCCTGGGAATCCACGTCTCCAGCTTTGGAGCCGCTTCTGGGACCATACGTTTACTGAATCTTCAAGACCAAAGCAGAAAGGCAGATGCTTGGCGTAACATGTGACTCTTCTCCCCGCAGTAAACCTCACCCGTGGGACCAGCCCACAGAACCCTGGCAGCCTCCCACATGATGAAGGGCTGCGCAGTGCAGCTGCTCTTCCCCCTGCCACAGAGCAGCCCTGGGACAGTGTAGTCAGACTGTAAATACAATAGGTGTTTGGGCATGAAAGTTAGGCCCACTGGGGATGGAGCATCTACTTCTGCATTGTCAGCTACTTTTGAAAGGGCAGCGATCGCTTTGAAAGCCCACTTCAAACCCGGATGGGAAGGGCCTCCCTCCCTCTGCAGCAAGCTGAGCCCTTGTCACCACGTTCTGCCTGTGTCCTTAGGAGGCATCCCGAGGCCCAGCCGAAGTATGCCCCATGGTCAAGCAATTCCTTTGAACCAAAATGTCAGCCCAGGCCATGACTTGTTAATGACCTGTCACTTCCCATTTCGTGGAACCGCTTTCACACTGCACTCGGCCTCTGCTCTTCAAGGGGCTTGTCCTGGGTGGGTGCGCCTGCGTCTGTGTACTCTGAGCCTAAGGACATGGTGGGATTTATTTCTGCCAAACCTGTGTAGGCATTTTATAAGCTACATGTTCTAATTCTTACCAATGTTAATTATTTTGACAAATATTTCATATATTTTCATTGAAATGCACAGATCTGCTTGATCAGTTAGTTCCCTTTAATAGGGGGTAACATTTGCCTTAAATTTTTTCAAGCGTGTTCTTCTCCATTTTGTCCTGCTCCCCCCTCTTTGACAGCACTGCATTTGCCTAGTCCCCACGTGCTGGGCAGAACCCAGCTGTTGTTTATTGAACCCACACCTCCAAAAAAGAAATCCACAAAGGAAAGTCATTGTTAACCCTAAATTAATAAAAATGTTAACATCTCATGGCTAAAGAGCCTGTATTTCTTTCTAAGGCACAACAATTAAACACGGGTGCTGACCAGTGTGTGAAATGGCTTTCATTGTGATTTCAGAACCTGTCTGATGCCATTACATGGGAGGTTTTCTCTGAGCTTTAGTGAATGTTAGTGCAATGAAGTCATGGGGGAAATCCCAAAGTTCCGGCCGCAAGGTATCCTTTGACAAACAGAACCTCTTTAGGCCGCAAAGCCTACCTGGGTGGAGGAGCTGTATATAAAGCCTCCTATCTGTCAAGAGGAATCCAAGACTGCAAGCCTCTTCACCTGTACCTGCCCAGCGTGCTTTAACTAGGCCACAGCTTATCTTTTGCACTGTGACTGAAATCCCTGTACCCATGGGTTCTGTGCTACATGAGATTTTTACCATGGCCTCCCTGTGAGGTCAGAAACTTGGACTTGCTTGAAATACTCTGGCTGCAAATAAAATAAATGCACCAACTAGAACTCAGGAAAAAACAAACATGGGGGAGGGACATTGTTTGGGAGTCCAGGGATTGATTCAGAGTTTAAGATACAGGTGGGCTAGGGCTTGGGGACCCTGGGACCAGCATTAAGTGTCACCTGGATGCTTGTTCATTGCAGCAGTGCTCTCCCATCTCTTTAGCTGATGGGACAAATGACAAGACCACCACCATCTCCCAAGTGACACTGTTGCAAGATGAATCCCCCAGACAGGCTTTACGAATGTGCTTCTTGGCCCTGGTCACTCTGCTTTGTGTTGGCATCCACCAGTCCCGTCAGCTGTGGCTTGTGCAGCAGGACATGGCTGCCGGGAGCTTTCCAGGGGCCATGTGGCCAGAGGAGGGGAGCAACATGCAGCTATCAGAAAGTGGAGGTTGGCCACACAACCTGATGGCTGCCCACCACCAGTGTGAGTTGACCAGAGTTGTCAGTGAGGCAGTGAAGGAGCGAGCGTGTTTGGGAGACAGCAGCCAGGACTGCACAGCATATTGATAAGGGATCAGCCTCCCCTTCGAGAGTGACATTGCCTTAAAACCAGCAATTGCTAAGTCCCTGCGAGCAGGGCCCCTAGACTTTAGCCCCTAGAGCTCTTGGCCACTGAGAGCTTACTCTTCAACATGTTTGGTATATTGGAAGGGAATCAGAAACAAGCTTCTTAGTCCCTGTAACATCTCTGACACCAAATGCAATGGTGTATTTCCTCCCTATGTATATCTATAGCAGTAACAATACTACACATAGCAGTAATGGTAGTACAGCTCAATTCAGGTACCCGGACCTGACTCCAATGTGTGTAAATATGTGGGAGGGTTCTTCCCACACATACTGACACCAAGCAATTTTCGAGCACCAGCACGATGTTGGAGAACTCAACTCAATTCTGATGCTATCTGCCCAGAGACAGCACCAGATTCCCAGGTCAAGGGCTCCATCCTACAAGACTGCCCTCTACCCACCAGCGCCGGTCACAAGCGCCAGGCAGATCCCTGTGCTTCTGACCTACCGGCTACAGATTGGAGGCTTCCATAGCCTCCCCCTTAAGTTCGATTATTTCGCTAAAGCAGCTCACAGAACTCAGGAAAACACTTACGTTTATCAGTTTAATAAAGGGTACTGTAAAGGATACAAGTTAAGAGCTAGATAAAGAGAGACAGAGGGCAAGGTCCCATATAAAGGAGCTTCTGTCCTCATGTAGTTTGGGGCCTGGCTCATGGAGGCATCTGGTTCCCCAAGCTTAGAAGCTCTCTCCGGCCATGAGGCAGGATCCACCCGGGCAGAGCAGAGCGGGGAGCGCGTGAGCTCTTCTCACAGGTTTTGTGAGGGCTTTTGCGTAGTCATGACTGACCAAATTATTGGCCATTGGCTGAATCCACCTCCAGACCCCGCCCTTGGGTGGGGGTCTAAAAGTCTCTCATTAATCTGACAAAACACCTGTTTCACTTTAAGACTACAGTGTTTTCAGAGACTGTGGATGAAGGCTAATATACCTGGTATATTATATATATATATATATATATATATATATATAATGTGATATAACTCATTATATCACAGTTGCGAAGGACACCAACTCCAGGAAGCCACCAGGCAGCCTCAGGGTGCATGTGCCCGCCTTACAGGGGCTGCGTCAGCCAGTCCTGGGGCTGAGTGTGGTGGGGAGTTGGAAAGCTGTTCATGAACTCCTCAGGAGTAAGCACTACCTCATTAAAAGGGACTGGCCACACAAAATGCCTGCTTGCAAATGGCCCAACCTTAGGTTATGTGGCCTGGGTGGGGCGGGACATGTTTGTGGGTTTTGTTTTCTCATGATAGTTACGTAGCATCTCCTCTCCATCTGTTGTTCACGGACTGAGCTAACAGAGGTGAAGTGACTCGCCTTGGGCCACATCCTGGCAGGTGTGCCCCGTCCCCATCCCCAGGGAGGGAGGCTGGCTCTCTGTAGGAGGAGGAGTCACTTCCGCAGCTGCCAAACACAGCCATGGTACAGTTGTTTGAAACTAATTTCATTTCCAGGGGTGACATTTTTCTGACCTTGTCCCCATATTCTTTGGCACTGCACAGTAGCCTCCGGGTGCACATCCCCCTCCCTCCCAGGCCACTGCTCACTTTATGCCTTGGAACTCTTCAAAGGGCTGGCAAGAATTACACTTTTTACAGAAGACACACCTCTCATGTGAGGGAGGGTGGGCAGAGCTTTGAGAAAACAAATGTGGCCAGCAGCGGAGCGCCCTTGAATTTGGGGAGACTGTCGTGCATTGAACTGAATCAGTGATGATTTGGCTGGAGAGGCCCCTGAGCTGGAAGGCTTGGGGTGTGCTGAGGCCCCAGGGAGCGGGCAAGGGGGAGGAATTTAGATCAGAGGATGGAAAGGGAAGGTGGTTAAGTGAATTGCAAAGAAGGTTGTTTTAATAACAACAGGCAGGGGTGAGGGAGACAGAGACCATTCTTCACACCCTAAGGTTGCAACCAGCCAGCTGGGAGCTCGCATCCTGAGAAAGGAGTTCGCATCCTCTCCCAGCCTCCTCTGATGCTTTCCTTCCCTGAACCCAGGACCTTATCCTTCCTCTGGTTGTCTAAGACCTTTCCTGACACCCTGGGCTTGGTGACTGGCCCATGCACAGAACAGCACCCCTAAGGGGGTGCAGCACTGAGTGCCCACCTCCAGTCTTGGGGTTCAGTTCCCACCACCCAAAGCTTCCTGCCCCCAACACTACATTTTGGCCACACTAGCGATAAGCGGGTGCATCCTAGGCTCCCTGCTGGGCAAGTAGGAACCAAAGTGCCCAGAGCAGAGAACATCTCATTGCTAAAAAAAAGGGTTTGGGACCTGCAGGTGATTCTTGTCTGTCAGGGGACATGTGGCACCATCTGGAGACATTTTTGGTTGTGACAGTTGGAAGGATGTACTGACATCTAGTGGATAAAGCAGGGATGCTGCCAAACATCCTGAAATGCATAGAACAGCCTCTCAACAAAGAATTCTCCAGCCCAAGAATGTCAACAGTGCTGAGGTTGAAACCCCTAGCCAAAATAATTTAAAAGATAGACTGTTCTTGACTTCACAGAGACACCCAAAAATGAAAAACCTGCCTATAGTTTATGTCCCTGTTCGTGTGCTGGACAAAGGAAACCCGGATAACTTTCCATTTTTAAAGTAAAGTAAAAAGCCCACCACATACCCCCTGCTTTATTTATTTATTTATTTTTTTTGGTGTTATTGTAATAAAATATTTTAATATATAAATGCTTGGCATGACTACACAAGGAAACAAAATTGGTTTTTTGGTATTATTAATATACAATTACATGAGCAACATTGTGGTTACTAGATTCCCCCCATTATCAAGTTCCCATCACATACCTCATTATAGTCACTGTCCGTCAGCATACTAAGATGCTATAGAGTCACTACTTGTCTTCTCTGTGCTATACTGCCTTTCCCGCGTCCCCCCTACATTATGTGTGCTAATCTTAATGTCCCTTATTCCCCTTCTGCCTCCATTCCCACCCCACCACCCACCCCCAGTCCTTTTCCCTTTGGCAACTGTTAGTCCATTCTTGGGTTCTGTGAGTTGGCTGCTGTTTTGTGCCTTCAGTTTTTCTTTATTCTTATACTGCACATATGAGTGAAATCATTTGATACTTCTCTTTCTCCACCTGGCTTATTTCACTGAGCATAATACCCTCCAGCTCCATCCATGTTGTTGCAAATGGTAGGATTTGTTTCCTTCTTATGGCTGAATAATACTCCATTGTGTATATGTACCACATCTTCTTTATCCATTCATCATATACTGATGGACACTTAGGTTGCTTCCATCTCTTGGCTATTGTAAATAGTGCTGCAATAAACATAGGGGTGCATATGTCTTTTTGAAACTGGGATCCTGCATTCTTAGGGTAAATTCCTGGGAGTGGAATTCCTGGGTCCCCCCTGCTTTTTTTAAATCCAGGAAGGGGGGGGCGGGCCAAGTAAAACAGCTCTCTGGCCTAAGGGCTCCACCTGGTGGTCCCCTCTGAAATTAAGTGGTTTGGATTGTTTGAACTTTCTTATTTTGAAACAATCACAAAGCCAAATTACAGAAGTCACGAGTACAAAGAAATATTTTCCTGAATATGAGAGTACGTTACTGATATGATACTCTTTCGCCCTCCAAACACTTTAAAGAGTATTTCCTAAAAACAAGAACAACCTTCTATATAACCATCAGGATCAGGAAATGAACATTGATATATCACTACCGTCTAATCCTCTGACTGGATTCAAGCTTTCCAATTGTCCCAATAACGCCCTTACCGAAAATCCCCATTTTAGATCACACTTTGCACTGAGCCGTCATGTCTCTGTCTTCCCTTGATTTCTATGAACTTGACTCTTTAAAGACTATGGGCCTGTTACTTATAGGCTGTCCCTCACTGTGGGTTTGTCTGCATTCCTCATACTGTGATTCAGGCCATGTACCTTTGACAGGAATCTCACAGAAGTGAGGCTCTGCTCTGGTTGCCTTCTAAGTGGTACATGATTTTGATTTGTTCCATAATTGGTGATATTAACTTTGGTCACTTGATTAGGGTTTTTCCCCCCTTGGCTATGAAGTCATGCTTGCTAAAAGATGTTCATTAGCCACACAACCCAGAAGGTTCCAGCCAGTGCAACCGCAAATAATAAAGAACCAGTATAAGAATTGGAATGGAAGAAATAAAACTATCATTATTCCCAAATAGCATGCTTATGTATGGAGAAAACTGAAAAGAATGGTTACACATAAACTATTAAAATTAAGTGAACTTGGCACTATGTAAGAATTCGTTCACCATGTAAGAACTTGTTCGTTATGCTTCAGAAGATTGGAGACTGACGAGAATTAGACTTGAGATGGATTAATGATTGTACATTGAGCATTGACCCCCCTATACTGAATTTTATTGTTGTTAACAACCATTTGATCAATAAATATGAGAGATGCCTCTGTTCATCAGAAAAAAAAATTAAGTGAACTTGGCAAGAGGGTGCGATACAATGCCAGTATCAGTTATACCTCAACTGCAAATAAATTGTATTACAATCTACCAGAAACTAATGAGGATGTTAGGCAGGAAAATAGATATGAGTGGGGTGGAGAGAGAATGAGGCCAGTAAAGCCCCTACAAGGGGCTCAGAGTCAACCAGTTCTCGCTCTGTCAGTGCACCTCTCTCTGAGGTCACCTGCACTTTCTGAGTGCCTAACCTTTCTGCCTTTGCCTTAAAACTTTTTCCCAATCTGTCAGCAGCCTTCTGAGGTCGCCCACACTCTCCTTTCTCTGAGTATGCACTTTGTCTCTTTAAATAAACCTTAAACCTTTAGGGGTGCCTCTCCTCCCTGAGGTCGCCTGCACTTTTTCTCTCCTTAAGTAGCTTTAAATAAAACTTATACTCTGCTGCACTATTGTGTCTCTGCCCTTCAATTCTTTGTTGCTGCAGGGACAAGAACCGAGGAAAATAAACAAAGCCCCCTTAACTATGAGAAAATGGGGTCTCTTTTAGCAAAGGGTACTATTTACAAGAGCATCGAAAGTTATCAAATACCTAGAGTAAATATAGTAAAAGATGTATAAGACCTCTACACAAAAACTGTAAAACACTAAAAGAAATTGGAGATCCAAATCAACGTAAGGTTACTCCATATTCATGGGCTGGGATACTCAGTATTGTAAAGCTGTTACAGAAACCATGGGAACCACGAACAGGGAGTCGGGACACGGAGATGTTTGGCGAGAAGCAGTTTTTTAGTGTCGGCAGGCTCAGCGGATTCCTACCCAAAGGCTGAGCCCCGAGCGCAGCGGGCCATGCCCTTCACACATTCACTACATGGTAAAGGGCAGTTAGCCCCCAGGCATGCTGCAGTGGAAGCTGTTAGTGTCCTATAGGGTCAGCTACTGTGCTAGTTACTTTTTAATTTATCTCAATAAAGGGGACCCGGACACTCTATTGTAAACTAATGGGCCTACAATGACTAACAAGCTGTTCTAGATCACTGGGTCCTGGTGGTGGTGGGGACATTGTAACATTGCTTTAAACTCAAGCACCCTGGTATTTCTCTGCGTTCTTAAAGCCTTGAAGAAACACTGTCCCTTTTCTTGGCTTGGCTTCCTACCACAAAGCTACAAATTCCCTCCACGTTCACCTACAGATGCAATACAGTATAAATCAAATCATGGGTTCTTTTTAGATACAAGGAGTAGCTAAAATTTATATTAAAATACAAAGGGCAAGACAATCTTGAAAAGAAAAGGGAGCCCTTTCTTGAGGCAAATATCAAGATTTTCAATAAATGTCAGTATTTTATTATGTAAGACTAGCCAACTCAGCCCATGGAACAGAATAGATAGTCCAGGGGCAGAACTCCATATATTTGCACACTTGATTATTGAAAAGGTGGCGGTGCAGAGCAGTGCAGAAAGGATGGCCTTTTGAATGAATGGTACGGGGTCAACTGAATATCCATATGGGGGAAAATATATCTTGATCCCTACCTCTGACTGTACACAGAAGTCCTCCAGGAAGATTGCACATCTAAACATGAATGGTGAAACAAAACATTTAGAAGAAAACATCCATGATTTGGGAGTAGGCAAAGATTTCTTAAAGAGGACTTAAACAAATATTAACCACATAGGGAAAAGTTAATACATCAGACTATATGAAAAGTGAGAGCCTCTGTTCATCAGAAAGCATGATGGAGAGAGCGGAAAGGCGCGCAACAGAGAAAATGCTATTCAACAGCAGGATGGATAAATTGTGGGATATTCACACAATGAAATTTTATATAACAATGAGAAAAATGAACTACAGCTACAGTTAAACATAATGTTAAGCCAGAGATACATAAGGTTCAATTCATTTGCATAAATATAA
Organism: Manis javanica; assembly: GCF_040802235.1. Taxonomy (NCBI): domain Eukaryota; kingdom Metazoa; phylum Chordata; class Mammalia; order Pholidota; family Manidae; genus Manis; species Manis javanica. The sequence goes on from NC_133173.1 coordinate 18,524,236, forward strand.
AACTAGGCCAAACCAATGTGTGCAAGATGTTACCGGGGCAAGTGTGTGACGGGAAGAGGACAAAAGGGGGCCTCTGGAACATGGCACTGTCCTGTTCCTGACTGGTCTGGATGCCACTTGCTTGGGCGTGGTTAGATTGCATTTTGCAGTATGCGTATGATAAAAAAAGAATCAATTCCAGGCGATTGTAGAAGTAAATGTGAAAAGGTAAGACCACAAAGCTTCTAATGGATATTGAAAAACAAAATTCAATCGAGTAAATTTAAAGATCTAATTGGTTTTATTAAGCAATTCATGAATCTGACAGCATTTCGTCTAGATTTCATCTAGCAGACAATGTAGCCTGTAGCCTGTCCGTGGGGCTTGCCTTTGACCTTTGAAGAAGTCAGCAGAGCTCCGAAGGAGTGCCTTCCTTGTGTGCTCTAAGAGGGACTTACACAGAGTCCCGCAGCAATACGGGACAAAGTGAAGGGGCCGATACCCCTTGTCAAGTGGCAGACAGACTATACAGGGCCTCTGTCCAACATCAGAAGGGTATCAAAATGCCATGACTTGTGTGGACGCAGCTACTGGACTATTGGTTGCTTTCCTACATGTCGTGCAGATCAGCAAACCACCAAGAGGGGCCTGAAGCGTCTCTTTGCAGCCTATGGCCGGACGCAGGTGATTGAGAGTGATCAAGGCACCCACTTTACTCGACATGCGTTACAAGAATGGGTGCTACAATTAGGAATAAAGTGGAAGTGTCATGTAATATATGACCCTGCCAGGGCAGGCATGATAGAGAGGTACTGCATATTAAGAGGTATCTGAAAAATTCTTAAAACGAAGTGAGGTACATGCCAAATACATAGAAAACAGTAGCACCTGAAGATGGTTCTGTGGAATAAGCAGAACTGGTAACTGAAGGTGTGTGTGGACTGCAGTTCCAAATAGGATAGGTGAATTCTTATTTTCTGGCTCCCTGAAGGTCCCACCTGAACATAAAACATTAAAATAGAACAAACAATTGAACTAGGTCATATTTAATTTTGCATGCTCATGTTAAGTCAACAAAATATTCTATGTATCATTTAAGTTGACATTTACTTTTTATTTTTAATTTATAAAAGTCTTCCTAAACACAAAATAGAGATTGGATGACAGTATATGAAAGGCTGCAGAGATGAAATGATCTCATTTCATCCACTGTGAAAATTAAGGTCCAAACAAGTCCTTCATAGCGGAAAGTGTCCAAACCAGCTGTCTTCACTTTGTAGTCAAGAGCTTCTGGAAAAATCATGTTGCTGGACTCCTAATCACCCAAATGTCCCCAATCTGTTTCAATAAATAGCATTACATTTTATGGGAATTCCTCAGAGTAACAGAGAAAGACATGCTGACTGAAATATGCACCTGCCCGTAACCCAGATAGGATGGTCTCAAGCCTCCTTGAAGGTGTTGGAGCCCACGTTTTTCCATTAATATTAATGGAGGACAAACAACATTCCTCTTGCTTTGTATCAATCACTTGTTCTCTCCATTAATATGGATGACCCACAAGTGAGTCTGCAGTGTGTGCCTCACCAGAGCTTCTGCTTCAGCTTCAGCTGAATAGGTATTTTGGGGTCTTATTAATGTCATGGGCTTCTGGGAAAGAACTGCTCAAAACCTCTGAGCCTGGTTTCACATTTACAATTAAATTATGATGTAACCTTGAACAAGTTAAGCTTCTCATGAAGGAAGGATGCTGATACTTGCTATCCCTACCTTGAAGTGTTCTTGTAAAGCATCAAATAGAAGTGTATATGCTGCATGTATTTTCAATGGAACTGTATACACTTAAAAAGAACTCTACAGAATGCATAATAAAAATCTTGATGATTTGTGTCCTTAATCTAACTCCCAGCTCTGCCACTAAAACTACTTGAACAAAAACTCATATATTAGGATAGATATCTGAGAATTCCAAATAACGTTTCTTTCAGAACCTGTACCAACCATTTCCCTTCCTCTTCTCATCAATCCTCAAATCAGAACCCCTGAAGATTTGTTTGCGAGTTCATGCACATATTTGTTTACTCAGTCAAAAATTATATTGACTCCTCACCAGATTTCAAGCCCTGTTCTTCAGTATGTTTTATAGGTATGTTCAAGGAATAATAGAGTGAACAACACGGATGAATATCCACTCCATCTGGAGGGTGGGAGAGGCAAAACTAAGTAACTGAGCAAACATTTAAGTATAAACAGAAATAAAAACGAAATAAATGGATGAAATAAAATAACTAGTACACCAGGTAAGTGATAGAAAGAACTAGAAAGCAGGGGAGGGAAATGGAGATTGTTGGGTGGTGGGAAGAAGTTGCAATTTGAAATTAAGTGATCAAGGTTTTATAGGAAATATGAAATTAAAGAAGGAACAGAAAGTAGGTGTGGAACAGAGCAAGGTGCCTATCTAGGGAATGAACATTTCAAGCAGAGGGGACAGTCAGATGGGGTGCACTGTGGCAAGAGTGGACCTGGACAATCAAGGAACAGAAAGGAAGCCAGTGTGTGGAGGGCAGAGCCAGCAAAATGGAGAGAAGGAAGTGACGTCAGAAAGGAAGTGAAGCCCAGGTTGCTAGCGCTGTGGAGGCATTTGGGTTTTTGCACTGAGAAAGCCATCAAAGAGATTTGAGTGATATTATCTGACTTACATTTTAACAGGATCTCTCCAGATGTCATGTTGATTATAGGTAGAAGAGTAAAGACAAGATCACAGCGACCAACAGTTGACTCAAAAGAGTGACTTATTCAAAGATGTGCCTTCTAGTCAGTGAAGATGCGGAGCAGGGACTGGAAAACAATGGCTCACAGATCAGACAGGGTTCTCTGCCTGTTTCTGTATGACCTGCAAGGTAATAGCAGTGCTTATATTTTGAAAGGTTGTTAAAGGAGGAGGAATAGGCAAAGAAGCTACAGAAACTGTATATGGCCTACAAAACCTAAAATACTTAAAGGCTAGAGAATGTTTCCAAACACCTGGTATAAAGCATCAGGCTGGTTGTAGGGCCCCAACAAATTTACAAGGAGGAATACATGAGTAAATCAGTTGCTAAGAATATTATCAAGTAATAAATGTCAAGAAATATTCAGAGCTCTACCCCGAAGCTTCACAAACAATGCCGTTTCCACTGAGCTATTGAAAAATGTCACCCAATTTTCAAAACAATAAACCAGAAGGCATTTTCTCACATAAGCAATGTCATAAATAACTGTCAGGTAAGTTGAAATAGAAACCTTTAAAATAATAACAAAAACCATTTGTATAGACCTTTAAAATTGATAAAGCATTCTTGTGTTCATTTTCTAACTTCATCATTGAATCAGCTCCATGAGATAAGGTACTCTTTTCCACTAGAAATTACCATATCCTTAATGCTTAGTGATTTTTCAGGAGAAGTTGAAAGTTACATCTGTTAGTACCAAGACTGAGTTTTTTTAATGGTAATGCTGGAGCTAAAATCAACAGGGCAGATGGCAGAGTGGGAAAACATATTTGCACTCCATTCTTACTGAAACCATATTTAAATAAAAGATAGATATGCTAATGTTAATAAACCAATAAAAGCTAAGAGTTGTGGACATCTTTGACCACTGATAATTTTCAAAACATTTCTAGAAGGCAAAAAGTGAAATGGAGGAGCGGTGGATAAAATCATTGAGAAGAGGCCTCACGAAGGGACTGTGCACAGCCAGTCGACTTCTGCTGAGCCCTGGTTAAAGTAAAGGGTGGAGAGAGAATAGGGCTGGGAACAGAGGCAGAAGTTTTTTAGGGAAAGAAATTTATTTAAGGACCTCATGGCTCACTCAGTCTGCCCTCATATTAACTCTGAGCAAATTACAGTGGGTTGCTGGTGAGCAAGACAAGGAAACGCAGTGAGAATTCAACCACAGGCTGTCAGCTGTGGTTTCCTGTCACTACTACAGATGCCCTTCAGTGTTGCCCACTCTGTGGATTCATCTGACATAACTGGAGACTGGTGCCTTATGATTTGTCAAATTAGAAGTAATCTTACCTGGCAACTATAATATTGTTACTACTAAAATATTTGTATTAACAGATAAATAAATTATTTAAAAAATATATTTTGCCTTTCGCTTGGACCAGATGGTTTCACTGCTGAATTTTATCAAACATTTAGTGAAAACCTAATACCCATCCTCCTTAAAGTTTTCCAAAAAGTAGGAGAGGAGGGAACACTTCCAAACTCATACTACGAGGCCAACATCACTCTAATACCAAAACCAGGCAAAGTTACCACAAAAAAAGAAAATTACAGACCAATATCCATGGTGAACATAGATGAAAAAATACTGAACAAAATAGTAGCAAACCAAACTCAAAAATACACCAAAAGACCATCCATCATGATCAAGTGGGATTTATCCCAGGGATGCAAGGATGGTACAACATTTGAAAATCCATCAACAGCATCCACTACAACAAAAAGGACAAAAACCACATGATCATCTCCATAGATGCTGAAAAAGAATTTGACAAAATTCAACATCCATTCATGATAAAAACTCTTAACAAAATGGGTATAGAGGGCAAGTACCTCAACATAATAAAGGCCATATATGACAAACCCACAGCTAACATTATAGTTAACAGCGAGAAGCTGAAAGTTTTTCCTCTAAGATCGGGAACAAGATAGGGATGCCCACTCTCCCCACTGCTATTCAACTTAGTTCTGGAGGTCCTAGCCATGGCAATTAGATAAAACAAAGAAATACAAGTCACCCAGATTGGCAAAGAAGAAGTCAAACTGTCCGTTTGCAGATGACATGATATTGTACATAAAAAACCCTAAAAAATCCACTCCGAACTGCTAGAACTAATATCTGAATTCAACAAAGTTACAGGATACAAAATTAATACACAGAAATCTGTTGTATTCCTATACACTAACGATGAAGTAGCAGAAAGAGAAATCAGGAAAACAATTCCATTCACAATTGCATCAAAAAGAATAAAATACCCAGGAATAAACCTAACCAAGGACATGAAAGACCTACACCCTGAAAACTACAAGACACTCTTAAGAGAAATTAAAAAGGACACTAACAAATGGAAATTCATAACATGCTCTTTCTTGGCTAGGAAGAATTAATATTGTCAAAATGGCCATCCTGCCTAAAGCAATCTACAGATTCATTGCAATTCCTATCAAAATACCAATAGCATTCTTCAATGAACTAGAGCAAATAATTCTAAAATTCATATGGAACCATGAAAGACCCCGAATAGCCAAAGCAATCCTGAGAAGGAAGAATGAAGCAGGGAGAATTACGCTCCCCAACTTCAAGCTCTACTACAAAGCCACAGTAATCAAGACAATTTGGTATTGGCACAAGAACAGACCCATAGACCAGTGGAACAGAATAGAGAGCCCAGATATAAACCCAAGCATACATGGTCAATTAATATATGATAAAGGAGCCATGGATATACAATGGGGAAATGACAGCCTCTTCAACAGCTGATGTTGGCAAAACTGGACAGCTACATGTAAGAGAATGAAAGTGGATTGTTGTCTAACCCCATACACAAAAGTAAACTCAAAATGGATCAAAGATCTGAATGTAAGTCATGAAGCCATAAAACTCTTAGAAAAAAATATAGGCAAAAATTTCTTGGACATAAACATGAGCAACTTCTTCATGAACATATCTCCCCAAGCAAGTAAACAAAAACAAAAATGAACAAGTGAGACTATATAAAATCAAAAAGCTTCTGTATGGCAAAGGACACCATCAGTAGAACAAAAAGACATCCTACAGTATGGGAGAATATATTCATAAATGACATATCTGATAAGGGGTTGACATCCAAATTATATAAAGAGCTCATGCACCTCAACAAACAAAAAGCAAATAATCCAATTAAAAAATGGGCAGAGGAGCTGAACAGACAGTTCTCCAAAGAAGAAATTCAGATGGCTAACAGGCACATGAAAAGATTCTCCACATCACTAATCATCATAGAAATGCAAATTAAAACCACAATGAGATATCACCTCGTACCAGTTAGGATGGCCAACATCCAAAAGACAAACAATAACAAATCTTGGAGAGGATGTGGAGAAAGGGGAACCCTCCTACACTGCTGGTGGGAATGTACACTAGTTCAACCATTGTGGAAAGCTGTATGGAGGTTCCTCAAAAAACTCAGAAATACCATTTGACCCAGGAATTCCACTCCTTGGAATTTACCCTAAGAATGCAGGATTCCAGTTTCAAAAAGACATATGCACCCCTATGTTTATTGCAGCACTATTTACAATAGCCAAGAAATGGAAGCAACCTAGTGTCCACCAGTAAATAAATGGATAAAGAAGAGGTGGTACATATACACAATGGAATATTATTCAGCCATAAGAAGCAAATAAATCCTATTTGCAACAACATGGATGGAGCTAGAGGGTATTATGCTCAGTGAAATAAGCCAAGTGGAGAAAGACAAGTACCAAATGATTTCACTCATCTGTGGAGTATAAGAACAAAGGAAAACTGAAGGAACAAAACAGCAGCAGACTCACAGAACCCAAGAATGGACTAACAGTTACCAAAGGGAAAAGGACTGGAGAGGATGGGTGGGAAGGGTGGGATAAGGGGGAAAAAGGGGCATTACGATTAGCACACATAATGTATTGGGGGGGTGACACGGGAAAGGCAGTATATACAGAGGAAACAAGGAATGATTCTATAGCATCTTACTACCCTTATGGACCGTGGCTGTAATGGGGTATGTAGGAGGGATTTGATAATAGGGGGAGTCTAGTAACCATAATGTGACTCAAGTAAGTGTACATTAATGATATAAAAAAAATTTTTTTTTGCCTTAAACTGAAGGAACAAAATATCAGCAGACTCACAGACTCCAAGAAGGGACTGACTAATGATTACCAAAGGGGAGGGGTGGGGGAGGGATGGTGGGGAGGAAGGGAGAAGGGGCTTTTGGGGTATCATGACTGGTGCACATGGAGTGTATGGGGTCACGGAGAAGACAGTGTAGCTCAGAGAAGACAAATAGGGACTCTGTGGCATCTTACTACACTGATGGACAGTGACTGCAATGGGGTGTGGGGGGAGACTCGATAATAAGGGTGAATATAATAACCATATTGTTTTTCTTATAAAACCTTCATAAGAGTATATATCAATGATACCTTAATAAAAAATTGTTTTCACTTTTAGATTGTATTAACACTGAATTATAACCATTCAAAAATATTTTGCCTTGTTAAATTCTATCTCAATACATTTACTTCTGCCAATCTAGGTTATCTCTGAATAACAACTTGCCGTCTGATACTATGTTGCCTTACAAGGACAATAACAGAATACATTTCAAAAAAGCATGCGGTCCATCTATTCCCCTTGGACAGGGAGAATCAAGAGGTATGTTTCTTCTGGGATATCTTTCTCCAAAGTCCCTTGCTTTAGTTCTGAAGCTCCAACACTCATGTGTTTAAACAACTTTTCCTCCTTGGGAAAAAATGATGGAAAATAACATGCCTACACTTTGTTTTTGAATGATTCTGACATGGGATCGTCATTTTCAGAGTTCCAAAATTTGTACCAGCTTGCTACTTTGTTCAAACAAACAAAATCAAGGGATTGTTCCTTATTGAACTCTTCTGAACTGCTATCAAAGAGTTATGGTTAAATGCCGTAACTGTGAACCATTTCTCCTCCTGCAGAGGTTAGAAAGGGCTTGTAATACTTCTTCTAACAGATTTTGGGTCTGAGCAAAACCTTTTGTGTCCTACCAACCTCAAAGTTTGTTGGGGATGAAGTCCAAATCTGCTCTGACATACTATAAAAGGAATCTCATGAGCAGATAGATAAAGTTAACTTTGTAATATATGCATTATGACCAATGTTATTTAAGATAAAATTTTAAATACATTTTTAATTGATCTACATGATTCTTGATTCTGAAACTCCTGCAAGCCATATGCCTGATACACAACATCAGCCCCATGAGAGAAACACTCCAGTGAAGTAAACCATAAAAAAAAGATTCAAGCCACGTGTTGGCCTGGATTGTTCAAATCTTTGTGTCTGAAGCTTCCAGCTCCTGGACAATAAATAATACATGTTTCCCTTGTCACGTGCAGCTAAGAGTAAGGCTCCTCTCGTGGGCATAAGAATCTAGTCCAGAGTTGTATGTAGATGCTGTTGACCTTACAAATAAAACTTGTCAGCAATTTTACTGGCAAGATGGGTTCATTTAGGAACAGCAGAGAATTGCAATCTTGGACAAGCAAGCTCTGGCAAAGCCACAGGCATGTCTGGAGAACACAGGAGAGGAGGCCCTTTTACAGACAAAGGGCCACTGTCATGGCTGCTCTTTGCTGAGTTGTTAACAGTCTTAGCTGGGTGGTCCTGTGGGCTGCTACTGGGGGAAGCAGAACCTCTTCCATTTTATGGGTGGTAAAGTAGCCAAAATAGAGTTGCCAACTGTCCTCTTCCTTTCTGGGGGGCCTGCAATAGACTAGGAGTGCTGGGAACGACAGCTCCCCCTGCCGGCCTCCCTCCTCCACCTCCTTACTCCTCTCTTACCAATTCTGCGGTGCCAAGAACGCGTAATGAAGTGTGGCCCCAGCTGACGTGCTCACAAGGACCAAATTGTTCTGATCTTCATCCCATACGTTGCTCCACTATTAATCTGCAGTAAATGAGACACTTACTTTCTAGACATGAGTGAAATGTGACTTAGCCCAAGGAGGCCAGAGAAACTGGCTTTTAATCCATATGGAATAATCCGCTGGTAAACTTCTTTCCGACAGACCAGTTTATTTAGAATATAGTCTTTACACATTTGGATCCTTCAAACAAGACCCAAGAGGAAATCTGAGCTGCAAGGTTCATGAAAAGTGTGGGATGATGCTATGCTGACAACAGGTGGTCCCTAACCTACAATTTCCGAGGGACCAAAAAAGAACCTGCCAGCGAGGAAGGGATGTGGGGCACCGGCTCCAGTCGGGAGTGGCCAGCTGTCACCTCTTCAGAAAATGCCCGCCTGCCTGGCAGCCACGCAGAAGGGGCGCCAGGCTCCAGGCCTTGGGCAGAAGCTGGGAAGGCCCGGGAAGGAGGCCGCACCCCGGCACCACCTAGGTGGCTCTGTCCGTACTGGGCTTTGAGCAGGCCCTGGCCTCCTTGACCCCAGGACACAACGCTGGCCTCTGCACACCCTGCACTGAGGGGTCTGCAGAGCCAGCACGAGGATGGGTTGAGCTCTGATGCATGCAGCCACCGCAGCCCTGAACAGGCTGCATGGTGGTCTGTCGGGTGCCAAGCACCTGCAGCCATCCACAGTGCCAGAAATTCCACTGGGGTCAGCCTTGGGGCCACACTCTTTGACCTTTGGCTGGCACCCCCTGCAGGTGGGGGCTTTGCGACTCCTCCTGTGGGACATCACACCTGCCCTAGAGGGGCAGCTCAGTGTGTGCTTGGCCTGAGAGAGGGCAGAAGCAAAGGAGACGCTCTCCTAGTTTCATGCCTTACTCTCGGATCACAACTGACTTTCGTCATGAGCGACGTCCCTCGAAAGTTTCACCCCCACCCAGCCGCCATCCTCTGCCCCACTTTCAGTGCCACCCGGGATTGCTGCCCCTCCTGCTAAGAAGCACCCCGCTTCTCCTGCACCTGCTGACTGCCCTGGCCACAGGCTGTTCCCCGGGATGGTGTGCCTTTCCCAGCTGGCTCTTCCACCCAGCCCCGGAGGCAGAATGCTGCCCAGTAGCCCGGGTGCTCCCCTCTGGGCGGCCTCCCCTTGATGAACCGGAGGGACCCACTGGAGAAGCCGAAGCTCTCAGCACGTAAGTCCGCGACGTCAGCTGCCCCCATCCAGTAAACGTCCTGGCTTAGCTGTTGCCCAAAACCTGGGTAACCTGGAAAACAGCACTGACTGTCAGACAAGAACTCAGAGGATAAAAACAGACAGACAAGAACTCAGAGGATAAAACGGAGGTCGATGCTGCTGGCGGTGCCGCTCGGCCGGCCCCGTCCATCTCCCCTCCTGCCCGGGAGAGGGCAGGCTCCCTGTCCTTGACCACTCACACCTCAGAGGTCCCTGCTCCTACCACCAACTTGGCTGACCTGTCTGCCAGGCCCCTGATCCCGCTTGTCCCTCCACCTTCCCCCAAGCCCAATACTGACCAGGAAACAAGAAGCATGGCCCCCAACTCTCCTCCTTCCCCTCCTCCAGTTCCGGGGACGCTCCTCCTGCTCTTAGTCCCAGTCGCATAGTGGGACTTCCACCGAGAGGGAAGGAGGCCCCTCTCACTGTCACAGCTGCGCACCGCCTACCGCTGACCTCCCCACACGGCCCAGCCCCTCCACCTCCTCCTTGCAGCAGCCTTCCTGCCCAAGGTCCAAGGTCGGCCCCATCACCCACGTGTGTAGAGTGTCCCCCTCCTTGTTTCTCACCTGCCCCTGTTCCAGTGGTTCCATCAGTAACTCGGTTCCCTGTGTCCAGGCAGCCACTTCCACTGCAGGCCCTCCCACCACGGCTGCCCAGGCACCTGCAGGCTTGCCCTCCCCGCCTACCTCAGATCCTGATAGGGACATGGACACGACGCCCCCATCCCAGGCTGTCATCTTCCCTTCTCCCCCCCAGACTCCACGGGGAGATCGCTCCCATGTTCCAACCTTGGCTGCAGTGTGGAGCACAGGCACCCTGCACAGGGACCCGTCTCCACCAACCCCACTTACAGATCCCTGGCCACAGCCACACTTTTAACAACCCCAGCGGCCCCCAACCCACCTCTCAGCCCACAGTTTGGCTTCCTGCCAGGCCAACCCAGAATGCCACTCTCTCCAGCATTTCTGCCCCCTCTGGGCTGCCCTTCATCATGTCTTCAGTCCACTAGAACTCAGCAGGCAGCACCACTGCAAACTTCAACCCAGCTTTTCATGATGATGCTATGTTCACAACACCACCTACCCAGGCTGTCATTTTCCAGTCTTCCTCCATCTCCGGGAAGAATCACTGCCTAGTTTATATGGTACAACCTGGCTCTCAGGAGAAACCACGCAGTGGCAGTACTGCTTCAGCTCATGTCTCCACCTCTTTACGTCCCACAGCCTTGAGCGGACAAAATGCAGTTTCCACCCTTCTCTCTAAGCTGGCAAACCCAACAGTTCTGAGCACTTTCCAGAGCTGTGATGGTCAGCAGCCTAAAAAGTCCCATCTGTCAGGAAAACGGGTGGACCCAGGCTCCCCTACTGCCCAGTTGCCTAGAGGCAGCAGAAAGCCATAGAACTTCGCAGGTTTCACATTGCCAGTCCTGCATTCGGCACCATGGTCAACGTGCTGCCAACGTGTTCCCAGTGGTACAGCCACCACCAATGGATTCACAGCTGCTACCAGAATGCCCAGCAGCAGGGACAGGAGCTCACTGCTCACAGGAGCCACAGGCCCACTGGTGTTGGCAGCTCCTGCACCACCTGTGAATGGGGGACACCTGGGGTCAGTATACCTGCCCAGGGCCCCACTCACTCACAGGCATCCCAAATACTCAACCAGATGTCACCCAGGAAGAGGGCATTTAGCACCTCTTCTGTTCCTCCAAAGAGTCAGACAACCTGGGCTCTGTATGGCCAGAGCATAGCCACTGCAGGAGGACAGGGAAGCACCTCAAAGGGAGGACATGCTGTGAATGCCACATCAAATGCGAGCATGTGGGCCCCCCCGTCCTATACAAAGATGGGGTGTTGACAGGAAGCCCGAGTATTTCCACATCCCATCAATGTGTCCAGAGCCCACCTGGACATGTAAGACCTCCTACATGTGGAGGAACCCCCCATCACGAAGAGGAAATGTATGTCAGGCAACATGTGTGTTAACCCCTTCCATCGGGGCAGCAGGGACTCCCCCAGGCATACCACAGCCTCTGCAGCTCCAGGGGCCTCCACAGTCCTTGTGTCTAACCACCCACTCCTAGTTCCCCATCATCCCAAGCATGTGGGGCACTCCTGCCCAGAAGCAGGTGACGCGCAGGCGGTAGATAACATCCTGCCCATGGTTGAAGGACTTGGGGTTCCTGTTCTCCTTCAGTACAGCTGAGCCCACCTGGCCAGGACACAGGGGGGATGCTTGGAGGGAAAACATCTCCCTGCCATAGGAAGCCCCTGTGTCACCACCTGCCATCACAACACTTGGCACCCACCTACCCAGAGCACATGAGGTGGTAAGGGAGACAGCACCACTCCTGCTGTGACTGGATATACTCCTGGGGCCGCAGTGTAGGGTGACTGGGGCCTGGCAGGGGAGCCCTGTGAATGTACAGGAGCCAGCAGTGTGTTTGGGGCCTCCTGGTCTAACAACTATGTCATGCTCTGGGCTCAGCAAGCTGTACTTTGACTTTCAGGTATGCTCACTGCCTGATCAGAGCCTCCCTGGAACCACCATTTGATGATAATGACCTATCATGAATCTCCACAAATATGGAGATGTTTGTCTGTGATCTGTATGCAGCATCATGGACTTTCTAGAATGATGTTTGTCTGCAAACTATATGTAGCATGCATGGACTTTGTTCCAATAGGAAGGGGCGCCACCCTTTTATGAGAACTTCAACTTGCTCTCCTCCTGCAGCAAACCACACACCTCAGGAGTGTGTATATTGTAAAGACAGCTTTCTCAACTCCTGAACTAGCAAGATGGGCCACAGTTGTTTATAGGTGCTTCATTTCCTCCTATCCATTTACCAAAATGGGCCCTTATCTTTCCCAGGTTATGTATTCACATTAAACTTGTTATTGTTAATCTGCCTCTGCTCTGTCTTTTCTCTTTGACTCAGCCACAGAGGAAGAAGTGACATATGTAAGTGGTGATGTTTTGAGCCAGACTTAACTATGCAAAATTTTCTGTGCCTCAGTGACTGGGATGTGGAAGTAGCCATACTTTGAGTGCACATGCTGACTCCTGAGCTCTGGGTGCTGAGCGTGAGGGATGACAAGCCAGGGGGAGGGAAGGTCCAGAGGAGGGAGAATGGGTTGCCCCTTCCCTCTTCTCTCCTGCTGCGCTGAGATCGCTGGAGGCTAGGTAATCCCTGCTGTGTCATAGGAAACCACTCATTGACTTTAGTTTTTAAAAATGTTTCAATTTTGTGTGTGTGTCTTATACAATTCAGACTTTGGCCAATCATCCTCACACATTCCTGTTTCACCCTGAGAGAATGGATTTGGCATCCAGGTTCCTGAGTCTGGAGGAACAATGGCATAAAGAGCTCCTCACTGCTGTATAATTATTGAGAATTTATGTTTATTTGGAATTTATCATGCAGCTTCAAAATAATGGAAAAGGGGAGGATGAGCCAAGATGGTGGCGTGAATAGGGCAGCGGAAATCTCCCAAACCCATATATATTTTTGAAAATACAACAAATGCAACTAATCCTAAAAGAGAGACCAGAAGACACAGTACAACAGCCAGGCTACATCAACACCTGCAAGAACTCAGTGCCTCATGAAGGGGGTAAGATAAAAGCTCCGGCCTGGTGGGACCCGAGCACCCCCCAACCCCAGCCCACCTGCGGGAGGAGAGCAGTCGGAGTAGGGAGGGAGTGGGAGCCCAGGACTGCTAAATACCCAGCCTTAGTCATCTGCACTGGGAGTGCAGACATACAGTGCATGGTGTGCTGGATATTAGGGAAACGGAACAGTAAAATCTGTGAGCAGGTTCCCGCAGCCGGTGCCCTTGGGACAAAAGAAAAGCTAGTGCTTTCTGAAAGTCTTAAAGGGACAGGGGCCTCACAATTGGAGAGCAGCATCCCAGCACACTCAGCCCAGCAGCTGGGAATCCTAGGTAACTCCAGGCACCCTAAATCCCCTGGGCGACAGCACAGCTCTGAAGCCCCTCATAGCAATAAGCAGCCTCCCATCCATTCTCCCTTGGGCATGGCCCCATAATAGCACAGGAGCAGCCTGAGAGGGGCCACACCCAAAGCAACCACCCAGGGCCTCCTCCGCAGCTGCCTGGGCCAGACTCAGAGGCTCTGCCAGCGTGTGGCAGCCCAGCACAGAGGAAGATGGGACAGGGTGCAAAAGGTCACTGCTCTCACAGGAGGGCACACCCAGTGCACCTGCCTCTCCCCACGGGGCTCTGGGTTGCCCTACCCACTGTGGCTCAGGAAATAAAACTGGAAGCTGCTCCCCATGTGCAGGACATTGTTCTCCCACTGACACATGCGCCAACTGCCTACACCTATGTCTATTGCCATGAAAAAGTAGAATTTGATCCAGTCCAGACAACCCCTGAGGGTGAGACTGGGGAGATAGATTTAACCAATCTTCCTGAAAAAGAATTTAAAATAAAGGTCATAACCATGCTGATGGACCTGCAGAGAAATATGCAAGAGCTAAAGGATCAAGTTAGGAGGGAGAATACAGAAATAAAACAATCTCTGGAAGGACTTGAGAGTAGACTGGATGAGTTGCAAGAGACTGTTAATGGAATAGAAATCAGAGAACAGGAACACAGAGAAGGTGAGGCAGAGAGAGATAAAAGGATCTCCAGGAATGAAAGAATATTAAGAGAACTGTGTGACCAATCCAAATGGAACAATATTCACATTATAGGGGTACCAGAAGAAGAAGAGAGAGAAAAAGGGATAGAACATGTCTTTGAAGATATAATTGCTGAAGACTTCCCCAAACTGGGGGAGGAAATAGTCTCTCAGATCATGGAGGCCCACCGAACTCCCTACACAAGGGACCCAAGGAAGACAACACCAAGATACGTAATAATTAAAATGGCAAAGATCAAAGGCAAGGACAGAGTGTTAAAGGCAGCCAGAGAGAAAAAAAAGGTCACCTATAAATGAAAACCCATCAGGCTATCATCAGACTTCTCAACAGAAATCTTACAGGCCAGAAGAGAATGGCATGATATATTTAATGCAATGAAACAGAAGGGCCTAGAACCAAGAATACTGTATCCAGCACGATTATCATTTAAATATGAAGGAGGGATTAAACAATTCCCAGACAAGCAAAAGTTGAGGGAATTTGCCTCTGACAAACAACCTCTACTGCTCTAGATGGAAGCACTCCTAAGGCTAAATAGATGTCACCAGAGAAAACAAAAATCACAGCAAAGAAAGCAGACCAAACAAATACTAACTAAAGGCAAAAAAATAAAATCAGCTACTCACAAAAGCAGTCAAAGGAAACACAAAAGAGTACAGAATAAAACACCCAACATATAAAGAATGGAGGAGGAGGAATAAGAAGGGAGAGAAATAATCATCAGACTGTGTTTATAATAGCTCAATCAGCAAGTTAACTTAGAGAGTAAGGTAGTAAAGAAGCTACCTTTGAACCCTTGGTAACTATGAATCTAAAGCCTGCAATGACAATAAGTACATATCTTTCAATAATCACCCTAAATGTAAATGGACTGAATGCACCAATCAAAAGACACAGAGTAACAGAATGGATAGAAAAGCAAGACCCAACTATACGCTGCTTACAAGAGACTCACCTCAAACCCACAGACATACACAGACTGAAAGTCAAGGGATGGAAAAAGATATTTCATGCAAACAACAGGGAGAAAAAATCAGGTGTTGCAGTACTAGTATCAGACAAAATAGACTTCAAAACAAAGAAAATAACAAGAGATAAAGAAGGACATTACATAATGATAAAGGGCTCAGTCCAACAAGAGGATATAACCATTATAAATATATATGCACCCAGTACAGGAGCACCAACACATGTGAAACAAATACTAACAGAATGAAAGGAGGAAATAGAATGCAATACATTCGTTTTAGGAGACTTCAACACACCACTCAGTCCAAAAGACAGATCCATCAGACAGAAAATAAGTAAGGATGCAGAGGCGCTGAACAACACACTAGAACAGATGGACCTAATAGACATCTACAGAAATCTACACCCCAAAGCAGCAGGATACACATTCTTCTCAAGTGCACATGGAATATTTTCAAGAATAGACAACATAGTAGGCCACAAAAGGAGCCTCAGCAAATTCAAAAAGATTGAAATTCTACCAACCAACTTCTCAGACCAAAAAAGTATAAAACTAGAAATAAATTGTACAAAGAAAACAAAAAGGCTCACAAACACACGGAGACAAATGACAAAAACAGCACAAAGCCCCAACTTCTGTGGGATGCAGCGAAGGCAGTTCCAAGAGGAAAGTATATAGCAATCCAGGCCTATTTAAAGAAGGAAAAACAATCCCAAATTAATAATCTGAAGTCAAAATTATTGAAATTGGAAAAAGAAGAACAAATGAGGCCAAAGTCAGCAGAAGGAGAGACATAATAAAGATCAGAGAAGAAATAAATAAAAGTGAGAAGAATAGAACAATAGAAAAAAAAATCAATGAAACCAATAGTTGGTTCTTTAAGAAAATGAATAAAATAGAAAAGCCTCTAGCCAAATGTATTAAGAGAAAAAGAGAATCTAGATCTACACACATCAACAGAATCAGAAGCAAGAAAGGAAAAATCACAATGGACACCACAGAAATACAAATAATTATTAGAGAATTCTATGAGAATCTATATGCTAACAAGCTGGAAAACCTAGAATAAATGGACAACTTCCTAGAAAAATACAACCTTCTAAGACTGACCAAGGAAGAAACAGAAAATTTAAAAAGACAAATTACCAGCAATGAAATTGAATTGGTAATCAAAAAACTACCCAAGAGCAAAACCCCTGGGCCAGATGGATTTATGGCGGAATTTTATCAGACATACAGAGAAGACATAATACCCATTCTCCTTAAAGTCTTCCAAAAAATAGAAGAGAAGGGAATACTTCCAAACTCATTCTATGAAGCCAGCATCACTCTAATACCAAAACCAGGCAAAGACACCACCAAAAAGGAAAATTACAGACTAATACCGCTGATGAACATAGATGCAAAAATACTCAACAAAATATTAGCAAACCAAATTCAAAAATGCATCAAGAGGATCATACACCATGTCCAAGTGTGATTCATCTCAGGGATGCAAGGATATTACAACATTCAAAAATCCATCAACATCATCCACCACACCCACAAAAAGAAGGACAAAAACCACATGATCATCTCCATAGATGCTGAAAAATCATTTGACAAAATTCAGCATCCATTCATGATAAAAACTCTCAACAAAATAGGTATAGAGGGCAAGTACCTCAACATAATAAAGGCCACATATGATAAACCCACAGCCAACATCATACTGAACAGTGAGAGGCTGAAAGCTTTTCCTCTGAGATTGGGAAAAAGACAGGGATGCCCATTATCCCCACTGTTATTCAACATGGTACTGGAGGTCCTAGCCACGGCAATCAGACAAAAGAAAGAAATACAAGGAATCCAGATTGGTAAAGAAGAAGTCAAACTGTCACTATTTGCAGATGACATGATACTACTGAACATAAAAACCCCAAAGAATCCACTCCAAAACTATTAGAACTAATATACGATTTCAAAGAAGTTGCAGGTACAAAATTAATAGACAGAATCTGTTGCTTTCCTATACACTAACAATGAAGTAGCAGAAAGAGAAATCAGGAAAACAATTTCATTCACAATTGCATAAAATAAATACCTAGGAATAAACCTAACCAAGGAAGTGAAAGATCTATACCCTGAAAACTACAAGACACTCTTAAGAGAAATTAAAGAGGACACTAATAAATGGAAATTCATCCCATGCTCTTGGCTAGGAAGAATTAATATAGTCAAAATGGCCATCCTGCCTAAAGCAATCTACAGATTCAATGCAATCCCTATCAAAATACCTAGAGCATTCTTCAACAAACTGGAACAAACAGTTCAAAAATTCATATGGAACCACCAAAGACCCTGAATAGCAAAAGCAATCCTGAGAAGGAAAAATAAAGTGGGGGGGATCTTGCTTCCCAAATTCAAGCTGTACTACAAAGTAATCAAGACAATTTGGTACTGGCATAAGAACAGAGCCACAGACCAGTGGAACAGAATAGAGAGCCCAGATATTAACCCAAAAATATATGGTCAATTAATATACGATAATGGAGCCATGAACATACAATAGGGAAATGACAGCCTCTTCAACAGCTGGTGTTGGCAAATCTGAACAGCTACATGTAAGAGAATGAAACTCGCTCATCGTCTAACCCCATACACAAAAGTACATTTGAAATGGATCAAAGATCTGAATGTAAGTCATGAAACCATAAAACTCTTAGAAAAAAACATAGGCAAAAATCTCTTTGACATAAATGTGAGTGACTTCTTCATGAACATATCTCTCCAGGCAAGGGAAACAAAAGCAAAAATGAACAAGTGGGACTATATCAAGCTGAAAAGCTTCTGTACAGCAAAGGACACCCTCAATAGAACAAAAAGGTACCCTACAGTATGGGAGAGTATATTCAGAAATGACAGATCTGATAAAGTGTTGACATCCAAAATATACAAAGAGCACACGCACCTCAACAAACAAAAAACAAATAATCCAATTAAAAAATGGGCAGAGGAGCTGAACAGACAGTTCTCTAAAGAAGAAATTCAGATGGCCAACAGACACATGAAAAGATGCTCCACTTCACTAATCATCAAAGAAATGCAAATTAAAACCACAATGAGATATCACCTCGTACCAGTTAGGATGGCCAACATCCAAAAGAAAAACAACAACAAATGTTGGCAAGGTTGTGGAGAAAGGGGAACCCTCCTACACTGCTGGTGGGAATGTAAATTAGTTCAACCATTGTGGAAAGCAGTATGGAGGTTCCTCAAAATGCTCAAAATAGACTTACCATTTGACCCAGGAATTCCACTCCTTGGAATTTACCCTAAGAATGCAGAACTCCAGTTTCAAAAAGACAGATGCACCCCTATGTTTATCGCAGCACTATTTACAATAGCCAAGAAATGGAAGCAACCTAAGTGTCCATCAGTAGATGAATGGATAAAGAAGATGTGGTACATATACACAATGGAATATTGTTCAGCCATGAGAAGAAAACAAATCCTACCATTTGCAACAACATGGATGGAGCTAGAGGGTATGATGCTCAGTGAAATAAGCCAGGCAGAGAAAGACAAGTACCAAATGATTTCACTCATATGTGGAGCAAAGAACAAAGAAAAAACTGAAGGAACAAAACAGCAGTGAATCACAGAACACAAGAATGGACTAACTAACAGTTACCAAAGGGAAAGTGACTGGGGAGGATGGGCAGGAAGGGAGGGATAAGGTGGGGGAGAAAGAAAGGGCGCATTATGATTAGCATGTATAATGGAGGGGCACAGGGAGGGCTGTGCAACACAGAGAAGACAAGTAGTGATTCTAGAGCATCTTACTACACTGATGGACAGTGGCTGTAATGGGGTTTGGGTGGTGGGACTTGGTGATGGGGGTGACTAGTACACATAATGTTCCTCATGTAATTGTAGACTAATGACACCAAAAAAAAGAATAGTATGTATTCAACAAAATAACTATGAATGCTTAAATTTTTTGAATGTTCCACTTAACAAAAATCCAAGTAAATGTAGATCAAATGCTCTTTAAAATATAAAAAAAAAATTATTGGAAAAGATCCTCTACAGTAATTGACCTGACTCTATCCTAAACTGCTAAAATGTCAAATCACACAAGTGGTAATTGTGCCTACCTCTGGCTGACCCTAGGGTTCTGCACAGTCTCTACTAGAGACCTTAATAAAGGCAGGATTCTGGACTTTCTGAAACCTACATTCTAGTTGGAGAAGAGAAAAGAGAGAATGAACATTTATAAATTTTCTTGTGCGTTAATGAGTAACAAACACTGTGAGGAATGAAGCAGTATATGGGGGATTGACTGCAGGCAGAGATAAGCAGGGCTTTCTATTTGGACAGTGGACAGGACAGGTATGATCTGAACAGTCTAGAAGGGGGTGATTGAATCAGACCTGAGGTAAAAGCGTCCCAGATAGTGAGAGTAACTACTACAGGAGCCCAGAGGAAGGATACCCACTGTCCTCAGGGAGCACTTAGTAGTGTGGCTGGAATCGAGTCAGCAAGGGGGAGGGAGGGCGGAGAGGAGCACAGAGAAGGTGTGGGCTGAAGTTCCTGCACTGCCATGTCCTGGTTTTATGATCATATGCAGTTGGCTCAACCTTCAAGTGTCTCGGTGGACTCAGTGCTTCCTCTATGGCTGATTTACCATGTGAGATTTTTGGAAAGATAATGCAGGGAAGTGACTTATAAGCCATGTTATTATTGCTCTATACACAAGGATGGATGGATGGATGGATGGATGGATGGATGGATGGATGGAGTTATGGACTGGATTTGTGGGTCCTCCCCCGGCCCCCAATTAAGATTTTAATTGAGTTAGGCTTGAAGCCCTAACCCCCCACTGTGAGGGTATTGGGAGGTGGGGCCTCTGGGAGGTAATTAAGTTTAGAAGAAACCCTGATGGTGGAGCTGTCATGATGGAATTAGTGCCATTATAAGAAGAGGAAGAGACTACAGATCTTCCTCCTTCGACCCTGCGAGGACACAGCATGAATGTGGCCGTCTGCCAGCCAGGAAACAGGACCTGACCAGGAACTGAACCTGCCTTGATGGTGGACTTCCAGCCTCCAGAACAGTGAGAAACAAATGTCTGTGGATTAAGGCCCCCAGTCCATGATATTTTGCCATCAGCTTGAGTAGACTAATACAGTCAGGTGGGTACACAGATCCATAGATGAGGGGTGGGGATGGAGCCTATGCTTACTAGATGTGTATGCTTACTAGTTCCATCACTAGGCAATTCAAATAGGGATCACATTTTATTGGAGCATAAAAGTGCTTACATTTATGAAGTAAACACATGGAAAATGTGATCACTCTTCCTAAAAGTGCACAGCATTGAGCCCATGCACATTTATAGATTAGCTCAGTAAAAACAAAGACCACCACGGCGGAGAGGTTTCTGGACTCCTCCACACACCCGCTGCCTGATTCCTTTACTCTAAGTTGCTTAGAACAGTTCCAGACGAGCCAAGTGCCTGCTCCCTGGTGGCGGAGAATCACCTGCCCTTGGTAGTCAGACCTGCCTCTGAGAAGCAGGGTTGAAATCTACTTTGCTTCTAATAGTCCCACACCCACACTCTGCTATGCCTAGCAATACTACCAGGACACATCTTAACAAGTCATACTTCTTGAGCTTTTTCTGTAGTCTTCAAGGTAAAAATAATGATCCTGATACAGCAAAGATTTAACAAATGTATGAGAGACAAAAGACGATTCTTAATTTCATGTTTGGGTGCACTCACACAATTGAAGCTGTTTCTAAATAAATAGAAATATTTTATGTGTTTATGAAAACAATACATGAACACGATAGCAACTTGAACAATACTGAAATGGAACCCTTCTAGCGGCAGAGCCCCTCTTCACAGACAGTTTTTGGTGCTTTGATGTTAGCCCCTCAAAATAAACATGCCACTTGACCTGCTGTGTCATGACACATGCATTTGAGACGACATTTGTGCCTCCCCAGCCTGAGGAAGGAAGACCCGCCGCGCTCCCACTGCATCGTCCCTCTTCCTCTCTGATGCATCCTGTTAATTTAATTTTCGCTCCTTTTTTTCCCTTGCCCTATTTGCCATAATAAAGCTTTTATTTTTTTAATTTTTGAACTCAGTAGTGTTAATGTTGCTTGGTGCCTTCCTTTTCTAGAACACTTGTCCCTCCATCACTCACTTTGGAAGCTGTGAGACCAAAGAATATGGACAGAGGGGAAGGGATGGCAAGGCGGCTAATCAAATTGCTTTTAGGCTGGACCAGAGAGTTCAATATGTGCTGATGATGGCCCTGTCGTCCCAGTTTCCTAACTCTGTGGGAGAACTGGCAATGTGGATTCCAACCAGCCCTCCAAATATTTATGATGCAGACAGTCCATGTTCCGGAATATGCACATACCGTTCTAGGCCCTAAGGGAGACCTCACCATAGGCCCCATATATCTTAAGAGATTAAAAAT
Source organism: Manis javanica (assembly GCF_040802235.1). NCBI lineage: Eukaryota > Metazoa > Chordata > Mammalia > Pholidota > Manidae > Manis > Manis javanica. The sequence goes on from NC_133173.1 coordinate 18,546,250, forward strand.
TGTGTATAGGATTTGGGGCTAAAACTCTGGTTAGTAATAAATGGTATTTTCCCTGCATGAATTTCTCAAGAACTAGATGGTAGCTTGTGAAAAATTTGCAGATTTCAGATTCGTGGATGCATGTCTTTCTTGCCCTAAATATATTCCTGTTAGAGATCTAGAAACCGCCCCTGGTGGTGACAAGCCTGCCCAGACCCTCTCTGTACCAACCCCCATTACGACCCCAGGGTGATGGGAGGTAACAGACTTCCTGGCAGCAGTTCACGCTTTACCTGAGACAGAGCTGGGAGGGTCCTCTCAGCAGGCCCAAGAGGGGAGGGCCGCCCTCAGACACCTCTTAGAAAAATGGAGGCCCATAGAATCCAGCTGAGTATGGGAGCTACGATATGCATCCGGTCTGCCCAAGGCTGGGGCGTGGGGGGAGGGAAGAAGGCAAAACAAACCCCCCCCCCACTGAAATATCGTCTCTCTGAGGTGAGCAGTACCTTTGCCTTAGATCCACACTAAGTTTGATAGGAGAGACTTTCTTAGAAGCCGGTTTTCATGAGACAGAGGACAAATGAAGGTTTATGGGCAAAAGATGGCAGTTGGTGGAGGGCGGTGAGGCGCTGAGGTTCCAAACACAAGCTTGGTCAGTTTCCTGGAGTAGCATCTGAATCATCAGGATGATTTCTCTGAAAGTCAGAAAGACTGCTTGGATGAAGAGTTAGGGAAAAAAAGTAGAGAGGAAAGAACGATGTGGCTTAAGTAAGGAGAAGTCACCTTTCTGTTTAAGTCGCAGGAGGAGAAAGGGCCCGTGGAGAAGGCCGGAGCTTCATGTGTCAGGCATCTGCTCCCAGGACAAGCATGGAGACAGATGGTGACCACTGCACGGGTTTCCACGGTCCTTCCAAACCAAAGCTTCAGTTCCCAGGATGGTGTACATGGACAGCACACCTACTGTGTGCTAGACACATTACTATGTGTTTCTGGTCACACATTTTAATGGGAGTAACAGTTCCTATGAGGCATGTGTTCATCTCCTACTGTAAGGGGAAGGCTGCTGTAAGAAGTCATCACAAACTCAGTGACTTCAAACACAACACACTTATTCTCTCACAGTTCTGAAGGCCAGAGATCTTAAACCAGTTTCCCTGGGCTCGAATCAGGAGTTGACATGGCCAGCCTCCCTCTAGAGGCTCTGAGGGAATCCACTTCCTTGCCTTTTCTAGATTCTGGGGGCTGCCAGCATTCCTTGGCTTTGACCACATTGTGCCAATCCATGTGGCATCATCACACTCTGAAGTAAAATCACACTCTGCCTTTTTTGGTAAGAACACTTGTGATTACATTTAGGGCCCATCCAGATAATCCAGGACAGGATATCATCCCTATCTCAAGATCCTTACTTTAATCCCATCTGTGAAAGACTGCTTATCATTTAAGGTGACATTCACTGGTTCTAGGGATTAGGACATGGACATTTCGGGGCAAGGGTATTATTCAGCCATTACAAGGGAGAGAGTGTTACTCATCCCAGATGCAGAAAATGAAGTGTAGTGAAGTAATTTGTCCTGGGTCTCATAACATTCCAGAGTGGAGACTGAAATTCTAGCAGTCTGACTTTAGGACACACTCGGAACCACTGTTAACGTGTGCTCTTCACACTGTGTGTGCCTGGTTAAGAGTCACACTTAGGTATGAAGACCTCCTTGCACTCTCTCCTCCTTCATTTCATTCAGCTGGTCTGTTGCAAACCTTGCCCAGAGAAGAGTTCAGCAAACTGTGACACAGTCTTACTAAGAGAAAGCACTTACCTCTTGGTTTGAACTTGGCAATGGATGACTTTTTAAAAAATAAAACAACCCACCAAGGGACTTTATCACCACTTCATATATTTAAGTAACCAAACAGGAAACTCTCTAGATGCAAAGGTGTCAGGGACTTGTCTAAAGCCATTCTGGAGGGCAGGGAAAGAGCCGGTAACATATGCCAGATGCCCGGGTCTGGGTTTATCCTATCCAATCCTGATTAAGCTGCTGTTCAGAGGGACTGTGAATGGTCACCCAGCACCTGAGACCTTAGAGCCCAGCTTTAGGACTGAAATTAGCCAATGGATCACAGATTCTTGTAGGAACCACTAGTCCACAGTCTGCTATCTCCATCCTTTGTGGGACAGGGCTTGGTACTTTTAAAATCCTTTTCTGCTTGAGAAAGAGCAGAGCAGCCTTTGCTCCCCTGGCTGTGACCCTCTGTGCTTTTCAAGGGTGACTGACTGGTAAGTGCAGCTGCAAAACAGTCCCCAGTGTCACACATCTATGCAATTTCCACTGGGGCAGACCCGCCACAGTACATTTTCCTGGGGGGCAGTGATACTCTATGGATTCTGGTGGACAAGGTAGGATCCCTGTGGTATGATAATCCGTGTGTCAGCACCTCTCTGACACTGATGTCCTTGGGTCTCTGTAGGAATATTTGAGAGATTTAGGCACAATTTCAGGAGCTGCTCCTGCCTGCAGCCTCTCATTTCTTAATCAACATTTCCCAGTTGAGACTATAAATAATTCAACCCAGGGGAGTTATCACAGACATTCTTAATCACAGGCTCTCTTCATTCCTCTGCTTCATTTCCATCTCTAGACCCTTTAAAGTTTGCATACATGGCATCAGATGTTTACCATCACCACTTACTTTCAGGAGTCAGGGCTACAAATTAACTGGCAAATTCATTAGCTTTCCTGTTTCTTTTCCTTTCTGATTAATAGTGATTTGTTAAAGACTGTGTTTTGATGATTTGCAAAGCTCGGTGGTGCAGAGACAATTTTGGAATTTTGCTCTGGAGACACACTTTTTGATAATTGTTTTCTTTTTCTTGTAGAACAGAGAAGAGATTCATCTATCAACAGTTAGTGCTTCTGTAAGTGCAATGCCGAGGGTCTGGTTTGGACTGGCATTCTCTGCCTTTTCTGCTGGATGGTAGTTCGCATTTCATAAAATGAGGATATGAGAAATTACTTAGTAACCTCTCATCCACTGATTCATGAGTTTGAGTCACTGAGATTTCCCTTCCTCACACTATTATGGAGAAAGGAGTTGTTGGCCAAATCCTAAATCAGATGTTTATATTGTCTAGTTTGGTATTTATCTTTTAACACTGTGTAGGTTGCCTTTTACCATGTTGAATTGTCTAATTTTTAGAAAGTCTAATTCCCTGCCTTTTTCTTTGTGATATCTCAGTTTCATGTTCTGCCTAGGGAAAGACTTCCTCATAATAGGAATATTATTTCTTACCCTACTTTACATTCTTCTAGGAATTTTTTTCTCACCATAAAGTATTACTAGAAGTACGTTTCACAGGCAGTCCCTGCTCTGTATAGCACACCCGTGTAGGAATTTCAGTTCATGGTTTAGTGAATAATCCTGGTCCCCCATCAACACAATTCACATTTCAGTTATCACTGTATATTAACTCTTAGAAAGCACATACATTACAAACTTCACAGTTGGTTTCCAGCCCACAAATCACCATCAAAATAACAGATGTGCATCACGGCCAGTGACCAGTCAGGTCACTCCTTCCAAAATCGGTCAGCGTTTGTTCACTGTGCCTGTTTTCAATTCACACAGAGAGAGCAAAATGTGTCACTGAGCTGCTTCCTCGCCTCCTGGTGAACATCCATATCACAGCCCATGAAACCAGATAATTGAAAGCAGCAGGCAAAGGAGGCCACAACGATCAAAGTACAGCAAAAAGCAAAAAGTGAAATTCTTGTAGAAGGAAAATGAAGTGGCAGAAGAAACAGCTGCCCCTGGGAATGTTGAACCAGCAGATACACTGAGACTAAATACAGTCAAAATAATGCAGGGAAGGCATAATCAACCTAAATGGAGGGAAGTGTTGGGACAGAAGGATTTAGATGTCAGAGAGTAAATGACATCAGCAAAAATCTTCACCTTAAAGGAACGCTCAGACTTCATGACATTGAAAACACAAAGGTTAAAATGTTGCAAGCCGCTGCAAACAAGCCTGGCGTATGGGAATTTGCCATGGCACAGAAAACCTTCTTGGTCCTTAGATGACCAGAGGGGAGCAAGCACTGTGAAAATTCCTCTTGACACATTTTTTTTCCTTTAAAATGGACTTTATTTTTTTAGAGACATCTTAGTTTCACAGCAAAACTGAGCAGAAAGTACAGAGTTCTCAGACACCCCTGTCCCCATGCGGGCACAGACTCCCTGTGACCAGCTCCCACACCAGCATGGTATATTTGTTACAAGGAAGAACATACAGTGACACATCATCATTCAAAGCTGGCAGTTCAACTTAGGGGTCACTCTTGGTGCTGTACATTCTATGGGTTTGTACAAATAGGTAATGGCACAAATTTACCACGACAGTGTCACGCACGGTAGTTTTCCTGCCCTAACATGCCTCTGTGCTCTGCCTGCTCATTCCTCCCTTGTCCCTCATCTCTGGCAACTTGTGATCTTTTTTACTGCCTCCATGCTATTGTTTGTTCCAGAATATCATACAGTTGGAATCCTATAAGAAGTTTTTTCAGATTGGCTTCTTTCACTTGGCAATATGCATTTTAGGTCCTATGTCTTTTCAGGGCTCATTTCATTTGAACACAGAATTGTCTGGATATACCATAGATATTTATCCATTCATCTACTGAAGTATCCCTTGGCTGGTAACAAGTGTGAGCAGTTAGTTACTATAAACATCCTTTTGCAGGTTGTTATGTGGGCTGCATGACTTTGTAGTAGAGCTTGAAGTTGGGGAGTGAGATCCCCGCACTCCCCTCACCCCCCACACACACTTTATTCTTCCTTCTCAGGATTGCTTTGGCTATTCGCAGCCTTTGGTGTTTCCATATGAATTTTAGAACTATTTGTCCCAGTTTGTTGAAGAATGCTGTTGGTGTTTTGTTAGGGATTGCATTGAATCTGTAGATTGCTTGAGGCAGGATGGCCATTTTGACAGTATTAATTCTTCCTAGCCAAGAGCATGGGATGAGTTTCCATTTGTTAGTGTCCTCTTTAATTTCTCTTAAGAATGTCTTGTAGTTTTCAGGGTATAGGTCTTTCACTTCCTTGGTTAGGTTTATTCCTAGGTATTTTACTATTTTTGATGCAATTGTGAATGGAATTGTTTTCCTGATTTCTCTGTTAGTTCATTGTTAGTGTATAGGAATGCCACAGATTTCTGTGTTAGTTTTGTATCCTGCAACTTTGCTGAATTTTGATATAAGTTTTAGTAGTTTTGGAGTAGAGGCTTTAGGGTTTTTATGTACAGTATCATGTCATCTGCAAATAGTGACAGTTTGACTTCTTCTTTACCATTCTGAATTCCTTGTATTTCTTTGTTTTGTCTGATTGCCATGGATAGGACCTCCAGTACTATGTTCAGTAACAGTGGGCATAGTGGGCATCCCTGCCTTGTTCCCAATCTTAGAGGAAAAGCTTTCAGCCTTTCGCTGTTAAGTATGATGTTGGCTGTGGGTTTATCATATATGGCCTTTATTATGTTGAGATACTTGCCCTCTATACCCATTTTGTTGAGAGTTTTTATCATGAATGGATGTTGAATTTTGTCGAATGCTTTTTCAGCATCTATGGAGATAATCATGTGGTTTTTGTCTTTCTTGTTGTTGATGTGGTACATGATGTTGATGGATTTTCGAATGTTGTAACATCCTTGCATCCCTGAGATGAATCCCACTTGGTCATGGTGTATGATCCTTTTGATGTATTTTTGAATTCGGTTTGCTAATATTTTGCTGAGTATTTTTGCATCTACGTTCATCAGGGATATCGGTCTGTAATTTTCTTTTTTGGTGGGGTCTTTTAATGCTGCTGTTGCTTGCCTTTTAGTTGATGGAGCTATCCTGTAAACTCTTATCAAAGGCCTCTGTCCTGGTCCATGCAGTGGGCTCCTGCGGTCTTATCACACTCGCCCTCCCAGCAGCTTCAGGGGTGTTGGACCACTCCTTCCACCCCACGAACTTCCATGGCACCTCCTCTGATGCCATATGTGTGCTGTGCTCCTTGCTGGCTCCCCCTTTTCTATCCCACTCTAAGTGTCAGTTTGCCTTAGGCCTTGGACCTGGTGTGTTTCCTTGTCTCCCTCGGCACCTTCCCTATAACCTCCTTCATCCTTATTGCTCCAGGTTCCATCCCCAGTCATAATTTCCAGTTGAGCTCTCTCTTCTGAGCTTCAAACTTGTATACACATGACTGCGCTCTGGAGAGCTTGGCTCAGCTGTCCTGTAGAGGATCCAGATTTAACAGGTTCATAACTGTGTTCAGGATCCCCAGCACTCTCCTAGCCCACACCCCAGGTAGCCATTCTTTTTTCCTCCTTTTCCTCACTCCCCCAAACTAAATTACCACCAAGTCCTGTAGATTTGAGCAAAATATGCATATCACTTATTCACTACTCCCTGTCACCCATCAATCGCTTTTCTCTGAATAATTGGAAAAGCCTTTGAAGTGACCTCATCCACTTTCCAAAGCATCTTGCACTCATAGAGTAGGGTAGGCTTTATGTTACTTCCTTGACAAATGCACTTACCCTTTAACTCATCAATGCCTTCTGGGAATCTATATTTTGCATATGTCTCCACACATGAAAAGTAATATATGTACCAGCTTATTCTCAGCAGTATTGAAACAGCAAAAGATTGCAAATAACTCAAAAGCCCACCACAAGGACACTGGATAAATAAGCTATGATATAGGCACACAATAGAATACTTAGAACAGGAAAAGAAAATAAAAGATTGAGGAAACCCTGTATGTTGATATGAAAATATTTCTAGAAAATATTGTTTCATGAAAAAAAAGTTGAAAATAGTACTTCATAGTATGCCATCTTTTATGTAAGAGGGAGAAATAAGAATTTATATTTGCTTGGGGATAAGGGTGGTAGATAGATAAGAATGGGTAGAAGTGAATATTGGCGTTTTCTGATTTGAATTTTGAACTTTGTTGAATATATTATGCACACACTCACATACATACACATTTATACATACACCTCAATAACTCCTCTATATTGAATGGAGAGCCACACCCCTTAACTCAGGCAAAGAATGCTATAATACCAGGTTTCCACCTCTTTCTCCACCCTTCTATAGGATGGGTCTCCCTGTCACTAACTGTTCAGCTACTCGGGCCATGTTCAATTACTTACCGACCTCCGGCCCTTTCAGGCTTCAGCCCCACCTGGAAGGCACATCACCCTTCTCCTGTGTGGCCGGATCTGCTCAGGTTTCAGGGTGCCACATACATGCCACCCCTTCAGAAAGGACCTTGCAGACCAATCATACACAGGGTTTTGTCCCCTATCTTTCTCTGTCTCTAACATCCAGTGTGCTACATTCATGCAATATTTTTTAATTTCCCAATTTCTTTTCAGTTTCTTGTTTATCTCCCTTACTAGTCAGTTAGTCCAAGAAATCAGATGTCATTTCTTCTTATTCAAACTCCTAGGCACTTAATGTATTTCTTGGGTAGATGACACAACATGCCTATATTTATCTAATCAAAATTTTCTAGAAAAATTGTGAAAGAAATGGCATTTCATTTTTCCCATAGTCAGTGAAGAGTTTTGGTAACCCTTGCATCTTTCTGTCCTCCAGGTTTCCTTCTAACATTGTGTAATTCCTAGTTAATATTAAATGTTCATTTCTAAAAATATTTTATATTTTGCCTTCAGCTTTGGTACCATATTTGTAACATTTATTTTTACCCAAATCCATATGTCAAACTATTTCAATGTTCAAATGCCAACTATTCTATGACTAATTCTTTATTTTTATGTTTCCTTGATTTTTGTATTTTTCTTCCTCTGCTAGAGTGTATCTTCTAAGATTTTTTTCTTTCCTCAGGAGGTGTGTGGAAGTGGCATATTCTCAGACACCTTGTAATGGTACCTTTCCTCATGACCCACAGCTCATCTGAATTTTGTGATTTTAGATTCTTTTCCTGCCAGGACTCTGCAGATGCTCCAGGGCAACCTCTGACCTCAGCTAGCACAGAGACAGCCAGACCCTGAGGTCAGTCAGATTTTCACTCCTGTGTAGCAAACCTGATTTTCCATCTGGTTTCTTACAAGATTTCCATTTTTTCTTGTTAAAATCCAGGATTTTTTGAACTAATCAAAAATCAAGAAAATGACACTCAGAAGATATATAGAAATCATCAGAACTAGACTTGGATATGACAAAAATGGAACTATCTGATAGGTAATTTAGCATAATCATCATTAATATACTAAAGGTGGGCAATGTGCAAAATCAGATGGTCTTTTCAAGCAGAAAGATTAAAACTATTAAATTAATGGAAATGCTAAAAATGGAGAACCAATAACAGGAATAAATAATGCCTTCAGTGCACCATCCATAGACACAGCTTGAAAGAATTAATGAGATAGGTCAATAGGAATTACCCAAACATGGATAGATAGATACACTGGTATTTATATTATATTCAAGCTGCTGAAAATAAAAGAAAGAGGGAAATTGAAAAGGTAACCTTGACAAAAGAAACATTAAGTATAAGGAGCAAAGTAGAGAATTGGAACAGAAGTAAAACGTATAGCAGATTTCTCATTAGAAACAATGCAAACTAGAAAACTATAACATAATATTTTTGGGGTGCTGAGAAAAAAATATTGTCAACCCAGAATTCCATACACAGTGAAAGTATCTTTCAAAATTGAAGGAAAAATACTTTCTCAAACAAACTAAAACAGAATTCATTAGCAGTATATTTATACTACAATAAATATTAATGAGAATTATTCAGGCAAAAGAATATGACATGGTACTTAAACATGGAATCTATATAAAGAAATGAGTTTTAGAAATGGAAAAATGAAGGTAAATTTAAATATATATACTTTTAAAAATGAGTGTTTTGAAAGATAACTGTCTAAAATGGATTGGCAAACTTTTTCTTAAAAGGTCATATTGAAGATGGCTTGTAGACTATGTGGTGGCTGTTGAAACTGTGTATGTTCTTTACAAAAAGCCTACTTTAAATATAATTACATAAATAGGTTAAAACTAAAAGAATGGAGAAAGACATACAAGTAGTACTGTTTAGAGCAAACGCTAAAACAATGAAAGCCAGAATAGCTTTATTAATATCAAGCAAAGCAGACTTCAGAAAAAAGACAATTATCAGACATATACAACCTAAGTAGTTCTGCATCTAGTTTAAAAATCTAATTCATAGTTTACAGTCTTCCAAAAGAGAAACTAGGCCCAGATGATTTCTCTGGGGTGAATTCAAAGAAGAAATGAAACGAATGGTACAGAATTCTCACAAAAATAAACATGATGGACCACTTTCAAACTTATTTAGTGAGGCTGGCATTACTCTAATAACAAAAACAAAGATATTACAAGAAACAAATACTACTGATCAATATCCCTCAGGAACGTAAATGCAAAATCCTCAAACAAAATACTAGCAAATCAAAACTGGCAATATATAAAAATAATACCCCAGGGCCAAATGGATTCCATTCCAACATACAAAATCATCAACATTCAGAAAATTAATCAAGGCACTTTACCTTATTAATTAATAAGAACAAGTATTTCATCTTCTCAATAGATAAGAGAAAAAGCATAAACAGCTGGACTCCATTTTCAATGTTTGATGTTGACGACTTTTTCCCTTCTGCCCCACATCTTGGAAAGTGGATGAGAAAGCCTGGGTGTGGCCTCCATTGGTAACCATGGGAAATCCAAATAATGCACGTCCTGGCCTGTAAGTGGGAACTCGCACCTTAGCCCCACCCTTTAACAACTATAAGACTCCATGACCCTTAAAGACCTGCCTTGCTCTTCCCAGAAAGCCCCAGTGTGTCAGTAATAAAGTTTTCCATACTCCTTTGGTACATGTGTGGTGTCCACTGGGGAAATTCAAATTGAAGCCACATGCATAAAAAAACATGGCTAGACCACGTGCTCATAAGAATGTGGAACAACTGAAACTCATGCACATTATGGGTGGGAATGCAAAATGATACAGCCACTTTGGAAAATTGTTTGACAGGTTTAACAAGCTATTATTGACATTTTCACTGAGATAAATGAAGATTCACAAGCAGTAGTAAGAAAGAATATGGATGTCTCCTGAATACATTGTTTCCTACAGTGGTAGCATTTTGTAAAACTGTAGCGTAGTATCACAATGGATACTGGCGTTGACACAAGCCACTAATATTGTTTAGACTTCACTTGTACTCATTTGCATGTGAATATATATTACATTCTCGGCAATTTTATCACCCATGTATATTCTTTTGTTCACCACCACAGTCAACATACTGAAGAATCACAACACCAGGATGCCTCTTGTCACCCTTTATAATCCACCTACTTCCTCACACCCAATTCCATTCCTAAGCCCTGGAAACCATAAGCATGTCTTGCATTTCTAAAATGTGTCATATCAAGAAAGTTATATATATGTGACCATACAAACAATTTCTTGCATACATAATCAACTCCTCTTTGTTGATAGGTGATATTCCATGGTATGCTTGTAACACAGGTGTATCTAACCATTCACCACTGAAGGATATCTAGGCTGATTCCAGTTTGTGGCTATTAAAAATAAAGCTGCAATGGGCATTAGCAGACAGGTTTTTGTGTGAACTTCAGTTTCCATTTCTCTCGGATGAATGTCCAGGAGTGTAGCTGATAGCCATATGACAGTGGTATGTCTAGAGAAACTGCTAACCTGTTTTCCAGAGTGGCTGTACCATTTTCCATTCCACTAACAAAGTAGGTGTGAAGGAGCTTCCCAAAGACATTATTACAATTTTTAATTTTAGCCATTCTAATAGTTCTACAGTGATATCCCATTGCAGTTTTAATTTGCATTTCCCTGATGGCTAGTAATGTTGAACATCTTTTCATGTCCTTAATTTGCTGTGTGCATTGTATATCCCCTTGGGAGAAATATGTATTCATATAGCCTAGTTTATAATTGGATTTTTTTCTGTTGAGTTTTTTTTATTCTAAACATCATGTTTATTAATATAGGTTACATAATTTTTTTAAAAAGAACATAAAAACGATAACATAATATTTTATAAGTACAGACTGATAATATAGTATAATAGCCATATTGAGTCAGAGGTATTTTAATATGTATACAGACTGAATAAACAATGAGAGTAAATTTCCACTGAATTCTATACAGTGAATTTAGAAACCAAATTAATAAAATCAATGCTAGCTTCTAGTTACAATATATACTTTTTATATAAATTATTCTATGATATCAGGAAATAGTTTGTTCTATCAAATAGGTAAGCATTTTCGTTTCAACTTTCTCCTTTTTTTTGCTCAAAATGCCAACTTTTTTTCATAAGGAGAAAAGATACATTTCAACCTAATTTCAAATTACTGTGTTAATAAGTCCATATTTTCTATATTTCATCTCATCATGGGGTTAAAAATGCTTTTTAAAATCATCTTATTAACTCAAGAAAAGGGGAAAAAATTTCAAAATCAATTTCATTTGTTTTTTTCAGATTGATACAATTGATTCTGTATAAAAACCTGATATAATTTATTGAAAATATTTATATCTTGTGTCCAATTAATGTAGATTGAAGGACTTATTTTGAAAAATGCACTTCTTGTATTATATTTTCACTTCAAGTTTTTACCACAGGAAGCAGTAACCCAAATGTTCAAGTTCTTCATCTGACAGGCCTTGCTTATATGAAACTTGCTTGGTGACATCTGGCTAAGAACACTTGTTTATATAATGACATATTTACTATGCATGTATCATACTCTACTTATTAGTCTACTGTGTTCTTCTTGAGGGCAGGTCTCAGTCTTATTGAACACTCTATGCCAGGCACCCATCACAGTGCCCAGAACACACAGTGGGTGTTCATGTTTGCCGCATGGGTCCCATCTGCTCGTGGTCCTTGCAGGGTAACTGCTGGAATTGAATGTGTCTTCTTTCTTTGTTTTTAAAACGGGCAAAGTCATATACATTCATTATCTCATGGTATAGCACACCCTCCTTTGCTGATTTCTAACAGACATGATTAGTTAACAGCCAACCTCAAAGGAACCCCAGGAGGAGAGAGCAGATCTGCGGCCCTGATCCCTCTGATCTCTGGAGGCTCAGCAGGAGGGTTTCTGGCCAATCTGTGTCTGAAATGGCCTTGCTGTGTATCTACTGCTCGGAGTCCTCCATCTGGGGGCAGGTTATTTTGGAAGCCAACCTAAAGTCACTAGTGGGACCTATGCTCATTTTTGGTACATATAGAGTGTGTAAAATGTCAAAAATGCTGCCCATATGGTCTGTTTTCTTAATTTAAAGACTCAAACACTGATACGTTTCAACTGAAAAACTGTAGATTTTCTATACACAGATAGTACTAAGTAAACACTGCTGTCGTACACTCTCAAAATACACTTATTTGCAAAAAGCTGGATAAACCCAAACTATAGAATACTTCAGTATTGATGGACATCTTCAGATGTTCAGGGCTAAACTCCACCAACCTAAACTTTGCATATTAAATCAGAGAATGAAAATTTATCTGGACCAAAAAAAAAGCAGGGTTTCAAAGTGCTTATTCTATACTTTACTGCAAATGATACAACTGTGTATATACAGATACACACACACATTGATGTAGTAAGTCGCCTAAATATATTAAAAAGTGACATTCAGTTATTATTGTAGCATTGGAAATACTCTCTTGGAATAACATTGTGTTCTCTTCCTGTTATCTCTTCCTAAGTAGCAAATACATATGCTTAGTGGCTCTTATAAGAAGGAGGCATGCAAATCATACATTTGGTATTTTAGATGGCATAGTGAATACTTTTTTGACAGGGACTACCAGAATTCTCAAGTTTTTTTGCTTTCCACCTTTTCTTTTTAATTCACTGGCAATCTCTTTTCCTAAATAAACAGCTTTTTGTATACACTGTTAGTCAGGTTCCTCGAGCAGGTATCCATTTTTCTTGCCATTAACTGACCACTGCTGTTATAACTGCTGGTATCAGAACCTTCTTTGCAGCACAGAATGCTGCAGAGGTACCTCTGGCACTCGGAGGAAACAAAATAGTAAATCAAGGGATCAATGCAGCAGCTTATGCTGCTGACAGACACAGAGGAGGAGGCAAAGCAGGCAGCTTCTGTCGTGGAAGTATGAGAAAGGAATGAGTAATGCAGAATCAGAAGGTCGTTTGTGGGTTCAAAGCAAATGAAGATGCAGAAAACAGCAGCCGACAAGAACACAGCCCGGGACTTCTCGCTCTGGTTGGCGACTGTGGAAGAGCTAAGACAGCAGATGGTAGACTGCATAACAGACTGTAGAAATGATCAATGGCAGAAAAAAGAAGACAGCGGAGAAGGCCGAGAAGCAATACGCATGACAGCCTTCCAAAAGGGTTTCCTTGAGCACATCGTGACAGGTGGTTATGTTGAGCCCCGGCACCTGGGTGGTTTGCTCCTTGAGTAGAAGAGGCACCGCCCCCGCGACGCCCCAGCCGGGCCAGGCGGGTGAAGGAAGCCCTCCCCAGGGGGCTCCAGGAGAGGGCCTGCGTGGGGCGCATCACAGCCAGAAACCGGTCAGTGCTTATGACTGTTATGGGCGTGGTGGAGGCGGACACGTTACAGTAAAACGCTGCGGTGACGAAGCGACACACTTCAGACCCACATTTCCAGTCGCTTCCAGAAAAGTAATAGCTGATCTTAAACGGGAGCACAGACACCCAAAGCACGCCGGCCACGGCCAGGTGGAACATGTACACCACGGCAGGCTTCCTGGCCTGCGTTCTCAGGACGAACACAACGGGGGCCGGGACGTTTAGAGGAGGGCTCGCTGCGAACACGCCAGGGCACGCCGAGGGGGTGAAAACAGCCAACCGGGTGCTGGTCCGATACCCCGAGGCATCTTCTGAGACGAACACAACGGGTAGTTTTTGAAGACGGCTGCCTTGATTGGCAGAGCTTACTCTGTCTTCGGTTAACTCGCTCTCACCGTTTTCCTCATACCCCCATGTCGGGAATGGTTCAGATCGATCACCGGAATTCATGAGAAAAAATGACCGGGGAGCCACTGTAGCATTTGTTGCTCCTCGCGGGCGGGCGGCCGGGCGTGCGGACGGCCGGCAGGGGCCGCACAGGCTGGGTCCCGTCGCCCCACTGTCCGCAGGCTCGGCGCGCTCCGCGTCCTGGCCGGGCTCCGGGCGAAGACCCGCCTTCCGCACGCTCGGCTCGGCGCTCGCTCCCCCAGCCGCGGGGCAGCAGCCGGCGGGCGGGCAGAGCGCTCACTGCCCGGGGCACAGGGAGGCGACTCCCTCTGTTTTTTACAGTTGAGTTTATATATCCTAGCTAGCAAACCTTTGATTGTAGGATTTGCAAATATTTTCTTCATAGCCTACAGCTTATATATTCATTCCCTTCACATGGATGTTTGGTATTTCTTTTCCTTGCCTTATTAAATGGCTAAAACTTCCAGTACTACGTTAAATATGAGTGGTTGAATGCTGACGTCTTTGTCCTCCTGTTCCAAGTCTTAAGGAAGGGGGAGAAGCATTAAGTATGATAGCTGTGGTTGTTTTTTGTTTGTTTGTTTTTGTAAAGGCTCTTTATCAAGTTCAGACAATGCCTCTCAGTTCTTAACTTGCTGAGAGATTTGTTCAATGATGAATGTTAGATTTTGTTAAATGCATTTTCTGCATGAATTGATAAGATCATATGATTTTTTTCCCCTTTAGCTTGTTGATATAATGGATTTCACAGATTGATTTAAAATTGTATCAGCTTTGTATTCCTGGAACAAATCTGATTAGACAATGATGTATAATTCTTTTTACAAAGTGATAGATTCAGTTGCTAACTTTTTTGAGAATTTTTGCAATGAATTCATGAGAGATATGGGAATATATTGTGATGTAGTTTAAAAAATAAAATCAAATCAGGGTAATACTGGCTTCATAAAATAAGTTGGGAGGTGCTCCTGCTATTTCCTGAAATAAATTACATAAAATTGGTTAATTTTTCTCCAAATGAATTTTAGAATTCTTCAGCGGAACCATATGAACTTAGGGATTCCTTTTTCTAGACATTCTAAATTGCAAATTCAATCTCTTTAATGTTTGTAGAGATATGCTGATTATCAATTTCATTTTGCATGAGATTTTTTAGTATGTGGGGTTTGTTTGGAATTGGTCCATTTCTTCTGTTTTTGAATTTTTAAGTAAATGGTTCAAACCATCCCACTGTTGTCTTTTTAATGGCTGAGAATCTGTATCAATATCCCCCAAATCATTGATTTGAATCTTCTCCTTTTAATTTTGTCAGACTTGCTAGACTTTCATGAATTTTATTGATTTTCCCCAAATAACAACTGTTTGTTTCATTTTTTCTTTTCAGTTTCATTTATTTCTACTCTTATCTTTATTATTTCCTTCCTTCTGCTTGTTTTGAATTTATTTTGACTTTATTTTCCTAGTTCCTGAGGTAGGAATTTAGGATATTTACTTTCTAATTTCTAATTAAACATTTAACAGTATAAATTTCTCAGCATTGCATTAGGTATAGCCCATGTATTTTGATATGTTGTGTTTGCATTCATTCAGTTTTATGTATCTTCAAATTTTGAGAAGTCCTCTTTGACCCATGGATTATTTAGAGTATTGTTTATTTTCCATAAAATAAACAATATTGTGTAGAGATATGACTGGCTTTTCTATTATTGATTTGTCATTTGAGTCTATTATGGTTATAGAATGCACACTATGTATGATTTTGGTTCTTTATAGTTGTTTAGGTTTGAATTTTGGCCCACGATGTGGTTTATTTTGGTGAGACACCTAAGGATGCTTGGAAAAAAATGTATATTTTTCTGTGTTCTACATGTATTAATTACATCCTGTTGGTTAATAGCGTTTAGATATTGTGTATACTTGCTGATTTTATGTCTGAGAGTTACCAAAGTTGCTAAGGGGGGATGCTGAAATCTCCAACTATAACTGTAGGTGTGTCTTTTTATCCTGTCAGCTCTATTGGTGTTTGTTTCATGTATTGTGAGGCTCTGGTTTGGTATGTACACATTTAGGAACATTATTTCTTCCTGTAGGATTGATCCTTTGATCATTATGGAAGGTCTTTTTCTCTCTGGCAATTTTCTTTGCTTTGAAATCTACTTGACTAGATATTAATATACTCAATCCTGATTTTATTTTTAAAAAAAGGAACAACTAATGTCCTCTGTGACCTTGATGGTATGATTGCTGGATCCTTTGTTATTTTCCTACAGCTCTCTGAGGCTTTCATTTTTTTTCAGTATATAGGCATTCCTATGTCTACTTTTATTGCACTTTGTAGACATTGTATTTTTTACAGTTGAAGGTTTGTGGCAATCCTGCATTGAGCAAGTCTGGTGGTAACATTTTTTTCCAGCAGAATTTGCTCAGTTTGTGTCTGCGTGCCACATTTTGCTTATTCTTGCAATATTTCAAAGTTTTCATTACTATTATTATATTTGCTGTGGTAAAATGTGATCAGTGATTATGACTTACTGAAAGCTCAGATTATGGTTAATATTTTTTCCTTAATTAAGGTATCATTGATGTACAATCTTATGAAGGTTTCACATGAGCAGCATTGTGGTTTCAACATTCACTCATATTATCAAGTCCACCTCACTCCATTGCAGTCACTGCCCATCAGCATAGTAAAATGCTGTAGAATCATTACTTGTCTTCTCCATGCTACACTGCCTTCCCTGTGACCTACCTATATTGTGATTACCAATTACAATGCCCCTTAATTCCCTTCTCCCTCCCCACCCCCTTCCCTTTGGTAACCACTAGTCCCTTTTTGGAGTCTATGAGTCTGCTGCTGTTTTGTTCCTTCGGTTTTGCTTTGTTGTGATACTCCACAAAAGAGTGAAATCTTTTGCTACTTGTCCTTCTCTGCCTGGCATATTTCACTGAGCATAATACCCTCTAGCTCCATCCATGTTGTTGCAAATGGTAGGATTTGTTTTCTTCTTATGGCTGAATAATATTCCATTGTACCACCTCTTCTTTATTCATTCATCTACTGATGGACACTTAGGTTGCTTCCATTTCTTGACTATTGTAAAAAGTGCTGCTATAAACATGGGGGTGTATATGTCTTGTCTTTTTAAATCAGGGACCTTGTTTTCTTTGGGTAAATTCCTGGGAGTGGAATTGCTGTATCAACTGGTATTTCCATTTTTAGATTTTTGAGGAACCTCCATATTGCTTACCACAATGGTTGAACTAATTTACATTCCCACCAACAGTGTAGGAGGGTTCCCCTTTCTCTGCATTCTTGCCAGCATTTGTTGTTCCTTATCTTTCGGATGTTGGCCATCCTAACCAGTGTGAGGTGATATCTCACTGTGGTTTTAATTTGCATTTCCCTGATAATTAGTGATGTGGAGCATCTTTTCATGTGCCTGTTAGCTATCTGAATTTCTTCTTTGGAGAAGTGTCTGCTAAGATCCTCTGCCCATATTTTTAATCAGGTTATTTGTTTTTTTTGTGTTGAGGCATGTGAGCTCTTAATATATTTCAGATGTTAAACATTTATCAGATATGTCATTTATGAATATATTCTCCTATACTGTAGGATGCCTTTTTGTTCTACTGATGGTGCCCTTTGCTGTACAGAAGCTTTTTAGTTTGATGTAGTCCCAATTGTTCATTTTTGCTTCTGTTCTCCTTGCCCAAGGAGATGTGTTCAGGAAAAAGTTGCTCATGTTTATATTTTTGCCTATATTTTCTTCTTAGAGTTTTATGGTATCATGACTTACATTCAGGTCTTTAATCCATTTTGAGTTCACTTTTGTGTATGGAGTTAGTCAATAAGGTTTTCTCTTACATGTAGCTGTCCAGTTTTGCAAACACCAGCTGTTGGAGAGGCTGCCATTTCCTTCACTGTATGTCCATGGCTCCTTTATCATATATTAATTGACCATACATGTGTGGATTTATATCTGGGATGTCTATTCTGTTCCATTGATCTATGGGTCTGTTCTTGTGCCAGAACCAAATTGTTCTGATCACTGTGGCTTTGTAGTAGAGCTTGAAGATGGGGAGCATAATCCCTCCAGCTTTGTTTTTCTTTCCAGGATTGCTTTGGCTATTCAGGGTCTTTTGTGGTTCCATATGAATTTTAGAACTATTTGTTCTAGTTTGCTGAAGAATGTTGTTGGTATTTTGATAGGGATTACATTGAATCTGTGGATTACTTTAGGTAGGATGGCCATTTTGACAATATTAATTCTTCCTATCTATGAGCAAGAGATGTATTTCCATTTATTGGTGTCTTTAATTTCTCTCATGAGTGTCTTGTAGTTTTCAGGATATAGATCTTTCACCCCCTTGGTTAGGTTTATTCCTAGCTATTTAATTCTTTTGAGTGGAATTGTTTTCATGATTTCTCTTTCAGCTAGTATATAAGAATGCAACAGATTTCTGTGAATTAATTTTGTATCCTGTAACTTTGCCACATTCAGTTATTAGTTCTAGTAGTTTTTTGGTGAATTCTTTAGGATTTTTTATATACAGCATCATGTCATCTGCAAACAGTGACAGTTTAACTTCTTCCTTACCAATCTGGATGCCTTTTATTTCTTTGTGTTGTCTGATTGCCATGCTAGGACCTCCAGAACTATGTTGAATAAAAGTAGGGAGAGTGGGCATCCTTGTCTTGTTCCTGATCTTAGAGGAAAAGCTTTCAGCTTTTTGCTGTTAAATTTGATATTTGCTGTAGGTTTGTCATATATGGCCTTTATTATGTTGAAGTACTTGCCCTCTACACCCATTTTGTTAAGAGTTTTTATCATGAATGGATGTTGGATTTTGTCAAATGCTTTTCCAGCATCTGTTGAGATGATCATGTGATTTTGTCCTTTTTTTTGTTGATGTGGTGCATGATGTTGATGGATTTTCAAATATTGTACCATCCTTGCATCCCTGGAATAAATCCCACTTGGTAATGATGGATAATCTTTTTGATGTATTTTTGAATTCAGTTTGCTAATATTTTGCTGAGTACTTTTGTATGTATGTTCTTCAAGGATATTGATCTGTAATTTTCTGTTTTTGTGGTGTCTTGCCTGGTTTTGATATTACAGTGATGCTGGCCTCATTGAATGAGTTTGGAAGTATTCCCTTCTTTTCCACATTTTGGAAGACTTTAAGAAGGATGGGTATTAGCTCTTCTGTAAATATTTAATAAAATTCAGTGGCAAAAATCTGGTCCAGGAGTTTTGTTGTTAGGTAGTTTTTTGATTACCAATTCAATTTCATTGCTGGTAATTGGTATGTTCAGATTTTCTGTTTCTTCCTGGGTCATTCTTGGAAGGCTGTATTTTTCTAGAAAGTTGTCTATTTCTTCTAGATTATCCAATTTGTTAACACATAATTTTCATAGTTTTCTCTAATAATTCCTTGTATTTCCATGGTGTCCATACTAATTTTTCCTTTCTCATTTATGATTCTGTTTATGTATGTACACTCTCCTTTTTCTTGATAAGGCTGGCTGGGGATTTATCTATTTTGTTAATTTTATCACAAAACCAGCTCCTGGTTTCACTGATTCTTCCTATTGTTTTATTCTTCTCAATTTTATTTATTTCTGCTATGGTTTTTATTATGTCCT
Source organism: Manis javanica (assembly GCF_040802235.1). Classification (NCBI taxonomy): domain Eukaryota; kingdom Metazoa; phylum Chordata; class Mammalia; order Pholidota; family Manidae; genus Manis; species Manis javanica. The sequence continues at coordinate 18,565,939 of NC_133173.1, forward strand.
TTCTTCTACTGACTTTGGGCCCTCATTTGTTCTTTTTTTTCTAGTTTCATTAATTGTGAGCTTTGACAGTTCATTTTGGATTGTTCTTCATTCTTGAGGTAGGCCTGTATTGCTGTATACTTTCCTTTTAGAACTGTCTTCATTGCATCTCATAGGCTTTGGGGTGTTGTGTTGTTGTTTTCATTTGTCTCCATAGATTACTTGATTTCTGTTTTTATTTGGTCATTGATCCATTGATTACTTAGGAGCATGTTGTAAAGCCTCCATGTGTTTATAGGCTTTTTTGTTTTCTTTGAATAATGTATTTTTAGTTTCATATCTTGTGATCTGAGTAGCTGGTTGGCACAATTTAAATCTTTTAAAAATTACTGGGGCTCTTTTTGTGGCCTAGTATATGATCTATTCTTGAAAATGATCCATGTGCCCTTGAGAAGAATGTATATCCTGTTGCTTTTGGGTGGGATGTTTTGTAGATGTCTGTTAAGTCTATCTGTTCTAATGTATTATTCAGTGCCTCAGTGCCTCTGTCTTCTTACTTATTTTCTGGTTGATCTGTCCTTTGGTAAGTGGTGTGTTGAAGTCTCCTAAAATGAATGCAGTGCATTCTGTTTTCCCCTTTAATTCTGTCAGTATTTATTTCACCTATTTCAGTGCTCCTATATCACATGCATAGATGTTTATAATGGTTATAGCCTCTTGTTGGACTGACCCCTTTATCATTATATAATGTCCTTCTTTGTCTCTTGTTACTTTCTTTGTTTTGAAGTCTATTTTGTCTTATATAAGTACTGAAACTCCTGTTTTTTTCTCCTATTGTTTGCATGAAATTTCTTTTTCCATCCCTTCACTTTTAGCCTGTGTATGTCTTTGGGTTTGAAGTGAGTCTCTTGTAAGCACCATATAGATGGGTCTTGTTTTTTTCTAATTCATTCTGTAACTCTATGTCTTTTGATTGGTCCATTCAGTCCATTTACATTTAGGGTGATTATCAATAGATATGCACTTACTACTATTGCAGGCGTTAGATTTGTGGTTACCAATGTTTCAAGGGCAGCCTCCCTACCATCTAATAGTCTAACTTAATTCCATTTTTATGCAATTCTGAACAGAGTCTAAAGGTTCATTTTTTCTTTCTCACTGCTTCTTCTTCCTCCTCAACTCTTTACATATTAGTTGTCATATCCTGTACTCTTAGTGTATCCCTTGAGTGACTGTGGGTAGTTAATTTAATTTTTCATTTGCTTAGTAATTAATTGGTCTACTTTCTTTACTGTGGTTTTATTATCTCTGGTGACAGCTATTTAGCATTAGGAGCACTTCCATCTATAGCAGTCCCTTTAAAATACACTGTAGATATGGTTTGTTGATGACAAATTCTGTAAACCTTTACTTATCTTGAAGTTGTTTAATCCCTGCTTCAAATTTCAATGATAATCTTGCTGGGTAGGGTAGAGTATTCTTGGTTTGAGGCCTTTCTGTTTCATTTGCATTAAATATATCATGCCACTCCTTTCTGGACTGTAAGGTTTCAGCTGAGAAATTTGCTGCTAGCCTGATGGAATTTTATTTATATGTGATCTTTTTTTCTCTCTCTGGATGCTTTTAATACTCTGTCCTTGTCCTTGATCTTTGCCATTTTAATTATTATGTGTCTTGGTGTTGTCATCCTTGGGTGACTTGTGTTGGGAGATCTCTGCACTTCCATGACATGAGAAACTATTTCCTTCCCCAGATTGGGAATTTTTCACCAAGTATTTCCTCAAAGAGACTTTCTATCCTGTTTCCTCTCTCTTCTTCTTCTGGTACTCTGATAGTGTGAATGTTGTTTTGTTTGGATTGGTCACACAATTCTCTTATTATTCTTTCATTCCCAGAGACTTTTTTTCTCTCAATACCTCAGCTTCTTTGTTTTCCTGTCCTCTAATTTCTATTTCATTTACTGTCTCTTCTACCTCAACTAATCTACTTTAAAATCCCTCTGTTGTGTTTCATTTCAGATACTGTATTTTTCAAAGTTTCTATCTCTTTTTTGAAATCCTCCCTAAGATCTTGAATGTTTTTCTATAGCTCTCTAAGCATGTTTATGATTTTTTTTTGAAATCTTTATCTAGAAGATTGGTGATTTCCGTTTCCCTTAGCACTCTTTCTGGCATTTGAATTCTTGTTTGTACAACATTTTTTTGCCATTTAATTTTAGTGACTTCTATGGAATAACAACTTTGTACAGGTGGCACCCTCTAGTTTCCAGAAGCTCTTCTCTCTGGAGCTGTCCAGCACCTGGGGCAATGGCAGGGTTCACAAATGTGCAGCACTGGCACCTGCTGCAAGAGAAAAGCTCTTTCCTGCTTCCCAGCTGCAGTGCCTGCCTCTATTGCCATTTCCTGTGAGCTGTGCATGGAGAGATGAGCCCCTGTTAATGCTCCTGTAGCTGCTATAGGTGGGGCCACCCTCCAGCTGGGCTGATGCGATGGCAGGGGCAAGAGGTGTGCAGACCAGTGCCTGCCCATAGGAAAGATCAGCAGGCTGTGAATCACAGTGGGGGTCCTTGGGGCTGTATCACCAGCCAGGGGGATGGAGCATCTGAACCTCCAGAACATTCCCAACCTGCTGGGCTGGGTATGCTGGAACAATTTGGTCCACCTGCTCTTTCTCCTGAACAACAAACTCTATGTAATTTTTGCTCCTTTAGCATCCGTCTCACTGCTGGGAAGTCTTTCAAAGTGCTTGCCTTTCTTTTATACTGGAGCAGCCAGTTGTGTGTACCTGTTCTCCACAAGTGGTTGGAATTTCAGTCTCTCTGAGTATTCTGCCTATCTTTGCTTTCCAACCCTTCTAATTTCCAGAGCACCAGGTAATGTGGGTTTGTGCTCCCAGAGCAGATCTCCAGTGCTGGGTGTTTGGCAGTCCCGGGCTTCTGCTTCCTCCGGCTCTGTTTCTCCTCCTCCTGCCTGTGAGCTGGTGTTGGGGGAGGGCTTGGATCCCACCAGATAGCAGCTTTGCTACTTTACTCTTTTCTGTGAGGTCTTCTCTTTTCCCCAGATGTAGGCCGTCTGTTCCACAGTCTTCAGGTCCCTCTTTCAGGATGTTGTATTTGCTGTACTTTTGTGTTATATGTGGTTTTGGGAGGAGGTTTCTGCCTCACTTCTTACTCTGCCATCTTTTTACCCATTCAATGGTTAGTATTTTTAAGCAATTAAGGTATTTTTAAATTAATATATATGCTTTTTTTAGACATAATGTTATTACACACTTCATAGGTTACAGTATAGTGTAATATAACTTTTATATATACTGGGAAACCAAAAAATTCATTTAAATCACTATTGTGATCGTTGCTTTATTACAGTCATCTGGAACTGAACCTGCAATATTTCAGAGGTATGCCTGTATTTTATCTCTGTTATTCAGATTGGGTAAATTTTACTGATATGTTTCAAATTTCACTGATTCCATCTTTTGTAATTTCCAATCTCCTACTGAACTCATTCAGTGAGATATTTTTTTCTTCTAACTGTATTTTTCCAAATCTATAATTTCCACTTAGTTATTTTTACAGTATTTTGTTTCTTTGCTGAAAATTTCTTTTTTTTCTCATTTGTTTCAAAGGAAGTTGTGATTGATTGTTAAAGTGTTTTTATGACAACTGTTTTAAAATGTCCTTGCCAAATAATTCCAACATCTGATTCATCTTGTTGTTAGTGTCTATTGTCTTTTCTCTTTCAAGGTAGTTCATAGTATGACAGGCAACTTTCAACTGTATCCTGGATATTTTGACTCTTAGAGTAAGAGACCCTGAGTCCTGTTTATACCTCTTATATTAGCATGCCATCACCCTGTGTAGGTTTAGAAGGTAGGTCTCAGCCTACTTTTATGGATTGTGGTTTCAAGAGCAGCTTTATGTTCAGACACTTTATGATGTTATTTTCCTCTTGTTTGTTTGGTGCCCTGAGGATCCCACCATTGTCTGCCAGTGCTGTCTGAGAGGCAGAAGAAACTCCCCAGGTGAGGGAGTCAGGTGTTTGTTGGTGATAGTGGGGAGGGGGTTCTGTGTTTAGATGCCCTCTTCCCTTCCCTGGTCTCTCTGGGTGAGGGAGGACAATCTTGGTCCCACATAGACAAAGAGATTTCCAGAGCCAGATTGATTGCTATGACTGGGCCCAGTTTACTTTTCCTGCCTGTATATCCTTGTTTCTGGATTACAGAGGAGAACAGTCAATTTTGTATAAAATTAATCATACCTCTACTCTATGATCCAGAGTCTTACTCCCATGTAGGTCTCCCGGAGAAATGAAAATTTACATTAATGCAAAAATCTGTATGTGAATGTCCTTGAAATGATGAATGGATAATTAATTTGTGATACATACATCTAATAGAATATTTTTCAGGAAGGAAAAGAAACTATGCATGCAGAATTATGGATGAGTCTTAAGTGCATTACGCTATGAGAAATAAGAAAGATACAAAAGATGACCTATTATGTAATTCAGTGTATGTAACACTGAAAAAGGCAAATGTATAGAAAGTCAATCACATCAGAAGTTGTTTTGCATTGAAATAGGGGTTATATACAAAAAAGTGGCATGGGGAGCTTTGAGAATGATAGAACTCTTTGATATGAAATAGTTGATCTGAAACTCTGGTGGCTGACACAAAACTACTCATTTATCAAAATCCATAGGACTATTGACCACAAAAAGTAACTTTTTTGCTATAATATTTTAAAATAAATCAGGATGTGGGGGAGTGATTGAATCTAGTCTGTAATGAATGAATCAAACTATATTATCAATGACTTACATAAATACACTGAAGGGACAAGGAATAAAAAAAGCATACTTAAGTTCAAAAAGCAGTGTTTTGTGTGGGTACTGTAAAGCTACAGACAAAAATACAGTGAACAGACACTGTACTCTTTGTTTTCCAAAACAAAAAAAAATATTTGTTTTCCAAGGGTTGTATTAAGAATTATGAAACTACTTAATTTGTGTACTAGTGTTGAATGAGTAAATAAATATATTGCAGAGAATGAGAAACAACTTTTTCACTGTGGTAGAAGTAAATTACAAATAAGGAAAGGGAGAAGTCTAGAATGATTTCTGTGATGCTGTGTTAAAGTTAGAAGCTTAACACAGACACATGAGTATATACATACAAAAAAACAGGTAAATAGATATGGATAAAAGTATAGATGTAAGGGACTATATACATGAGTTAGTATGCATCCATATACTTCCTAGTCCTACCCACTGAGAACTAGATGCTATGTCACCCCAGTAGTGATAAGAGTTCTTTGTGTCCAGGTCTTCATTTCTAAATGAATTTTGTTCTCCAACAAATGGAGAATGTGGCTTTTCAAAGATATATTTGACTCTAGGCCCATGACAGGGAAAATACATAATAAGCCCAGAACATCTTATAGTGCCAGTAAGTAAGGAAGTGCTAAAATAAAACAAGCAAACAAAACAAAAATAAAAGAGCACAGGAGAAACTGTTACCCCTAAAATTGAAAAGATAAGCAGATATATAGAATCACAGCTTGACAGAGCAGAAAGTGCCACTGGAGCAAGAACCAGGTTAGAAAAATGTAAACAGTAATTGAGGAACTGTTGGAAATGCAGTGTGGACAAGATTCATAGTTAAAATTCCAAGAGGAAGGACTTTCACAGGATGGTGGAGTGGGAAGATCCCGAGTTACCTCCTTTCATGGACACACCAAATTTGCAGCTACATATGGATCACTTTCCACCAAAATATATCTGAAAAGTACATGTACTGCTTTTCCACACAAAGGATAAAAGACCACATCAAGATGGATAGGAGAGGCAGGGACACAGTCTTGCCAAAAATTCCATCTCTTGTGTAGCAACATAAAATAAGGAGGGATGTTACAAGTCCAGTACTTTTCCTGGCAGAGTGATGGGTTGGTGCCCACATCAAGCACCCCAAATCCTGGGAACTGCACTGGAGAGGTGAGAGCCCAAACAGCTGGCTTAGAAAAACAAGAGGGCTGCTGTCCAAAGGACCTGAAGTGGTATAGGAATCTGAGATTCCCCTTCTAGGGGGCTTGCATATGGTCTCATTTAACCTAAGACCCAGTGAAAAACTAGCAGTTTGAAAATGCCCTGACTGTATGTAAAGGAGATTCATTTTCTAATCTAAAAGCATCTGCTGGAGGAGCAAGGGACAGTTTAATTCTCCCCAGAGATGAAGGCACTAGTGGAATTCAGTTTTACACTCTTCCACCTAACCTGCTAGCACAGGTGAATGAGCTGGGATGCAGACTCTCCCACCACCTTGCTAAGGCAGACAAGGACAGGCGATCATGGCACTATCCTGCTGCCTTGCTGAAGCTGGTGAGCGAGGGTGGATGCCCCCACTCCCTTGCTGGGGCTGACTAGCATGAAGGGTGGATACAGTCTCCTAGTCCAAGCACAAAGCCAGGACATACAGACAAGGCACCGTTCAACGATATTCCTGTAGCCCATGAAGTGCACTGTCAAGCCGTTTTACTGCTGCCTTTCTGAAGCCACTGAGTATGTCCCACCCCTTATACTCTCTAGCAGCCTAACTAAGGACATCTCTTGGCATTCCTGAGCTCCACAGGAATGTAATAAGGAGAAAGACAGTCCTTGGCAGGCCATGACCCCCAGGGCTTTTCACAGAGAGCAGACTGAAACACAAGGCCAGTCTTGCTGTGAAAAAGGCTTATTTACTTAGCCTGAAACTTGACTGAAAGACAAACAGGCAATCATGTTTCAACATCTGCAAGTCTATCAACATGATACAAAACAAACAAAATGGAAGATAAAAATCACTTGATCATCTCAATAGATACATAACAAGCATTTGGCAAAATTTAACATCCGTTTATTATAAAAACTCTGAAAAAAATGTGTATAGAGGGAGCTTACCTCAACATAATAAAGGCCACAGATGACGAACTCACAGCTAATATGCTCAGTGGTGAAAAGCAGAAAGCCTTTCCTCTAAGATCAGGAACAAGACAAGGATGCCCACTCTCACTGCATTTATTCAACAAAGTACTGGAAGTCCTAGTCGTGACAATCAGACAAGAAAAAGAGATAAAAGCATCCAAATTAGCAAGGAAGAAGTAAATCTGTCACTATTTGCTGATGATGTGATACTATATATAGAAAACCCTAAAACTCCAACAAAATTCTATTAGAACTAATAACTGAATTCAGCAAAGTTGCAGGATACAAAATCAATACACAGAAACCTGTTGCATTCCTATATATTACCAGTGAACAATGAACTAGCAAAGATAAATCAGGAAAAATTTCCACATACAATTGTATCAGAAAAAGAAAATATACCTAGGAATAAACCTAACAAAGGAGGTGAAAGTCCTATACTCTGAAAACTATAAGACACTGATGAAAGAAAGTAATGAAGACACACAAAATGGAAATCTATCCTGTGGTTATGGATAGAAAGAATTAATATTGCCAAAACTGCCATCCTGCCCAAAGTAATTTACAGATTCAGTGCAATCCCTATGAAAATAACAATGGCATTTTTCAATGAACTGGAGAAAATACCTAAAATTCATATGGAACCACAAAAGACCCTGAATAGGCAAGGCAGTCCTGAGAAAGAACAAAGCCAGGGCTGTTATGCAATCTGACTTCAAGGTGTACTACAAAGCTACAGTAAGGTACTGGCACAGGAACAGACCCACAGATCAATGGAACAGAACAGACAGCCCAGAAATCACACAAATATGGTCATTTAATATATGACAAAGGAGCCGTAATTATACAATGGGGAAAAGACAGCCCCTCCAATAACTGGTATTGGGAAAACCGGACAGCTACATGCAAGAGAATGAACTGAGTTACTGTCGAATTCCATACACAAAGGTAAACACAAAATAGACTATATGTAAGACATGAAATGATAAAACTCTTAGAAGAAAAAATTGGCAAAAATCTCTTGAACATGAGCAGTTGTTTTCTGGACATGTCTCCCTAGGCAAGGGAAACAAAAGCAAAAATGAACAAGTTGGACTACATCAAATTAACAATCTCAGAAAATCCTCAGAAAAGGAAACTATCAGCAAAATTAAAAGGCAACCTACAGTATGGAAGACTATACTTGTACTTGATTTATCCTATAAGGATAAAATATATAAAGAACCCATCTGATACAACACCAAAAAACAAATAACCAAATTAAAAAATGGGCAGAGGACATGAACAGATATTTTTCCAAAGAAGAAATAGAGATGGCCAACAGGCACATGAAAAGATGCTCCATACCACTAATCACCAGGGAAAAGCAAATCAAAATCTCAATGAGATATCATCTCACACCAGTTAGAATGGCCACTATCCAAAAGACAAGAAATAACAAATGTTGGAAAGGATGTGGAGGAAAGGGAAGCCTCCTACACTGCTTGTAGGAATGCAAATTGGTGCAGCCACTATGGAAAGTAGTGTGGAGGTTCCTAAAAAGCTTAAAATAAAAATACCATAAGACCCACTAACTCCACTTCTAGGAATGTATCTGAAGAAAACAAAATCTCTGATTCAAAAAGATATATGCACCCCTATGTTTATTGCTGCATTATATACAATACACAAGATATGTAAACAACCAAAGCGTCTGTCAATAGATGAATGGATAAAGAAGATGTCATACATATATACAATTGAATATCATCTTCCATAAAAGGAAGAAATCCTGCCACGTGTGACAACATGGATGGCCTCAGAGGGTATTGTACTAAGTGAAGTAATCCAGCTGGAGAAAGATAAATACCATATGATTTCACTTAATGTGGAATCTAAAAGCAAAGCAAAGCAAAATGACTCATAGACACTGACAAGTGACTCGTGATTACCATTGGAGGAGTGTTAGGATGGGTTGGTGGGAAGGGTGAGGAGGATAAAGAAGCACAAAATCTCAATCATAATATAAGTTGGTCATGGATATGAAAGTGCAGCATGGACAGTATAGTCGATGGTTTTGTAACATATTTCTATGTCAAGAGAATGGAACTGTATTAGTTGGGGTGAGGATTTGATAATGTGTGTAACTGCTGAATCACTGTGTTGTATACTTGAAATGCATATAATATTTCATATCAACTATACTTCAATAAACAAACATACATACAAACCAAACCAAACCAAACCAAAACAAAACATTTATATGGAGCTGTAAAAGACTCTGAATAGCCAAAACCATCCTTCTGAGGAAAAACAAAGCTGGAGGTATCATGAACCCTGATTTCAGAGTGTACTGCAAAGCTGTCATAATCAGAACAGTATGGTATTGGTATGAATGGAAATCACACATAGATTCAATAGAGAAGAATAGAAAGCCAAAAAATAAGCCTGTGCATATATTGTCAATTAATTTACAACAAAAAGGCAGGAAATACAATGGGGAAAGAACAGTCTCTTCAATAAATGGTGTTGGGAAAACTGGAGCACCACATATAAAGGAAGGAAACTGGACCACTATCTGACAATACCATACACAAAAATTAACTCAAAATGAATTAAAGACTTGAATGTAAAACCTGAAACCATAAAACTGCTAGAAGAAATCATTGGCAGTAAGAACCTTAGTGATTTAATTTTGATCTGACTCAAATGCAAAGTTAAAAGCAAATAAACAAGCAGGACTACATCAAATGAAGAAGCTTCTACACAGCAAAGGAAGCACCAACAAAATAAAAAAGGCAGCCTACTGAATGGGAGAAGATATTTACAAAACATATCTCTAGTGAGGAGTTAACATTCCAAATATGCAAAATATATAAAGAAATCATATGACTCAACAACAACAACAAAAACCAATCTATTTTTCAAATGGGCAAAGGATCTAAATAGACATCTTTCCAAAGAAAACACACAGATGGCCAATAGATTAATGAAAATATGCTCAACATCACTAATCCTCAGGGAAATGAAAACCAAAACCATGAGATATCACCTTGCATCTTTTAGAATGGCTATTATCAAAAAGAGAAGGAGAACAAGTGTTGGCTACATTGTGGTTAAAAAGAAACCCTTGGGAGGGAATGTAAATTGGTGCAGCCACTTTGGGAAACCACGTGGAATTTCCTCAGGAAATTAAAAAACAAAATATCATATGATCAAGCAATACCACTCCTGGGCATCTATCTGAAGAAAATGGAAACACTAATTTGAAGTTGTATATGCACCCCTATGTTCACTGCAGCATTATTTACAGTAACCAAGATATGGGAAGAAACAGTGTCCATTGATGATGGATGAGTAGATAGGCAAATGTACTGTGTGTGTGTGTGTGTTCATACAGTCATAAAATAATGAAATTCTGTTATTTGAGGGTGTTATGCTAAGTGAAATAAGTCAGACAGAGAGAGACACACATCACTTATACATGTAATCTAAGGAACAAAACAAACAAATGATAAAAAAACTAAACCATAAATGATAGATACAGAGAACAGAGAAGGGAGATAGGTTGGCATGGAGAAAAATGGTTGAAAGAAATCAAGAAGTACAAACTTACAGTTATAAAATAAATAAGTCATGGAGATGCAATATACAGCATGATAAATGTAGTCAATAATATGGTATTAATTTTGTATGGACCGATTGTAACTACACTTATAGTGATTGTCATTTCACAGTGTACACAAGTGTCAAATCACCATGTTGTACACCTGGAACTAATATAATATTATATGTCAATTATGCCTCAAAAAACAAACAAACTCCATACATTAATGAGGTTTACCTCCAGGATACCATCCAGTTTCTCACAGTGAGAATCAGAGAAAAACCCCTTTGATCTTCCAGCAGGTAAAGTGGAAAGCAGCAACTTTGAAATATGACCATAACATTCTGTTCTTAACAAGGCCTGTCCTCAAGGGAAACTATTTTACCAGAGCCCATCTGACCTGCAAGAAGGGAAGGAACCAATTCCAGCCCTCTCCATCTTCTTGTGACCTGATGGGAAACAATGGAGAAGCACTTGTGAAGGTCAAAGACTATGGGCATGATCTCCCTAAAAGACTCAGATTAATTATAGGGCTATAGAATGCTTCCTTTATACCTTGCCATCACATCAATAAGGCTCTTATATAATAGCAGGGGATTATAAGTATAAAAACTGCATGTCACAGACCTCAATTAAGAAGTCCCTAGGGTTACCCAAAGACAACAGGGGAGAGAAAAACGAGGAAGCCAGGGGAAATAATAGCCTCTGAAACCTTCAACAAGCAGTAAACACAGCTAACTCCTATCTTAATAAACATAAAACATCACAGAAAGGCCTAATTACCTCAGCTCATTTTTCCCAGTGTATCATGCCTGGCTTTCAAGAAAAAATTACATACTAAAAGCATACTAAAAGATAAAACTTGGTATTTGGTGAGATAGAGAAAGCATCAGAATCAGATTCAGATATGGCACAGATTTGGAATAATTGGACAAAGAATTTAGAACTATGATGAATATGCTAAGGCTTCTAATGAAAAAACATGGATAGCATGCAAGAATACATGGGTAATATAATCAGAGAAATTGAAACTCTAAAAATTAAAAGGAAATGCAAGAAACAAAATGCACTGTAACAGAAATGAATGCTTTTTGTAGACATCAGTAGACACAGCTGTGGAAAAGCAATATGCCAGCAGAAACTTCCAAAACTGAAAAGCAAAGAGAAAAAGGAATTTTAGAAGGTAGAACAGAAAGTCTAAGAACTGTGAGACAATTACATACATGTGTAGCATATGCATAATGGGGTCACTAGAAAAAGAAAGAAAAGAACAAAGGAACACAAAGTTGAGGTAATGACTGAGTTTTCAAAATTAATTACAGACCCTAAACACAGATCCAGAATTCTCAGAGAATGCCAAGAGAACAAATACCAAAAGAGTCTCACATAGGCATACTATAATCAAACTGAACATATTCAAAGATGAATAAAAATATTGAAAGAAGCCGGAGATAAAAGCAAGCAAACAAAAAAGCTTACTAAGGGAGAGGTAGGTTAAGAATTACATCTGACTTTTCTTTAGAAACCATGCTAACAACAAGATAGTGGTGTGAAATACTTAAGGTTTTAAAAAAAACAGCAACTTAGAATTCTATTTTAATTTTATAGAGAAGTTATTTTCCAAAAGTTCAGGAGAAATAAAGGCATTTTTCAGCTAACAAAAATTGAGGGAGATTTGCAAGAAATAATAAAAGAGTTTGTTTAGACAGAAAGAAAATGGTACAGGTCAAAAACCTGGATCTACTTAAAGAAAGAAAGAACATTGGGAAAGGAATAAACACAAGTAAAATCAAACATTTTATTTTTCTTGTTCCTAATTGATCTAACAGATGACAGGTTATTCAAAGTAATAATAGTGCCAATGAATTTTGTGATTATAGCATAGAGATAAATAAATGAATGACAGAAATGTTATAAGGGATTGGAGGGAGGAATGGTGAATCCTTTAAGACCCTTGGATAGATATAGTGTATTTGAAAGTGAAATTGGGTTAGCTGTAAATGCCTATTGCAAACTCTAGGGCAACCACGAGAAACTTTACAAAAGTAGTATAATTGGTATGCTGAAAGAAGAGCATCAAGTTGTTTAAAATGTTCATTAAAACAAGAGGAGACAGAAAAAGTGGTCAAACAAAAACAAAGGCAATAAATGGAAAACAGTAACAAATATGGTAGGTATTAATCCAACTATATCAATAATCACTATAAACATCAATAGTCTAAATACACCAAATTAAAGAGTATCAAAGTAGATCAAAAGATATGAACTAACCATGTGTTGTCTACAAGAAACCCATTTTTAATATAAAGAAACATAAAATAAATGTAAAGGGATATAGAAGGGTATACCATGCTATCACTAATCAAAAGCTGAAGTAGCTACATTAATTTCAGGCAAAGCAGACTTCAGAGCAAGGATAATTATCAGGAATAAAAAAAGGCATTACATTATGATAAAAGGATTAATTCACCAAGAAGACATCACAATACTTAGTGTGCATATCTAATAACAGTGTCAGCATACATGAGGTAAAACCTGATAGAACTGCAAGGAGAAACATATGCATCCATTATTACAGCTAGAGACTTTAACACCCTGCTTAGTAATTGGCAGACCAGCAAGCAGAAAAGTAAGGACATAGTTGAATTAAACAGTATCATCAATCAATTTGATCTAATTGACATTTATAGAATACTTCACTCAACAATATAAAAATATACAATCTCCTCAAGCTTACACAGGACATTCATCAAGATAGACTTTGTTCTGGGCCATAAAACAGAACTTAATACATTTAAAAGAATAAATAAAAGCAAAGTGACAAAATACGTATATTTTTAGATTTTTATAACAATCAATTCAGGGATCTAGATGTTGAGTATCTTTCCTAGGTGAGATCAAAGAGTGAAAAACAGCCATGATGTGCTTCCTGGTGAAATGTCCCAGCACCACCTGTAGTCCAGTCAAAGGGGTTGAACCTGAGTCTCACTGAGCCTCTGGATCCAGCTGTTAGCCTGCAGAAAATAGGCCAGGGAAACATGCTGAGCTGCATAATGAGTTTGAAATCCAGGCAGTAAGAAAGTGCACAGGTAAAAGCGCCCAGATTCTTCAACAAATAAATTGTAAGAAAAAAAGAAAGAAAGAAAGAAAGAATAGGATGGAAGAGTGGCCTCTAGATTAAAAGAGAAATAACATAGCAACTTGGCAAAATAGACATGATAATACTATAGTATCTAGGGATACACACTTAGATGGTAAAACCATAAAGAAATGTAAGGATATCCCCATAAAAAAGCATAGTAGTGTTTAGAGGAGGGAGAGGCTACAGTTTGGATAAGCTTTGAGGAAAGGCTTTTGGGGTTATTTAAATTCTATTTCATGACCTGGGTAGTTGTTATAAAGGCATTTGTCTCATAGTCATAATTCATTAACTTCTACAAGTGTTTTGGGCTGGTTTCCCATTTCATCTTAAAAAGATTTTCTTAAAATAATTTTAAAATATTAAAAAATATTTTAATCAATATCATTAATTTAAATAATTAGTGAAATTGAGTTAATTATATAAATTATATTTATGTAAAGGTGTATATATTGCATTAATAATTATAATCAAACATTAATTAATTAAAATTAATGTTTCATCTTGAAATAAAAGACATGAATGAAAGAAATTGATGTAGACACAAATAAATGTAAAGATATTCCATAGATTTGGAAAAATTAATATTGGTAAAATGTCCATACTACTCAAAGTAATCTACAGACTCAATGTCTCTATCAAAAACCCTATGGCAGGAGGAGCCAAGATAGTGGCGTGAGTGGGGCAGCGGAAATCTCCTCCCAAAACCATATATATTTTTGAAAATACAACAAATACAACTACGCTTAAAAGAGAGAACAGAGGATATAGTACAACAGCCAGGCTACATCTACATCTGTGAGAACTCAGCACCTCACGAACGGGGTAAGATACAAGCCGTGGCCCGGCGGGACCCGAGCGCGCTCCCCCACCCCAGCTCCCTGGTGAGAGGAGAGGAGTCGGAGTGGGGAGGGAGTGGGAGCCCAGGACTGCTAAATACCCAGCCCAAGTCATCTGCACCAGGAGCGCAGACACACAGTGCATGGTGTGATGGATATTAGGGAAATGGAACAGTAAAACCCGCAAGCAGGTCCCCTCAGCCGGTGCCCCTGGGACAAAAGAAAAGTGAGTGCTTTTTGAATGTCTTAAAGGGACAGAGGCCTCACAGCTGGATGGAAGTGTCCCAGAACACTCAGCTCAGCAGCTGGGAGTCCTGGGGAAATTCAGGCACCCCAGCCCCCTGGGAGACAGCGCAGCTCTGAAGCTCCTCACGGTGATAAGCAGCCTCCCATCCATTCCCCCTCCTGCACAGGCCTGCCACAGCAGAGGAGCAGCCTGAGAGTGGCAGCACCCACAGCAGCCACCCAGAGCCTCCTCCTCTGCTGCCCAGGCCAGACTCAGAGGTCCCACCAGTGCATGGCAGCCCAGCACAGAGGAAGCTGGGACAGGGTGCGCAGGGTAACCGTTCTCACAGGAGAGCACACCCTGTGTGTCTGCCTCTCCCTGCAGGGCTCTGGGCTGCCCTGATGGCTGCCCCGCTCACGGTGGCTCAGTAAATAAAACCAGAAGCTGCTCCAAGGAGGGCAAGGTGACCAGCAAGCAGGAAGGGACTTTGTTCTCCCAGCTGACACATGTGTCAACTGCCTACAACTACCTCTGTCACCATGAAAAGGCAGAAGAATTTGATCCAGTCCAGAATTATTCAGACAACTCCCAAGAGAGAGCCTGGGGAGATAGATTTAATCAATCTTCCTGAAAAAGAATTCAAAATAAAGGTCATAACCATGCTGATAGGCCTGCAGAGAAATATGCAAGAGCTAAAGGATAGAGTTAGGAGGGAGAATACAGAAATAAAACAATCTCTGGAAGGACTTGAGAGTAGACTGGATGAGTTGCAAGAGACTGTTAATGGAACAGAAATCAGAGAACAGGAACACAGAGAAGGTGAGGCAGAGAGAGATAAAAGGATCTCCAGGAATGAAAGAATATTAAGAGAACTGTGTGACCAAGCCACATGCAACAATATTCACATTATAGGGGTACCAGAAGAAGAAGAAGAGAGAGAAAAAGGTATAGAAAGTGTCTTTGAAGATATAATTGCTGAAAACTTCCCCAAACTGGGGGAGGAAATAGCCTCTCAGACTCTGGAAGCCCACAGATCTCCCAACACAAGGGACCCAAGGAGGACAACATGAAGACACATAATAATTAAAATGGCAAAGATCAAGGACAAGGACAGAGTATTAAAGGCAGCCAGAGAGAGAAGAAAGGTCACCTAGAAAGGAAAACCCATCAGGCTATCATCAGACTTCTCAGCAGAAACATTAAAGAGCCAGAAGAGAATGGCATGATATATTTAATGCAATGAAACAGAAGGGCCTTGAACCAAGAATACTCTATCCAGCACAATTATCATTTAAATACGAAGGAGGGATTAAACAATTCCCAGACAAGCAAAGGTTGAGGGAATTTGCCTCCCACAAACCACCTCTACAGGGAATTTTAGAGGGACTGCTCTAGATGGAAGCAATCCTAAGGCTAAACAGATATCACCAGAGAAAATAAAATCACAGCAAAGAAAGCAGACCAACCAAATACTAACTAAAGGCAAAAAAAATAAAATCAACTACACAAAAGAACACAGATTAAAACACCTAACATATAAATAATGGAGGAGGAGGAATAAGAAGGGCGAGAAATAAAAAATCATCAGACTGTGCTTATAATAGCTTAATAAGCAAGTTAAGTTAGACAGTTAGATAGTAAAGCAGCTGACCTTGAACCTTTGGTAACCACATATCTAAAGCCTGCAATGGCAGTAAGTACATATCTTTCAATAATTGCCCTAAATGTAAATGAACTGAATGCACCAAATCAAAAGACACAGAGTAACAGAATGGATAAAAAAGCAAGACCCATCTATATGCTGCTGATAAGAGACTCACCTCAAACCCACAGACATACACTGACTAAAAGTCAAGGGATAGAAAAAGATGTTTCATGCAAACAATAGGGATAAAAAAGCAGGTGTTGCAGTACTAGTATCAGACAAAATAGACTTCAAAACAAAGAAAGTAAAAGAGAAAAAGGACATTACATAATGATAGAGGGGTCAGCCCAACAAGAGGATATGACCATTATAAATATATATGCACCCATTATAAGAGCACCAACATATGTGAAACAAATAGTAACAGAATTAAAGGATGAAAAAGAATGCAATGCATTTGTTCTAGGAGACTTTAACATACCACTCACTCCAAAGGACAGATCCACCAGACAGAAAATAAGTAAGGATGCAGAGGCACTGAAAAACACACTAGAACAGATGGACCTAATAGACATCTACAGAACTCTACATCCAAAAGCCACAGGATACACATTCTTCTCAAGTGTACATGGAACATTCTCCAGAATAGACCACATACTAGGCCACAAAAAGAGCCTCAGTAAATTCAAAAGATTGAAACTTTACCAACCAACTTTTCAGACCACAAAGGTATAAAACTAGAAATAAATTGTAAAAAGAAAACAAAAAGGCTCACAAACACATGGAGGCTTAACAACATGCTTCTAAATAATCAATGATCAATGATCAAATTAAAATAGAGATCAAGCAGTACATGAAGACAAATGACAACAACAGCACAAAGCCCCAACTTCTGTGGGACACAGCGAAGGCAGTTCTAAGAGGAAAGTATATAGCAATCCAGGCCTACTTAAAGAAGGAAGAACAATCCCAAATGAATAGTTTAAAGTTACAATTATTGAAATTGGAAAAAGAAGAACAAATGAGGCCCAAAGTCAGCAGAAGGAGGGACATAAAAAAGATCAGAGAAGAAATAAATAAAATTGAGAAGAATAAAACAATAGAAAAAATCAATTAAACCAAGAGCTGGTTCTTTGAGAAAATTAACAAAATAGATAAGCCTCTAGTCAGAATTATTAAGTGAAAAAGAGAATCTACACACATCAACAGAATCTGAAATGAGAAAGGAAAAATCATGACAGACCCCACAGAAATACAAAGAAACATTAGAGAATACTATGAGAATCTATATGCTAAGAAGCTGGGAAACCTAGGAGAAATGGACAACTTCCTAGGAAAATACAACCTTCCAAGACTGACCAAGGAAGAAACAGAAAATCTAAACAGACCAATTAAGAGCAACAAAATTGAATTGGTAATAAAAAAACTACCCAAGATCAAAACTTCCAGGCCAGATATATTTACCATGGAGTTTTATCAGACATACAGAGAAGACATAATACCCATTCTCCTTAAAGTTTTCCAAAAAATAGAAGAAGAGGGAATACTCCCAAACTCATTCTATGAAGCCAGAATCACTCTAATACTAAAAGCAGGCAAAGACCCCACCAAAAAAGAAAGTTACAGACCAATATCCCTGATGCAACACAGATGCAAAAATACTCAACAAAATATCAGAAAACTGAATTCAAAAATAAATCAAGAGGGTTATGTGGGACATGGACACAACATGACCAAGTGGAATTCATCTCAGGGATGCAAGGATATTACAACATTCGAAAATCCATCAACATCATCCACCACATCAACAAAAGGAAGGACAAAAACCACATGATCATCTCCATGGATGCTGAAAAAGCATATGACAAAATTTAACATCCACTCATGATAAAATCTGTCAACAAAATGGGTATAGAGGGCAAGTACCTCAACATAATAAAGGCCATATATGATAAACCCACAGTTAACATCATACATAACAGCGAGAAGCTGAAAGCTTTTTCCTATAAGAGTGGGAACAAGACAGGGATGCCCACTCTCCCCACTGTTATTCAACATAGTACTGGAGGTCCTCGCCATGGCAATCAGACAAAACAAAGAAGTACAAGGAATCCAGATTGGTAAAGTAGAAGTCAAATTGTCACTATTTGCAGATGACATGGTATTGTACATAAAAACCCTAAAGACTCCACTCCAACACTACTAGAGTAATATCTAATTCAGAAAAGTTGCAGGATACAAAATTAATACACAGAAATTTGTTGCTTTCCTATACACTAATGATGAACTTGCAAAAAGAGAAATCAGGAAAACAATTCCATTCACAATTGCATCAAAATTAATAAAATACCTAGGAATAAACCTAACCAAGTAAGTGAAAGACCTATACCCTGAAAACTACAAGACACTCTTAAGAGAAATTAAAGAGGACACCAACAAATGGAAACTCATTCCATGCTCTTGGCTAGGAAGAATTAATATTGTCAAAATGACCATCCTGCCTAAAGCAATGCCTATCAAAATACCAACAACATTCTTCAATGAACTGGAACCAATAGTTTTAAAATTCATATGGAACCACAAAAGACCCCAAATAGCCAAAGCAATCCTGAGAAGGAAGAATAAAGCAGGGCGCATCTTGCTTTCCAACTTCAAGCTGTACTACAAAGCCACAGTAATCAAGACAATATGGTACTGGCAGAAGAACAGACCCACAGACCAGTGGAACAGAATAAAGAGTCCAGATATTAACTCAAACATATATGGTTAATTAATATATGATAAAGGAGCCATGGACATACAATGGGGAAATGACAGCCTCTTCAACAGCTGGTGTTGGCAAAACTGGACAGCTACATGTAAGAGAATGAAACTGGATCATTGTCTAACCCTATACACAAAAGTAAATTCGAAATGGATCAAAGACCTGAATGTAAGTCATGAAACCATAAAACTCTTAGAAAAAAACATAGACAAAAATCTCTTTGACATAAATATGAGTGACTTCTTCATGAACATATCTTCCCAGGCAAGGGAAACAAAAGCAAAAATGAACAAGTGGGACTATATCAAGCTGAAAAGCTTTTGTACAGCAAAGGACACCACTGAGAGAACAAAAAGGCATCCTACAATATGGGAGAATATATTCATAAATGACAAATCCAGTAAGGGTTGACATCCAAAATATATAAAGAGCTCATGCACCTCAACAAACAAAAAGCAAATAACCCAATTAAAAAATGGGCAGAGGAGCTGAACAGACAGTTCTCCAAAGAAGAAATTCAGATGGCCAACAGACACATGAAAAGATGCTCCACATTGCTAGTCATCAGAGAAATGCAAATTAAAACCACAATGAGATATCATCTCACACCAGTAAGGATTGCCACCATCCAAAAGACAAACAACAACAAATGTTGGAGAGGTTGTGGAGACATGGGAACCCTCCTACACTGCTGGTGGGAATGTAAACAATTCAGCCATTGTGGAAAGCAGTACAGAGATTCCTCAAAAAGCTCAAAATAGAAATACCATTTGACCCAGGAATTCCACTTCTAGGAATTTACCCTAAGAATGAAGCACTCCAGTTTGAAAAAGACAGATGCACCCCTATGTTTATCGCAGTACTATTTACAATAGCCAAGATATGGAAGCAACCTAAGTGTCCATCAGTAGATGAATGGATAAAGAAGGGGTGGTACATATACACAACGGAATATTGTTCAGCCATAAGAAGAAAACAAATCCTACCATTTGCAACAACATGGATGGAGCTAGAGGGTATTATGCTCAGTGAAATAAGCCATGCAGAGAAAGACAAATACCAAATGATTTCATTCATATGTGGAGCATAAGAACAAAGAAAAAACCAAAGGAACAAAACAACAGCAGAAACACAGAACCCAAGAACTGACTAACAGTTATCAAAGGGAAAGTGACTGGGGAGAATGGGTGGGAAGGGAGGGATAAGGGTGGGGAAAGAAAGGGGGCATTACGAATAGCATGTATAATGTGGGAGGGGCATGGGGAGGGCTGTGCAACACAGAGGAGACAAGTAGTGATTCTACAGCATCTTACTATGCTGATGGACAGTGACTGTAATGGGGTTTGGGGCATGGGACTTGGTGATAGGGGCAGTCTAGTAAACATAATGTTCCTCATGTAATTGTATATTAATTATATCAAAATATAAATAAATTAATTTAAAAAATCAATCTGTTTGAAACTGAAAGTTTGAAGTTTTAACTCTTCTTTTTTTTCCAATTTTTTAAAACTCTTCTTGTATCTTCCATTTCTTCAATGAGCTGGAATGTTGGAATCAAATGCTCTTCAGAAGATCCACCTATGAATATCACAACCCTGAAACAGTCTTCTTCTTTGGTGGTCAAATTAAGACTAGTTTAAAGATAAACATTCATTGCATATTTTCTATATATATATATATATATATATATATATTTTAAATTTATTTTCTGTGTATGGATTACTGAAAAAGACAATCAGTGTCATTACATGAAAGAATCACTGAGTCATAGGTTTTGACTCTCTAAAAATAAATGGAATCTAAAACCTGCTGAATCATGATATTTGAAAATTATGATCACGTGCGATCATAATTGGCACTTACAGATCATTAGAATCAGAACTGTCGAGTACCACCATTTTTCTCTCTGAGAACTTCAGCTCTGATTCACACATTCTGTGACTGCAAATTCAAAAATCCTGAGAAATTAAGAGTCAGGGAGTCATAATATCTTAAAGCTGCATCTGGGCAGGCTGGAGCAGCAATCACTCAAGCTGTGAATGTGACTGCAGATTAAGAATACTTGTCTGCCGTAACACAAATACTTGTTTAAGGAAGTCCCTGGGGGTACTCAAATACTCAAAGTGGTGAGAAGGAGGGAAATACCAATACTTTAATTTGCATTAACCACACTTCAGCTGCCTTATATAGGTAACCATCTATGGAATGTGGTATTACCTCCATTTTGGGGGTGAGAAAAGCACAGCTCAGAGTTATTTAATGTCAGAGGTCAGCTGATACATGCCAGAGTCAGGACTTAACCTGTACAATTGGTCATAAGCCTTGATAGCTGGTTGTGACAGCATGGGGGGAGTGAGAGGACTGATGAGGAGTCAGCCTTCATCTGATTGGAACCCCATCCCAGCTGCCTGCAAAAATCTGTTAATCACCTGCACACTCTCACCACTACTCTCTACCTAGCAGAATAACAAAAGCAGATGTTCAACTAACTCACAGGGTTTGCAAATGGTCCCTTGTTGATATATCTGAAGACTGAGGTACCCATGAGTCCTTATTCTTCCCCTGCTCAAAGTTCAGGGATATTCTGGGAGTGGACCTAGGAGTGAACCTGCAAGTTGGAATCACCTGCTGATCTTTAAAAGCCTCCAAAGCCCTGGCCATACCAAGACCAGTTAAACCACACAGTCCCTGAGGGGTGGAACACTGGCATCAATAATTTTTAAACTTCCCAGATGATTGCAATGGGAAGACATTTGGGAACCATAGACTTATTCTGTTATTTGTGGTGTAGGGAAATGGAAGTTCCCATGGCCAGGATGCTCACCTGACCCTAATCTAGTCACCCGCTGTGCGTATGCAGCGATGTAATAATTAGCCTACTGCAGAGGTGGATTGTGGATTGTGGATTTGCCAGATGCAGGCATAATTCTAGTGCTTGACCTGTCACAGTGAGAATAAAGCTTGGTATAAAACCTTTTACACCCAACATTCTGTTGTCATTATTTGGTTTCACTAAATCCCGAGTGAATTTACCCAGAGCTGAAACTCTCTGGGGCTGCATTTGGTGTAATCAGCAGGGTTCACTGCAGATTGAGAAGACAGAGTAAGTTACCTTCATGGGAAGCGGTGCTTCAGCAGTCTGTCCCTGTGGATGGGGAAATACTGCAGGATGCTGCCATGGAAGAGGAGATATTCGGGTGTCCCCCAATGGGCAGGTGGTCTGAGGTGGCTTTCTTCCTAGAGGAGTGGTCCCCTCCCCAGGATTGAGGCAGTGGTGGAAGCTCTCCACAAAGTAGGGAAGTCCTCGGAGAAACAGAATGCAGGAGCCATGGACTGGCTATTTCTCAGTGTTTAAAAAGGGGACGTACTCCTGTGAGAAGTATGAGAAGAGGCAGCATGAGAATGTCAGCTGCGAGGTGCTGTGGAGGAGGTAAACATTTGTTGAAGAATGAGAAGGCATCGCTGTGAGATGCTGTGGAAAAGGCAAGGGCCTTGAAGGAGGACGACATACTTCTGCAGGAAGCACGAGAGGCAGCACGAGAATACAAGCTGCCAGGTGCTGTGGAGGAGGTAAGCGATTTGTTGAAGATCGAGATGGCGTTGCTGCAAGGAGCTGTGAAGAAGACAAAGGATGTAGCAGTGGACACACTCTGCAGAGCAACAAGAGAGCTGCTGCCAGCTGCAGAAGTGGTGGAGGATATTTTGGAAGAGAGCAAGGAGGTGAAGGTGGTGCTGGAGGCACCAACCCCTCCTCTACTGAAATCCCTTCAGCTGTAATCAAGGGAATAAGGATGCAGCAATTGTGGGTTCCTCCAGGAAAGGTGCAGTCCCTCTGCAGGCACTCCATGTTCCGCCCCTATACACAGGTGGAGCTTGTGGATTTGGGCTCCCAGTTTCAGCAGAAGCCCTCAGGTCCCTATCAGCCTGGCTCCTGGCCTTTGGGATGTAGGGGTGGATAGTATCCTCCTGTCTGGATCAGAAATGGAAAAGCTGGCTTCCCTGACAACTCATACTTCCTTGTGGCAGCAACTACAGAATGCACACCAGACCCCAGGGAACGATTCACTTCTCAAGTGGCTGATGGCCCCCGTTCACACTGTATGGCCCAATCAGGGTGACTTACCATCTTTCCCCACTAGATGGTAGACATGTCCTGAGCTCCAACACGTGTTACAGGCTTTGGGCATGAAAAAGGCGATTTATAATCCAGGAAAACATGGCTGGGAGGAGGACCTGTTTAGCAGGGTGATGGTGCAAATGGCTCCCCCATCCCTCTTTGAGTCCTTAGTGGCCCTTCTTGCCCCTCACATAGGGAATTCCATGAATGCAGTTACCCATACTGTAGCAAATCTGGAGAGGCTGAAGTGATAGGGGCAGAGAAAGGAGTGCAGAGCTACTGAGAGGAAGGGCTTAGAGGGGCCTGAGGGCACGAGGACCTGGGTGTGGGTTGATCTGACAGAGGCAGGAGCAGACAGAGAGAAATTGGTTGGGAAATCAAATCAAATTGTACTACAGCTGTGGAAACAACTGAATCTGGAGCAGTGGTTTCGGCTGCTGAGGACCAAGAAATGGAAGCTGGAGACTGTAAGATAAATTCTAGCCGAAATAAGCAGGCGAAGAGAGGCAACAAAGGGCCAGGTAGTTTATTTGAATGTGAACACCCGGGCGAGATTTCTCCAGTCTACAGAAATAGAGGCTGGAGAATTCACGCACGTAAGCAGACAGGCAGCGAGTTTTTAAAGAAGGCAGGGGGAGGCAGAGCTTAGATTTACAGCGGTGCGAGGATTGGCTAATGTAAGGCACATTTTTCAGGTTGGGAGGGGGCAACAGCCAGGGACTTTGACATGCATCAGGGTCCGATGTGGGAGGGGGCAGCAGCCAGGAACTTGACATGTCATCAGGGTCCCACGTGCTTGCTCCTCCTGTCAGCGCTCTCAGCCTTACACTTCAGCCTTTTTGGTTATAATGGGTGCCGACTCAATCTGGCTACTTCTGGCTGAGGGGGGACAAAGTGGGGGGGGGGGGTTTAAGGCTGGTTGATGGCCGGAGGCTCAGTCAGAAAGGGCGAGTACTCGCGCAGCAACAGTTGATTAATTTTTATGTGTGAAATTTCTGCTATGCACTGTTGAAGGAACTTGAAAACACATGGGGCGATTAAGAGTAAACCACAAACTGTTATTAAGGGGCCTAGCAGACGCATTAGCCAGGCCATTATGGGAGACTGAAGCCACCCATAAGGGCCGCCTTCAGGTACTCGTGTTCTGTGGAGGTCTTTTTGTAATTTTTGCAGTTTTTTTATGCTTTGCTCTATGACCCCAGACTCATTGATATAGTAGCAGCATTCTTCTTGCAAGAAAATACAGGTTCCGCCCTTTTCTGCAGTAAGCAGATCTAAGGCTCGCCGATTTTGAAGGGTGACCTGGGCAAGGGAAGTAAGTTGTCGCTGGAGGGAAATAAGGGAGGTTGAGGTTTCTCCTAAGGTTAGGTTCGCTCTATCGTCTAATGCTGCCAATTGACTTGCTAGACTTTGAGAGCTCACTAAGCTATGGCTTAACACTCCTGCCCCTGTGGTGGCCACGGACACTGCAGTAACTAGACTCACTCCCACCAGTACTGGTAGAAAAACTGCCCTCTTCTGTCTAGTGTTTTGATATATAGACTATTCATCTAGTGACTGTCTTACCTCAGGTTTGCTGTACAAAGTTAGTTGGGGCACTAGCATTACTGAAAAGCAGGGTCCTACCGTGGTGCTGTTGATGCATTGGGTAAATGTGCTGTTGCACCAGAAGAATCCGCCTCCTTGAAGGGAAATTGGAGTGTCTACAGTCACCCATCGTCGGCATTGGCTTCTCATTGGCCATTCTGAGACAGTGGAATGCTGAGTCAGGTAGCAGGTTAGCGGGGACGATGGCTTTTCATGCCACTCTGGGCTTATGCCGAGCTTTGGGCTCAAGGCTTGTTTTCCACATCGGTACTTTGCTTAAAGGGAGGCCACAGTCTTTTTTAGTTTACTGGTTGAGCCTAGAAAAAACTAATGGGAACTGCAGCCACCGGGGGGCGTTGGAGGGAGGTGCAGAGGAAACAATTAGACACATTGCTGAGGATATGTGAAACATTAAGAAACTGCACTGTTTCTCTAATGACTCTGGCCCAGGAAAGGTTGTGTTCCTGCTGGTCGTAGAGAGTGGGGGTAGGGGTCTGACTGGATCCTCTGTTTTAGTGCCTGTTCTGTTTTTAAAATATTACTTGATACCCGTGCCTGGGTGTTTAAGACTTCTGTGAGAGTGGGGTTTACAGTGATCCACTCTCTTTTGATGTTGATCGTGCCTCGTGGAAAGGCTTGACCGCTTTCGTACAGCTTGCCCCATACTCCTTTTTCCCAGCGTTGGTCCCATGGGTCACTAATGGTAATGTATAGCCTATCTTGTATCTTGGTAAACATTTTGTCATTGGTTCCCCTTGTCGTGTCTCCTACTGTATGGACTTTACACTTGTTTGCTTCAGGATGACATCCTCCATACATGTCGGACTGAAATGTACATGTACTAGAGGTCTGGTCATAAGGGAAGCATAGCGTTGGGTTTGAGAAGGTATTTAAGATGTCTGTGTATATTGGTATCTGAACTGGTGCCTGACAGCCCGCACACAGGCAGCTTTGAGTACCCACTTCTCGGGCCTCAGTTCCATGAGGAAGGGTTAGGTTAAGCCTGAATTTCCATGCCGAATAGCTCTGCCTGGAGACTATAGGGTCATCTATTTGGCTGGCTGTACTTGACATGACTAACCCGTAGCTTAAGAGGACCCACCTCACAAGACACCCACTCATCATGTCTGGGTACCCGTTTGAGCCTGGAAAGGTGATACCAGGAGGAGTGCCCGTGTAGTTTGGCTGCTGAGGGCGTAGTGAGGATTACTATATAAGGCC
Organism: Manis javanica; assembly: GCF_040802235.1. Classification (NCBI taxonomy): domain Eukaryota; kingdom Metazoa; phylum Chordata; class Mammalia; order Pholidota; family Manidae; genus Manis; species Manis javanica. The sequence continues at coordinate 18,592,001 of NC_133173.1, forward strand.
CTGTCCAGAGGGGTTGGAGAGATTTTGGCTGGAGTTCTCTTAGGAGCACTTCTTCTCCTGGCTGAAGGATCGCTACGTCTCCTTGGTCGCTGGATGACGTAGGTTGAGGTAGGAGCTGATCTGCATGCTCCCTAAGAAGATGCCTTAACAGTGTAAAGTAAGGAAGGTAGGAGGCCAAAGGAGGAGAGGTGGCGGGCAGGCCTGTGTTCAGTAAGAAGGGCCTGCCATACATCTGCTCAAATGCACTTAGTCTAGCTGGTCCCCCGGGGGCAGCACGCAGCCGAGCGAGAGCGGTGGGGAGAAGATCAGGCCACGAGAGCTTTACCTCTAGAGACAGCTTTGTTAGTTGGCCTTTTAAGAGACCGTTAGCTCTTTCGACTTTACCTGACGATTGGGGGTGGTAGGGTATATGGAGGTTCCAGGTGATATTGAGAGCCTCAGCTGTTAGCTGGGTGACTCGAGAGATGAAAGCAGGCCCGTTGTCTGACTGTAGTGAGGCAAGCAGGCCAAAACGGGGTATGATATGCGCTACCAATGTCTGTACCACCACCGAAGCTGTCTCTTGGTTGGTGGGGAAGGCTTCAATCCATCCTGAAAAGGTATCAACCAGAACTAGTAAATACCTGAGTTTTTTATGTTTAGGCATGTGGGTGAAATCGACCTGCCAGTCTTGTTTGGGGATGGTTCGTCTCATCTGGTGGAGGGCCATCCAGATTTTCAGAGCATCTTGAGATGAGATGTAATGAGAAGTAGTGCAGCCTTGGTGTACCTCATCTATGGCCTTGCGGAGACCATAAGGGGCAAATATGGGGGAGAGAAACCGGTGCATGGCTTCCGGCCCAATGTGTAGAAACTGATGAATTTTGGATATAACATCCCTGCCTTGGGCTTGGGGGAGGGCAATTCGTCCCCCGAAATATATCCATCCCTGATCCCCTAACACTCTCCCTTGATGTAGGAGCAGTTGTCATTCATCATTGGGGTATTGGGGCAGTAGAGAGGAGGAAAGAAACAACACAGAGGGTAGGGTAGACCTGGATGTTAACTGTCGGGCCGTGGTGTCTGCCAACTCATTACCTCTGGTTACTGGATCGTTTCCAGTTTGATGTCCTTTACAATGCATGATGGCCACCTCCTCGGGGTCCTGTAGGGCTTGTAGCAGGCGGCTGATAGCCCTGCCATTGATGATTGGGGTTCCCTTGGTGGTGAGGATGCCCCTTTCCTTCCAAATTGCTGCATGAGTGTGTGTAATTAAGAAGGCATATTTAGAGTCAGTACAAATTGTGGCCCTCTTCCCGGCTGCCAGCTGTAATGCTCAGGTAAGAGCTACTAGTTCAGCTTTCTGGGAGGTGGTCCCAGATGGGAGTAGGTTTGCTTCTATCACTTGCGACAGTTACTACTGCATAGGCTGCCTTTTGTGCTCCATCACTCCCCTTCACTGAGCTTCCATCTACGGAAAAGGTCAAGTCAGGGTCCTCTAGGGGCACGTCTTGTAGGCCCTCTCTGGGTTTTCTAAGAGCTTCTACAATCTCTCCACAGGAACGAGTGGGCTGATCTGCCTGATCGCTGACAGGAAGCAAGGAGGCGAGGTTAAGGGGTGGAGAGACTTGTAGGGTTACCTGTGGATGTTCAATAAACAGGAGGTGGAATTCTTGTACTCTTGAAGGACTCAAGGAGGCCAGGGATTTATGACTCAAAAGATCTTATAACCGGTGTGGGGAATACACAGTAATGGGCTGTTGGAGCGTTAATTTTAGGGCTTCTCGGGCCAGACTTCCCGCAGCTGCCAGGGCTCGGAGGCAAGGCTGCCACCCTCTGGCGGTGGCATCTAACTGTTTGGAGAGAAATGCAGTGGGACGGCACCCCAGCCCCACTGGTTGTACCAGCACTCTGGTGGCCACTCCTGCCCTTTCTGCTCTATATAGGGTAAAGGGCTTGGTTAGGTCGGGGAGCATCAATGGGGGGGATGAGAGTAACGCATTCCACAACTGATTGAAAGCAGAAGCTACTTCAGTGGGTGAAGTTAGAGGCCCAGTAGGAGTCTCTGTAGCAGCTGCATAGAGCGGTCTGACCAGAAGGGCAAAGTTAGGCACCCAGTGTCTGAAAAACCCTACTAATCCTAGAAAGGATAGTATTTTGGCTCCTGAAGTAGGTGGCAGGAGAGCTTTAATTGCAACCACTCGGTCTGCCATCAGGGCTTTAGTGGTGGGAGTTAGAGTCAGCCCAAGATATGTAACTTGAGGTAGAGACAGCTGTGCTTTGGCCGGGGATACTCTGTACCCCAGGTCTGCCAGGAAATTGAGAAGGGATGTGGTGTCTAGGACTGAGGCCTCCTTTGAGGGGCTGCAAAGTAAAAGGTCATCCACATATTGGAGGAGAGTACTCTTGCCTGTTGAATGTCGCGAGAGGTCTTCTGCCAGGGCCTGTCCAAAAAGATGGGGGCTATCTCTAAAACCTTGAAGTAGAACAGTCCAGGTCAGTTGTCTAGATCAACAGGTATCAGGGTCTTCCCACGTAAAGGCAAATAGCAGCTGCGATTCTGAGTGGAGGGGTATAGTGAAAAAGGCATCTTTAAGGTCTAGTACAGTAAAATGAGAGGTACTGGGTGGGACCTGAGATAGAAGAGTGTATGGGTTAGGCACTACTGGGTGTAGAGGGATAACAGCCTCGTTAATTATTTGGAGGTCTTGAATGAGGCGGTATGCTCCAGAAGGCTTTTTTACTGGCAAGATGGGAGTATTGCATGGAGAGTTAGTTGGCACTAAAAGCCCTTGTGAGAGTAGATGATTAACAATAGGCTGTAGTCCCTTTCGGTGAACCTGCAAAATAGGAAATTGAGGCCAAGAAGGGAAGCGGGATGGGTCTTTAAGGCGTATTAAAACTGGGGTGTGGTGGGTTGCCACCACGGGGGTGGAGATGTCCCATACAACTGAATTGACAGCAGTCCAGGGAGTTCGGAGACTTAGGTCTCTGTCATCTAACTCTCCTTCACTGACTAAAGCAATGAGGGAGTTTCTGGCATTTTGTAAGCATTTAAAAAGTGGGAGGGAAATAGAGGCTCCTAACTTATAGAGCAAATTTCATCCTAACAGAGGGGTAGGACAGGAAGGCATGACTAGAAAGGAATGAGTAAATGGGATGCTTTGAAAGGTGCAGGTTACTGGGCCTGTCTCTAAAGGCTTGGAGGAGGTTCCCATGACTCCAACTACGGAGACCTTGGCAGGGTATAAAGGCCCTTTAAAGGAGGGGAGAACAGAGTAGGTAGCCCCCGTGTCCACCAAGAAAGAGATGGACTTACCTGCTACCCACAGCTTAGCCCTGGGCTCGGCGAGAGTGATCGGGGTGTCTGAGTCCAGGCGTCTTCAATCTTCAAGGATGCCCAGCAGGTTTGAAGGGTAGTCCTTCAAGGGTGTCTGCCCCCCATGGAACTCTGCCACCGGGGGAGGACCACCCTCTAGAAGACAGTCTACTTTCCAATGACCTCACTTACCACAGCTGGGGCATGGTTTGGTCGGTTTGCATGGGTTGGGGCACTTCCGTGCCCAGTGCCCTTCTTCGCTGCACAGAAAGCAACAGCCCAGAGGTTCGAGTCGATCTTCAGGGACACCCCGATGATCCCTACGAGTCGGCCGCAGAGCATAAACTGTTTATGGCACGAGTTTGTTCTGCCATTTGGGCAGCTGACTTCCTCTCACTCTCATCCTCTCGGGCATGAAAAACTTTAAATGCAATATCTACTAGGTCTCCTAGAGGGGTTTGGGGACCATCTTCAGCCTTTTTAAGTTTGCGCCTGATGTCAGGAGCTGACTGAGTTATAAAATGCATGGCTAGGAGAGAGGAACCTAACGCTGAGGCTGGGTCAATCTTAGTGAAAGCTCCTAGTTTCTTTGAGGCGCTTGAGGAATTCTGATGGGTTTTCGTCGGGTTTCTGGGTAATTTCTCTAAGCTTATCATAATTGATAGCTTTTTGGGCAGTAGAGTTCATACCTGCCAATAAGTAGCGAACCATGCGATCCTGGCAAGCTTCACCCTCGGGAGAATTATAATCCCACAGGGGTTCTTGTAGAGGAATAGCTTCTCTGCCCATAAGTTTCCGCTCATCTGTGGTATGGGCCTCATTGGCACAGTGCTGTGCCACTGATGTGACATGGTCATATTCCTCCAGGGTTGGAGTGGATTGGAGGACTACATGTACATCGTGCCAGGTGAACTTGTAAGCTCGAGTAAGATATTTAAACTGTTTAGCAAACATTACGGGGCTGGAGGAAAAGGATCCCAATCGCTGTTCCACTTGGGACAAGTCTGCCAGGGTAAAGGGAACATGAACTTGCACTACTCCTTCAGCTCCTGCTACCTCTCTTAGAGGAGCTATCACGTCGGCTTGAGACCGCTGTGACTTAGAGTGAGTTACAGGAGGGCTAGACCATTTGGGTGCCAGCTGCAGAGAGTAAGACGGTGGTGGATTTGAAGGAGGGGATGGAGGAGGCAACTTTGATAGTGGGGGATACAACCTGGGAATCAGTGCAGAACTTGAAGGCAAGGGATTAGGATATGGGGGAGTTTTATCTGAAGGGGAGTCAGCACCTGTGGAGTAAAATGGTGGGCAGACTGGAAGAGAAGGGGAACAAGGCAGAAGAGAGACCAGAAGAGAAGGAGAGCAAGGTGGAGGAGAGACTGGGAGAGAAGGAGAACAAGATGGAGGACATGAACAATGAGGAAGGGAGCCTGCCCCCGCGGTGGGCCTGGAGGAGTGGGAAGGGGAGTAGCCGTGATCCTCCACTGAGTCCGTCAGAGAAGAGCCTCCCAGTAGTAGGAGTGGTAGAGCTCAGCGGTCCTTGGTGGAGGCCTGGGCCAACAAAACTTGGGAAGGAGAACACTTAACATATAGATTGGGACGGGTGTGCAAAGTCCAAAAGGCCTGAACATATGGGATTTCACTCCACTTTCTGCCCCGGTGGCAATAATTAGTTAAGTCGGTGAGGAGGCCAAAATCAAAAGTCCCCTCAGGGGGCCAGCAAGATTGATTGTCCAAGGGATACTGAGGCCAGGCCTCAGAGCAAAGGAAGACTAACTTCGGTTTGTGAATTTCCCGGGACAAATATAGAGTAGCCAGATTAGAAATGAGACACTGCAGTGGGGTCTGAGCCTCTGTTTTGGAGGACTGGTTCCCCATGTCTGTGCCCACTTCCCCCCAAAAAAAATCCCACTGAGAGGCACGCCCAGCATCCCAAGCACACCAAGTCAGGGGAGACGGCCTGGGAGCCTGGGTGAGGGACGTCTCCTCCACCGCAGGGCCAGGGGCGAGTATCCCGGATACTCGCAATGGATGGGCTGAATGCCCGGACCTGGATGTAGCTACGATTTTGGACGGACCAGGTGAAACAGAGTTAGGAAGGGAAGCAGACTGGGGGAAACTGAGGGACTCACCAGAAAATAGTTCATGCAGTGGAGAGCAGGCTGAGGTCCCGGGTCTGGGAAGGAGGGGGTGGGGCCGCCAGTGGGCCCCAAGCTCACACTCCCTCCCGGGTTTCGGCGCCAAATGTAAGATAAATTCTAGCCGAAATAAGCAGGCGAAGAGAGGCAACAAAGGGCCAGGTAGTTTATTTGAATGTGAACACCCGGGCGAGATTTCTCCAGTCTACAGAAATAGAGGCTGGAGAATTCACGCACGTAAGCAGACAGGCAGCGAGTTTTTAAAGAAGGCAGGGGGAGGCAGAGCTTAGATTTACAGCGGTGCGAGGATTGGCTAATGTAAGGCATATTTTTCAGGTTGGGAGGGGGCAACAGCCGGGGACTTTGACACGCATCAGGGTCCGATGTGGGAGGGGGCAGCAGCTGGGAACTTGACACGTCATCAGGGTCCCATGTGCGTGCTCCTCCCATCAGCGCTCTCAGCCTTACAGAGACAAAGCCACAAGTCTGGCCTACTGTGCCTACAAGACTGCTGAAGAGTGAGCCGGCCTCACCTGCACCTGCACAGGAAGCTGACTGAGTGAAATGGTCTGACCGAGGGAAGGCTCAAGGCACCCACCCAGTGAATGTACAACATGTCCTGGCTCTGGTAGCCACAGGAGCCAAATGCTCACTGACTATGGCACCTCTGAGCAGTTTTCTGGGACTCCTCCTATTATAGATGTATATGGGGGGAAGGATATCAGAGTGAAACAATCCCAAATCTTACTGAGAATAGGGCATCTACCCCTATATACACTGTGTATATCTCTCCCATCCCTGAATATATTTTGGGGGTAGATATCCTGAAGGGCCTGTGGTTCCAGACCACTGCAGGTGAGTTCAGACTGAGGATACACGTGGCGAAAATGGTTCTGAGGGGGCACGCTAAGTACCCCCCTGTGGCTTTGCCTGTGCCTCAGCAGGTGACTAATCCCAAGCAATACAAATTGTCTGGAGGCCATAAAGAAATTGGAGAAACCCTCCAGGAACTGGAAAAGGTGAGCATTATAAAGCCAACCCATAGCCCTTTTAATTCCCAGGCGTGGTCAGTAAAAAAGCTGGATAGCTTCTAGCATATGACTGTGGATTACAGAGAAATGAATCAAGTCATATCCCCTCTGCATGAGACCATCCCCTCTACTGCAGCCCTGATGGACACTCTCAGTCATGAATCAGGGACATGTTGTGGACCTTGCTAAAGCCTTCTTTTCTATTGGCATAGCTTAGGAAAGTCAGGAGCGGTTTGCTTTCATGTGGGAAGGACAGCAATGGACTTGCACTTGTAGCCCAAGACTTGATAGCATAGGAGAAACTGCCAGTGGTGTGGCTGTACCATTATACTGATGATGTCATGCTTGCTTCTGATTCTCTTACAGACCTAGAATGTGTACTACGTAGACTGCTGCAATATCTACAGGAGAAAGGTTAGACTGTGAACAGCACTAAGTTTCAGGAACCTGGTTTGTCAGCCAAATTCTTGGAGGCTGTCTGTCCCAGAAGCAGTCACAAATAAAGTCCAGGCTTTTCCTACCTCTACAAATGTGGCCCTGTTGCAAGAGTTTTGGGTCTTTTAGACTACTGGAGAGTGTTTATCCCATACTTAGCACAAATTCTGAAGCCCTTTTACTGTTTGGCATGAAAGGGTGTCAGGTGGGACTTGGGTGAGACATGTGCAACTGCTTTTACTGTGCAAAAGAGGTGGTCAAGGGCATATAGGCTTTGAGTGTCATAGACCCATCAAGGCCCTGCAAATTGGATGTTCATGTGACCAAAGTTGGTTAAGGCTGGGGCCTCTGGCAGTGGCTTGAATGAACTTGCCAGCATATTGGATTCTGGTTACAACTCTGGAAAGGAGCAGAGGCACAGTACACCTTAACAGAGAAACAATTAGCTGCTGGGTACCACACCTCGATGGCTATGGAGCCAGTTACTGGAGTGGCCACAATACAGGTTAGCACCACCTATCCCATCACAGGGTGGGGATTAGACTGGACCCAAAAGCCACGGAGTGGCACAAACATATACACTGGCCAAGTGGAGAGCATACCTACGACAACATAGCGCCCTCCTTATTAGCCCCTTGAGTGGAACACTCCAATGCTTAATGGGGCCAGTGACCTATACTGGTGAAAGGCAGGAAGAATTTCCTTTAGAGTTATTAGCGCCAGAGAGCTCCTACCAGGAGGGAAGAAACCTTATATCTGAAGGTGTGTGGTATACAGACGGCTCCAGCTGTGGGCAGTCCCTGAAATGGAGGGCTGTAGATTTCCATCCTAAGACTGAGACAATATGAATGGAAGACGGTGAGGGGAAGAGCATTCAGTGGGCAGGGTTGTGGGTAGTGTGGTTCGGGATCACCCAAGAGCCCTCCCCACTAGTTGTCTGCACTGACTACTGAGGCTTGACTCCATGGCTACCAACATGGTACCATGCCAACTGGTTGGTTGGTCACCATCCCCTGTGGGGGCAAAAGTTGTAGCAAGACTTATGAGTCTTTTGTTGGACTAAAACAGTTACAGTATATCATATGAAAGGCCATTTGCTGCTGGCATCCCCAGGAAACTATGAAGCAGATGAACTGGCCCAGGTACATCGTCTAGAAGGAAAGCCTGCCTCTGATGTTGCCCAATGGTTATATCAACCTTTGTTGCATGCAGGGTAGGAGACAATGTGGGCTGTATCCCATCAGTAGGGTAGGCCTTTGACCTTTGGAGAAGTCAGCAGAACCCTGCAGTAGTGCATTGTGTGCTCTAAAAGGGACCTACACCAAGTCCCACAGCAACTGGGATGATACCTAAGGGGCTGACAACCCTTGTCAGGTGGCTGATAGACTATATTGGGCCTCTACCTATGTCAGAAGGGTATCAATATGGCATGACTTGTGTGGACACAGCTACTGGACTTTGGTTGCATTTCCTGTGCATTGCATGGACCAGCAAATGAAGAGGCCTAGAGCATCTCTTTGCTGCCTATTGCTGACAGCAGGTAACTGAAAGTGATCAAGGTACCCACTTTACTGGACACACACTACAAGAATGGGTGCAACAATTAGGGATAAAGTCAAAGTTTCATATACCATATAATCCTACTAGGTGAGGCAAGATAGAGAGGTACAATGGTTTTTTAAAACTGGGCCTGCAATCAGATACTAATAGTATACAGGGACGGTCACTCCACTTATGGACAAACAGTGCTACAGTGTTTGAATGAAAAGCCCTGGAAGGGGGCATTGAGCCCCATAGACATACTAGTGTAACATTGCTGCCTCCCCTGTACAACTGCAAATACAAACTAAAGAGGAATTGATGAAGCTGGGATTTGGCCACCAGAGTAATGTCTCGCTGCCAGCACCAATCACAACAAACCCCAGAGACTCAGTTCAGTGGATGTTGCCTTGGACATTTTGACACGTGGACCAACAATGGCTGCCTCTCTTGGCACCTTGGGGACAAAGCCTGGAAGCTGGCCTCCCATGTATTCCTGGAGTAAAAGTAGAGGGGCCCCTGTGGATCACAGCAGTGAACCCTAAATGACAGGAAGGTAAGAGCATCTACCAGGGAATTTTGTTTTATCTTTATGGCCAGTGCATGCACCTCAAGTAGCAGTATACATAGACCCCTTGGTGACCCCCACAGGGAGAGGGGAAAAGTCTGGTATGCTAGACCAGGATGGGACCCCCTTCCTGCCACTGTCCTATCACAGGAACACTCTCTGCATGCATCCTACCTGATGGACGAGATTTATCTATGTTGGCGTCATTAAAACATGTGTTTCATCATCCTTAAGGCTAACCTCCTCTAATGTCTTCATGGGTTGGGTGCACACCCTAGTAAAAACTGCCAGCACGTCTGCTTACTGAGTGTGCGTGGAACTCCTACCAGTTCCACTACTGGCCTCCCGTGGAAAGTGAAAGTCATGAACTTCTCTGAGCAGAATTGGTTTGAATGCAGCTGGAATGACCACTTGTTGGCAACCAATCGGGCTTGAGGACGAGTATTATTATCATTATATTATTATCATCATAATAATCATATTATTACTATTCTTTTGTTACCAGCATGTTGTTGTAGCCTCTGCGGCTGTTGTAGAATCTGGTTACAGGGTTCCAGCTTTCTCCCACAGGTGAAGTTGCAGAAGATTGAGGGTGCATAGATTGTGAGGTGAGAATCCTGGAGGGGTGTGGAGTGTAGAGAAAATGGAAGTTCCCGTGGCCAGGATGCTCACCTGACCTACTTGCCCACTGTGCACGTGCAGTGATGTATTGATTAGCCTGCTGCAGAGGCAGGTTGTCGATTGTGGACTTGCCGGATGCGGATGTGATTCTAGTGCTCAACCTGTCACCGTGAGAATAAAGCACAGTGTTCCATGGTCATTATTTGATCTCACTGAATTCAGAGGGGACTTTACCAGAGCTGAAACCCTCTGGTGCTCCACATGGGAAGCAGTGGTTTCAAATAAGAAGCAAATAAAGGAGGATTAAAAAAAAATTACTGGGGCCAAAGCCCAACCCCAGACCAAGGAGATCAGAATCTCTGGAAGAAGGCTGGGCAAGGGTGTTTCCCAAGAGCTTCTTGTGCCAATAGGAGGGAATCCAAGGCAGGAACTCCTTGAACTGCATAGTCCTTTTCTGGGACTTTTCAAACTGCATGTTAGTGCTTTCCTCCCTGTGGTTTGACCTTATGAGTCAACAAGTTACCTATTTTTGCTTAGCGAGTGACTTTCTGTCATTTGAAAGTTATAGAGTTAACCTAACATCCTAGAGTTTGTCCAGAACTCTCCTTGTTTCAGCACTGAAAAGCCATATCCCAGGAAATGCCAGTCACAGGCAAACCAGGATGGCTGGCCACTCTACTTGCAATCAAAATACTCTGGCTGAGCTATTTTCCTGTTGGATTTCCTGGAAGGACCTCGCTTCCTCTTTCTAACTGGGGCTCCTAAATGAATCACCGCCATGATTTATATCAACCACATGGATCTCTGAGTACATTTCCCACGTGTGTCCTGAGATGCCATCGCAGCTTGAACTGGCTCCCTTTCTCATCACACAACTCCCTTCTTCACTTCTGCTGTTTATCCAACACAACTCCTGGACCAGAACCACACTCCCCCTAACATAACCTCTCCAAGTCATCTCAGGGGCACACAGCTCCTCCCCATGTGCGGCTTCTAACCATCAGGAACAGAACTGTGAGGCCCACTTTCCAGCTATTTCCTCTTACACTTGACTGGGTCTCCACAGTCACACTGAAGCCACCTTCTAGGAAGTTAAGAGAGCAAAACAACGATTCAGTTGAGCTCTTTTTTCATGAAATAGATTATTTGCTCATGCCACCTCATATAAATAGGAGTATATTTAAAGAATTTGTTTATGAAAATGGAAAACAAAAATCTCAGCAATGGGGTGATTCTTCAAAAGGACCCAGGGAAGTCAAACAACCATGCCTTACATCACGGTCAGGAACTCCAAGTGGGCCACTAAGGAAGAAGGGCATCCGGGGTCAAGGGGCATCCGGTGTTCAAGGCAGCTCCAGTCCTTAATAGAAGTCTGGGGTGTCCATCAGCTAGATGCTCCTTACCATGTGGACCAGCTCTCCTTTGCCTAACAAAAAGCTCATTGTTGTCAAATCTCCTACTTTAAATTACAGAAAGAAAGACTCTACCTTGCTCAATCAATATTCATAAAACCTGCCAAGGGAAATCTTTTCACTTTAGGCCAACTGACTTTTGGAGTGACTTTAGGTCACCACGGGTCCCAAGCCCACCAGCTATGGACAGGGGTTGGGGATCATGACATACTACTGAAGCTATCCTCTCGGAAGGGAGAGCTGTTTATTTTATAAACAGTGAGAAACCCTATGATTGGCATGCCTAGTAAAACGATAAAATCTTAGCACTGGATGAATCCACATGGATAATGAAATGTAACTAGAATTTCAGAGATGAAGGTAAAGTGCTATATATTGATGAGAAATTATTGGGTTTGAACCACAGCTTGTTTTTAACCAGGTGACCTTGTGCAATTTGCATCATCTTTCGTGATCTCCTCTGTAACATGTAAGAGAATCCTTGCCCACCGTGTGGTCATGATTTACATAGCCTAACTACACCTATGGCACATCACATAACCATGGATTTCCGTATGGACACTTCATTCTCCCACCTCTTTGTCCTCAGACATCACACTGCAACATGACACAGCACAATAAGGGTCGTTCAATCAACAACTGGTTCTGCTTTACATGGAGCACAAGCTGGTTGGATTTGGGCACCCAGCAGCGCTCTATCAATCTCAAGTCCCTTATGTAATCCAAGCACATGATCAGAGATCTTTTACCTTAAGCCTGAGTCATCAATCTCAGTGCTAATGGAATATAGAAAAATGCTTTTCCCTGGAAGATCACTAAAAGGTCATAGTCTTGTTTTCCCCTGATAGATTTTCTGTCATATTATATAGGAACGTTCAGCTGGGTGGCAAGATTGCTGTCGTCCTGAGAATGACGGCTCTGTGGCTGTTTTACACAACTCTGCAATTGCACTGAGCCTCTCCAGAGATGTCTTTTTAATCACTACTATCTAATTTTTAACCAGTTTCACTTTTAGGAACCACAGATGAAAAAAATTGACTTGGCCATATTCTCCAGTCTTTGGTACGGTCACCATGGGTCTGCTCTGCAAAGTTCCTTTTGTTACTTCATTTATTCTTTCACTATTTGTTAGTTAATAACGTCTCCCTTAATCCATCATCCCCATTCCCATTCCAATCTCTGCCCTGACTGCCACAATGTACACATACTGTACCTAAACAGAATCCTTTCAGATCATTCTTATACATTCACTTACATAAAATGTGATATTGAGTTATTTTATGTGTATGTAGTTAATATAATTCTTTGCTTTTTGCTTTATTAACCACACATATCTTGATATATGTAAACTTACTTGATTACTCTTAACTGCTTCTGAGATCTCTACTGTGTACTTTACATCTTTGTCCATTTTTATTAGGAAAGTCACCCACGTTGCCTCCAGCTCCTTTCTCTCATAACCAAGACAGAATGTATCTGTGGGCACATCACGGACACTTTTTTCAGGGTCTGTGCTCTGGAGGATGACTGCCAGGTCAGAAGGTATACACACAAATATTGCCTAATTGTCTCCAGAATAGCTCCACTAATTTTCAGTTCCCAAAGCAAGTAAAGGTTCCCATTCTCCCAATCCTCAATAGCATTTACCATCAACAAATTTTCTAATTTTTTCCCATCTGATGGCAATACGGTAAGATGATGTTTAAATGTGCCTATCTCATATGATTAGTGAAGGAAGCATATGCTCATTCAGTTAGCAGGATTCTCTGTGGTTTTCCTTCTGAAAAGCTGTCTTGTGCTTTTGTTTCCCTTTTTTTTTTCCTCTATTGGCTTGCTGGTCTTTTCCTTGATAATTGGCAGGAGGCCTTTGTACATTCTGATACTGTAAAGAGTAGAGCCCAATCTGTCATCCAGGTGAATGTTATCTTTGTTGAACAGAAATCATAAATTATGAATGGGTCAAATCTATCAACCTTCCCCTTTGGAGTGTGTGTGATTTTGGATCTTAGTTAAGAAAGACTTCACCCAAGTTCACAAAGTTCTGTATCCTTTCCTATTAGTTTAAAAGATTTACTTTCCTTATAGAACCTTAACCTATTCTATTCAATGCTATGTATTTATTTATCTAATTTTGGTGTAGGATGTAAGATGGGAATCCAGCTTTATTTCTCTCTATAGATAGTCATCCTGTATATCAAACACCGTTTATTAAGTAATAGACACATTGTTACTGACGTTATGTAACCACTAGTATAACTATATCCCTTAAATGTATGTGTGGCTCTGTCTGGAATGTTTAAGCTATTGCATTGGTCCTGTCATGGAGTAAACTTTTGTACTATGTTTTTTTATGGTAAGATACTTAACTCTTCTTTGCTTCATTTGCAGAACTTTTTAGTAAGTTATGAACTTCAAGAACCAGTTTTTTCAATCTTTCCCAAAGAAGATGCATACAAGTAAAGCCTGGTTATTAGAAAGAAGTTGATTATATAGACTAATATCTGGCAAGGTTATTCCAAAAAACTAAACATGTAAATAAGTGAAATATCAAGTGAAGGGAAATTAGCATAAAATTACTAGTTTTTTTTAAAGGATTTTTCTTTTAAACATGACAGATGCAACCTACATTCAAAATTCAGAATATCAGAATGAAGAGGAACAATGCAGTGTCAGTGCAGAATGTAAAGCAAATAAGATGACACCAATTAAGAGATGTTAAATACTTCAGAAGAATGCAAAGTAGATGGAGTAATGCTGTCAAAGTTACCACTCCAGAGAGAGCTAAGTGCCTAAGTGGAGTGAAGCAAATGAGTATAATAGAGGATATTGCATCCACAGAATAAAAGCACGATGCTTTCAAACAGCATTCAGAGAACAAAAGTTCTTGGAAATTAAAGACATGATGGGAAAAACAATATATCCAATAGAAGGGTTAGAAGATAAAGTGTTCTCGAGAGAGTAGAGCAAAATAACAAACAGATGAACTGTAAGAAAAAGGATTACTTTGGGAGGGCCAACATCTAATAATTGGAGTTCTAAAAAATTGGAGCAGACAAAAAAAGAAAGTAGGAAAATAACAATGACATAATACTAGGATGTTCTATGGGATTTTCAGGTGTGAGTCTCCAGGTTGAAAGCTCCCACTAAGCCCTTGACACAATGTAGGAAAGGAAATCATAAGAAACCAACCACTGACCTTTACAGCATGATGGGAAGGGTGCATTCAACAAAATCATGACTGCAGGAGATGTCATGAAAATGACCTCAGCCAATAAACAATGCCTTCACTCTCCTTAAGAAAAAATGTTTCCAATTCAGGCTTCTACACAAGCTAGTCAATCAATCTTATATGTAAATATAGTAAAGATACTTTCAAAAAGTAAGGTCTAAGCATGATTACCATGTGTGCTTTCTTAGAAGAATTTGCTTGACTACAATGTGACAATAATAAAAGAAAGGAAAGCATGAAATCTAAAAATATTCAGCTAATTCAGAAAATAGCAAAAGGAATTCCTAGTATGATGATAAGAGGAAACTCTAGGATGACAACTGAACGAGAGCATGACTGAATCAGACTGAGGGTTCCAGGGGAAGAGTCTCAGGAAAAATGGGAAAATTATTAATGGTTTGCAAGTGTTGGAAGATTTGCTCTTCTTTACTAGAGAATGAATTATTTATTTGATGTGAATTTAAAAAGCAATTTAATTTAAAATTCATATAGCGTTCAATGCCTATTTACATTGAAAGCTCATAGAAAAAAACACTCAACAGTCTATATGAATAAGAGAACATAGCAAAATCATCAGGAGATCAATACATAAAAATGAATATCATGCCTCTTAATCATGAGGACTAAATATAAAAACCTGGATGAAGTGGAAAATTTTCTGGAAAAAAAATAATACTAAACTTGGTATCAGAAGAAAGAAAAAATATGTAAGGATCAATAAAAGATAAAAATATTGACATGGTGATCAAATTCTCTCCTTGTTGACTGAAACAGTTTTACATAGGTAAATTCTACCAAACTCTCAAGGAATACATACCCCTATTTTACACAATTTGTTGCAGAAAATAGAACTTGATGATAAACTTCCAAATTCATTATTTGAAGTCAGTTAATAGCGTTGGTATCAAAACAGAGCAAGTAAATTACAAAGAAAGAAAATGGCAGACTGATTTCACGGGTGAACATACATTCAGAAATGAGAAATGGAATGTTAGCTAATTAAACTCAATAGTGTATTTAAAATTAACAAAACAAAATAGTTATGTAGCATTTATCTCAGGAAATCAAGGATGCCATCAGAAAAGATTCAAGATCAGATTATTTCATTATCAGAAAATCTAACAGTACAATTTACTACATGAATGCAGTAAAGAAGAAAATTACATAGTTTTCTCAATACATTATTAAAAAGCATTTTTAAAAGTTCAGTGCCTATTTATATTGAAAGCTCATAGAAAAAAAACACTCAACAGTCTATATGAATAAGGGAATATAGCAAAATCACCAGATAGATCAATATATAAAAATGAATATCATTCCTCTTAATCAGTAATAACTACTGAGAAATATCATAGAAAGATTTAATTTATAATAGAAACAAAATCTGTAAGATATTTAGGGTAATTTAACCAAAAAAAATTATGACATCCGTGTGGAGAAAACGAATCACTCTTTTAAGGACTGTTTGTTTTTTATTCTTAATTATATGTAAATGTTGAGATCATTTCATATTCACATGCAGTTGTAAGAAATAATACAGATTCTCTGTATCCTTTGCCCAGTGGCCCCGCAATGGTAGTATCTTAGAAATGATATCATCTTACAACCAGGAAATAGACATAGATAGAGGTCCATCCACTTTATTTGGGTCTCCCTAGTGTGCATGTACTCATATATGTGCGTGTGTTAGTTCTATGCAATCTTATCACATGTGTAGTTTCATGTATCTATACCATCATGAACAGATACAGAATAGGGCCTTCATTGAAGGATCATTCTGGGTATCTTTTATAGCCATGCCCACCCGCCTCCCATCCAACATCCCCATCCTAATCCCTGGCACCCACTGATCTGGTCTCCATTTCTACAATTTTGTCTTTAAAGGAGGAGGTATAAATGGAATAAGACAGTATAAGACAAAAGCCTCTTGGGATTGGCTTTTGTAAACTCAGCATTATTTCCTCAAGCTCTATCCAGATTACTGCATGTTTTTCAATAGGTCATCCTTTTTTATCTCTGACTGGTCATCTATAGAATGGCTTTGCCAGAGTTTACTTAACCATTTACACACTGAAGGATGTCTAGGTCATTTCCTGATTGGGGCTATTACAAACAAAGTTACTATGAACATGAATGTACAGGCTTTTGTAATCATGAGTTGCCATTTCTCTGGGATAAATGCCAAAGAGTGAAATTGCTGGATTATATGGTGATCATATGTTTAATTTTATAAGAAACTGCCAAACTATTTTCCAGAATAGGTGTATCATTATACATTCTTACCAGAAATAAGGACTAGGTTTTAAAAATATAATCACAGTTAAGGGTATGTTAGTAAAACTGCAAACAGTATGAAAAGATACGAATGTGAAACTTGCTCTTACCTCATTTCTAATCACTACAGTTAATGCCTACCAGCAGGTACTTGATTGGCTTCCAGAACTGTGTGAGCAAATGAGATCATATTGTATCTGCTGGGAACATCTTTACTATGTAGCTTCTCGTATATGTCATCATCTGTAAGCACATGTCTACCCCATTCTTCTGAGGCTGCCTAGCATTCTAGTTTGTGGATATGCCATCCTTTATTCAACCTGTTTTGTAAGGATGAGCTTTTGTTAATATAAATCACACAGTAAAAATATTTTAAGCATAAATATTAAATGTATATTTTACACACTGTATTCCTGTAGGATAAATTATGAAATTATTGTGTTAAATAAGGTGCTAATTAAAACATGTATAGATGTATTCCCAAATTTCCATTCAGCAGTTGCATTCATTTATACCAATAATAGTATATGGGAGTGCATCTTTTCTTAAAGCCCTTCAGATTTTTCATCAGAATTCTTAGTCTTCACTGATTTAACAGGCCAAACATGGAACCTCAAATTCCAGCCAGCATTGAAACATCATGATTTGAAGCCTTCCCCTTCTCCAATCACATAGGTAAAATCTACCTGGGAAGGAAAACCCAACAGTGTGCAGCTATGCTGTGAGACAGGAAAACCGTATCTGTGGCTGAGAAACCTAGAGAAGCAGCAGCTGGATTGTTGATAGATGCCTCTGGCTCTCAGAAAGAATGGAAAGGGGGCTATTTCAGTGCTTAAAATGAGAGTCTCTCTACAGCCTCCTTGCTCATGAAGGAGATGGGCGGGGAGGTGCTGCCTAGCACAGCTGGGAGAAGAGACCCAGCCGAGGACACTGACCTAACCCTGCCTTCTGCCGACCTCGGGATGACCTGTGCAGTGTCCCAGTTTCACTGAGAAACATAAACTGGGGCCCATAAGTCCAACGCAGTTTCAGACCAAGGGTTCTAAGGAGGTGGGCTGCACGCCTGCACAATTGTTAGATAAAGCGGGAATGAGCAGGAGAGAGACAGAGAGGGAGATGAGCCTGCGAAACAAAATCCTAAAACCAGAAGGAATTCTGCAGCTCAGACAATCAACCCTCCTCCCACAAAATATCAATAAATAGAACATATACTCACTGAAGAAAGTAACTAAAATAATAGCATCCTAAAAATAAGTAGGAGAGACAACTTGTTCTAGACCAAATGGAGTAGACCTGCTTCTTTCTATGCCTCCACGTCAGCACAGCTGAAGCTTTGACTATTATAAACAAGGCAGACATGAGGTTTTGAAAGGCAGAGAGAAGAAAGCAGACCAGCCAGGGACCTGGGGACAGAGGAGGAACTCAGCAGCGAGTTCCCTGGGGATTTTTGTCTCCCAGATCCCAGAACTGGATCCTGGAAATCGAGCATCTGAGGATCACCAAGGGTACAGACAAAAAAAAAAGTCTCATCAAAAACCTTTCTCCGTAGGCAAGGGACCCGGGAAGCAACAATGTAGCAAGAACCTAACAAGGCAGAAAACTCAGAAACCAACCGCCCATACCCGCCTCCCTCAGAAAAGGCCCCGTGGGGGAGACTGGACCTCCATGTCCCCCTGATTAAGTGGACACTGCTGGGGCCCATCACCTCCTCGCCCCGCAGTACTGATACTCCCCCCCTTTTACAGAGTCAGTGGAGGCATTAGGAGGCCCTGGACTTGTACCCCACCCAGGGGTAATGGTGCCCCACCACCGCACAGGGCCAGAGCACGGCTCTTGCTCCAAGCCAGGGTGGGGCCAGCAAAGGCCAGTGGAGGCCCTGTACCCCATCTCATCCAGCAAAAGCAACACCCCCCAAAAGAGGCCAAGTGGGGAAACCTGTGTTATTTCAGCAGTAACAAGGCAGCACCCTCTTGGAATGGAATGTGGCTGCAGGGCTATTTCCAGGAACTTGTTAAGTTGTACAGTTGTGTATGCACTTTTCCGTATGTATGTTTTATTCACAATAAAAGGGTTAAATATTTATATATAAGCATGTTAGGGATTCCTCAGAGGTAAAAAAACAAGGACTATAATTATAAGAAGGACAAGAAATTATGAAACCAAACAAGCAAAAATAAAATAAGATCAAGTAGGCACAATGAAGAATAATGAAAATGAAAGAGCATAAACAATGCAACCGATACAGCCTCAGCTGGCAGAACACATTCCACATAATTCATGAATTAGATGTTAAAACTGAGGATTGTAGGATTCGCTGTCCAAACCAAGGCCCTTTTGGAGGCTGACAGGGGACACCATGCATGAACCATCCTAAAGCTAAGAAGGTCACCCTCTGCCCCACTGTCCCAAGCAAATCAGGGAATACAGCTCACCTTCCCAAAACTCACCTAGAGTCAGAGGGAGAAAGAGCGAATGGAAGGACAGCACTTAGAAAAGAGAAGACAATCAAAGTCTCTCACATAAATCTGGCTGGAGTTTCAGAATGAGAGACCGGAGAAAATGATAGAAAAGCAATTTTGGAAGAGTTAACATCAGAGAATATTTCTAAGGCAAGGAAATCTCAAATTAAAAATTTATTAAGTTTTAAGCAGAATAAGTGAAAATACACACACCAAGGTATGTCCTAGTGAAACTGAAGATTATCAGAGGAAAAAATATTAAAAGCTTCTGAAAAGATAAAGAAGCTACTTAGAACTAATAGAGCCTGGTGGTAGATTCTGTGAAAATAATTGCCAGAACCCTTTTGAACAGTGTCTTCAAATAGGCTGGATACAAAAAACTATTAAAATTTTATATGCAGTTAAAATATTTTTTCAAGGACTCTGGGAAGATGGTGCGAGTAGTGGTATTAGTCTCGAATCTCTCCAAATCCCCAGACACACAGAAATGGGGATAGCAGAACCCAACCTCCATAGACAACCTCCACAATAGAGCTGGACAACTCAGGATTCCTAAGAACCCAGAACCCAAGAAGATAGAGGGAACCCCTGATGTCCAAAGGATACAGATGGCTTCAGCACAGCGCAGGGGGCAGAAGGTGTCTGACAGGTCTGTGACTGTCAACATAACCACCAGGCAGGGCCCTTCATGGGCATGTGACCAGTGTGGTTACACAGACCCCTATACTTCAAAGGGGTTTCTTCTGCTTGGATGTTAATGATCTGCAATTGCCATCTTAAAATTCTTAATAATTTTTTAATTTGTCTAATGGGACAATGGAGCACACAGGGAGACTTGGAGACTCAGCTCACATGTGGTTCTGCTTCTTGCTGCCCCCCTGCCTCCCCACCTCTCCAAGATGTGTCCTTAGCAGTCTGCTTTCCTGCCTGTACTCACATACCACAGCCACCCTCCGCCCCAGCAGGGACCTGGCAAAGGGTGTCCTCTGTGAGGCGAGACATGGCTGGGGCTCCTATGCCTGTGGGAGCCCCACTCACCCTGCAAGTATCCCTGTGCTCAAGCAAGTGCACCATGAAATAGCAAATACAACCCGCATGACAGGTTGGGAGAGAGATCACAGAAAAAAGGAAAAAGGCTTTTCTTGGTTATTGAGCAAGGGGTCCCACCTTTTCTTTTTGGACTGAACCCCACAAATTATGTGGCAAGACTTGCCAATGGCTATGATCTGGAAATCCAAGCAGGCCAACTTTTGAAAGTAGCTGAATTGGGAGGACTCTTGAAGCAAGTGAAGACAAGAGGATCTGAGGGAGGTCTGATGGGGCCAGAGCAGATGCGGCGCTACACACTCTTAGTAGTAATAAGCACATCTCCCTTCCCTGGCAAAGCCCCACACGGAGAGGAAACTGCTATAAGAAGGGCCCAAATTAAAGGGGCTGTGACAACAGAAGCAGAGAGTCCAGATTTAGATGGGGGAGGGAACAGTTAGACTCTTCAGAAAGCAAGGTGACATTTTTTCTAACACTTTTCAAAAACGACTGAAGAGGTTACTCATATCACCAGTCAGGATTCAGAGAAGCAGAACCACTAGGGCATGTGTGTGTGTGAGTGTGAGTAAACCTGGGGGAGCTAGTTAAGCAGTCTTTGTAAGGCTGATGTCCTTGCATCTGAAGTTTGCAGGGCAGGCGGTCAGGATTGGAAGATGCATGTGTAGTCTGGGACAGTAAACACATCTGAAATGCATAAGCACAGACTGGAACCTCATAAGGATGGGCCAAAACCTGTGTTAGATTTTGTTGCCTTTTGAATTGGCAGTGTGGGTATCTTACAAAGCCCCTTTGCCCTGGAGCTGAACACATACCTGGGCTGGGAGCTGGAGAGGCTGAAGGAGGATCCCGGGGAGAGTGGGGCCCAGTCCCTGCCTCATGCTGACAAAGTAAGCTCAGCAGATTGGTCATGACACCCGTGATCCACAAACTGGTTGTTTGTTTTACTTCCTTCTTCCGAATCTCCAACAAGAACCTCTGTACCCTAACCAGAAAAATACAGCGAAGGGAGATCTAGGAGACACAGTTTGGTCTAGTTGAGTAGATGCTTGAAAAGTCACCACAGTATCTGACTTCTGTGATCTGAGAAAATCTTCTAAATCATGCCTCCACTCCAAACGTTTACAAGAATGAAATTTCGTGTAAATTTTCAGTAACAGGAAAAGATTGAAGTCACTCTGTGAAAGTTTGTACAGAAAAAAGAAATTAAAAACTTGCCAGAAAGACATTTCGATAAAAGGATTCAAATATACAAACTGATGAAGTTTGTATCCAAAATTTTAAAATAATCGATTAAGAAAATGATATTAGAGATGATAGAACATAAATTAAGTGATAGAATTCAGGGGAAAGTATTTTTAAAAGAACTCTATTTTATAAGTAAACACAGCACAAATAATCATAACTGGTTATATTAAGAGAAATGGAAGAAAAAGAGGATAGCCTAAAACTTAAAAAAAAAAGATATTTAGTGAATATGATAATTAGTGAAAATGATAATATAAAAACCACACACACACAAACATACAGATCAAAGAAGAAAAATTAAAACAAGAGAATGAAACAAATATTGAGGACTGTATTTTTAAGAAAATCTTTTAAAAATAAGAGATTTAAAACTACAGAATGAAAGGATATAATGCCTACCTGGGAAAGGCAACCCAGAACAACCAATGCCAAGACATACAAACAGACTATTGGACTTTAAAGAAAAAGAGAAATGTCTTTTGGATACCCAGGAAAACAGAAAGAATAGAAAAAAGTGACATAAAGCAGAACACAAATTAGGTTATCCTCGGACATTTCAAGAGAGGCACTCTATGCCAGAAAACAAAGAATTGTATATTTAATGATACTCCAGTTTTTAAAAAATGAGCCAAGGATTTTCTATCTAGGCAAAGTGATTTTCAATTATAAAAGGAGCAAGCTGTCATCGATATACAAATTCTTAGGAATGTACTGGAGAATGACTTTTAGATAATGCATATTACTGGAGAGACATTGGCATAAAGACTGGTTGTAAGCATTATTATTATTATTATTATTTGTAGAACTAAGATATGAGATACAAGGGAGATAGATGTAACAGCTATAGGTTTTGACAATGTATATACAGTAGAACGTTTTTTGAAAAGGGAAGGGAAAAATGGAAACACAAAATTTTGAAAATATTTTTTAGTAATCATGTTGGTGACGGTGTTGGTATTGCTGTTCTGAATATGTTTTGTTTGTAATGTGATATATGAGCAAATGAGTATATATGTGTCATTCCAATCTGATTATCCCTAGTGAGAAACAGGATTTCTAGGAACTGCAAATGCAAAATAAAAATACTTAAGTAAGTACCTTGTAATCCTGAATTTTAATGCATAAGGCATTTTATTATAGATAATACATGTAGATAGATGATAGATATTAGATATAGATGATAGATAGATAGAAAACTAGACTGATAGTTAGATAGAGGTAGGAAGATTGATATACTAAATCTGAAGGAGCCTAAAAATGCCATCTACAATTAAAAGATACCAAGATGTCTTAGAGTAAGTGGTTGAAATGGCTGATTCTAGGTCTGAGGAAGGAAAAGTAAAAGATAAGCAGATAATTTCAGGGTATCCTGTTATAACACAGAAGGGCATTATTGAAGAGTAGCAGAGTTATGTTCAAAGGACTTGGGGGTCCATGTGAAGAACCCCCCCTCACCAATCTGAGGAAGGATAATGACCATAACAGAGCAAAACAGACCAAGGAGGTGTGAATATGGCAGCTCATAAGGATACACAGCCTTCGTCCAGGTCCTCAAGAAGCAGAAGCCAAGGGGATACAAACTGGGCAAGGATTCTACTGGAGGAAACGACCATGTAAGAAAAACAGGGAGTGAAATAGAGAATTCTGGGTGGGAGGTGTGGAGCTACCAAACTGCAATGTCAGTCTGACCCCAAGTGATGGGAGGAAGGAGAAAGATGGGGTGGCAGAATCCTAGATGGCTATTCAGGAAGGCTCAGCAAGGCTCAGCAAGGCCATTGGAGGACCTCGAGCCAAGGTTGGCTTTCAGAGGATTCAGGGTCTTCCAGGGTAAGCTTTCTCAGGAACAAGGAATAGTCTAGCAGAGGCACATCTTGAGCACAGACAAGGAGATGGATTTCATAGATCTTGTAGCTGGGACCCTTGATGAATTATGCTGCCTAATATTAAGGATCTGCATGGTCACACACACACACACACATACACACATGATTAATTAAATTAATAGGATACTAGGAAGCCAGTTCTATGTTTTACAAACATAAATTAAGGGAAAGACTCAAACATCTATCTTGCCTTTCTTGTGCAAACTACCATTGGCAAATTAAATGGTAGATGTGGGGATATATTTAAATGAAAAAGGAAAGATAGAGCTAGAGCATCACTATTTTGCAACATGTACAAGTTAAACATCTAAGCCCTGCCAACAAAGAATATATGGCTGCCAACCACAGAGAAAGAGATTAACTAGTCCATTATAGGCCCCTTGACAATGAACTCAACAGCCCCAATGAAGTAAACTTCCTTCCAAAGTAAAATCTGAATCTTAAGTTGATAGACTCAGTCACCACCTTGCAGGAAAAACTGCAGTATTGGTTCTTCAACAAAAAATAAGCAAGGTTAAGAAGATACAGAGGGGCAACGGACATGTTTTTAAAAAGTAAGGCTAAGCTAAACTATAGTGTTTGGGACTGCTTAGCTAGATTATAAACTACAAAGAGAAGCACTAGCAGGGTTTTTGTAAAGTCTAGAGCAGTAGTTGCTCTCATAATGGAGGGTAGTGTTCATCCCAGGGATAAGGCCACGAGGCTTCGGGGGTTGCCACCAAGTTCTGTCTGGTTTATGGATAGGGCTAAAGGGACGTTCTTATAATAACTCTTCAGGTGGTACATTTCTCTGAGCTGTTTTCTGTATTTGTATTATTTTGACACTAAAAATTCAAAATTTGATGGGAAAACAGAGACATTTACAGACATATGACAACAGATAACCCTAGAGAAACATTCACAGAAATAAATACTAAATATATATAGCCATCAGTTAACATAGAGGGAAGGCAAGTGAATGAAGAAACAATATGTTGATAAAATCAACTAAACATGGCCTATAAACATTATATTGCTACCCTTAATTAAGTAGTAGCTGCAAAAACTTTCTAGGTTCAGATCCAGGGAAGATGGAGTAGACACATTCCAATCTTCCTGCTTCACTGGATGCCAACTCTAAAACCTGAACAGAATGCATAGGCAGCAGCCTGAGAACTCTGAAAAGTAAACTTACCATCAGGAAGATCAAAGGAAAGTTTCAGAATTCAGAATACCAATGAGCTGGCAGTGAGTTTACCATGTTTTCATACCCTCAGCCTGAACTGGATGTGGCTGGAAGACCAGCAATGCTCTCTATGGTTCAGAGGGAGCTCCAGCAGAAACCCTCTAGTTGGGCTGAAAGTTCAGAAAAGAGAAAAGATGAAGAGCGAGGGAGATGCCCCATTTTTTTCTCTCCATTTTCTCTGTTCATGCACTCTAGCTCTGGGGCCATTGTGTGGTGGAGGCAGTAGCAGTATGAGCAGCCAGCAACACAGACCTGCAGGTGCTAAATTTCCGAGAAACATTGATTTGAATGACAGATTTCTCATCAGACACAATGAAGCAGGGAGGGGGAAGAAAGTAGCACAGTTTTTAAAGTTTTTAAAGGAAACAACTGTCAATCTAGAATTCTGTATCTAATGAAAATATCATTCAAAAATAAATGCATGATGAAAAAATGGCTTTCTTATATCCTGAAGGTGAGTTATTTCTTTACTGGATATAGGATTATAGAACTGCAAATTATTTCAGTAGACTAAAGATGATTCATCTCATAGTTTGTATTTAAGATGTGTGCAATTTACTACACGTAAGTTACATTTCAATTCAAAATACAAGAAAGAAAACAGAAAGATAGACAAGTATATTATACGGAGGCAAATATAGCCAAGTTCAAGGTTCAAGGATGACTAAAACATCAGAACAAAAGATAGGACATAGGAACATATGTACTGTCATCTGATGAACAAGAGAAGCAAAATTGTAATTCAATAGAGGTAGTCTTTTTCATAAGTGATGCTAAAACAAGTGTATATCCACACAGGAAAAAGTAGTCTTGAATCCTCAAAGCCTCCAGAAATATTTATTGTAGATGGATTGCAACTCTAAAGATGAAAGGTAAAATAGGAAACTTTTCAGGGGGAAATAAGAAAATACCTTTCTGACTTTACAGTAGAAAAAGATTTTTTAAATAGGACACAAAGGAAAACAAACCAAAAATGGAAAATATACAAATTGGACTATATTAAGTTTAGTAAATTTTATTTGTCAAAATATGTTTTCAGAGAGTGAAAAGGAAGCCACAGAATGAAGAAGATAATTGTAGCACATTTTTCTAATACAGGACTGATATTAGAATACAAAAGGAACTCTTAAAAATAAATAGGAAAAGAAAGTCCATCCACAGGGACTGCAATGGGGTATGGGAATGGACTTGATAATAATGGTGAATGTACTAACCACATTGCTTTTCTTATGAAACCTTCATAAGAGTGTATATCAAAGATACCTTAATAAAAAATAGTCCATCTAATAAAAAAATAGGCAAAAAGGTTTGAATAGGTAATTCACAAAAGAGGATATTTAAATGGTCAATACCATTAATACCATCAAAATCTTTACAATAAAAGAGAGAAGAATCAAGTGTTTATAAGGATGTGGAGTGTAACTCTGGGAGGGAAAATTCTGGGGCAAAATACTTTTGAAACTGAAATCAGTTAAAGGGAGAAATAAAGTGGGAGAAACCCGTTTATTGCTTACAAGCAGTCCACTTCTGCTCTCCTGTGTCTCTCGTGCCCTGGCTGCAGAAGAAGAGGTCCCACCCAACCTCTCTAGTCCAGATATGCCCTTGCTCACCCTTGTAGTTACCTATTGATATGGTGGTGGATTATTTCTCTCCACCTCTTGGAAATACCTATTGATATGGAGATGCACTAAGTCCAGGTGAGAGATCCTGGAAATATTGCAACTTTACCCATAGCCCCACCCCTACAGAAATCTCACCTTACCATCTACTTGTTGCCCATCTTCCACAAAGGCCCCTGTATGAGAAAACTGGAGCACTGTAACCAGACTCATAACATATAACAGCAACAGCAATAAAATCATGATAATCTTCAAGCCAGAGGATTCAAGCTAGGTTCAAAGTCTATGCAGATTAAGTCCATAGCTTGCCCATTCCACAGGCAGTCAGTGGCTGAACAGGAAGGGAGTTTAGAGCAATCAATCATCACGCCACAGCTGCAGCCAGGGGGGCACATCCAGGCCACAGGGACTGTAGAAGAAAATAACCTTAAGTGCAATAAGATACATGTTTAAATGACACTAGCATAGGCAAATCTTGTCCATCAGGTAGGATGAATGCAAGATAGGACAGTGGCAAGAGTGGGAAGTCATCCTGGTCTACTATACCAGACTTTCACCCACTTCTCTGTGGGAGTTACAGATGGGTCAATACATAGGGCTATGGGAGGTACATGCACTGGCCATAAAGATAAAACAAACTTCCCTGTAAGGTGCTCTTAACTCCTGGACGTTTGGGGTACACTACCATGATCTTTGGGGGCCACTCTGCTGTTACTCCAGGAATACACAGGAGGCAAGCTTCCAGGCATTTCCCTTAAGGTGCCAGAAGGCCAGCCATCACTGGTCCATGTGTCAAAATGTCCAGGGCCACATCCACTCAACAGTGTCTCCAGGGTTTAATGCGTTGGATGTTGCTCTGCTGGCCATATCCTGGCTTCAATAGCTTTTCTTTGGTTTGCACATACAGTTGTATAGGAGAGGCAGCACTGTGTGCTAGCATGTCCACAGGGCTCAAGGCTCCTTTTCAGGACTTCTCATTCAAATGCTGTAGCACTGTCCATAAACAAACTGACCAGCCCTGTAGACTATTGGTGTTTGACTTCAGGCAAGATTTCAGCAAACTGTTGTACCTCTCTATCATGCCTGCCCTGGTAGGGTTATATGGTACATGAAACTTCCACTTATTCCTAATTGGTGCACCCATTCTTGTAATGTATGTCCAGTAGAGTGGGTGACTTAATTTTTCTCAATCACTTGCTGCCAGCCATAGACTACAAAGAGATGCTCTAGGCTCCTTTTGGGGGTTTGCTGATCCTCATGACATGCAGGAAAAGCAACTAACAGGCCAATAGCTGTGTTCACACAAGCATGGCATACTGATATCCTTCTGATATGGGCAGAGGCCCAATGCTGTCTGTCTGTCACCTGACAAGGTGTATTGGCTCCCTTACTATTGTCCCATGTTGCTGTGGGACTTGGTGTAAGTCTCTCTTAGAGCACACGAGGCACTCCTTCTGGGCTCTGCTGACTTCTTCAATGGTCAATGGCAAGCTCACATTGTTTACTGACCCATGTGCAACAAACACTGGTGTAGCCATTGGGCCACATCAGAGGCAGGCTTTCCTTCTAGGCAGCGCACCTGGGCCAGTGTGTCTGCTTCATCATTCCCTGGGGATGCCAAAGGCAAATGGCCAGTCACATGATATACAGTCATAGTCTTAGGCTGCCCAGAGACCCATAGGTCTTACCACAACTCTTGCCCCCAAAGGGGCTGGTGACCAACAATCCAGTTGGCATGGTACCATGTCAGTAACCACAGGGTCAAGCCCGGATAGACAGCCTAGCTGTCAGTGCAGACAACTATAGGGGAGGGCTCCTGGGTGATCATGAGCTGTAATGCCTGCAACTCATCCCATTGGCTGCTCTTCCCCTCTCCATCCTCCATCCACATTGTCTCAGTCTTAAGATGGAAAGCCATAGCCCTCCACTTTGGGGGCTTCCCACGACTGGAGCCATTTATATACCAAGCATCTTTAGGTATAGGGGCTTTTTCCTCCTGATAAGGACTCCCAGCTACCAATGGCTCAAAAGCAAGTTCTTTCTGCTTTCCACTGGTATATGTCATGGGCCCCAATAAGCATTGGAATTCTCCACTTAAGGGGCTAGTAGAGAGGGCGCTGCACTGCTGTTAATGTGCACCCCATTTGGCCAGTGTAGGCATCTATGCCACACCACTCTGTGTCCTTTGGATCCAGTCTACACCCATGATGGGATGGGTGGTTATTTCCTTAGTCAGAGCTGTTCCAGTGATGGGCTCCCTAGCCAGCAAGGCATGGTACACAGCAGCCAGTTGCTTTTCTATCAAGGTATACCAGACCTCTGCTCCATTCCATAGTTGTGAACAGAATGCAATAGGTTGGCATGTCCATTCAAGCCGCTGCCAAAGACCCCGTCCATAACCATCTTTGGTTACATGAACATCTAGCTCACAGGGCCTTCGTGAGTCCATTACACTCAAGGCCTGTACGGCCTTGACTGCCTGCTTGGCAGCAGTAAAAGCAGCTGCACATGTCTCATCCCAGTCCCACCTGAGGCCCTTTCATACCAACCGGTATAAGGGCTTCAGAATTTGTGCCAAGTGTGGGATAAACACTCTCCAGTAGCCCAAAAGACCCAGAAACTCTTGTAATACTGCCACAGTGGTAGGGGTGGGGAAAGCCTGGACTTTTGTCTATAAGTGCTTCAGGAATAACTTTAGTTTTAACTGACCAGACAACCCCCAAGAATTTTACAGACAAACCAGGTGCCTGAACCTTGGTGCTGTTCACTGCCCATCCTTTCTCCTGTAGATGTTGCAACAGTCTAGGAACTGCCCCTTCTAAATCTGCAAGAGAATCAGACGTGAGCATAATGTCATCAATGTAGTGATACAGCCACACTGTTCGCAGTTTCGTCCAGGTGGCCAAGTCCTGGGCTACAAGTCTGTGACAGATGGTGAGACTGTGGAGGTATCCCTGTGGAATGACAGTGAATGTCCACTTCTGGCCTTCCCACGTGAAGGCAAACTGTTTCTGACTTTCCTGTGCTATGTCAGTAGAGAATAAAGCATTAACAAGGTCCACAACATGACACACCCCTAGTTCATGAGCATGTCCATAAGGGCTGCTATAGAGGGGACAGCAGCATGCAGAGGGGGTGTGTCTTTGTTCAATTCCCTGTAGTCCACAGTCAGACTCCAGCAGCTGTCTGGCTTTTTCATTGGTCACACTGGGGAATTAAAAGGACTATGAGTGGGCTTTATGATGCCGGCCTTCTCCAACTCCTGTAGAGTTTCTCCAATTTCCTTGTGCCCCCCAGGCAATTTATACTGCTAGGCGTTTGTCACTTGCTGAGGTACAGGCAGAGCTACAGGTGGGTGCTTAGCATGTCCACTCAGAACTGCCTTTACCGCATGTACCCTCAGTCTAAACTCACCTGCATTGGTCTGTAACCACAAGCCCTACAGGATATCTACCCCCAAAATATATTCTGGGATGGGAGAAATGTATGCAGTATACTCCTTTAGGATAAACACCCTGTCCTCAATGGAATTTGGGCTTTCTTCACTCTAATTGCCTTACCCCCATAGCCATCTATCACAGCACGGGTCCTGGGAAAATGGTCAGGGTTGCTATAAATCAGAGAATACTCAGCTCCTGTGTCCACCAACGCCAGGACATGTGTACATTCACAGGGGATCAATGAATTGATAATTCTACATGTAGCCTCTGGTCCCCAGCACGTCCCCCGCAGGTGGGGACTTTGAACCCCTGTCAGTTAAACTGTGATGCCCAATCATTGTCCTGTGGGCATGAGGGTCCAGGCAGAGCCTGAGTACTGTCCCCCAGGAAGTCTTGCAGGGACACAGGCCGAACATGGGGCTTTGACTTCCATGTCCTGGACCTCAAAGACTAGAACTGCTGCTCTGGCTTTAATTGGTGCCACAGTTCTAAAAAGATCCTATTGGGCTGCCCATCATGTTTTTCTTTCACTACCCCGGCCTTTATCAAATCAACCCACATCTGGGTCCTCGAGACCTTCATGGGGCTCTTTGCATCTCTTCTTTCAGTTGTAGCCGGTATTTCCTTCCACACTCTTATTGTTTAATCCTCCCCCAGATCTGCTAAAGCACAAGTAGCCTCACTTATGTGTTGCCCTATGTGGGGGACAAGAATAGTCACTAGGGACCCAAACAGAGATGGGGGAGCTGTATGGAGCACCAGATTTTTCATTCCTGTGGTGAACAACTCCTCATCAGGGCCCTGCGGTTCCATATTATAGATGATATTTTTCATACCCAACTCCTGTAACACCTGCTAGAGCTCTGTATATGTTTTCCAGCTAGTGAATAACTTTGGTAAGTCACCCTGATTAGGCCACAATGCCCTGATGGCTGCTGTCAGCCAGTCAGAAGCACCTGATTCCCTGAGGTGACAGGCACTTTGTAACCCCTGCTGGAGGGAAGGGTGAGTCATCAGGGAAGGCAGTCTGTCCATTTCAGAACCCAACAAAACAATGTTTTCCACCCCCATATCCCAGAGACGCAAAAGCCGCATAGGCAGAGGTTCTGATGCCTTCTGCCTACATCAGATGCTCAAGTCCACCAGCTCATCCTGGGTGTAGGGGTGGAGCATGGAGTGCTCCACAACCTGGGGAGGAGGTGGCTCCTCACTGTGAGGAGCCCATGGTCCTTGAGTTCTTATTTTCTTAATTACAACTGGGCGGGCCTTTGATATGGGAGAAGTTGGTGCCTCAAGCAGTGGCCTTGGCAACAGGCTGGCCTTTGGGCCCACACCCCCATCCTCTCCCAAGATCTCCTCCACCATCTCCCAAGCTGAAGGTACTGCTCTTTCCTCCCCCTCCCCCATGGCCTCCTGCCATGTGGCTTCTCCTGCTGCCTCCCTCCTCGCTGCTGCTAAGGAAGTTCCAGGAGCGTGATGTGTCTTATCAATGACTCTCTCTCTTAAGACATCTCATAGGTCATCACCCAGATCCTCTAAGTGATGCTGAAGTGTGTCTCTCTCCTGTCAAAGACTCTCTGTCCTCAATGACCCTCTCTCTCTCCTTCGTAACACTTTTCTACTATCTCGAGAAAAAAAGATCTACAATCCCAGCTACTACATGGCCACTCAGGGCCTCCAAACACTCTTCTATCTCAGGGAGGGCTAATTCCACAGCTTCCAGTGTCTCTACCCTTCTCCAATTCTGGGGAAGGCCACATCTCTCTAGGAGGAGGTGCTTTACCCTAGACCAGTTTCCCACTAGAGGCTCACCAATTGGAAACCTCACAGATAGGGTGCTCCTGGGTGAAGCTGCACCCTCTGTTGCTGAAGCCGTTAGGGCCTCCCCACTATCCACAGGGGGATTCTGGGCATCTCCTCACCATCTCTAGGGGCAGCCCACCCAAGGGCTGCACCCAGGTAGACAGATTTCATGTTCAGAGGTCCTGCAGACTACCGCCAGATGTAACTCCAGGAGTGAAATCCCAGGGCAAAATACCTTTGAAACCAAAATCAGTCAAAGGGAGAAGTAAAGTGGGAGAAACCTGTTTATTTCTTAGAAGCAGTTCACTTCTGCTCTCCCATGTCTCTTGTGACCTGACTGCAGAAGAAGAGGCCCCATCCAACCTCTCTGGTCCAGGTATGCCCTTGCTCACCCTTGTAAGTATCTATTGATATGTGGATGGACTATTTCTCTCCACCCATTGGAAACACCTACTGATATGGAGATGCACTAAGACCAGGCATGAGATTCTGAAAATATTGAAATTTTACCCACATGGTGTAACTGTATTCAAAAGAAATATACTCATTCACTAAAAATTTAGTTATAAAATATGTTCACAGCAGCACTATTTCTAATTTTCCAAACTGGAAAATACCCAATTGCCCATCAACAGTAGAGGGTATGTGGTATATTCATATGATGAAATACTCTACAGTAAAGAGAATCAATGAACTACAACTGCATGCAACAAAATGTGGATGAATATAACAAACATTAATTTGAGCAAAAATGGCCAAAGAAGAGTACACAGTGAAAGTTCAGTAATAGGTAAAAGTATTTCTGATGTTAGAAGTCAAGATAATATTACCCTTTAAGAGACAGAGACTGGAATGTAGCAGAAAAGGGCTTTTGGGGTGCTGGCAATGTCCTGTTTCTTGATTTCAATGAAAGTTTCCCTAACTTATGACTTTTTCTGTTTGTATTTTATGCATCCATAACAAATTATAAAATGAAACTTTCTGAGAAAGGAAACACCAAATCAGAGAGCTTCACCAGCTAATTTTTCCAATGATTTTGGGAGGAAATAATGAAGAGCTTACACAAACTATTTGACAATATAAGAAATGGGAAATAATTCCCCATTTTATGAGTCTAGAATAATCTAGATACCAAAGCTTTACAAGTTTATTACTGAAATAAGAAAATCTCAGGTATGTTCCTTTGAAAAATACAGTGCCAACATCTAAAGAAAGTAATCACAAGACGAATTCAACAATATGTTAAAAATAATAGTAACTAAAATTGAGGGGGTCATTTTTCAGGCGTAGGAGGCAGGAAGGAACAGGCTAATGGTGTATTTCCTACCTCTGAGGCAGTTTAACCCTGACCAGAACTCCTAGAAAAGAATGGCTGGTGAAATATACCAGCTGAAAGAAAAATAGGATTCAGCAGGTATTGCTAAATACTGATTACTGGTATAGGAGCATTTTTAGCATGATATACCTGGTTTCGTCTATAATGTTTATTATAAATAAATCTGTGGTTTATGGGTTGCATCTACATTGAACAATAGAAATTTATCATATAGCCAGAACATGGCTCCCTGAGCTGTAGAATATAAAAGCTGAGCAATAATCAAATGCAGCTCTTTTCCTGTGTTAACATGTCTCCTATGCTGTTTGCACCCATCACTCTGAAGCCTGAATTCATTCTGAGTAGGAAAAGGGAGCTCAGAGAGATGATTGTGAGGAAGTCAGGGCCTCCAGATACTGATATAGCTCCTGCTCTGCATCTTTTACTAATAACTAGTAAAGCTTGGTGCTGAGTAAGACCTCAGTTTCATATAAGTCTGATCAACAATGTGGCCTTCATATTATTACAGAGTCTATTTAACAATACAAAGTCAATGTAATGCAAAATATTGACAGAAAACAAGGAGAAAAACAATATCATCTTAGTAGATGATTTAAAAATTATGTAATTCCATGCCGATTTGTGATCTTTAAAACTTCTTAGAAATAGGGATAAAAGAGAGTTTCTGTCTTGTGAAAAGGATAATGTGAAGCAAAACTATAGCTAACATTTTAGTGGTTATTGTGGGTTGAGTTGTGTCCCCCAAGAAGATACATTGAAGTCCTAACCCTCAGCACCTGTGAATATGACTTTATTTGGAAATAGGGTCTTTGTAGATGTAACAAAGTTAAGATGAGAACATTAAGGTGGGCCCTAATCCTATGTAACTGGTAGCTTTATAAGAAGGAAATCTGGGCACAGACACACAGGGTACACAATGTGATGATGGAGGCAGAGACTGGACTGATGCATCTGCAAGTCAAGGAATGCCTACGATTGCGAGCACCACCAAAAACTGGGAAGATGCAAGGAAGTACTCTGCTCAGAATTTCGAAGGGAACACACTGACGCTTTCATTTCAGAATTACAGCCTCCGTCACTGTAAGGCAATACATTTCAGTGTTTAATGATCCTTAGTACTTTTTTATAGAATCCCCACCTGAATTATTGATGGTTTTCTGCCTGAGATCAGGAATGAGACAAAACAGTGTGATATCATTTCTATTAAATATGAATCTGATGGTCTTAGCTAATGCAATGAGACAAGAAAAATAAATGGAAGAACAAACATTACAAAGGAAAGTTTAACTGTTGGATTTGGTAGTTGCTATGACTGAACAGTTAAAATATCTATAAAAAAATTTAGGGTTAATAAGTGAGTTTTAAATTTCACTGAATACAAAGCTAGATATGTGAATATATCAAATATATTTCTATACATGTAACAGTTATAAAATGAAATTTCTAAACATATGTAATTTTAATAGGCTGAAAATCAAATGTGTATGAATAATTCTCATGAAAGTCTTCCAAAATATCTACACTGAAAATGACAAAATATTATTGAGAGAAATTAGAGAAGATCTAAATAAATGGAAGAAAATAGCATATTTGTAGATTAGATAACTCGGTATGTCAATTATCCTTAAATCTAAAAATTCTATAGAATCCTCTCAAAATTATCAAATGAATCATAATTACATTAAGGTGAAAAAAATCAAGAATACTTAATACAGTCCTGAGTAGAGGAAAGGGTGGAAAATTCACATGAGCACATGTATAAAGACTTATTTTAATGCTATAGTAGTTAAGAAAATGTGATACTGGTGTTAGAATAAACAAACAGGTTGGACCCACATATCTACTTTCATCTGATGCACAGAGGTGAGGAGAAGAAGATCCCCTTTTCATTAAATTATATTGGGTCAATTGAATATCCATGTAGAATACTGAATCTCTATTCCTACCATATTTCATAACACACACAAAAGTTAATTCCAGATGGGTGAAAAATCTCAGTGTGAAACGTGAAAGTATAATGCTTTTAGAAGAAAACACAAGATAATAGTTTCATGACCTTGGGGTAAGCAGAGACATTTAAAGCAAGACACAAAAAGTGCAAATTGTGATTGGAAATGTTGATAAATTGGACTAAAATTAAGAACATCTGTTCCTTAAAAGATACCATTATGAGAGTGAACATGAAGCTGCAGAGTTGTAAAAAAACATTTGCAATATATATATCTGGCAGAGGACTCATATCCTGAGCAAAGCATGAATTCTTACAAATAACTAACAAAAAGGCAGAAACCTCAGTAGAAAAATGGCCAAAATGTTGAACAGTTACTTCATAAAAAAGGATATTGAAAATATCTCTAAACATATGAAAAGCTGCCCAACTTCCTTAGTCATCAAGGAAACACAAATTAAAGCCACACAATAAGATCAAATTATCCATAAGCCAGAATGTCTAAAATTAAATCAAAGCCAAGTGGATGAGTATGCGAAACAACTTGATCACTCATACATTGTGCTGGGAGTGTAATTAAAACAGGCACTTTGGGAAACTGATAGTATCTACTAATGCTGAACATTTGCAAATTCTAAGATCCAGCAGGACTCTCCAGAGAAACAGACCCAATAGGACAAATGATAGAGAGATGATAGTTAGACAGATAGATAGAAAAATAGATAAATAGATGATGGATAATAGATACATAGATAGATACATAGATAGATAGATAGAAAGGAATTTGCTCATCTGATTATGGAGTCTGACATGTTCCAAGATGTGCAGGATGAGTCAGCAAGGTGGAGATGCAGAAGAGCTGATGGTGTAGTTATAGTCCAAAGGCAGGAAAAGGCCCACATCCCAGCCTGAAGGCTGTCAGGCAAGAGGAATTCTTCCTTACATGGGGAAGGGTCAGTCTTTTTGTTCTATTCAGATCCTCAACTGATTAGAAGGGGTCACACGCATTATGAAGGGCAATCTGCTTCACTCAGTTTACCCATTTAATTGATTATCAATTTCATCCCCAAACACCATCACAGAAATACCCAGAATAATGTTTGACATATAGTAAAACTGGGTACCTGTGGCCCTATCAAATTAACACAAAATTAACCATCACAATATCCAATGGGAATGCAAACAATGTTCTCCAAAAGACATGTTCAAGAATATTAATTGCAGCACTGTTTATAATAGCTTCCCACTGGAAACAACCCAGTTTCTATCAATAATAGATACAGCAGTATATTGCTATAATCACGTACTATATGACAATTAGGATGAACAAGCTAAAACTACATCCAAGAACATGGATGGATCTTAAATTAATGTGGAGTGAAGGAAGCCAGACTCAAAATAATACATTCTGTAAGATTCAATTTATATGAATGCAAAAACATTCAAACCTAATCTCTAGTAACAGAAGTCAGGTTATAATCATTACTTTGTGGGGAGGGCTAATAACTAGAATGGATCTTCCTGCTTGTAGCTAACATTTTTTTTTCTTGATCTGGGCACTGATTACAAGGTGTTTCAGTTTTGTGAATTTATTTGAGCAGTACTTTAAGGATTTTATATAACTTTTATAATTTTACGCCTTTATTATGTTTTTCTTCAACAAAAATTTTGTATTGAAAAAGGAGCCAAATAAAGCATATTTAGAAAACAAAAACTGAATTTTAAAATCAGCAGAAATTATGTGTGAAAACATCACAGAGATGGGTTTCTGAGAAAGTGAAATAATCCCAGAGGAAAGCCTATCATGCAAAAAGAAATGGCATGTTTAAGACAAAAAGTAAGCATGAGAAAAGTATAAAGAAACATTTACTGATTAAGACAATCACAGTAAAAATAATAATAAGCAACAATAATGACATTCAAATTCAGGGATAAAAAGACAAGAAAGAAACAAAGCCTCCAATGATAATGACATATGATACTCAAAGGGTGCAATCTAACTCCTCAGATTGTGTTGGAGGGGGGCAAATATAATGCTTAACTTTAAATGATGGAATACTAATACTAAATATCTATTTTTGAATGTTACGGGTAGGGAAGCTATCTGCTTCAAGCCACGAAGGAATCACTGCTACCATAAACAATTATGAAATTGGATAAAACATCAGGCACCTGTGTTTAGATGCTGGAAAATGAGCAGTATAGGACTGTAATGCCAGAATGAAGAGAAAAAGGGAGCCCTGCACCGCTTTTGCTCTCTGCCTGGGAGAACTTTTGGGACTTTGATATGGAGAGATGGAATCCAAGCAGAGCTCAGTTATGTTATTGAGCTGAGGAAGTCAAGACTGGATTTCTAGGCTGCAGAAAGTGGTTGTAATTTGTATGTTAGTGTATCTAAGAAGAGGGTGTAATGCAGAGGGTGGTGGTCCAGAAATCTGTGAGTTAACCATGAGTCTTTGGTCAGGAACTGGGTTGCACATGCACAGACGAAACTCCACAAAGCCTAAGAGAGACTGCCTGTTTTGGGGATAAGACAGAGATGCCAGAGATGGTTCTGTGCTGAGGAAAGTTGGTGCTTTGGACCAGCCAGAGTAGAGAGTTTGCTGAATATGTTGGCTGTTCAGTTGAAAAGCCAGAAAAGCCAATGCCTAGGGTCAAGGATCATACCCTAGAGTAAGGATGAGACCCTGGACTAAGTTTAAAACTAAGGTAATAACCCAAGCAAAGAATAAAACCAATGCCCTGTCAGTAACTGCCTGCCAGGACAAACCTCAGTGCTCTTTAAAACCCTCCCTATAATGTACCATCTACTATATCCAGCATGCATTAAAAAGTAACTGGCAGAGGAGCTGAACAGACAGTCCTCCAAAGAAGAAATTCAGATGGCCAACAGACACATGAAAAGACATCGCTGTCATCAGAGAAATGCAAATTAAAAGCACAATGAGATATCACCTCACACCAGTAAGGATGGCCACCATCCAAAAGACAAACAACAACAAATGTTGGCGAGGTTGTGGAGAAAGGGGAACCCTCCTACACTGCTGGTGGGAATGTAAATTAGTTCAACCGTTGTGGAAAGCAGTATGAAGGTTCCTCAAAAAACTCAAAATAGAAATACCATTTGACCCAGTAATTCCACTTCTAGGAATTTACCCTAAGAATGCAGCAGCCTAGTTTGAAAAAGACAGATGCACCCCTATGTTTATCGCAGCACTATTTACAATAGCCAATAAATGGAAGCAACCTAAGTGTCCATCAGTAGATGAATGGAAAAAGAAGATGTGGTACATATACACACTGAATATTATTCAGCATTAAGAAGAAAACAAATCCTACCATTTGCAACAACCTAGATGGAGGTAGAGGGTATTATGCTCAGTGAAATAAGCCAGGCGGAGAAAGATAAGTACCAAATGATTTCACTCATATTTGGACTATAAGAACAAAGAAAAACTGAACGAACAAAACAGCAGCAGAATCACAGAACCCAAAAATGGACTAACAGTTACCAAAGGGAAAGGGACTAGGGAGGATAGGTACCAAAAAGAAAGGAACTAGGGAAGGGAGGGATAACGGCAGGGAAAAAGAAAGGGGTCATCACAATTAGCATGTATAATGTGTGGGAAGGGCTGTGCAACACAGAGAAGACAAGTAGTGATTCTACAGCATCTTACTACGCTGATGGACAGTGACTGTAATGGGATTTGTGGGGGGGACTTGGTGAAGGGAGGAGCCTAGTAAACATAATGTTTTTCATGTAATTGTAGATTAATGATAACCAAAAAAAAGTAACTGATACATGAAGCAGCAGAAAAATGGTGGCCCATAATTAAGAAAAAAAAAAGACAGTCAATAGAAACATAATTCAAGGTGACCCAGATGTTGGAAATGACAGACAAGTATATTAAATAAAGTCTTTTGAATTTCTTTTAAAATATGTCTAGAAGGAATGATTAGACTGGGAAACTCAGGAATGAAATTGAAATCACAAAAAATAAATAGAAACTCTAGAACCTAAAAGGATAATATTTGATACGAAATATTCATTGGATAGGCTTAACACCAGATTGGGCCCTTAAGAGGAAAGGATTATGGAATTTAAGGGCAGATGAAGTGAAAATGATCTTATGTGAACAACACAGAAAACATTGGTAACAAAATGGGCAGAGCCTTGGCTATAATATAGGGTGATGTCAAATACTCTGACATGTGAAATTTGAAGTCCAGAAGATGAGGAAAGAAATGGGGCAGGAAAGAAGAGTTAAAGAATAATTGAAAAAATTTCCAAATTTAGTGAAAAAATATAAACCTCAGATCCAATAGCTCATTAAACCTCAAATAAGATGTAAACAGAGAGGACCACCCCTAAGTACACTGAAATCATAGATATGAAAAACAAAGGTACAAAAGTTTAAAAGCAATGAGAGGGAAAAAGAACCATTATATTTAGGGGAACACAAATGACAGCCAATTTCTTGTTAGAAACAATGGAGGACAACTAATAATGATATAGTTGAAGTGCTTAAAAAATCCTGTCAACCCAGAAATCTGTATCCAGCAAAAATATTCTCAAAAATGGGGATGAAAAAAGATAAATAATAGCTGTGCATATTTGTCTCTAGCAGATCTAAACTACAGGACATACCAAAAGTTTTATAATGGGCAGCGATATGAAGTGGGAATTTGGATCTATTTGAAATAGGAAGAGCTCCATAAATAATTAATATTAAAAATTATAAAAGATTATCTTTTTCTCCTAACTTTATTTTTTTAAAATTCAACTCATTGTTTAAGTTAAAAAGTAATGACATCACAATATGGGGTTTATTACCCATGTAGTTGTACAAAGAATAAGACAAGTAAATAGAATTTTACTTGTTATAAGATTTTACACTTCACAGCAAATTGCATAATAACCCTCATAGAAAGTCATAAGTTAATGATGCACATTGCAGTTCCTAGAGTAAA
Source organism: Manis javanica (assembly GCF_040802235.1). NCBI lineage: Eukaryota > Metazoa > Chordata > Mammalia > Pholidota > Manidae > Manis > Manis javanica. Next base: position 18,631,519 of record NC_133173.1, read on the forward strand.
CATTTAATAAATGCACAGTAGTATAATTAAAAATGCAACAGAGAAAATAAAATAAAATAGTATATAATATTTTGAGCAACCAAAATAAAGCAGTAAACTGGAATAGAAGTACAAACAATGGATTGCTTAACCAGAAAACATATATATCAAAATGATAGACTTAACCAAATCAATAATTATATTGAATGTAAATAGAACAACATACTAAATAATATTTAAGATATTCATGCTGTAAAAATACAACAGAAAACTGTATGCTATCTCTAAGACACATTTTAAATAAAAAGCCGTGAGTTGCAAGTAAAAGATTATTTTTAAAAATGTGATATGCAAACAGTACGAGAAAGGTTGTGTAACTATAATTATATCAAAATAGGCTACATGACAAGGAATATTATCAGAATTAAAGAGCAATGTTTCATAATTCTAAAAGGTTCAGTTCATCAGCATAACAATCATTAATTTATAAACACATGATAATTGATTCAAAATACGTGAAACAAAACTAGCAAAACTAAATGGAGAATAAGAATAATCATCAAACACAGTCTCAAAAATTAAAAAATCAGTAAGGATACAGAATATGTGAACAACTGTATCAACTCATTTGTCCAATTTAAATTTATAGAACACTTAGTAACTTCAGAACACATATTCTTCTCAAGTACACATCAGATGTTCCCCATGATAGAACACTTATGCTGATTTGAAAAATTAAGTCAAGTCTTGCTATAGTTAAAAGGATGGAAATCATAGAATATTTACTCCCACCACAAACGAGTTAAATAAAAATTATGTATCTAGAAAAGACACAAATTTTGGAAATAAGCCAGAAAACTTTTAAATAAACTATTGGCCAAAGAGATTACAGGAAAATTAGAAAATATACTGAACTGCAGGTAATAGATATAGAGCTCATCAAAATTAGTAGGCGGCAGCTAAGGCAGTACATAAATAGGAATTCATATCTTTAAATACTTATATTTGAGAGGAAATCTAAAACCAGTGATCTCAGCTTATACCTTAAGAAGTTTGCAAAAGGTGCGTGAGTTGAACCCCAAATTGGCAGAAGGAAATGATAAATGTAAGAGTAGAAATCAATGAAATTAAAAAAAAATAGAGTTAAGAAAATGAACTCAGCACAAAATTAGTTTTCTAGAAGGATTAATAATAGTGATAAACCCTTGCAAGAGTAATCAAGGACAGCAACAACAAAAACCCTACAAATTTTTGGAAACAGGAATAAAGAGGAGGTATTATCACATGGCTTACAGACATAAATATGGTAATTTAGGAATATAGTAAACAACCTTGTGCCAATAAGTAGACAAGTAAACAAATAATATAGACAAATCTACTGAAAAATTCTACTTCATAAAAATTTTCACAATAAAAATGTAGAAACTGTTAATCATAGTGTATCTATTAAAACTTGAGTTCATATTAAAAAAAATTTCCCATAAAGAAAACTCCAGATACATATAGCTTCTCAAGTTAGTCTTATCAAACATTTAAAGAAGAAATATTATCTTGCATAAGCTCTTTCAGAAGATTAATGAGGAGGAAACATTTACCAATTTACTTCGTGAGGCCATAGTGGTTCTTCAATAAGAATTGGACACTGATATTACAAGAAATGAAAATTAAAGAGCAATATCTCTTTTAGATGTAAATGGAAAATTCCTTAAAAATTTATCAACACATCAACTTCAGTATTAATCAAATCCACGAGCAAGTGACTGTGGTTTAATGTTTCATTAACATTGAAAAGGTCTCAGAATTGTTTCTTTTTTTTTTTTGGTATCATTCATTAATATACAATTGCTTGAGCAACATTGTGGTTACTAGATTCCCCCCATTATCAAGTCCCCACACCATATCCCATTGCAGTCACTGTCCATCAGCGTAGTAAGATGCTATAGAGTCACTACTTGTCTTCTCTGTGCTGTACTGCCTTCCCCGTGCCCCCCGCTACATTATGTGTGCTAATCATAATGCCCTTTAGAATTTATTCTTTTTATATTGTTTTTGCCCCATATTCAGTCTCCTCTTCTATTGGATAACAAATACATGAAAATTAGACCTGACCCTCCATTTCTTTTTCTCTTTGGCATTTTTCCATCCTTTTGACTTCCATGCTTCAGTCTATCTTTACCAATTCATTCTTTTTTTTTCTTTGAGTCTGCTACTGTTTTTTTTAAATGCATTTTATTATCATTAATCTACAATTACATGAAGAACATTATGGTTACTAGACTCCCCCCTTCACCAAGTCCCTCCCCACAAACCCCATTACAGTCACTGTCCATCAGCGTAGTAAGATGCTGTAGACTCACTACTTGTCTTCTCTGTGTTGCACAGCCCTCCCTATGTCTCCCCACATTATACATGCTAATCGTAAGACCCCCTTTCTTTTTCCCTGCCCTTATCCCTCCCTTCCCACCCCTCACTAATTCATTCTTAAGCTCTGTCGAATCTGCTGCTAATCCCATCTATGGAATATTTTATTCAAGATTTTGAAGTTTTTTTTTTGTTTCTAGTTTTCTGCAGTTTGAGTATGATATGCCTCATGATTTTGGTTGCTATTTATTATTGTATTTATCTTGGTGCTGAGAGTCTTAAATCTGTAGTGTTGTGTTTGTCATTAATTTTGGAAAGATCACAGATACTTCCTGCAAATATTTTTTTCTGTCTTTGGAGTGCAGCCTTCACAAGTGTTTCTGTCCCTCCTCCAGGGTTCCTCTCCGCCCCTTACTCTCTTCCATGGCTGCAGCATTTCCAATCTATTTTCATTAAATCAATTCCATGTCGACATTTTTTGCCATAGCTGGGGCAGGCTGAAGTGTAGTGAACTTCCCTTACTGTAGCTGGGATGAGGTTTCTGTGCCACCATCTGATGAAGGCCTTTCCCCTGTAGAGAAAGTCTTTGGTAAGAAGGAAGGTCTGGGAGGGTTTACCAATGGCTGTTCTTCCTTCTTTTTGCCATGTCCACAAGGGAATCTTTCTTATATCCTCACTTTGAGAACCTGTTGTTCCTGGAGGGAAAGGGTCACATTCTTTCTATGAATGTGACCCCAGGGAGATTCAAGATGTCAGGCTAGTCCTCATTCAGCCTCCAGACTCCAGGAACTCAATTACTAGTTACGTAAGTGGTCCCACTAATTTAGGATGTCTAATAGCTTATGTTCTACAAAAGCAAATGTCAGGTGCTATATCTCTGGGTGTGCATGACTCTCCAGATTTTGGGGCAGTTTGCCAGCATGTTCTTATTGGAAGGACAGTAGTGTGACTACCAAGTTCTTTACATGTCAGAGATAAAACAACAAGTCCTAGCCAATGAATTCATAAGTTTAGTTTAAGTTTTTAATTTACTTTTTGATTATAGACTTTTGTTTGGTTCTTTTTTAGTATTTACTCTCCACTAATATCCATTTTTGTAAACTCCTTTGGACATAAAAAATATAATAAATATAGTCCTTTTAAAGGCTATGCTGCTTAATTTCAATTTCTTGAGTTCATTGGTCTATTTCTATTGAATTTGGTGTTCCTGTTTGTTTCTAATTGGTCTTGTATCCTCATGCACCTGGCTCCTTTTTTCATAAACTTTTTAGTTACAATGGTTTTAGATTTACAGAAAAGTTGAAAAGCTAGTACAGAAAGTTTCCATATGCCTCTCACCCATGTTTTCTATTGTTAACATCTTTTATTACTATGATACATTTGTGACAAAATGAACAGACATTGATACTTAACCATTAACTAAACTCTGTACTCTATATCACTAGTTTTACCCTAATATCTTTTTTTTTCTGTTTTAGAATCCCATCAAGGATATCAGATTACATTTGGCTACCATGTTTCCTTAGTTTCCTCTGGTCTGTAGAAGTTTCTCAGGCTTTCCTTGTTTTTGGTGACCTTCAGAATTTGTAGAAAGTCACCTGATTACTATTTATTCTATGCTGGACATTGCATCTCAAAATTACTTGTAAAAATAATTTGAGGCTTATGATAATATTATCTTTTACCATAGGGGATTTGCATTTGCTCTAACCAAGTACCTGGGAGTACAGTCTGGATTTATCTCAGTGTAATTTCCAGAACTTAAACGATTCAACATGAGGTCTAGTTTACTTCTAATTCACACTTCTGATTTTTACAGCCAATTCAGGTGCTAACACCAAGCAAGAGTTTCCCTAGCTCTTTCCTCCTGTTTGTCCTCTATCAGTTCTTGTCTTTCTAACCTCCATGATTGAGGCATCAGCCAATCCTCTTTCAGCTTCAGCTTCTGGAATGGCAAGTGCCACCATGGAAAAAGTTCCTCCAAATGTTGTGTTAATATTTCTGTGTCTCTGTCTTTCTCAAGATCCTTGTTTTTAGTGGACACTGTCTTGGTGTTCATTGTCTTCTTAGCCTTCTGATATCTTCAAATGCGATGACAAACCAACTTTATTGAGGGATAATTTACATGTAATAAATTCTGTAAGATTTGATTAGTATTACAAATGTGTATACTTGGATAGCCAGCATCATAATCAAGACAGGGAATGTTATCATTACAACAAAAAGGTCCCTGTTCCTTCTCATTGAACAACCCCTTGCCTCTGGACCCAAGCAACACTAAATTATCTTTCACTGTAGATTCCTTTTACCTTTTCTAGAACTTCATAAAAATGGAATCATACAGTACATGTACTTTTGTGTCTGGCTTATGTCTTTAAGGATAATGCCAAACAAAATTTTAAAACATATTTTGACAAATATTCCAGTTGTTATCAATGGGTTTTTCTGATTTCAATTCTGCCATTACAGAAACTGGTAGTCTCTTGTTGCTTTGCTCTTCCATAAGAATTTTAGGATCCGCTGGTAAATCTTCACAAAATAATCTTTTGGGACAAATTAATCTCTTAGGATAAATTAACAATGACATTAATTTATGGAATAATTTGGAGACTACCGACATTTTTAACATAGTAAATCTCCCTAACTGTAAATCCATCACCTTTCCATTTATTAAACTAAGTGGAAACTAAATAATATCTTAAAATATTCTCAAAATAAGTGCTAGATAATCTTTGGTTGATGAACTTCTAGGTAGTAGTTTGTTGGTATTATGAATGAGATACTGAAAAAAGAGTTTTACTTGGTTGTTAACATGTGTAGATACTTCTCGTTGTTACGGAAAATACTGTTACGGAAAATACTGGAAAACCTGGACTGGATCACTGACGGAAGAACCAAGCACGCTCGGAGGTCTTGGAGTGTTGAGGCTTTATTTCACACTGGTGGGCCCAGAGGGGAGTAATCTCCCAAGGTCTGAGCCCTGAGCACAAGCAAGGGGAGTAATTTATATTATTTTGATATGTGGCATTTCGGCATGTGCAGGGCAAAAGAAGGGCCTGAAGAAGGGAAGGAGGGGCTGGGGTGGGCGGGGCCTTACCAATTGGAGGAAAAAAGCCATTTGCTGACCTTGACGGCTGTGTCGAATATTTTCCTTACCATAGTAATATTGAATAGAAATTGTAATAGAAACTTTATACTATTCCTGATTTTAAATGAAATATTTTAAATGTTTGAACATTAAACAACAGACCAAGAAAAAAGCCACACATCATATAAATAGATGCAAAGAAAGTATGTGATGAAATTAGATACCCATTCATAGTAATTCTCAAAAGAAATAACACAAAAACTAGGAGTAGAAGAGAACAGCTGTACTCTAATCAAATAAATACATGAAAAACCTACTACTAGTTTCATGTTTAATGGTGAGAACTAAATTATTGCCCTCTAAGATCAGGAAAAAGAAAAGGATGTCCACTCTCACCATTCTTATTCATTATCATCCTAGAAGACAAGAAAAAGAAATAAATGGTGTACAGATTGGGAAGGATGAAATAAAACTATACTCTCAGATAATATGATTGTTTTCATAAGAAAACATCAAAGAGTCTATAAAAAAACCCCCACAAAACTTGTGGAACTAATTAAATGAATACAGCCAGAGTATAGGATGTAAAGTCAATATGCTAAAGTACACTGGTTTACTATATACCAGAAATTGGAATTTGAAATTCAAAGAGCAATACAATTTACAATAACACCAAAATAAATAAGTGTTTTTGTATATAGCTAACAAAATATGTACAAAATACATTATGCAGAAAACTGCAAAACATCAATAAATCAAAGATGATCTAAATAAATGGAGAAATAGTCTATGTTCATTGATTGGAAGAACTGATACTTTTATGATGCCAGTTCTTTACCATTTGAACTATAGATTCAACATAATCCAAATTAAAATACCAGCAAACTATAGGATAAAACTATAAAACCAAGGGAAAAATATCTATAGGACCTTGGATTTGGTGAGAATTTTCTGCATACAATACCAAAACCATGATCCATGAAAGAAAAAACTGGTCATTTAGAATTTATTAAAATTAAAAACTTTTGCTCTGCAAAAAACATAGTTAAAAGAATAAAAAGACAACTCACCAATAGGAAGAAAATATTTACAAATCACACATCTGACAAAAGACTGTTATCCAAAATATACAAAAAGTACTTAAAACTCAATAAGAAAAGAAAACAACTGAATTTAAAAATGTGCAAAAGACATGAACAGACATCACAGACATCTCACCAAAGAAGATGTATAGATGACAAATAAGTATATGAAAAGAATCATAACATCATTTGTCATGTCAAATTGAAATGACACATTGTTCTTGTTGAGAAAACAACACTTTATACCTATTAGAAGGGTAAAATTACAGAACACTGATAATGCCAATTGCTGACAGGAATATAATGCAACAAGGACTCTTCTAATTTCTGATGGGAATACAAAGTGGTACTATGGCCACTTTAGAAAATAATTTGGCAATGTCTTAACTAAATGCTCTGAAACCTGATGTTCACACATACACAAAAAATTGCACTTGAATATTAATTACAGCTTTCCTATTCACCAAATTTATAATCAGCAAAGACTGAAAACAAGGTGTCCTTCTATAGGTAGATGGGTAATCAAACTGTGTTACATTCATATAATTGAACAGTATTAAGCAATAAGAAAAAATAATCTATCAAGCCGTCCAAAAAGAAAAGGATGACTCTTAAAGGTATATTGCTAAATGAAAGAAACCAGTCTTAAAAGGCTACATATTTTGTGATTCCAAAAGTGTGACATTGTGGAAAAGGCAAAAAAACTGCAAGGATGAGAAACAGATCAGTGTTTGTCAAGGATTTGGGAAGAGGAGAGATAAACAGGTGAAGCAAGGGGGAGTTGCCAGGACAGAGGATCTCTTCTGTATAATACTTTCATGGTACAGACATGCCACTGTGCATTGTTTCAACATGCTTAGAACTTAGAGCAAAAAATAAAAAATGAGCCTCGACAGCTGCAAATTTTTTAAATCATCATTTAGGATTTCAGGGGATCCCATGTTGGAATGTTGACTGTGAAAAAAGAAATCTAAGCCTATCAAAAATATCTGAAATACCGTCAGTGAAGGGGCTGGGGAGAAAGTATTGACCTAAGTAACGTTGGAAATGAGTAGAGATTTTAAGGGCAAAAGGGTCTACATGAGCCCTGTGCTCTAGATGGTAAAACACGATTCTGAAATCTTTATACACGCATACTAGAATTCAGCCAGTGAGGATGTAGGTGGTGATGGTCCGAGCCACACTTCTCACTGGCTTTGGAGGTTATCTGCAAGCAAGCGGTGGAGGCCAAAATGATCCTGTGGTATTGTATTAGAGTCGGAGATGTCAGTGTCAACTTAGCTATGGCTTAAAATAGATACAAATAGGAATATGTATACACAGGTTAGATAAACATTGATCTCCTTCCTCTGACAGGCCTAGAAGCAAGTCACCCAGTAGCAACAATTATATGCAGTGCTCAGATCTTCATTTCCAATAACATTTTCAAACAAAAGGTAGGGGATCCCTGGAGACATGGATGATTCTAGGACTGGAGCCAGAAATATTACAAGATACATCTGGAACATCTTGTAGTCCTAGGAAGTATGCAAATACTCAAAACTGCAAGGGACTATATCAAAGGGATAGAGGAGCCAACGAAGGACCAAAGGGCTCCTAATGACCAAAGTGGGAACACTTTGAACAACAGGATGATTTGTATCAGAATATAACCCAAAGTATAAGATAAATATCCATGAATCTATGCAGACATAAGTAAATGATTGAATAAACCAATAAATGGGGGAGGAAAGAGGACTTTCCCAAGCAGAAGAATTTAAAATGATTTATATAAATTCTTTGAGGAGGTAGAACATGATTCCCTACTCCTTGCATGTGGCTGTGCATAGTAAAGTCATTCCAAAGGGCACGGTACAGAGGAAGGTAAAAAAGAGTAACTTTACAAAGGAGAACACTTTATCAACCCAGGGGATCAAGGTCAACATTAGCAATGACAGGTCATGTTGGCAGTGTGTATCCTTGATGTGATCTGATGAGAATGGCGTTTTACCTCTGTGAAATTCGTTCCCCAAACCCGCAACCTCAATCTATTCTCTAGAAAAGCCCCAACTGGGGGGCATTCTGCAAAAGACCCGACCAGTACTCAAAAAAACTATCACAGCCATCAAAAACCAGGCATGACTGAGAAACTGTCACAGCCAAGGGGAGCTCAAGGAGACAGGTTACAGAAATGTGATGTGGTATCTGGATGGGATCCTGAAACAGAGAGACAATTGGTAAAAAGGAAGAGAATCTGAATAAAGTATGGTCTTTAGTTAATAATAATGTATCGAGATTCTTTTATTATTTGGAAAAACGTACCATACTAATGTTGAATGTTAACTTAGTGGAGACTGGGTATTGAGTATATGAGAATTCTCCGTATCATCTCCACAACCTTTTCTTTTGTGAAACTAAAACTATTCTAAATTTGAAACTTTATTCAAACACAAAAGCAAAATTATAACATTTACTGTAGGATTTTAGAAGATACCCTTGTTCAGGTTAAGGTGGTCTCCTTCAATTCTAGGTAGGTTTATTTTTTAATCCTGAATGGGCATTGGATTTTATTCAGTATATTAAATTTTATTCAATATATGTTGACATGATGATATTTTTTTGTTAGCTGGTTAATATGGTGATGAGTATTTTGCCTTCCTGGGATAAAGTCTTGTTAGAGAGTGGATTGTGTCCTCCCAGATTCATATGTTGAAGCTCCAACCCCTTTCCCCCATGTTACTCTATTTGGAGATGGGGCCTTTAAGAAGGCAAATAAGTTTAAAAGATGTCATTTGAGTGGGGCACTAATCTGACGGAAATGTAGCCATCCATAAGCCAGGACAAGAGGTCTTACCAGATACTAACCCTGACAGCACTTTGATCTTGGACTTCCAGCTTCCAGAACCGTGAGAAACTGAAATTATGTTGGATAGACCACCCAGTCTGGGGTATTTTGCTACACCAACCTGAACTAATAATACAACCCTACTTGATAATTACGAATTTTTATGCTTTTTTGAATTGGGTATGCTATTGTAATGTGATTTTTACATTTAATTCTGTAAGTTGTATTGCCCTATTTTTTTCTTCTCATAGCATCATGTGAGCCTTAGTACTTTGGCCTAACTGTTCTTCTGTTAGGCAAGAAGAAAAATTAATATTATTGATGTAAACATTTAACCTACAAAGTTGGACTAGAAATAAACTACAAGAGTATAGGCAGGAAGAAACTTTAAAAAGATAAATTTGAAATTCACGAAAAAACAAGCATGTAGTAGGGTTGGTAACAAAATTAAAATATGGTTCTTTGAAAAGACTAATCAAGAAAAAATAAAAGAACTTACAAAAAGAATATTAAAATGAAGAAGAGGAAATGTGTAAATATTTTGTTCATTGAAGATTGTGTTTTCACTATTTGTTGGGTATGTATGATTTTTAAATGTCTAATGGATCGGCCTTCTTAGGTACATTTAAAAAATCTCCAACATACTTTGTAATTTTGTCTAGGTGAATTTTCTGTAACATTTTTGTAACAGGAGGTTTTTCCTGTTAACCTGAATGTCATCTTGCAAGCACCAGAAATATTCTCCTAGGTTATATCTTTTCTCCTTCTAAATTATTCTTACTGTTTCTTACCAGTCATTGATTGTTGAGATTGCATATAAGTTTACTGCTCTTTGTCTCTTTTAAATTCTGCTTTGTCTTTGCTGTTTTGCAGTTTCACTACCTTCACTATCTAGTTACAAGTTTTTCTTTAACATGACCATTGCTTTTTGTACTTCCTCAGTTTGAGATTCACACCTTTTTTTCAGTGCGGAAAAAACTCAGTCATTTTCTCTTTGAAGATAGTCTCACCCAGTCTCTTTATTAATATTTTCTAGAACTCCTATTAGATGAATCCTTATTCTTTTTATCTCTTAACCTTTTTTATCAATTCTGTTTTCTGGGTAACTTTTTCAGCTCTTTGTCCAAAATACAAATCTTCTCTTCACTATCTAATCTCTTTAACAAATTTGCTAAACTTTCCATTTTAATTGCTACAGGGTTTTTCCTAGATGCTCATGTTTTGTTTGTTTCTTTTCTTTTGTGATCTGTTCTCTCTCTATGCTGTTAATTCCCATTTTACTCCCTGTGCACCATTATTACTGATACTGTTTACCTTTGTGTTGTTTTCCCAGGCCCAGAGAGGAAGGCTGTGCTTTAGAGCTTCCCTTACTTTAGGTTGTGACTACTGACTAGGTTCCGGCCAAAGGAATGTGGGCAGAAATGATACAAACCATTCACAAGGCCTGACCCAGACCAGGTACATTCCTAATTGCTCATAGGCTGAATGTACACTGGGGCTCCAGCAGGTAGCACTGCTCCTCTCTCCACCCCACTCCCAGAACAGAGTCAATCCAGTTGTTGAAAAGATCCTGAACACCTGAAAGACCTGGGAAGTGTAGTCACCTCGGAAAGTCACTAGAACTCTTTTGTTACAGTGAGAGGGAGAAATAAACTTTGGTAATATCAAGCCAGTAAGATTTGTGGGCTATTACTGAAGCTGACATAACTCGCCATGATCAACAACATTAGCATTTTAAGCACTTATTTTATAGTTTTTTTTCAAATGACCTTATTATCTCAAATTGTGGGGCACTAATTTTCCTTGTATTCTGCCCGCGGACTTCCCCTTACTCTTGACTATTAACTCATATGGCATGTGGCTCGTTTCCTTGTTTTATATTTTTTAGTTTGCATTCATTTTCATGAAAATTATACATTTTTGGGGAGTCCCATGTATGTGATGTTATTGAAGTCTTCCTCCGGAGGAATTCTTGAATTCTAACCCATGGCGTAGTATACATTTGAAATTCACACCTAAGTCTAAAGCACTTTTGGGCTTTTAAATGTGCGTTGTTTTGTTTTGTCTTTCTCTACCCAGAAGCATAGCAGAAAATATGCTTCCTCTTGTTTCCCTGGATCATGGGATTTTCTGGCCTCTTTTACACAGAATGGGACATCATTCCAGGCTTTGGGTTTACGTGGGTATCTCCACTGTAGTCCCCCGCCTCTTACAGGCAACCTCACTGGGGTGTGTCAAAAACCCATTCTTTTCCTTGGAGCCCTTGCCTAGGTCTGTCCCTCCCTGGCGCTGTGGTAGCAGCTTCAGCCTGTGGGTACAGTCTCTGGATCTGTTTCTGGCCCATCTTTCTAAGCTCAAGTATATATTTTCTCTTGTTTTCCTACCATTTCTTCATATTAGAATGGGTGTGAGGGGGGCACACCCACTCACAGAAGCACGTCCTACTCTTTTCTTCCTTTTCCAAATGAGAAAAACTGAGTCCTGTGGATGGGGGTGAAATATAGCCAAACTCACGGATCTACTTACTGGCACAGCACAGACTAGAATTTAGGTTTCCACACTCTTGTCAGCTTTAAGTTGTGAATGAATGGGTGGATTATGCTTGTACGTCGTCCAGGTGCCCAGCAGAGCAGAGGGCATAGCAGAGAACAAGGCCGGAGCATAGGGCACGAATACCTGTTGTCCCACCAGGAAATGATTTCTTTCTACGATTCTGTATTTATGGGGTACAAAGAAGGTAAGGAAGTAGCTATACTTTCAGGAATATGATCCCAAATAAGAAACCCAAAATACATGAATTCCCTTGGCCCTTGAGCTCCCATCCCTCTAGAATGGGAGCTTTTAGGTACTTTGAGGGAATGTGGTAGGAGAGTGAGTGCTACCATCATATGACCACGGGAGGTGGTGTGCCCGTGCTCTATTCCATTGTTGGGTTTTATTTTCCTTCTCTGACTCCCTTTCTACCAGTAGCTGAAAACCTATAGCACATTCCAGTCACCAAGTGCCAGCTCTGTGAGTATCCAGACTGCCACAGATGGTGTGGAACTCAGGAGCTAGATGAAGCCAAGAACACACCTGTCTGCCCACCAGGAAACCCTGCCCTGGTATCCCTTTCTCCATGCTGAACACCTCCTCTGAGGCAAACCCAGGTCAGCTGTCACCTCTTCTATGAACCCTTCTCCAGAGAGAATGAATCCTTCCTGCCTCTAGGATCCTGTCGCAGTCATCAAAGCCAATACTGATTATTTGTTTACACGTGCATCAGTTAACAGCTGTGAACTTGCTACAAGACACTTGATTGCAAGTCTGTCACATTCCCTTTGTTTTTCCAAATCAAACACCTGGTTCAGTTGCCCACACCTGCTGCTGAGGAAAATTCAAGGGCAGGCAGTCACGTTTTGGTGAGCCTTTTCCTAGTTTTGGTGTCATCCAAGAACCCCTCCTCATCCGCAGTTCAGAAGTGTGGGCACTGCCTCTGCTTGTCCACAGCGCCTGGACTCCTAGGGTAGCTCAGTCCTCCTGAAAGAAGGCGCGAGGCAGTGCCCCCTACGTGGGAGAAGGAACCCAGCTGCCCTCAGCTTTCTGCAATCGGCTTGCGCGAGCAAATGGGACAGCTTTCTGCCTCTCTTGAAGACCCTCAAAACCATCTCTTCCTTCCCATTCCAGAACCGTGCCCCCTTCTCAACATCTGGGGCTCGAATTAGCCCCTGGCCCCTTTGACTGGCGTCCTTTCTGAGCCTTCCCTTGGCAATTAACTCCCATGCTCAAAAAAAGCTTCGATCCCACCACCAAGTTTTGGCTGTCCTAGAAAGGGGCTCGGTGTTAACTTTCAATCTTTTGAATCACCTTTAAAAGAGAATGAGGCATAAAGAGGATCCACCGGGAATCCCATCACTTTTGCAGCGCCTCTCCTTCCCTGTAAGATGCCTCCCTGGCGGAGACTCTGCTACTCCTCTCGGCACTTCCAGAACCTTGTTTCGAATCGGGCTGGTGATGCCCAGCAAATGGTTGCCAAACACACACCCGGATCTGACGGGAGGCAGGAGGGGGCTTCCTCTCAGGTCTGTTTCGTCTGGTTGGAGATACTTCCCAACCTGTGGGAGCCTCGTTCACGGTTGCTGTTACCGGGCTGCCGGCGTTGGGGTGGGGGACCCAGGGGACTGCACCCCAGGACCGTCCCGGCGAAGCTTCTGTCTGAGAGCGGGCAGCAGCGGGGCGGGGACAAAGGGCAGAGGGCGTGGCAGCGCCCGGCCCGGGGAAGCCCGCGGCGTGGGGCGGAGGGGCGCGCCCCCAGCTCCCACCCGCGAGCTGCAGCTCCCCCGGCGGCCGCGAGCTGCCCGCGCCGCGGCTGGGCGGCGGGGCCCGTCACGTGGAGGGGCGCGCAGAGGCGGCGGGGCGGGGGCGCGCGCGGCTCTTTAAAGGAGCGCCGGCGGAGCCGGGAGAGGCGGCTCAGCGGCCGCAGGCGCAGGCTCGGGTCGGCGGCAGAAACGCGGGGCGCGCGCCCGCTCTGGGTCCCAGTATGAGCCGCTCGGTGTGGCTGGCGCTGGCCGCGTCGCTCCTGCACGGTAAAGCCGCCGGGTTCCCCAGCCTTCCACTGCTCCTCCGCGGGATCCTGGGGGCACCCCGGGCGGCTTGGGGCGCCCTCGCGGGGGCCAGGTTTGGGGGCTCGCGCGGGCGAGGGGCAGCAAAGGGCGCTGCCCGGGGCTGCCGGGGAGGGCGGGCGCCGCTCTCTGGGCAGCTGCGTTTGGGCGGCAGGGGTCGCGGGCAGGAGGCGTGGGGCGCGTCTCTGCCGGCCTTCCGTGAGCAGGCGTCTGGCTCTCCTCTCTTAAGTGTCCCTGCAAGGCGAGTTCCAGAGGAAGCTCTACAAGGAGCTGGTCAAGAACTACAACCCGTTAGAGAGGCCCGTGGCCAACGACTCGCAGCCGCTCACCGTCTACTTCTCCTTGAGCCTCCTGCAGATCATGGACGTGGTGAGCGCCGGCCCCGGCCGCAGGGCTGCCCTCTCTCCGCGGCGGGCTCCGGGGGTTGTAGGAGTGTTGGGGGAACAAGCGGTGTAGCTTGGCGGGGGCACTAGCTGGTCTCAGAAGCGGCGGGCAGGCGCTATGACCGCCTCAGTTTCCCCGCCCGCCGAGGTGGATCGCGGTAAAGCCTGTGGCACAGCCCCGGCCACCTGTGCGTGGGTACTTCACTGCTGCCTTTCCTTCAGCTTAGAAACTCAGGACCAAAGTGTCCCTATCCCAAGCAGGGAATCAGCAAGAACGGAGTCTGAATGTTCACATCCTAGCTCCCTTTGTGGTATAAGTGTTGGCGTGCGGTCCGTCAGTCAGTGTCAGTTAAGCCATTTCTAGACTTTTCTGCTGCCTATGGTGTGTAGGTTCTTTGGGTTGGGGCCTGGCCCTGGGCTTGCAGCTGGCTAATCTGTCTAGGCAGAAAGTCAGCTGTGAGCATTTAGACACCACCCCCAACCCCCACCCAATTCCAATAATGAGCACTTTTCGCCTTATGGTGAGGGTGCTGGTAGTGTTGCTTCCGCGATGAGCAAGCCTCCAAACCCAGAAACTCTTGTCTGTTCCTTGAGGCGGGTGCTCCCAGCCCCACTGGCTTCTTGCCCTGCAGATTCATTAGTGCTCACTTCAGCTGGCAAATCTGTGTAATATACATGGAAGTTCATTCTTTAATTCTTCTAGACTGCTTTGAATATTCAATTTCATTGACAAATCCTTCAATACAAGTATGTTACAAAAGTGTTTAATTCATTATAAACGAGTTTCAATGTCTGGACAAGGTATTAGGTTCGGTTTTGGGGTTGTGTGGAGTAGGGGGGCACACAGGGTAAACGGTGTTCAGGAAGAGGGAACAATAAGGGAGGAGAAAGGAGTGAGACTACCCACAGCTCCATGGAGAAAGTTGCTAAGAGCTACCAGAGGGGTGCAAATACTGGTATAAGAAGGCAGATGATATTTCATAATCCTGCATTGATATTTCATAATCCTACAAATGCAGAGTACCCACACTTCCACACTGATTGATGTCACATCACTTAACCTAGGTAAAGTTGCTGTGATGAACGGCTGCCTTTCCTGCACTGCACCTGTGTTAATGTGTACTTCCTCCCGCATGCGGAGCTATGCTTTAGAATATTCAATGTGTGTGTGACGCCACGGACCAGTCCTCCAGAGCTGTAAAGGAAGGCAAGTGCTGCAACACAGGTTACAAAAAAGTAAAAATCGCTGTTTACAGAGTTCTGGCTCCAGAGATGGAGGAAGGATGGAGATTTGGGGTTAGAGGAAGATAAGCTAGGTTAGGGACCTGGAGGTGCAGAGGCTCTGGAGGGACGCAGGGTCCTGGGGTGCTTTTGGGGGAAAGTGCTTTGTAGAGTAACAGGGAATGCTGCTTCATGGGGCTCAGGATTGGGGCTTGGGAGCCTTGCTGGGTTCTGGCTCTGCCAGTTTCTGGTTGGTTGGTCTTAGGTAAATTCTTAAGCATCCTGAGTCTATGCTTTTCTGTTAATAAAATGGACAGAATAGTACTTCTTTGGTCATTGTGATGAACTAAAGAATGTGGAGGCAACTTTGAAAGACCACAAAGCTAAACACATGACTATGGTTATTTTCATCCAGACAAAACAATCCTCTGTCCCATAACAGAGGGCCAGGCAGCTGAGCTAACACATTCCGCAAGTGGTTCCCGAGAGTGGAAGAAAGGGAAACGTACTGCCACCCCGTTTGCTCAGGCTTGGATGTAGCCAGACTGCCTCACCACGTGTGTGCTGCACAGCTGCCTCTTTTGGCAGGTCCTTATGCTGGCTGCCTGGGACGTGAAGGTCAGGTGCCTGCTGCAGTGGGAGTGGGAGCAGTGAGCAAGTGGAGCCCACCTCTAAGGCTATGGTAGTCTCTTTCGGAGAGGAGACCATTACTGAGAACTTTCTAACTTCTTGGGTGAGTCTGCCTCTTTAAGAGACTCTTAAAGGATCAGGTTATAATGAGGGGGGAAGATCTTAGGAGACATTTATGATTAAGGTAGGGTTATATCATAAGAGAAAAAAATAAATAAATGAAACAGAAGCTTTTATAAAGCTAGGAGACTGAAAAAATTGAAAAAAATCATGAGCTCTGTGCATCATCAACATTGTGGTATTAAAGAAACATGTGAAGATAGTCGTCAGCAGTCAGGGGTCATGGGAGGGTGGGAGAGGAGAAAGCCGTGGGCTCACCTTGGCCAGCCAGCCAGGAACGCATTGAACTTCCCAGGCAGGCGGTGCTGGGAGCTCATGGTGTGGGCTTCAGCAAATTACTTTACCTTTCTGAGCCTTGTTTTCTCGTGTGTAAAATGAGAATAATAATACCCACTTCACAGGGTTTCAAGAGGGTTAAATAAGAGAAAGTGCTTGCCACACACTGATGATTCACTGAAGCTTTGTTTCATCTTAATTATGTCACTACTCAAATCAAAGGTCGAAATTTCGGTACCTGGAAAGGTGTGGTCATTTGCCCAGGTTTGCCGCTTAAAGGCAGAGCTGCGAGGAGAATCCAATCTGACTTGCAAGTCCTTTGCATCTCTCCCCTCCTTAGTAGCTTCTTTTGCAGAGCATCTTAATTAATTTAAGCTTGCTGAACTGTAGTTGATTGAATGTGACTGTCCTGAGATCCTGGGTAAAAAGGAAGTCTCTGTATCAGAAATAATGAAATATGCAAACATTTGTATTCCAGTTGGACTTGGCTCTACCTTTGAAGCAGAGCCAGGGCTTTCCAGCCAGAATCTCAGGACCCCGGACAGGGACACAGTGGCTCTCATAGGAATTCATGTGACAGTGTTGAGGAGTGTATTCTCTTTACAAATTGAATTCCAGGTGTTGTCTGCCCATTTAAACTTGGCTGTTCTAGAAACCATTTCCCCTAAAATCTTTTTATTGTCCCCTTTTTTGCTAGCAGAGATTTCCTGGCTGGAGTGACGGGGAGATGGCATAAGATGCTACATATTTTGTTTTCATAGATCATTTTTCTTTCATCAGTTTACTCCACACATATTTATAGAACTCATCTTGTGAACTCTGCTAGATTCTGAGAATTCATAAATGAATAAGGGATGGCTTCTACTTTTAAAACTCACAGTCTGGCTAGGGACACTGACATAGAAATCCAAGATTACCATGTGTGAAATTTAACATAAATCTCTGTACAACATGCCACAAATACACATCAGAGAAAACATTTATTTCCAGCTAGCATGTC
Source organism: Manis javanica (assembly GCF_040802235.1). Taxonomy (NCBI): domain Eukaryota; kingdom Metazoa; phylum Chordata; class Mammalia; order Pholidota; family Manidae; genus Manis; species Manis javanica. Next base: position 18,649,084 of record NC_133173.1, read on the forward strand.
TGGGAATGATTTAAAAGAAGAGATAGTTAGATTTATAAAAGTAAGTAGGAGTTTGCCAGTTACAAGAAGTAGGAATGGCTTTCCAGGTAATGCAAACAGGGAAGAAAAGTTTGAGAGGACAGCACACCTTCAGCAAGGTGTGTTCTAAGAAACACTGGTTCCCAGTTGATCTTGGCAGCAGGTTTTGCTGCAAGACTTCTCAGAAAATTGAATGTACTTAATGTTCATTGATCATTTCTAAAAGGAGGGATGTAGTAATATTGACCAAACTACTACATTTTCTTGACAGACCCTTTTGTAAGAATTACATTCTAGAAGTACACCTTACAAGATGAATGATGGGATTATTTTTTGGTAGGAGGTACAAGGTGCTAAAACAGGAGAGGCATAGAGTGTGACGTGTGAGGTGTCTTGAGTGCTTCTGCAGTTTAGATTTTGCTCTAGGACCTAGCCCGGGTATCTCTGAGGGCATGAGGAGGCAGTGTGCCAGAGGTTTTGTGAAGCTGTAAGATCAGCATGCCCTAGCATATTTTCCTGGGCAGTAAACAGTCCCAACCATGGTATTTGTATTAAATCCAACAAATATAAATTATAGATTAGAATGAAAAAAAATGTGCTTATATTTTAAAATAAAGTAGGCATTTTTGAAGAGATTGCTTTACTTGCTAGATCTCTTGTAGCTATTCAGCAGGCCCTTTTGTGAAGAACTAGGTGGGAAGTGGGAAGGTGTGGTGGATTTTTAAGGAGAGAAGGGGTGCAACCAGATCTGTATTTAGATAGAGGCCTTTGAGGGCAGTACGTGTGTGAGACAGATTAGAGAGGAGGGGAAGTGTAGGCAGGATTTGGAGAGGTTGAAGCTAAAATGGTCATTGGACTGTGGCGAAGTGGACAGATTTCAAAGACATTTGGACATATCATCTATGATGTATAACTGTGTATATAAACTTCACGTAGGTACATAGATAAATTTGTTATGTGAAACTACCTAAATTATTCCTAAATGCATACTTTGACACATGGTGATTATTAATTTACTTCATGAGCTTGTATGTATCTGGGCTGGGAATGAGATAATGCATGAGAAATCATTTTGAAGTGATGCAAATGTAAAGTTCTAAACTGCCAGTAGTTTCCACAATATTTCTCCTTTATTTATACCATTTATTCACTTGTACACATAACATCTTTTGGCCATTCTAAGTGTTGATTTACACAAATTGTGCACAGTTATGAAAGCATGTCTAGAAGGCAAGGTGACTAAAATAAATAATATGGATCAACACGTAATTATACACAAATGTAAAACACATAATTATGCATGAATGATTTTTGGTATTACAGATTTTGGATTGCAAGTTCAACTTTTTAGAAGCTTTAGTCACAAAACAGAACTAAGAGGTCATGCATTTGGGACTTGTTAGTACAGATAACAAGCAGGTGTGGCAGGTGTGGTGTGGAGCGTGCTATCCTCAGGGCTATTGTGTGTGTGTGTGTTTTTGTGTGTGTGTGTGTGTGAGTGAGTAATCCGAAATCCCCATGAGGGCCTTTGCCCAGGTTTGCCAGGCTTATGAATTTTCATTTACTAGCTACTATTTAAAATGCTATGACTCCAATTAATATTGTCAAATATTAATGCTAAAGATTACATACCTTGAACATGGTCTATGAAGAAAACCCAAGGTACAGTTAAGTAATTATCCTAATAATGTTTTTGTAAGTGATATTTCTTAAAAAACACAAATGTAGTATGTGTTTATGCAGGAAACCACATAAAAAGAGAAAAGGACTGAAGGGAAAAAACATTACATAAGGCATTCTGATGCAGTCTTTTCTCTATATTTATGGGATGTGTAAAAATATTTAAAAATTAAGATGGCATTAACACCATTATGGTGCCTTAAACAATATAAGCAGATATCAGTTTTAAAGTGACACAAATAGGCCAAGTAGTAAACAAATACCAGTTTTGAGATAACATTGTATTCTTTCCCATTATTATGCAACTCTCAGCATCACTGTGTATTCAATTCCTGTTTCTATTTTATTTTAGAAATTGCCTAAAACACGTTTAGTGAAATGATTCATGATGTTACCTGTATGCTACATGAAATGATTCATGATGTTGCTACTAAGCCAGACATTGCCTTTGAAAACTGTAGAGATATTTCGAGCGTCTTGAAGGCACTGTCTTCCTCTATTCTGTTATTTCTGACCAACATCCAGGCTGTGGTGCTGGCAGGCGCAGATTGCCGTACTCCAGTTAATAGTTGAGAATATGAGGAGCTGGGCTGTGATTCCTATAAGGGCTGGTCTGTGTCTTATTTTTTCACATATGTTCAAGAGTGTCATATAGAAAATTTACTAGCATCTTCCTTCTATTCAGGGGACTCTGGACTCTTCCCATTTCCCCCCCCAGCTCTGGAATCTGTCAAAATGTGTTTAAAATGTCAGCCTCTTTGGCATCGGTTTAGGAATCATCATTTGGCTCTGAAAAAGTGGCCCCAAGCCCTATCATTCTCATGGGCTTCTGTCCCTCCTGGATGTTCCTCACTGCCCTGTTAGTTCCCAGGCGCCTTCATGCACATGATTATTGCATTTTTTTCAGCTTTTCTAATTTTTCTCACTGGAGAGTTGGTGAGAACCACTTAGTTCATCATTGCTGGTGAGAGAACCGAAATTTTAAGTTAAAGCTTGTTTGCAATGTACCTGAATAATTGGTCCAGATTTATTGTGGTAATAATTTTATCCCTCTTAAATATCTTTATGGCTCTGGGACATAAACATATAAAAATTTTTTAGCTTTATGGACTGAGGATTATGGGCGCTTTTACTAAAGGAATCTTTCTTGTAAATGTTGCCTTTCAAGTCTACCACTGAGAATATTCCCCAAAGGGTTCACTTCACTGAGAGCTCTTGATTCATTCCTGACATGATGCTAAAGGAAGACAAATAACCTTGTCATGGAGAGATGCCAGTGAAAATCTCTATGCTCTTATTGATTTATTAGGATCAGGTAGTATTTTAGTCTTTCTCAGAGAAGAAAGGCATTTGGAACCTTCTAAGAGTATTTCCCATGCTCTTATTTCAGAGATTTCTCTTCATGGTCAGCATCAGCTACAAACTATTTCAGCAAACAGAACAGAACAAAACAAAAAATATATAACAAAAATAGTACAGATAAAACAAAAACCAAAACTATTGTGAAATAGTGCCTTTGTGTATATTTAAGTGTATCTAAACACACACACACACAGACATGTTACTTTTATCTCTCCTTGTTGAGTATTTTCATTTGCTATCTTACAATAAGACATCACATAATATTCTTGTTAAGTTTCTGTGAGAAAAATGCTAGAAGTTACAGCAAAAGCCATGAAATCACTACTCCCAGAATGCCAAAACAATTGACTGAAACTAAATGAGTGTAAATAAGGAATTGTATAAAATCCTGCATTATAGGCTGGAATGGGCTGTGGGAAAAGTCTGGGCGTGTGACTGACTCCCAGTCAGTCAGGTAGTAGAAGGAGGAGCTGACTTGTCCCAACTGCAGGTGGCAGTGGGCAAAGGTGGAGGGGATTGTAACGGTCATGGTTAATTAATGCCACCTGTGAGGTGGTTCTCAAAGTGGGTGGGACATTTACTCTCAGATCATTGAAAGCAAATTGTAACAATTTCCTCCTTAGGGTAAAAGAGGTGATGTCTGTATTATGGGAAGAAGGCATAAAGAAGAAAAACTTGTTTCCCACTGGAAAGCCATTAGCATGATGTCAACATCAGGGTTTACTTTTGTCTTTTGTGGCATTTCATACAAGTGGCATCCCACGAACACACAGTATGTATTCTTTTGAGTCTAGTTTCTTTGGTTCAATTTTATTTTCATGAGAGCCACCCAAATTGTTCCCGTTGCTGTGGTTTATTCATTTTTGCGTGAATATAAGATGATTTATTATTCTACTGATGGGTGTTTAGACCTAGTCTAGCTTTTGTCTATTATGAAGAACACTGCTATGAATGTTCTTATCGTTCATGTCCTCTGATGCACATGTGTATACGTTTCTACCTAACACATGTGAATATACATAGGACTTGCTAGATCATGAGGTGGCATGTCCTTCACTTTTCCAGATGAAGCCAAACAATTTTCAAAATAGTTATACCAATTTACATTCCCACCAGCAGTGTATGAAAAATTCTTGTTGTTCTTCATACTCATCAACCCTTGGTATTTTTTCAGTCTTTTTAATTTACAGTTCTGGTGGGCGGGGAGTGATACTTCTTGTGATTTTAATTAGCAGTTCCCTGATTACCAGTGAAGTTGAGGACATGTTCATTTCTTAATTTTCAACTTGCGCATCTTTTGAGAAGTGTCTATTCATGTGTCTTGCCTGCTTTTATCTTGATTTTTTTGTGTTGTTTTGTTTTTTTCTCATAAAGATTTGTATGAGTTTTTCTGTATTCAGGACATGAGCCCTTAGTTATATGTTTTTGCAGATATCTTCTCAGACTTTTCAGCTTGTCTTTTCATTCATTTGTGTTCTTTTTTACCTCTCTTTTGTACACCTTTAATTGAAATTTAATATATTTAAAGATACTGTGATAAAAAGAATTCTTGATTTTAATGTGACTCAATTTGTACATCCTTTCTTCTATGTGAATGTTTATTGTGTTACGTTTTAGAAGATTTTCCCTTCCTCAACCTCAGGAAGATATTTTCCTGTATTTTCTTTGACAGGTTTTGTTGTTTTAGCTTCCATATTTTATCTGCAGTCCACCCAGAACTGATTTTTAGTTTAGTACGGTTTAAAGGGTATCACTTTTAAGTAGCTTCATGGAAATCTTAAGTGATGATTAATTTTATTTTTCAAGGTTCAGGTTCACTAAAATGTTGTTAGTGTAATTACTGCATGATTGTTAGACTATGTCATATTTGGCCATTGTATTATCTACTATGTTTGCCCCCAAATGGACATTTCAGTTATTTAATGTTTATATAATATGGAGAAAATGTATGGGATGTGGTATTTTTATAATATTTAAAAATGTCAGTGTGACACACATTTGCTGACAAACAAACAGTAAAGGATTTATGAGAAGCCCCGGTCCCTGCCCTGGGATTCCTGTTGCTCTCGTTTCCCCAAAAACCTACAGTAGCTTTTTTGCTGGTTGTGACTCTTACTTTAATACTCTGCTTATAGTTCTGTTCCTTGGTTGGTCGACTTTATCCATTGTCTTGATTTCTTGTGGTGGCAGATATGAACTTGGCTTACTCACAGCTCTCCCCAACTGTTCTCATCCCCATGTTCTCACTTCTTCAATCACTTTGGTGCCTTCAAAAGACAGTCTTAGGACTTTTTATCATTTCAGTGAACCATTTTTCAGTTTCTCTTTATTTTCTTCTGTGCAAGCACAGCAGTTCTGCCCCTACTCGTTTCCCACTCTTTCCATCTCCATGTTAATAACATTTACATTCTACTCTGTAGCCATATTTAATTTGGTGATGGCTTGATTCTATTAAAAAAAAGCAGCCCTCACAATTTTGTGGCAGTGTAAACACTGTTCTCTGCAAAGCCATTTTTCTGAGTCCGTACCTCCTGTGCTGTGGGTCCAGTGCTGTGGTTTCCATGCCTTTCCGTGGGGTTGAGTGTTCCTGCGGTCAGCTGATCTGCTGTCAAGTTCAGACGCTCTCCTTTCCTATACACTTCATCAAATCTTACCAGACCTTTCTTTTCCCAAGTCCTTAGTCGTGCTGTCTGTCATTCTACGGATCCTAAGGTTGTTTTGCTCTCTGTTCATTATACAGTTGCTCTCCTTTCTCTGAGGATACCAGTGGGAGGGTTGTCATGTATTTCTTTATTTTTTATATTTGTTTTAAACTGAATAATATATGTCTAGTTCTAGAGTTAGTTTTCCCCCCTTTCTTTGAATTTTGCTTGCTTTTTTTTTAACCATTTGACAAGCTTGCCTAAAATGCCTTTTGATTTTTATTACTCTCTTCCCTTTTTTTTTATATAAGGGAACAGAAACATGGGTAGAGGCGCTGTATTTGAAGATAGGATCTAGTGTCTGTCAGCTGTCGTTTAGCACCTGGGTGGGGACTGTTGTGTTTATTTTGAGGGCCCTGAGTACCCAAGGACTGAGTGCTTTGCTCAGGGCTGTCTCTTTTTGCCTCTTTATTCTCTTATTCTCTAGCCAATAGAAATACAATGTCAGCCACAGATGTAATTTTAGATATTTTCCATGGTCACATTTAAAAAGTAAAAAGATATACAGGTAAAACTAATTTTAGTAATATTTTACTTAACTCATTATATCTATATTATTAAAATTTCAACCTGAAACAAATATTAACAATTGCTAATGAGATAGTTTACATTCTAGGGGGAGGACAGAGCTAAGACTTGGAAATCTGGTGTGAAGGTTACACTCACAGTACCTCTCAATCAGCACTGGTCACGTGCCAAGGACTCATAGGCCACATTTTGCTAGTGGTACCGTATTGTACTGTACAGCTTTGACTGGTCAATTTTTTTTATTTGAGTTTGACAAGGGAGTGAGGAGGAATCCTGGCTGATGGTTATTCTTAGAAGGGTGTTGACAGATCTCTTTTCCAGAGCTTCTTGTGAATTCACCTGTCACCTCCCCTCCATACTTCTCACCTCCTTCAGGTTCAGAAAACTTCTGAATTCCACGAGTTCCGCAGAACTAATCTGCTCCCTCCACCCTGCAGCCGCCTCACCAATATTTAGCCTCTGGCTTCCTTCAATTTGCACTTGGAGTCACCAAGCCTCTGTGTGCATGCTCTGTTCCTGTCATTCATTGAAATATCTTGTCTTTTTATGACCCCATTCCCATTTTCTTTGATTTGGGGGAATTTATACCATTTCCCCCTTCATTTTAATCAGTGGCTTTAGAGGGGAAAGGGAAATAGATGGGTATGTTTCAGCTGACATCTTGAACTAGAAATTTACAGGATACTCTTATCAACAACAAAGCCAATGGGCATAATACATTATTTTGTATTTTTAATCAACACTTTTATTCACAAATCCATGCTGATACTTCTGTAATACATTTTGATATTTAATGGACTCCTTTAAACTGAGCAGTGAATACCTGGGTAAAGTTGTTTGTTGTTTTCTTAAGTTCCTGGCAATACTGTATGATCTTGTTCTTTGGATTGTCTTCTGTTACTTAGTGAATATATGTTTAAAAGGTGATGTTTTAAAATACAATTAGAAATTGCCATTTCTTACTCTGTGGCAACACCTTTGACTTTATCAAGAATAAGATAATAGTATTTTCATACTTCTTACACATATGATTTATTTAAATGTAAATGAATGCTTTCTATAAAAGTAGCCACTGTAGAAAGTGATGCATTTACTGTAACAAAACTATTAAAATATCAAATTCTTTTGGACTCCTATTAATGCTAAAGCATTATTATTTAAACATTTTCAGTAGGGATATTCTTATTTTCAGGATGAGTTTGTATATTAAGAGAGTCAGGGTGTACCTCAAAGCTATATCTCATGATGAAGTTTCATGGCTCATGAATGAGATAGAGATGGATTTTTTATTTTTATTTTTGTTTTGGATGCTTATAACCTGACACTGAGTAAAAATTAAAATAAAATTCCCTAAAGTGTCCTAAGAAACTTAAAAGCTTTCTATACTGTTTTCAAAGATAGACTGTAATAAGGTAATGGACTTTTTGGTATGTTAGCTTGAAAAATCTTGACTTTATATGCATAATTTATATATAAATGAAACAATTTATGGATTTTAAGAAGTAACTGGTCCAAAACTTTAAAAAATACTTTTTGAAAAAATTTAAAAACTTATTTACAAGGTTTTCTTTTTAAAACCAAGTGTTTCTTTTAGATTTCTCATTAATTGTAGTTACTCAGCAAATTGTGACTGAATCATTTAAGACAATATTTTATATTTTCCCCAAACAGCTTTAGATTGAGGATCAATAAAATTCATTGATGAAAACTGAAGAATAACAGGTGTGTTGATAAACCTGGACAAAGTCCATAGATTTCTGATATTTGAAAACCTTCAGATGTTTCTGCTTATTCTTCAGGGGCACATTGTATAGACAATTGGAAGGTGGGATATATATATATGCTATATATATATATAGATAGATATAGATATAGATATAGATATAGATATATATTTAATCTTAGGTAAGTTGCAGGCAGTATAGATATTTAAAGCAGGAGAATATCTCCAAACCTGGTTTTGAGGCTTCTTTTATCTTTATATTAGTGGTCTTGAGTTTTGTATTTCCAGAGTAAATAGAAACTGCATCTGAGACTTTACTCTCAAAGTCCTTAGGCCAGGGAGTGGTTTGTGCCAGCTTCACGTCCCGGGAATGAAAGAGGGATTTAACGCAGCCTTCTGTACTCCGGAGTTGGTACTGAACTACAGGCGGTTCCTCCTTAGCTCATCATTTCCCTCGGAGGAAATCCTCATCCTGTTCCCGGTGTGTGAAGCAATTAATGCGACAGCTATGGCCCAGGACAATCTTTTGCTAATAACCATCAACTGTGCGTTAAAACAACAGTGTACACAGATGGCACCTTCATTGTTTATGACAGGGAAAATTATGGGCAGTGGATTACACTAAAAACTGAAAGGGAATGTTCATCACAGAAAATGTGTTCCCTTTCCAGCGGCGGCTTGCGCATCAGCAGGGAGCCTGCTGGTCATGGATGTGTCTAGTCACGAACCAGCTTTCTACTGGCTTCTTGCATTTTTCCAAGTATCTCTTTGAAAGCACACCAAATAAAAGAGAAATACCTTTAAAGTGCTTGAAGCTTAGTCTCACTCAAATAGAGGAAATCAACAGGACGATGGGATATATTGTATAGCTTTGTCTGGATTGGAAAGGTTGCGCCTATTTCAGAGATGGTACTTTTTGAGAAGAAAATGTATCTCCTTCTGACTTTATCATTATATCTACCAGGAAATCTGGAAAGAGTGTGGGCCTGGGGTGGGCGGGATTCAGGGCCTGTCTCCCTACTAATAGATAGCTTTGGTTGACTTTGGGTACATATTGTAATGTCTGATTTTGAAAAGAGCTTTAAAATGTCATCATCTGTGTGTATATACATCTTATTTTTGGCTCTTTAACCATATGTGAACTGAATATTGTAGTATGACCCTTCTTGTGTAAGCAGAGCAGATTTGGGAACTTGAACCCAGATCTTTGTATTTTTTCTGTTTGGGGATATTTTTGTTCTTCTTTTTAAAAAAATATGAAATGTATTTTGTAATATTCAAGATATTTAAATAGGTGATTAGTGAGGTTTTATCATTTTGAATTATTTTGGGGGCATTTGATAGATTTTATTTCACTGCGGTTATTGTTTCTGAGGCTCAAATAATCAAGTTGACTGCTGTATCCTTTTAGTATGGTCTCTGCGTTGCTTGATAGATTCTCTGTTACCTAGCACTGCATAAAATGAGGTGTCTCAAGTTTATTATGCCTCCCACTCCAGACATGGACCTGCTTTTATCAAGAAGCCCTTCAGTGAGAAATTGTATTTGGAAATCACTGAATGACAGCAGGTATTGGAATAAATTCTGACTTGAGTCTACTAGGTATCTTAATCTCAGAAAGAGATGACTCAGCAAATGGGAAATAAAAATATAAAGAATGATTTTTTGAAAAAAGCTCCTAGAGTTCAAGGAAGACATGAAAACATAGATGAAAAGGGCCATACGATTACTTCAGTTTTGGCACATCAAGTATAAGAAAAAATTCTTAAACTCATCAAGAACAGAGGAAAAATCATATGCCAAAGAATGATTGCCAATATGACATCTGTCATCCTGTCAGAAAATCTGGGATTTGAGAAGACAGTGGTTTATAAAGTCAAAGCTCTGATGAGAAACTGATTATTATCTCACAGATCTCTACAAAGACAAGTAGAAATGCAAAAAGAAAAAAAAGAATTTCAAATATGCAAGGATCTAAAGTTTACCACCTACAAATCATGTGTAAGAATTATGAGATAACCTATTACACAAGAACAAAACAAACCATAGCCAAAGTAAGTGGGGTATAAGAAATACAAATAGTTAGAGGTCAGAAAAAGTGTCATTAAGCCTAATTAAGTTTCAAACAAGAACAATCCCTGAAATGTTAATAGCAGTCTGTAACCCAAATGTATCTCCCTCCTTCCCTCTTTTTCTTCTCTTTCTCCATATGTATTTGTGTATATATATGTATGTAAGTAAAAATAAATATGTGTCTTCAGAAATTTTAAATAACAATTTAAAGAATAGAAACAGGTCATTAAATTTCCAAATCTTGAAGGGGAAAATGAAACAAAGAAACTTGAACATTCCAATAATATTTAGAAATGGTTTTAAGAAACACAACAAAATACCATGGGAAAACAACAACACTTTATGATGACAGAATCAAGCCTAGGCTTACCCATAGTCACTATAGTGTGAAATGGATAGATACACCTATTTAAAAGAGGAACTCCAGATTTAGTCTTAAAATTCCAGCTATATGCCACTTTCAAGAGATAGACTTAAAGTAAAAATACTCAGGCAAAAATAGATGGATTGATTCCTAAGTTGAGGAAGCTACAGCTGGGAGATGTCAACAATGGGCACAGTCCTGTGTATTGCTCCCATGGAGGCTCGCCGTGATGGCTAATTTTACGTGTTGACCAGGCTAAGGGATGCTCAAATAGCTGGTAAAACATGATTTCTGAGGTGAGGGTGTTTCTGGAAGAGATCAGCATTTGAATCTAGACTGAGTAAAAAGGATCACCTCCATCCATCTGTGATGGTGAGCATCATCCAGTCCACTGAGGGCCCGCATCAAACAAAATGGCAGAGGAAGGGTGGATTCACTCTCTGTCTGTCTGAACTGGGACATCCATCCTGTCCTGCCCTTGGACATGAGTGCTCCTGGTTTACAGACCTTCCAACTCACCAGGCCTGGGGGACTTACACCATTGCTTCCCCAGCTGTTGGTCCTTTGGCCTCTGACTGAATTACACCACCAGCATTACTGGTTTTCCAGCTTACAGAGGGCAGATTGTGGGAATTTTCAGCTTCTACAACCGTGTGAGCCAATTCCTGTAATTCATTTCTTCTTATATGTATATTTATATATATCTTACTGGTTCGGTTTCTCTGGAGATCCCTGAATAAGACACTCATCAAGGAAAGCTGTCTGCAGCTAACCTGGGAAGAAGGGTGGCTTCTCAGAGGTAAGAAGGCAGTGAAGCAGGCATCAGAGTTCAGTGGGAGGACAGGGCACACACATCAAGGGGTGGGAGGTGTTCCAAGGCCCACTGTGGGCCTCGAGGACTCTGGATGCTCACCACGGACTGCAAGCTCAGAGGGGTGGCAGAAGGAGCCAGCATTGATGCCCAGCTCTGCAGTGAGCCTGTTACCTCATTTAGCCCTTGCGACGCTGCTGTTGCATGTGCTGGTACTCACTTCATTTTGTTGATTAGACACCAAAGTTGGTGCAGGTTCATGGTAATTGTGACAGTGGAGCCACCATGCACTGGGAAACTGCTGAGAGCTGACAAACTGTGAGGAGCTCAGCAGACCCCTGCACCAGGAGTCCTGCAGAAGACTGCGCTTAACTCTGTCCTTGGCCCAGACTGGGAGCCAGGTAGCGGCCAGAGAGGAGGGAGGAAAATCTTCCAAGCACTTGCCCTGTCTGCAAAGAGAAGCCTGTTACAGCTCAAGGCCTAGTTCACATAATACTAATACTTTCTATAAAGAGATTTCTGGATCCCTTCGAGCCAGAATTAATCTTTTTCTCCCCTGCGATTGCAGAGCACTTTACTTATTTTCAGGTTGCTACTAGGAAAATTCAGGAAGAAATATATGAGATTTGGGATCCTAAGAACAGAGCTTAAAACTGAGATCAAACCTCCATAATTGTGTGAGCTCTGGAATGCTGCCACACCTCTTGGGTCCTGTTCCTTCTTAAAATAATACCACTTCCTGTGATAAAATTACAGTACTATTGTGGGTGGTGATATTTTTAAAAAATATGTATTTTTGTCAATATAATTCTTGCACATAGATTAAACAGTGAAATAGTTCTATATGACTTATTTATACCTCTGCCTCACTTTATATTTCCCTGAAGCAACCAATTCCAACTCTTAGCTATTTCTTTGAGATATACCTCTATGTCTCTAAATAAAGTGCTTATAATAACTACTGCTCTTTGGTTTAGAGTTATGGTCTGTATCTGAGGAATTCCTGGATAGTGAGGTAAAGGTGAAGATTCTCCACTCACATCCAGCCACAAGTGGGATTTCCCATTTTCTTCAGATATTCTCCAATGAAATTATATCATCATTTTTGGTTAATGTAGTATGTACATTAAAATCATTATGAAATTACTATTTATATTGAGCCATGTAGTAGACTATGGTTATATTTATTTTTATTTAGTGGAACCTTTTGTTTTTCTTAGAGTTAATGCTGTATCTTTTTCCAGTTGAATTTTTCATACAACATTCACCAATTCATCCCGAAATTTCCAGTAGCAGTGTAAATTGCTCTCCTTGTGTTCAGAACCATGTGGTTTTTGTATCTTTTGCATTCTTAGAGATGTATTCTTGAAGCATTTTGTCTTCCTGCTTGAAACGAACTTGGCTGTTCCCTAGGCCTGCTGCACAGCTGTCAAACTGGTATTTTCTTTTACTATTGGGTTCTCTCAGCAATTCTCTGACACCACTGGGTGTCCTACGATTCAATTCAATTCTGACCCTGACTACTTAGAGCGAGCATCAGATCTGACACGGTAAAGGGAACAGTCCTCAGCAGAGCTGGTCTTACTTCAGACTCCAGCTCCTAGTGAGATTTCTAGGCCAACCTCACTTCTGGCAGGATGACTGCAAATTCCAGGCTTCCTGAAACCCGGTCAAGGTTTGGTACTTCACTGGAATGGCTCACACAACTAAGGAACATGCCATACCTGCAATTGTTTTATTATAAAGGATATAAATGAGCAGCCAGATGAAAAGTTAGGTAGGGCAGGTCTCCGAGGATCCTGAGCAAAGGAGCCAGGGTGCACCACCCCCCTGGGACACTGATACAACTAGGAAGCTCTCCCTAGCTTGGTTGTCCAGAATTTAAGGAAATTCCATTTTGTAGCCATGATTGATTAAGTTTCCCAGCACATTATTGAACTCAGTTTCTAGCACCCGCCCCCCTCCCTGGAGGTTGAGCTGGAAGTTGCAACCCCCTAACCTCATCCAGGGTTTATCTGAAGACCAACTCCCATTCCAAAGCTGTTTAGAGGAACGAACAGCCTGTGGAGTTCCCTCATTAGTATAATGAAGACATTCCTATCACTCAGGAAATTCCAAGGATTTTTGAAGCTCCATGTCATGGTTTAATTAATATACATCATGTATATTTTAATCATTATGAAATTTCTATTTGTATCTGCACCATGTAGTGGAACTTGGGATGAAGATTAGATATTTGTATTTTTATTTATGCTGCAACTGTCAAGCAGAGAATTCCTATTGCCGTTCTCTAGTTATGTACTTTCTGGGACCCAAGTTATTTTCTTTTTAGGTTTATGCTCTCATCGTGTTGGATGGTGCCCATCAGCAGCAGGCTGACCAAGGATACATAGAAGAATATGCTTTTGAGGTCTTACATGACTTTAGTATTATACTTGAAGAATGGGAATATTATACTTGATTACTGGGAATAAGCTAAATAATTTTTCCTCAAAATTTTGTTATTCCTTTGTCTTCTATCTTCCAGTGTTCCAATTTCTAAGAACTCTGTTTTGTACTCTGAATATTCCTTCTTGGTAGTATCTGCTTCCTGTTGAAACTTGTTCTTTTTACATCTGTGCAATAGCTTCTCTTATATCTCTAAAGTTACATTTTTTTAAGTTTGGGAAGTTTTCATCTGCTCCCTGTATTGTATGTTTCTTCACTGTCCCTCTTTTCCTTTCTTACTTTGGTCTCATGTTAGAGACTTTCTCATAATGATAGGTGGTCCCTGATAGGAGCTGTGTGTGCGTGTCCATCAGTGTCTTAATGATAGTAGCATGGGCTTCCATGATCTGGCTGGGAAAGTATTTTGGGGACCTTAGTATGATTAGATCTTCTCTCTAGGGTTTATCAGTTGGCTCAGAGAAGATTTTTCTAGTATGCATCCTTGTTGGTATGAGCCTGCCAGTCAGAGTTGTGGGAGTCAAGAGGGGACAGGGCTAGAAGGAACAGATCATTCATTTGTATGGCTGAATAAAATTCCATTGTGTGTGCATGTGTGTGACACAAGCACATGCACACACAGTGTATATATTGTATATATACCAATTCTTTTATCCATTCACCCATTGATGGGCAATTAAGTCGCTTCCATATCTTGAGATTATAAACCTCAATTGTGATTCTGGAAGAAACCTCCCATTTAGGCTTTTTGTACCCACTTGTTTTGACATTGAGTAATCTAATGACATTGAGATAGATTATTAGAAGTCTATGCTACTTTACCTAAGTTGTTTAACTTTCATTATCTGTGAAAACAGTTTTACACCATAGCTCATCAATTCTGAGATGTACATTTTTTCACATTTGAACTTAATTTTTTGAAAATAGATATATCTTAAAATTGAATGACAGCTTAGATTTGATGAAATATGAAACTGCAAATAGTTGGATAATAAACAATGAATTTGGATTTACTCATAAACTCAGCTGTCAGAATAACCTCAGAAGAGTTTGTTCTTATGAGATAGGGACCATGGGCTTAGAGTAGGGTGAGGGCCTCTGGAAAAAACAAAGCAAGGGAATCCATTGTGGGATTTCCTTTGGCCTTCTGGGGGGCCCAGCTTGTTTTTCTGACTTTACCCAGATGCTGCTTTTCTTCCTCCAGCCCTAAACAAATGATTTGCAACCTGGGCAATGTAGCAGGCAAAGCCCAAAACAATGTAACAAAAACAGGAAGGACTACATCTTGAAAAATTAAAACCCAATTAGTTAAGTAAGTTTTTTTAACATACTCTTTAACAAACACAATAACTCAGCCCACCTTGAGAGCAGCAGTCTTGAGTGATATGCTCCCAGACCAGGAAGCTGCTATCCTGGGAGAAAATCAGAGCAGTAAATTCCTTGTAAATAACCAGGAAGAATAAGAAACCTAATGTCTCTTCAAAGATAAACATTTTGGGACCACTTAGCAGGTGTAAATACCTAGCCCTTTGTCTCTCAACCGCCTGTAAAACCCCTAGATAATGCACCACCCCAGGACTCTCTTGTCCAGGCCAGGAGCTCTGTCCTTTCACTTTCTCTCTAAATAAAAGCCTCTGCCTTGCTCTCCTACCTTGAGTGTTTGAAAGTTCTTTCTGACACTCTGGG
Organism: Manis javanica; assembly: GCF_040802235.1. Taxonomy (NCBI): domain Eukaryota; kingdom Metazoa; phylum Chordata; class Mammalia; order Pholidota; family Manidae; genus Manis; species Manis javanica. The sequence continues at coordinate 18,664,476 of NC_133173.1, forward strand.
AACAAGAATCCTGGCATCACTTAGAGGTATTGCTAGACATTAGACTACATTGGATCAGATTTTTGCATCTCTTTTATTTTCTTCTGAATCCAATTTACTATTCTTGTGGAAATACACCTGATAGCAATAACTTAAGTGAGGTGGTGTCAGTAATAAACTATTTGTTCATCTGAAAAATATCTTTATTTTAATCTCGCTCTTGGATTTCTGTTTAGCTGGGCATAGAATTTGAAGTTGAATTCCATGATTACTCTCTGGTAATTTGAAAATGTTACTTTATTGATTTCTGGCATTGTTGTGCTTTGCCATCTGTTCTCAGACCAGTTGTCATCCCCATGTAAATAAACTGTCTTTGACTCTGTGTGATTCTAAGATATTCTTTTTCATACACTACAGTTTCATGACTGATTTTGTTTTTTAATTCACATTTTATTTTAGAACAGTTTTATATTTATAGGAAACTTGTAAAGATTTACCCATTTACCTCACACTCATTTTCCCTACTATTATTATACAGTTGTATGGTACATTTTATTATAATTAATGCACAAATATTGATAGGTTTTTTTAAATGAAAGTCTATACTTTATTAGGATTTTCTCAGTTTTACATAATGTCTTTTTTCTGTTCCAGGATCCCATCCAGGATGTCATACTCCATTTAATTGTAATGTTTCCTTAGGCTCCTCTTGGTTGTGACATTTTCTCGGACTTTCCTTGTTTTTGATGAACTACACAGTTTTGAAGAGTACTGTGCCGTTGTGCCATTTTGCATTCCCACCAGCTGTAAATAAGAGTTCTTGCTGCCATATACTCCCAGGAATTGGTATTACCAGTATTTTTTTTTTTTAATTTTAGATTTTGGCCAGTCTATAGTTGTATGGTGGTATCTCGTGTTTAATTTACAATTCCGTAATGGCATGTGATGTTGGGCACCTTTTCATATGCATGTTCTCTGTTTCTATAACATCTTTGTTGAGATGTCTGTTCCCATCTTTTGCCTGTTTCTTTGTCATTTTCATATTGTTGATTTTTTTCCCCACAGTTTGGATACAAGTCTTTTATAAAAGATGTATTTTGAATATTTTTCTCCCAGTCTGTAGTTTGTCTTTTCATGCAAATAGCAATATCTCTTTTTAGAGCAGTTTTTAATGTTAATAAATTCCAATTTAGCAAAATTTTTGCATGGCTCATCATCCCTTTTGCATTTTTCCCCAAAACTCATTACAAAACTTTAATCCTGTTTTCTTCTACTTTTATAGTTCTATGTGCTACATTTAGTCTTATGATCCATAATGATTTAATGCCTGTGATAGATATAAGGTCCATGTCTAGTTACTTAGAAACTTACCTTGCTTGGTGTTTTCTCAGCCTCCGTGATGTATGATTTGTGCTTGTCATTAGTATTGAAAAATTCTCAGCCATTATGACTTCAAATATTCCTTCTGCTCTTTATCTTCTTCTTCTGGTAATCCAATTACCTTACATATTTTATACCTTTTGAAATTGTCCCACAGTTACTGAATGTCTTCTTTCTTTTTTCATTCTTTTCCCTTGTTGCCTATCAGTTTCAGAAGTTTCTATGACATATTGTCTAGCTTACTGATTCTTTCCTCAGTTGTGTCCAGTCTACTCATGAGCCCACCAAAGGCTTGCTTGCTTTCATTTTAAATTTTAAAATGTTTAATTTAGTTTAATTTATAATTTTGACAACATGTATTCAAATTACATGTTCATTTCTGTTACAGTATATTTAATTCCTAGGGTTTCCTGTCCATTCTTAAGAGTTTCCATGTCTCTGCTGAACAGTGTCCATCTGTACTTTCATGTTGTTTATTTCTTCTTTAGAGCCCTTAACATATTTATCATATTAATTCAAATTACTTGTTTGATAAACCCTTTATCCGTGTCATATCAGAGTCTTGTTCTGAGGCTTGTTTTGTCTCTTCAGACTGTTTTTTTCTTGTCTTAGTTCCATATAGATTTTCTTGTTATAAATTGGAAATGTACTATAAAGAAATAGGTATTGAGGTAAATACACCTTTCATGTGAGAATTTATGTTAGTTTGACTAGTAGCTCGGCTTTAATGACTGCTGTAGCTGTCAGTGCAAGAGGCTGCAGACGTTTTGAGTGCCCTCAGTTTTGTCTCCCTTCTTGACTTTGGGCTTCCCACAGACCCCTCCTCAGAGTCTGTCTGCTGCTGTTTCAGCTGTAATGCACTGTTGTCATACTGGAGCCCTAGTAGTGTGGTGGAAGGATGTGGGGGTGGCCAGCAATCTATGATTGGATTAGATCTCAGTCTTTTAGTGGGCCTGTGATCTGGGCTGTGACCTTCACTCTTTCATTCCTCATGCCAGAATTATAAGATCTTTCTTGCATATTTACCATGAGGACTTGGTGGTGTTTCTGGAGATAAAATACATGAACATGTGGGGGTGTCCACAAGATTGTGGCCCCCCTTGAGTCTTCTTACTCTCACTCAACTTGACCATCACCACAAGAAATTCATAAAAATTACCATACAGGCATTTACTCAAGTGTGTTATTCCTGTGGCTTCTGCTCCAGGGAAGCAGATCTTGGCTGCGACTCTCTGAATTCACCTGTTTCTCCAGATTTCCAAGCGGCACTTTACTCTGCAACTTCAGTCTCCTATGGATCCAAAAAAAGTCATTGATTTTTAATTTGTTCAAATTTTTTTCCCTGCTGTTAAGTAGAAGAGTGATTAATTCTAAGCGCTTTACATATTGAAGCCAAAAAAAAAAAGAAAATCGAGCTTTTTAGTCATACTCCTGGGGAATTTATACTTCCTTAATCTAAGGATTAGTTCACCAATTCTGGAAATTTCTCAATCATTATTTCTTTAAATTTTCTTCTGAAATGGTTTTAGATGCATATCAAATGTTTTCATTGTATCCTTCATGTCTTTTTTTTAAAAAAGTGGAAGTACAGATGACATACAAATTATATTAGTTTCAGATATATAACAGTGATTTGACAATTACATACATTATGAAATTATCACCTGATAGTTGTAGTTACCATCTTTCACCATACAAAGTTATTATACTATTGACTATATTTCCTATGTTATGCTTTTCATCCCTGTTACTTTGTTTTATAACTGGACATTTATACCTTTTAATCTCCTTCATCTATTTCCATAACGTCTTTTAAGCATTCGTATTTCCCACTACTTTATCATTCTTTCCTGTATTGTAGGTCAAACCTGTCTTCACTAATTATCATTTCTGATTTTTCTAATCTGTATAAGCCATCCATTGAGTTTTTATTTCAATCATTCCATTTTTTATTTTGCAAAACTTTTGTCTTATTTTCTCCCAGAGTACCTTATTCTTTTATTGTGCTTTGGATATCTTTAACATGTTTGCTCTTTGTAAACAACTTTCATATTTGAAAACATGTGGTGTTTTCTTTCTGGTAATTCTCTTGTCTGAATTTTGGGGGATATATTTCTGCAGATTTGGTTTTCTCTCACTCATGGAAGAGTTTTCACTTACATATTGTGTATTTTGCATCGGGGACATAATCACGGTTGTGGTTTCTGAACAAAAATGTTACTTGTTGCTTTTTTTTTTTTTTGGTTTATTCTCTCTGCTTCTGTCTGGTGCCTCAAGTTCACTGGCCTGGAAGAGCTCTTAGGCTACTTTCTTGGCTTGTAGAGTTCCCAGGCATTATGGATTGTTTACATTTGGATTCCCTATCAGAAATAAGACCCATTATTTTTTAGGAATTTTAAGTTAGACTTACGTGCCTTCACTGTGGGCCCAGACTGAGACAGGCAACTTCCTTCTGTTGTCTTCTGGCAGTGGGCTCTTCAAGACCCTGTGTCCAATGGACGGGTGTGGGAGGGGGAGTATGGCTCAGCTCCCCTCACATGCGGAGCCACAGCCTTGCCTTCAGTCCCGCTGAGGCTGCTCAAGCTCTCTGTGTGTGGATATAAACAGTCCCCACCGTTCCCACCCCTGTGGCTTTGCTGGTGTCAACTCATGCAATGACGATGTTCCTTTCAGTTTCCTCTTGGATTTTTTTGTTTTGGAAGATTTACTATTTTGTGAGCTTACATTTATATTTAAAAATACATTTGTTTGCTTTCCTCCAGAATTTCTAAGTATTGTCTAAGTAACTGTCCTTGGCAGGACAGTTTTTGGTGATGGATCTGCTCTTTTACTTGAACCATAGTATGCCTAGTACGCCTCCTGTGCATTATCCCTGCACACTTACTGTTTGCCATGTGTGTTCCCTATTTCAGCTAAAGTTTAGTTTCCCTCTGTCACCTCTGTTTCCAGTCTCTTCTGTAACCGACTTAATCTCTTTGTGTTTTTCCTCTGTGCAAAATGTGATTATCTCATGCCTTGCCTTATGACAGCAACTGTTTTTTAGCTGGATCTGTTTTGTTTCTTTCTGTGTCTAATTTATTAGACATGTAATCGTATTGTTTTGGTTCTCAGTTTACTTATTTAGCTCTGCAATTTCCCTTTAATTTCATTTTCGTTATTTTCTAATCTTGTCTTTGAAATTATGTTTAATTGATCCAAGACTTTATTAAGTTACATAGGATAAAGACCTCATGGGAAGCGGGCCCTTCCTGTTGGGGCTGTTTCCCAGACCATACTTCGTATTTAGTTGTGCCTACTGCTTGCCTTCCTTTTTTCCTTATATTTGCTATTTTTAACATTTTATGCATTTACTTACTTACTTATTTATCTACTTGTTCATTTGTTCATTCACTCAGTGCCATCCTGTGTTCATATAGTTGTCATTCCAAAATTTTTCCGTTTTGCCCAGTCTTGGGAGAGTTGTCCACTCATAATTTTTAAGTGCTGTAATGGTAGTACACTGTTTTCCATACCCTTCTTTCCCTATTTGTGGTCCTTATTTATTTTTCCTTAGTTTATTAAGCCAGTTAATAATTACTGTGGAAATATTAGAAACATCAACTGACCACAAACAAGAAACATTACTGCCTTTACACCATGCTCCTGACTTTTCTTCTTGAATTACTTTGAATTCACCTTTTTTCCCTTTTGAATGCACCTTTGCACCAATTCCACCCTGAGGGTTCTTTAGGGACCCCCTTATCTCTAGCTCATGTCTTTAAAGGACCTTGATTTTGAGGGGATATGTAACAACTACTTCCTGACAAAGTTCACTGGAAAAGCCCGATGGACGCTGAAGCTGTACGGATTTCCTGTCTCAGGCACTTGTGTGGATCTGGCTGTGCAGGCAGTTGTTTGCTTTTAGCTCAGTCAGAGATAACCTGTTATGTGTGCTTTATTTGTTGTAAACAGTGAAGGCATTGCTTGGACACTGATTCAGTTAGGATGATGGCTTAGGCATAGACATAAAGGGAAATTTATTTTGCTGTAGCAGGAAGTTCAGATAAAGCTTGATTCATGGCTCACCCTGTGCAGCGGAAGCGTGTCTCTCTCTCCTCCTGCTCTCCATGATTGCCCCCACTCCTGATGCCCCTCCCTCCACTTCCCAGCTCTGCAAACTCGAGGTGGGGTCTCTCCTGTGTTAGGTTCCACTTCCCAGGCTTTGCTCCTTCAGACTTGGGTCCTTGAGGGGGGAGACAGGGAGGCCCTTCCTCTTAGAGAAGTGGAAGCAAGTCCTTGCAGTCTCAGCTAAAAGTGCTCTCTTGAACCCCATCCCATTCCCTGAGGAGGCTGGGGCAGAGCTTGGGGACAGAGTCCACCCAGCAGGCACCAAATGGCCACAAGGTCAGGGTGGGCCACTCCCCCCCAGGTGATCCCTTTTGTTTCTGCACACACAGGCAGCTTGCAGTGGGCCTGGAACGGGGCATTGGATATGCACAGGGCAACAGGGGACAGAAAATTGGTATTGCGCAGATCAAGGACCTAGCTAGGGGACAACCTTGTCCCTTGTTCACCTGGCATGCACACTGAACAAAGGAGTCAGCCTGATGGGCCAGTTGGCACCATTTATTATGACATGTCTCACCTGGGATTATGTCAGTAGGAATTATCCACAGACCTGTTGGAAGGAAAAATTATTATATATATATATACAACACTCTGGCCTTATTTTAAAAAGTCCTGAAGGCTTTCTCTGCATTGCTCCTAAAAACAGTATTCTAGACTTATGCAGGATCAACTTTGGTAGTTAAGAATAAAAGAGTTCAAGATCACTTTGAGGAGCTGTAGAAGCAGGTTTTCCAAGGATTGCAGCCTCTGCCTCATGGAGCTCTGGAGTGGTATCTACAGCATCGAGCTCTTCAGTGCAGGGTGCTGTGCTTTAGAGGGCCACGGTATAAGCCATTTACTTTATTTGTTAGTATTTAACAGTTTGAAATAAGTATATATTTCTCCATAGTTCAGCTGTGATTGAGGAGTTCCAGAACCTTAACTGGAAAATAGTGATGTTCCCTGGCTAAGCCCTCTGGGAAGCTGGATAAGCTGGTGGAAGGAACCAGCCTCCTGACCTTCCAGGAAACAATGTTGCACACATTCTTTTTTTTTAATTTTTCAATTTTGGTATCGTTAATGTACAATTACATGAGCAACATTATGGTTACTAGATTCCCCCCATTATCAAGTCCCCACCACATACCCCATTACAGTCACTGTCCATCAGTGTAGTAAGATGCTATAGAATCACTACTTGTCTTCTCTGTGTTGTACTGCTTTTCCCATGTCCCCACCTCCCCTACTACATTATGCGTGCTAATCGTAATGCCCCTTTTTCCTCCATATCCCTCCCTTCCTACCCATCCTCCCCAGTCCCTTTCCCTTCGTAACTGTTAGTCCATTCTTGGGTTCTGTGAATCTGCTGCTGTTTTGTTCCTTCAGTTTTTTTCTTTGTTCTTCTACTCTACAGATGAGTGAAATCACTTGATACTTGTCTTTCTCTGCCTGGCTTATTTCACTGAGCATAATACCCTCTAGCTTCATCCATATTGTTGCAAATGGTAGGATTTGTTTTCTTTTTATGACTGAATAATATTCCATTGTGTATATGTATCACATCTTCTTTGTCCATTCATCTACTGATGGACACTTAGGTTATTTCCACATCTTGGCTATTGCAAATAGTGCTGCAATAAACATAGGAGTGCATATGTCTTTTTTCAAACTGTGCTGCTGCATTCTTAGGGTAAATTCCTAGGAGTGGAATTCCTGGGTCAAATGGTATTTCTATTTTGAGTTTTTTGAGGAACCTCCATACTGCTTTCCACAATGGTTGAGCTAATTTACATACCCACCAGCAGTGGAGGAGGGTTCCTCTTTCTCCACATCCTTGCCAACATTTGTTGTTGTTTGTCTTTTGGATGGTAGCCATCCTTACTGGTGTGAGGTGATACCTCATTGTGGTTTTGATTTGCATTTCTCTGATGATTAGCGATGGCACACATTCTTTCTTAAAGAGTTATATCTGCACATTCATATGTCACAGAGTATCTGTTAACCCCTTAAGAAAATAAAATGCTAACATCTAGACATTTACCTTCTGTCTTGCCAATGGGTTTCAGCCCTGGACAAGTTCAGGATTTAGTGAGGACAAAAAAAATGACAGTGGGATGTTCTTGGGGTGAAAGAGTTTATACCCAACTTTATTCCCATGGTAGTAGGTGAATCACTAGAATCCCGTCCACTCAGAGTGAGTCTGCATGCAGCAAGCCAGTCTCTGCCTCTGGGCCTTTCTGCCCCTGCAGTTGTCTCAATCTCTGTTCACAGCACTGCCAGTAGTCCAGCCTCTGCTCTCCTGTAGCCGTGCAGCCGTGTTGCCCAGAGCACTGGGTGGAGCTCTTTATATAGAGTCAGTAACAATGTATTGTCCCCACATGTGTAGTGGGCAAGCCTACCAGGGCCAGGTGAGAATCCTGGCCATAGGAACCTTCACTTTCTCTGCACTTTCTAAGCCTGGATTTCAGTGAGAATAAAATCAGCATAATGATATACCACCTGCAAAAGTGGGCAACTGATGAAAAAGACATGTTGCTAGTGTGGGCCAATTCTATGCCTTTTCAGTACCTCTGTACTACAGAGACTCATTTCTGATCAAACAGGGATAATTTTACTACATTTTTGGCACTTCGGTTGTGCTGCCTGTTTAATCTTTGCAAGTTGCTGGTGAGATGCCAACCACTCCATTTTTATAAATAGGAAACAGACTCAAAAAGCTCAGTGACTACCCCACGTCCACACAGCTCATAGTAGCAGAGCCCAGGTCTGTCTGTGATGTCTAGACTTTTCACAGTTGTACCCTCAAGACAAAGACCCTGGGCAATACCAGAATAAGAAGGGCTGGAGTGGGGTTCTGTGCACCGAGAGGGCCAGCTCCCTGTGTCCTACAACCAGGATGTTTTAGGAATGCCAAGCTGCCAGCGGCTTTCAAACTCTTAAGCTTCAGGACCCCTTTACTCTCATAAAAGTTACTCACTTTTTTAATGTGGATTATACCTATCAGTATTTACTGTGGTAGAAATAAAAACTAAGAAAACATTTTAAAGTCCATAAATTCACTTAAATTATAATAAACCCATGTTATGTTAACATAACTCATATTTTATGAAAAATACATTTTTCAAGCAAAATGGATTTATGAGAAAGGTGGCATTGTTTTATATTTTTGCAAACCTCCTTTATGTCCAGCTGAATGGAAGACAGCTGGATTCTCTCATCTGCTTCTGCATTCAATTTGCTGCTGATGTCATATGTCATGTGGCCTCTGCAAAGCTCTGCCTAGAACTTGTGAGGAAATGAGTGTGGAACCAGCTAATAACTTCTAACGATCATGAATAAAATTTTAACTGATCCTCTGACAGCATCTCAAAAACTGAGAGGTTCCCAGACTGTATTTTGAGAACTTCTGTGTGATACAAATACCAAAGGGGAACCGTTTTCCATGAGCATCACCAAAGATCGCTGCTGAAACACTGGGAGTAGAGTTTCATGGTGGCAGAACACAGCTAAGGGGATGGATTTCAGCTTCTATGCTGAGCTGTGTCATTAAGGGCAAGGAGTATGATTTGCTTCACAATTAAATCTTTATGCACCCCTCCTTGATGATAAAGGTGATCTATATTCACTGCAGAACATTCAAACGGAACAGGGACATACGCAGTTAAATTTGGAAGCTCATCCATAATATCCATTATTAAATGAGAATAATGATAGTACTGACTTAGCTGGATTGTTGTCATGAGACTAAAATGAGGAAAAAATGTGTATGTGTCTGTGTGTGTGTGCGCATGACATTTTGGCCATGTTATTTTCAGATATCATGTACTGCTGTCCTGTGGTCAGAACTATGTACTTGTTCCTCTTTGCCCATATTTCTATGGGATTGTCTGCTTTATTTCATTCATTTGTAGGAGTTTATTTTTTATTCTGATATGAGTTTTGTCAGACCTAATATCTCACTGACTTAGGGGAAAGTATCAGTTTATTATTCTGAAAATTAGGACAAAAATATGGTTGGTGTAAAGATTAAATTAGATAAAAGAAGTAATCCTTGTTATAAACTATACAGTGCTATCCAAATATGATTTTATATTACCTAGCAATTCTCTCTGAGAACAAGAATTTTGACACAGATCTATTATCTATTATCTTTCAACATCTGTATAAAAGTGAAGAAAAAGGAGCTATGCACAATAATGTTGAATAACATTGCTGTATAACTTCTAGAAGAAAAATTTCTATGAAAATGTGAGATAGCATGCTACAGTTTGTTAGAACAGCTGTACTCTAAAGATACATGATTTTTCTGGGAGATTGATTTTTAAAAGCATGGTTGCTTAAATCTAAGTATGCTTTTATCAAGAAACTTTATTGAAGTATGATTGACAAACAAAAAGTTGTACACATTTGAAGGTTATAATTTGATGAACTTGGGGGTAAACACACCTGTGAAAGCTTCACTATAATCCATGCCGTAAACACAGCCATAACCTCCAAAAGTTCACTACTGATGTTTGTTTAATTATTATAATTTCTGAGATAAGAACACTTAACATAAGATCTACCCTCTGAGGATTTTTCAAAGCATACAATACAGCATTATTATTTCCAGGCTGTGTGTCTCACAGGAGACCTGTAGGAACTGCCCATCTTCCAGAACGGAACCTGCACCCTTGGACTACTCGCCCCCCTCTTCCCTTCTCTGAGGCCCTGGCACCCACCATTCTACTCTGTGCTTCTAGGAGCTCAGCTCCTTTAGATTCCTTGTGTAAGTGGTTCCACGCAGTATTTGTCTTTCTTCATCTGTGTTACCTCACTCAGCTTAATGCCCTCCAGATACCTCCATGCTGTCGCAAATAGCAGCATTTCCTTCTTTTTTAAGGCTGAGTAATATTCTGAAGTGCTCAGATTAAAAAACAAATGAGAGTATTAGACCAGTCGGCTGAGGGGTGCTTTGCCTCCCGAGGCCCCTGTGATTCCATGATGACCGAGGGTCCCTCCTCTGGCTGCGTGGCCAGGCTCAGGAAGGAGTGCGGGTCCTGTGGGAGGGCTGTGTGGGTGTGAGCGGCCTGAGTCCATTTTGCAGCTTGTGTGACACCGCCCTCTCCTGTCCCGCTCCAGGAGGTGGTTGGGGATTTGTCATCTCCCCAAAGAGAAGATTGAAACCTGCAGAAACCGAGTGCCTTATGACTACAGAGCTAAGATTATAGCCCAGAGGGTCCTTCGCTGGTGTGGGGTCTGCCCTGCCCTTCCTGCTGTCCTGGAGGGTGGGTCAGGGCAGGAATGCCCAGGTGGTGGCCTGAGGGGCTGGAATCACTGAAAACCATGCTCAGATCCTTGCTGCTTCTGTTCTTTGGGGGACCGGGGCACCTCTATGCAGAGACCCTTGGGCCAGGGTTTGTGGCTAGGATTTGGAAACATCATTCCCCCACCAAGAATCCCAGCATTTGAGCAGTATGCCTTCCAGCTTGAGGAAAGAGACTGTTGAGTCCAACTTCCTTAGCTGATTTGTTATTTCACACAAGCCAGTGGCTTTGGTGTCAGTGGAGGACATTCAGTTGAGAGAGAAGGAAGTCCCATTCCTGGAGCAAGCAGATTCCGGGCAGTGGGAGTGGAGTCCCTGCATGCACTGCCAGGAACATCCTTCTACCGGAGCCAGAGGGCCACCTGGGTGGGGCCTGCAGATCCATCTGTGGGCTTCCTAAACCAAACGCTTGGTCGCTGTGCTGGGTTCTCCATTGCACGCTGCCTGTGCAGCAGTGCGCAAACCCTGAGTTGTGACCATTTAATGCAGAGCGGAAGTCCTGCTGTGGGCCTCTTGCAGAAGATTTGCTCAGAAAGCAGGGTGCTGTGGGTGCCCCTGAGGGGTCAGGAAGGGAGTGCAGGAGGCTGAGGGTCGGTGCACACCCAGGGTGTAGGAGACCTGGTGGCTGCAGACCCCATAGGCCCTGGGTCACCTGGGCCACAGTGACCCAAGATTGGAGGGCCACTGAAGGGTGCCCAGGAAGGGGTGCCAGTGTCCTCTGCAGGCAGGTGGATGGCCTTTGTGTTTGCAGCTCCAGGAACTGGTTGCCAGGTCTTTTCTAAGCAGGCTAGGCTACTGTTGGACTGGAAGATTCTTTCCTATGTCGAACTGAAACCCACCTCCCCAGTGCCTCTCCTCACTGCTCCTGGTGCTGCTGGTCAGAACTCCAGGTCAGCCTGAGTCACTGGCTCCCCGCTGGAGCCCCTGGTGGGCCAGGAGACAGCCACAGCCTGGGCTGCCCACCTGTGGTGGCAGGGCAGGCCCTGGGAGCTGAGCAGGAGCGAGGTCTTCAGGGGCGAGTGGTGCACGCAGTGGGCATGCAGGAGTTGTGTCGTTGGTGTGTAAGTGAAGACTTGTCCTTGGAATTCCACCCCTCATCCCTCTTGGTAAAGTCTGTCCCTTGTCATGCTCTTGGAAGGTGCCCTGTTCCTTTCCTCTGTGACACTGTCACCATCTGTAATTATACATGTATCATTGTTGGATTGTGCGATTCCACCCCCTCCCCACAATTTATATTCCAGGAGCTTAGGAACAATGTTCAGTTCCCACTAAATGTGTCAGTCTGGCATCACTTCTGAAACAGGAAGTGCTCCAGAAGCATTTGTGGAATGAGTGAATGAGTGAATGAACACCTGGCTGAACTGTGGCTTGTAGAACGGGTTTGTGTGCTGCGCTAAGGGCCTTAGACTTGATTGTTTGGGCAGTGCAGCTGGAGGAGGGCCGAAAGCCCCATCTGGAGCCGAGTGGAGGCGAGTCTGTGCGTGGGCGCGAGGGCCCCGTCTTAGTTCTGGCCGTTATAGCAAGAACACCACAGGCTGGGAGGCTCACAGAACACACGAAATTTCTCATGGTTCTGGAGGCTGGGAAGTCCCAAATCAATGTACTGGAAGATCTAGTGTCTGGTGAGCACCCGCTTCCTAGGTCACAGACAGCTGTCTTCTCTCTGACCTCAGTTGGCGAAGGTTCAAGGGAGCTCCCTGGGGCCCTTTTATAAGGGCATTGATCCCATTCATGAGGGCCCCCCTCCTGACCTAATCACCTTCCAAAGGTGCAAGTAGCCCAGTGGTTAAGTTCCAACATGTGAATTTTGGGGAGATGCAAACATTTACTCTGGGCAGGGAGGGACATACACACAGGGATGTGTGGGAAAGAGGCAGGGCACCATGTCACGTGCAGACTGAAAAAGCTGAGAGGCTGCCAGTGGGCGGCCCCCGGATGGGGAGAGGAGGAAGGAGACCCACTCTGGGGATGCAGACAGCAGCCGCTTTGCTGGTTCTGCAGTCTTTCCCTCCCTGGTCTCCATGGAAGGTGCCCCTTCTACCCGGCATCACTGCACACCCAGGCGGTGGCTGGCTTATGCGCAGTGTTGATTACAGTTTGAAATGCATGCGTCAGTCCCATGCTGCTACACACCACGGAAATTCTGTTTCGCTCTAATGAATTTTCAGTCAGAGTGCTGGAAAGAAGAAAGCCTTTTAATTAGGTTGGTAGTAACTGAGCTCCCAAACCACAGAAGCCTTTCTCTCAGAAGATGAAAACACAGATGCAATTAAAAGGGAAGGCCACCTAAATGGAACACTGGCTAATTTTAAACCCATTAAAAACAACTCCTTAATATGTTGAGGCAATGCTTATATGTCCTAACAGAGTTTACTGGGGCTTTCAAATAATATTGGGGATTAAACTGGAACCACAGTATTCATGCAGTTCATATGGATGGCTCTGTTGGGGGACTGGTTGCTCCATACAGGGAAATGTTATTAGCTCCACAACTTTTTCCACCAAAATAACTGGCATGCTTCATTTTGGAAAATGGGATGCGTTTTTTCTGTATTGGCAGGGATATAGGCAGCTTCTGTATATTGGCAGCTTCTTCTGGAAACAGCCTAGGACCCTGCGAGGACATTGTCCCTTGTCCCCGAGCAGCCCTCTCCTCTCCTTGGGGTCCACACCTCACCTGCCCCCAAGTGTCCCCTCTTAGGAGTGTGAGTGGGTGGGGCACTGATGCATCAAGGAATCACTGCCAACTCCTTGCACATTTAACACAGTTTTATTATAGTGAGAAGCAGCGTCCATTTTTCATTTGCATCCCTGCCCTCTGACCACGCCTCAGCAGATGCCATGCTCTTTCTGCTGTTGGGTCTGTCTTTGGGAGTGCCATCAGTGAGCCAGGCTGGGTAGTTCTTACTGGAGGAGCTCATGGTCTCCGCTTCTGGGCACATCTGCATTAGAAAATACATCCTCCTAGGGAGGGTGGCATTTGCTAATTTACAGAGTCCTTTAAGTGGGAACTGAATAAGTGCCAAGCAGTATTCTAACTAGTGCACAAAACCTGCTCCTTTTTCTCGGTGCACACATTCTTTTGCTAGGCTTTGTTGGGCTTGGCCAGCTGTGAGAAAATACTGGTTACATCCCAGGCTGCTGTTGACTAGAATCTTCTCTAGGTACCCTGTGCTGAGGCAAAACCACAGTTGACGCACTATCCCACTTCTGGTTAGAACATGGTCTTGGCACCCTGCTGGATCCCACACGTAGGCAGTTTGGAAATGTGGGAAAGGGGCTCTTGGGCCAGAAAGGTCCAAGTTAATAAATTCACCTCACCTCTCTGAGCCTAATTTTGCTCAGTGGGACAAGATTTACCTTGCAGGTGTGTATTAAGGGCTAGGGCTTCCTGGCAGACAGAGGATAAGAGTCAAGGCAAGCCAACCCACAGTGGTCAGGGAGAGGCATGACTGCCAACACCACTAGCAGATGGAAGGCACCTGGCAGGCCATGTGCCTTTCCCAGTGGATGGAAGCATAAGACATTTATGTTTGTTGAAAACTGTATATTCTGGTAATAAGATCGACTTTTAAAAATTGGAATTTGCACCCAGTTTTTTTTAACTATCTAAGTTATTTTTTAAATGCACAAAGAAATATAAGTGAAACTATTAGCAAGTGTCATCACTGAATGCAGGATTTTAATTCTCCTCTTTATACTTTTCCTTACTTTGTAAGTGCTCTGTAAGCAACGTGTATTACTTCAGAATGAATAGAAAAGTTCAACTTGGAGATGCTGCCTGAAGTGTATTTGGAAGTGTGTGGTGCATTCTAATTTCCCATACTCCACTTGTTCCAACAACCAGATTCCTTTAAGAATAATGGGATCATTCCCTGTTTTGTAAACCATTTATGATTCTTCTTTTTCTTTTTTAAAGGATGAGAAGAACCAAGTTTTAACTACAAACATTTGGCTGCAAATGGTAAGTTGAAGCAGTGGTGGTCCTCACCCATGCATTTTCCTGCTCCTGCTTCCCAGGTTTTTGTGATCGAATTGCAGGGAAGCAGAGGTCCCATGAGAAAAGCTAGGGCTGTCTTCCCTGATGCCACATGTGACAACAGTGAAGTAAAATGCCCTCCCTCTGGATGTATCACACTTCATTCTGCAGAGTTCAGCATATGCTTGTATTTTGCCACAGAGTGATAGGAGGAAATTTTAAAACCACTTCATGTAGGGCAAGTAATAAGATGTAGATCTGCATTTAGATATCCTTAACCTGCATCATGCCTGGTCCTTGGGCTCAGGAGTGCCTGCCTGCCTTGCTCTCGTGCCCCCCAAGCGTACATCTTTAATACTAGAGTGTTGCCTAAGCCAGAGGTTTTCACACTTCAACCTCTAGTAATCCCTGCAAGAAGTTTGATATGCTGTATTCCATTCATGGATTTTTAGGTTTAAATATAAAATTCTAACCTAAATATAATTAAATGCAAATGATGTCATTTCCATTGAATTGAAAATATTGACACTTAAAAATAAACCTATTAGTCTCTATTTTAAGTGGAAACTAAATACCGTAATAATTTGATGCCCAGATCATTCATTTAAAAAATATACAGACAAGCGCTGTTCTGTTTGATATGTTACATTGTCCCTTCTCCTCTTTGCACTTGCATTTCTATTCCACTTTTCATGTAGGATTTATCCTAATGTAATACAATTTTACGTTTGGAAGTCTTTTATAATTGCCTCTGTCTTGGTTCTCTCAAATGTAAATATTTACATAAAAATAATTGCTTCAGATAATAAATGTTAATTTTCTTCTGGATTGATTTAGAATTACAATGATTTTGGCACATAATTCATCAAGGTGACATTAATTCCAAATTTTAATAAATGATTATTAAACAAAAAATTGGAAATGCATGTCTCTAATGCAGCTTTGATTTGAATTAATTTATGTATTCGTAGGTGACTATTTTTCATTACTGGAAATGAGACACTAATGTAGACTTTCACCGTCAATTTTGTAACTTTTGAAAATAGGTGTGGTAATGTATCATTCATAATGAAAGGCATTTTGTGACAGCAGTGTTATTCAACTCCTTGGACTTCTTCCAGATTACTTGACAAATAAAATACAATTTTCATTAGGAGGTTTCAGCTAACAACTTACTCATTTCTCCTTCAGTTTGGTTGAAAGCAAAGAAAGGAATTAGAACCCGCTTGATCTTTGAAAGTGTTTGTCACACAATTTTTTTAAAATTAAGGTATCATTGATGTACACTCTTATGAAGGTTTCACATGAAAAACAATGTGGTTACTACATTCACCCATATTATCAAATCTGCCCCCACACCCCACTGCAGTCACTGTCCATCAGTGTAGTAAGATGCCACACAGTCACTACTTGTCTTCTCTGTGCTACACTGTCTTCCCCGTGACCAACCGCACATGCACCATGTGAACTAATCTAATACCCCCCGATCTCCTTCTCCTCCCTCCCGACTTGCCCTCCCACACTCCTTCCCTTTGGTAACCACTAGTCCCTTTTTGGAGTCTCTGAGTCTCTACTGTTTTGTTCCTTCAGTTTTGCTTCGTTGTTATACCCAACAAATGAGGGAAATTATTTGGTATTTGTCTTTCTCTGCTTGACTTATTTCATTGAGCATAATACCCTCTAGTTCCATCCATGTTGTTGCAAATGGTAGGATTTGTTTTCTTCTTACTGCTGAATAGTATTCCATTGTATATATGTACCACATCCTCTTTATCCATTCATCTACTGATGGACACTTAGGTTGCTTCCATTTCTTGGCTATTGTAAATAGTGCTACGATAAACATAGGGGTGCATCTGTCCTTTTCAAACTGGGCTCCTGCATTCTTAGGGTAAATTCCTAGGAGTGGAATTCCTGGGTCAAATGGCATTTCTACTTTTAGTTTTTTTTTTTTTTTTTTTTTTTTGAGAGGGCATCTCTCATATTTATTGATCAAATGGTTGTTAACAACAATAAAATTCAGTATAGGGGGGTCAATGCTCAATGTACAATCATTAATCCATCTCAAGCCTAATTCTCGTCAGTCTCCAATCTTCTGAAGCATAACGAACAAGTTCTTACATGGTGAACGAATTCTTACAGAGTGAATAAATTCTTACATGGTGAACAGTACAAGGGCAGTCATCACAGAAACTTTCGGTTTTGATCATGCAATATGACCTATAAACCATCAGGTCAAATATGAATATTCATTTGATTTTTGTACTTGATTTATATGTTGATCCCACATTTCTCCTATTATTATTATTATTTTTATTTTTAATAAAATGCTGAAGTGGTAGGTAGATGCAAGATAAAGGTAGAAAACATAGTTTTGTGCTGTAAGAAGGCAAATGTAGATGATCAGATGATCAGGTGTGTGCCTATGGACTAAGTATTAATCCAGGCTAGACAAGGGCAGCAAGACATCCACGGATGCAGAAGATTTCTCTCAAAGCAGGGGGGGTGAGGTTCTGAGCCTCACCTCTGTTGATCCCCAAATTCTCACCTGATGGCCCCCCTGCGACTGTGCCTGTCTTAGGTTGTTCCTCCCTTGAGGAATCTTACCCGTCTCTGGCTAACCAGTCATCTTCCGGGGCCATACAGGGAAATGTAAAGTTGGTAAGTGAGAGAGAAGCCATATTGTTTGCAAAGGTTAGCTTTTTACTTCTTTGCAGATTTATGCCCTGTGGCTTCTATGCCCAGCACTTGTCTCGAGGTATCTTTACCACCTGGAGGAATTATGATACTCGGTAAATTCGATATGAGGCACGAATTCTATTTAAAGTTTGTAATTAGGAAGGAAGAAGAAAAGCTATAGATGTAGCATATGAAGGAAACTTGGGAGGATTGATTATTTCTTTGACATATCTTCTTGTATAGTACCTTAAGTATGTATAGGTTTTAAACTACTAACTAATTTGCACACACATATTGACATAATAGGAATACGGTGACATAAACAAAGCAAATCTATAATCACCAGCCATCTCCAGTGAAGCCAAGAAAACCATTTAGGCACCCTAGGCATTTGTGAAAATTTATCTATGATATGATGGATATTTTCCAACTGTACTTGAACCATCAGACAAATTAAAGCAGCCCATTTCTGGGATCTGTTCACATCCCATATGTTCTTTTAACCATAGATAGTCTATAGTCATGAGATTTTGGGGTGCTACAACTTGCACCCCTCCCAACTCCTGGTTGAGTTCCAACAGTACAGATCCAGTCAAATTCGTTGTCTCACTGTATGCACATGCCAGCCTAGACATCTCCCTCCTCCTTCTCATGGCAAGTCCAGGAGATGGTGGGCTGGATGCAGCCACAACCGCAGCATCGTCCGGATCCCTGTGGAGGCTTTTTGATGATCATCCCCCGGCACGAGTCCTCCAGAGAGTGCTGATGCCGGAAGCTCCTCCTCATATCGTATCTTAGTTCATTTTCTGGGTATCCAAGCTAGGCCTTGATCTTCTGCGTAGAAACAAACAGACCCTTTGCCCACACTTTGACATGCCCTCTATACCACTGTGCAGAACTCATTGGAGGTCAGCACACAGTAACTGCTTTTTTTTTTTTTTTTTTAATTAAGAGAAAGGAATATTATCAGAAAAGAGTACCTCCATAGCTGATCATCTGACACCCTTTAAGTGATCAACATTAAGGATATTTAAAGCATGCGTTGATCTTTGATTTACCAATAGTTTTATCCTGTTAAGGAGTAATCCCCCTTTTCTTTCTTTCTTTCTTTTTTTTTTTTTTAAATTTTTAATCTACACTTACCTGAAGAATACTATGTTTACTATGCTCTCCCCTATATCAGGTCCCCCCTAACAACCACATTACGATTACTGTCCATCAGCTTAGCAAAATGTTGTAGAGTCACTACTTGTCCTCTCTGTGTTGTGCAGCCCACCCTACCCTTTCTCCCTCCCCCCCATGCATGCTAATCTTAATACCCCCCTTCTTCTTCCCCCCCCTTATCCCTCCCTGCCCACCCATCCTCCCCAGTTCCTTTCCCTTTGGTACCTGTTAGTCCATTTTTGGGTTCTGTAATTCTGCTGCTGTTTTGTTCCTTCAGTTTTTCCTTTGTTCCTATACTCCTCAGATGAGTGAAATCATTTGGTATTTCTCTTTCTCCGCTTGGCTTATTTCACTGAGCATAATACTCTCCAGCTCCATCCATGTTGCTGCAAATGGTTGGATTTTTCCACTTCTTATGGCTGAGTAGTATTCCATTGTGTATATGTACCACATCTTCTTTATCCATTCATCTACAGATGGACATTTAGGTTGCTTCCAATTCTTGGCTATTGTAAATAGTGCTGCGATAAACATAGGAGTGCATCTGTCTTTCTCAAACTTGATTGCTGCGTTCTTAGGGTAAATTCCTAGGAGTGGAATTCCTGGGTCAAATGGTAGGTCTGTTTTGAGCATTTTGATGCACCTCCATACTGCTTTCCACAATGGTTGAACTAATTTACATTCCCACCAGCAGTGTAGGAGGGTTCCCCTTTCTCCACAGCCTCGCCAACATTTGTTGTTGTTTGTCTTTTGGATGGCAGCTATCCTTACTGGTGTGAGGTGATACCTCATTGTAGTTTTAATTTGCATTTCTCTGATAATTAGCGATGTGGAGCATCTTTTCATGTGTCTCTTGGCCATCTGTATTTCTTTTTTGGAGAACTGTCTGTTCAGTTCCTCTGCCCATTTTTTAATTGGGTTATTTGTTTTTTGTTTGTTGAGGCGTGTGAGCTCTTTATATATTCTGGACGTCAAGCCTTTATCAGATCTGTCATTTTCAAATATATTCTCCCATACTGTAGGGTTCCTTTTTGTTCTATTGATGGTGTCTTTCGCTGTACAGAAGCTTTTCAGCTTAATGTAGTCCCACTTGCTCATTTTTGCTGTTGTTTTCCTTGCCCGGGGAGATATGTTCAAGAAGAGATCACTCATGTTTATGTCTAAGAGGTTTTTGCCTATGTTTTTTTCCAAGAGTTTAATGGTTTCGTGACTTACATTCAGGTCTTTGATCCATTTTGAGTTTACCTTTGTATATGGGGTTAGACAATGGTCCAGTTTCATTCTCCTACATGTAGCTGTCCAGTTTTGCCAGCACCATCTGTTGAAGAGACTGTCATTTTGCCATTGTATGTCCATGGCTCCTTTATCAAATATTAATTGACCATATATGTTTGGGTTAATTTCTGGGGTCTCTAATCTGTTCCACTGGTCTGTGGCTCTGTTCTTGTGCCAGTACCAAATTGTCTTGATTACTATGGCTTTGTAGTAGAGCTTGAAGTTGGGGAGTGAGATCCCCCCTACTTTATTCTTCTTTTTCAGGATTGCTTTGGCTATTCGGGGTCTTTGGTGTTTCCATATGAATTTTTGAATTATTTGTTCCAATTCATTGAAGAATGTTGCTGGTAATTTGAGAGGGATTGCATCAAATTTGTATATTGCTTTCGGCAGGATGGCCATTTTGACGATATTAATTCTTCCTAGCCATGAGCATGGGATGAGTTTCCATTTATTAGTGTCCCCTTTAATTTCTCTTAAGAGTGACTTGTAGTTTTCAGAGTATAAGTCTTTCACTTCCTTGGTTAGGTTTATTCCTAGGTATTTTATTCTTTTTGATGCAATGGTGAATGGAATTGTTTTCCTGATTTCTCTTTCTATTGATTCGTTGTTAGTGTATAGGAAAGCTACAGATTTCTGTGTGTTGATTTTGTATCCTGCAACTTTGCTGTATTCCGATATCAGTTCTAGTAGTTTTGGAGTGGAGTCTTTAGGGTTTTTTATGTACAGTATCATATCATCTGCAAATAGTGACAGTTTAACTTCTTCTTTACCAATCTGGATTCCTTGTATTTCTTTGTTTTGTCTGATTGCCGTGGCTAGGACCTCCAGTACTATGTTAAATAACAGTGGGGAGAGTGGGCATCCCTGTCTGGTTCCCGATCTCAGTGGAAATGCTTTCAGCTTCTCGCTGTTCAGTATAATGCTGGCTGTGGGTTTATCATATATGGCCTTTATTATGTTGAGGTACTTGCCCTCTATTCCCATTTTGCTGAGAGTTTTTATCATGAATGGATGTTGAATTTTGTCAAATGCTTTTTCAGCATCTATGGAGATGATCATGTGGTTTTTGTCTTTCTTTTTGTTGATGTGGTGGATGATGTTGATGGATTTTCGAATGTTGTACCATCCTTGCATCCCTGGGATGAACCCCACTTGGTCATGGTGTATGATCCTTTTGATATACTGTTGAATTCTGTTTGCTAATATTTTATTGAGTATTTTTGCATCTACGTTCATCAGGGATATTGGTCTGTAATTTTCTTTTTTGGTGGGGTCTTTGCCTGGTTTTGGTATTAGGGTGATGTTGGCTTCATAGAATGAGTTTGGGAGTATTCCCTCTTCTTCTATTTTGTGGAACACTTTAAGGAGAATGGGTATTATGTCTTCTCTGTGTGTCTGATAAAATTCCGAGGTAAATCCGTCCGGCCCCGGGGTTTTGTTCTTGGGTAGTTTTTTGATTACTGTTTCAATTTCTTTGCTTGTAATTGGTTTGTTTAACTTTTGTGTTTCTTCCTTGGTCAGTCTTGGGAGGTTGTATTTTTCTAGGAAGTTGTCCATTTCTTCTAGGTTTTCCAGCTTGTTGGCATATAGGTTTTCATAGTAGTCTTTAATAATTCTTTGTATTTCTGTGGAGTCTGTCATGATTTTTCCATTCTCATTTCTGATTATGTTGATTTGTGTTGACTCTCTTTTTCTCTTAATAAGTTGGGCTAGAGGCTTATCTATTTTGTTTATTTTCTCAAAGAACCAGCTCTTGGTTTTGTTGATTTTTGCTATTGTTTTATTCTTCTCAATTTTGTTTATTTCTTCTCTGATCTTTATTATGTCCCTCCTTCTGCTGACTTTAGGCCTCATTTGTTCTTCTTTTTCCAGTTTTAATAATTGTGATGTTAGACTATTCATTTGGGATTGTTCTTCCTTCTTCAAGTGTGCCTGGATTGCTATATACTTTCCTCTTAAGACTGCTTTCGCTGCATCCCACAGAAGTTGGGGCTTAGTGTTGTTGTTGTCATTTGTTTCTATATATTCCTTGATCTCTATTTTGATTTGTTCATTGATCCATTGATTATTTAGTAGCATGTTGTTAAGCCTCCATGTGTTTGTGAGCCTTTTTGTTTTCTTTGTAGAATTTATTTCTACTTTCATACCTTTGTGGTCTGAAAAATTGGTTGGTAGAATTTCAATATTGTGGAATTTACTGAGGCTCTTTTTGTGAGCTAGTATGTGGTCTATTCTAGAGAATGTTCCATGTGCACTTGAGAAGAATGTATATCCTGTTGCTTTTGGATGTAAAGTTCTATAGATGTCTATTAGGTCCATCTGTTCTAGTGTGTTGTTCAGTGCCTGTGTGTCTTTACTTATTTTCTGCCCGGTGGATCTATCCTTTGGGGTGAGTGGTGTGTTGAAGTCTCCTACAATGAATGCATTGCAGTCTATTTCCCTCTTTAGTTCTGTTAGTATTTGCTTCACATATGCTGGTGCTCCTGTATTGGGTGCATATATATTTAGAATGGTTATATCCTCTTGTTGGACTAAGCCCTTTATCATTATGTAGTGGCCTTCTTTATCTCTTGTTACTTTCTTTGTTTTGAAGTCTATTTTGTCTGATATTAGTACTGCAACCCCTGCTTTCTTCTCACTGTTGTTTGCCTGAAATATGTTTTTCCATCCCTTGACTTTTAGTCTATGCTTATCTTTGGGTTTAAGGTGAGTTTCTTGTAAGCAGCATATAGATGGGTCTTGCTTTTTTATCCATTCTATTACTCTATGTCTTTTGATTGGTGCATTAAGTCCATTTACATTTAGGGTGACTATTGAAAGATATGTACTTATTGCCATTGCAGGCTTTAGATTCGTGGTTACCAAAGGTTCAAGGTTAGCTTCTTTAGTATCTTACTGCCTAACTTAGCTCGCTTATTGAGCTGTTATATACACTGTCTGGAGAGTCTTTTCTTCTCTCCCTTCTTATTCCTCCTCCTCCCTTCTTCATATGTTGTGTGTTTTGTTCTGTGCTCTTTTTAGGGGTGCTCCCATCTAGAGCAGTCCCTGTAGGATGCCCTGTAGAGGTGGTTTGTGGGAAGCAAATTCCCTCAGCTTTTGCTTGTCTGGGAATTGTTTGATCCCACCATCATATTTAAATGATAGTCGTGCTGGATACAGTATCCTTGGTTCAAGGCCCTTCTGTTTCATTGCATTAAGTATATCATGCCATTCTCTTCTGGCCTGTAGGGTTTCTGTTGAGAAGTCTGATGTTAGCCTGATTGGTTTTCCTTTATAGGTGACCTTTTTCTCTCTAGCTGCCTTTAAAACTCTTTCCTTGTCCTTGATCCTTGCCATTTTAATTATTATGTGTCTTGGTGTTGTCCTCCTTGGATCCTTTCTGTTGGGGGTTCTGTATAATTCCATGGTCTGTTCGATTATTTCCTCCCCCAGTTTGGGGAAGTTTTCAGCAATTATTTCTTCAAAGACCCTTTCTATCCCTTTTCCTCTTTCTTCCTCTTCTGGTATCCCTATAATACGAATGTTTTTCCTTTTGTATTGGTCACATATTTCTCTTAGTGTTGTTTCATTCCTGGAGATCCTTTTATCTCTCTCTATGTCAGCTTCTATACGTTCCTGTTCTCTGGCTTCTATTCCTTCAATGGCCTCTTGCATCTTATCCATTCTGCTTATAAATCCTTCCAGGGATTGTTTCACTTCTGTGATCTCTTTCCTGACATCTGTGATCTCCTTCCGGACTTCATCCCACTGCTCTTGCATTTTTCTCTGCATCTCATCCCACTGCTCTTGCATTTTTCTCTGCATCTCATCCCATTGCTCTTGCATTTTTTTCTGCATCTCTGTCAGCATGTTCATGATTTTTATTTTGAATTCTTTTTCAGGAGGACTAGTTAGGTCTGTCTCCTTCTCAGGTGTTGTCTCTGTGATCTTTGTCTGCCTGTAGTTTTGCCTTTTCATGGTGATAGAGATAGTCTGCAGAGCTGGTACAAGTGACCGCTGGAAGAGCTTCCCTTCTTGTTGGTTTGTAGCCTTTTCCTGGGAGAATAGCGACCTCTAGTGGCTTGTGCTGGGCAGCTGTGCGCAGACAGGGCTTCTGCTTCCTGCCCAGTTGCTTTGGGGTTTATCTCCACTGTTGCTGTGGGCTTGGCCTGGCTGGGGCTGTTCCTCCAAAATGGTGGAGCCCCGTTAGAGGGGGAGCAGCCAGGAGACTATTTATCTCCGTAAGGGGCCTCTGTGCTCCCTGCTGCCCAGGGGGTTAGAGTGCCCAGAGATCCCCAGATTCCCTGCTTCTGGTCTAAGTGACCTGTCCTGCCCCTTTAAGATTTCCAAAAAGCACTCTCCAAACCAAAACAACAACAGCAACAATGAGAGAGGGAACAGAAAGGAAAAAAAAAAGAAAAAACACGCGATTTTTTTTTTTTTCCTCAGGTGCCGGTCCCAGGCACCCGCGCACTGGTCCTGCTGCCCTGTCTCCCTAGCACCAGGGTCCCTGTCCTTTCAAGGCTTCCAAAAAGCACCCACCCACCGGTCCCGCAGGGAAGGAACGCTCAATATTCTTTGTCCTCAGGCACTGGTCCCACGCACCCGCTCACCAGTCCTGCCGCCCTGCCTCCCTAGCACCGGGGTCCCTGTCCCTTCAAGGCTTCCAAAAAGCACTTGGCAAAAAGAGAGAAAAAAAAGGGGAAAAACGCGCGATTTCTTCCGTCCTCAGGTGCTGGTCTCAGGCACCCACCCACCGGTCCCACAGGGAAAAATCCGGGATATTCTTTGTCCTCAGGTGCCGGTCCCAGGCACCCGCTCACCAGTCCCGCCGCCCTGCCTCCCTAGCACCGGGGTCCCTGTCCCTTTTAGGCTTCCAAAAAGCACTCGCAGAAAAGAGAAAAAAAAAAGGGGAAAAACGCGCGATTTCCTCTGTCCTCAAGTGCCGGTCTCAGGCACCCGCCCACCGGTCCCGCAGGGAAAAACGGGGGATATTCTTTGTCCTCAGGCGCCGGTCCCAGCCACCCGCTCACCAGTCCCGCCACCGTGCCTCCCTAGCACTGGGGTCCCCGTCCCTTCAAGGCTTCCAAAAAGCGCTTACCAAAAAGAGAAAAAAAAAAAGGGGAAAAACGCGCGACCTCCTCCGTCCTCAGGCACCGGTCTCAGGCACCCGCCCCCAGGTCTCGCAGGGAGAAACGCGGGATATTCTTTGTCCTCCGGCGCTGTTCCCAGGCACCTCCTCACCGGTCCCGCCACCCTGCCTCCCCAGCAACGGGGGCCCGTCCCTCTAAGGCTTCCAAAAAGCGCTCGCCAAAAAAAAAAACTGCTCCGGTTTCTCTCCACCCGCCGGGAGCCGGGGGGAGGGGCGCTCGGGTCCCGCCGGGCTGGGGCTTGTATCTTACCCCCTTCACAAGGCGCTGGGTTCTTGCAGGTGTGGATGTGGTCTGGATGTTGTCCTGTGTCCTGTGGTCTCTATTTTAGGAAGATTTTTCTTTGTTATATTTTCATAGCTCTATGTGTTTTTGGGAGGAGATTTCCACTGCTCTACTCACGCCGCCATCTTGGCTCCCGCCCCCTACTTTTAGTTTTTTGAGGAACCTCCATATTACATTCCCACCAGCAGTGTAGGAGGGTTCTCCTTTCTCCGCATCCTCACCAGCATTTGTTGTTCCTTGTCTTTTGAATGTTGGCCACCCTAGCAGGTGTGAGGTGATATCTCTTGTGTTTTTAATTTACATTTCCCCATTTCCCTGATAATTAGCAATGTGGAGCATCTTTTCATGTGCCTGTTGGCCATCTGAATTGTCTCTTCATATCCTCTGCCCATTTTTTAATCAGGTTATTTGCTTTTTGGGTGTTGAGGTATGTGGGCTCTTTATATATTTTGGATGTGAACCGCTTATTGAATATATCATTTACAAATATATTCTCCCATGCTGTAGGATGCCTTTTTATTCTGCTGATGGTGTCCTTTGCTGTACAAAAGCTTTTTAGTTTGATGTAATCCCATTTGTTCATTTTTGCTTTTGTGTTTGTTGCCCAATTTTTAATGTAATTCATGTAGACGCTGTATTTTGAAATGACTCTTTGTTTGCTTCTTGGGTCCAGGTCCCAAAACAGGAGTGAGGCAGGAGTGGCAGAATAAAACATGGGGCACAGGATACTCCCAGCAGGCTCTGGGGCAGTGGGTTTTAGTGATGATACATGTGGTAGTTGAGGGCTAGACAACAGATTCACTGAAAGCACCTGCCCCGTGCCTCAGGGGTGCCCTTAGCTGAGAGTGTGAGCCCTTGTGGAACCTACTTGGATAAAGCAGAACCTTTGAGAGTTTCCCCTGCAGGACTTAGAGCAACATGGCCCGCCCTCACCCCTGAGCCCACCTGCTCTAGCTTCCTTCCTTTGGCCACGGGCTCAGGATCTGTGCTCCCCTCAGAGACAGTCCCCACCAGTGGGCAAGGTTTCCTGTTCTGGCACCTGCTGGGACCCTTGCTTTCGAATTCAAGGTTATTTCTAGTTTCCAGCAGCTAAACAGTGTCAGCGGGCTGTTCTTGTTAGTGTGCAACCATGTGTGCTGCCGTGAACCCTCCCCAGTGACACCCTGCTTACTCCTCCCCTTTACAGCAGTGTTCCTCCAAGCAGTGTCCCGCCCTGTCCCCATTCCCACCCTTGCATCCTCAGTTTTACACCCTCATCCGGCTTTGGGTGAGCACTTTAACCCCCAGGTTGCTCAATGCTATGAGTAATGATTTTTCCCAATCATTGTAATGAAAATTGTCAAACATACCAAAAAGTTGAATTTACAGTGAGCATCCATTATCCCTGCCTCTTAGATTCTGTAAGTGGCATTTTACAATTCTTGCTTTATCTCATATCTGGCCGTCTCACCTTCATCCATTGATCTAGCTTATTTTTTAATAAGTTCAAAATACAAGAGCCCACACCGGTGTTCTTCTGCGCACATGCTTCCAGTAGCCTTTGCCTAGGATTCATGCGGGCTGCTTTTCTTTCCAGATAAAATCCACAGGTGACCCACTGCAGAAATCGTAAATGTACCAGTCAGTGAATTGCCAGGAGTGCCCTGCAGCTCTGCAGCCCCTCCCCTACTGTGAAGCAGAGCTTTTCCAGGCGATACTTTGTGCCCTGAGCTGCTACCCTCCCATCCCTGCCCCTCCCCCTCCCTCCTCTCCCCCCACCTGGAGTAGAAAACCATTGCTCTTGTTTTTCCTGGGGTTGATTTTTCCCTCTCTGTGGGCCTCTCAGGAGCCTTTGGTAGAGCTGATTGTCCCCTGTTCCTTGCAGCCTTCACCTTGCATCTGGGTACCTCTCCTCAGGCTCCTCCTAACTCCTTAGTGACTCCTGAGTCCCTTCTGCCGCCTCTTCATCTCTTTCCAGCCATCCGTTGTCCCAGGAGTTGGAAGACCCAGTATCCTGGCTTCGGGCACTGTTAAGTTATCAGCACTCACCCCACTGCCTCCCCAGTGTCTCTACGTGGGTGCCCAATAGGCTCCTAAACCCAGTGGGATCCAGACCATTCCGTCCTCTCCTTGTCACCCTTGACCCCTCCACAGCCTCCTCCAGCTGGATATTTGGCCACTCTGTGAGTCCATTTGCTCAGATCCACAGCCTCAGGCGCACACTCTGCCCTTGTCTTTCACACCCACATCTGTTCTAGCAGCAAATGAGCAGCTCTGCCCTCGAATAGATCCAGATTCAAACCAACTGCACACCAACCCCACTGCTTCCACCCTGGTCTAAACCAGCATCACCTCTCACCTGGGTTACTACAGAGCCTCCTCACCAGACTTCCTGTTGGAGCCCTCGTCTCCCCTCACTGTGTCTGTTCTCTGCGTAGCGGTCAGTGTGATCCTACCAGGATAAGATGAAGGTGCAGGCCGAGCCTCCTTAGCCCAGATCCCACCAGGGGCTCCTGAGACACTCAACAGTGATCGGAAGAAGCCCTTGAGGTGGCCTTTGACTCCCTGCCTGCCTGGCCCCTGCTTGCTTCCCAACCCCTCCAGGCCACTCCGCCTTGCTCGGCCCCCTTCCCGTGTGATGTCCCACACACATCACCCAAGCCCATGCCCACCTCAGGCCTTTTACTTGCTCACCCTTCCTGGAAGGCTCTTTCCCCAAGAGTCACTCGATTTTCTCCCTCTCTTATTACTGTTCTCTTCCTAGAACTCGTCTTTTCAGCGAGGTCTTCCTGAGTTCCTAGGTCCTATCCCGTACCTTCCTTCAGTTCCCCAGTCCGTGCTGTTCTCTTTACCTTGTCTCTTGTCTCTGAGTCTGCTATAGCAAAAATGCCATAAACTGGGTGGCTTGTCAACAACAAATCTATTTCTCACGGCTCTGAAGGCTAGAAGTCCAAGGCCCTGGTGTTGTCATGGTTGGGTTTGTTGAGGGCCCTCTCCTGGCTTGCAGACAGCCGCCTTTTCTTGTGTCCTCATGTGGTGGAAAGAGAGTGAGTGAGTTCTCTGGCTTCTTCTTAATCAGGGTACTAATCCCTTTCAGGAGGGCCCCACCTTCATGACCTACTCCATTTCCAAAGGACCCACCTCCAAATCCATCACATGGGATGTGGGGCTGTAACATAGGAAGTTCAGGGGACACCACATGCAGCCCATGACTCCCTGCTTCGTGTTGCTTCCAAAGCGCTTGTCACCATGTGGCATCCGTGGTACTGTTCACTTGTTCACTGGCTCTGAGCCTCCCTCCCTGCAATTAGCATGTGTGGGCAAGAAGGGCAGGACTCCCCTTCCATTTGTTTGCTCTCTGTGCCCAGCTTGTGGTCCACTACAGGCACTGAATAACTTGTAGAGCAAATGAATGAAACAAAAAGCTCAAGGTGAGCTTAGGAGGGGCTAAGATACTGTGATACAAAATAAAGTCAACTCCCAAATGACATTTGAGCACTGTAGTGTAAGGGGAATTCTGGGGGAAGATGTAAATACTTTTTTGCTACATAAAATCAGACATTTCCCATCCTTCTGAGATGCAAAGCTGCCATTGATATTTTGCTTATATAGATAGAAACACCTAATATGCTCACTGCATGTTAGGTCACAGGTCTGTCTTCCTGGTGCCTACATTTCTTAGCCTTCAGTTATCTTCAGCAACATAATTGATTTGGCAATTTCTTTTAAAAGGATGTTGGTTTCCAGGAAAAATATAAGTGGATTAACTCACTGCATTGAATTCGTTGAACTGCATAAATAAACAGCCTAGCTTTGGAGGATGTCACCAGAGACCTCTAAATATTTTTCAAGCACAGCTTATTTCTAATTAAGACTTATGCTTGGAGAAATGGCTGAGGCTTCATTTGTTAGAAACCCGCCTTTTATCTCATTTCCCTACTCAGCTAGTCTTTTCAAGAGCTGTTATGTGGGAGGCATTGAACCAAGTCATGTGCACAGGACCCCAGAGACCAATGAGACCCAGTTTCTTCTTTTAAGTCATTTATAATCAGGCTGTGCAATTTACACTCTGGCAAAACTATCAGGATCAAGTGACCCCCTAGAGCTATGGCAGGAGGCAGGCTGGTGGTGTGGACAGTGGAGTTCATTAGAGGGAGAATTCTCTGCTTTACAGAAATGGATGGGAGAGAAAGAATGGCACAGACTCTTGTCAGTGTGATAATCTGGGTGCATTGGAATGTCTAGATGTTGCATCGTTAATTCATACTTGTTTCCAGGATCCCACCATATGGAAAACATGCTGGGTGCCTTTATAGCATGTGTCCTTATTAAGCTGGGTGACACGTTTATCTGGAAAGTGGCACCTGTAGCTCCTGTAGCAGTTAGAACGCTGGCTCCTGACTGAATTTTAACGAATCATGAGTATCTTGGGTTTAGAATGGACCTTAATAGTATCTAATAGAAACCTCTCCTGTGCCTAAGGTCTCCCTCTGAAAGGCCTTTGTGTTCCTACTGGGGCTGCAGCATGGACATGGGGGGTTCAGGTGTCAGCAGAACAGTCCTGGAAGCTGCCCTGGGGTCATTTATAAAACAACTACCGCCTTGATTCCTGCTTTTCGTGTTCTCCAACCGGTGACCAGCCTGACCTCACCAAGCCTGGATGATGGGCAGATACATCAAGTGAAGCTCAATAGTGAAGGCTTAGAGGGCCAGAGTCCCGAGGGAGGGCAGAAACGTGCACAGGAGGGGAACAGAGAGTTGAGGAAATTGCTTTTAGTGATTGGTTTTTCTCTCACACAGTTTCATGTTGCTGAATTGCTGTTGTGGAAAATCTGAATCAACATAATCTTTCCTCCAGGGTGTTTAAACCCTGAGGTCGATATTCTGCAAATGATAGGTTTTCTATACATTCAAAACAGAAGAGAGAAGAAAGTAAAACAAGAAAAAGAAAAAATAATCTGTGACCTATAGTTGATTTTATTTTCCTTCCTCTCATTTACCCTTAATTTTGTAGAACTTTCTGGTTATTTAGTTAACCTGAAGGAGGAGAAAGTTGCTGATCTATTTAGTTTTTCTTATTCCTAGGAGGAAGTGGTAGGTGTATTTTCTCTGGAGATTAGTTTTATCAGTTTGGGAGGCCTGTCAGGTATAATTTAATTTAATCTATGAGAAGAAATGACAGAATGCATTTCAGTTGAGCCATCTAGAGACTTGCATTCATTTTTAAAGAAATCTGTTTTCTCTTATTTAGGAATTCTGGGATTCTTCTGGCTTTAGGTTTCACGTACTTTTGTTGATTCTCTATTTTTTACCTCCTAATGCTAATTCTGGAACTGATGGCATTCACATTGTGGAATGTTTGATGATAAACCATATTGATTTCTAAAATGTTTACCTTTTCAATGTTGGTGTTTTTTGGTCACTTCGAACTTTAACACATAGAAATGTCACACATTATGCTCATAGGTAAGCCAGCCGGGGGCATGGCTCATATCAACCCATAGTCAAAGGTGATGTTTCAGTCATTAGGTCCCACTTTGTTGGGGGCAACGGTAGGGGGAGACCGACTTTCTTCCTCAAAGATCAAAATAGTTTCAGTTCTCTTCTGACACCATCTGCATGGAATTAGTGTTGGATCCCACAAGTTAAGAGCTCAGTGCGGTAAAACTGCCTGCACACCTGAGGCCAGGTGCACACGGGTGCGCAGGCTACCCACACTTCCATCCAGCTGAGGTCACATTTGGAGCTTCCCACTACCTACTCTCGGGTTCAGTGATTTTCTAGGACAACTTACAGAACTCAAGAAAATACTTACATTTACCAGTTCATTATAAGAGATACAGCCCAGGACAGCTGAATGGAAGAGATACATAAGGCAAAGTAGGAGGGCAGGCGGGCACTTAGCTTCCATGCCCTCTGTGGGCTTCCCCTTCCTTGAACCTGGTTTTGCTCACCAGCTATGGGAGCTCTCTGAACCTTGTTGTTCAAGAGCTTTTATAGCCTGATCTCCAGCCCCTTGCTTTCCCTGGATATAGGGGGTAGGGTGGGGCTAAAAGTGCCCACCTGCTAGTCTCAGGGTTGATCTTTGTGCTGGCACCACAGGCACCTATGGTCCCCACCCTAAGTCCCCTCATCTTACTAGAATAACATTAGGTGGGCTCAAAATGGCTCTTTATGAATACAAAATTCTCTTATTCTCAGGAAATTCCAAAGGTTTTAAGAACCCTCTGCCAGGAGTGTGGGACAAAGACCAAATACATTTCTTATTATACCGTAATGTATTATTTTTTTAACAGAAAACTTTTTCTCTCAAGCTCTCCTCCTATAAATACCTCCATGCTTGTGCATGCACACACATTTAACACACAGTTTCCTGTGGCCTCAAGGCACATTCTAATGGAGCCACTTCTCAGACCCATAGAAGAATGAATTCTAATGGTACATTTAGATTAGGGCCCCTTCCTCCCTGTGTGTCCTCTTAATGACCCCATACCATCATACTTTGAAGATTTAATGAGAAGGGGTCACACAGAAATAAGAAGATAAGGAAAATCACAGACTCTTCTAGATGATGTGGGAGTATTGGAGTTTCTAGGCTGATGTTCATTTTCAGGTACCCAGTATGAACCCAGGTACCCTCTGAAGGAAGATTTTGCCCTGAGCCTCAGCCTTCCAGGGACTTGCTATAAAAGTGGGAAGTGAATACTTTGAGAGGATAGAAAACCTCTTT
The DNA here is from genome assembly GCF_040802235.1 of Manis javanica. Lineage (NCBI taxonomy): Eukaryota > Metazoa > Chordata > Mammalia > Pholidota > Manidae > Manis > Manis javanica. The sequence continues at coordinate 18,696,449 of NC_133173.1, forward strand.
CTGGAATTTGATTGTTTCCAGGCCCTTTTCCACATCATTCTTCAGACATCTCCATGGAAACCCATGGGCTCAGCTCATGAGCTCTGTTCCCTCCCCAAGACCACAGAGCTCCGAGGTGCCCGCTGCAGCTTCCAGCACCAGCCTGGCACTCACTCTTCACCTTTGGCTGCATCTCCATTATTACAGCCCTCATGTCCTGCAGGATTTTGTGAAATAGAGGAATCCCTCCACCACACACTTTTTAAAAAACTATCACTTATCACACACTTACCAGGGCCACGTGACTTTTACCTGTTGCCACACACACTATCTCCTTTCTTCCTGCCTACAAGAAACTGCAGCTCAGAGAGGGTGATTTGCCTGCTTGAACTCACACAGCTTGTCTCTGCCAGAGGCTTGGTGCAAATCTAGGTCAGTCTGATGGTAGAGCTCCCTGTAGCCCCCGATTCTTCCCTGGGGCTGAGTGGGTGAGGAGGCCCAGCTTGGGTTTGGAGTACGGGAGAGTGATGTGAGCAGCTAGGCAGCACCTTCAGCCCACACTGTTGTGGCGGGAAGTCCGCCGGTGCAGAGATTGGATTGGAAGAACCAGCAGTGCAGAGCCCAAGGGTTGCACTGCTTGACATCAAATGATGCGGTTTGAGTCCTGACCCGGTGATTGAGAAGGTGTCACTTCTCATGCCCCAGCCTCCTCTTGTGAATAGGGTTAGTAATCATGCTGGCATCCCTGGATTGTGGCAAACAAGTTGTATGCACAACACTGAGCAAACAAAATGGTTATGATACACACCCCCAGGGCACATGCCGCTGAGTAAGAACATGAGGTGGGAGACAGGAGCAGATGTGACAGTGCTGTGGTGCGTCCTGCAGCTCAGACATCATGTCCACTGGAAGAGGTGTAGGACCGACCAGCCATGAGCTCCCATTTCCTGCTCTGCCCATCACGTCAGCAGGCAACAGGTGTGGGCACTTGCCTACCACACATGCCTTGAGCGGCAGTTCTGGGAGCCCAGGGACCCTGACCAGCTTGGTGATGGTAAGTGATACAGTGACAGTGACAGGAAAGTTCCCAGCCCAGAGAAGCATCCCAGGTGAGACAGAAGATGATGACAAGGAAAGCACAGGTATAAAGGGGCTCTATGCCCAGAACAAGGGAGAGAAAAGAAGGGAGTTTGAGGCACATGGTATAGAGGTGGAGCAGATGGGCAAATACTTTGGCTGGTGCCCAGGCACTCCTGCAAAATGACTTGAACAAAACTGGCCCTGTTTGGGTGCTGCCCTCCACTCTCCTCCCCTGGACACACATATCTAATTAGAAACATCAGCTGCTGGGACTCTGACTAAATGCCCCAGATTAATACTACTCATTCTCAGAGGTCTGTGGCTATAAAATGACATTACTCAACTGGATATTCTCTCTTCTGTGACTTCAGACAGTCCCAGAATTGGGATGGCTTTCTGAAGGCCTGCCTGTCCTTTTCAGAAGATGGTGGCATCTCCGGGACACGTCCTTTGACCCTGTTGCCATTCTCAGTAGGTCTAGGCCTGTAGCCCCTTGTCTGCATTTCCCAAATCTCAACAACTCTGAAAATGAAAGTTTTTCTTTTCCCTCCTTGATGTTGTTATTGCTAACTTTGCATATACTTATTGGGTCTAAAATCAACTGAATCTGATGTACGATGGAGGCATTTCTATGTCTCACAGTATAAATATGTATGTTTTGTGCAGAAATAATAACGTGTTTGGTTATGGGGAGATGGCCTGGTCCTGGCTGGGGGTGTTGCTGCACATGCCTTTCTACATCTGAGAAAGTCAGAGCTCCAGAGCACAGGTGGTCCCAGGGGGACTGGATACGGAATGGGAGCCTTTCCTGGGGTCTGCCTTGAGTGTGGCACACTTGTGGGGGCTGCTGAGCCCACACCTGCCAGCTGTGCGCCCCTAGCTGGGTGGTGCCAGTTGAATAGAAGCTGCAGCAAGGCAGGAGCCTACCTGACAGTCTTTACAGAGCTGGTGGAGCTCAGGTAGGGCGGGTGTCTGTGATCCTGGGACAGAAGACCCCAGGCATGGGTCTTCCTTGGGCAAAAGTCCCTTAGGAACCCACTTAGGGCCTGGCCCTGAGGAGGTGCCCCCTGTATTCACGTGTTTATGACTGTTTCCTGAGTCCTCCCCTGCACCTTTGTGTTCTGATCCAGCATTGTACCGCCAAGGTCAAGTGTATGCATTTTGGGGTTCTGAGATCAGAAGTACTGTTCTGGAATGAAAATAAGAATTCAAGTCCAAAAACATGTCCTTAGAAGTTCCCAAAGAGGTTCCTCTGCAGCTGCACCAAGTTATTTCATGGAAGTAAATACTCTACATTTTTTCCAGCCTTGTTCTTGTTACAATTGAAATGAGTGAATTTATTTTCCCAAATGTTCTTTCAGTGGAAAACTTTGAAAGCTGAACAGTTACCCATTTGGCTACAAAAACCCATTTGTGGGAAGAGAAGGCTCAGGGCATGCAGTAGACTGGAATTAACTTTAATGCTGCTATTTGAATGTGGTCATTGTGACAGCAGAGTCTTAAATGTGATTTTTATGCTATTCATGGTCAACTTGGAAGGGTTTATTTTAATTCCCAGTTTCCTTATATTTTATAGATAGCAATACAATTATGTAAATTGATATCTGGAACTCTTTCTGCTTTGAATTTACCTAATAATCTCTTACAAGAAATAATAGTAGGCAAGGAAACAATGCACCACTAATGTCATTGTCTGTGTGTGTCAGTCTTGGACAGATCATTATTTACAATGGAATATGTCAGACTATCCTGGTGTGCAGACTGTTCGTTTCCCAGATGGCCAGATTTGGAAGCCAGACATTCTTCTTTATAACAGGTAAGCACATGAGACAAAAGGAAAAACGATTTTATTCTTGCATACATTTAACAATCGTGTGTATGAGTATTTTATAGACATACCAGATACGTCATCTATAACTGGGGACTGTTGCTCCCCACCAAGGTTTGTAACTGGTCCAGGCCTTCAGAAAGCAGCTCTGTCTCCCTCTCCTTGTCTGCCATGGAGTACAGGCTCATGTCTCCCAATATTCTGTGTAAGATGGCTGTACCATAGAGCTGTGCACTATAGGCATGCAAATTTTTTGTGCATATTGATGCCGAGGCATTTTTACAGGTGGCACTACCCCTGTCCCTGAATAGTTATGGTCACAACATGAGAAGTTGGTGGTCTGTAGAATGCATGACTGGAGTCGACTGCACGCAGGTCCTCATTTGATGCATTCCCCACTGTGCAATGGGAGAGTCCTGCTGCAGAGATAGCTGAGTGCATGAGGACTGTCACCTCTAGCTGGACTCAGAAGCTTGTAATGCAGGTTTATACCCAACAGAAGAAAGATGAATAGCCATCAAGTTCTAGTAGTCTTCCTCCTGAGGTCAGGAAATGAGGGATTCATCTGTAATCCAAGGCACTCTGATTTGCAGACCAGATGCCCAGGAGGCAAGTATCCAGGCAGGGTAAATTTCTAGAAGCACTGAAATCCTGTGCTAAACTACATAGTCAAATAAGGGGATCCAGAACATCTCTTCTCAGTAATGTCTAGAATGTGATAATAAGCTTGATATAAAAGCAAGAGATCTCCTAGTGATGACTGCCGCCTTTGGCTCCACCTGAACAAGAAGGCAGCCCTGTGCCTTCCTGAGTCAGGAAACGGAGCAGCCATCAGCCCCAGCCCTCGGTGGTCGCACAGCGTCCCCCCAGCACCTGGATCAGCTGATGCGTTAGTCCTACACTGGCTGCTTCCAGAAGGCTGGGTGATTCCATTTCTTGTATCAACTTTTGATGCTTTCTCTATCTTTCTTACTGGTGATCCTATTTCATTTGAATCAGTAGAAGAATATCCCTTCCTGGTTTGTTGCCAGTCTATAGTTTAAGTTAGTTCAGCAAACTTGGCTTTGAAACATGTCCCAAGTGAGAGCACGTGTCCCCTACTGAGCAGGTGGAGCACATGAAGTCTTGGGCCTGGTCTCTGGGTCATCTGTTTCCTGGGGGCTTGTCTTAGTTTCCAGGGGCCGCCATAACAACATTCCTGAGACAGGGTGACTTAAACAGCAGAGATTTATTTTCTCACAGATATTTATGTTCTCTTGGAGGCTGGAAGTCCAAGATCAAGGTGTTAGCAGGGTTGCTTTGTCCTGAGGCCCCTCCCTGGCTCCCAGTCGGCCATCTTCTCCCCATGTCCTCTCAGGGTCTTCCCTCTGTGTGGGTCTGTATCCTAATCACCTCTAGTAAGGACAGTAGTCATATTGGATTAGGGTCCACTCTGATGACCTCATTTTAACTTAGTTACCTCTTTAAAGGCTTGATCTTCAAATACAGTCACATTCTGATGTACATAGCAAATAAGACCTCAGCATATGAATTCGGGGGCATAATTCAGCCCATAGTAGGCCACTGTAGTTGGGTACTTAAAGACAAAGGGTTAGGATTGAACGAGTCTGGCTGCAAAGCTCAGCCATAATACTTACTCTGTCTATAACCGTTAAGTCCCAGCTTCTTCTTTGCAGAGTGGGGGAAACGCCAACTTCCCAGAGTTTGGAAGGATAACGCTAAAGATGTATGCTCTGTGCTTGGAGTGGTACTTGGCAAAGGGTAAACCTGAAGTAATGGCAGTTATGTGTTTACAGGTATGATAATGAGGATTTCTGCCAAGATCAGATAGTCTGATGATTTAAAAAGAAATGTCAGTGATGTTTTTTCATTGTTCCCAATCCAGTTTTTTCATCTGAAATCAAAAATAAATATTATGATACGGTAGAATCTTAATAATGAGACTAGATAGTTCTGATGGCTTACATGTAGAACTTTAAATCCCAATAAATAAAATGTTTGATGATTCTAATGTTCTGGCTAATGAAGAGTTAGCAAGTATTCTATATTTAACAGAATTTCAGGGAGCAAGGATATAGCAGTCTCTGCCTGACAGATGTTACCAGGGGCCAGGCTCACAGGAAGAACCCTCCACCCCCCGTGTCTGACCTAACTGGTGGTCCCAGCACCCCTTTCTTCCCATGTTTCCCCTTGTATGCTAAATAACCATCTTCCTCTTTCCTCTCCTCCGCATAGGCCTATAGGCCCCGTCCTCCAGTTTCCATCATGGAATTTGTAGAGGCTAAGAGATACAGGCTATCCTTTCTGAAGTAACTGCTAAATATATGGCTTGCATGTCCACATGAGCCCAGTGTGGAACAAGTAGATTATGGAAGATATTTAAGCCATTCATAAACACAGTATCAGTTATCTTTTGCTGCATAACAAACTAACTTGAATTTGCTGGCTTTAAAAAAAAGAAGAAATGCATTATTATTTCTTGTCTGTGGGCTGACTGGGCCCATATGGCTGCTCATCTATTTTGTGAGATGTTGGTGGAAGGTGGTAGGCTGGGGCTCAGATAAGCTGGAGTGTGGAGAGGTGTACCCCCACAGCTGGCGGTGATTGTGGCTGTTAGTGGGAGCTGGTGGCACTGTCACTTGTGCCACCTTGGCTTCCTCTGTGAGCCTTTTCCACGTGGAGTGGGCATCCCTCAGTGTGGTGGCTGGGTGCACCCAGGAGGAAGGGTGTGGGGCTGCCAGGCCCCTTAGGCACTGAGCGTAGGATCCCAGAACAGCTCATTCACCACCTTCTGTTGGTTGGAGGAGGTGGGCCCACCCCAGATCCGGGGAGGAGAAATCAGCCCCTTCTATCCAGGGCATGTGGGGAGGGAGGGAATGAATGCATGCTCTGTGGAGACTAGCTATTCCATGCTGAGAAAGGAAAGTGGGGGAGCAGGAAGGTTAGATTAAAGGCTTGGGGGAAAATGAAGGTGCTGGCTGGAAGGAGCCCTCAGCCAAGTGCACCCTGTAAGGGCCAGAAGGAGGGGGCAGCATGAGTAGGCAAGCAGAGACAGCTTCCCAACACAAAGTGACCTCATCCCCTGCCTCCGTCCACTGGCTTCCCTCTGCCGTCCGGTGCATATTGGAATACAGACTCCTCGTACACCTGCAGCCAACTAGATGTTTTCTCTTCAGCTCACTGATGTGTCCTGGCTCTTTCCCACCACAGGACATTTACACAGCTTCCCTCTTGGCATGAAATGTTCACCTTCTCTCATCCCTCAGAGCTCAGGTCCATTCCTGTCCCCACTGAGTCCCGGATGCTTCTCTCTGTCACGTGCTCTCTGAGAAAGAGATTGCGGTACCCTGTAGTACCTAGGCTCTGCTACCTCTCCTGGGTGCCCAAAGAGTGCTTAATAGATATTTGTGCACAGAGGGGATGAAAGGAGGGGAGGAGGATGCAGGGACTAGGAGGAGGGGCAAAGAGTACGGCCCATGTGACCCTGGTGTTGCTCTGAAAAGCAAGAGGGGAGAAAAGGAAAGAAGTTACTCTGGCCACCCGGATCACATGAAACTGTGACTGAGTCCACAAATTGACACAGGAAGTAGCAAAAACGGGCTTGAATTTAAAAAGATCCTGACCTTCTGATATTCTGTTGTTTGGGATTTCGAGACATTGAGCTTAATACTCCGCACCTGCTTCGGGGCACTCTGATGACACGTTCTCTCAGTAGGCTCATGTGATGATTCGTTAGGCTGTGTGTTCGGTGGCAGGCTTCTCCTTAAGGAGGGGGACATGCCATCGTTCTGTGTAAGCCATGGTTTCGAAAGGAGCACTGATTCAGGTGAGGGGAAGCATCGCAAACATGCCCTTCACATTTCCTGGCTCTATTCCACTTTGATATTGGAGTCAAATGTGAGCCACTAATGGTTTTTGAGAAATAACACATTTTCTGTACGCGGAAGAGGCTGGGTCTTGCAGAACAGCCATCTCTGCATCATTTCTCGGATGGGCTCTTTATTTCCGTGAGGGATTGGTGGACAAGTTACAGCGTTGCCAGCTAGCTGGCCAGGTCACTCAGAGAGGAGGGGCGCTGATCCCGCTGCTTGCCTGGTTGCTTCAATCTGCTTTACTTTAAACCTGCAGCTCAAGGATTTTTCTGAGCACAGTTTTGCTCAAAGTGAGTAGCAATTATGGAGGGGTTGTCACGATTTTCCCCTTTGGACCCAGTGAAAGGCCTCAGTTGTATTGCAGTAGTCAGCTTGCAGAAGAAAACCTGAACCCCAAGCGCTGTCTCGGCCACCCCTGCTCTAGGCAGCTTCAGGCAGTTGTCTTGGCCTCTGGCTGCTCCATTCTTCAGCTACTCAGTCCAAAAATCCTGTAACAGTAACTGCACCTTTGTTGAGGAGTGTATTTGAAGATGTGTTTGTTGGCCGAGTATTTTTAGGATAGCATGAGTTATCCACCATCCCTTTCTTCCAGCCTGTGCAAAACTGCATTTGCATGTCTCCAGAGCTTGTCTGGCTCAGAGACTGCGACGCCCTGGCTGCGCCCTCTTCCTGCCACAGTTTCAGCCCCTGTGGCTAGTGGTGATGGATGCAGGACACACCTGGGTGGAGTGCGATCCAGCCTGTGAGGGCTCAGGACTGTGCCTATCAATGAGTGGCCAGTGAAATAGAATTTATTTCCTTCCTAGTAGCTTAGGTTCCCCCAGAAGTCAGCCCAGGACAAGGATTTCAGTGCTTATAGTTTATTTGGGAGAGGAAGGAAGAAAAGGAGGGGGGGAAGCCGACATAAGATACATTTAAAAGCAGGCTCCTACCGTGGGCCTGGCTCATTCCCCCAGGACCGCTTGGGGTGTCCACCTGCCAGCTGCCTTCCGTCAGAGGCCGAAGGCTGCTCCAGGGTGTCAGCTTCTTGCACCAGCTCTGCTTATGGACCACGTGTGCTCTGAGAGCCTCCAGCCTCGAGCAGGGCTGTGGATGCTGGGAGTAGGCAGCTGCCCGGGCCTTGGGCATGGGAAGAGAGGCTGTTGACATGGCCATCTGCAGCGCAGATGAGTCGCACCTCAAGTTCTTCAACTTGGCCTGATTGGCGGTCCAATCCCAACACCTGGAGGGGAGGACAGCAGTGATGGGAGTGGAAGGGAGAGCGTCCCAGGCTCGGGGGGCTAGTCAGCCAAAGCAGAGGAAGCAGGCAGCTGGCAGGTAACAGAAGAGCCTGGATCTGCATCCTTCTGAGTGGCAGCTGCTCCACCATGGGCTGCACAGGTTTATCGTGGTATCACATCGGTCCACGTGTGGACAGGGATCCTGGGGAGTGGGTCTCTGAGATTCAGTGTTGTTCACTGTTAATGGCTGCTGAATAAGGTTAACCAGTTGGTGCTTAAAGCCCCATAATGTGGTTGTGGCAGGGATGGGGTTGGATGGAATGGCTGTCACTTAAAGGACATCAGTAGCAGCTCTTGGACATGGCAGGAATCTCTAGTTGAGCAAAGGTAATTTTGCAGCTTGGACCTCGCAGAAGGAGGCGTTAGGATGTGCTGTTACAGCATCTGCACCGTCAAATATTCAGGCCGCATCTGGAGAAGGCTCTGTAAATAAGGTGCAATGGGAAGAGGGTGGAGCAGTAGCCTGTTCTCAAGAAGTAAGGGGAACTAGCCAACCTGTGTTTGCATCTCTGAAATCATCCTCTGGACTATCCATCCAAACCCCCCCTTTATCCCCCTTGCCACCCATGGTGTATGTTTTTGATTTGTTGATTCATTCAACCAATATTTAGTGAAGGCTTACCTGCTGTTTCCACACACTGCTCTAGGATCTGAGACCACAGCAGCGATCAAGCCAGGCAAAAATCCCTGCCCTCCAGAGAAAGGGAGAGAGAGAGGAGAGAAGAGGGGAGAGCAGGTAGTAGGGCTCCAGGGAAAGTACGGCGGGGGAGCACATGGCAAGCTCAAGGACCAGAGGCAGGGCAAGAGACTAGTAGAAGTGGAGGGAGTCGGGGATCAATCCTACCACCTCAGGGAGGTAAATGTTTTTGAGGCAAAGAACAGGTGCACAAGGCCTATCAGGAAAGGGTGTGAAAAACATTGAAACCCCTGCCCACCCCCACCCCTCCCAAAATAAAAACAAAGGAAAAGTGGCAAAGAAGATAGAGGCGACAGGTATCCCGACACGCTGTGTGCCGTCACTTGCAGTTTCCAGGTAATCCTGTGCTGTAGTGGACTCTGTCTGCTGTGGACTTTGAATTCCCTTTCAGTTCTAAAAAATCTGATAGTGATGCAAATGCTTCGTGTCCGTAGAGAAGCAAAATGGATTTTGTCTGTCATACTGATTCCTGTTAACAGACCTGACCGAGCATTCCTGTTTGTGTATGTGTCTGCTCTTCAGATGCTCCTCGGCCTCGGTTTTTAACACCGTGCTCGTTCCCCCAGTAATTAATGACTTAAATACAATCTCTGACACATGTTCATTTTATATTTATGCATGTGTCATAATTTTTTATCTTTTAAAAATTTATCTTTTTTTGACCACTGTGAAGCAGGAACCTGTCATTTGGGTCTTTCCTAGAGACAGGAAGGACAGGTGTGGCTGGACTATGTCTGGGGAGAGCGTCAGAGAAATGGTAGGATTGGCTGAAGTCTTGGAGGTCTTGGCTTTCCTGTAAGTCAGATGGAAGAGGCTCTCAAGCCCTTTTCTAGAATCTGGTTTCTTTTTTGCTCTGAATAATTATCAAAATACTTATATTTTCCTTCTGACTTCCTTTCAACTTTTTACTTCTCCCAGCTTTCAAAGTTCCCCCATTAGGGAAAGACGTGAAGTGTGTTGTCCCTCAGCCACTGTGAGCCCAGATGCTTGTTGGCCTCAGGCCCACAGGGAGCCCAGCCCATCTGGACCGCCCAACGAGGATTGTCCCCAGCAGATCTCCAGCTGCCCTGCTTGGTTAGAGTCTTTCTGCAAAGGCTCCAAAGTTAGTCTTAGCAGCCCCATTTCTCAAGGCAGGAAACTAGTGCTCAGAGAGGTTCAGACACTTGCCCAAGGTCACTCAGCAGAATGTGCCTGACTCCAGAGTGATATGCCTCAGGCTGGGCTGCCTCTGGGCATGCTTTAAGAGCTCTTGTGTTATATTTTCCTGTAAGTTAGACAAAGCAAAATGCTTCCTCTCTCCCTCCTTCTGAGTTGGCTCTGCTTCCAGACATTCTCTGGGCCTCGCTGCCTCCACCCTTTGTCTTTCATTCTTGAACAGGTAGGCCTGTTTCTCCTGCATTTCAGGGCTGCTACGGGATTTCCATACTATGTCTTCTTGATGATCTTTCCTCAGCATCCAGCATCCAACTTTAGTTTGACCAAATCCCTTGCCAGCCAGCGAAGAATGACAAGATACAAACTACTGTTTGAGGGTTTGAGCAGAATTTCAAACAGAGAGCCAGGTGCTGCAGCGAGCAGTTTTCTGGGGACGGCTTTGCATCCAGATGGCCCAGGCTTCCTGCCTATGGCACAGGGCCAGTCCACAGAGCAGCCCCCACCCCACACCCTCAAGGCCCAGGAGACTGATTGAACCTAAGAGCGTAGCTTTTGGAGATGAGCTTATTGATTTTAGTGGCATCAGACAGAACGAACATGACTGTAAGGGTCTGTGTAATAAATATGTGAGATGGGAGTTCGATGGGAGGTTCAGCCATCATCATGAGCCGCCTGAGGGCAGCACAGGGTGGGGGCCAAGCTCCACCCTGACCCTCCCTCAGCCTGCTGTGGGGGCCCCTGTGAATTCCCACTGTCCTCACCAGAGCTGTCCTCAGTGCCTTCTGTTTGGAGGAGCATTTTGCAATTTGTGACTCAGGGAAGAGACACATCAGAAGGGAAACGGTACTTGACTTCTCCCTACCCCCACCCTCAAGCCCTCAGGACCTAGCAATTTAGGGAGCGGGGCCCAAGCTGAATGTGCCCCAGGGAAAGCCAAGGCTTGTACCAGTGGGCAGGGCCATGGGCCTGGCACAGCTGATGTCAGTTTGGCTCGGGAGAATTTTCTGCTGCTGTGTGTGAGATGCTATGCATCTAAGAGGAATGCCCTCCAGGCATCCACAATCAGGAACAAATCACTTTACCCTGGGTGGTCTCATCTGATTAGACTCCATGACTTGGGAGTTACCATCCCTGGTTCACAATTGAGGAAACTGTTTCTGAGATTAAATGGCTTGTTCACAGAGAACCAGGGCCTGGACCCTAAACCTTTTGACTTTTCCCAATATTTGACACTTTCATGGGTGTAAGACAAGGGCTCCAGAGATCATCTTACAGAGCAGAAAATGAGGTGTCTTACAAAGATATGGAAGAGGGAGGTCCTCACCCAGCAGGAGGAGGGGCGTAGTTAGTTGTTTGTTCCAGGGTGGCCACGTTGAGCTGTCTTGGACAGTCCTGGACGGGGAATGTTGTCCTAGTTTTGATGCGACCTTTTTCACTTCTAAGAGTGACTCAGTGTAGACAGTAACTTACATGGTCCCCTTACTTTGGGACAAGTGGCTTCATGGAGAGCATAGTAGAACAAAGGCATGGGGGCAGCAAGGTAGGGCATTCTCATGGGAAAACACTAATTTGGCCTTAGCATGCGGCTCTGAGAGGCGTGGTGGGAGATAATATTGGAAAGAAGTTGAATGCTGCATCACATGACCCTAAAAGCATTTACTTATAAGTCAAGGGAAAGGATAAAAAATAGATAATAGCGTCAGGATGAGCGATAGTCTAAGGAATGCAGATTAGTCCAGCCTGGCCCCTCCTCTGGGGCTTTGCCCCCTGACCCCCCGCACAGTCGCCTTCCTTAGGCTGCTTGGTGCCTCAGAGGACCTCGTGCTTCTAAGCTGCAGGTCATGTGATAGATCCAAGTTTGATACTCGTTCCTCCCCCCTGGCCTGTGGTCTCTGGTAGAGGGACCATATTCTATTCACATCTTTTATCCCCCACAGTTAGTGTGGCACATAGCCCATGGACAGCTTCAAATCCCAGTGGGTGGGATATGCTGGTGGGGATCATTACCCTGGTCCAGTTAGGGAACTGGTGGAGTTAAGAACCTGGGTAATAGCCCCCGGAAGTCACACTGAGATCCATTTTCCCAACCCCAATAAATAAAAAAATTAATGAATTCTTGTTGCTTAGGGCAGGGGTGTTGAGTATGGGTGGTCATTAACTCTACGTGGTTTTAGCCTGAGAAACAAATTAACCTAAAGATTACCATTCTCCTTCACTTCCCATACCAATCTGTCATGAAGGAGTGTGCAATTTAATTTACTCCAGTTACCTTTAGCATGATTTATGGTCTTTCATTTAAGATAAAATTTACATTCTTAGTAAATCAGATTTTTTGTTATTTTCTTTTTGTATCCTCTATGGCTTTGGGGTTCCATACAAAAATATTACACATGCATTCTATTATAGTTTCTTCTAATACTTTTCAGTAAGCCAAATCATTTGCTTTTAATTTTATGGAGTTTTCTTCCTGAAATTTTTGCTGATGACATGAAGTAAGAGTCTACTTTACAGATAGGAAATGGTTCTAACATGATTTATGGAACATTCCATCTTTTTCCCCCTGAACTGAAATGGAATGCTAGTATTTGTCTATCAGGTACCGATAGCACACTGAGTGCTAAGCAGGGTGAACAAAAAGAAACAATTCCTCAGTATTGTGCTGAAATTTAGAAATATCCAAGATAAGAAAAACCTGTCAAAGCTCTCAGAGTGAAAAATCATTGTAACATGAAACAAATTTGCCCAAGTTAATGGAGCATTACTTTCAAGTATCAGAGGGAAATTATTTTAAAAATAAAGTCTTTTGCTGTACTGAACTACATAGGCAAGAAATAAGGCCGTTGTAGATTTGTAAAGACTAAAATGATTTACATGACGCCTCACTTCCTCAAGGAAGTGCTTCAGCAAAATGAGATGAACCTGGGAAGAGGCAAGCGTGGCATGTAGTCAGCAGTTAGCAGATAAACCGCTGACAGAGTTAAGTTTAAATATTTATAATATTTTTAAATATAAATAACTTTTTGAGATGTTTGGGTCAGTGGGAGATTGAGAAATACCAGGACTAACAGTGGAAGTTTGCTGTGGGACTTTTCTGGTTCATGGATAGGGAGAAATCCTAGTTAAATGTACAAAATGTACAAAATGCAAAAGCAAAATTAAATTAAATTGAATATATATGTTAAATGCTTGAATAGATATCAGAGGAATAGAAATGGTATTATAACTTTCACACCACTAGACACAAATAAAGAATAAGAGGAATTCAGTTAGTACATCAAATGCATGATAGAAAAATAAGAAACGATATAAGAAAGCATGGTGAAAAGATGGACTAATAGAATAGCAGAAGTAAGTTAAAACAATCACTAATCACAAAATGCAAATAGGTTGAAATCCCACACAAAAGAAAATACTCTTATTTGATTAGAAAACACAAAAACCCAACTATATGATATATACAGAAGATAGATTTTAGTAAAAATGACCAAGCAGAATGAAAATAAAGGGATCAAGAAGATATGTCTGGAAAATGCCACAAAAAGAAAACTGATTTAGAGTGTCCTTATTCAACAAATAAAAAATTTGGGGCAAAATGAATATTTTTACATTGAAAAGGCAACTTTACCGAGAAAACAAAGTGGTCATTAACAGTTATGTGGCAAATGATAGAGTTTTCAAAATATATGCATTTGATACTGGTGAGAAATACATACGAGAAATGGACACAACCAGAATCTCAGCAAAGATAAATATATTTAATAGGATGAAATAAAATAGTTGATAAGACTGAACCAAGATATATATATAGAGAGATGTATACCCAACAATCAAAAAAGAAATTACTTTTAAACACACTGGAAATAGTCACAGAAGATCATTTTTGAACCATGAATAATATTTAGTGTATTCCAAAAAAATAGATATCATATAGCTCATATTCTCTGATCAAATGCTATATAAGTAGAAATTATTAACAAAAGAATTATAATACAGTATTATGTATATGTAAATATAATCTCTATTTGATTTAAAAAACACTCAAATTAATCTTGGCTTCTAATAACTTTTAAGAAATGTCTTCTAAGGAATGAATGATGAAAAACAAACATACAAATTAAAAAATGAAAATGAAAACTAAAATCTAGTTGTTCGAAAACAAAGAACTAAATGAATAAATGAAAGATTGTGTGTGTGTGTGTCCGTCCTTACATATATTGAACAACACTTGGTTGAAATGGGTGATTTTCTAGAGAAATACAAATTACTAAGTATATCTAAGAAGCATAAAAGCAGAATAGACTTTAAAATACACAAAACATGGAAAGAACAGGCAAAGATTTATGTTTTAAAAGGTACGTTAGAATTTTTCATCTTCAAAAAGCAGATAAGTCTGTATTATATTATTCTAGGCAAGGATGTGGAGGAAAGGGAGCCTTATGCACTGCTGTTAGGAATGTGAATTGGTGCAGCCAGTATGGAAAGCAGTACAGAGGCTCCTCAAAAAACTGAAAATAGAAATACAACCCAGTAATTCCATTCCTAGAAATTCACCCAAATAAAACAAAATCACTAATATGAAAAATAAATGCACTCCTGTGTTTATCCAGCATTATTCACAGTAGCCAAGGTACGGAAACAACCTAAGTGTCCATTGATAGATACACAGATAAAGAAGATGTGGTACACATAGACAATATTATAAAAAAGAATTGATTTTGTCATTTGTGACAACATGGATGGATGGATGTATAGGGTATTAAGCTAACTGCAGCAAGTCAGACAGAAAGATACCGTGTGATTTCACTTACACATGGAATCTAAAAACCAGACACAAAACAGAACTAGACTCATAGAGAATAGACTGGTGGCTGCCAAGAGGTGGGCAAAATAGGTAAAAGGGATAAAGAAAAATATAAATAAATAGATAATTTTAGAACATTGTTAAAAAATGGAAAACTTACTAAGCTAAATAACACTGATATTAAACTAACATGACAAAGACATCTCAATGGAAGAGAACTATCAACAAATCTTCCATGTGAATATGGATGCAGATATCCTAAATGAAATACTGGCAGATGAAATTCAGCAGTGCATTAAGTGAAAAATACAACAAATTTCATCCCCAATAGGCAAAGATGGATTAATTTAGTAGGCTTACTAATGGAATTCACTACATATCTATGGTAAACAAGGAAACAAAGGCATAAACTCAACAGAGACTGAAAAATTATTAAATTCATTTCCAATTCTTCATCAAAACACTATAAACTTAGACTGGAAGAAAACTTTCATAAGTGCATATGTATTATCCACAAGAAAACTCCAGCAAACATAAAGCTGACTGTTGTAAAGTTGAACCAATCCACATCTCAGCCAGAGATACCAGATGTCTGTGCTGTCAGCAGTCTGCTGGACACCAGCCAGAGCGCTGTGAGAGCAAACTAATAATAAGAGATCTAAATATTACAGAGAAAGACACAACACTGTCATTACTTCTAGTTGATTATTTACCTAAAAATAGAATTAGCTGACAAACTTTGAGCTAATAGAGTTGAGCAAGGAAGACAAGATAATAGCTGAGCTGCACATCAGTGAATAACAGTGAAAATTGGGAAAGAGGATCTCATTTACAATAGTGAGGAAGACCATGAAATACCCGGGAATAAGTCTGGTACAAATAGCCCAGATCATTGTGAGGGGAACTACAAAAAATTCACCTAAGCACCTCAAAGAGAGTGAAACCAGCCAGCGCCAGCATACGTGTTCTTCCCAACCCTCCTCCCTCTGCAGCCACTCAGACGTTGATAGCAGTGCTGCAGCAGAATTGCTGCTGTGGAAGGTTCCTGAGTCAATCTCTAGCACCACTATGCCCTGGAGCAAGCCATGTCTGCATTCCTTCTTAACCAGGTCGAAGGGTCCACAAGGAGACAAATGACAAGCTTTGACAATTGTTCACCGAGACCATGCAGCCCTTGTGGGTGTTCTACATGCTGCTTTCCGTTTTTACTCTTCTGTTTTGATTTTCCAGTGTCTGCTCTGCATAAAGATGCGCCTCAATACTTATTTACAATGGACACTTCATTTCTACGTTGCCAAGGTCTAATAGAGCAAGTGTGAAGTACAGCTCAGGAATCTGCCGCAAATGGATCCCAGAACACATTTTGAAAGATTCTGCCCTGCCGGGCACAAATACTAGCTTTCATTCCTTTAATTAGATGGAAGCTAGGAGGAATATAGTGGCTAAAAGGCATGAATTTCAGACCATACAATCACCTCAATTACATTCTTGTCTACTTGCTCACTAGAGAATGACCAACTGAATGGTGAATCATGCACACACCATCCATGGCTTATGGCAAAAGAACCCATGAGAACTTGATTCTAACTATGTGACTGCTTCTCCCTGGTACTTACCTTGTTAGTGCTTCTGGTTTTTACTGGGTATGCATTAATGCTAGACACATTACAGGATTCCGTATGCATTTTGCAGTCAACAGGCAAGATCTGTTATGACTGTAATGTATTTCTTTGATGTTCTTGCTAAGCAGTACCTAGTATGGGTTCTATTCTTTTTTATGAAGGTATCATTAATATACAATCTTATTCTCAGGTTTCACATGAGCAGCATTGTGGTTACTACATTCCCCCTATTATCAAGTCCCCACCACATACCCATTACAGTCACTGTTCATCAGCATAGTAAGATACGATTGAGTCACTACTTGTCCTCTCTGTGCTGTACTGCCTCCCCCATGTCCCTCCTACATTATGTGTACTAATCATAATGCCCCTTATTCCCCTTCTCCCTCCCTCCCCACCCCCACCCCCAGTCCCTTTCCCTTTGGTAACTGTTAGTGCATTCTTGGGTTCTGTGAGTCTGCTGCTGTTTTGTTCCTTCAGTTTTTGCTTTGTTATACTCCACAGATGAGTGAAATGATTTGGTACTTGTCTTTCTCCACCTGGCCTGGCTTATTTTACTGAGCATAATACCCTCTAGATACATGTATGCATTCTATTTTAGGCTTCCAGATGGTGCTTCTAAAGGCTTTCTGAAGTCCTGAGGCAAGTAGCATCAGGGTTTGAAGGTTGCAGTTTTCTCTGACTTGCCAGTAGATGTTGCCACACTCTTTTTATCTTGTCTTTGTTGACCCTTAATCTCATTTATTATGAAAACTAACCAGATTGGAGGCAAGGCAAAAAAGAAGTCACTAAACAGCTGAATTTCAATTTAGACATCTTCCTTCAGTCCATCCACTTAATACATTTTTATGTGGTCATGACTTCATTTTTCAATCACCATAAACATTTTCCATGTTTCCATGGGCTTTTCCTAATCGTCATTTTGATGGTGACATAATACTCCATTGAGTAGATGTATTTTAACTGACCATTGTTGCATATCTGGTAAGTTTCTGGTGTTTAAAAGTTAATTCTACCTTTATTTTGAAATAATTATAGGCTCACAAGAAATTGAAAAAACTGTATAGGGAGGTACATCTTATCCTTCCCAATTTTCCCCTATGATAACATTTAAATAACTCTACCATAATATCATAATCAAGAAATTGACATTGGCACAATCCACAGAATTTATTCATATTTCACCAGTTTTACATATATGCATTTGTGTGTGTGTGTGAGTGTTTATAATTCTAAGGAATTTCATAGTGTGTATAGATTTAACTCCCTCTCAAAATATAGAACTGTGCCATCACTGTAAAATATCCTGCATACTGTCCTTTTATAACTACATCCTCTTTGTCTCTAACCCCTGGCAAACACTAATAGGAGCTCCATCTCTAGAATTATGGCATTTTGATGTTTTTGAATGTGTGGACTCATACAGTATGTAACCTTTTGAGAATGGGTGAATAGTACTCAATGGTGTGGATGTACTACAATTGTTTAACCATTCATCCACTAAGGGCCATTGGGATGTTTGCAGTTTGTAGCTAATATTAATACAGCTATACTGTGAACATTGATGTACAGTTTTTTTTATGTGAACATGTTTTCATTTCTCTTGTATAAATTACACAAGAGTGCAATTTCTGGGTTGTGTAATAAGTAGATATTTAGTTTTATAAGAAATTGACATACTTTTTTTCAGAGCACCTGTACCATTTACAACCCCTCTTCTGAAACGTATGAGTGACTGAATTACTCCATATCCTTGCCAGGATTTGATGTTATTACTACTTTCTATTTTGGCCCTTCTGATAGGTGTGAAGAGATATCTCATCAGGGTTTTCATTTGCATTTCCGTACTGGCTAATGATACTGGACATCTTTCTATGTTTTTGTCATAATTATACCCTCTTCAATCAAATATCTATTCATGCTTTTGCCCTTTTTCTAACTGGATTGTTGTTTCTGTTCTTACTTATTTTTACTGTTGAGTTTTGAGAGTTCTTTATATGTTCTAAATATGAGTCTTTTTATCAGATATGTGTTTTGAAAATATTTTTTGTCCTTCTGTAGTTTGTCTTTTCATAGTCTCAACAGGGCCTTTCACAGAGCAATTTTTTTAAAAGTTTTAATGAAATCTAGTTTATCAAATTTTTCTTTGATGGGTTGTGATTTTTGTGTCAAGTCTAAGAACTCTTAATCTAAACGTAAGTCCCAAAGATTTTCTCTTGTTTTAGTCTAAGTTTTATAGTTTTAAGATTTACACTTAAATGCCTGTGATTCATTTTGAGTTAATTATTGTTAATTATCATACAATGTGTGAAGCTTAGGTCAAAGTTCATTTTTTTGCCTATGGTTTTCCAATTGCTCCAGCGCCATTTGTTGAAAGGGTTCTATTCCTCCACTGAATTGTTTCACGCCTTTGTCAAAATCAGCGGGGCATGCAGTAGCACCCCCCTTACCTGAGGGGAATTATGTTCCAAGGCCCCCAGTGGATGCCTGAAGCCACAGATAGTATAGAACCCTATATATGCTATGTTTTTGTATTATGTAACTATGATGAAGTTTAAATTTAAATGAGGCACAGTAAGAGATTAAGAAGAGTAACTAATAATAAAGTAATATAACAATACACTGTAATAAAAGATAAGTGAATGATTTCTCTCTCACAGTATCTTATTATACTGTACTCACCCCTCTTCTTTTGATGATGTGAGATGATGAAATGCCTGTGTGATGAGATGAAGTGAGGTGAGGGATGTAGGCACTGTGATGCAGCATTAGGCCACCACTGACCCTCTGATCATATGTCTAAAGGAAGATCATCCGCTTCCGAACCTTGACTGTGGGTAACAAACTATGGAAAGTGAAACCGTGGGTAAGGAGGACTACTGTATTTGTGTGGGTCCACTTCTGGGTTCTCTATTCTGCTCTATTGATCTCTGTGTGTCTTCTACCAATGTGACCTATTTTGCTTGCTTTAGCTTTATAGTAAGGCTTAACATTGAGTAGAGTCTTTCCTCCCATTTTATCCTTTTTCAAAATTGTTTTAGATATTTGAACTCCTTTGTTGTCTGCCTAAATTACAGAATGACCTTGTCTGTGTCTACAAAAGAAAAACTTACTAGAGTATTTTTAAACCTACAGATCATTTTGGGGAGAATTGACATACTAAGTTGGATCTTCCAATCCATGGTCTTTGTGTCTCTCTCATTTAAATTCTATGATTTCTTTCATCAGCATTTTGTAATTTTCAGCATACAAGTCCTATACATGTTTTATTAGATTTATATTTGAGTCTCACCTTTTTTAGAGATTGTAAATGGTGTTGTATTTTCAGTTTCCATATACTTGTTAGTATATATATATATATACATATATATATATATATGATTGATTTTCTTTTAACATAGATCTTATATCTTCTGACCTTGCTGAATCATTTATGGTTCTAGGAACTGTTCATGGTTTTATTTTTTGTTTGTTTGTTTCATTTTGTTTTGTTTTTTAGAGATTTCTTGGGATTTTTCCACATAGTCATGTAGATGATTTGATGTCACCTGCACATAGGGATGGTTTCTTTCAGACCTCTATGCCTTTTATTTCCTTTACTATCCTGGTGACTTCCAGTATTATGTTGACTAAAGAGTATTGAAAGCAGATATCTTTGCCTGATTCCTGACTGTAGAAGGAAAGTATTCCATCTTTTTACCATTAAGTATGATGTTAGCAGTAATTTTTATGTAGATGGTCTTTATCAGGCTAAGGAAGCTCCCATCTATTCCAGTCTTCTGACAGTTTTTATGGATGAGTATTGAATTCTGTCAGTCCTTTTTTCTGTATCAATTGATATAATCATCATCATCTTCTTTAGCGTCTTACTGTGTTTGATTCTACTAATCAGTTTTGAAATGCTGAACCAGGCTTGCACCTGTAGTATAAACCCCACTTGGTCATGTGTATAACTCTTTATGTGTGCTGCTGAATTGTATTTGCTAATATTTTGTTAAGAATTTTTATGTCTATTTATGTGGGAGTGTTGTCTGTAGCTTTCTATTTTTTTTTCCTTTTTCTTTTGGTACTGTCTTTGTGGTTTTGATTTCAGAATAATAGTAGTCTCTTAAAAAAGTTGATAGATATTCTCTCATCTTGTTTTCTGGGAGGGAGTTATAAAATTTATATTAATTATTCTTTAATTAATAGTTGATAGATATTCTCTCATCTTGTTTTCTGGGAGGGAGTTATAGAATTTATATTAATTATCCTTTAATTAATAGAACTCTTGTGAAACCACCTCTAGAGAACTCTATTCAGGAATTAAAAATATATATCAATTCAATTTGTTTAATACTTTTAGGGCTATTCAGTTTCTCTGTTTCCTCTTGGCTAATTTTTGGTACCTTCTGCTTTCCAAGGAACTGGTATATTTCATATAAATGGTCAAATTTATGTGAAGAGTTGTTGGTGGTACTTTCTTATTCTTTTGATGCCTACAGGGCTCGTAGGATATTCTCAGCTTCATTCCTGATATTAGTTTCATCAATTTTATTGATCTTTTCAAAGAAGTAAATTTTTGTTTCTTTGATTTTTCCCTATTGGTTTTTTTATTTTTCCTATTTTTTTCACTATTATTTTTATTTACCTATTTTCCCTATTTGTCAATTTTATTGATCTTTTCAAAGAAGTAAATTTTTGTTTCTTTGATTTTTCCCTATTGTTTTTTCTCTTCTCACTTTCATTGATTTTTCTGATATTTATTTTCATTGAAGTATAGTTGATACCCCATATTATATTGCTTCAAGTATACAACCTAGTGATTCAGCAGTTACATACATTATGAAATCCTTACCCCCAACTAGTGTTGTTACTATCTGTCAACATAGAAAGATGTTACAGAACTATTGACTATATTCTCTATGTTGTACTTTTATCCCTGTGACAAATTTATATTATGTTTGAGATTTTGTGCTTCTTTATTCCCTTCACCTAATTCATGCACCCACCCCAATCGCTTCCCCATGGTAACCACGAGTTGCTTCTCAGTTGATTTTTGCTCCTATCTTTATTACTTCCTTCCCTGTACTTGCTACGGGTTTATTTTTCTCTCTCTTTTTTTTTTGTCTAGTTACTTGAGGATTGATCTTAGATTATAGACTTAAGACTTTTTTCTAATGTAAGCATTTACTACTATAAATTTCCATGTCAGCACTTTACCCCCATCTCACAAATTTTGATTCTTCTATTTTTATTTTCATTCAGTTCAGGGTATGTTTTGGGTTCCCTCTAGACTCTCTTTTTGAGTCACAGATTATTTACATAGATTTTCCTGTTATTTGCTTCTAATTTGATTCTGTTGTGGGCATTCTGTATGGTTTCAGTTATTTTTAATTTGTTGAGATTTGTCTTATGGCTCAGGATACAGCCTGTATTGGTACGTACTCATGGGGACTTGAAAAAAATGTTTGTTTGGTTTGTTGGGGTAAAGGTTTTCTGTCAGTTAGGTCCTACTGGTTGATGGTGGATTAAGTTCTTCTATATGCTTGCTGATTTTCTGTCCTGTCATCAATTGTTGAAGGAGGAATATTGAAGTCTCCAAATATAACTGTGGGTTTGTCTGTTTCTTTTATTTACTTCCACCTACTTTTGGTTCACATATTCTGCAGCTTGTTTGTTTGGGAAAGAATGTATGATTGCTGTGTCTTCTTGATAGATCGAGCTTTTATCATTATGTAAATTTAGATCTGTCCTTTGTAATTTTCTTTGTTCTAAAGTTGACATCATCTGATAATAATACACTCCTTCTTGCTTTTTTGGTAATATTTTCTTGGCTATATTATTTGGCTTGAACTCTCGAGTACTCACTTGGACTGTGCTGATGGGGTTGGTGGTAGAGCCTATTTTTCTTTGGTGTTTAGCTGAGGCAGGGGTGTTTTCTTTTTGTCTCGTTTCCTTGTCCTGGTCATTTGGCTACATACAACAGACCTCTCAGGCCTTTTTTTACTGCACCTGTTGGTGCTTCTCCAGTACCCAGTTTGGCAAAGAAGAGACAAATGGAAAGCCCAAGGAACTCGTGTCATTCCTTCTGCCTTCTTCTCTGTACTTTGCACAGTCTCCTTGTGTCTATTGACATATTAGGTTCAGAGGTTTTAGTCATAATTAATGCAAAGAATAGTGTATTAGTTAATTTGAGTTGCCATACAAAATACAATACACTGAGCTGGATTTATTTATATTTATTTATGCACCAAAGTAGACTTTTATTTGGGGGAAAATTCTCAGGCCATTACATTTTATTTCTTATTTATTTATATAGTATGTTGTTCCCAAGAAGCACTGAAAGTGATTTTAATGGATATATAAAAATGGAGACTTTTATTTCTCACAATTCTAGAGGCTAGAAGTTCAAGATCAAGGAGCCTGTCAGTTTGGTTCCTGGTGAAAGCTGCCTTCCGGGCTTGTAGATGGCCGCCTTCTCTTTGTGTCCTAGCATAGCAGATATATGCATATGTGTACGGGGAGAAAGACAGAGAGAAGTATGTAGGTACCCTCCTCTTCTTATAACACCTGTCCTATTGGATTAGGCCCATCCTTGTAAAATCATTTAACTTTAATTACCTCTTTTAAACCTGTAAGCCCTATCTCCAAATCAGTCATATTGGTGGTTAGGGATTTAATTATGAATTGTGTGGCAGATTCAATTCAGTCCATAGCAAATAAGTAAAATATGTCTATTCTATCTATTCATAACTCTAATAAATCTGAGCTCTAATTTTTGTTCTGTTAAAAATGATAATAAACATATTTGTGACTGTTTTTTTAATCTTACATATTTTTCCAGACATGGGAGTTTTAAGGATCTTACTATATTTCATGAAATTTATTTCCAACCATGTTATACCAACTTGGTTTATTCATAAAGAAATTTGGGGGACCAATGATATATTCCAATAAATTTACACCAAGTTTAGTTTTTATAATTCATTATCAACCTTTTTGCTTTAGTTTTTTTTTTTTGGTGGAAATAGTATAATTTTAGGTAGAGAATCTTTAGATGACTTTTTGAAGACAAAAACTATTTGTTTTATAATTTTTATACTGTCATAACAAGTGGTATATTTGAAAACATATTCTTTATTTAGACTTAATACTTATTCAGATTAACGTTGATCAATTACTTTACTGTCTTCAATCTAGAGGGAAAAGCTCCCTTGAAAAATTAATCTAGTCACTTTCAACCAAATTCTGGGGAGCCTCAGGCTTGGACTTGGGAAACCCACTTATGTAGGAGGTTCCCAAGGTTGCCTGAGGGCCACGCCAGATCAGAGGTGACGGGGCACAGGTGGACAGAGCACAACATCGTTACCTTTGCTTTTGTGTTTTCTAGTTATCCTATACTGGGTAGTGTCCATGATTTATTCTGTATACATAGCAACACCAATGGCAGAACACTCTCTCCTCCGCTTGCTGGGGTGATTAGCTCTCCTTTTCACCCCCTCTTTGTTTTATAGATCTAGAGCCAGAGGGGGCGTTGCAGATTGCATAGTTCAGGAATGGATTTTTTTTTTCCGCATGGTGTCCTCCACATCAATTTATATGGCTACCTAAAAATCTATGCTGGGAGGAATGCCGAGGCTCCGTGCAGACTGAGCAGAAAGGAGTCCAGCTCTCTGCCACACCTTTCAAGGAATGGTCCTGGGTCACAAAACTAATTACCCACCAAGGCAGCATTAAAGCTTGTACTTCATTGAACCTCCTGAACCCTGCAGGGCGGGTTGGAACTGAGAAAGCCAGCAGAGCTGTAGAAATGTCAGTGAGGAGTTGGACTAGAAAAGCATCTACTTTTCAGGCAGGAAGATGAAGAAGCTTGCCTGTTTCAGGCCAGGAGAAGCTCGCTGTCCTAACTGCAGGTGGGGGCTGCCTTCTGGGGCTAAAGGATCGCAGATGCATCCCAGCCTGCCCAGTCAGGAAGCCTCAGTTATCCTGCCTTATTACTGGGTGGTATATTGATGTTCATTAGGGCCATGAGTTTTCTGCAGCCTCACATACAGCATAAGATAGTGCAAGTGGGCACCTGTCTGGGAGTGGGGTGAACAGCTGAGAGAGGAAAGCCCCAGAACTCTGCCCTTTTCTCCCACTTTTCTCGCCCTCCTCGCACACCAGCACAGCCGCCGCATCCGGGTCTCCTGTGCTTCCACTCTGTATCTCCCTTTATTCTGCTTTTATAGAAGGTGTTACAGACAAAGACTCTCTCAGGAATGAAACAGTACAGAAAGTGAGGCAGAGCTCAATTAAAACAAAAAATGAAAACCCTCCTGAAGATGAGTTGAAAATTAAAATTACAAAACATTCAAAGAAACACCTCATTTGGAGCAAATATCAGTAAATCAGTAAATCCAGCAAAGAGCAGTTTAGATTTGGATCTCAACTTTTCCTAACAGAAACTAATAAATAACTTTAAAATAATTAAACACATTAAGAATCAAAGACACAAGAGAAGAACAAAATATGCTTTAAAAAGCAGCCTTGAAAAAAATCAAGTAAAATTAATACAAGTGAGAAATATAGCCATCAAAATAAAAAACACAATGGAGACATTGGGTGTCAGATGGGACACGGTTGACAGAGCAGAGGTGATTTCCTGGACGAATCACAGCGAGCTAAATAGATAGAAAATACGAAACAAAAGTGAATAGTTGTGATAATATCTAACACTTCTATGTGCTTCTGGGTGCCAGGCCCTGGCCCAAATGTTTACATATATTAACAACCTTTTGAGGAAGGTATGATTAATTGTAAAATAGGAATAATAACAGTGCAATGTGTCTGAGGCCACACAGAAAGCAGATATGGAATCACTAGTATGGGTTTCTTTCATGTGCAGGATTAGTGTGCCCACACACATTTGCTAGTATGATACAAGGAAATAATAGGAAAATGTGGGAGAAATGTTAAGAGATTATTTTCAGAAGAAAGGTAACATCATGACTCTTAGACAAATATGAAAAATGAACACATTAAAAAATTTATGTTACTCATGACATTAAGGAACCAGGCAGATATTAGAACCAGTTCAAAGGAGAAGTCAAATCAAGACACATTTGTATGGAATAGAAGAATAATTGGGATAAATTGTAAATGGACACAAAACTTGTTTAGGGGGAACAGAAAGTCAACACAGTTAAAGCACTACAAGACAGCACATAATTTATAAGCTATAGGTTATAAGCCTATAGCTTACAAAAGACTATAAAATAGCTCAAACAGAATAGCAGGCCTAGGGTAGCTAGCTCAGAACTGTGTGCTATAGGGATGGAGTCCTCTCCCACTTCCCCCTTTTTTTCCTACAGAAGTCATTTTTCTAAAAGACTGGCTGAGGATTTAATAATACTGATGAAAATCATAAATCCTCAGATTCAGGAGCTACAACAAGTCTGAGGAAAGAAAGATAATAAGAACTGAGCCCCTGGACATACTGTGCTAAAAGCTAGACAGCTCAAAGCTATGGAGATCCTGGAAACAGTGAAAGAAGAAAGATCCCGGAAACAGTGAAAGAAGAAAGATCCCTCAGTAACAGAGGGGTAACAGTTAGACTGACTGCAGACCCTTTAGGGGCAACAAGAGAAGCCAGGGAAAAATAAAGGAATGTCTTCCAAGCACTGAAAGAAAATAATTGGCAACCTAGAATTCCGCCCCCAGCTAAACCATTCTTTACATGATGGGCAAAATCAAGACAATTTCAGGAAAACAACAACTAAAGGAATTTACCATGTAAAGATGAACTGTCAGAAAGAAACTACCAGAAATAATAATATTAGAGGGATTACCAGAATAAACATTTAGGAACAAGGTATGTGAAAAAATGGCAAGCAAAGCAATTGGTAAAAATCCAGGTAAATATAAACAAGTTGGAATGTATAAAATAATGATGAATTTGGAGGCATTAAAAACACCATGAGATTAAAATGCTGGAAAACAGTAACATGAAAAACAATGTGTGGATAGTACTTGGAGGTAAACTACTAAGTTGTACTTAAATTGTTCTGGCAGAGCATAGAGCTGTAACTTTGAGTAAAATATATGAGTAAACAATTAAATAATAGCCATCAGAAGCATAAGAATAATATATTTAACTTCCAAACAGGGAGTATGTGAATGGGGAAGGAATAAAGAACACATGAGAAACTTCAGAGGAAGAAAAAAGATACCAAAGGAGAGAGGAATAAAAACCATAAAATTAAATAGTAGAAATAAAACTAAACATAGCAACAGAGAAGATAAAGTAAATGGATTAGGCAGCTGGTTAAAAAGTCAGAGATTTCCCAACTATGATTTTTTTTTAAAGTCCAGCTATATCGGCCATTTGGATGTAACTAAAGCATAAGTATACAAGAGACAAAACAAAACAGAAAAAGAAGAAGAAGACAGGAACCAAGATAAAATGAAAATGGCTATGTTTACGACAGAGAAAAACAAAAACCCACAACACACTGTAAGAAAAAAGAAAAAAACACAATTAAGGTTAAAGGTCAAGTCATAATGATAAAAGTGAAACAACTTCTAAGACTTCTAAGACTGTATAGTAACATATCTCATATGTATGCATCTAATAAAATAGCTTTGAAACAAATGAGGAAAATTTGGCAGATAAATCCATAATCATGGTAGAAGATTTTAATGTGCTGCTTTCAGTTACTGATAGTTGAAAAAAGGAAAAAATGTTAAGGATATAGAAGTTTTGGACTACACCATTTACAAGCCTGATCCAATATATCGATTTAGTTGGAGATAGAGATACAGATACAGAAATAAATATATCTTTGTTCTACTAAGAAATAATTATCTGGAGAACTAACTATAAAAACGTGAATTAAAAATAAAACTTTAGTGTGTGTGTGAGAGTGCATTGTATATACATATGTAGAGAGAAATACATAGCCTTACATGATTACATTAGAAAAGATTTAGAAAGGAAAATTTGTGAGTTAATTACCAATCTCAAAAAGTTAGAAAAAAAAATAAATGGAAGAATAAAAATAATAGTAGAAATTTATTAAATAAGAAAAAATAGAAACCAAGAAGGAATAAGTTAGTTTTTAAAGGAACTCATAAAATTAACATTCCTCAGGGAATAATTATCAAGAAAATAAATCTCAATCATAATATAAATTAGTTACAGGGATGAAAGTTCAGCATAGAGAATATAATCAGTAGTTCTGTCACATGTTTCTGTGTTGGCAGATAGTAACTACACTAGTTGGGGTGAGGATTTAATAATGTATGTAACTGTTGAATCATATGCTGTATACTTGAAGCCAATATAATACTGTCTATCCACTATACTTCAGTAAAAAAAAGTTAAAAAAGAGAAAATAAAAATCATACAAACTAAAACTTACAAAAGGGGCTTGTAACTACAGATAGACATTTAAAAAATTGTAAGAATATTATGGAAAACTTTAGACCAATAAACTTGCAGCCAGAATTTATTTTTTCTAGAAAAAATATAAGCTGGTTATAGACAAAATAGACAAATAGACAAGAAAATGGAATCAATATCTATTTCCTAAAAATTGACTCCATTTTTTAGAGCAGTTTTAGACTCACAGCATTATGGAGTGGAACTTACAAAGATTTCCCATGTATCCCACATGTACAACCTCCCCCACTATCAGCGTCAGTACTAAGTGGTACATTTGCTGCAGTTGATGAACCTGCATTGACACGTGATTCTCACCTAAAGTCCATAGTTTACTTAGGGTTCATTCTTTTGTGTTGTACTTTCTATTGATTTGGACACAAGAATTAATGATGTGTATCTGCTATCACATTATTACACAGAATAGTTCACTGCCCTAAAAATCCCCGGTGCCTATTCACGCCTGCCTCCCCTCAACTCCTGATTGTCACTGATCTTTTTACGGTCTCCATACTTTAGCATTTTCCAGAATGCTGTATACAGTTTGCAGCCCTTTCACACTGGCCTGTTTTATTTAGTAATGTCTTTTCATGGCTTACTAACTCATTTCTTTTCAAGGTTGAATAATATTCCATTGTCTGGATGTACCACAATTTATGTATCCATTCACCTGCTGAAGGATGTCTTGGTTGCTTCCAAGTTCTGGCAATAATGAATAAAGCTGCTGTAAATATTCATGTGAAGATTTTTATGTGGACATAAGTTTTCAACTTCTTTGGGTAAATACCATGGAGTTTGGTTTTGGTACTCAATGGTAAGAATATGTTTAGTTTTGTAAGAAACTACCAAGTTCTCTTCCAAAATAACTGTACCGTTTTGCATTCCCTTCAGTAATGAATGAGAGTTCCTGTTGCTATCCTTTCATGTCAGCATTTGATGTTGGTGTTCTGGATTTTGCCCATCCTAAGAGGTGTGTAGTGGTATCTTGTTGTTTTAATTTGCATTTCCCTAATGTCATATGATATGAGGCATATTTTCATGGGCTTATTTGCCATCTGTATATCTTCTTTGTGGAGGTGTCTATTTAGGATTTTGGCCCATTTTTAAATTGGGTTATTTCCTAATGTTGAGTTTTAAGAGTTCTTTGTGTATTTTGGGTAACAGTCCTTTATCAGATACGTCTTTTTCAAATATTTTCTCCCAGTCTGAAGCTTACTTTTTTATTCTCTTGATCAATGTTTTAAAAAAGAAATTTGGAAAGGTAGGTTTTAGGTTTTATAGTCAAGTCCCACTTAGCATACAGTGTCACTTTGAATATGTGAATATGCACATGTAAATCTTAACCAAAGTAGTAGCTCACTAAATATAATAGTAATTCAGAAAACAAATTCTAGCAAATTTAGTTTTCTATTAGAAACACAAGTTTTGTTTAACTTTAGAAAAACCCATTCATATAATTCATCCTATTAACAAAGTGAAGAAGAGAAATCATATGATCATCTTGGTAGTTGGAGAAAAATCAATAGATAGTATTTACCCATTTGTGAAACAGAAGAAAACTTGTATAACCTGATATAAGGTCTATACCCAAAGCTCACTTAATGCTGAAACAGTAGAAGTTTCTTTATGTGAAACAAAATAAAGATGCCTATAGTCATCACTTTTTAAAAATATCTTAATTATAGGATGAATTGAAGTAGTAAGAAAAGTAAAAGAGTAAAAATATAAGCAGTAGAAAGGAATATTCTAAATTAACATCATTTATAGATTATTTTTAATATCAAAAAATCCTTAAAGTCTATCTGGGCAAAATAAGTTTGATATAAGACAAATATAAACATTGAATGTATTTCTTTACTCTTACAACAATTAGGAAATTTAATTTAACAAATTTTGTTTCCAATATCTATGTTATTAAGAAGTATCAAACCAATCAAAGGAAGACCAAAGCAAATGATAAGTTATGGCATATTTATTTCTCAGACAATTAAATACCATAAAGATGTCAAAATCTCCTAAACTAGTCTGTAAATTTACTGTGACTCCAACAAAAGTCTCAACAAAGCCTTCACGGAATCAGACAAGTGGATTCTAAAATTTATACTGAGTAAACCGTCAGGACAGGTAAGCCAGTTTTTGAACAAAAGAACAAAACTGAGGGACTTGCCATGCCAGACGCCAGCATTTCCATTTTGTTGTAGTGATAAAATGTGCTGCCATTTAACATATACATTGGTAGATAAAGAAAACATCTTGAAGGACTCTGCAAGCCTCCTGCTGATGCCCAGGTATCTGCCTCCTTGGACTCCAACGGGTAGAAATGACCATGAAATTTCAGTTCAAGACTTTTTGGTCATGGACTGTTACCAGCCACATTGCTGGTTATAGACCCGTAGCATTTTAGAATAAAATATAGAACTAAATAAAAATGCCCAGAAAGGGGACTTAGCACTTTCTTTTGAACCAGAATTTTTATTTTCTAAGAAAAAGACTTCTTTCCCTCTGAAATCTAGACATACTTTTTTTAATTTCTAAAGAGATTTAAAATAAATGTCACCTTAGAAAACACTGTCTTTTGAGATAAATGGGCTTCCTCTTTCTTCTTTATTGCCTTTTTCCTTCCAATATTTTTTATTTTATTATTTTTATTTAGATGTGGTTGCCATATAACATTGTATAAGTTTATTGCATCCATTGTGTCAGTTTGCTACACATATATGGTTACCACTGTAGTGTTAGCTAACACCTTCATCACGTTACATAGTCATGAGTTCCTTTTTGTGGTGAGAACAATTAAGATCATTTCATCTCCTCTCACTGTCTTTCAAGGATGATGTGAGCTCAGTGAGAATGGGACCTGCTGCACACGAGACCTTGTTATTACAGACCTCAAGAGCCCACATGCATGGTTTTCTCCCTGCAGCAGCGTAGTGGATTTCCCCCCCTCTAATCCTTCATCATTATCTGTATGCAGAGTTTAATTTTGATGACCATGTGTCCTGTTGAGGGTTAGTCTTTTTGGGTTTCCTTGATGGCTGGTCACCCTGTTCTTCTCTCTCAGGATGCCAACAGCTAGACTCCAGGGTCAGAAGATTCTGTCTCTGTGGGTTGCAATGTTACTTTCTCTTCCCTGGTTTGGGGTTGAGACCCTCCATGCTCAGCAGTAGCAGTCAGCACTGCAGTGAGCTGGGAGTCGCGGGCTCTGCTTCCAGGGCCAGGACCAGGTACTAAGTGAGACTCTGGGGATGGGGAACAGGGAGGAATCTAAGTGTAGACCCCCATGTTTGCCTGTGCCTCTACTGATGTCTGAAAGCGCAGTTCATGATCCCATAGCGACTGAGTCCTGGACTCTACAGGCAGCCACCCGTGGTTTTCTCCCAAGTCCCATTCTGGCCTTCCTGCTGGGGGCAATAGCTTATTCACTCCATGGTCCAGGCACAGCACACCCTCATGAAGCCCCCTTTATGCCAGTTTATCTCTAGGTGTGTGACCAGACCATGCCCTCTGCTAGGGACTCACCCATCTTCCTTTCCTCTGAGTTCTTCCCATCATTAGAGATGCCCTTTTTTCCTGACCACCCAACTCAAGACACAGGGCCTGGATCCCGGATATGTGAGCTACATTTCCTCCTCTCCACGGTCACTTTTCAGCGGCCAGGGCCCCATTGTCCTTGTCGCCGTATCTGTGCTCAGGGTGGGCCCAGAGCTGTCCTCACAGCACGAGCAAGCTCATCCATCCATGGCTGGCTGGGAAAGGACTGAGGCCTCTGGAGAGGAGGCTGTCACGGCGGGGTGAAGGGGCCACGTGCCTGAATTGTCAAGGACCCTGCGGGTGCACCATGTCTTCCAGTAGTCAAGAAAAAGTACTGATATATTTGACCATTTTCAAACTATTTAATAGAAAAAGTTTCAGAGGCACACCAGAGTAGAAAGAGGAGTGGATGGAGTCCTGTGGACCCTCCTGGCTTCCACTGTGGTCAGTGTCCGCCGGCTGTGAGGCTGCACGAGTGCCTGGCCTCCTGGGCTCCCAGCCAGCAGCTGCTGGACGTCACTGCGTGCGCACAGTACCAGACAGTGTGCAAACAGCACTGAGACTGTCCCCTCAAGGGCATTGCAGAGTTTTGGCCACACATGTCATGCGGATGCTGTTCCCTGCCTTGGAGAGCTGTTTTTAGCAGCACAGGCCCTTTTTCAAACAAACCTTATCTCCAGCCCTAATGGCCACAGCAAAGTGGTATTAGCACACAATTATCAAGAAGAGTTTACTTTTATATCATTTATGTATAAAATGACCAAGAACTCAAAAACTGCCGAAATGATTATTAAGATTTGGGTATTTATAATGATGACAGTGTTACAGTTCCATTTATCTCAATAGTCCGTTTTAGTTTTAACTGTATTCAGAAATCACTGAGTCACACAGGTAAGCCATTGCTGCTAGATTTTTATCTTGTTTTTACCCATTTGTCTTGTGATCTCAAGAGTCTCTTCAGTTGATCCAAATGTAAGGAGGAAGAGTTTAGAGGAATTTTTTGTTCTGTCTTCCAGAATTGAATTATTTAACTAAATATGCCCACAATTTTTATTGTAAATATAAAAATCAGACAAGAAGGAATCTAGACTCAGGCAAAACTGTGCCATGGGTCGTAACATGCTTCCTGCTGTTGCTGCTACTGTGACAGGAACCTACCTGTACCGAGACAGGCTCAGGTTCTGTGCTGGAGTGGTAGGCTCAGGTGTGGATTTTTAAAAAGAGCAGTAAAACTAAAGGCTTGCTGTCTGACTCATTAACAAAAGGTTCAAACACATGCACATTCACGTTTGTAGAAAGAGAAGTTTTAGTTCAACTTCTACCCAAACAGGAGTTAAATGGGCCACATGAAATAATCCACGGTGGTATCTGAGTTCAGATTTTGTAAACAACCTTTTGAGTGTGTTTAAATTTCTATCATTAGCATTTTCAAATACAAGGAAAATAAAATGTTGGAATTGACATTTGTAGACACATCAGAGCACTTCTATGGAATCTCAGGGTTCCAGAGAGCCTGGTTTGAAAATCATGGTACTGTCAAGAGTGAGTTAAGGTCCACGTTTTCAGCTATTTTGTGTTCAGTCACTGTGTATAAAGTGACTCATTAAGACAGTCAGGTACAGACTGCAGTCAAGCAAAGAATATTTACATCTTGAGCCCACATCCTCTTCTCTCTTTCCCAGTGTGTGCTTGGAAGGAGGTGGGTGTGCTTCATCTTCAAGGATCAACCTTTTATGATGGCTTAGTCTTTCTCCTGTTCTTCATTTAAGCCTCACATGTTTGTTTCATATTCAAGCCGTGGCTATTTTGTCCAGTTTTCTCCTGGAGTTTCTGTTGCCTTTTATCTTTCTTATTACAAGAATTAAAAAAAAGAAATGTGTCCTTAATGAAATCCCTGGTGTATTGCAGCTTGTCATTTCCCCTCTCCATCGCTCTGAACCCCCTGCACTCTCCGCAGAGACCCCTACTGTAATTTGGACCTCCCATCCAATGCCGTCTTTCCAAGCCTGCTGCACAGCTCATCATAGAAATCCCTTCTCTTGAGCTCTAGGCTCAGGCTGAAAGTATATGTGATCTTTCTCAGTATTCACCCTCATTTTTCAGAAGCTGACCCTCAAGCCCACAACCAAGAACATATACATGGGCAATAAGCTCTCTGAGGCCTCAGTGTTCTTGAAAACACCTTTCTTTGCCTTCCTGTTCCGGGGTTCTTTCAGCTCCAGAATATCTCCGTGTGATGTCTTTGGTGATTCCCCCCCTCCCACTCTGCCTGTTGTCTCCGCTCCTGTTGAGGTCCCCAGGCCTTGGACGCTGAGGCCTTCATCCTTTCTGTCCTGTGTTTCATCTCTGTGATTCTTATCAGCCAAGCTTCCCACCCATTTATAAAAATTTATTTCATAAATCATATTTTTAACTTCCATGGTACTGTTTATTTTTCTAAATGCAGTATCCTTTTGCATTTTTGTGAGGATAATTGCTTTTCTGGGAAGTAATTTTTCATTCCCCTCATTGACTCTTTGATTTGTGTGTGTGTGTGTGTGTGTGTGTGTGTGTGTGTGTGTGTGTGTGTGTGTGTGTGCGTGTGTACATGTCTGCTTGATTGTGTAGCTCACACTGAATGCTGATCTCAGTATCCTGTGATTCTGGTTTCCCATCTGGAGGACTTCAGAAATAAGGAAGGCCACCTCAGGCAGCCCTAACACACGTCCCCAGTGGCTAAAACTTAACTCTGCGGTGCCAGCACCTTGACTGGATGCCTGTTTTTGAGGTAGTTTACTTTTATTTATATGTGGGGCCAAATTTTAAGGATACCCAGGATTTGTTTTAATCGGGTATTGTAAGACATGCAGATAACAGAAAGACTGTCACGAAGGAAGATGTTTATCATACTGTTCCCTAGAAACAGAGGCATGGCGCACCATGCAGGCACACCTGGGGGAGGGAGCACCAGGGCTGGCCAGGAGACGGGGTGCGGGGGAGCCGTGGGCAGGGGCCTTTGTGTGGTTTCCCCGGAGAGGAACTGGTGAGGCAGCATGAGCTGGGTTAGGATCGGCTGGTATGAGTAATTTTCAGTGGGCTCTGTGGCCTGGGGGCCTGTCCCTAGTTCTCTGGTACCTGGTTCTGGGGTGATTAAAGCAGAGAGGTGGTGTCCAGAGGGTGAGATCCTGGTAAAAGGTGTGCTTCGGGTGAGGGCTCTGGAATGGTTGTTGTGTATCTGGGAGGTGTACTCATGAGCAGGTTGTTGACTATCTCTAGAAACTACTGACCTAGGGGCAGGTAGTTCTTACAGTGTCAGCAAGGCCCAGATGTCAAAGGCATCGGAACACAGAAAATAACAGACATAGACAGTAAGAGCTGTTGGGTTTAATTGTTGCTCTTTCTTCCTGTTTTGCCTACCCCCTAACAGTTTATTCAAGGTGGCAACTCTACACTGCAGGAGGTTCTGAACATGGGCCCGGGAGGGGGCTGGGGTGCATTTATCTAAAATGTAGCCAGTTCTGCTGTCTTCACTGTCGTCCTTCCTGTCATCGCTGATCATGGAGCCCAGGACCCCACAGGGGCCCTACTGGGGCCCAGCTCCCCCCTGCACTTGCAGCTTTTGTCACTCAAGATGTATTTGTTAAGCACCAGCCAAGCATTTGGGTCATCCAAGAGGTAGGAGCTAGAGATCTGAAGACAGAAACATCAACACCCCTGTTTCCCTGGGGCTCACAGAGGCTCCCACCCACTCTCTGTCTCCTGCAGACAGATTGATATTTCTCACCTGTCGAGGTCCTCCTAAACTGTCTTGGTTTTACTCTTACCAAGAAATTTGTTTTATATGAAAAAAATGACAGTTCCTATGAACTGGGGGTGGACACTAGCCCCTTCAACCTGTGCTTAGATCTCCCAAGCCCCCTGCAGGTGGTCCTCTCAGGCCCGGGCATACAGGAGCACCTCTCAGAGCTGTTCCAGCCTTAGTCACGGCCAACCTAAGGGCCTCAGGAAATGCACTGCCTGCCAGCACAACTCACAAAGTCCTTTCCTGTTTCTAGTGCTGATGAGCGATTTGATGCCACATTCCACACCAACGTGCTAGTGAATTCTTCTGGGTATTGCCAGTATATCCCTCCAGGTAAGACCCATGACCTTTGTCCTCCTACACTGAGACAGTTTTAGCAAGTTTGGGGGACTGTGCTTACATAAGTAGTGGCCTAGCTGTGCCCTGGGCATCCTTTGCCCCTGCTCAGCCACATCCCATCCTGTTTTCTCCTCCTCTGTGCTAGCACATAGCTCCTGAATGTGGCAGGAGCATCTTCCCCCTTTATTGCCTCGGGATCGTGGCTGCAGTTGTCTTTGCCAACGTGTGTCATGTTCCCTTAGTGTCTGTCCTATGTTTTTAAAATTAATCCTCAGCCACACTGAGCCTCCCTCATCAGGCCATTTCCAGCTCTCCCCACAGCCTGCAGGGCAAGTGCCCAGGCTGGTTCTCTCCAGTTCAGCCAGTCGTGCTTTCCTTCCCTCCAGACTGTGTATCTCAGCAGGTGCTGCCCCCAAGGTGCTGGAGGTGAGATGGGGAAGTTGCTGGGCCAGCTTCTTGAGAGTGCGCATTAAAGAGCACTTGTGTGTGAGATTCAAGATAAGTGGCTTCAAAGGGGAGCTCATTAGTGACTTAGGCCTAAATGAGCTCCTCTTCCCCCTCTCAACCAGCTGATGGTTAACCTCTTCCTGGGGCTGGCGCCTTTGCCACCATCACTTCTGTCAGGTCACTGGGCCCTTGGCCGCTCAGAGTAATCCGAGCATGGGAAACATAGCTTTTAAGGCCTTGAGGTATGTGGATATTAACAGATATTTATAAGTCTTTTAGATGATTTTTTACATGTTCTCTTCCAGGATTATCTCCCCCAATGCAACTGTTCAACTTCCTGCTCCCAGGCGATCTCCAGCTTCCCCCTACCTCACCACCAATACACACACATGCCATACACCGTACACCACACATGCACACCCCCCCCATGCAGCTCCACACACATCACACACTGTCTCACGCACATGCACTCACGCACACACACCCCCTCCAGCTCTCTGCCTCAGTCTCACACCTTCTGATTCATCTCGCAGCACACAGAGAAGCTGGCTAGCCTTCTGGGTTGTTGTTTACATGTTGTTCTCTCCTCAGCAGATGATAAGCATCCCATGGGCAGATTCTGTGCTTCTTGCTTTAGGCCACCATTGATCAGGCAGGTGCCTGGCCCACCTCAATAAATGAATGTGAGAGGATTGAACCCATCAAAGGCAGATACTTCCCAGTAATGTTTGTAGAGATTGATGAACTCCAGATTTTCAGGTTTTTCTATCTTAGCGCCCCTGCTTCCCACAGCTCTTACTCTCCTTCCGCAGGCTAAGCATGCTTTCTGCCTAACAGCAGGCCCCCTGCAGAATGGGGCCCTGGGGCAGACCTTCTATCACAGAACGTATGTTCTTATTAACCAGGCCTTAAGGTGCAGCTTCTGTTATGAGGGCTGTTTTAGAAAAGGACCTCCAGTAGTCATCAGTGTAGAGTAATAGCGTGTTGTGGATTGTTTTGAAGCCTGAGGCTATTTTCAGCTACCGGAGCACCACTCCTGAGCCCGGAGCCACCTGTGTGCTGCAGCGCCCTCTGGGGGCTTTGTTCCTGTGTCCTGGCCTGCATGGCCCCAGGAGCCAGGTCAGGACAGGACACACTGTGCGCTGACGGTGGGAGTCTCCCCTACATTGTGAGGAGCTGTGTGGAGCTGTCTGCCCTGGACGGCACGCCTGGGCCCTGGAGTAGTGTACAACTGCCCTGGGAGGCTGTGCTCAGGCAGAAAGAGCATTCTGGTGCAAGTTTTGAAATAGAGACCTGGTTATGAGCTGACTTTTTTTGTTCCGTTTCATATTCTTTTTTTTTAACAGCTTTATTGCAGTGTAATTTACGTATCATGCAATTCACCCACTTCATTGCAGGATTCAGTCATTTTTAGTAAATTCACAGTGTTGTGCAGGCATTACCATAATCTAGTGTCGGAACATTTTCCATCACTCCAAAAAGATCCCTTCGGCCTGTTTGCAATTAATCCCTTCCTTAGAGCCAGCCCCAGGCAAATACTGACCTTTTTGTCTCCAGAGATTCTCTTTGGTGATTTCATAGAAATAGAATAATTTAGGTGCAGAGTTACATTTTCTACAAGCAGTACTGGTTTGGGGGATCTAGTCTAGTAATAGAGTCGAGATTCCTATGAGCATTTCATGTAATGCTGCAAGTCCTATTTGAAGGAACTCAAGGGGACAGGAAATTTATATTCCTTCTCCAATTTGGTTGGAAGTCGGGGGTCCATGTTTGCAAGGCTGTTGAGTCCCTTTTTCTATTCATTCTTTAATTTGGTAGCAGAAACTTACAGAGTGCCTGCCCTGCCCCAGAGAGTACTTGGACATTTAGTTATTTGTGCCTTCCACCACCTTCCCATCTTCCTGGGCAGGGAAGAGCACATGGGCATAGACTGCTAGAATGGGCATATCTGGTCTCTTCTCTGTGACCTGGCGGAAAATTGATTTCCAACTAGACTGGAATCACCTTTTCAGTGGAAACTTGCTTGTGTCCAAGCACTAACTCTTCAGTGAAACCTATCGGTCCTTGTTCTATTCTTAATCTAGAATTCAGACTAATAACAATTATCCTCCATGTGTGTTTCTAAATAACCAAGTATTTCCCCAATATTCAACCTAAGGAAAAATGCCCAACCTTGTCCCTATGAAACACACACACACACACACGCACACACCCTTTCAGATTCTGTTTCTAATAAGCCCTTCATCATTTTTACCAACTTCCTTGGGGTTTTTTTTACATTCTTTGCTATTCCCTTATTTAGAGTTTGCTGATGTGCATTCATGGTAAGAACAAGTTTGCAGAATTTCTAATCTTTGCACAGAAATTCCTCAGAAAAGGCTTCAATAGAGCATGCTGATGTTGTCTTGGAATTTTAAAAGAAAAAAGAGATTCTTTTCTCTGGATTTTTCAAGAAAAGACCCACCTTGTTCTGGACAGGTCTGGCTGCAGTTTGGAGGAGCAGGACAAGCTGAAGTCCTTAGAGTCAAGAGGCTCTGGTGCCCACATCACTTCCTCTTGAAGAGAGCGGGAGTGGGCCAGAAAGATATGAACACGAAGACTGATCAAAATGACATGCACAACATCATAAATAATGTATCTAATTCAGTCACACTTAATCAGGCTGATAAAGTTTTCACTCCATGAGGGGTGGACATTGCATATTATGAAACAGCATATGAGGATAGAGATCAAGGGATCGCTATTTATTTATTAATTTTTTCCAGGTTTCTTGAGGTATAGTTGACAAATGAATTTGTGATATATCTAAAATGGACAGTGTGATGACTTAATATATGTATACACTGTGAAATTATTTCTGCAAATTATTATGTAGTTAATTATATTTATATTACATTATTACATATCTAAAATAATATATATCACCTCACAGTCACTTTTTTCTTTTTTTGGTAAAAATGCTTAATACCTGTTCTCAGCAAATTTTAAGTATACAGAACAGTATTGCTAACTATAGTCACCATGCTGTACATTAGATCTTCTGAACGTATCCACCATGTATGTACCTTTGACCAACCCCTCTCCATTTTTCCACCCTGCCCCAGCCCCTGGCAACTCCATTCTACTCCTTGTTTCTATGAGGCCTTTTTCTTAATTCTATATATAAGTGATACCATACAGAAATATTTGTCTTTGTCTCATTTATTTCACATAGCATGTGTCCTCCAGATTCATTCATATTATTGCAAATGGCAGGATTTCCATCTTTTTTAAGGCTAAATGATAGTCTATTGTATGAATATGTGTGCATGTATGTGTGTGTGTGTATATATAGTGATATTTGATATACATATACGGATATATGTATAGTATATATATAGCATATATATAGTGATATTACATATGTGAATGTGTGTGTGTGTGTGTATATATATATATGATTGATTTCTCTTTCTTTATCTATTCATCCATCAAGGAGACTTGGCTATTTTTTAATAATGCTGCAGTGAGCATAGGAGTACAGATATCTCTCCCATATAGTGTTTTTGCTTCCTTTAGATATATACCCAGAAGTGGGATTGCTGGGTCATATGATAGTTCTATTTTTAATTTACTGAGGAACCTCCATACCATTTCCACAATGGCTGCAGCAATTCACATGCCTACTAACAACGTGTGACTATTATGTATTTAAAGTACATCTCAGTCAGCTCCCATTTCAGTCTTCCAACTCTTCCTGCTGCCCATGTAGGTATATTCAAGAGCTCCTGCTACATCGACGTGCGCTGGTTCCCCTTTGATGTCCAGCACTGCAAACTGAAGTTTGGGTCCTGGTCTTATGGAGGGTGGTCCTTGGATCTACAGATGCAGGAGGCAGATGTCAGTGGCTATATCCCGAATGGAGAATGGGACCTTGTGGGTAAGCCCAGCAAAGACATGAGACCAGCAGCCTAGAAAAAGGCTGCTTTATTCCTGTGCTAGCTTAAAAACTTCAGGACTTTCCACTCTGCTTTTCAGTGTGAGCATTTATTGAACCCTGCAGGATTCTCTGTAATTTCCTGAGAGCTCTGGGATGGGAAACAACAATTAGAAAATTCAGTGCTTTGCACGAGGAACTTGCAGTTATGGTAACGACACATTTAAAAAAGTAGTGCTAGTGTAGGCATCGCTTTAGTATTCAGGTCCTCTCCATTTCTAAAATCAGGTTGGACAGCAAATTGCTGTTGAGGGGCACCTATATTTGATGATCTTAAATAGAAAAATGATAATTACATTTATAATGGTATAAAGCTTACAATGTGTTATTTATAATCATGGTGTTTTAGTTCATTAGTCCATAGACTGGGTGGCTTATAAACAACAGACATTAATTTTTCACAGTTCTAGAGGTCGGAAGTCCAACATAAAGGCACCTGCAGATTTGGTGTCTGGTGGGAGCCAGAACTGCTTCCTGGTTCGTAGCTGTCTGTCTTCCGGCTGTGTTGCCACATGGCAGAAGGTTCATGGGAGCTCTCTGAAGGGCACATTCATGAGGGAATCTGCACCTCCCAAAATCCCCACCTCCAAATACCAGCATTGTGGGGGTTAGGGGCTCAACATACGAATTTTGGGAGGACACAGACACTCAGTCTATAATGCCTGTAATTCCAATTCATTAAAAAAAATCTTCCAGTTTGCTCAGATACTGCTAAGATAGTCCTAAACAGTTCTGTAATAAACCAGAAACACTGATTTGTTCAAACGCCAGTTTTGTTCAAACACCGATGTGTTCAACTTGCTGTTTTTTTAGCCCTTAATGAACTCCTTGGCTATTTTGTATTGCATGCCCTTTAAAATAAACAAAGAGGTTAATATTATTCAGACCACGGTTGCTTTCCTCCCCTCCCCATGCAGGCATCCCAGGCAAGCGGAGTGAGAAGTTCTATGAGTGCTGCAAAGAGCCCTACCCGGATGTCACCTTCACGGTGACCATTCGCCGCAGGACCCTCTACTATGGCCTCAACCTGCTCATCCCCTGCGTGCTTATCTCTGCGCTGGCTCTCCTTGTGTTCTTGCTCCCTGCAGATTCAGGGGAGAAAATCTCCCTCGGTAAGTGCCTGGCTCTTTGGCAGGAGTCTGCGATGGGTGATAGGGCCCTTCCTGCCTTGAGGATCACTGTGCACATTACAGGGCACACTGGGGCTGCAGATGCAGGGATGGTGCAGGGCCTCCTTGGCCCATCGTACACTGACCTTCCAGCCTGGACATCTCCCTGACACCACAGGCCCCTTTCTGGATGGCTGCACCCTCCCGAGATGCTAGCATCCTCTGAACCCTCTGCAGAGGCTGGGGATGCTCAGGGAGGGATACTGCCACGCACTCTGTTCCTTGGGGGTGACCGGCGGTTGTGGACAGGAAGAGGTTCAGTTTGTTTAGCCTACCCTCAGCTTGCATTTGTACACTGCTTAGCCAGTATTCCTTGTGATCAGCCCAGCGAAAGATAAGGCAACTCAGAGTGGTTACGTGAGTTTCTCAACATCTCTGAGAGTCACTAAAGATCATATTTAGTACACGTACAAATCATTCTCAAACTTGTATGTTCGGACTTTGAGCCTCGGGTGCTGTTAAACAACTTATCTGAGGTCACACAGCTAATGCAGCAAAGTCAAGGCCAGAAGCCAGGTCCTTGGGCTGCATGGTTTCTTTCTCCTGCTACATGAAATTACTTCTCAATACTAGTGAAGTAAAGAAAACGAGAGAGAACTCCCTGGGTTCAATGATTCATTTTTTGTTGTCCTCAAGTTCTGGCTCGTAAACTTGTCTCCACCAGGCCTCCTCTGGGACTCTGGCAAATGACATGGGCTGACCCCTGGAAATGCCCATGGCCATATGTACAGAGCACCATGCCTTCACTTCAGGAAAGCCACCGACCGCTCCCTCCGCTCCCACACCGGCCCCTTGCGTCCCAGGTTGGGCAGGTGGGATGTAGGCCTCACCGTGTGCCTCTCAGGTGCTGCTCTGTTTTTGTTGCAGGGATCACGGTTCTACTCTCTCTCACTGTCTTCATGCTGCTGGTGGCAGAGATCATGCCTGCAACATCCGACTCAGTGCCCCTGATAGGTGAGCAAGCATCCGGCCCTCAAAAAGACATGGGCTTGGAGAGTGCCCAGGATGTCCTAGCCCAGGCACAGAACGGCATTGTCCTCCAGGGCCCTGGAGAGCTGCAGAGCCCATTTTCTGCCATGAGGCGATGACTCTCTAGAACTACTCAGAGTAACCCATGGCCTCTGCTCACCTGGGCACATATAAGGGGGTGGGGAGTTCAGCTTTGGGTCTTGGTTTTAAGGTGCACCCTTCCTCCCATAATTCTTTTCCTCACACTTAAGATGGAGCCAGACATTTTACCATTAAGGATTCATTATTTTAGCTAGAGTCATTGTTTTTCCAGAAATCCATTGTCAAAATGTGAGGACCTCTTTAAGGCATTGTTGTAACTGTTAGGCATTGTTTCCTGAGATAACTTGATGTCTCTGGATAGTTAAAGCAGGTAAGAGGGAATGTGAATAGGACAAATATGTTTTGGTCAAGACAAAGGTAAGGCATGACCTACCCAGGGAGGGACCACAGAAGCAGGAAGCAGCATTGGTCATTGCTGTGCTCCCCCCTGGACTGGAATAAGCAGGAACATGCAAAGGGTGCTCAGTGGTTAGGATCTGGCACCCTCACCACTGCAGCCAGGGTTCAGGTCAGAGAAACAGACCTCCAAGCCAGTTAGTTTGGGAAGCAAACATTCTGCCAGTGGATGTGAGGTTTAATGAACAAGTCTTCACCTCTATTTGATGGTAGAGGTCAGAAGCCTGAATGCAGTCTGTGATGATTCCTTCCGGCCCATGCCACCCGAGAACTGTGCTGTGTGGTCAACAAGGGGTGGGTAGCTGTGGAGGAACCTTACATGGATACCCCAGGCTTCACCAACTAAGAAGCCAAGCCTCTTCTTTGTGGCACTCCCTCTATGTGTAATATTTTGATCAGAGAGACTGTTAGTATGAAAAACCTTTGTGGGAGTCATATTTATTTTAGTATCATCCAGAGAGGGCAGACCACCATTCAACTTGACAGTCTTTCTGCCAACCCTGTTCTTTCTGCCTTGCAACACAGTCCTTTCAACAGAGCCTTGTAATAGAAAGCACCCTTAATGTGGCAGTTGACAGGCCTTGCCTTGATCCATGACCCTAGAGGGAAAGGCCTGGTTGATGCATAGCCCATGCTTAGAAGATTGGGATGCTGTTGGCCCCTGACCTCTGTTTTTGAGATTTTAGCTGTGGTGGCCTTTGACCCTGGATCCCTTCAAAAGTCATTGTATTAGTTTACTAAGGCTGCCATAATAAAATTCCATAGACTGGGTGACTTACATAACAAAGGTATATTTGCTCACTGTTCTGGAGGCTGGAAGTCCAAGATCAGGGTGGTAGCAGGTTTGGTTTCTCTGGATGCTTCTCTCCTTGGCTTGTAGATGTCCACCCTCCTGCGAGCCCCTCGCATGGTCTTTCCCTCTGTGTGCATCCCAGCTGCCCCTTTGTATGTTCAAATCTCTCCTGCATGTTGTAAGGTTAGCCAGATAGGACCAAGTTCCACTGGAATGACCTCATTTTAACTTAATCACCTCTCTAAAGGTCCCATATCCAAATATAATCACATTCTGAGGTACTGGGGGTTAAGGCTTCAACATACAAATTTCAGGGGGACACAGTTCAGCCCATAATATTCGTGGTTTGTTTCTCTTTTTCCTTCTTGGAAGTGTCTGATGCCAAGTTTAAGTCTCAAATGTCTACATCTGTCAGATCCACGCAGGTACCTCTTTGTCTCTGCAGGACAGTGAGTCCCTTCCTGTCTAACCAGGTGTGGCCATCCACTTAGCCTCTGTGCCAGGACGCTTTCTGCATTTAGCTCAGCCCCCTTGAGCAGACAGCCATGCCAAAGGTTGATGGTCAGAGTTGTCAACTAAGGAATGCCTCACCCTGCCAGGCTTTCTCCTAGACCCTTGGTTCATATAATTGCTGCACCAACCCTGCAAAGAAGGCATTTCCATCCTGTTATACTGGTGAAGAGCCTGAGGCTCAGAGAGGCTGAATGGCCTGTC
The DNA here is from genome assembly GCF_040802235.1 of Manis javanica. NCBI lineage: Eukaryota > Metazoa > Chordata > Mammalia > Pholidota > Manidae > Manis > Manis javanica. The sequence goes on from NC_133173.1 coordinate 18,740,384, forward strand.
CACTCACAGGTGGTAGTCCGTAGATGGGAGGTAAAGGGGACTTTTCCCCATGCCTCATACTGCTTCTCAACTGGGGCAAGGTGGGTAAATGCATCATTACCCATCCAAGCTGAAGCTGATATTTCTTGGCCTGGAAAGTCACAGCTGCTGACCTCATATTTAGGCTGGGCAGCTGGCAGCCACCCCTATGCTGTGTCTCTTGGTAGATGGGGCCATACTCATTTTCCGCACTAATGTTCTAAGGGGCCAGGCCTGAGGAGTCTGCCAGGTGATGCCCAGGTTCGGTTGTTACACCCCCAGAGCATGCCTGTGAACTGCAGTTATCACAGTGGTGACCACACCCTCAGTGTCCAGGTGTTCGCAGTTCTGATAACTATCCACGTGCTTTTTGATAGGAAGAGCTTGTCACAGACTGCTGAGGAACTATTAACTCTTCTTATGAAAGGAGGAGGCAGAGTTCATGAAAGTGCAGTCAGCTAGGTGAGGCTACTCACCTGGTCGGGAAGGCAGGTGTCGGTGCTCTGGGCAGCCTCTCATGCCAGGAACGTGGGTGGTGGACTTCAGGCTTGGAGGCATCCCTGTCCTGCTCTCAGCCTTCTCTGCTCAGACCCTGACAGCAGAGAACACCACCTGGAGGGCCCCTGGGGCTCACCCAGCTCCTCCTCTCTCCACAGCCCAGTACTTCGCCAGCACCATGATCATCGTGGGCCTGTCTGTGGTTGTGACTGTGATTGTGCTGCAGTACCACCACCATGACCCCGACGGTGGCAAGATGCCCAAGTGGGTGCGTTTCCCCTGTCCTCCCCAGGGGGAGCTGGGCCCCTTCCCAAAGGAGGCTCTGAGGATGACTTACCCATTTAAAAATCTCACAAACAGCTGGTATTCCTGCACAAAGAGCTGTGTTTCTCACTAACCTTCCCTATCTGCGTATCACTGCGTGGAGTACAGCTGGAGGGAGCATGCTCCTGGGGTCCACCGCACCGCTCCTACACCAACGTGCCAGGAGGGCAGGGCTCACACACTGACTGCTCTGTATATTTTGTTACCACAGTGTTTTTAAAACTTCTTTTTGCATGTACACTGTGGAGGATTGTGCAGTGATCGGAAGCAACAGACATGATAAGCACAGAGCCATGTCATTGAATCTTCAACACAGAATGAGTGAAAAGAGGGAAAAATAGAGTGAGCTGTGTGAAAATATATGCATTAAGTAGTGCCCAGAAGAGAGGAAGATGGGGTACAAGGAAATGGATGAAAAATAAAAGATTGAATATAACAGCCTTGTTGTGGGAGCCCAGGGCATGCCCCGCCTTCCCAGCACCTGCTTAGCGCCATGCTGTGTGCTTCTTACACGGGGCCTGTAAACCTCCAGTCTTCCTGCCCAGAGATTGTGGCCTAGGGACAGCTGGGAGCTAAAGAAACTCTCTCATGTCAAAATCAGCCTGTCTTTGGAGACCCATTAACCTTGGGGCCAAGGTCAGAAGGGGGTCCAGGACTCACAGGTTCGTTAAATGCAGCTGCCAAGATCTAAGATGCACTTTGTCAACCTCCAGCCACAGGGAGTTCCTGGGCCTTCTAAAAATATTTACTGTGTGATAATTTACAGTTAACCAAAAGTTAACTGAAGGAAGACCTTTTTTTGTTGTTGTTGTTAAATTGGCTTTATGGAGTTACCATGTCCTCTTGGATTCTTCTCCATGGAAAGTTCTTACACTGATAACAGCTCTATATCAGAGTTCATTGCATCAGCAGTAAAGTGAGCCCCCAGAATGGTGCTGCCTCCCACACAGATCTTGTGTGTGCTTGTTTTAAGAAGGTCCCCCTCTCAAAAGCTGGGACAAATTTGCACACATTCACTTATATTCTCAACTGACTTTCTTGTATCCCTAACATACTTTCTGTCTATCCATCCATACATTTGAAATAGGTAATACATTTACATGTTTCAAAAGTCAAAGTGAAAATAAATTTATACATAAGGAAATCCTCCAATTTCTGCCTCTCACTTTGCTTCCACCACCAATACTGATGACCATGTTAATTAATTCCTTGTTTTTCCTCCCAGTGTTTATGCATATGCAAAAATATAAACACACATTCTCAGTTCTTATGTTTAGACTGATGCACAGATAAGGGAATTATGACATGAAGACACAAAACAACTATTTTTAATGACCTGGGAGCACTTTATGGTTCCAGAAAAATCTTAAGAGCGTATGTTAATTATTCACCGCTAAGCACAAGACTATGTTAAAACCAGTGGCTGTAAATGAACTATGAAGATTGTATCTCTCATTTTAAATAGCACACTGTGTTTTTCTTTCTTTTCATGTATATTTGAAACATAAACAGCCTCCAAGGGACTTTTATTATGATCTATTGCTATGAAGAAGGTAATGCCAGTGTGGTGGCATTATGTGACATTTGCACAGCCAGAAACACAACCATAACCTAACAGAGAGGTCACAAGGACAGCTTGATAAGTGCCAAGAAGATGATTTCATCTTCTGAGATGCTTTAGCCTTGAAAGCTAATGATTCATGCCATGGAATTCAAAATAGGCCTGGTGGTATAGATCATATTAGCTTAAGATGTGCCTCTGGGGAACGCACAGATGACCCCTCAACCGATGTGATAGCGGAAGCTCCTGGCACCGCTCAGCTCTCCAGATCTCCGTGTGCATGGCTGCTTATGGGTTGGACACATTCACTACCACTGTGTTCCCTTGAGCTCTGGTCCAGGCTTTCCAGTGACTTCCAAATGGGGTTTGGGCCAAAGTCACCGGAGTTTCGAAGATATCCTTGTAGACCCTTTTACAAATGAGGCTGCAGAAGGCTAGAAAGGTTAGGTGACATGCTCACTCTGTGACTTTGAGCCAATTTATTAGCTTCATCGATCCTCAGCTTCTTTATCTGTAAAATGGGGGAATTATCACTTTTCAGAGCGCTGAGAGTCCCAAGTGAGACGGCATGTCTTACGAGCCTCCTGTAGAGGACAAAGCTAGCCTGAGGATTCACGTGGGCCATGTGTCCCCACTGGTTTTTATCTACTGATCAAGAAAAACCCTCCAGGGTCTGCAGAGAGGCCCAGGTTCTGGAGGTTTGTCCACACTGGTGGGGTATATGGAATGTCACCCACCTGCTGTGAACAAAGGGTTATATTTACAGCTGCAGTGAAACTGCTCCTATACCACCTTGTTCTTTTCACTGCCTGTCTCCTGACCGGTCTACTGCAGTTATCTTTGATCAGATGCCATAAAAATCTTTACCAAGAAAGTACCACAGACATGAACTTCACAACTTACTGCCTGTACTTACAGATGGGAAATGGACCTGCTGTGTTGCTGACAGAATTTGCCTACAACCCTAAACCAAAACTAAAATCAATATGTGGATAATTGCAGAGAAAAGGCTCACTTGTCCTGCAATTGTCTAAATAGGCTTGCAAGATTTTTTTTAACCTGGGTTGAGGCTTCACATGGCTTCCTTTTGTCCCTTAGAGGGAAAAACCAAGAAATCTCAGAGATTCCTCTCTAGCATCTTCTCTGCATGTATATGTATAGGACACTTTAGACTATAGGCCAGCGAACTTAGGCCCCTGTGGCCAAATCCAGCTTACCAACTGCTTCTGCAAATAAAATTTTATTAGAAAAAAGCCATGCTTGCTCCTTTACATGGTGGCATAGCACATTTCACACTCCATCAGCAGAGCTGAGTGGTTGCAGCAGAGACTTTATGGACCACAAAGCTAAGACAGTGACTAACCAGCCCTTTAAAGGAAGTGTGCCAGCCCCTGCTGTAGACTTTGCAAAGTGTTTCCCCACAAACCATCTTATTCAAGTCTTTGCTGTGGCCTAATGAGTTGTTCCCAAACTTCCTCAGTTCATAGCACCTTCAGTGTCTCTGTTTTCGGGTTTTTTTTTTCTTTTTTTCACAGAGTCCCTAAGGAATACCTAACAATACTGTTCATTAAATAGGCCAAAACAACTTCAGAAGTGTTTATGCCTCGATAACTGAGCACCTGTTGGCACCGCACAACCTCTCAAATCTTGAGTGCACCCTACCTTCATTTTCTGTTCCACACTGACTGTCTTGGCAAGTGCTTCTTATTAAGACAACTTGAGGAACCTGCCTTGCAGTCATCTGACATCGTTGCCAAGGGATATAGTCATCTAACGTTACAGTCTGAGCTGCTTCAAACTAGGGATTCACGTGGTGTCTGATAGAGGTCGTGAAGCAATTCAAAATCTCCAGGGGTGATTTTATCTCCTAGCACCGTGGCCCACTGGGGTACCTCACAGGAACTTAGGTATGACAGTCCCTAGTTACAGACAGGGAGAGAGCACGGGGCTTGGCCCGGTTCACACGGCTCAAGACCCCCCTTCCAAGATGGCCTCTCTTAAGGATGGTTGTCCTCCCTCCGATTGCATGCAGTGTGCCGGCCACAGAGAATTCAACTGTGGCCACGGTGGTTTTCTGCATGGGTTTATTCTCTCATCACATTTGATTTAACCACTAATGCCTTGGCACTGCTTGCCTGGGGAAACTCACCTGGGGTGGCGTGCAGGCCCCTCTGCCCTAGTGCCCACTCAGGAGGGCTGGTACGTAGGCTCGCCTTGCTGTGGGGATGGTCAGGTGCGTGCTCCCAACGCTGCTGCTAACAGACTGCTGTCTCCCCAGACCAGAGTCATTCTTCTGAACTGGTGCGCGTGGTTCCTGCGCATGAAGCGGCCAGGGGAGGACAAGGTGCGGCCGGCCTGCCAGCACAAGCAGCGCCGCTGCAGCCTGGCCAGTGTGGAGATGAGCACGGTGGCGGGGCCGCCCACTGCCAACGGCAACCTGCTCTACATCGGCTTCCGTGGCCTGGACGGTTTGCATTGCGCCCCCACCCCGGATTCAGGGGTTGTGTGCGGCCGCATGGCCTGCTCCCCCACGCACGACGAGCACCTCCTGCACAGCGGGCAGCCCTCTGAGGGGGACCCGGACCTGGCCAAGATCCTGGAGGAGGTGCGCTACATCGCCAACCGTTTCCGCTGCCAGGACGAGAGCGAGGCCATCTGCAGTGAGTGGAAATTCGCGGCGTGCGTGGTGGACCGCCTGTGCCTCATGGCCTTCTCCGTCTTCACAATCATCTGCACCATTGGTATCCTGATGTCAGCTCCGAACTTCGTTGAGGCTGTGTCCAAAGACTTCGCTTAACTCGGACTTGGTTCCCGAAGTGTAGAAATTTTAGAGACGTGACATTTTAGGCTTGGGGAGAATCTGGGGTGCTAATCCCACAGCAGCATTCACCGTGAGGACTCCTGTGTACCTTAGCGCTGTCAATCATTTATGTGGGTTACAGTGTCCTTGTTACATTCAGCAATAGGATCTCAGTTCATTTTTGTTTAGTCCTCTCAGATAGGTTACTTGATATCCTTGGAGCATCCTTGAGGTCAGCAGGACATCTGAGAGGTCATTTTGCCCACGCTTCACCGCCTGGTGAGCCCTTCAGAGAGGGTGGGTAGCTCAGGACTGCCAGGGGAGGCCTGTACAATTGGTTTTGCATGCCTGCATGTTACTTGCCATGAAAGCCTACATGAAAATTCATAACATTTTCTCTGTGTACAAACCTACATTGAAACGACTAGTAATAATAAACCACACTCAGTAAATCCATTTAAGTAATTGCTGAAAAAAAACAAACTGAAAACCTAACTGCTGGTTTTTCTGCAATTCAGATTTTATTTTGCTTTGCCAAAGACGGTAGAGAGAAACAGTTTTACACTGTTGCCACTTATTAAAGAAGAAAGAGGGAGACATGGTTTGCTTTGTTCATTATGCTTTGACCAGTCTCATTTCTGCCAGTCTATGCTGTCAGGGGAATCAGGAAGGACACAGGTATGTGCTGGTTCTGAACTAGGACAGACCTAGTCAAGTCAAGGTGTTTTCCGTAGATCCCAGACGACCCCCAAGCTTCCTGTGCTGCCCCCAAACACTGGGAAGTTGTGTGAGTCTGCTCTATTCTGCAAAACCCAAAGGCCAAATAGAGTTCTATTAGAATTACCAGCCCAATGCAATAGCTAAAGCTAAATTAAACCATCTGTGTGTTTTCAAAAAAATGATGCATTGGATGCTTCACATTTACTAGAGTTGAGTAGTCTTAGAACTGTGTGGATTGGTACAAATGTGCAATATACAATGAAAGTATTCTATGCTTTTTCTCCATGTGTCGGGCAGGGGCAGGGACTGAAGCCTCTTCTTGACTCCCTGTGTGGCCGGAACTGGGGAGGGTGTGGCTGATGGCTTCCCTGAACAACAGCCCAGTGATAATGAGCAAGAGGGGCTAGCAGGCCAGAAACTCCAGTTTCTGGCTCTTGGGCGTCTGCTTCCCCATGACTCGTCCACCCCAGCTTCAGCCCAGGAAGTTGGTTGGATGGGCGAATTCACTGCAGATGTACCTTTTGAAAGCGAGGGAAATGTTCATTTTAAACCTACACAGTGACAGTTCCCCAGTTACATGACAGTAGTCATTTTGCCTCTTCCTATCCTTATTTTTTTCTAACATCAGAAGGAGACACAAGAAAATCTCTCCTGTTCAATTGTTTCATTCAGTAACTTCTCAGAGCTCAGGACTGCAGAAGGCTCTGGACTCCTGGGGATGGTTAGCTTGCATCTAACCCTGAAATGGGTATATCATGAGGGAAGGTTAGGTTTTCAGGGAAAAAGGAATTGCACAGATTTTTCCAGCCATTTATTTCACTCATTTCTGGGTAATGGACATGGATTTGTTTTCACTGGGGAAGACGGAGGTTTGCATGTGCTCAGTGTGTGTGCGTGCGTGTGCACCTGTGTGTGCAGCCTCAGAGAGGACACCTTGTTTACAACATACAGTTGATGAATAAGGGCATTGCAGCAGTATGCCATTTGGAGCAGGGTCTTTCTCAGAGTTTATCTGTTCTACATGGGATAGATGAACAATGCACAATATTTTTTCTTTTTCCTATTAAATTTAAATTGTCTTTAGAAACAAGTAGAAGTGTTATATATAAAGAGACTGCTTCATTTCTTATTGCTATCCCTACTATATTTTTGTTTATAAAAAAACAAACCTTTTTGGTTTTATATTTTAAACAGAAAAACATTTAAAAAACATTAGAAGTAGTTTGTATTTTGACCACCCAAATAACTACTCTGTCATTTTTAAAAGTAATAATAAGGAAAAGATGCACACATACAAACATGTGAACGGCTAAAAGCCATGGCCTCCCACATTGTCTGCTTTCTCTCCTCACAGGCCACCACCAGTGAGCCTCTGGGGAGGGGGATCATTTCCTGAAAAGAAGAGAGCAAGGGAGGGAGCTGGAGTGGGGGGCACAAGAAGAGGCACTCCCTTCTTGGCACTCACACTATGCACAGAACTCGACCCTTTGCTTTCTTCACTTAGTGTTTTATCTTTGAGATCTTTCCATGAAAACATAGAAAGACCTCATTCTTCTTAATAGCTGCTTAGCATTCCATTATCTATCTCAGTGGGGCTATAATTTATTTGATTAGTCTTTTATTATGAACATATAGAGTATTTCCAGTTTTTATTTTTATACACATATCTATAATTAGCATCCTTGTACTTTTATCTTGGCATACATTTGTGACTATATCTCAGTATAAATTCCAATTTGGAAAAGGAATTTGCCAGATTTAAGGCAACGTGCATTTAACATTTTGGTAGAGATTGCCAGATGATCTTCCAAAAAACTGATAAAAATGGATACACCTACCAAGAATGCGGTTGAGAGTGCCAATTTCTCAGCAATGGGTATTGTCAAGCGTAATACTTTTTTTTCAGTCTAATTGGTGAAAAGTGATATTGCAATATTATGGTGATTTAGTTTGTTTTATAATGAGTGAAGTTGAACAGCTTTTCAAATGTCTGTTGGTAATTTCAATTTTTGTAAATTTATGTCCTTTATACAACTTGCAAATGGGTTACTTGGCTTTTTCTTAATTAATTTGCCTGTGTACTCAGGCAAACATACAACTGTCTTATGTCTTGAAAATATTTTTTTTTATTATTCGTCTATTGATGTTATTTATTGGTTCATTTATTTATTGGCATGTAGAAAGTTTAAAGTTTTGTGTTGTCAATTTATCTCTATTTTCCTTGATAGATCCTGGGATTTGTTTCCAGTTTTAAAGGGTCTTCTCCATTCTGAGATTATAAATAAACTTACTCATATTTTCTTCTACATCTATGGTTTCATTTATTTATCTTTGCATCTTCTAATTCCCTGGAATTCATTTACTGTGGGAAGTAGAGGTAAAAATGCATTTTTTTCCCCGCTCCAAATGGTCAGTTGTGCCAACAAAATATGTAACTGTGTATTCGGGTAAGTAATACAAGTATCGTCTTTACCCCCTTTGTTCAAAGTGATACCTTATTTGTAAGCTGAAGTCCTCTGCGTATTTGGGTCATTTTCTGTTTTATTAATCTGCTGCTCTATGAATGCTTTTAAGTTCTGCAGTTTTCTTCATATTTATATCAAATATTCATACTGGCATCAATTCTTTCAAGTCAGTGCTCCCCTCCACTCACCTGTTCTTGCCCTTTCTCTCCCTTTCTTTTTCTCTTTCAAACACACACACAGATGTTATTTTTCTTTTTAATTGGGGTCACAATGGATTTATAGATTAATTGAGTCTTCCTATTCAAGAATACTGCAAGCTAAGCTAGTATTCAAATCTGATTTTATGACACTCAGTTTTACGGTTTTGTGTAGACAAAGTCCAGTGAATTTCTTGTTTATATCTAGGTATTTTATTATTTGGCTACTATTTTTAATGGAATGATTTCTTCCACTTTATTTTCTAACCAGATGTAAAGGAAAGCAGTTGATTTTGTATATTTATGTCATAATTAGCCACCACAATTGTAATTTTTATTGTTTCTAAGATTTTCTTTGGCCTCCTCCTTTCCAAGAATTCCCCTATTTTTCATAGCGAATTGCATTGAAGTATAAAGCTAAATAATAGTGAGTCAGATGGCATACCTATCTTGTTCCTGACATTAATGGGATGGTTAATGTCTCACTGTTTAACTTACATGAAGACATGTATTTTCTTTGTCATAATAAAAAAGGTGTCTGTGTATTCTCAAACTATTAAGGCTTTCTGGAGAAAATGTATGTTAGATTTTTTTGTCACAGTCTTTTCAGTATCCATGGAGATGATCAGAAGGTTTTCCTCTTTTGTCTAGTAGTATGCTGCATTATATTAAAAGGTTCCTTAAGACAAAATCACTGTTATGCTCCTGAGCTGATGCCTATTTATGATTTTTGCTATCAATATTCATAATTGATATTAGTCATTTTGCAGCTTGCTTTTCTACACTAAACAAACAAATAAGAGGAACAAAAAAACCTCTATTCTACAACCATTTACTTCATGTTAGAATCATCTTCTCCTTAAATATAAAAGAACTCACCTGGTAGCTGTCTTGGCATCTACTGGTACAATTCTGGATTTCTCCCATTGGGCAGATAGGTCCTCAAGCATTTCTGGAGTCATTTTTAGTTACATATCTTTTTTTAAATAGAAAATTAATTTCAACTGTTTGCATAGTTTTGCAATATAAGAACT